>NC_133541.1:11729411-12937268 GCF_048773025.1 Camelus bactrianus
TACCCAGAGACAGTTTTATGGAGAAATATCTCATACTTTGAAAGGACAAAGCTGAGGAGGTAAGCCAACATGCTCAGGATGGCGAAGTAGAAATCTGAGAGAAGTTAGGGGCCCCTGGTGACATCTCTGAGGTGCTGACCCCAACCACCTCCTCCTCTCCATTTAAGCCAGCTTCATTGGAGCATCCTAAGTCATGCCCAAGATGTTTCAGAACATCTGTGTCAGTAACAGGCAAAAGAAGCACTTTAATTTTAGACCAGCGAGGCCAGGAGTCTCATATGTAAGATCAGCTGGCAGTGTCAGCTGTCACAGAACCATCTCTCAGGAATCCTACGGAAGGAGGGCACAGGAGTCCAATAGTGCCATCTGCCAAAGCCCGTCCCCAAGTCCCAGTATGTGGCGAGAGTAACTACTCACCATAACTGTGGTCATTCTCATTTGGCCTCGTTGTCTTCAGCTATCCCCTGAATTTCATTAGCATGAGTCTAGCCACCTAACTGTGGAGGAAATCCTTTGTCAGAGTTGCACAAGCACAATTACAGCCACTAACAACGGAATTTCTCTGGATTCAGCCACATTCAAGCATCTCAGCTGCGTGTCAGCTACTGCCATGCAACTGGCATGTGGGTTTTGTCTGGACTCTGTAAAACATTAAATAAGACGGAGGCTCTGAAAACACAGTTCCCTGGTGCTCTCTCTGCTCAGCAATAATGTCAGTGATTAGAGATCTATTTTTACTCTTTGGAAGATACTAATTAGCATTTAGCGGATTTACCCCAATTAGGCAAATAGTTGTTTAGTGAGAAATCTTCACAAGTTAGACGGTTCACATTACCCTCCCAGAGGAATTAAACAGATCCCCCATAGAGCCTGGTGGGGGAGTCAGGACGGGTGTCTCCTATGTATTTAGAGTGATTTACCAGCATGAACAGTTAGCATATGTTGTCAGAGTTTAGCTTGTTCTTTCTTGAGCTTCTAACGACACCTGCGAAGGTTCTAGGCACTCCTTAGCACTTGCTGAATTGTCTTGATTGCTGTTCTGTAATATTTACTGAGCACCTACCCTGAGCTAAACCAGGGGTACAATGACCAATGAGGCTGCCCTGTCTTCCAGCCTTTAGCCTCAGAGCTGTCTGACCCGCAGCAAGACATGGCCCCTCTATGTCTTGGTTTCCTCATCTGAAAAATGGGGACAGTAACATCCAGCTTCAAGGCCTTCAGCCTGTGCCGGCACACAGAACCCCGCCCTGAGAGGAGCCCTGAGCTGGCTTTCATGCTCTGCTCTTCGCATCTTGAAATTCTTAACACTTTTTAAACAAGAGAGCCCACGTCTTTATTTTTGGCTGGGCCCCACAAATTGTTCAGCCCATCTTGGGGACCAGAAAATATACCCTGCTGAGATTTATAAGGATTAAACAAGGGAATGCTTTTAAAGTACGTAACACAAAGCTTCACATAGGAGACGTTGTCAAACATGCTATAACCACCCCAACTAGGTAGTTAAATCCAAAACAAATGTGTTTTCTGAAGGCCTCCCACCCACCTAATCGAAGAACAGTTAGTTAAATGCTGCTTAACTTTCTTTAAAAAAAAATGCTGTGAGTACATTTCTGACCTCAACTTTGAATCTTAATTTTCAAATAATTAATATGGTCTGTTTTATTCCGTCCAATCACTTTTGTCAAATGACCCTCCTCTCCACAGCGCCCGTTGACTTGAGCTCTGTGTACCAATAAAGTCCTGTGACCACACCGATCAAGTTACCAAATACTTCATTGGTTCTTTCAATTCACTCACTCTTTTTCCTTGAATTGACCAAGTAATTTTCCCAAAATGCTGAGAGAGGTAAACCACACACAGGGGACAGTAACAGGTTAGAAGGGAAGACATTTTTTTTCTTACCTCCACAAACTGATCACCTTTGATGTATGTCCGCAATCCCTTATCCACAATACTGAAATCTACAAAGCCCTAAAAAATTGCAAATAAATTTGTGGCAAATGGATTTGATTGCAAAACCAAACCTGGTACTCATGTGGGGCTATCTGTGCTCTGCTTATAATGGTGCTGAAGGCATGACATAACATATCCCATATAAGCTGAATTATCTTTCTAAACTCAAAAGAAAAAAATTTAAACTCTGAAACACATCAGACCCCATGTTTTTGGATAAGAGATCATGGGCCTACATCCGGTTTACACCATCCTTTCACGGCTCAATCCCAAACCAACAACAACACATTAAGGACAGGCACTGGAACTCAAAGAGGTATTTGTACCACAAAACGCTGTGGCATTATTCACAATAGCCAAAAAGGTAGAAGCAACTCGGGTGTCCATTGACGGATGAAGGAAAAACAAATGTGGTCTATACATACAATGGAATATTATTCAGCCTTTGAAAAAAAAAAGGGAACTCTGACACATACTATAACATAGAGAAACCTTAAGGACATTACGCTAAATGAAATAAGCAGAGTCACACTGGACAGACAGTAAAAGATGCCACTTATTTGTGGTACCTGTAATAGCCAAATTCATGGAAATAGAAGTCGAATTGTGGTTGCCCGGGTGTAGGGGAAGGGGGGTGTTTAATGGGAACAGGGTTTCAGTTTTGGAAGATGAAAAAGTTTGGGAGCTGGTTGGCAGGTGGTGATAGCTGGTTGCACAACATCGTGAACGCACTTAATGCCACTGAACTGCAAACTTAAACGTGGTTTAAATGGTAAATTCAATGTTATGTGTATTTTTACCACAGTAAAGAAAAGAGTCCGATCCTGGAAGAGCCATCTTGGTGCATGGGTGCTAAACCCCCTCTCCACCTGCTCTACCTCCCAGTATTCCTGGCCACCTTGGAGCTAACCATCACCCTCCACCACCACCTTCATGGAAGCCCTCCAGCCAGAGACTTCAGCTGACTCTCACCTAACTCAGCTTTCATCGGGCTTCACTTCCTAGTCTCAGACTGGTGAACTGGCAACAGACCCACTTCTAGCAGGGCATCAAAGCATGCACATGTGTCGTGGCCTCACCAGCATCCAGGACCCAGGACAGCCTGGAGACCACCTCCCTCACACTGTAGGACTGTGCTAGCATGCAGGAACGAGGAACTGGAGCCTCATCCAGTTGATCTGAACCCCTTGTGTATTCGTTTCCTGTCACTGCTGTAACAAATTACCATCAGTTTAGCGCCTTAGAACAATACAAATATATCATCATAGAATTCTGGCAGTCAGAAGTCTGAAATCAGTTTCACTGGAATAAAATCACTGTGTTGGCAGGGCTGCAATCTTTCTGGAGGCTCTGGACAAGAATTGCTTTCCTCGCCTCTTCCAGCTTCTTGTATTCCTTGGCTTAAACATTCCTTGTATTCCTTGGCTTAGGGCCCCTTCCCCCATCTTCAGACACACCAACCTCTGTCCATCATCACGTGGCCTTCTCTCTACAGTCTGACTCCCTCTGCGTCCATCCTCTTGGAGGGACTCTTGTCCTTGTGAGTACGTCAAGCCCATCCAGATAATCCAGAGTAATCTTCCCATCACAAGATGCTTAATCACATCCACAAAACCTCCTTTGCCATGTAAATTAATAGTTCCACAGGTTCCAGGGATTTCACAGGTTCCATGGACATCTTGGGGGAGGAAGGCATTTGTTCAGCCTACCACACCCCCAAGAAGCTGGCTAAGGCTCACACACAAAATTTGAGAGCTGGAACAAGGGGACAAAACACCTCTGGCTCTTAGTTGCAGATCTGGAAAGTGAGTTCAGATCCACGTCTGAGAGAGGGACAAAGATTCAAGTCTGAGACTGGCCCAGTGCATCATCAAAGTGAGGAGGGCTATGGGTGGCCTTCAGGGCCTGTAGGATGTAAAGACAAGGGACAGTCTTCTGTTTTGGGCAATATGGCAAACAACCGAACCCAATATCCTCCCGCTACCTAGCACCAAGGAGTGATGAACAAAATATGACCAATAACTTTTCAATTTCGTACCCAAATTCCTAAGCCAGTAAGGGATAAACTCGAGGCCAAAAAGAAAAATGAAATGAAAATCAACATAGTAAACAAGAACTTATGCTGGGGTAACTCTGTGGGGGTGAGAGAGGGAGCAAGTTTTGGTAACTAAGGAATTTATGTTCTAATGGCTACACATAGACAGGAGAGGAAGCCTTGGGTCTGTCCCAGATGGAGAGTTGAAACTGAGGTCTCTAGGGTGATCCAAGAAAAAAATTTGCCTATTGGCCTAGGGAGATGACAAGGAAACTCACTGTCTTGGCCAGGACTAGGGAAGGGGTCATGATGAAGATCTGGCATTTACTTTGAGTGAGATTGGGAGCTATTGAAGGGTTTGGAGTAGAAGAAAGACAAGGTGTTAACAACAGCAACAGCAAATACACACTCACCTTAGACCAGAAAAAACAAATGGAAGCAGGGAGCCCAGGAGGAAGACTACACAGTAATCTAGGGAAGAGATGTTAGTGCCTCGGGCCAGAGAGGTAGCCGGAGAAGTGGGGAGAAGTGGTTGAAATCTGGATACGTACAAAGATGGAGCCAATGACACTCGCTGATGATTAGATCCAGAATAGGAGAGGCAATGTGACATCAAAGATGATTCCAATACCTTCAGTAATTTTGAGATTTGAGACAAATTTTTAAGTTTGAGATGACTGTTAGGCATCCTGATGGAGATACTGAGCAGGCAATAGGACACATAAGTAGGAGCAG
This sequence comes from Camelus bactrianus, assembly GCF_048773025.1. Taxonomy (NCBI): domain Eukaryota; kingdom Metazoa; phylum Chordata; class Mammalia; order Artiodactyla; family Camelidae; genus Camelus; species Camelus bactrianus. The sequence continues at coordinate 11,734,135 of NC_133541.1, forward strand.
AGGGACAATGTCAAGGCTGGAAATTAAATTTGGCAGATATCAAGGCAGGCACACCTTGCAGATACTGAAGGCTCAGTTCCAGACCACCACAATAAAGTCAAAGTTGCAATAAAGCGAATCACACACATTTTTTGGTTTCCCAGTGCATACAAAAATTACATTGACACTATACTGTAATATATTAAGTGTGTAATAGCATTATCTCTAAAAAACAATGTATGTATATTAATTTTAAATATTTTATTGCTAGAAAATACTGACCATCATCTGAGCCTTCAGCAAGTTGTAATCTTTTTTTCAGTGGTCACATCCAAGATCACTAATCATAGATCACCATAATAAATATAATAATAATGAAAAAGTTTGAAGTATTTCAAGAAGTACCAAAATGTGACACAGAGACAAGAAGGGAGTAAATGCTATCGGAAAAATGGCACCAGTAGACTTGCTCAATGCAAGGTTGCCACAAAACTTCAGTTTGTAAAGAACACAAGTGTCTGTGACATACAATACAACGAGGCATGCCCGTATATAAATGGGACTGAAAGCCGTGGAACTAGCCGAGATCACCAAAGGAGTGGGATAAGAAAGAGGTCCAGGCACCACACTCCAACATTAAGAGTTCGGAGAGGAGGAGGGAACCAGTAGAGGAGACAGAGAAGAAACTTCCAGAGAGAAAGAAGGAAAATCTGGAGAATGCATGTGCTGCAGGCCTGGTGAAGGATTGTTTTGAGAAGAGTGATCAGCAGGCCAAGTGATGCTGATAGTGTAAAACAGATGACAACTGAGCATCACCCATGAGATCTGGCAGTGAGGAGATCACTGGTAATCTCGACAAGAGCAGCTTTGGTGGACTGGTGGGAATGAGAGCCTGTTGGAAAGGGCTTAAACCCAATGAATGGAAGGAAACAACACAAGTGTCCATCAACAGATGAACAGATAAACAAACTGTGGTACATCTACACAATGGAATGCTATTCCACCATAAAAAGGAATGAAATACGGATACACGTGACAGCATAGATGAATCTTGAAAACATCATGGAGACTGTAAGAAACCAGTCACGAAGGGCCACATATTGTATAATTACATTTATTTAAAATATCCAATATAGGCAATCCGCAGAGAAAGAAAGCCCCTGGTTGCCAGGGACTAGGGGAACCCGGAGGCAGTGGGGAATGGGGAATGACTCCTTAATAGGTACAAGATTTCCAGGTGGAGTTATGAGAAAGTTCTGGAACTAGACTGGTAATAGTTGCACAACATTGTGAATATACTTAGCGCCACTGAATTATACACTTTAAAATGGTTACGATGGTGCATTTATGTAGATTTTACCTCAATAAAAAAATGAGGAGAATGGGAGGAGAGAGATGGAAGACAGCAAAAATGGAAATTGTACTGTAAAAAAAAGAAAAATAGAGTGGGAGCTCTAAGCAAGTTCAAGAAAACTGGGCAGACTCATGAGAATGAACAAGTAAAGACAAAATTGATGATTCAGGAGCGAGAAGAAGGAATTGTTGGAGAATGACCTTGAGCAGAGGAGAAAGGCAAGATCTAGCACATGAGGCAGGGGTTGGCCTTTGCCAGGAGCCTGGGCATTTTGTCCACAGGAGGAGGTGGGAGGGACAGCATGTGAACACAGATGCAGCCTGTAGGTGGATAGACACGGTGGTGAGGACCTACGGAAATCTTTCTCTGAGACACAGGGAGCAAGGTCTTCTGCGGAGACTGAGGATGGGGAGCAGATGTGAAGTAGTCATCTAGGAGCAGGAGAGTGACTGAAGCAGAGAAACACAGAGCAAGTGCTGCACTTCACTGAGAGCTGCTGATCATTCATTTCCAGTGAGACGCGGTGGGCATCTTGCTCCCGCCGCTGGCAGCTATGTGGGGGCGAGCTCAGAACAGGCAGCAAGTGGGTTTAACCAGGATTGTTTAGCCAATTATGATGGTGAGTTTTATGTGTCAACTTGGCTGGGCCCCAGTGCCCAGATATTTGGTCCAACATTATTCTGGATATTTCTGTGAGAATGTTTTTAGGGAGATTTGATGAGATTTACATTTAAATCGGTGGAAGTCAGTAAAGCAGATTGTCCTCCCCAATGTGGGTGAGCCTCGTCTAATCAGTTGAAGGCCTTAATAGAACAAAGTTTGACCTCCCCTAAGCAAGCAGAAATTCTGCCAACAGGCTGTCTTTGGACTTGAACTGAAACACCAGCTAGACCACCCTGCAGATTTTGAACTTGCCAGTCTCCATAGTCATGTGAGCCAATTTCTTAAAATAAACTTCTTTTCATATAAACACACATCTTGTTGGTTCTGTTTCTCTGGAGAACCCTGGCTAATACGTCAACCAAGTATAATGAAATGAGAGAGGAGAAGGGACTGGGGTGTTTATAACCAACTGAGAGTGGACTTTCAGCTGGATAAGGAGGAAAGGGAGGGCCCAAAAGGAATGAGGTAAATGACTGGAGAAAAGTTCAGTCGGTTGTGGTCCCCATGGGCTTGAAAGATTGTTGGAGAAAAGCATTAGAGGGAGTTATAAAGTCAGTTCTAAAGGCTTTTAAATTAGCATGATGCAAGATAAATACTGAAATAGCTGTGTTTCCATTTTTCTCCAGAATTGCAATGGCAAGATTGAGGCTCCAAAGGCCTGGTGAACTGTGCCAGACTTCCCTCCCAGAATCCAGGGGAGGCAGCAGGGGGTGGGGGGCAGAATGGGCCGCAGTGAGGGCATGCTGGCGGGCAGGGCTGGAGAGAGAATGGCCTGAGAGAGCCACCCACACATCACCCCGCACAATGGCCATCCAGCGACATTCCTGTAGCCCTGGAGGGGCCAGGCGGTAACTGAGAATTCCAACAGGGTGCCGGCCAGGGGTCATCTGGACTGGAACAAGGGGACACAGAAGGCCAGGGGTGACAACACAGAGCTGGGGAACAGAAGGAGGCCATGGCTGGGTGCCCAGGCAGTGGGAGAGGGAGCCACGCTCCCCGGGAGCAACCAGCGTGGGCAGAAAATACAATGAGGTCCTGCCCAAAAGCCAAGCAGGAAGACACACATCTCCTAGGCCAGCTCAGAGAACCAGCCGCCCGCTTCTGGGGTCCCAGTGCTCCAGGAGCTTCTCCCTGCCCCAGGGATGTCTCAGGGAGGGAGAGGGTGACAGGGGAGATCATGGAGGTGGGAAAAAGCCTGACAGGAACTTTGAATTTTGTGGTAACTGAGAAATTGACTCAAAAGAGACTTTTGCTTTTAACCAGAAAATACAGAATTACCTCGAGTGATGAGACGGGTCTTCTGAGAGAAAACGGAGCAAGATTGTTAATAAGGTGGTTCCCATTGAGAGGAAAAGGCAAGTTCCAGAAATCTAGTTGAATGGTGACTCTGGATTCTGATCCTAGCATGTGAACAAGGTGATGTTACATAAAACAGCTCTAAATGCTGAGAGCAGGCGAGAGAATCACAATCTCTGAACAGGAAGAAGCTTTAGGTCGTCCATTCTGGAGATTTTCAACCAGGAGTGATCTTGTCCCCTGGGGACAGGGGCCCTCAGCTAGAGACATTTTCAGTTGTCACACTGGCCTCTAGTGCACAGAGGCCAGGGACACTACAATGCACAGGGCAGCCCCTCACAACAGAGAATTGTGTCCGAGTGTCAAGGTTGAGAAACTCTTGTCAAATCCAAAATTCTATCCAGGCGTGCACGCCCCCAGAAAAACTCCGTCCTGGCTCAGCCAGTCTCGGCTTGGGAACTTGCGCGGTCACTTGCCTGCTGATTCAGTGACTGAGACAGGATCTGTTCCCAGCTCAGCCTGGCCCTAGAGTGTGGGCTTTTTAAACCTCTCTGTCACATGCCAAGGCCAGTCAAAGCCGGGATATTCTACTTGTGGTGCTCTGTATGTCCAGATGGTGGGATGTGAGGAGTTCTGCTAGAGGGTCCTCTTCCCCCAAATCTCTCTGCCACCTGCAACCGTGCCCGCGACTCCATCACTAAGAGTCCACCCTTTGGACTGAGGCTCCTCCCTCCAGCAGCCTCCTGGAAAATGCAGGTCCACCATGCAGGCTTGAAGACATTCCTCTACAATATAGTCTAAATGTGGTACTGCCTGTGGACCCTGGGTGAGGTTCTTGACCTCCCTGTGCCTCAATTTCCTCATCTGTTAAATGGGAATAACAATTATACCCACCTCCTGGATTGTCATGCACATGGAATGAGTGATTGTATGTAAAGCCTGACGCGTGCTAGGGTCAATTTGTGTGGTTAACTGTGTGTTCAGGCAACCAGAGGGGAAATCTGTATGGGCTCTTTAAAAAGCCTGGCAGGAACCCAGGTGTTAAAAAAAAAAAAAACAAAAAAACTGCAGCTTCTGCAGTTTCTTTTCAAGTAAGACAAACTGTTCAGAACTGAACAAGCATTAGTAAGAAGTGAGTAACTGACTATTCACTTGGTTGCCGAGGAAACCCTCCAGGTTGGAGGAAGGACTATGATGGAGGTTGATGGTGACTCCAGAAGTGGCCCATAGAATTCTGCCCTTCTCCCTCCGAAACAGGAGGAAACAGGTGCACAAGGGCATTTCAGAGCTAAACCCTGTGGTTCCAAGGAAGCCTCGTGTCTCAGCAGAAAGCCTGCTTGTCTCTGATGCTCAGGCAGACTTACTCAGGACACACAAGAATAAGCCAGGTGTTGCCGAGACAAGCTGCACACTTGTTCTCAGGTCAGCGGAGGTCGTCTGTGGGCTGTGTAAACCCCAAGCGTATGTGGGAGAAAGCTAAATATTTCTCCAAGAAAAAGAAGAAAAGAGAGCAAAAGGCGAGCAGGAGTCAGAAAAGGTTGTGGGAGGACCTAGATATTACAATTTCTGGAAAAACTATTTCCCTATTTTATTCCAGATTCATCATGGACTTTGTGTGTGTGTGTGTGTGTGTGTGTGTGTGTGTGGTAAAATACATATGACATAAAATTTACCATTTTAAAGTATACAGTTTGCATTCATAAAATACAAAGGACTTGTAATTCAGCCAAAATAATCCTGAAAAAGAACAAAGTTGAAGGACTTACATTACCTAGATTTCAAGGCAACTATAATGCCTCAGTTATCAATAGTGTGGTACCATCAAGGATAGTCATAAGATGAATGGAAACAAAGAGAGGGCCCAGAAATAAACTGACGTATATATGGTCAATTAATATCTACCAGAGATGCCAAGGTGATTCAAGGGGAAAGGATAGTCTTTCCCCATAGAAATGCTGCTTGACCAATTGGATATCCACAAAGAAGAAAGTAAATCTCCAATCTTACCTCACACCGTATACAAAAACGAACTCCAATGGATTGCAAACCTAAATGTAAAAGCCAAAACTGTGAAACACTTAGAAAAAAAAAATCTTTGTGATCTTGGGTAGATCAAAAGCTCCTGGGACACAAAAAAGCACAAATCATTAAAAAATATATATTGACAAAATGGACTTCATCAAACTTGAAAGTTTTTATTCTTTGAAACATACTGTTAATGCAATGAAAAGGCAAACTGAAGACAGGGAGAAACAATGAACTTGTCTTTAGAACATAAAATTTTTACAATTTAATCATAAGAAGTCAAACCAGCCAATTTTTTTTTTAATGGGCAAAAGATTTCAGCTGCCTTCACAACTGAGGATATGCAAATGGCCAATAAGCACATGAAAAGATTCTCAACATCATTAGTCATCGGGAAAATGCAAATTAAAAGCACAATGAGTTAACACGATACACCCACTAGAATGGCTAAAATTAAAAGACTGGCAATGCCACGTTGGCAAGGAAGTGGAGCGATGGGAGGTGTAAAACTGTGCTTTGAAAAACAGTTTGGCAGTTTCTGAAAAAATTAAACATACATTTAACATATGACCCAGAAATTCTGCTTCTAGATTTCTACCCAAGAAAAATGATAACATATGTACTCAAAAGATTTGTATATGAACGTTCATGGCAGCTTTCTTTAGAGAAATTGTGTTACATTAAAATCCTTCACAGCGATTTAAAGGAATGATGTAGTGAGACAGGCAACCACAGGAATGAAGCTTAAAAATGTTATCATTAGTGTCTCAGTAATTTTTTCATGGCACCTAAGCCAAAATGCCTAATAGTTCTGTTTATTGAGAGGTTGGGTCCAAACAACTTCATAACAGTGGTTCCCGAGGTGTCGAGCAGAAGTCTCCATGTTTCTCTCGGAAACTGTAAATGTCCCTTGTGAGTTTGCTGTCTTGTCCCAGGATGTCTCAGCACAGTCTGGGAACCATGAAGGACAATGGTTGCCTGAGACAACGGGAAAAGAGCATTAGGGAGCTTTGTGCAATGATGAAACCTCCCTAAATTTTGATCGTGGTGGTGGTAATACAGGTGTATGTATTTGTCTCCAATGAATGCATTTTGTTGTTTGTAAATTATACCTCACCAAAGTTGACTGAAAATTAAAGTCCAAAAATATCTGTTTTAAGTAAGAAATCACATCTCATGTGCACATACACACCTGTGCATACACACACTCACTCCTCTTTCTGCCTCTTCATAGAATCACAGAACTACGTTTAGTTATTTTGCTACTGGCCCCAATAACTAACTCTCAGTTTTCACCTCCCTCCTTCCCTGCCACAACTCCACTCCTGCCAATTAAATTTATTTTCACCATTTCTATTTCCCAGCATTCATATACTAAGGAATACTGTGAATCCAGATGGAAGAGCACAGAGGAAGCTGTAAGAACTTAAAAGGCACTAGTAGGCGTGAACCACCATTATAAATTAAGAATGTGGTGTCAAGGTCACACTATCTTTCTCAGTAGAGGCTTGTGAAATAGCCAAGGACTGAAATTTTGTGAATTTGTTGAGACTTGAGGGTTTCTGAGATATCCTATCAGTATCCTTAAATAACTCTTTGAAAACACCATCTACGTGGCTACCATTTATTGACCATCTGCTTTCCTGATAGACACTGAGATAAATGCTTTGGAGCTTTATTTCATTAAATCCCCCCAACTCTGTGGAATTGATATGATTAGCCTCACTGCACAGATCATGAAACTGAGGTTCAGGGAGGTTAAATAAATTGGTCTGTGTGGATCTGGGATTACTAAGTGGAGAAACTGGAATTTATACTGTGATCTGTCTGCCCTGGCAGTTTGAGGTCTGTACTATGCCTCTCTGACTAGCTACGTGCCTCTGATCCAATCACTGTGAGTGAACAGAACTGTGTAAGGGGAATCTGACGCTCACTCTGTGTGAACCTGGTGTGTAAGGCGTGTTGTCCCTCGATCTTCTCCTGATGCTTGGCGGGTGACAGCGAATTCTGCTTATGTACCAATTTCAAATGTTAAAAGATTTTTCCAGGAAGGAAAATCCAGAACAATATATTTTTTTTAACATTTTTTATTGATTTATAATCATTTTACAATGTTGTGTCAAATTCCAGTGTAGAGCACAATTTTTCAGTTATACATGAACATATATATATTCATTGTCACATTTTTTCTCTGTGAGCTCCCATAAGATCTTGTATATATTTCCCTGTGCTATACAGTATAATCTTGTTTATCTGTTCTACAATTTTGAAATCCCGTGTATCCCTTCCCACCCTCCACCCCCTTGGCAACCACAAGTTTGTATTCTATGTCTATGAGTCTGTTTCTGTTTTGTATTTATGCTTTGTTTGTTTGTTTGTTTTAGATTCCACATATGAGAGATCTCATATGGTATTTTTCTTTCTCTTTCTGGCTTACTTCACTTAGAATGACATTCTCCAGGAGCATCCATGTTGCTGCAAATGGTGTTATGTTGTCAGTTTTTATGGCTGAGTAGTATTCCACTGTGTAAATATAACACATCTTCTTTATCCAGTCATCCATTGACGGACATTTAGGCTGTTTCCATGTCTTGGCTACTGTAAATAGTACTGGTATGAGCATTGGGGTGCAGGTGTCATCCTGAAGTAGGGTTCCTTCTGGATATATGCCAAGGAGCAGGATTCCTGGGTCATACGGTAAGTCTATTCCTAGTCTTTTGAGGAATCTCCATACTGTTTTCCACAGTGGCTGCACCAAACTGCATTCCCACCAGCAGTGTAGGAGGGTTCCCCTTTCTCCACAGCCTCTCCAGCATTTGTCATTTATGGAGGAAAATCCAGAATGATACATTCTTCTGATGGACAAATGTTAGACATTCTACTGCATTCTCTTTTATCATTATGGGGTTTTTAGCTAAATAATAACTACATTAAGAATATTTAAATAACAATGACTCCTTGCATTTTTTGACTGTAACTGTTTACAAGGTGTCCATCCCCTGGGGGTCTTTCCAACCACCATAAGGTATCATCATTGAGTGGACACCACCCCTGACTCTACATCATCTATTCCATCCCAGATGATTTCTCGGAGCTCATCAGAATAACCCCATTCCTCAGGCCAGTAAGTAACTCAGGAATGGCCACGTGACCAAACCTAGCCAACAAAAAGTGAAGACACATCTTAAAAGTGAAATAAGAAAAGCCACAGGAAGAAAGGCTCTCTTGTGCTCCCCTGGGTGTTGCCATGTCTGGATGGGACACCTGGAACAGTGACAGCTTTCTTATTCCCATACCAGCCCGAGAATGACAATGACACGGGGTGGCAGACCTGAGAGCCAGAGAGAACCTGACCTCCAGGATGCTGACTCAACTCCCCCCGAGCCCTCGTGCCTCCAGTTCCCCTCCTGTGTGAGACGGCACATGTCCTTACTGCTGAAGCCACCTTGACCTCTGTCTCAATCCCTTGCAGCAGAAAGGACCCTAATACCTTCAACCCACTTGGGGCTCCACGAGGTTAAGAGATTTACTCTTTATCACACTGTTACTGTAACCAGAATTGGAACCATAATCCCAGTCTCCTGTCAGCCAAATCATCTTTCACTCACCTGCCGCTAATAACTGGCTGAAATCATCTTACCCATTTTGGTTTGATGAGTATCAGCTCAATACTCAAAATACCATTTTTGTTGCAATTTAAAGAGAAAAATCTAAGAAAGTAAGTGTCTGTTGGATACGATAATGCATAGTACGGATGCTTGCTTTGGTATTATTTTGTAATAGAAATTAACTCAGAGCTGAAAACATTTGGTTTAACGTAACACATGAAATATCACCGTCTACTTCAGGTGACCGAAGGTCAAGATGATCAAGACAAACTGTAGTGTTGCTTGTCTTTGTAAAACAACATTTGTGAGTCAAAGATTCTTGCTCACTGTAATTCTTAAACCCTACATAAATAAGACATGAGAATCCTTTCTTTCTACAGTACCAATAGTCATCCAAACGTATGTTGGGTTGTGTTTTTTCCTTATTTTATTCAAGGTTTGTGTTTTACCCTTTAACAAATGTTTGTAACAAAATTTTATCCGGCTAAATTTCTTTTTCCATCTTTGGAACATTTCCCACAACCAATAGTTTAATTTTATCTTGGGATCTAGAGCTGAAAGGGCTCAGACATCTGCTAATTAATTTATCTTCCTTCTTTGCAGCAGGTAGATCTTTGCCCTGGATAAACTGAATTCACGTTGCTTTTAAAGTCCCCAGAAGGCACCAGCATCACCAGTCTCAGAAATGCCTTCTCAGCACCAGGAAGCTCTTTTTAGGTCAGACATAAATCTCACACTGTGCAGTTTATGCTCATTTCCTCTTTTTTGTACTTCCTCAGTTGATCACAGCCTCCTTCATCCTGGATTAAAGCACAGGTACTTTGCCCGGGTGGCCTCTGATGGCTCCTCATGGCCTTCGTCCAGGTGTCTCCCATCTCTCGTGCTGCCCATTGGCCACCCAGGGCTGCCCGATGACTCCCACAGCCATCTTGGCATCCAGAGCCTCCTCTGATTGGAGTCTCTTTATAACTAGAAGGACCCAGGTTCTGGTCTTCCAGTTCAGTGCTAGTGTTTGCCTGTTGTTTGGCACAACTTTCAAGAGTGCCACCTTCTTTCCTCCTCAGTAGTGTCTTGGTTTGCTTAATAAATGATACAGTCCCCTTATTTACAGGGTATGAAGAATCAGGATGATTTCCCTGGACCTCCCAGCTTGCGGGGCCCCATACCTGACCAGAAGCCAAGTCAAAGTACCAATAATGAGAAGAAAAAAAAGACAGATGTGAGAGTATAAAACATATCACCCACGAGAAGAAGAGGTGGATGAGGAAAATTAAAAGGACACACACAGAAAGAGAAAGGGGAGAGGGAGGGGACGGAGAAGAAGGGAGACAGAAGAAGAGACGCACAGAGGGAGAGACCCAGCAGGTCCTGGGAGAAGTATCAGAAGTAAGCAGTTCCGGTCACAGCTTGTTACTGGTTGAGTTTCCCAGGCAAGCGTTACTGGAAACCACTGAAATCTTAACCTATTTTTCATCGCTCATCAACTGCCTTGATATTTCAGAACATGCAGCAGTCTCCTCCTGAGGCGATACTTTGGTCTATGATGGCATGACTCACTGATTTGGATTAAACCAATGCAAGGAATTAAACATTAGACCCCGTTTTTCATATAAACGTAAAGGCTACCAGGCACTCAGTGTGGACCAGGGAGCAGAACCTGCACTGAGGGCTGTCAGCCAATTGCCTCAGCCTTTCGTAACCCTACACCCATGAGGGAGATGTTAGATGGTGAGGAAGTGGAGGCACCATGTTACCCAGCAAATGGCAGGGCTGGGATTCATTCTTGGTGTTGTCTGACTCCAAACACTGGGCTCTCAGCTTTGCATCATGCTGTCTTACTGCGAGCCAGGGCTCTATGGTGGCAGCTACAACTTTTGGTGCACAGGAAATGGCTGAGTCTTTAGTTTTAGGTTAGTGATGAAAGCCAGACAATGACTTCTCTCTACCTGGTCTGTGCAAATGGACCACTGTCTTCCCCTACAGCAAATTCTTCCGTCCCCTGGGTCATGGCATTATATCTTCCTTGAGGATATGAATATATTTGTCTTTCTACTTTTCTAGGAATCTGAGAAGAGCATAGAGTTTTGAGTGAGGGGTCTCCATAAAGGCATTTCCCACGCATTGGGGAAGAGCACCGTATTTCCACCAAGAATTCGATATTGGCATCTGAGCCCAGTGGTAAAGAAAAAGGTAACCCAAGGGCAGCCCCACCCCCATCAAACACTTGAGTTTGGATTTACAGCAGATATTCAAACACAGAAAACAGCAAATACTATCAGATGGTATTTAAAGAACATAACATTCCAAGGTTTATAGCACTGCTCCCACATGTCATAATTACAGTTTAAGGGCATATTTTGCTCCCAAACATACTGTTTCTTATAACCTCACTCACAGTATTTGTATAAAGTACACTGTGCATATGGACTTATTAATATTTCTTTTATTTGCAAGGAGTCACCATTAGCAGGAGACAGGGCCATGAACACATACACAATAGCTACAACCAAGCCTGCTGAGTACATTGTGATCACTTGTGTCCTAAGGGTTCTTGTCATCATTTCTGGAAATGTCAACCTGACCCTTGGACTAGGCTCATCATTGTTTCCTGCTCTTGCTTTTGACCTGATGTCAGTAGGCTGCAGGTGAGCCCAGACTAGATCAGCCAACACCAAGCAAACCCATGGATGCATGCTTTTAGATGTTCCTGAGTTTTAGGGTCATTTGTTACATAGCACTGTGGTGACAATAGGTGACTGATACAACCAACAAGTCTCCAGAGAAAGTGATGGGCTTTAAAGCTAGTCTTTAATAGGATATGACTTCTCCTGATCAAAAGGGGAAGGAAGAACATTTTAGATGAAAAAAAAAAAAGCATAAATCCCAGAGGCGCAAAGTATATCACTGGAAAACAGGGTACATGACAAAGAGAGGATGCTGGGAAAGGTAAATCGGGGTCTACTTATGAATGTGCTTACATACTGTACTCATCAGGACAAGCCAGAAAGTGCTTCAGTAACAAACAACACCTTAAATCTTTGTGGCTTGTCACAGTGAAGGTTTATTTCTCATTCACAAAAGGGTTGACGCAGTCGAGGCAGCTGCCTCCATCCAGAAACTGCTCTGGGTAGCACACTATATTAGCTTGCTATATAACCGCCATAAAAAGGTTTCCAGAAAAGCCACAGGAATGCATTGACATTTGCATACAGAGATGTATTGTCTCACAGTTCTGGAGGCTAACAGACTGAAACCCAGGGTCTGGCAGGGCCATACTCAGTCCTTAGCCTCTAGGGAAGGATCCTGCCCTGCCTCTTCCACCTTCTGGAAGCCTCAAGAGTTCCTTGGTTTGTGGCAGCACAGTCCCATTCTCTGCTTCACCTTCACACGGCCTTCTCCCCTCCGTGTCTGTGTCCAAATTTCCCTCTTCTTATAAGGACACCAGCCATACTGGAGTAGGGCTTGCTCTAGGGACCTCACGTTAACTCAATTCCATCTCAAAGACTCTACTCCCAAATAAGGCCATTTTCACCGGTGCTAGGGGTTAGGCCTGCAACATAGCTTTCAGGAGACACAGTACAACCCCCGACACACGCAGAGCTGTAAAGTCACTGCAGCAGGATGAGAGAAGGCTGAGGGATACCGTGGAATGTGTTTGGGATCCAGGTCTGGACGTGGCTTCTGCCACTTTCGTCCATCTCCCACTGACCAAAATCTGGTCCCACGGTCCCAGCCTAACTGCAAAGGAGGCTGGGAAATGTGGAGGAGCACGTGGCTGTGAGGTGAGCATCAACAGTGTCTTCTGTGACCTCCCCACTCAGGAGCCCAGCCTTCACTCTTCAGGCAACAGGAAGCCACAAAGCATAGGGAGGGAGAGAAAGGGAGCAGATAGAATGAGCGGATGGAGTAAAGGAAAGCAATTCGGGAGACCAGAGGGTTGATCAGGGCTCTGTAGGAATCACCCAGAGTGTAGATGGTGAAGACCTGCCACTGGGCTGTACTGCTGGGAAGGGAGAGGAGGAAGTGGGTTTGAGGAAATTGTCGGAGGCAGAACCGTACACCCAGGCAGAAGAAAAGGAAAAGGAACCATTGTTCTGACTTACAGTCACTTCACAGCAGGATATTAGAGGGTTTGAGCCAAAGGAATACTTTGTGCTTTGGGAAAACTCTTCTGAATAGTCTGCAACATTTCAAAAAGCAAAATTTCCAAAACCAGATTATTTTGCTAAAATTGCCTACGAGCCTATGTTGTGGATACCACTGGGAGCGCATGAGGCCTTTTCCTACCATGAAGGCTGGAAAGGAGATGAAGGAGCAAACTCAACCCAGAAACATCTCTTTGGGGACTTTCCCCCTTTAGCAAAGGGATCAGAGAGAAAGGAATGAATTTCAGAAAAATAACCTGGTGGCTCTGTGTTTTCACTCTGAGACCAGCTCTGCAACATGGTGCCAGGAGTTCAGCATTGCTCCTGGAAGGAAGAAAACAGCTCCCAGGCTGCAGAGTCCAGGGCAGAGCCTAGCTGGAGGTGGTGACTTCCCGTGGACACGGGTGTGAGGTCCACGCTCCTGGTGAGAACATCCTCCAGATCGCCGACGCCCTAAGACCCACAGCTCCCCGGGAGGCCGGTGCCCCAGCTCTCCTGCACCGTGTGTACCTTCCCTCCTGGGCAATGGGGACACTTACTTACTCCCCAGTTACTACGCACACTCAGAAAGAAGCAGCCTGCTACTTATCACTGGAAGGACTTTTGAAACACAATGCAGAAAGGGATCAATCCTTCCCAGAGGGGCCATCTGGGCCCCTGAAAGCAATCAAGGCGGAGGAGGAGCCCTTCCAGGCACGGAGCTTTGCGGGCAGAGGCACACACACTCTGCCGCCCAGTCACGTTGTCATCAGAACCTTAGCGACCACTTTGGTGTGACACTGGCCATATTACAATTCCATCTATGTTCCCGCTGCTGCCTGGAGGAATTGCAGAGGCCTGACCTCTCTGCTCAGTGAGACAAATGCTCTCTGCCCCACTCACCCCATTAAATAGTGTCTTCTCAACTCATAAGGAGCCCCCTACCCCCATCCCCCAGAGTCAGAGCAGCCAGGCAAGTTGGGGAGTGTGAATAGCAGACTCAACACACTGAGAATGACGGACTCAGCTAGAACACCTTTCTCTTCTTCTCCGTTCCTTTTTCCTCCCCGTGTAAGCCGCTCTTTTGCCCCTTTCCTCTTTGCCCATTTCTGTTCCTCTCAAACCTTATAGAAAGGAGATCACCAAACAACTGAACCTCACTCCTGACTTATGCTCACACCATGGCACCGTGGCTTGCCTAACCTGTTGATTCTTTTCCTAGATTAAAAGAAGTAAGAATGAAGAATTAAGTAGTTACAGAATGACTAGCCCTCTCCCCCCAGTAGCCCCCTTAGCAATCCTGGTGGCAGATCACGCCGGTAAGATAACACCTGAAGAAAGATAATGAGGAGTCAGCCAGTCTGCACGTGAAGGAGAACGATGCAGAACCCAGCCTCCCGCCGCCATGGTTCACTGAGATTCTTCCCTTAAAAAACTGTCATGACCAAGCACGACTCTTCAGAGTTGGTCTTGGGACACAAGTTCACCTTCTCCACAGGTTGCCAGATTTCTGATAAAGCAACTTTCCTTTCTACCAACACTTGCCTCTAGAGTATTGGCTTTCAAGCACCAAGCAGCCAAAATTGAGTTTGGTAATTCCTGCTCCTGCCTTCTGCCTTTTAAGTCTTCCTTCTCACCCACCATGGGCTCAACTGGACCTCACCATCCAGAGCAAAGAGAAAGGTCAGGAGAAATTTAGGAGAATACAGTATCTGAGGTCAAAGCGAGTCAGACCAGGGAAGGATGACATCATTCACCTGGAGAGCAGACTCAGCTGCCCCCTCTTAGACCCCAGACTTTACAAGAATAAAGACTTTATCCAGTCTTTCCCGTGCCGTCCATTTTCCTACACCTCAGTGTGCCTTATGGATATCTGTTAAGAAGCTTGTGACAAACTAATGCTTTCCAAATGCCTCAGTGACTTGCAGGCAGTTCGTTGACGACAAGAAAACCTCACTTATCAGGAGCTCGACCCCCGTGTGCATCTGCTGGAATGTGCGGCTGAGTAGGTGTCTCTTACTACAGACACCGACGGAACAGATTGCAAATGCCCCATTAGCATCCGCTTGCCTCCCATAGCTGCAGAGGTTGTTAACATTTTAATCACACACACAAACACACATTCAAGGTTGATGATTTTTAAGATCTGCTTTAACTTGGAACTTAACCTGTTTAAAACTCTTCAGTGGCTCCCCACCGAATTGGTGAGAATATCTAAAACCCTGCAACGGGCAAGGCTCTGCGTCAGCAGTTCTCAGACTTTCTAATCTCAGAGTCCCTTCACACTTGTCAAAGGTATCAAGGACCTCAAAGGATTTTTATGTCTGCGGGTTATATCTATCAACATACACCATATTAGAAATGAAAACTGAGAAAACGTTACCTTATGGATGTATGTTAAATAATAATAATAAAGCCATTATACAGTAATATAATTAATGTAAATATATAAATAAATAATATATAAATAATTATAACATAATATATTAATCTGTAATTAATATGCATAGTCATATTTGTACAACTAGAACAAATAACACGTTTATAAAGGCCAACTCCATTTTCCAAAACAAACAATTTTCAGTGGAAAGACTGGCACTGTTTTACATTTTTGCAAATCTCTTAAGTGCCTGACTCAACAGAACACAACTAGAATCTCACATCTGCATTCAATCTGTTGTGATATGTCATGTTGATAAATCCGAAGACAAGCAGCCTCGTGCAGACGTGCTGCTGGGAAGCAGAAGAGCGTTTCATGGGCATTTCAGATCACTGTGGATGTTCTTTTTTTGATGCTGCCCCAAATCTCAGCATGCGATCAGTTCTTAACAGTTAGCTGCAATGGGGAACACAAAAGTCATGGCGGTGACCTCTTCATAGTCTACTGTATTGAAACCCATTGGGCTATTTGCTCTTTGAATGGATCTTCCATCCACACATGATTTTGAACCATCACGCATTGGTCATTTGGAAAACACTGGCTCACTGAGTTAGGCAGATCTTCCCAGACCTGTCACAGCATATTTATACAATATTGAAAAAAACACACGTCTCTTGATACCACCTCCCATTTCATCAGAGAAGTCTTGACGTATTAAGAAAACAATCAACCTAACTGTGACGGAAGTTTTCCAAGATTCTAGCTTTCACTTGGAAGCTCAAATTTTATTATTGGCAACAAATAATATCACTTTGTTCATTTTTGAGAAAATATCTGGCGGGTATTTAAGTCTGCATAATCATAGTTTGATCATCTGCCAGTCATCCCTTCAAGTAAAACCAGTGCTCCATGAAGCGTGAGGCTAGTTCAGCTCATAACTCAAGACAGCCACTAAAGCTGGAGCACGTGGAACACTTTATGTATTCCCCATTCCATTACACAGGAGTTTTTAAAAACTATACTCAAGAGAAGAGGTTTAATAAGAAGTGATCATTTTTATAGCTTCAAGGACATTTTAAGGTGAAACTTTTATATACATAAATATATTTGCAAATGTATGTGGTGAAGATTACAATGACTCCCAGTGCAGCCTTGATTTGTACCAAAGTCCCACTGGTTTTACCCACCTTTGCTTTGCATTTTGACAGTGACATATCACAATGGTGAAAAAGGCAAATACCATCTTAGCGCTATTTTTTTAAATAAGTTTTTTGTTGCTGTTGTTCAGGGGAGGTAATGAGGTTTACTCATTTATTTATTTATAGAGGAGGTACCAGGGATTGAACCCTTTTGTATGCTAAGCATTTGTATGCTACCACTTGAGCTATACCCTCCCCCTCCATCTTAGCTCTATTATGAAAACCTAATTTGACTTCTCATACTTCCTGAAAAGGGTCCCAGGCAACACTGGGGTTCCATGGACCATGCTTTGAGAACCCCAGCCCTCCACACTCTGACTTCTGCCTTCCTTTCAGCTTCCTCCTCCCTCACTGGCTTGCATTGGACTCCCCCAGGAGCAGACCAAGAGACAAGGATTCAAGGGCAAGTAGTTCACTTGACCCCCAAGAAGTACTGGACAGGGAGTGGAAGTGTTGCATGAAGAAGAGAAGGAAACCAGTCCATGATGTGTTCACGAGCAGGTTCTCCCTGCAGACAACTGGGGCTCAGTCCTGCTGGGAAGGATGGAAGAGGGAGTCGAGCAGGCCTCAGAGTTATCCCACCTGAGGGATGACGGAGCCGGGGCATTTATGCTCCAACTCTTGTCACCATCAGCTAACGGCTACTTGCAGGGACCTCCTCTACCCGCTCCCCCTCCACAGCCTACAGATGCTACTTCCCTGCTAGTGTGCTGATCCTACAAATGCATGTGTATATGGACACATGATCCTCAAATGAGAAAAAGGGAAATGCCAGATGCTCAATCCGTCTTTCAAAGTTTCCCAAGAGCCATCGTGTGCCTGAATTCTGCACCTAACACGGAAAGCACAAATGAAACCCAAATGAAGAACAAATGAATGAGTGATGCATAAGAGAGAGCATAGTGATGGCAGAAAAGAGCTTTCCTTTCTGGATTTCACACAGATTGGATTTTATTCTTCCAAAGCAAGCAGCTAAGACATATTTTGGCACTGCTTACTTGCAGTGCCAAATAGCATAAACCAGGAGAAAAACTTAATAGAAACTTTACAAATCACCCAGTAACATATGATTCATTTTTATGTCTATTACAATTTTCAAATGCCTTGTCAGTGGAATAGAAACCTCCTTAGTAAAATCTATTTCTTTTGTCTGGCGCTTTAGAAGAACTGAGCTCTGAGATTGACAGTAGGGTTCACAAACCCTTTTTCAGGGCTATTAAATCCACTGCTGGGAAAATGCTAATTCCCTGGAGCCTTTTTTCAAGCTCAGGTCTGCAGGAGATTCAATCCCAAATTTAAATGCCCAGGTGCATGATTTCATATGTGCTTTGAATAATGGTGTCTGCTCTCAGCAAATCAAACAGAATTAGGAAAAGCAATTGCCTGCAGGGGTTTTCATTTTGTATTAGTGACATGAGATCATTCACAGGCCCCTCCATTTTAACAATTCAGCATTGTGGAATTAGGAACCTTTCCACAAATCCACCATAGAACTCAAAGTGTTCGTTTTCTTCCTATGATGGGAGGTGAAGGAAATAGGTGTTCTGAAATGCAGGCAATGTCAAGGCAGATGTGGGAGGCATTTGCTCAGTGAAAAATGTGTGTATCTTTTTTTCTTACAGAAGAGAGACAATATTTGATTATAATTATTTCCACAGTGCTGGAGATGCTGGTCCTGATCAAGGAAGCTAAGTGTATAAAACAAAATACACCAAAGTGTAAGAGGTCAAAGAGAAGCAAACAAATAGAAACATGGAAATGAAACTATGACGGATGATCAAATATAACCTATGCCTCGCACTCATTGCAGAACTGCCGAAACCTCCAAACCCAGATGGTCTTCAAATATCTGGGGCCTCAATATCCCAGGAGTGGTATCCTTAGGCAGACTGCAGATTACAAAGCATCCAAAAGAAATACACATGAGAAACCAGAGGGGCTTGGCTGGCGGCAGAAGGCAGCCCCTGACCAGACTGCATGCCATACCCCGTATTCATGGTCCTTGGGTTTAAGTTTGCACCTGGCTGCCCAGGACCTGCTAAGAGATGGTCAGGCAAGCCCACATTTGGGAAGCACAGGGCAAGATGTCACGAGGCTCTCTAAAGAGAGACTACAGAATATTAGTGGGTGGGGAGTCCCCCTAAAAGAGCTTTTACAGCATCCCTGAGACTCACTGCCCTTGCAGAGTTACCCTGCAGAGTAACTCTGGCATCTGCCTAATTGTACTCTTAAGCTTCATGAGCAAGACTTTACAAGCTCTGACTCCTGCTAAGGTCATCAACAGTATATTTCCACTTCTGCTAAAAGCCTGACATTTGGTACCTTGGTCCTCCTTCCTGCTCATTGTCCTCCCAGTGGCTTTCCTCATGAGTCCCCTGATCTTAACATCCCTGGACCTGGCTCCCCTCACTTCTGTGTCCTCTGGGAAGCAGCTTGCCCACCAGTGGGGCAGCAGCTGGATCCTCTGAGAATCCCAGCGTCTCAGGGACTCAAAGAGAGGAAACTCCATTCCAGAAATCGGTAACCTCAGCCTTGAAATATTTCCAAGTCCCTAAAGGCTAATTTAGCCCCCACCCCAGACCTCAACCATCAACAGAGCTTTCAGCTACTTTTAGTATTAGGACAGGAATCAGAATGGGCTCCAAAGAGCAGAGTGCCCCAGAAGAGCCTTGGCACGTATGCTGGTACGTGCACAGCACATACGCTTACAGTTACTGGTGCTTGCCACGTGCCACGTTCAGTGATGAGCTGTCAATACACATCTACTTATTTAAGCCTCACAACAACGTTATGGGGGTAGATGAATGGCTGTAGTGCCCATTTTAAAGGAAATGGAGGCAAAGAGAGGTGAAGAAATTTGTCTAAATGACACAATCAGAAAGTGGCAGAGCTGGGAGTCGCAGCAGGATGGTTGGTCTGTACAGCCTGACTACCAGCGTGACCCAGATTTGAGGACAACAGGGTGAGACAACAAAGTGTTTATATTTCTGGTTGACACCCAACTGTTATTTCTTTTTAAGAAATGCTGCAATTCGTATTTTAATCATTCATTTCAGTGTATAGGCATGTATTAAGCTCTGACGCTTTCTTTGTGGATTAAAAACTTCATGAAGTAAATCAAACAGGTGTAAGTAAATATGCTATAATTCTAGAGCCATCAATGAGATGTTTGATTCAGAAAGATGGTATTTGTGAACCCCTGTGGAAACTTCCCACCCCCAAAGAACAGAGGATGAACAGGGGCATGGATCCACCCAGTAGGGCACCCTACTCTTGAATGTGTAATGTGCTTTCTCGTTCAGACAAACTCCAATCACCATTTTAAAGTGAACTAATTCATGATGAGTAACGAGGATCTAAGTGCAGCCAAAGAGTTGGTCTAAGTGTTGCCGGTTTAAAAAGAAATGTTTGGTGGGGTAAACATGGATGAGTATGTTGCATAATTAGATGCTGAGGATAAAGGAGATGTCAAATTCCAGGTCCACAGATATTTATTAAGCATTTTCATCCTGCAGCGGCTGTAAGAGATGGGTAAGATCAGCTAGAGACATCTCTGATCTCAAGGTGCTTACATACAAATTTGAGAAGCAGAGAGATAAGGCAAATACAAAAATAACAAGAATATAAAGTAGATTTATCATATCAGGACAACTGCAGACAAAAGGAAAAATATGCTCAGGATTCACAAGAAGGGAGAGATTTCATATAGCTTGGGACCGAAAGACGGTGTTTTAGGGACTTTTATGGGCACAGAAAAGGGTTGTGGGCATGTGTGCACCCTCTCTGCCCCTCTTCCCCCTGCCCCAGCCTGAGGTTACAAGTCCAACCCCACTCTCATTGGAGGCTGTGGAATGATGCTGGTGGGTCATCCCTCTCCTGGGCCAGGGCTGGAATTCTCTGCTGATGCTTCTGACTCCATCCAAGCACGTCTACTGTCCAGGTCCCTCTGAAGTCACAAGGAGAGGGTCTGGATTGCTACCAGAGTATTTTGTCCCTTGCGGAAGACCAAGGAAACAGCCTTTGTTGCCAAAGTGTTGGTCTAAGTGTTACCTATTTAAAAAGAAATGTTGGGGGGGGGGGAACCCACGGATGAATAATTTGGTATTGGGGATAAAATAAAAATCGTTAGAGAAGCCAGCATTTTCAGGAAGGAAGAGGGCTACAGTGTTTGACATTCAGGGGGATGTAAACAGCATGTTAGTCTAGAAGAGAGGATGAGTAGAAGGAGGAAGAAAAAAATCAATTTATAAACAACTAACCCACTGCCTACGTGGAACACATGATGAAAAAAGGCTGGTTAGTAGGAAGACATACCTATTGGGTTCCTAACTAATGCTGTCCTATGAGTTATTTCTTCCATTGTGTTTGCTCAAGTTTGCATGTTACATTCAGACAGATGGCATCCTTCTACAACAGTCAAGGTAATGTTCCAGATTCTTCTCTGTATTTGATTGCTGTGATTTAAAAAAAAAAAAACTACTGACAGGGACTTTGGAATCATTTTAACATACACAGGGTAACAGCAAATACAAGGAGTAAATATCTATTATAAATGTAAATGTCTAGCAGTAAATGTCTCTGATATGGTAGTGTATATCTACTTTGTTTAGAGTAAACTCTGCAAGTTACATCTTTTTTGTTAAAATGGATAATATTTAAGTACACTTGATGTGGCCAATTAATGAACAATGCAGTGGAGGCATTAATCAATTTAACAAATTATGCTATTTTATAATATCATCAACTTGGAATTCTTATGTAAAAGTCAGTGAAACAGCCTTGAGTGCACAGTTCCTCAGAGTGCTCACGATAATGCTATTAAGCCTGAGTTACTAGACTTGTGGGCTACATTTTCATCTGAATTAATATGATTCAGCCCGAAGGCAAAAGAACATATTAAAATAGGGCTCCTTGGAGAAATGGCTAATTCTAGGACTGGAGCAAGAAAGTACTATATGCTCCTGGAACAACTTGTTAGGCCAAAAAGTAAGGAAAGAAAGGATGGAATTAAAAGGACATAGGAGCCAGCTTGAAGGACCTCCTAACTGACCAAATATGGAACAATTTTAGCCCCAAAAATATACTAAAAATTATTCATTATATCCTATAATTCATGGTATAAAGTATAAATTAACAAGCCCATACTGATTTAAAAAGTAAATGAGGGAGAAGAGAAAGTGATTCCTCACAGAAGAATGCTAACTAACAAATGTAGAAAAACCGAGAGTTAGAAAATAATCCTTTTATAACCATCATGGTAACAGCTAATTCAAGAATTATCAATGGCTGCAAGACATAGGGTGAATGTATGAAGAACAATAGGGAATTTACATAGTTCATAGTACTTCTCAACAGCCTACTTATAAATCACAAAAGGGAAAACAGTGATTTCCAGTGAAAAAACCTGACACATGCGACATTAATCAAGGATTGAAGTTAACATCACCACTAACAGGACAAACAGGCATCAAGTGTCTCCGGATGTGATGCACTGGGAAGAACACAATATCACTCATGCAGGATTTGCCCAGAATATATAACCTAATGTAGTCGTTACCAAGGCTGTTGTCCCAGAATCATACCACCACCCCTCCCTCAAATAGAAACCTATTGCTTTTATCTACATTTCAGGAGGGAACTGCGAAGAGACAAAAAACAAGGACTGGTTAGAACCAACTAGGCTCAAGATGGCAGAAGATTTGACTTCCAGGAAATCTTGAGCCTCGTTATACACTCATTGTACTATATTAGCATGCTAAAGACATACCCACCAGCACCCTGACAGTTGACGGTTGCCATGACAACAACCATAAACATCCATGCAAGAACTGAAAGGGAGTGTTGCATCATTTCCAGGTCCAAGCCACACCCCTATTCTCGGATAAGTCATGAATGTCTTTCCTACTCTTTCCAGTTCCCTCCCTTTTTACCTGACTGTCCTATAAATTTGGTCTCCGCTCAAATTGAATTGGGAAGTTGATTTTCAAACTAGGTTCCTGCTTCTCCATTCTTTGGCCCTTGAGTAAAGTCTGTGCTGTTCCAGCCTCAGCATCGGTTTCATGATTGGCTGCAAAAATCCAATCAGAAAATGAACCTCTCTGGTGGAGACAAAGGGTCTCGGCCCGGGCTAGGACCTCAGCTCAGGCCCAGTCGACCAGTTCAGTCACATAATCAACAGGAAAGGACAGCCTACAAAATAACTGACCAATAATCTTTTAAAAGCAATGACATGACAGATAAAGAAAGGTTGAAGAACTGTTTCAGGTTAAAGGTGAAAACAAAACCATGGCAACTAAATACAATGTGTGGTTTTGAAGTAAGCTCCAGATTAGGGCTGGGGAGATGAGAGAGAGGGGCAGGGACTGCCATGATATTATTGAAACAATTAGCGAGATCTGTATATGAGCTGGGTAACAGATAATACTATTGAATCAATGTTAAATTTTCTGAATTTGATATCTGTGGTTAAATAACAAATTCCTCTTGGTCTTGGGAAATATACACTGAAACATTTAGGGATAAAAGAGCATGCTATCTAAAACTAACTCTGAATGGTTCAGGAAAAGCAAATGTGGCAAAATGTTAATGACTGGTGAATCTGGGTGAAGTGCATACCTTTGTACTATTTTCACAACTCTTCTATACACTTGAAAGTATTAAATGATGCATTAACATCCCCTCCTGTCATTTTGTTCCAGGAGTCCATAATAGTCCTACTGATGGAACAGCTACCAACTCAGGAAGTCCTACTGACTATCATCTCTGCCTTATGGACAGCACATTACAATGTCTCATTCCATTTTCACCACAATACAGTGAGGTCATTACTATTGTCCCAATCTTACCAATGAGAAAAACAGAGATTTAGAAAGGTTAAATAATAGGTTAGATCAGGTAACTACTCAATCAATAGTCACACACACACAACCTCCATGAGCAAAGTATACTATCCCCGTCCTATATTTGTTGGGCTTGGGCCATGGGATTTAATCTGGAAAAAAGGGATGTTAGTGGACAAGATATGAGTAGAAGCTTAAAATGTGATTGCATGGTTGGGCTTACACTTTTGCGCTTCTGCCATCACTATAAGAAAAGCATGTCTTGGGTAGGTGTTGCTGGTCCAAGGAGGATGAGAAACATGTGAAGTGGTCCTGGACTTAAGGCACAACATGAAGACAAGCCCAGGTGAGCCCAGACTAGATCAGCCAACACCAAGCAAACCCAAGGATGCACGCTTTGAGACGTTACTGAGCTTTAGTGTCGTTTGTTCTATAACATTATGGTGTCAGTTGGTAACTGAAACAGCTCACGTGGCTGAAATTACACAGATAGTAAGAATTGGAACCAGGATGCTCAACCAACCAAGTTGTTGTGGTGACTTACATCACGCCTGTATCAAAGAGCATTTCCAAGAGACTTGCTATTCATAATGATAATTCATGACCCTTAAAACTCCTAAGACATTTTCTGAATCATAAATTAAAAATGATTATAGCAAAAATTGCAAATGTGTTTTATCTTCATGTTTTAGTAGTTGGTAATTAAAGTATATTTAATTAATCTTTCTGTTTACCAGCCTGGTTAAATGGTAATTTAATTTTTCAACTTCAATAACCACCCAAAATATTCAATATACATAGATTTCAAGTGGTGTGAACTAGAGACATTGCTTGAATAATCACCAGCCTCTAATGTCAGATGGAAAAATCAATTCTGTAAAAACTGGAGTGAATTTTCTAGCAAAGGTTTTTACTCGTCTGTGTCCTAAGACACAACAGAATAGATTTCCTTGGATATTTTGGCTCTCTGGTTTTATTCCTACTCAGAACCCAAGATGAAAAATCACACCGGTTCTTAAATTTTAGATCCAAAGAGAATTTCCCATTTAAATCTAAAGAGAAGTTGTGTTTGTTAGTTTTTCCCAATTACTAAAAATATCCCTACACTTTTGCTAAAATATTAAAAACATCTTCTTTTTACAAAGGAATTTTTTTCAGCCAAAAAAGGTTTCTTTCTTTCTTTTTCTTTCTTTCTTTCTTTTTCTTCCTTTCTTCCTTTTGCTTTCTTTCTTTCTTTCTTTCTTTCTTCCTTTCTTCCTTTCTTCCTTTCTTCCTTCCTTCCTTCCTTTCTTTCTTTCTTCCTTTCTTCCTTTCTTCCTTTCTTTCTTCCTTTCTTCCTTTCTTCCTTTCTTCCTTTCTTCCTTTCTTTCTTTCTTTCTTTCTTTCTTTCTTTCTTTCTTTTCTTTCTTTCTTTCTCTTTCTTTCTTTCTTTCTTTTTTTAAGTTACATTTACCTCAAGACCAAATCCCGTAACAGGGAAGTGTCTGGAATTGTGGCACAAATTGTGACTTGAGGCTGTAACTGTCATTCGGTCATACAACAGGGCCTGTCTTTCTGCAGATCTAGTTTGAGGTAAGCAAAATCCAATTTCCTGATAAAAGAAAGCACACCCCCTGCTAATTTCTTTGAGATGGTGCTGTTAATATCCATTCAAATGAGATAAAGAGGAGGGGAGAGAGGGAGAAAGCAAAGAATTAAAAATGGAAAAATTGTGAAGTTAATGCTCAGGCAAGAATATGTGATTGTATGTATGCATCGTGTGGGAAATCTAATATGATGAGAATTTGGGGTTCTGTCTCTTTAAAACTTCAAATGTACATAAAGATGAACTCCCTAAAATACAACCTTATTTTCTAATATGAAAGAATGATTTTTTTTTCCTCTTGTCCAAAAAAGGCAGATTATTTGCAGAAACTGAAGTTAAAAATAGCTCTGGTGATATTGTCTACAAAGCTGAGAAATGTTCTTTTTTGTTTCATATTCTCGTCAAAGAGAGACGGCAAAGGGAGTGTGAAATAAAGGGTGAGAAGACAAACACTCTTTGTAGAAGAACAGAACTCAAAAAACTCCCACTGACTTATGAAAAGTAAAGAAAGTCGATAGCTGAGCTAATTTCGTAAGAAGGAAGATTTAGTAAGTGAGTGACTGAATAGGTATAATTTCTTTTTAGGCGGTATTAGCACTAGTCTCCTTGTAGGCGCTCATAAACAATACATGTTCTTCTGCCATCTTAGCTGGAAAAAAAAAAGTACCTCCCACAACCCCAATAAAAAGATTAAAACAAAACAATTGATGGGGGCCAGAAGAAACTCCAAACAGGTAGAATGTTCCACTGCTTCCCCTTCTTAATGTGTCTGCAGCACATGCAAGAAGCATCTTAGATAAGAAACAAGCAGACAGACAGGAATAAGGGCTGTAATTTTGACTTCATAACAAAGCTCTGATCCTAATTTATGGGCTCCAGTTTTTTTCCTAGTAAGACACAAGATCATTTTTATTTTTATTTTCATAGGAAAGGAAGTCAGTACTTGATTTTACAACAATTGCACTGGAATAATATTTAACAAATGTGGAAGCTTTAAATGAGATGTAAACTATATCAGAAGTGGCAAGGCAGGAAATGAGCATCTGTAGACTGCTTCATGAAGCAAGACCAGGGTCTCATTAAAAATTCAGAAAATGCCTGTTACCCCACAATGCTATAAGATGTATTAGAAAAAGATTCATCAATGAACCAGTGAAACTAATGTTATGCAGATTAGTTCAGAGTCCTTTGACATTAAAGAAATCATAAAAACCAACCTAAAAAAAGAGTCCATTATGCCATTTGGAATTCAGGTTTCTAGTTCCAAACCATTTGGTAGCCTGAATTATCTTTTTAATGGAAAGAATCTGGTATGACTGATAAATGAAAAGTGAAACAGTAGTCACATATGTAATAAAGAACGCAGACCCCCACGCGTGATATTCTCACTATGCTAAACTGCAGTTACCTGGAAAAGAAGCTATGTGAAATATGAATTGGTAGACATGCTAACACTGCAATTCATACTGCCTATTACGTTTACCATATACTATTGGTAAGTGCAGGTTAAAGAAATGTCTTTAATATTTTTAAGCTTTATTTTCCCCTTCTGAATTAGGATTTTAAAGTGGTGAGACAATGCAATCCACTTGTTTAAGGAGGCGATTCCCAATTCTGAAAGCATGTGTTGTTTTCTAAGCACTTCCTCTAGCCAGGCAGCAGGCTGAGATGGTCCAGCCACGATTTGAACTGAGCAATCTTACTCGCTTCACCTCCCAAACATGCATTTAGAATGTGATTTCACTGCTTCCTCCCCCTAATATCCCCTCACACTCGTTGGCTCTAGACAGCAGTGACGTTGGAGTCTTTTACCCCGTTCCACTCCCACTCCGGCAGATGCCTGAGGTGAGAGGGAGGCACAAAGCTGGAGTGTGGGCTGTGGAAACCTCCTACCCAACAACATCGCTCTCTGGGGTTCTGGAGTGGGTATGTCCTTGCTCTGCTGCGTGGAGACACTGGGAGAGCAGCCACTGTCACTGTATCAGGGGCTCAACCCAGCTTCACCTCATCTGGGCCAACTGAAAGGGCCATCACTCTCCACATTCCCTGCCAGCAAGTGTAGGGCATTTTTTTCCGGGATGAGTAGGGTCTTCCAATAACCCAGGTGGGGAATTCTCCCACCCCAAGAGATGCAGCTTGTCTTTCCAGCTCTTATTTTCCCACTGTCCCAATTTCTACAACATTTACTTTAAGTGATATTAAATACTTCCTGAAAGAACGTTGGATGTAAATAAATAAAGCACTTCTCTGAGGCAACAGAGCTGGCTTGCCAATCTCATTCATGCCACTGTTCATTTAGTTTCCAGACTGAATGGCACCCAACTCAGAGTTCATGAGGTTGGTTTCAAAAATGAGCTGACATAAACAGATAGGCAACTACATCGGATTGAAGCATCTGAGCTACTCTCTGCAACTCTAAAGGAGCTTCTGTAGTACCATTTTGCTAAAGATGACTTCATATCAAGTATCAGTTTATTTTCTTTAACAAGAGTACGTGGCAGTGCAAGGGATTATTACTGATGCCTGAAGTTCCTTAACTGGAACATATCTTTCATCAAATCAGAGAAAAGTTTGAAAGGCAATCCCCTTGATAATTTGATTTAACTCTACACTAAGTATAAATTATCAGTAACTCACAGTGAGAAAGAAGGGAAAGGAGAGAGAAATTCTGGTGCCTGCAGAAGATAGGGAAAGTGAATACCCTACTAGACAATTAATTTCTTGAGTAATTTCTTTAAATTACTCTATTACTGAATATAGGCCCAATAAACATTTTCCAAGTAAATGAAAAATGGAGGAAAGTTGAGAGAAGGGAAATTTTTGAACATGAAAACTGATTCTACATCTTTGCTTTTAAAAATGGTAGTCAAATAGTATTTTGGCAATAACTAGGAATAGAAGGGAACTTTCTCCAGCTGATAATGGGAATCTATGAAAAACCAACAGCTAGCATCATATTCAATGTTGGAAAACTGAAAGCTTTCCCCCTAAGACTAAGAAGGAGACAAAGACATCTGCCCTTGCCACTTCAATTTAGCATTGTACTAGAGGTCCTAACCAGAGCACTGAAACGCAAGAAAAAGAAATAAAAGGCATCCAGATTGAAAAGGACGAAGTAAAAAGATCTCCATTTGCAGGTGACATGATCTTGTATAAACAAATCCAAAAGAATCCACTAAAAAACAATTAGAACTAAACCAATAAACAAATTCTGCAAATTGCCAAGATACAAAATCAATATACAAAAATCAATTGTACTTTTATACACTAGCAAGGAACTAAATAATAGAAAGACATCCTCTGTTCATGGATCAAAAATATTAATACATTTTAGATGGCAATACTTCTCAAATTAATCTACAGATTTGGTGCCCTGTCAAAATCCTAGATGGATTTTTTTTTCAAAACTGAAAAATCGATCATAAACTTCATATGGAAATGCAAGGGATCAAGAAGAGCCAAACAATTCTGGAAAAGGAGAACAAAGTTTGAGGACACACGGTTCCAATTTGAAAATTTACAGCACAGCTACAGTAATCAAGACACTGGTACTGGCATAATGACTGACATATGGATCAATAGACTAGAACTGAAGTCCAGAAATAAACCTTTATATTTATGGTCAGTTGATTTCTGACAAAGATTTCAAGACAGTTCAATGAGGAAAGCATAGTCTATTTAACACATGGTTGTGAGACAAGTGGATATTCACATGCAAAAAATTAAGTTGAACCCTTACCTCACACCACACACAGAAATTAATTCAAAAGTATTCACAGACCCAAATATAAGAGCTAAAACTATAAAACTCCTAAAAGAAAATATAGAAGTAAATCTTCGTGGCCTTGAATTAGGCAATGATTTCTTAAATACAAATCAAAACCACAAGCAGTAAAAGAACAAGTAGACAAATTGTGTTTCAATGACACTATCAAGAAAGTGAAATGACAACCTACAGAATGGAAGAAAAGATTTGCAAATCATATCTGACAAGGGATTTATATCCAGAATACATAAAGAACCCTTACAAACTAACAATAAAAAGACATATAAACCAATTTTAAAATAGGCAAAGATTTGAACAGACATTTCTCGAGAGAAAATAAACAAGCACATGAAAAGATAAAGATGCTCAATAGTTAAAGTGTCAATAGTTATAAGGGAAATGCAAATCAAACCACAATGAGATACCATGTTACACAACCCCAGGATGGCTAAAATTAAAAAGATGACAATAGCAAGTGCTCATGGATATGTGGGAAAATTGGAACCCTCTTTCATTGCTGGTGAGAATGTAAAATGATGCAGCTGCTTTGGAAAATAGTTTAGCAAACGTTCTAAATGCTAAATATAGAGTTATCATATGACTCAGGAATTCCATTCCCAAGTGTATTCCCAAGAGAATTGAAAAACATATGTTCACACAAAGACTTGCACACAAATGCTTTTATCAAGATTATTCATAGTAGCCAAAAAGTGGTAAAAACTCAAATACCTACTACTGATGACTGGGTAAAAAAATGTGGGTTTTAAGTGGAATATTATTTGGCAATTTTAAAAAAAGAATGAATTCGAGAGGATTTGGGTTGAATCACACACCCATGACACGAAGCTGTTGTGCGTAGCTACAGTTTATTTGGCACGTTCATAAACATAATCTAATTTACTAGGAAGTTTGTAAGACTTTTCTTTTATTAAAATTAATATTTTCTTATTACAAAATAAATTAATTAATTAAAATTAAAATAAGAATGACATAGTGATACAATCTGCAGTATGAATGAACCCTGAAAACATTACGCTACGTGAAAGAAGCTTGACAGAATTGATCATAAATGATATGATTCCATTTATGTGAAATGTCCAGAACTGACAAATCCATAGAGACAGAAAGTAGACAGTCATTGCCTGGGGCTGAGGCAGGCAGGAGGGAGTGGGGAATTACTGCTAATATGTATGAGGTTTCTTTTTAGGGTGATGAAAATGTTCTAAAATTAAGTTGTGATGGTTGCATGGCTGTGAATATATTAAAATCAACTGTACGCTTTAAATGGGTGAATTTTATGGTGTATGAAATACATTTCAAATCTTATAAAAAGATATTTTGGCAGGGGATCTATTAAGAAAAAACAGATCAATCTACCATAGGACCTAATTTTCAAATACGAACTAAGGTATTTTGGTAGACACTGTGAGTTGGCTACTGAACAACTATTCTCCTCTTGTTTCTGGGAATAGAATTCCAATTTTGTCCAAGTAAGGGGCAACAGTGTGCCTAACTTCAGGTGAGGATTGACTGGCCTAACTCCTAGTCAATCATGTTGTCCTCATTTACTTTTGACAGTGATTGATTTAGGGTTGGCAGGTGACCCAATCTTGGCACTTGACAAAAAAGAGGAATATTCTGCTGAGAGTCTTAATGACACAAAAAGTTATGAGTAAAAAGATCTTTCCATTCCCTACTTTTTGACTTTATTTAGTAAAGAAGTGATGCTTGTAGGTGCACAATGATGAGAAGGCAGAAAAGCTGCCCAGAGCTGTTGTGTTAACTATCTCTGGAACCAATTAACTCTGGAGTTCTCAAAAAATTAATTTATTAATAAACCCCATTTTTAAACCATATTCTGTCAGATAGGCTGTGTATTGTGGCCAAAATCCTGTTAATTGATACGTTTTCTATTAAGTGGGCTTATTTGTGAATTCTCATTAAATTACATTTTCAGTCCTACATCAATGCTCTTCTTTAGGAGATGAGATAAAATTGATCTAGATTTTTTCAGAAGACAGGCCTAGCACTAGTCAGTGAAAGGTATAAGAAAGGAGCATTTTGCTCAATAGGAAAAACAACTTTCTCCTTGTAAAATGGATCAGAGAATTGTCAGCCTTTGTTTGGTTAGCAAAGGGGCTCATGAGGATCACAGGTCAAGGATGCTAACTTGTGTCATCTGCGGCCTGGACTGGAGCATTCACAAAATGCCAAATTCAAGTTTCTTAATTCCCACATGAAAAGTTCTAAGATCAACAGACTCATTTTCATACCGAAGGTGAAATCAAGGCGCCCTGCTTCCGGATGTGTTAATGTTTTCTAACTTTGTTAGCTCAACTTCAAACTAACAACCAGAAGCCAGATCTTGGTGGGTTTTGTCCACTTCTTTATGAAAATTTGAACAATATCTGACCATTTAAGAGAATTTTATAAATTATTTTAGAAGCAAACAAGAAGTAAGTCATGATAGAAGAGCAGACATCTTGATAATGCTGAAAAATGGCCATTTTCCTTATTTAAATTGTTTATCTTAATAGAAACTAGAAAATGTGTGAAAAGATCTACAATTGTTGGTGCCATAAGGAATCTCTTTATAAACCTGTAAGCGTGGGATTTATACTTGTCTCATAATTGTGATTTCATTCTTTATATATACAGTTGTTTCAAGCAGTATGATTTGACCTAAATCAATGCCAAATTTAGCTACAAAATACTGAGACAATCTCAGATCTTACTTAATTATAGAATTAATGTCACAGAGGCGGATGTTACTGTTGTTGCTGTTTTGTTTTTTAATATTCAAATTTCATGGGAAAAGACAGTTGGGTAATCCACCTTCAGAATAGTGATGTGAGCTCCGTGTACCCACTCACCAGTGCAACAACTATAGCTGGTGAAAATTATTTTGAAAAAAACAAAACCATTTAAAGTCTCAAGAAATTGTATGAAGGAAATACACTAAGGAAATGATGACTCATGTATTCAGGAAGCTACAGCCTGCTCCACCCATCCAGCTCAGCCTAATGGAAGATCTATTCCAGGTGGATATGGCCAAGAGACTGGGGCTCTCTCTCCCCCTAACTCCCAATCAATGGCTACAGTATATCCCTGGCAGGGGCAGGGCACCAGCATTTCTCATTCCTGCCCCCAGGTCGGTGTTGCAGAGGCTGAATTCCAAGTAAGTATGACTAAGAGGTCAGAGCCCCTTCATCCACTAAGCCCCACATATAGAGCAAATGCTCTACCTCAAGGGCAACAGACTGAAAACATAGGAGCTCCAACTGCCCTCATCCCAGTTCACTTGCAGGTTGGCAGCTCCACACCAAGAAAGGCAGGCTGAGAAGATCAGAGGCCACTGTGCCTCCCCAGCACTCTGCTCCTAAGGCAGAGTATCACTCAGAGAGAACCACACCTCTGTCCCTGCCTTCAGCTCAAGAGCCGTGACTCAGAGATTTTGCCAAGGAGCAGAGAGTTCTGAAGTTCTCCCCAAAAGAAGTTACTTTATCTGAGACAGAGTGTGGGAAAGCAGAAGCCTAAGGGCACTCTCAAAAACAATGGAAATTCTGAGTGGTAAGCAATTAAGAGGAGACTGGTAGGTTTACAAGAGATAAAGCTAAACCATAGGCCAGTTAGTTTCCCGGAGAAAACTAGGGAAAGACATAGTTAATAAGAGCACTCCTGGGGGTAGAATAAACTTCCAAGACTGACCTCAAAAACTATCCCTGGAAAGAGGCCTGAATTTAATTGGATCAGACCGTGGAGCAATTTATGCTCAAAAGCATTGTCAAAACCAATAGAGCAATCAGCCTGGCAATTAGTGGAGTCTAACAGCTGGGTGTGATACCAACAGGAGCAGACAGCTTGACTGAGGGATCAGGGAAAATGACAGAGAGCCCCGATAAAACCGCCGTTGTCTCAGGGTGCCTGTGTACGTGCCCAAGGCTGTGCCCTTTCTCATCAGAGCTTCCCACAACAGAGAAGGTAAACTTCACTAAAGAAGTCCAGCCAAGGGTGGGAGGGACAGACTGGGAGTTCAAAATTTGTAGATACTGACAGGCATATGCAGAATAGATAAACAGGATTATACCGTATAGCACAGGGAAATATATACAAGATCTTGTGATAGCTCACAGCAAAAAAAAATGGGACAATGAATATATGTATGTTCATGTATAACTGAAAAATTGTGCTCTACACTGGAAATTGACACAACATTGTAAAATGATTACAACTCAATTTAAAAATGTTATTTAAAATGTTTAAAAAAAAAAAAGAAGTCCAGCCAAGACACTAAGCAAATAAACAAGCAAATCATAACAATATGTCCTGGGGTTAAGGGAAGTCAATATTGCTACGTTGCTACAGGACACTAAGTAAAATATTCAATTTTCAACAAGAAATTTGAAACATACAGAAAAATTAAAAGTGTGACCCAGACACAGGGAAAAAAGCAGGCAACAGAAACTGCCTAGATCCAGATGTTACATGTAACAGGCAAAGATTTCTAAGCAGCCATTAGAAGTATCCTCAAAGAGCTAAAGGAAACTGTTTAAAGAAGTAAAGGAAGGTATAAACACAATGTCTCATCAAATAGAGAATATAATAAAGTGAAATTATATAAAAAGAGAACAAATACAAATTCTGGAGTTGAAAAGTATTTAATAACTTAAATTCTAAAATTATTACAGTAGATTGGAGCTGGTAGGAGAAAGAATCTATAAATTTGGAGATAAATCAGTAGAAATTATGCAACCTGAAGAGCAGAGAGAAAAAAAGAATTTTTAAAAATGAGCAGAGCCTCAGAAAACTGTGGGACATCAACATATACGTATTGAAAGTAGCAGAAGGAGAAAAGAGAGAAAGGAGCAGAAAACTGAAAATTTCCTATGTTTGTTTAAAAAAAAAAACATTAACCTACACATCCAGGAAGCTTGACAAAATTTTAAGTAGGATAAACAAAAAGAGATTTAGACTTAGACACAACAAAGTAAAAATGTTGAAGGACAAGTACAAAGAGAAAAGTCCTGGAAACAGTGAGAAAAACAGCCTGTCCTGTACAAGGGAACTTGACTTCTCATTAGAAAGAAGGGAGTTTAGAAGGATGATGTATTCAGAGTACTGTACAAAAAAAAAAAACAAAAAAAAAAACCTGTCATCCAAATATGTAACAGCCAGCAAAACTATCTTACAGAAATGAAGGCAAAATAAATAAAATATTCCCAGATAAACAAAACCTGAGAAAATCCACCTTCTAAGAAATGCTAAAAGAAGTTCAGTCTAAAATCAAGATGGTAACTCAAACACACACACACACAGAGCACAAAGGTAATTATGTAATTATAAAAGACAGTATAAATGTATATTTCATCTTCTGTCTTAACTGATTTACAAAGCAATCATA
Source organism: Camelus bactrianus (assembly GCF_048773025.1). Taxonomy (NCBI): domain Eukaryota; kingdom Metazoa; phylum Chordata; class Mammalia; order Artiodactyla; family Camelidae; genus Camelus; species Camelus bactrianus. Next base: position 11,768,354 of record NC_133541.1, read on the forward strand.
TAAAATAATATGTATATAGTTGGGCTTATAACATATAGAAATGTAATATATTTGACAACAGCAACACAAAAGAGGTAGGGGAACAAAGTTGTATTGGAGTAAGGAAATGACAGTAGACAATGACTTGAACCCACAGGAATAAATGAAGAGAAGCAGAAATGGTAAACAAGAAGGGAACTAGAACAAATCCTATAACTATATGCTTACTCTCCTTTCTTCTGTTTCTTTAAAAGACACAAAATTATATAAAATACATTTTCTATATTTATACTATATTAAAACATACTATATCCATAACAATAATAATCTCCTAAAGAAGAGGGAGCAGAGCTATATAAAAGTAACATCTTGATATCTAAGTGGAATTAAGTTATCATAAATCTGAAATAGATTGGTTAGTTAAGACGTATTTGGCAAACTACATAAAACACCATGAAACCCTCAAAATAGTGAAAAAGGTCATTAAGGGAATTAAAATGTTACACTAAAAATACTCACTTAATATAAAATAATGCCAATCACATTCATTAGTGCAAGTGGACACTGGACAAGCCAAACACAAAAAATGAAAAACAGTAAGAAGATGCTTTCCCAAAGCTGGTCCAAGATCCCAATACATTCAAAGGTCTCTTTACAGTAGTAAGAAAACTTCTTTAAGGGTTAATTCTTAAGAGAAGAACCTCCTGATTTTTCTCTTCTCCCTCACCACCAGGGAGGTAATATAATTCAGTACATTTCTCACAAGGACTCACTGACTAATGAGCAATGGATTTCCTTGAACAGGAAATAAACAAACCTACTCAAAAGCGGCAATGGAATGGAGTCAAAGGGGAATGGATTCAGAACACCTCCCTTTGATACACATCACAAACATGCTGCAATTTTCAGGGAAAAGAAATTAGCTCAGGAATTTTTATGGGAAGATCGATCTGTTCAAAGACAGGTAGTGTCTTGAAGCTCTAATTGTTTTGGAGAAAAAGGGGGCAAGGTAACTCCCTTTTAAATTGCTGAATTACCTTGATAGGCACTTTAACCTCAGTAGAGCTTCTGAACAGATGAATGAAAATTACCGCATTTCTCCCAGATTACACATAATCAGAATCCCTCCGTGGAGTCAGCAGTAAGGAATTTGCTTCATAACTGAACCTGTGGTCTCTGGGCTCTCTGCCAATGGCAGGAACGAATAAGGACAAGGATACAGATGTGGGCAAGAATAAAGGAAGATACTTTGTGCCTGAATTTACTGCGCTCTCTCTCTCTCTCTTTTTAAATCTCTATCTCCTAGTTCTTAGCTATTTATAGAAAACAAAATTATTCCTTAAATCTGAATGCATGAGAGGAATATCTACGAACGCATGGCTTCAGCATGCATTTAAGTTATGTAAATGATTATAGAATAATAAAATCAGGTGTCCAAAGTAAATGATTTCCATTACCACTGACCCACGGCAAGATTCCTATTCTATGTTTAAGCAGCTTCAAATCTATTTGTGGTCTTTTATCTCAGTTTCACTTTTATGACATTTTTCCTAGTTTATAGGGAGCTTGCCTGAATACCAAAGGGGAAAAAAGCTCCACTGTACTCATTTCTATAAGCGAGCCTTTATGGGATATTTCTGCTGGTCAAGGAATTTTCTTTCAGCTCTCACTGAAAGAGCAAATCAAACTGCTCTTCAGACTTTACTGTAACTCCCTTTACAATTTCAAAGTTCTCATTCCAGCTCCATCTGAAAAAGTGACTTTTGTAGAGACCCAAGAAAACCTAACTCTGGTTTTTAAATAAAAGTACCAAAATAAGGAAAATTTGGGCAGATCTAGGAACCATTTGAAAGGTTAAGTGGAGAAATGACTGATCAACCTTTGCATGGCTCCTTATTATCACTCAGTTGTCTCCATTTTTCTAGTTTTGTCGATTTTTCTTTATTTTCACTAAAAGCTCTGTTGTCTTTATTTTTTACAGTAGATTAAATCTATGAATGGAAACATGCATTTTTACTTATCCATACTTGGTGTATGTTATGCTTCTGTAGATTCACGTCTTTCATCCGTTTTGGAAAATTCTCCAATCACTATTTTTAATATTCCCTTTACTCCCTTCTCTCCATTCACCCCTTCAGGAAATATGAGAGAGTGACCCACGCTATCCATCACGTCTCTTTCTGTTTTGTTTTGAATAAAGTCATAATTCTTTGTTAAAGTGGGTTTAAGCTACATTTTAATTATTAATTAAAGCAATTTAGAAATGATCATTTATAAGTTATATACCTTGCTGACCATGATAACTCCTTATGCTTCATCATTTCCTACTTTTTAAGTAGACTTTATTGTGGTATAACTTACACACAATAACGTTTACATATTTTAAGTGGAAATGGATTAATTCTGACAAATGGACTCACCCATGTAACCAATGCTCCATTTAAGGTATAGAATAACTTCCCAGAGGGTTTCTCAATAAGCATCTCCACCACCACACCCTAGTCAACCACTGATCTGATTTCTATTAATATAGATTTATTTGGTCTGTTCTAGAATTTCATCAAATAAACAGAATTATACAGTCTTCCCACTTTTCCATCAGATTTCTCTTGTTCATAATAATGGCTGGGACATCGGTCTTAGCAGTATTTCTTTGGATCTTTCTCCTCAGGCAAGGGAGACAAAAGCAAAAATAAACACATGGGACTACAGCAAACTAAAATGCTTTTGCATAGTGAAGGAAACCAGCAACAAAATGAAGAGGCAACCCCCTGAATGGGAGAAGATATTTGCAAATGATATATCTGATAAGGAGTTAATATCCAAAATATATCAAGAACTCACACAATTCAGTATCTAAAAAAAAAATCCAATTAAAAAATGGGCAGATATTTTTCCAAGGAAGACATACATATGGCCAACAGACACGTCAGACATGTCACTAATCATCAGGGGAATGCAAATCAAAATTACAATGAGCTATCACCTCATGCTTGCCAGAATAGCTATCATCAAACAGACAACAAATAACAAGTGTTGGGGAGGATGTGGAGAAAAGGGAACCCAAGTGCACTGTTGGTGAGAATGTAAATTGATGCAGCCACTATGGAAAATATGGAGGCGCCTCAAAAAAATAGAAATAGAAGTACCATATGATCTAGCAACTCCAATTCTGGATATTTCTCCAAAAAAAAAAAAAACAAAATCTCACTAATTCAAGAAGATTTATACATCTAAATGTTCACTGCAGGACTATTTACAATGGCCAAGATATGGAAACAACCTAAGTATCCATCAGTAGATGAATGGATGATGAAGATGTGGTGTATACATACAATGGAATATTACTTGGCCATAAAAAGAATGAAATCTTGTCATTTGTGACAACGTGGATAGACCTAGACCCATTATGCTAAATGAAATATGTCAGACAGAGAAAGACAAACACCATACAATTTCACTTACATATGGAGTCTGAAAAACAAAACAAACAAACAAAATACTAACAGACTCATAGATACAGATATTCTGGTGGTTGCCAGAAGGGAGGCGAGGTGGAGGTTGGGTAAAACAGGTAAAAGAGATCAAGGTACAAACTTCCAGTTATAAAATAAGTCACCAAGATGTAATATACAGATAGGGAACCCAGTCAACAGTATAACAACTTTGTATGGTGAGGGATGGTAACTGCACTTGTGGTGATCTGTACATAAATGTTGAATCACTATGTTGTACACCAGAAGCTAATATACTATTGTATGTCAACTCTACTTCAATAAAAAAATAAAATTAGAAAAAAGAAAGTCTAGGTGATTCATCCATATCATTGCATGAATCAGTTTGTGTTCTTTTTATAGCTGAATAGTATTTCATTGGATGAACATATCACAGTTTACTTACCCACATTCATTCCACACATATTAGTAATCTAAGGTGGCACATTATGAAATTAAATATTATTCAGTATAAGATTTGATATACAAAAATTTTGTTAGCCTCTAACTGGCTTCTTACACTTCAGTCTCGAGTACATTCTCACTGCCAAGGTCATCTCCCCCTTCAGCATAACAGTCTTCTATTAAACTTTGCCCTAGTCCACGGCTGAAAGTAATTCCTCTTGCTTCCTAGTTTCACTTCATATGATGCACCACTTGCTACTTTGTGTACTGATTGCTTAGGTACCTGTCTAATTTCAACTACTAGATATTAAACTGCTTCAGGTCAGGATCCGAATGAGATGGGTCTCTGCTTGTGCACAGCACTTAGCGAACGGCTAGCTTATTGCACCTGGCCCGCAAACAGTTGCTGATCAGATAAATAAACAAGTGAGTTCCTCCACCCAAAATGAGCTTCAGCGGCTCCGCATTGTGCAGCCTGTTGTTCAGAACCTTTACAACCAGCTCCGCCCTCGTTGCATTCGTTCCACTGCTAGCTCCGTCCACCTCCAGCTGCATTCGCATGATTTTTCATACGTAATAACTCTTCTCCAGTAAAATCAATTTGCTGAGTTCCATGCCTTTTTCTATGATTTTTTCCTGTCTGGTAGAAAACACATACACACTCACAAACACACACACCCTATTGTTATTCTTCCCACCTCCTGAACAAGAGTTAGAATCCCAAGGTTCCCGTTTCCATGGGAATCTTCCACCATCCATCATCCACACATCTTTGTCAGCTAGGACCACACAAGTAAGCAATTTCCAACAGTGCCCAGTAGGGGGGGATGTGACCATAATCTCCCACTAGTTCCAATGCTTTTTTTTGGAGACCCGAAGATTTTTAAAAAGCCGTATGTTTACAGAAACTTCTCACAGATTAAAAACATAAATAAACAACAGTTCAGCCACCTCCTTCCTCAGATCACTCACAAGCTATGAGTCATCTCCACTAACCAAACCCCTGTAACTTAAAGCCCTGATAACAAGGACAAAACCGTTTGACCATTTTTAATCTCTGTGGCTGAAAACACAACCAGTTTATTTTTCAAAGTTACATCTGGAGGACTTCAGTCCATTTGCATTCTTACTTTTTTAGAAAATCAATAAAGTGTATTCACAGACTGAGTGTTGTATCTGTGTAGTTGAATCAGGAACCAGTATGGCAAAATTGAATGTCTTGCCTTTCATAAGCAGAGATTAGAGAAAATGAATAAAATTAATTCTGTACTGCCCACTTCTTCCCCATTCCACCTACTTCTTCCCTCCATCTAGATTTTTTAATATGTTTTATAACCGTTTACCCTATGGCAGTTGTTATTTCATGTACTAGATTTAAGATACCACAGGATGTGGCTTGACTCAAGTATTAATCATTGAATCATGCTGATTACAAACCAGAAGTGAACAGTCATCATGAAATACACAAACCATGTCACATCACAGGGAACAAAAGATAGCCCAGCCTAGTCTCACTCTGGGACACAGGGGATCTCACAGAGAATAAATAGGGTTTAGTGTTTTATAAGCTTATACATTAATGAAGCTAGAAGAAGTCATTGTGTATCATAGATGAGAAAAGATCCAGAGAGATCAAAGGGAACTCTTCAAGACATCAGAGCCAGTTAGTGATGGAATAGAGACTAGAAACCAACCCTTTGGACCAGTTTCCTGTAGGATGCTCTTCATCTATAAACACCATTTATTGTTCTTCTTGCAGTGTCAGCGAGAGATGAAATCTTAAATGGATCTTTTTTTGCACCCAGGTCCTTTAAACACATACTAAAGAGGCAATACAAACACCAGGTTGTCTTGAATAACTCCTCTCTAAGGAGCCAGCCAAGCTTTCAACTCAAGGCTGTCACATTGGCACCTTTTTAAAAAAGTGCTCATGAGAAGGGTCATCAAGGAAGAAACAAAATCCATCCTTAGTGCCTGTTGTCTGTGTCAGCACACATCCTATTCATTTCTCCTGTAATTATTTAGTGGATGGAGTAAGAGCAAGGACGTGTTATTATATTAGGAAGTTATTTGTTCCTTGAATCTAAAGATTATGCCTACAGCTCGCGTTACATCAGAGGTAGGATGTAAATGCTTAAAGCTCTGTTAAAATGACAGTGCTTTAATAGCAATGGCACTTGAAGTTTATGACACCTTTCAGGGTGGATCTCAAAGCACTTGGCAAATATTCATTACATTTCAACAGGGTATGATACCCAAGGATTTCCTTTTTATAAGTCCAAGAAAAGAAAAACAATTGCCTTTTTAAAAAATCTGCCTGTTTTTTTTTTTAGCCCTAACATTCTTATATTTAATTATGCCTAATTCTTAAATTACCCAAAAGTCTCTTGGCAATAAATTTCTGTAATAGAAAATTAAATAAATAAAGTGATTGACTTCATTAGGATGAGAACTTGTACATCCTGAGCTTATTCAGAAGAAATACTAACTTTTCTGGCTTTGTAACATAAGATTCACACAAAGAACCCTCACAAAGCATCATCTGAAATTCCAGGGGTGGAAGGTATAAAGCAAGTCACCAAAGAATACAGCACCTTTTAAAAAAATCTTCAAAAGCTAGAATTCTTCCCTGAGCTACCACTGTTAAAAATTAATCCAGGAATTCAGGTTTGGAGACGAGGTAGGAGGGAGGGTGGGAGGGAATTAGAAAAGGAGGAGAAGCAAAGACTGTTTAAATATTTATGATTTTTATTTGAAATCAGAGAAAGATTCCCTCCTTTCAAACTTGAAGTGTCATGATAATTAAGGACTTCAGATATTTTATGTTTTATCTGATGAGTTTTGACTTCAAAGGAGTTTAGAGGGCAAAGTGTCAGCCAACACTTTTACTGTAGCCCCCCACGCCCACCCCCGAAGCCTCAGCCTCATCACAGTGGCTTCAGCACGGTCGCTCCCAACATGGCACCCTGGGGACAATTTCTCTACTCTAAAATGGCCAACGAAAGCCCCTAATCTTGGTGTTCCGAACGTCCGTTGTTGAGTAATAAACAAGTCCAAAACATAAAAGCTCAAATAACAATTTATGATTGTGTCTCACAGTTCTGTGAGTTGACTGGGCTGAGTGGTTCCTGCTCAGAGACTGATGGAGTTGCAGCCTGATACCATGTCAGCTGGGGTTGTGGTTACCTGGAGACTCGCTGGGTTGGACATCCTCTGAGGTGCATCCACGGAGGCCACAGCAGAGATGGCTCAGCCGGGGCTGTTGACCTACATGAGCCTCTCCATGTGACTTGGACTTCCCACAGCCGGGAGGCCAGGTTTCCAGAGGAGCACTGCAGGGATGAGTGTTTCAAAGGGCAGGAAGCAGAAGCCGCCAGGCCAGTGAGGGGCTGTGCTGGGAACTGTGGCAACGTGATTTCCACAGTAACCAACAGATGAAAGTAGCCACAGGGCCCACCCAGGTTCCAGGGTGTGGAGAAATAAATTGCCCCTCCCGATGGGGAGCAGGAAGGTCACCTTGCCGAAAAGCATGTGGGATGGGAGATGCCGTTGCAGCCATTTTTGGAACATATGATCCACTGCACTCAGCTTTGTCATTAACCTGCAACGAAGCTATCCAGCTGCAGATAAATTTCCATTTCCACAGTGTTATTCTGTGCTTAATTGGGCACAGAGTAATACTCAATTTATTTTTTCTAACTGTTGCCAAGGTTACACTTGGGTCTTAACTGATAGTAGTTCGTACCCTTTTATACCTTCAAAGGCTATTCTAATTCAGACAGGTATCGGAGCCCAGCGATAACAGCTCATGGGGAGGAGGGCATGGCTGAAGCTGCCACTATTTGATTGACAATCACGATAGTGCTGTGTCCCTGTGGCAGCTCCCAGCCTCTCAAAGAGGACCAGGCAAGAACATGTAACTAGATCAGTTCAAATCCATCACAATCATGAAAACTGTTTTTACTGAGTTCACAACCAACCTCTCTTTCAAGCCTTATGTCCCAATATTTCTCACCAGCATCCGTATTCTGATCCAACCAGACTTCTCACGTTGTGATTCCTGGCCTTGTTTGCTCTGTCTTCTCTACTCCCACCTCTCCCCATCCCAGCTCAGACTCCACACCCACATGCCCACTGATTGAAATACCACTCCTTCTGTGGCAAATTCAAATGCCAGTTCCTCTAGGTTGACTTCCTTCCTGATTGCCCTGCCGAATGGGTGGAACCCTGATCTTCTTTGAACCTCTGTAACTTTGCCTGCTGCCTCTGGGGACTCCTACCTTGTCTACCTGGAGTCACAGTCCTGTTGAGGCTTGTCTAATTCCTTCCCTTTACCTTTGCATCCATTCCCTACACAACCCAGGGCAATGGCTCCCACACCACAGGTGGCGTTGAAGAGTGTTGAATTGGATTGAACCTTCAGGAATGTCATTCTCCTTAAATTGTCATCCACATTCACTCATTCGTCCACTTAGTAACCTGACAAATCCAACAAACAGTGATAGGGCATAGTCCCCACACTAAACCAAAAGACTGTTTTAACATAACTCTACACTTAAATACATACTCCCACTTCCACAAGAGAAACGAGCTTACCAGAGGAGACAGGCACCACGTGTCACATATTTACTTCCATTTCAGCTCCTTAAAGACCAGAACAGATGTCTCTTGGTGCTAGATCAAGGACGATCCAAAGACCTGAGTGAAGCTTCCACAGAACCTGGAATTCATCGTCTGCTCAGTGCGCCCTTGGCAGCCAGACCTCCAACAGGCCCACAAATGTTGCCCCTTCTGAGCACGTTCACAAATGTGGGGACTTCCTCGGTGAATATCTGACTCTGTTTCTGCTCCATCCACAGGGGGCTGGATGATCTGTCCGTCTATGCTCCCAATGTGGCTCCTAAACTTTCTACTCCCTGGGTTGGTCTTTGCTACTTTCTTACAGGTAAGTCTTTATACCAGGAGAAAGGCCAGCAAAATGAGTTCCAGGCCTTTCTTGGAGGACAGTCAGAAACTCCCCACTCAAGGTGGAATGAAATCTTCTAACACAAAGGCGAGTTATTTAGCCCCTCTGGTCTCCGTTTCCTCGAGTGAAAATGGGACTAGTTACAGCCCCTACTTCGATTAGGTGATGCACGCATGCATTACTACTTTGCCAGTAAGCAGCCCATGAATGTGAAGTTTTCTTGCTGTTGCTGAATTACTGCTGTCTCGGGTCATGTTTCTCAGAAGCAGACTCTGAGACAAGGAAGAGTCTGATTCTGGGCTAAGTCACAGGGAGGGCAGTGTCAACCGAATCCATGAGGGGATGGGGAGTGGGAGCACTCATCGTCAAGGGCACGGGCTTCCTGGGGGAAAGAATTTCCTGGCACTGCCTGCTCTCTTGGTTGACAGGCAAATGAGCTCCAGGACCCTAAGCGCAGTTCTCCAAGAAGAGTGGCAGGTGTGAGCCTTGGGAAACAAAAGCACACTAGAGCTGGGAGAGCAAGCAGGACCATAGAGGGGACCCAAGGGGTCTGGGGGAGTCCTGAAGTATGTGTCTAGCTGTCTTCTGCAAAGCATTTCCTGCAATTCTTGTCTTTGATTTGCCTTTTCATTCTACCAGCCCATTCTCTGTCCTACACTCCAGCTCATTTGACAGCCTATAGCCGGTTCATTCATTCAGCAAACACTTACTGAGTCCTACTATGAGCAGACACCATGCTGGCACCTAGGAATAGATCACAGAAAAAAATAAACAAAAATATTCAGTGGTGGTGAATTTTACCACCTTTTAAAATATATCTAATTTTTAGAAATAGCTGAAAAGTCAGAGAAGATGTGATTAACCACATGGCAATTTTTGCCCAGAGTAGACTGCAATTATACATTAATAAGACTAATTTTCTCCTAAGCCTATTAAACTAATCTTTCCCAGGCAATACTTTTCATAGGACTTTTGTTTTAAAGTACACTTTAAAAAAAGATTACAGAGGGAAATTGATACAACATTGAAAAATGACTATAACTCAATAAAAAATGTGAAAAAAAAGAAAAGATTACGTAAGTACCTATTCACAGCATGGAAAACTTGGAAAATAAAAAAAGTAAATTAATCACCTATAATTCCACTGACTTAATACAACTACCCTCAGCATTTGGGGGGATTTTCTTTCTGTCTTTTCTTCTGTCTATTTCACTTTTTTAAAAAATAAATTTGAAATAATTAATGTACATTCATACATTCCTTTCTCATTTCATGTATTACCATAAGCATAGTCCCACAGTCTACATGAACAATATTTTAATGATCATATAACATGAGATTCTTTATTAATTCATTCCCTATTATTAGCTCTTTGGGTTATTCACAGTATTTTCACGAAATGATCCAATTGATTAATTGGGAAAATAACTTCAAAGGAGGAGTTTCAATTATACGTGAAGCAGTGAAACCACAGTCGCAATGAGTCAGGATTCTGGGGGAGCACTCCTGAAGGACGACCCTGATTTGGATATATCAGGTTTAACGTGTTGATTAAAAAAAAAACAGTCACCTTACCCTGCAGTTTCATATTTCACATGCTTGAGAAGTTCTTTATAATTTTACAGGAGGCCTCCAAAAGAGGAATTCTTGGAATTTGATTTTTATCTCCATCCGGCTGCATCAGAAGCCATCTCCTAAAACTCCCTGGAAGTGCTCTGCCACCCCTTGAGGGGAGGACACTGGAGGGAGAGGCCGGGGCATCCTGCGATTTGTCCATCCATGTTACTCCTGCCAAGGCCTCAGCTGACCCCGGAAGGGCCTTTGCGGCAGCTCTCCCGGAAAGGCCCCCAGGTCTAGTTGTCACTGCTTTTTCAGAAGGCTCTCCAAGGTCCCAGACATCTGTTAGACACGGCCCAAGACAAAGACAGTTGGGAAAACCCACAAGGAAGGAAATCCCACCGTGAAAGGAGCTGCCTCTGGGGTCCACTGAGAGCCATCGTTGACCATTGTGCAGTTACAAAGGCTCAAGTCTATGGCAGATCCTGATTCCGGGTCAGTCTCTTGGCTGCTGTAGAGGAGGACTGAGGAGGGACACAGAAGTGCCTGTGTCCCCAGCAGTGCCTGCCAGTGGCTGACGGGGCAGCTGAGGGACTGCTGCCAAGAGCTGGACTCCATCTAGAGAGGGCCTGGCCCCCCAAGGAGACCACACGACAGGCACGACAATGGGCCATTAGCTCTCTGGGGCTTCCCCCCACCACACACCCTGGAGTGCTGGCATTTCCCGCCTGGCCCCCATGCTCGTCTAGAGCTCCCTGCAAACTGTAGTAAACCAGTCAAAACTTTCCAACAGCCACCTGCACAGACGCCCCAGGCAGGATGAATATGCAAAAGTCTGCCTTCTTTATCCACACCCCCACCAGCATCCCCCGGTAAGGCCAGGAAAAAGGAGAATGAGTTTTTCGATTTTTTTTTTTAAACAAAGGGGATTTATTTAGTTTACTTAACTAGAAAGTTTATTTGGAGAAGTAATTGGGCTTATTTATTTATTTTTAATGGAGGTACTGGGGATTGAACCTATACTAAACACATGCTCTACCACTGAGCTATACCCCTCTCCCCCAAGAATGAGTTTTAAAAATATATAAACTGTTCACAATGGGGAGCGGGCTTTCAGTGCTGCTCACCGTGTCAGTGCCTTTGGCAGATGGTTGACGTCAGCGTGCAAAGCACGCTGGGTGAAGAGGACAAGCATGTGGGAGGGAGACAGGGGTGTCCAAGGGGCATCAGAAAATAAAAATCATCTCAAAGCTGCTGTCGACAGCTTTCTCTTAACAGTTTCTGCAGCTCATCAGAAGCCTTCGTATGACAGATGCTATGGTCCCTGAAGTGGGCCACTAGGGCAAAGGGTCAGGCCTGGGTGTTGGCATGGACCGCAATCCAGCTCCTGCTCTCCAGGATTAAAACTGGAAATGACCTCACGCTTGATGGGCTCAGCCTGAGGCTCTTTATTTTTACTCAGGGCTGGGAGAGGAGGTGGTTTCTTAAAAAAAAAAAAAAAACTTCTAAAAAGAGGAAAGGGAAATCAGGTTAAAACAAAAACTAACACAAACATTTTTCCTATACCACCACAAGTGGACTTCTAGAGCTGACATATCTAAACATCTCCTCTAAGGAAATACAGTTAAAGAAACGTGGGAAGGAGATTGTGATAACAGAGTCTAATTTGCAGGCTGAAGGGCATCCTAAGGTAGAGGAGGCTCCCTATTGCTGGCTTCCGTGAGGCCATGGCCATGGCCATGGGCTGGTGTCCACTATAAAGGGTGAGGGTCAGAGCTGGGGGCCCAGAATGTACTACTTTGCAAAAGCGTAAAGGGCATTTAGCATGGAAGAGTGTTGGCAGGCGTCCTGTGTAGGGCTGATATGTGGAAAGCAGGCTCTACTAGAGGTGTATCTGCTGTTAAAATGATGACTACTTCCACACTGGGGGGCAGAGGCTGTTGCCCCAAACCTCATTGGGGCTACTCCTCTTCTACCCCCACCCCTCGACCCTCCCAGCACTGAAAACCAAGGACCAGCATCTCCAGGAGCCAACCTGGCAATTGCCAGCCTGTAGGTGTACCAGGAACCCTGCCACACGCAAACCCCATCCCTGTGTGTTCACCACCCCAGCCAGGAAGGGCTCGGACCATAGTACTGGGGAAAAGGCCAGTGCTGGGTAACCAGGTGCACCGTTTACCCAAGGCATCCTCAAGAACACAGCCCCCGAACGGTACCATCTAGACATGTATCAACGCTACCTTTGTACATACTTAATAGCAGGGCTTAATATCCCATTTAAGACTTCCTCAGACCTTAGAGTTACCAAAGTGTGAGTAATTGTACTGTGCTTTTTGTTGTATAGAGGACAGTCTAAAGCAGAGAATATTTAAATAACTAAGACATGCTAGGCTAAATACTAGCCAAGGCAGAGCCAAGACTCTGAGATCCTTCAAAGCCATCAGGAAGAACTAGATCTTCCATGAAGAGCTTTTTGGAAAATTTCTCTTCCTCTTTTAAGTTGTGTCCAATCTATATTAAATCTCTTAACTGAGTTGGGGGGTTTTGTCTAAAAAAAGTATGGGAGAAATAATGTTTCCATACAAAGGTGCAAAGCTGGAAGCTACATGCTTCCCATGTAATCCTCATGGGCTCTGACACTGGGTTATGGACCCCTTTTACAGATGAAGAAACTGAGGCTTAGAAAAATTAAGTAATTTACTCAAGGGCCTAGAAGCTAGAAGATGGCAGACAGCATTGGAAGCCAGTTCTGTCTAACTAAAAAGCCCCATATTACTCGCTCTCCACCTAACACTGTCTCATCTGTGATTGGTAAACAGTTTGCCCATGGTGTTACCTGTATTGGGAAGTTACTTAGCTATTATGGTTTGAAAGAAAAAAAGGCTTATGGAAGTGTGAGGTCAAGAGCATGTGCTTTCCCCATGCAGATCAATGAAGTTAGAACAGCACCTCACACCGTAGACAAAAATAAATTCAAAATGGCTTAAAGACTTAAACATAAGTCAAGACACTACAACCTCATGGAAGAAAAAGTAGGCAAAACATTCTCTGACATAAATCTTAGCAATGTTCTCCTAGGCAGTCTACCCAGGCAATAGAAATAAATGCAGAAAGAAACAAATGGGACCTAATGAAACTGATAAGCTTTCGAACAGCAAAGGAAACTATAAACGAAACAAAAAGACAATCTACAGAATGGGAGACAATATTTGCAAGCGATGTGACTGACAAGGGCTTAATTTCCAGAATATACAAACAGTTCGTACAACTCAATAAAAAAAACAAAAAACCCAAACCAAAACTGGCAGAAGACATAAACAAACATTTCTCCAATGAGAACATATAAGTGGCCAAAAGACACATGAAAAAATGCTCAATATCACTAATTATCAGAGAAATGCAAATCAAAACTACAATAAGGTATCACCTCACACAGAATGGCCACCATTAAAAAGTCTACAAATGATAAATGCTGGAAAGGGTGTGGAGAAAAGGGAACCCTCCTACGTGTTGGTGGGAATGTAGTTAGATGCAGCTATTATGGAAACAGTATGGAGATTCCTTAAAAAAACTAAAGATAGACTTACCATATGATCCAGCAATCCCACTCCTAGGCATATATACAGAGGAAACTCTAATTAGAAAAGATATATGCACCCCAATGTTCCTAGCACTATTTACAATAGCCAAGACATGGAAGCAACCTAAATGTCCATTGACAGATGATTGGATAAAGAAGTTGTGACGTGTGTGTGTGTGTGTGTATATATATACACACACTATATATAAACTATATATATAATTACATAAATAAACTATATATATTTTATACACACACACTATGGAATGGAATACTATTCAGCCATAAAAAAGAATAAAATAATGCCATTTGCAGCAACATAGACGGACCTGGAGATTGTCATACCAAGTGAAGCAAGCCAGAAAGAAAAATACCATATGGTATCGCTTAAATGCGGAATCTTCAAAAAAAGTGACATATTTTTATTTATGTCATATTTACAAAATGTTTACAAAACAGAAACAAACTCACAGACATGAAAACAAACTTATGGTTACTCAGGGAGGATGTGGGGTGGAGGGATAGATTGGGAGTTCAGGATTTCCAGATACTAACCACTATATAAAAAATAGATAAACAACTGGGCCCTTCTATATAGCACAGGGAACTGTATTCCTTATCTTGTAATAGCCTATAATGAAAAAGAATATGAAAAGGACTATATATGTATAACTGAATCACTATGCTGTATACCAGAAATTAACACACCATTGTAAACCAACTATACTTCAACTAAAAAATTAATTAATTAAATAAAACAAATGAAAAAAAGATCACATGCTTTGGAGAGAAAGTCAATTGTCACCCTTCAGAGAGGAGTTGATTTCCCCAAGTGTCCCCCAAGTCTCAGGCTCATCTGGCCATGCCCCATTCACCTGCTCAAGAGAAGAGGTGTCACTGTCTAGATGGTGTCATCTCTTCTGGCCAGACAGACTCTGTCTCCTCCAGACTGCTAATCTTGTGTCAACCACCACTTTCTTCTTATAGCCTATTATTGATAAATACATATTTTTTTCTCTGCTAGACTCTAATCTCATTCAAATTGGAATCCATGAATGGTCTTTTTTTTATCCTATACATCTAGCAAATAACACAAGAGATGCTCATATCAGTTGAGTGAAGGAATGAATGAGTATGGCAGATAATCTTTTCTCTCTCTCATTTTACATCCTACACCGGTTGCACACAACACAACACAGATGCTGAATAGCTGTGCACTGAGGGAGTGAATGAGTGTAGGGATACAGAAATGGTCCTCGATCTGCAAGGATTCACATCAAAAGGTTGTTTCTCCAAGGATGTAACTAAGAACGTGACACTCTTAGTAATATGAGACATGGTTACGGCCAGAGGAAAACACTGGTCAGTAAGAGGTCAATGGGCCTCTGTCACACCCATCAGATTATAATTATTTTTCTCTGAAAGTCCTGCATTTCGACCACTTTTTTAAAAATCTTAACAATGATTGGTTATATTGTCACCTGAAGTATTTAACTTCAGACAGAGGATTCTCAGAATGTGTCTCTAATGACAGAACTCAAAGGAAGATGAAACCCAACACCAGGGCAGTCAACCCTCCTCAGCCCTTAGAATTACCTTGTTTTCCAGTTTTCCAATAGTCATTCTTTGTTTTCACTTGGTCTTGGAAATTGTTACTTTTTTAAAAGAACCAAACTCAAATCACTTTTTTAAAAGAACCAAAGAACAGGTGTTAATATGCCAACACCTGTGATTTCATGGGACTTTAATGCTCAGAGTACAATCCTCACCTGCACATTTTTGAAAAATAAAGTTTACTGAAGTCAGTTACAATATTTAAGTGAAACAGATGTTAGCTGGCCCTAGACCAGTCACAGAGACACATGTCAAAATATAACAGTTGGAGCAGAAACCCAACCTTGTTCAGAAACTAGCTTACTTCAAGATGGGAGAACCAATTTATATTATCTCACAAGGGCATTGCTTAATCCAGACTTAATTTTACCTAATTTGAGGATCACATGACAGTTATTGCAACACAACTAGTTTCTTCATTTCTACCTTCATGTCTTACTTCCAGAGAGAATGACCCTTTGCCTCTGAGTGAATGGCCCTGTCCAATTTTCAGGAACATGAAGGACTGTCAGAATTTGTCAGCTGCAAGGCAGGCCCGGTGATGGTCTCAGCCAGCATCAAGGAGTCAGAATAAAAAAAAAAAAAGAATAAAAAAAAAAAAGAATTAAAAAAAAAAAAAAAGGAGTCAGAATAGCCCATCAGCGTCGTCCTCAGTTTGGCTCAGACGGCCAGGCCCTTAGCCCCCTTCGCTGGTCTGGATACAGGTTGCCACAGGAATGGGTATGACCTTGGGCAAGACCGCTTTCTACAACAGAGAGGCTCCCTGAAGCGGGTGACCACTGAAGGCTGTCTGCTGACAGTGTTCCCAGCAGCTGCAGCAACACATCTTTTATTGAAGGCAAGTCCTGGTGGTACAACACAGAGCCCACCACACACCCCCCGCTCAGCTGGGAGGAACATACATGTGCACAGGAAATTATAATACCGTGATGGCAATAGGATAGCATTCAAGCTGGGACTCCATTCAGACAGCTGAGAAATTTATTGTACGTGCTTTGGGGGCTGAGGGAAGCTTCTCTGGGGGATGTCTCATGTGACTGGGGGAGAAATGCACTTGCAAAGGACAAGTAGCTCAGTAACGTGGAGACAGTAAAGATGAGGCTGCTGGGAAACGTGGGCCAGATCTCATCTGCCACGTTGACGATTAAGACGAGCAGTAGGAAGCCATGGAGTGCTGCAGAGGGAGGCCACCCTGCATCAGACTAGGGGGAGAACAGGAGGTGAGGAAGTGGAGACGACAAGACTACACAACTCTCTTAAGGAGTTTTGTTACAATGAACACTCCAGGAGGGTAAGGCTAAATGTCCATAGGGTTTAATTTCATTTCATTAGCTCATTTTAGAATAAGCTAGGTTTTAGAAGCTGAAATAAGGTCTTGATAAGCTTCCTAGGGGAAGATATGAGAAACAAAGCCATAAAAACATGCCTTGTGAGGTTTGGGGCCAGTAGACTAGCAAGGAATCGAGCTGGGGTCAGACCACAGAAAGCCAATAAAAAGCTGGGCCAGAGCGTTGGTGTCTAGGGCATGTGTATTTCTTCTCAGGATGATTCGCTGAGCCAGATTCATGAATGAAGAAGAAGGACATGGTCCTTCAGAAAGAATTTAAACCAACCAACCCACCAACCAACTGAACAATTCTAAACTGAAGAAAAAATACACATTAGTCAAAAGGTTGTTAGGGGTGGGGAGGGTATCACTCAGTGGTAGAGCACATGCTTATGAGGTCCTGGGTTCAATCCCCAATACCTCCATAAATAAACAAACAAAAAAACAAACAAATGTAATTACCTCCCCCCAATTTTTTTTTAATAAAAATTTGTGCTAACGAATAGACCCTTGAGTTTTGAGGGCTTAACAAAAGTAAAAGTGTATTTCACTAGCATCCTAGTCCATTTCCGATTGGGTAGCTCTGCTCCATCTTGTACCTTTACCATCTAGGACATGTTGCCACCAGGGCTGATGTGGATGGGGGATGGAGATTAGAGGTCCACAAAGAGGAGTGTACATATCACATTGGACAGAATATGGTCACATGGCCCCATCTAACTGCAAGGAAGTCTGGGAATTGTAGTCTGTGGGCCTTTGAAGAAGAAAAAAATGGACCCTGGTAGGCTTTAACAGAATCCATCTCAGAATAAAATCTCACATGAGTTAGATGATTCCTCACTAGCCTTGAAGAAGTTTCTTCTCAATAGGCAGAAATGTTTTTAACAACATTGACATGAAAATGATTGTCTACAGCATAAAATCACTAGAGGCACAACATGTGTCACAGAATAGGGCTCAATAAATATCTATTGATCGACTTAGCTACCGCCTGATAAGTCTTGAGATTTAATAGAGAGAGAGAGAGAAGACACCACCAACAGCAAAAGCTTTTTTCCCCCAAAGACTGAAATTCCGGTTTTGTTCTTACTCAAGTTTTGCCACATCCTATATATTTGGCTGTTGGTTTGGAGGCCATAATCAGGGGCAAGGAAAAGAGAGGTGCTTAGAAAAGCAGCGTGGTTGGACTGGGTTTCAACTGGCCACTAAAAAGTCTTGGCTTGGTAGATTTTCCTTTGCTCTTTTCTTTCTTTTTCAAGGGGAACATTAGGAAAGGAATGTGGCTTGCAGAAAGGCAGGGCCACGCTGGCTCTGGGAAGGGCCTCCAAGTCTCCTACAAACTCCTCGGTGCCTGCTAATGTGGGAAACCTCTTTAGAACATTCAGTTGCATAATTGGAGAAAAGGTTTAAACCGTCTTGTGGGAGGCAATAGCTTGACTAACATTCCTACTTAAAAATAAGTGCCGAAAATCAGATTCTGCAACTCATTATTTCAACAGGCATTTTTTTGAACACTTACTAAATCTGTGAAGCAGCATACCAGATACAGCGAAGGATACAAAGAAAGCCTGGACTAGTCTCAGCTCTCAAGGAGCTAGTGGGAGAGACAGGCATTTAAACGTCTCATTGGATTATAAGGAGAAATGATTCTGAACAGAGTGATGAGAAAGCGTAGAGTTGGTGAGGGGGATGCTCACCTCAGACCATCAAGAGCAAAGGTCCTGTGGTGAGCACAGTTTTGGCGGAAGACTGGGAGAGCGGATGCTCTCTGGCTGCACCCTGCCAGCCCTATTTGCATAAGTGGCTGAGGTCCTGGCCTGACTGGGTCCTGGCGTTCCAGGGGCCTTCCTGCCTGGATCCTACACAAGATGTGGATGGATATCAAGGCCTGGGAACTGTGGGGACACCCTTAGACATTCTGCTTAGAACAGGCTCCAAAATGTGGGTTTGCAATAAAGGCTCCAGGAGATCCTGAGGTTTGGGACACTGACAAGGTGGATCTCTAATGTCATGCAGTCTGAAGAGCATTCCAAAGGGCAGGGCGTGAGTCAAAGGTTTTCAAGGAGTGGCACAACCCTGCCTGTGCTCCCTGAAGATCCTGGGCTGTGGTCCAAGGAGCAATGACTGGGGCTTGCGGCGACGCTGAAGTGTGGAGAAGGTCTGGAACACAAGCCCTCCCCTGAGGCAGAGCTCCCCACCTCTTCTACTTCTTTGTGACTCTCCCCCAGATTTCCCTGCCTTCAGGTACCTGCAGAGACAAGTCATCATCCCAGCATCATGAATATGTAACTTTCACTGGCTTGTTAACAACTCACTAGGATCACACAAGGGCTCGAGGTCTTGCAAAGCAGCCCTCTGCCCCAAGGAGTTCCAAAGGCTCTCACAGGTGTGTGCCCCTCCCCCCCGTCAGGTTTAGGAGGCCCTGCCCGTGTCCAGCGCAACACCCCCCTGATGCCATGATCTTTCCTGGGGAGACAGAAGCCAGGCTGTGGGCTGCAGGAGAATGGGGAGAGAGGACCACATTCCCTGGGCATTAAGGGGTCTCATAGCTACACATTACTTGAATCCCAACATGTAACAGATTTGGTGGCCAGCTCCTTCAGTTTTCATATGGTTGTCACTCGTCTTGGGATCCAGACTTGCATCCAGGAGGCTGGACTAAAGCCCACTCTTTTTCAAATGTTCATTCTTGGGATCCAGACTTGCATCCAGGAGGCTGGACTGAAGCCCATTCTCTTTTCCAAATTTTCATTCTCTGCCTACAGTTTTGCTCCTGGTCTGAGCCCCTCACACCTGGATCCTTCTCTCCAGTAGATGAGTCTTGACACCAGAGGTTCCTCAGATAGCCTGTACCAACAGGCCACCCACCTTTATGTAGGAATACCCTTGAAGCGAGAACAGCTGAGTTCTCCTCCCAGGTGGTTCCTTAAAGATTTAAAGTGCCCTATGGTTGACCAGTTATACCTAGACATTGCCAAGTGCCTCCATCTGCTGAAATCCATGTTGTGACTGTGTCGCATAGGCATGACACTTCTCGTGTCAAGGCTCCCTAGTTTATTTTGGTAAAACGGGGTGTTGAGTTAGGTCATCCTTTTCAGCTGTAAGATTCTTAATTCTAAGGCAAGTTAAAAGGCTACGGTAATTGTCCAAACATATGATGATGAGTACATAGAGAGGAAAGGATCAAAGAAGATAAGAAGGAGGTCACATAATTGAGGAATTATAATAACCAATGTTATTCTTATAACCAATGTTATCTTATGTGGTATGTAGACCATATTCAGCAATTTACATGTATTATCTAATTGAAACCTCAAACAACTGTATGATACAGGAAATACTATTATACTCATTTTACAGATGAGGAAACCAAGGGTAAGTGTCTTGTATTTACACAGATACAGTAGCTACTTGGAGTTTGCATCTGATGCTGATTCCAGAACCATATTCTTCGCTACTGTGCTACATAGCCTATCAAGACAATTTTGATTAAAATAGAAAGCTTTGGATCTTTGAAAGAGAAGGTAGGTCCATGGCATAAAAAGCAAGATCCAGGAGAGGAACTGTGCTGGAGTCTGTCTTTCCCTTACTCACAATTCAGTCCAATTGGTTTGTCTGTCCATCCATCTATTTATCTATGTATCATCTGCCTGCCTACTTATCCATCCATCCATGCATCCATGCATCCATGCATCCATCCATCCATCCACCCATTCATCCAACTATCCATCTATCCCCAGCCTTCTTCAGAAAAGAACTTGAGGAAACTTAGGAGAACTAGAGAAGTAAAAAATTCTATAATAACAATAAAAGAATAAAAGCCATGTAACAAAGGGGAGTAGATTATTGTAAAACTGATGCAAATAAGCACATAACTTAACTCTGAGCATCTTAACTTCCAAGGAATAAAAAGAAACACAGTGAGTTCTATAGTTTGCTTTAGCTCATAAAAGGAAGCACAACCATCTGTCAGCAGAGACAGACTTTCCTACTACCAAGTCCTAAAACAGTCAGCACATGGGTCTTTATTTATTAAAGGGAAATTAAATAACAGAAGGCCAGCATCTTCCAATGCAGATGAATCCCAATGAAGGCAGAACACATCATGTTAGATCTTCATTCTTTCTGGAGGACTCCAAGGTAAAATAACCTGGACATGTTCCATCTAGGGTAGTTTTTAGATCCTAGACTGGGGAGCTCTAGTTATGTGTGACTTACTGCTCCCCTGTACTTCAACATGGTCTCACCTTCACCTTCTCATTGGATTCTATCTCAGGAAAGAGAAAAATACAGGGACACCAAGTAGGTAATGTCAGAGAGAGGGGAGAAGACAGGAAAGCAAGAAGACCCGTCACCAAGGTGTCATGAAGGTGGGGACTGGGATGGAAGGGAGGGAATGGATGAAAAACTATGGCTTTTAAGTGGTTTCCATCCCGCTACCTTGGAAGAATCCAGATAACATAGTATTTCAGGCAATAGATATCAGTTCCTTTTCTTGCTTCACTGAGGGTGCGAAGAGCTGGGAGAAGCTGAACAGAGGAGAGTCTTGCTGAAAGAACCCAAACCAGAGCTTCCTCCTGCACGTGGGAGTTATTTTCTTGAGTCTCTTCTTTGAGAAAGAACCTTTGCACCATGGAGCAGGTTGGAAGAGAGGTGGAGGTAACGCCTCCTCCCACGTGGTGAGATCTTGGCTGCTGGCTACTGCTGTGAAGGATACTGCAACATGAGAGGACAGTTGTTCAAAGCCACAAAGTGTCATCCAGACACATCTGACCTGCCCACCGTGTCCCTGGTCAGAGATCAACCTCGTCTATGCTAGGAAGCTCAGTTTCTCTTTATTCCGTGCGCATAGCCATAATTTATTTTAAAACATCACATTGTATTTGTTCTTTGTTCTATGCGTCTTGGCCTTTGACCAAAAGCAATAAAATTCTGACCCAGGAATTCTTCCCTTATCACCCCACAGCAAGGAGGGGTTTCTTACGTCTCTGAGTTCCTTTGGCATTTATTGTATCTTCTACCTAATTGAACACATATTCTGTTTTGTAATCACAATTGTCTTGTCAAGTGACTGGGTCTTAGCCTTACAACTACATCTTGTCTCTTAGAGCTCCATGCACAGGGTCGGGCTCAGACAGGCGCTGAGCGTTGGCTGATGTCTGACTTCCAAAGCTGGAGCCGCTTCCTGGCTGCCTGGGCTGCCCTCCTTTGCCCACCTGATGAGCCCTCCACCTTTCTTCACTCCACTCTGTCCTCAGGAGGCTGACAGGGGTGGACTCATCCACAGCCTCCCCTGCTCTCGCTCCTGGTTGGGTGCAGCCATTGGGAAGCACGGGCAGCAGATGGAGGGCGGGAGGAGAGGGCTGGACTGTTTATTCCTCTGGCTTCCTCCCTGTCGAGCTCCAGGCCCACAACTCAACCACCGTAACCAGAAATTGTCCCAAGAGCTGCTTGTTTGCCTCACATTCCATAATCTCTGGGAAGGTCCCCGCTTCTGTGGGTTTAGTTATGATCCTCTCCTGCTACTTTGAACTTCTTCGTTTCTTGACTGAAGAGTGAATGAACCACCAGCTGCACACCCTCTGTAAGACTGTGCAGCTCAAGGGGAGCAACTGCCACGTACACCTGCTGCAGGAAGGATCTTAAAGCCCCTTCTGGCTAGGGGAGGGAGAGCAGCGTGCCCTGTGGCTGGTCAAGGACAGCACCTGCCATGGGAGATCCCCAGCTGGCCCCACAAGGCCTGTCGGTTGAGGACGGTGAGGTGTGTGGTCAGACCCCTGACTCTCATGGCCGTTGGTGTGTTTTGCCCACTGGGAGGAGTCCCTCTAAGGCTTCTACTACTGCAGCAGCCTGCTTCCGGCCAGTTTCCCCTTTTCATCCTTTATGTGAGGGCCTAAGAATGTCCCAAGATGCTGTTTTAGTGCTTTCGGGCTGCTCTAACAAAATACTATAAAGTAGGTGGCCTATAAACAACAAGCATTGGTTTCTTAGAGTTCTGCAGGCCGGGAAGTCCAAGATCCTGGTGCCGATAGACTCAGCATCTGGTGACGCTCCTCTTCCTGGACGGCTGTCTTTTCCCAGGCAAGGGAGCTCTGTGGAGCCTCTTTCATGAGAGCACTAATCCCATTCATGGGGGTGCCACCCTCATGACCTATTCAGCTCCCAAAGGCTTCATTTCCTCCCATCACCTTAGGGGTTAGGATGTCAACTTACAAATCTTGCAGGGACTCCAACATTCAGTCCATAGCACATGCCCTGACACTCTCCTGCCTTGTTCTGAATTAGCCACAGCTGTATCTATCAGACTCAATTTTTATTTATTTCTGTTTAAACAGCTTTATTGAGACATCATTCACATACTGTACAATTCACCCATTTAAAGTACACAACGCAGTGCTTTTTAGTGTATTCCACCCTCTCTCAATCCCTGGCAACTACGAATCTACTTTCTGTCTCCATGGATTTGCCTACTCTGGACATTTTTTATATAAATGGAATCATGAAATCTGTGGCCTTTTGTGACTGGCTTCTTTCATGTAGCAGAATGTTTTCAGGAGTCATCTATGTTGCATCAGTGCTTCATTCCTTTTACAGCTGAATAATACCCCATTGCACGGATATACATTTTCTTTATACATCCATCAATTGATGGACATTTGAGTTGTTTCCAGTTTTGGGGCTGCCATGAACAGTGCTGCCATGAACATTTGCACACAGATTTTTGTGTGGACATGAGTTTTCATTTCTCTCAGATATATATCCAGGAGGAGAGTAACTGGGTCTTATGGTGACTGTGTTTAACTTTTCGAAGAACTGCCAGATTGTTTTCTGAAGTGGCTGCACCAGTTTACACTCCCACCAACAGTGAATGAGGTTTTAGTGTCCCTATGTCCTTGTCAGAACTTGGTTCTGGCGGCTTTTTCTTTTTTTTTTTTTTTTTTAATTACGGCGGTTCCATTGGGTGTGAGGTGGTAGCTCATTCCGGTTCCCTGGTGGCTAATCATATTCACCACCTTTTCATGTGCTTATTGGCCACCTGTATACAATTTTTATGTCCACAATTCCCTATCCAAAACCTTAGGAACCAGATGGATTTCAGAATTCTCACCCTTTCTGAAGTTCATTAAAAAAAATGTTCAGATATGGAAAGGTAACGCAGTTTGTATACTATAAAACGCTTAGCACCCCCCAGGAAGCTCTTGGGTAGCACCCCCAAAATCACATCCTTCAATATTTATGCAGCAAAAACATGATTCACTCTAAATGTGATAAAGTATACACGTAGCCTCACATGATGTTAAGTCAGTTTTTGCCACTAAATGAGTTACAAAGAACAGTGGTTTTCAGAACTTTTGGATTTTGGAGTCACAGAGAAGGGATAAACACCTGCACCTGCCTTTGGGTTCCAGCCAAGGCTGTGTTGTGGCAGTGATCCAGTGGTGCCTCCCGTGAGCACTGCCCTCTGTAGTGTGGCTTTTTGAGGCCAGCTGGGGAGTAGAGCGCAAAGACAAGGTGTCAGGTCCCCTCCCTCCCTGACCTGACTTACATGTGACCCCGTCCCAGACTTGGGTGCCGTTCTCAGCCTAGCCCCACAGTTGCCTCGGGGGTTACTGAGGTCACTGTGCTTATCCAGAAAGAGAGGTGTGGTCGAAGGTACTTTCAGGACACAGGGGAGGGAAGTAGTGGGGAGGGCAGCATTGCACAGGGTGGGGTGAATGTTAAGCCCTGCAATTACTCCCAGATATCTCTACTGTACTTTCCGGAACCTTTAACTCTACTTGTACAAACAGAGAAAGGCTGAGAATTCAGCCAGTGCTGAAACTGGGTGAACAGTGTGCATGACTATTTTGGGGTTTTCACAGAAATGGGCTCCCCACTTAGGACTGGGAGGAGAGTAATTCCAATGAATATGTGGGGAGAGGCTCTCAGCCTTCTCCCCAGTTCTGCTCCAAAGTCATAGCCATTTGCTCGGTGAGGGTTTGTGACCTAGAATCATCCCCTGCAACGGATTTCCTTTCCAGTAAGGTGCTCTCCAGTAGATGAGTCTTGACACCAGAGGTTCCTCAGATAGGCTCTACCAACAGGCCACCCCACCTGTATGCACCCTGGCAGGTCTCCCTCCAGCCCCTCCCTGCACTTACTTCCTCTGCTGCCGGGTTACGCTGTTCTTTGCCTCATGTCTCCAAGTCTCCTAATTCAAGTAGGAATGAGTTCAGTCTGGCTTGTCTCCCGGTCCTTTCTTACTCCTCCGATGAAGGCGTTGGGGATGGAGGCGGGCAGACAGGGGCTGGCTGGTATAAGAAATGACTGCCTATGGAATCTTCCAGGGGAGGAGGGCGGCTCCTGAAGGCCAGGGTCAGGCAGGCAACGTTCATTTCTCTAGTTCACTGGTCGAGTTCACACAGCTGGTCAATATCCGAGACGGCACCAAAAACTAGTTGTCACTGGGACTTCTTTTTCCTCCGCGATGCTACCTACCCGGCGTCTCTGAAAGAAGACAGTCAACTGTACTGGTTTTGGAAAGAAATCCGATCCACTGATTGAGGTTTCTTGCTGCTTTGCGTAGCTCCTGACTTTACTCTGAGGCCAGAGATAAGGAAACAAGGAGTAAAAAGAGAGCCGAGGTGCTCTCTAAGTAGTTTTCTTGTTGTGTCTCTAGGTCCCTAAGACCAGGCAGCCGGGTGGGAGGTGCATGGGCAGGACCCCCGGTCTGGGCAGGAAAGGAGTCCTCTGAGGTGTGGCTGTACAAGAAGTTGAGTCAGTGCTAGGGGCTCGCAGCAGGGACAAAGCCAGTCACCCAGGGCCACCCCACCTTTCTCTCTGCGCGTGGGTATCCTTGAGCTCCGAGTCAGCTCTGCCTGGAGCGGGTCCCATTAGTTTGTGTGATAGTCCTCAAGCATCTTCCGGAGCCTTCACACTGGGAGGTGACAGCTGCTGGTTTCTAGTTAGGGCTCTCGCCATAATTGTCTTTCACAAAGTTTTTTATAAACGTCTGTTTTATTTTCTAACATTCTGATGAGTCCACACAATCTCCAACTTTCTACCTTAAATCATGAAGAATCTTCTTATACAATAGTCCACACCTGTGATCTTTCTGATTATAAGGCAGAGTACTTACAAAATGCCTGTGAGGTTTTACTGAGGTTCCTCTACTTCGATTGCATCTCCTATTTTCCCCCACACTCAATCACAGTGGTCTCCTCTATTTTCTTCAAATAGCCAAACACAATGGGCTGCCTCAGGGCCTTTGCCCATGCAGCCTTCAGTGAGTAATCAATGACCCTAAAATATAAAATCTTTAGCACCTTAGCAAATGAACCAGGGTCAGAATTTTTCTCAGGGTCCACACTAGACAGAGGCAGTAAGATCAGCTCTAGGCAAAAACAAAGTAGGTGCTTTTTTATTGGTAACTTCCAACACTCTTTTTCTTCTTTTATCCCTTTTATTACTCCTGCCAACACTGGGCTAATCCACTAATCCTCTCTATCAGGCATTAAGTGATAAAGGTTTAAGATGTTAGCACTCCCTGGAGTATTTATCCCTTAGAGAAATCTTGAAGACCAGAAGTTGGCCAGGATCAGAAAGAATGACTCTCACCGGGTAGAATTTCACATTCTGCATATTTTGGGCTGGGGGCTCAATTTGAAATTCTCTGAGGTACTGGCCAGGGACAGAAAGTCAGCAGTTATTAAGCAATGAGCCATAACACTGATCAATTTGAAGCCAAGGCAGCAAATGTAGACATTGTTACTTCTCCTGTACAATCTTCTCATTTACATACCAGTAATGACAAAACCTTGCAACTTTCACATTTGAGCTCCTTTCAAAGCCAAATCTATCTCTATCTTTATTATTGGGTTTCCCTGCTACCAGATCCAGATCTTCATCAACTCATACCCCAAGTGCAGGCAGGCATAAGCAGGTGAACACACACACACCCTCATATGCTCCCTAATTCCATCCCCTGTTCCTTTCCCAGGCTCATTGCCACCTAATTCCCTTTTCTACCTCCCACACCACGTCTTTTTGCTTGGTTTGTATATTCAGAGCTATTGCAATGACAAAAAAAATTACTGGAGTAAAGGGCTCAGAAGAGTCAGACAGAAAGGTCCAAGCCACAGCCCAGCTCGTTCTGCTCTGAATCCATATTCACAAGCGTAGTAGCACCCTAGAAGTGGCTGACTGACTTTGACAGGTGATTGGTTAAAGTGGCTTAGTAGAGGTCACCCCAAATCAAGGAAAGCCAAGAAATCCAAGAAGCTGGGTCCATTTGTAGTCATTTGTGAGCTAACTTAACATGGCCTGGGCTAAACTGGATGCCCTGGCCCCAGTGGGTCTGTTTCTCTCCTTTTTCATGCTCCTGAATCTGCCTCAGGACCAACAGAGGGACTCTCAGGGCACTTCAGGTCACACCACTCAGGGCCACCCACTGTGTGGCATAAAAACTCAGCCCTTGGCCCTGTGCCCT
Source organism: Camelus bactrianus (assembly GCF_048773025.1). Taxonomy (NCBI): domain Eukaryota; kingdom Metazoa; phylum Chordata; class Mammalia; order Artiodactyla; family Camelidae; genus Camelus; species Camelus bactrianus. The sequence continues at coordinate 11,795,744 of NC_133541.1, forward strand.
GTTCACTTTAACACTCATCTCCTTGGCAGATGAGTCAAGTCTAAAGCTCAAGGTATCTTTATGCTCTTTAGCTCAAATTTAGAGTTAGGGTTCCAACTCTGGCCAGAGGTCAAGCCTCTCAAGTTGTCTTCTGGGCACTTCCACAGTACATCCTCATTAACATTGATTCACTCCCCAAACCATTCAACCTGGAACTCGCCACATTCCTCTGGATTCTTTCTCTTTCTTTTTATCTTACACACTCATCAAATACTATCTATAAGATCAACATATACATTTCTCTCTAGAATGACACTTTCACTCAAAAATGTGGAGGACCAGTTTAGCTGGTGTATTTCTTAGGGCTGCTGCAACTGTGAGAACCACAGACTAGGTGGTTTAAAACAGTTCTGGAGGTTAGAGGTTTGAAATCAAAGTGCCAGTAGAGCCATGCTCTGTCTAAAACACGTAGGGGGGTCCTTCTTTGCGTCTCTCCTGGCTTCTGGTGGTTTGCTGGCAATCTTTGGCATTCCTTGGCTTGTAGATAACATCATTCCAGTCCTCCATTCTCCCTGTGTGTTTGTCTTCACATGACTACCTTCTTAGAAAGGCACCAGTTATGTTGGATTAGGGGCCCACCTGGCTCCAGTATGAACTCATCTTATTTATATCTGCAACGACCCTACTTCCAAACAAGGTCACATTTTAAGGTACTAGGGGATAATACTTAAACGTATTTTATTTGAGTTATAGTCATTTTACAATGTTGTGTCAAATTCTTAAACGTATTTTTTTTTTTTGGTAGGGGACACAATTCAACCCAAAACAACCGGTGAGTTAAGATATTGTTTTTTTTTTTAATTTTTTATTGAAGTGTGGTTGATTTACAATGTTAGTTTCAAGTGTACAGCAAAGTGACTCAGTTATACATATTACATACACATATATTTTTTCTTTTCAAGTTCTTTTCCATTATATATTATTTTAAGAAACTGAATATAGTTCTCTGTGCTATACAATAGGTCCTTATTGTTTTTTTTAATCTATTTTATACATAGTCATGTGTCTGTTAATCCCTAACCCCTAATTTATCCCTCCCTCTGCCCTTTCCCCTTTGCTAATCATAGTTTGTTTTCTATGTACATGAGTCTGTTTTTGGTGTGTAAACAGAATTTTTCTTTTTTTAAGATTCCATGTATAAGTGATATATTTGTCTTTGTCTGACTTAATTCACTTAAGACATTATTTACATATGGAAATAAATACAGATGTGTAAGGAGAAGGAAAAATTCTAAAAAATGCATTTCTAAGAAAAAGCCGTCAACTTCAAAGACATGGCTGCTTGGGTTCGCCTCCAAGATCCTCAGTGATACAACTTTCACCTGCCTCTTCACTTTCCTCCATCTTCAGGGTTTCTTTGGTGGAAAAGTTTGAGCTGATAAAAAACTATACCTGGCCTATCCACCAGGAGCTGGTTCGGCTGCACAAAGCTGAATACTCAATGTACAGCCATGTAACTAAATCAGGGTCTTCTTGTTCTTGTATGTTTCCATGTAACAAGAAGCCCAGAGGTGTGCAGCCCCCCAGCCATCTGTACCACGTGCTTCTGTCCTCATGTTTACCTTCTCACAGTCACACAGTGGCCTCTTCACCCCCAGCATTTTGTCTGTGTTCTGAAGAGGACAAAGGGCAAAGGGCCAAGAGCATGCACCACTGTGTCTGAACTCTTTCTTGTGAGCCCTGCCCAGTCCTCTCCATTCATTGGCCAGCACCCTGTCATGTGGCCCTCAGAGCTGGGAAATGCAGCGTATTAGCCGGGCATAGGTACTCATAAGAAGGAGAGGAAGGATATCGAGTAGACAGCTTGCTGTGTCTCCCCCAGCTGGCTCTCTCCTTTTTTATTTGCCCCATGCCTTCGAGACCAGTTTAGCTCTAGGCACACAGGACACAGGCTGATGCTTGTGCACTGATTGCAAGGGATCTCCTCATCTTGCAGGCAAGACATTAAACACAAACGATGCAAATGATACAATGCAGTATAGGATGGAATGCCAGAACGACGGGTTCTCCAGAATACAGAGAAGGGAGAGGTCAATTTGAGTTATGCAGCAGCTTCAGGAAAGGGGATGAAATTGGAGCTGAATTTTCAAAGTGGGGTAGGATCAACAGCAGCTGTCATGAAACCCTTTTAGCTCCCCCTACACATGCTCAGATGGCATAAGGAAAAAAATCCTGTGTACAGCCTTTCTCTTATTGTAGTCTGGGGGAGCCTTCCCGCATATTCCACCCGCAGACACAAGTCTTCTACAGCGTTTCTTGAAAAGGACTCTACCTGAGATAGAACAATTGGTTGATATCTGGGGCTCCACACTAGAGAGCTCTTTTTGTCCAAACACACACCAGTCATTTCCTCTCCACTCCGATCCCCAGCACCCTCAGCAGTCATTACTGTGCAGTCAGCATTCCCTCTCAGGCCAGCTCCCAATGCCCAGAACTTGCCTCCACCCAAGAACCCTCCAGCAGGAGTTAGCCTTTTCCAGTGCGTGCATCCCAAGTACCACCACTAAGGTACTGCCATTCTTTCCATGGCTACACGACATCCAGTCTTTCCCTCGGCCCCCAGTAGTTTTTATTTTTTTTAAATTCTGGACTTTTCTCCACCATTTAGGCAGCAAAGGGGGCTTTGTATTCACTACCAGCAGAATAGGTTACTATGGGAAGGATGCAGAGGGAAAGAAAGAAGTTAGCACTTGGCTTCTGAATTTCAGGAGACACTTTCAGAACCTATGACACAGAGGAAATACTTGGAGGGAAAGAGTTTTTAAATTTAAAAGAGGCTCCCAGGAACACAAAGGTTATGCCAAAAATAAAAGATTTCGAAGAAAGTGTGAGGAACCTGGAGTGAAGTTTTCTTCCTGCGGAAGAAACAACAATTCTGCAATTTGAGGGAGAGACAATGGATCATATTAGACCCTGATTTCAGTCTCTGAGGAAGGAAGTCTGTGTCCAGGTAGGCTTGAGGGATCTGGGAGCAGAGAGCACTTGGCCTCACTCCTGGGGTGGGGAGTGGGGGTGAGAGGAGGGGTGGGACTGAGAATCCCAGTGAGTAGCTGAATGTCTTCCTGAGTGCTTGGGAGCAACTCAGGAGGGGTGCTGACTGCCAGCAGACCTTGAGAGACCCCGAGGTTTGGTGAGGAGGCTGCAACAGCAGAAAGCAGCAAGGTCATGGTAATGCCTGCAGTCCAGGCAGGAGTGTCAGGGAGATGGACAGACAGATATGGGACACACATCTGCACTGGTACCAGCATGAACCCATGATGCCCAAGGACCAGGTGCAATCTCCCATCCCCACCCCATGCTATATCACCGGTGCTTCTGGGAGCTTGGGTGCAACCCTGGGGAGAAGGTAAGATGGGGAAAGGTACTCAGCTGACAAAGAAACCCTGGACATTGTTCCTCCTAAACTAGGATTAAGCCATGAGGAGGAATGGGAGCTGGAGATAGAAAGTACCCAACAGAAAAATAAGAAAAAGAAACACTGTCAGGACACCTGGGCTGATGGCTTGTGAAACTGGAACCTAATGAATTTGTTTTTTGAGATTCTGCACATACAATTAAAATATATTTTAAAATAAACTTCTACTTTAGAATAGATTTAGATTTACAGAAAAGTTGTGAAGATAGTACAGAGTTCCCACATATCTCATATCCAATTTCCCCATATTACTCACAATTATTGGTACATAATTATGAACTAAAGTCCATATATTTTATTCATATTTTCCAGGTTTTTACCTAATGTCCTTTTTCAGTTCTAGGGTCCTTAAGAATACTACATTATATTTAGTCGTCATGTTTCCTTGGGCCCCTCTTGGCTATGAAAGTTTTTCTGACTTTCCTTATTTTTGTCGACCTTAACAGTTTGGAGAGTATTGGTCAGGTCATTTGTAGAATGTCCCTCAACCAGGATTTGTCTGATTTTTTTCTGATGATTAGACTGTGTTTTGGGGAGGAAGACCACAGAGGTAAAGTGCCATTTTTATTATATCATATCAAGGGTACATGCCAGCCACATGATTTATCACTGCTGTTAACTTTGATCATGTGGCTGAAGTAGTGTTTGTCAGGTTTCTCCCTTGTAACGTTACTCTCCCCTCCCCCCTTCCATTTTGTACTCAGGAAGGAAGTCACTACTTGCAGCCTATAGCTAAGGAGAAGGGAGTTCTATTCCATCTCATTCAGGGCAAATTATATATATAAATGATTTGGAATTCTTCTGCGTGGGAGATTTGTCTCCTCTCTCTCAATTATTTGCTCATTCAATCATTGAATTACATCAGTAGGGACTCATGGATATTTATTTCATACCTTGGGTACAATCAAGTATTGCTTTATTTATTTTGCTGCTCAAATTGTTCCAGCTTTAGTCACTGGGAGCTCTTTCAATTGGCTCCTGCGCCGCTTTGACAGACCCCCACCATTGTTCTGGTTGTTGATTAACACAAGAAAAATTTTGAGCACTTCCTTACCTTCTGGCACAACAAGATGCTCCAGGCTCTCTTGTATATTTCCTGCCACAGTCCAGGAGTCAGCCATTTCCCTAGGGAGCCCTGGTTCCTTTTATTGAAGGACGGTGTTAATAACAAGATCTTGCTAGTGTTATTTCTAAACCCACCCAGCTGACAAAAGAAGGAAATATATGTACATGTACTAAGCTGCGTATACACATATATCTGTAAATCTTTTTACATATCCATCTGTGTCTATATTAAGCTAAACATGAGTTCATACTGATGTCTCCAACTCTAATCCCGTACCACGTGGATCATTCTAGCATCCCTCTCCAACAGTGAAAAATTTAGTATCCACCACTCACCATTTGTTTACTTAATTGTTCATTTCCAGTATGCATGTATAGTGGTTTCATTAACCAGTTTTTTTTTTAATCAATCTTGTTTGTCTCTTCTTGTTTACGGCCGTATTGATCCTTTAACCTCTAACACCCGTACCTTCTCCTCCCTTCTCTGGTAGCCACGTCATAGGCGTTTTCTACCTGAATATTTGTCAAATGCTGGTTTGACACGGCTCTTCTGTAAAGCTGGATGTCACCTACCCCTCATTTCTTTTGGCCTCCTCAGCCATCATCACCTTCCCCGTTCTCTAGGTTTTGGTGGAGTAAGGCCGGAGGAGCTGTGAGTCCGGAATCTCATTTTACAGGCGAGGAGGCGTCCCCCAGGTGTTCAGAGGCTTGCTCCACTCCTTCCGGGGCTGGAGTATGTAAAACCCGTTTTCACGATCTCCCTGTTCATTCAACAACTATTATGGAGCCCCGTCTACGTGCCACTGCCCACGCTGCGCCAACGAGAAACACACCGGCCCGGTGCCCGAGTCATCCGGCCCCGAGGGCGAGATCAGTAATAAACAGCTCGAGCGCTCGGAGGACCGTCCGCGTTGCAGGAACGAGCACCCAGTTGGGGGCGCTACGCCGGACCTGGAAAGACCCGCCCCGGCTGGTCAGAGCGTTCCGGCTCCTTCCAAGGGTTGCAACTGCTCGGGAGGAAGAGAAGGAACAAGGCTGAACGCTCCCGCAGCCACTCGACGCCTCTCTGGGCGCCCGGCAGCTCGGCGCGGCCCCGCCCTCCATCGGACCCCGCCCACCAAAGGCCCCGCCCACCGCCGAGCCCACGCTCCGGCCCCTAACGATGTTCGCCGGAAATTCCCGAAGCCCCTCTTTTTTTCCTTCCTCTCCTTTCCCTGCTCTCCCTTTTCCTTTCACCCGGGTTCCCTCGGCCGTGATTTCCCCCCTCCCCCTCCTTCCTTCCCCATTTGAAATCAAGATGGAGGCTCGCGGCTGCCGCCGGCGCCCGTGATCCCGGAGCTCCCGCCGGCCACGGGCCCCCGCCCTCTCAACTGCGTGTCCGGCGCGGCGCGCGCAGCCGCCCGCGCTCCGGCCGGCGCCGCCGAGGCCGTGGCTCCGCGCCCCCGCCCCGCGGCAGGCTCGCGGCTCCCGGGCGGAGTCCTCGTCTATGTGGGCGCGCTCCTCGGGCCGAGCCGCCGCCGCTGCCGCCGCCCGCCGCCGCCCCGGGGCTCTGGGTCCACGCGCCGGGCGCGGGCAGCTGGGCGTTCGGCTTCGCCAGGCCGGGCGCGGAGCGGGCGGCGCGCGGCGCTAGGGGCGCGGGGCCCGAGCCGGGCGCGGCCGCGGGCGCCGCCGCAGCCATGAGCGGCAGCAGCGGCGGTGCCGCCGCCCCCGCCGCGTCCTCCGGCCCTGCCGCCACGGCCAGCGCTGCGGGCTCGGGCTGCGGGGGTGGCGCCGGCGAGGGGGCCGAGGAGGCGGCCAAGGACCTGGCCGACATCGCGGCCTTCTTCCGATCCGGTGAGTGCAACCGCGCTGCTGCTCGCGCGCTCTGCCAACCCCGCCGCGGAGGCGCGGTCGGCGGGCCCCAGCGCGTCCGATGCTCGCCTGCCCGTCGGCCCCGGCGCGCGCTCGCCCAGGCCACTGGCCCACGCCGGGGCTCCCGGATCCACACCGGCGTGTCCTGCTGCCAGCGCCGCCCGGGGCGCCGCGGCTCGGCCCGGACGCCGCCGGCTCGCCCTTCCCTGCGCCCGCCCCTCGTTCCAGGGTAAAACCTCCCTGTCGCCCGCCCCGGCGGCTACAGCTCCACGGGCTGGGGCGCCGGCTCTTTGTCTCTTTCGCGGGAGGGCCGAGGAGGCGGCGGCAGGGACGGCGAGGGCGGAGGCCCCTACCAGGGAGGCTGAGCGCACTGGGGCGGTGGGGCCGGGCCCGGGAAAGCGGGTTCTCATTTGGACCGGTCTCCGTGGCCGATTTGTACCTGGCCCCTTCTCAACCCCATAAGCAGCCGGGTTTCTTCGCTCGGTCCTCTAGCCTGTCACCTCCCCAGCCTCGATCTACACTTCTGTGAAACGGGGCAGCCATGGCACCCGCTGCCCAGGGAGGAGGGGGAGGTGGTGGCAGAAATGAAGCGCGGCCGGACGATGGGCGAGCCATTGTCTCTGGGGGCGGCCCGGGAGGGACATCTGGGAACTTGGTGGCCCCCGGGGGGCGGCGCGGGGCCGAGCCCTCGCGGGACACTGCCTAAGAGGCAGTGCCAGGTGGCTCGGTGTCTCTCGGGCAAGGAGCGGGTAGCGGCGGGAGAGGCGAGCTTTGCGACCGGCCCGCGGGGAGGAGGCGCGGGAGGCGTGACAGGGCGTCCCTGAGACCCCGGTGGCGGCAGCGCCTCCTCCCTCCCGGGCCCAGATACCGCGTAAGCCGGTCCCGCGTCCCCGCGTCCCCGCGTCCCGCGTCCCCGCGTCGAGTCCCGTTTGCTCGCGCGTCCGGGCGGCAGTGGCGGCCTCGGGGCCCGGAGCCTGGAACGCATTGCCCAGCGGGCCAGGCGTGGGGCCGGGAGGATGCAGACTCGGCGCTGGAGAGCGGAGGAGGGCGGGCCAGGTCGGGGCCGGGGCGGGCGGGCGGGCGCAGGGCGCGTGCGGGGTGCTGGCGGCAGCGCCTGGGAGGACCGCGGGGCCGGGGACGTCGGGGGAGCGGCCTGCGATGGGGCGCGCGCCGGAGGCCGGCGGCTCACGTTTCTTCGTGGCCTCTTTCAAAATCAAGTCTCCAGATTCGGTGAGATCAGTTCTGTAATCTGGGTCCCAAGGAGCAATTTGCAGTGGGAGGGCGATGGTCAGAGACAGAAGTTAGCAGTGCCGGTAGATAACCTGGTTTAGCACTGTCTTCCCTCGTTTTCTTGATCTTTGCCAGGCGGGGTTGTTTGTGAGTCATTTTAACAGATTGTTTGTGGCTGGACGCCGACTCTGCACTGTCAGCTTGGGGTTAATATACTCCCCGGTGCTCTCTCTCCCCGTGAGGTCCCCGCAGAAAGCAAAGCTCTAGGAAAACATGAACTCCTTCAAATGAAAGCCTTATTTGGTGCAACTTGCCGGGTAGCGCAGCCCCGTCTTACCTCTTAATAGCAGAACTGGGATGTCTTCCCTTTATGCCCTGAAGCTAAAGTCTAGCCTGTCTTCTCTCGGTCTCTACCACCTGTCACAGAATAATAGATTCTGTGTAAATTCAGCTCCTTTCTGCTAGAAGGACGCCTGTGCCCCAGAGATGGAATTTTTGGTGCTCGTGAGACCAGACTTGTTTTTACATCTTTATCATACATGGTAGAAAAATCATTTCTTTTACCCTTAAGAGCCCCAAACGACATCAGGTTGGGCTGGACACTCACAGAAAACCCTCCTCCAGTCAGTGTGGCTCTCCGTGGGATTTATCTGGGAAGATAAATACGTTGGTGGCCATGCCTGGGCCTGTGCTTGCTCCCATGCCCTGGCTCCTGTTCATGTTCAGTTTGGGGCAGAACTAGTCAGTGCTGCTCCCTGGTTTACTCTTTTCTTCCGCCCTCCGAAGTGATTGGGCAAACTGCCCTTTAGTTGTTTGACTTGGGAACAGGTACCAGAGCAGATTTTAAGTAGGCAGCAATTGCACTGTTCCATTCCAGGGGTCACCTGGAACATCTTTTAAAAGTGCTTTCCCCCCCTTTGGGCAACTCTGAATCTCTGACCTAGATCTTGGCTCCAGCATCTAGGGCAGTGATACCTAGCAGAGGGAGGGTAGAGAGGGACCATTCAGTTAGATTGGTGGGGGTGGGATGGGGCTTTCGGACGGACTAAGCCGGACCTGGGAGTGAGGGGGAACTCACCTGGTAGAATGGCTCAGGCCGGGGGTCCTTCTGGACAGTGTTGATTGAATGTGGATAGCTGAACAGAGAGGTCAAGTTGATCAGTAAAGTCAGACATTCTTTTCTTTCCTAAGATGTAGAAACACAAAAATAAGATCTGTCCATCTGGGGTGGACAGATGAAGGGGTGAACATTTTTCCAGGGTGTTGTGAGCCTGATACTTAAGATTGCCAGCGTGACCTACACAAGGCATTTCTACTGGTTGCCTTTCATTTCTCTGCCCTGGAACTGTTTGCTAGGCCACCTTGTTTTCTTTCCTCTTTATTCCTTGTCTGTCCTGCATTTAAATTTTATCAGAGATTAAAAACTGGTAACCATAGTTGGATGAAAAAAGGAGAATTTTGCTTCATAGAACTTTTAAATAATTAGAGCAGTTCAGGAGTAGAATGGGCTGCCATGTAATTTCTCCATTACTAGAAGCACTTGAGCAGGGGCACTGCCACCTGCCAGGGTTCAGAGCCGGGCGCTGTGGACAGGACTCCTGCACTTGTAGAGGGATCTGGGGAGATGGCTCAAACGCTGCTACCCTCTCGGATTCTGTGGTTCCCTCTGAGCCCTCAGCACCTAATTGTTATTCCCCACTTGTCTTTTAAAAAGGCATCACAAATGTAAGTGACTCTGTTACAAAATTCTTACAATTTTTTTTACTTTTTATTATTATTTTTTAATTGTTCAGAAGAGGAATCAGGCTTCTGAGGGGGTTTGAATGACTTGCCCAGGGTGGAACTCTGGTAGAGGTGGGGTCAGGGCTGGGAAGCATGCCCCTGAGTCTGGTACTCTTTCCCGGATGCCTGTCATGGCCAAGACTTTGCTTACATTAGTTCTCAATCCCGCTGGGACCAATCACTTTTATTGCCAATCTATTTTGGGGCTCTGTTCTTGTGGCAATAAATCATTCTTTCAGAGCTCTCTATTTAACCTTGCGAGAGTCTGTGTGTGTGTGTGTGTGTGTGTGTGTGGGTGCTTACATAAATGCATTATTTTTAACCTGCCTGGCATGTTTTAGGCTGGCATTAAATGAATGTGCAGAGAATAAAGGTTTGTGGTTTTTCTGAAGCATCACGGCCCATCGTGCTGGGTTCCTTTCATTACTAAGTCTTATTCTGGACTCCTGGCTGCAGCCCTTCTCTTTGCAGTGGAATATGTTAAGACAGGCGAGTCTGTGACTTAGTAAGGGAGCAGCGTGCATGTCTTTCTATGTTTTGATATGATGATTTCCTCATGGAATATTGACTGAACTTTTCTTCATATTTATGTTCCACCACTGAAGTATCTGGCCCCTGAGCTGGCTCTGCTACTTCTGTGGATATTTAGAAGCCTGGCGGCTTTGGTCCCTGTAAGCACCAATAATAATTGTTGTATTATGAAATGTCCTTGTTACCCTCAATATTTTGAAAAGGGTAGTTGAAGGAGATGTACCTTAATGGTGAATGTTGGTTTCCCCTTTTTCAGTGGCTCAGTGAGGCTAAGTTTTAGAGGAAAGCAAAGAGTTAGCTAAAAAGATCCTATAAGTGATTTTGAAGAAACCAAAGAGCAGGAAGACAGTCATTGAAAGAATTTTTCATTGAGCTCTTGTAAACTGACTTACTGACACGGGATATTGTATTTTTCCCTTTGCAGTGTAACCATCCAAGAGTCAAATACTTAAATGAAGCCATTTAAACCATTCACCAAGACATAAATGAAGCCGGTGGTTCTGAAGCATGTGGTTTAAATATGTTCTTCAAATGTATATTAAAAATAGGTGATTAGGATGGCTATTTTAGAACTTTAAAATGTTATGATAAGTTTGGGATTTGTTTCTAAGCAAAAGTCAAAGATGTGTTTGGAGCTGTCATAATCTGATATTTAAGTTTATTTTCTTGACTCCTTTACGGAGAAAATAAAATTTTATCTCATATCCTTGGCAAAATTCCAGAGAAAAGTCAAATTCTTAATCAATAGCCACACTTTACTGCCTAGTAAAGTCACTTATGTTGATGGGGATGAATTGTCTTTTACTATAAAAAGCAGCCCTAACAACCTCCTTCATTCCTCTTTGGTTCTATAATGAATTGGTTTTTATTTCCTTAAGTGCATTGTCTTGACAAATTTTTAGTAGTTCTGCTGGCAGAACAGCAGCTACTTGGTGGGCAGTGAAGAAATGGACCCACTGGATTCCCATGGAAGGTTGTGGTACCTCTGATCCCCTGCTCATTTCTTCTGCAAATGTTCAGCTGGGCTCAGAGTTCTCTCTCATCCTCCAGATGCTCCCACCGAGCTGTTCAGTAAGCCTGGGCAAGGGGATAAGTACGCATCGGCACGCTCCTCATTGTCCCTTGCGTGTGGGCATTCTGGAGGCTGTTTAATAACAACAACAACAATAATAATAATTACTGTTATTCAGCTGGAGCCATTCTGGGTCTTCCTATCACTGCATCTTTGAACTGAAGGCAAAGGAGTGAAAAGGAGAGAGTGGGTGGGAATCGGGCCAAAGCCCTGCAGGGCACTGGCTGGCTGCCACCCTCCCCTCTGCCTGCTCTCCCCCATCCCTGGGCTCCTGTGCCTACTGTGGAGGCAGTGTCTCCTGGGGCCTCAGCCTCCTGCTTGCTGCCACAGTGCCCAGCCCCGACCAGACCTCGATTTCACTCCATCTCTGCCATTTCGTAAAGAGGAAGCAGAGGCACCTGGCTAGAACTTCCGGTGTCGTCTCCTAGCATTGTGACGTCGTTGAGCCTTCTGCGCAGGTGCTCTTGTTTATGGGAATCCTTGCTCTCCTGTTTAATGGTTGTCGAGCTCATAAGCCTCACCTCTTCTCATTTGCTAATGGATGCACTCAGTTTGCTAACGGAATAGGTGTTACCTCAATTTCCTCCTTTTTTTTTTGTCCCTTTTCGTGTAAGAAAGCCCCTGGAAACCCAAATTGTGAATCACCTGCTCTCTGGGAAAGGTTGTATGTCTAGGGTGAGAGTTGAGTGTGCAGACTTTCCAAGCACGTGGCGTAGGGGCTTGAGCTGGGGGAAGGGTGTAGCTTCTGGGGTTTCTTCCCAGTGAGACCTCCTGTTGAGTCTGGAATATTTGACCCCATGCCACGTGTGCTGTGGCACTATGAAACCTCATTTTGGTGACAAATATACTTGCAGTGTAGATAACTGTTTTGATGAGCCATGTGTCTAGTCTTGTCTGGTTGGAGAGGCGTGTGGAGTAATCTATGGAGCAGATCTTATATTTTGCAAGTATCACCCTATTTGGGCTCTTTCATAAGTTAAGTACATTTTAGCAGTTACACTAACAGAGGAAACGTTAATGAAAACGTTAGCAAACACACAGAACAGATTCCAGGTCTACAGATCCTAGGTCTAGGGTCCTGTGGGTTAGCGGTGTCCACATGAGTTCATCAGGCTTGTTTTACAGTCTGTGGCCGTATTGTGGACAGTGATGAATTGCACTGGGTTTCTCTTTAGGAGGGATTTCTGCAAGGTCCTGCCGGCTGCATGGACCCTCCCCTCTTTTCCTTCAGTCCCAGGAAGGAAGTACTTGGTATACACTGCTCTGTTCCTGTCCTGCTTCTGGGAAGGGCTAGGCCCTTTGCTACCTGCTGTTGTTGTTAGCATTGAGATGGGTACGTGTGAGCAGATAGACTGTGGGCCATCCATTCCGCTGATGCTTAGTGAAGGCAGACAGTCTCAGAAGTCTCTATAGGAAGGAGTCCACTTGTATGACAGTCTCAGAAAGATAGAACTGCAGAGACAGAAAGCAAATTGTTGATTGCCAGGAGTCAGGGATGGGGAGGGCCGGACTACAGAGGGGAAGTACGAGGGGCATTTTGAGAGACGATGGAAGTGTTTTGTATCTTGGTTGTGGTGGTGATTCTATGTGTTGAAATTCATAGAACTGTACTACAACAACAACAACAGATCTAGTTATACTGTATGTTAATTTAAAACGTAACGTTAAAGAAGGCTAATCACAAACTGGGAGAAAACATTTATTACAAATCAGACAAAGAATTAGATATACAGAATTTAAAAAGAGCTTCCACAAATCAATTAGAAAGGCAATCCAAAAGGAAAATAAGCAGACAACTCAGAGTACAAATGGCCAGCAGATATTCAGCCTTGCTAGTAATCAAGGAAATGTAAGTAAAAATGTGATAAGAACAAAAGTGAAATCCAGCAAGTCATTTCTCTAGGTAAACTTGAACAAAACGGAGTTATTGTGGAAGGATTTTCTACTGATTTTGAAGATGGTAACTGTCAGACTGCCCAAGCTGGGACCAAACTTCTTCTAATGTCTAGGGAAACTTTGAAGATAGTTATGGGGAAATAAAGACCCTTTTCTTTGATTCTGTAAGAAGTGTAACTTGGGAATCCATATGGCATATTAAGTAAAGTCTGCTGACTTAACACAACTGTCTTTAGATAAAAGCAGTCACCATTTTTTCTGCTTCAGCTTCAGATTTTCCCACTCTGGTAAGTTTTCCTGCTGTCCAGATAGAAAAACAGTGGTACATGCAGGGTGGTCTGCTGTGCCTCACGTTCCTGTGTTAAAGAAGGAATTTCTAGGAATAAATTTCATTTGGGGGAGGGGGCGTTGTTCATGCATGAATTTCTGTGTGAGGTCATTGGCCCTCTGTTCGAGGGCCTTTCTGTATGTACTTGACTCTGAAGCTATGTATTTCTCAGTGTTAATGGTTAATTAATGAATTTATAAAGTGTTATTCCCCCTGCTTAAGACTCATAACCATAAAATAAAACTATTTTTGAACTTGAGAAAAGCACAGTTCAAATTTAAAAGTACAGTCATCGAATATTTTTAGATAGGATGTGTTGGTGTCTGATTTTTCTTTGTGTGTGTGTGTGTGTGTGTGTGTGTGTGTGTCTGTGTGTGTGTGTGTCTGTATGTGTATGTATCTTGGAAAAGTCTTAAAACACCCCATTTTGGAATTCTGTGGAATGGGTAGTTTCAGTGCAAGAAGGAATGAATATATCAGAGATTAATATTAGAAATCTGTTTAAAAAGACCTGATGTTCCTTAGTATATATGAAGTGATGTGTATAAATGACATGCTGCTTTAGTTTGAATTTGACAATTATTATGTGAAACGTCTGTGAGAGGTTGGTCAAGACAGTATATATAAAATTGTTTTCCATTGCTTATTCCTTTTACTTCACTGGCTCTTCTCACGCCGATCCACATCTTCAAGAATCCCTTTTTCTTCATTGTTGCTGCTGTTGAATGCCATGTCTGCAGACCTAAAGAGGGGTATTTCTGGGCCATTTGGATTCTGAAAGCTTTATGTTTTCTTATTTGCATTTACTTTTAGTTAATCCTTGTTCTTCATGTCAGGTGTGCTAGGATCTGCAGGAGAACAAAACGGTTGGTATTTTTTGGATAACTTTATTAATGTCACTTTTAAATAATAAGGACCAAAAAGTACAATTCCTCTATTATTTATTCTGAAGGTGGATACAATTATGTTGGGAAACAAGACCTTGATTAGAATGTTGATGTATTTCTACCGAACTAGAATCACTTACAATAAGATCTCTGAAGTTTAAAGTGTCTAATATTTGGGCATCCAAATAACTGGAACAAATTCCTCATTAGTCTAATAGACTAAACAAATAAGATTTTTATTTTGCTTGTTAGATAGCTTTATTAAAAAAAAAAATCATGATTATGAGAAGTCCCTTCCAGCCCTCACTGCCCTTTTCAGCACCACAGTGATGGTAGCCAGCATGCAGGGGACCCTAACTAGTGCCAAAAAGCCAGATTGCACAGGGGCAGAGTCTATTTCACACATTTATTTCACCTCTATCTAAATGTTGTGCACCTGTCCCGATATATCTTGGGTTCAGGAGCCTTGAGAACCAGTGCTAACTCAGTAGCTTCCAGGCCATACATTTCCTTCACGTGACAGGTTCCTTTCACAAGTCCCTTGATGAGTGTCTCTGGGAGGGTAGCTCCTCACGGGGGAGGCTTTGTGCAGAAGTCGTTGAGTTTCAGCATTTTGTTTGCTGGCTGTGTACGTGTTTCTTTCCTGATAATTAACTGCAGTTCAATTTGCAGGATTCTTTTTTTAGGCATCTCTTTTATCTACATCACCTTGTTTTTAGGTCCTATCTCAGCTCTGCTGGTTGCTAAACGCACAGGAGGGGTCTGTCTGTTGGTGAGACGGGACCTGTCCCCTGAACCATATTACTGGAAACTTTGACTGTAAACCCTATGCAGAATTAAGATGGGAAGACTAAATTTTCCGTGACAACTTGCAGTGTGCACACGGGGTGTTCAGGGGGAACTAGGATGATGGGTAGTGTTAGAATGGCCTGCTACCTCTTGACATGCTTGCTGTCTGTCACCTAAATCTTTAGCAGCAGCTGCCAGAGCAGGTGGGAGGCCAGGACCCCCAGCCATCAGGGGTCAGATAACACCTTTGGAACTACGCTCCATAAGAGAGTAAAATTAAGTGCATCCAGAAAGTAATAACCTGCTCGTAATGTCATAGGATGATATTTAAAATATGTTTTTTTTCTTCTCTCCAGATGTTGTTAATGCAAATTCTGTCCTTCAAGAACACCTAGTAAAGTCTTTGAACTATTACCTGTATTGCTGCCATGACTGGCTACTGTCTGAGTACCTGTGATTCGAGCTACCATGCAGGTGTTTTACATACGCTTTCTTGTAGAAGGTCAGATCCTTCCAGCAGGTGGATGCTATTTCTGTGTTAGGAAGAGGATCTCAGCCTCTAGGGAGGTTGAATGACCGCCCCAGTTTGCCCTGCTTGTTAGGGCTCGAGCTGAAACTTAAACCATGGCTGCCAGACCTCAAAGCCCTCATGTGCCCTTTCCCTCCCTGATGGCGAGAGAGAGCAGAAATGATCCTCATTCTGTACAGCATCCCACAAGGTCCTGTGTTATAATTCTCAGATCTTTAAAACAAAATATGTATATCCTTGTGTGCTGAAGAGGGAAGCTGTAATTTACAAGTCTCACACCAAACAAAAGTGGAATGAAAGATTCCAGGATAGAGCAAGCTTTTTTTTCCACGTTGGTCTGAGCCCTGTAATTTAGCTTCTATGCCTTTTCTTTTCTCACCTAATTAAAACTGGTGTTCCTTTTTACATCAGTAACCCTAGTAACCCCAGCTTCCCCACCGAGGTGTGTGGAGGCTTCCTGGCTCCCACCGGTTTCTGTCTTGGGAGGACTCCCGTGGCCGCGCTGGTCCTCTGTTTCCCAGGCTGTGCTGACTTGGACTGCAGTGCTGGGGAGGAAGTCTCTGGCTGTCAAGGTTGGCTGAGGGAAGTTCGGGAAGGGTGGGGAGAGGCTGGCCGGGGAGGGAAGTTTTTCAGCCAGTTGCTCTGTGTGACACATTATAAAGGTTATTGGGGCTTCCTTTGTAACGAAGGAAGGGCACATGGGTGGGGGAGTGGGGAGGGGCCGGAGGCTGCTAAGCTGCTTTTGGGGGGCCAGTTTTGTAAGGTGGGTGTGGTAACTCCTGGGATCTCTATATTTAGCGTTTTTGCTGCAGCCACTCATTTCTTTGCTGTTATTCATGGAAATGTGCACAGAGAGGATGACTGTGGTTAATTTCCCACACTCTCAGTGAGGTAACTCTTGGGTACGTGTTCTAGGTTTTCCTATTTGTGGGGTGCATTTTCATCCCCCCTCACATGTGGAGCCTGATTTTATGGGATGCTAGCTCAGGTTTAGCCCACGTGCAACTCCCAGCATCATGTCCATACTGTGAGCATGTTCTGTGTTTGTGTCTCGGAGCAACTCCTCATCTACCGTGGACTTTTAATATTTCAGCCAGAGGATGGCTGAAATGCTGGCACTTGAGTGTAGACATTATATAATCCGAAGGGAATTGTACTCTTAAAATCTACTTTTCACTTCCTCCTGGTTTTCTCAAGGAGTTTCTAAACATTTCAAGTTTTTTTGTTTTTGTTTAATCCTTGCTTTTTAAAAATTTGTGGAATTAAAAAAGTATGGTTGGCCTGCTGCTTTGGGGGAGATACGTGCTTTTGACATGCTGTTTTAGTTTATCTTTGATTTTAAACCAACAGAGAAGGTACAAGGCTCAAATCTATATCAGCTTAGTCGAATTGAGATTTCACTGTACTTTTTTTTTTGGCTGTTTAGTTGGTTCACGTCTTCATTGTTGATTACATTTAACGTTTGTTCAGGTTTTTTGAGGGGGATGGGCAGGTAGCTTTGTTTTGAGAAGCCAGAACTCATGTTCAGAGAAGAACTCAGCTTCCAGAATTGTTGCTATTTCACCACAGGTGAATCCGCTCCCTGCCTCCCCTCCTCCCCTTTCTGGACACACACACACACACAGAAACACATGTGTTTATATATATATTTTATATATATACTAAATTTACATGTTATTTTGTTTCTGAACTATTTGAGAGTAAGTTACAGAAGAGAGATGCCCTTAACCTCGAAAAGGTGGTTAAATAGAATTTTCTAAGAGCAAGGACATTGTCTTACATAATGACCCAAATCAGGACATTAATTTTGATATAATATTATTATCTGAATCTACTGATTTTAATAACATTTCACCAGTTGTTCCAGAAACATCCTTTTTGGGGATTAAAAAAATATTGGCAGTCTAGCATTTTATCTGGGACCACATATTACATACAGTTGTCATGTCTCTTTGGTTTTCTTTAATTTGGAACATTTCCCTACTTTGTCTCTCTCTGACCTTGATATTTTTGAAGATCCTAGCCCGTTCTTTGGAAGACTATCCCTCAGTTTGTGTTTTATGATTCCGTCCCACCAGGTTCAGGTCGCGCCTTTGTGGCAGAAGGCTGCGTCCTGCCCAGAGCGCAGGGACACAGCTGTCAACGGCCCACTGGGACGTTCATTCCGTCATTTGGTTCAGGTGGTGACTACTAGGTTTCCCCACTGTGTTTTTCCCTTGTGATGAGCGTTTTGTGGGGAGGTAATTGGAGACTACGTAAAATCCTGCTCCTTTCCCAACTTTCCCTTGCTGGTTGTAGTCTCGGTGATGACTTTTGCCTGAATGTTACTAGGTTACTATGATGTAAAATGGTGCTTTTTCTTTTTTTTTAATTTAAAAAATTTTAAATTTATTATTATTATTTTTGTTTGTTTTGGGGGAGGTTATTAGGTATTTATTTTGATGAAGGTGCTGGAGATTGAACCCAGGGCCTTGTGCATGCTAGGTGTGCGTGCTCTACCACTCAGCTGTATCCTCGCCGTAAAATGGTGATATTTCTAACTTCATTATTCCTTCGTATTTTGTTGGCTTTCTGCTATAAGGAGGAGCCTTTCCTTCTGCCCCACTTATTTTTCCAAGTGTGGCCTCATGGATTCTGTTTTACTCAGTGGATTATAGTCCTTTGCTGTCATTATTTAGTTTGATGCTCAGCTTTTCCAAGATCTGATCAGTGATGTCCTTTCAGGCTGGCCCCTTTATTTTTTGTGACCTGTGCCCTTTATTTTTTGAGCGCTCTCTTGTTTTCTGACACAATAAGATGTTCCAGGTTTATGTTGTCCTTTCCTGACTCCAGCCCTGAAATCAGCCATTTCTCTAAGGAGCCTGGTTCATTTTAGCAGAAAGCTGTGGTAAGAAACTCAGTCTGGGCACTCAGTGTGCTTATTGCTTCTGGGCTGTCGTTACTTTTAGCACCTCTCAGTGCGCAGAGCTAGGAAGCAGGGAGTGTGTGTATATGTACACACACATATATGCACACATACACACATCACGTACGTAGGTGTCCCAATCTCTTTGTGCACATATCAACCTATAATAAAAACTGCAAGTTTATACTCATCCCTTCAGTTCTGGTGCAGTATTACAGACAGTGTTTAAGTCTTCCCTTCCCCAAATTTGTAATTCCCTTCTCTGACAGCGAGGGCTCCTTTTATCCTCAGTGTCTTTATTGATTTACTCAGTCCTAGAAAATGCAGAAAGTAGTTTCAAAATGCTTAGCCATACCACTGTGACAAATGAACCTACATCTTCAAGTTGAAACTGTTCAAATTGGCAGTTAGCGGTCAGCTTCTGTTCAGCTCCATGCCTTGTCACTTAGTCACCCAAAGAAAACAGATGAAGTCATGCGCTGGAACTCCCCTGAGGCATGTTTAAGAAAAGAGCTGCCAGACTCCATCAGCAGCTCACTTTCTGGGGATGTGGAAGCACAAAAGTGAAAAATAAGGAGTTGCCAAAAAAGAAAAGGAGATTAATTTCTAATAAGTATGGCTTATAAAGATGACACCTGTCGTGGAAAAAACAGTTTATCCTCTTCATCTCCTTGTACTAATTGCCAGAAGAGAGGAGAAGGAAAGCGCTGAGATGGTAAGAATGAATAATGCGGCGTGCGGGATGGGGGGGGGGGAACGGGCACGTGTCAGGATGAGGGTGGGGCGGGTCTTTTTGCAGGATCCTTAACATGTTCCGAGGAGGGAACAGAGCAGTGTTCGTATGTTAGAATGAGTTATGAGTCACGATTTGAGAGACTTGCCTGGTGCCCTTCATTGACTGAATGTTTCTTCCCAGTGAATTTAATGCAGCTCTTTGGGTTCTGCTTCAGTGGGGATTTCTGGGAAGTGTGTGTGTGCACTCAGTTCTAGCAACCATGGACCACTGGGTGCAGATCTTTTGTTACAGGCAAAGTGAGTACTTGCTGTTCAGTGTTTTGCTCCATTAAATGATGACATCGAACATGGGCCCTTGATTTTAGGGAGGCAGTCTTAGTTTCATACACTGTGTTCTCTATTTTCTGTGACTGTCCTCGTGCTTGTTAGATTGTGCTCTGGAAAATTCATCCCCTGTAATTCTATAAGCCCTTCTTACTACTAGACATTTTAGCAAGAAAGAAGAATCATGATTTGCTTATTTAGTATTTTAAGCCTTTTGATTTAGAAAGAGAGTAGAAGGTCATGACTGCTAATGGATCAAACATTCTGGGGAAAGGTTTTTGGGTGCTGAAGATGTTCTGGGATTAGCTAGTGGTCATAGTTGTACAACATTGTGAATATAGTAAAACCGACTGAATTGTACAGTTTAAAAGGGTGAATTTTATAGTGTGTGAGTTATATATCAATAAAAAAAAGTTATGGCTGAATTGGCAATATTTCAGATTCTTAACCAGCTTCATTTATCAAGTGGTTACAACCACCGGCTATTTAATTTTCACAGCCCCCTGCAAGGTAGGCAGTGACACCCAATTTTATACCTGAGGGAGGAGGCTCAGAGAGGTTTTTACTTCCTGCAGGTTAATAGCTATTAAGGGTGGATAGGAGGGTGCCGAGTGCACAGGGGTGGTCTCCCAAAGGTGGGTGTCGTGGGTGGAAAGGAGAGTCTGCCTGCTGAGGCTTCGTCCTGCGGTGCCATGCACATCACCCTGAGGTCTGTGACACCATTCGGGGAGCTGTCTACATCTCTTGTTTTAGTGTCAGGGAGAGGAAAAAAAGAAATCACTCCTTTTTGAAGGAGAGCATTGTGGATAAGATCTGACTGGGCTTCAGCTGTGATTTGATGGTATATTTGGTAATTTCTTAGAAAACGTTGGATTAACTATTCCCTGAATTGAAAATTTCAGAGAGTCTCAGTCAAAAAGTAAAGGACAGACTTTGCTTCCCAACAGGTGGTGTATTTGGGGTCAGTGTGTATTTCACACTGATATATTTTGGGACAGCACACCTGAAATGGTGCGAGCTGATGACACTTAGTCTCCCTGTTAGCGTTCCAGGGAAGCCGAAGGGAGAGGCAGCTTTGTGCTGTGCTCCTACTGAATATGGTCTGAGCGTTAAAAATTGCAGCCAGGGTTCTCCTGCTAGTGTCAGTTCTGTGTTCGCGAACATTGGAGTCAGCTCTGCTCACTCGCGTATGGGATCAGGAGTACTGGTTAGATTCCAAGGCAGAATCTGCATTAATTTGCATAAAATCGCATATGCTCTGTTGCAAGAATTTTCATTGTGCCCATTTTAGAATTGAGTTGACACTTCATACAGAGTATTTTAGCTTCACTTAGAAGGAGACATCTCAGAAAGAAGAAGAATTTGTGTGGCTTTGAAGTTGCTTTTGGGCATGGTCCCTGAAAGAAAGGAACCACTGAAGACTTTCGTTCTTTTTAGCACTTTGAAATCTCTTCTCCTGATTAGACGTATTAGAAACACGTAAGGCAGGTTGGGGCTTTGTCTGCTGTGTGGCCTGCTGGCAAAGGGACCAGAGGTCTGGTGGAACAGGAGCTTTCCTGCTGGGTGATGACCTTTTTTATGATGTTTGGTCTGTCATCTTTGTTTCTCAGTTTCAGATGCCTAGCTCAGAATTACTTAGCACTTGAAGTGGTTTTCATCTTCAAAGGACTTTATGGGCATTATTTAATGTATGTGGCACGGTGTAGTGAATGAGCTGTTTATCCTTTGAACAGTGTCAGTGTGCTAGGTCCCATACAGCTGGAGAAGACAAAAATAATATTCTGGCCAGTGGGAGTTTATATTCTAAAGAGGCAAGATGATTAGGCAGGTTCTCTCTTCTGGCCTCTTTTAAAAATGTGCTGGGGAATAACGGAGAAATTAAAATTGAAAGAGATCAACAAGCTCGTGTCCACCTAATTGGAATTGCTCTCAAGGTGAAAATGAAATTTGAGATGCTCTTAAGAGGACCTAGTCTATTAGCTCTCATTTATCACACATTTATTGATAGACATAGTGTTTGTCCTGTGTCACAGATGAGAATTTTGGTAAAGCTAGGGCAGAGACATTTTCAGTTCTTTTTCTGCCACCCCCAAATCCTCTTTTTCTTTGCCTGGTGTAGGAACGTCCTTTGTAACCAAGGCCACGTGTGAGTCACAAATGCAGTTTTCTGAGTTTCAGACCTAGTCAGTCCATCCGCCTTATCTGGGCCGGCCTCAAGGGAAGCTTCTGGACCTCTTGTGCCTTCAGCCTCTCAAGCCCCCACTGCACAGCCCACACCATGTCCGTGCTCTATCCTGTTTCTGTCTTTGGTGTTCCCGCCTCTTCTTGGTTTTCCTAACTCAGCTGCAGCATCCCTTCCCTTGGGAAACTGCACCGTCTGTCTTACCCGGGTCTCACCGGCGTCAGTGTCGGCACAGTACCTTGTCAAGACCGCATTCTGGTCCTTTGGGTTGTGATCGTTTCGGTGAGTGTGAGCTGCTGGGTCTCCCCCGGGGGCAGCTCCAAGGGAGGCGCAGTGAACGCTCATTGTGGTTTACGCTCTTGGTTCCTTAACCCAGACTAGGACAGAGACACCTAAAAAGTTTTTTAAAATTACAGAATCTCTAGCAATTTGCATTTAGTAGTTCTAGAGTGGGGCCCTGGAATCTGTATTTTGAAAAAACCCTACTGGTGATTCAGATGCACAGGTCAGGATAGGAACCACTGAGCTGTGCCAGGGTGCGCATGTTGGTTTTGGGTTATACAGCCATGGCCAGTGTTGTGTAAGGTATGATGTGCAGTGTGAGGACCAGGTCACTTACACGTCCGAAGGGGTTGGAGAAAGTGAATGCAGTCCACTTACGATGGGACATCCTTCCTGAGGGAGAAGACCCTGGCTCCTTGAGGAGCTCACCGACCAGTCTGGCTCTGTGCTGTGTGAACAGACTGAATGCATGATGGGCCCTCCAGACTCGCTCTTGAAGTCACTGTGTTGCCATAGAGATGTTATGTAGTGTTGAAGGAGATTAGAGAAATCATATCGTAAATTATCAGCACAGATGGCTTGTAATTTAACACTCTCCTAGCCCATATTCTTTGTACTGATACTTGAGAACATTTAAAAATATCAGTGCTTGCTTTGTTTTTCACCTGTAAAAATGGCAGAGTTCACACCATGATTTAAAATGGGGATTATATATGCACATAAAATAAACAGTGGCAGTGATGGTAGGTGGGGAGAATATTTAAAGCATTTGGGGAGTGGCCGCTTCACCTCAGCTTTGAGAACTCACATAGAATTTGCTTCTTTTTTTTGGTCCACTTAGAGATTTCATACTCTCCCATATTATTTTGATAGCAGTAGTCAGGCATAATTTTTATCTTCTGGCTTAATAGTAAAAGGAGTATTACAAGATTAGATTCAGTGTAGATTCAGGCAGCATACTCACTTTCAAGGTATTTTATATGTCATCAACCACGTGAAGGATATTTTCCATAAGAGGACCTCTAAAACTTTTTATCTTTCCCTGTTCTAGTCTGTGGATTGATGTGCAGCTCTTAAAGATTGCATCTCTCAGAAGGACAGTAGTTCTTTGACTCTTTTAGGGAACTGCAGCTTGACTGGAGTTCTGAAGCATGTGCACGTGTATGCGTACACAGACACACTGACAATTTACATTGTGCAAATAAGCAGAGTGGATATATATCAAAACCACTTCAGATTAGGAAATGACAATCTTATTATGTAATTTAAAAATTCAGTAAAGCTTAGTTTGTTTTTTAGGTGCTTGTATTTACACATTAGCACATAATTTTTATTTAATTATTTATTTTATTAATTTAAGCTTTATTTATAAAATTTGTATTTTATTTATTTATATTAAAATTTTATTTAATTATGTATGGAGGTACTGAGCTATGCCCATCCCCCAAGAACATAATTTTTAGATTAAAAAAAAGTTCTCACATTCTTAAAGTATTCAGGAGTCTTAACAGGCTATCCCTACATACATTTTCATGAGGTTCATTTCTTATGTGCCATATGTTAACAGTTATTTCTGAACCCCCCCTCCCCCCCAAAACAAGGAAGTTTTCCAGTCTCCAGACAGTTCCTGACTTGCTTATATGTGAATATGTATTTTAAGCTGAGTCCAGACATTAACAGTGCAGGGCACTCCTCTTTCAACCCTCTTCTCTGCCTGTGTAAGTATCCTTTGTGAGCCTGTGCTGCTGGTACTGATGGTGGTTTCTGATGCCACTCAGAGGTGGAACAGGTAGGTCGGTTGCAAACCCCAGTTCTGTTGAGTGTAGTGACTCCTCCTTCAGGATGAATCATGCAGATGACTTAAGTCTTCTGACACTTCTGTGTCAGTGCTAGTAAATTTAAAAAAAAAAAAAGCTTGATAATTGTATCAAAAAGCATCTGAAAAATAATCTTATCATAGGCCTTAGAGCCATTACAGGAGCAAGGCGGGAAATGTGGGATTAAGCCCTAATTTCTTTGATAAGCGTGGCTCACTACTCGGCAAGGTTGGCTCAGCCTCCTGGGAGCTGCCCTGTGGCAGTCTGCTGGCACTGGCTTGAATGAATCGGGATGAAATTGCCCAATTATTGAAATGGATGACTTGAGGGGAGGTTATTTGGCTCGTAAAACCACCTGTCACAGAAATTAGGCAAAACTAGTGGTAGAATCTGCCCAGGATCCGATTTGCATCCAGGGCAGAAAGGCTCCTGCTGCCTACGCCCAGGACCCGTCTTCCTGAGGTTGCTTCAGGAAGACTGTGGACAGTGACCTCCCAGCCAGTGGGATTTGGAGAATCACTGGGTGTCTTTCCATGAGCTTACCCCTCTTTTGTAGGGAAGGCTAATCTTTTCTCTTTGGAAGAATTGGAAAGAATCCTGTATCGTTCCTTTCAGCGAGCCCATCGGCGTTGATGTGCTTGTCTTTTTCCTCTAATAAGCCTCTCAGCTCATTCCCTTGATTGTTGGTTACCTCGGCAGTAGTGTCCTCATTGCAGTGTCTGTGTGTTCAACTCAGATTCAGCCGTTTACACATAGTGCCCTGAAGTGTCGCTGTTATTTTGCCTGTTGAGTTGCTTGTTAGACACACTAAGGGCGCGGGCAGCCCCGAGGACCACGGGCAGCAGAACAGGTGGGCCCTTCCCAGTCGGCCCTGGATGTGCAGTGGCCATGGAGCTCGCCATCTCTCAGTGAAGGAAGGACGCTCTCTAGGAGAACAAATGAATGCAAGAAACCCTTACCCCCCACCCCTACCCCCTTAAACTTCCCAGAAGCTGTATTTTATTTCATTCTCCCTGTTGACCATCCGTCTTCCGAGGCTCTGTGTCTCGGCATGCCCTTCAGAGGGACTTTCCTCTCTTTAGCAGAGTGATTCACCCCGAGGTCATCCTCACGGCCTAGCCTTCCTTCCCCAAACAGAGCCCCATCTGCCCAGAAGTAAGGTTTTCAAAAAGGCCCCTGAACTCTGTAAATAGCTGTCACCAGGGCCCTCACTCTGAGCTGTGCGCGCCCTCACCGCTGTGTCATTCTGAACCCTGCGTCTCTGGGCTTTCTAGCTCCCAGAGGACGTTAAGTCAGCCAAGAGGGGATGGATGGTGGCCCCCAGGGGCACGTGCACTGATTCCAGACCTGTTGAAGTGATGACTGCCTTTCTTCATTGAAGGGACTCTACCTTTCCTTTTTAATCCCTCTTTTTCTCATTTCTTCCCTTTCCCTGCATTTCTGTCTTGTCTCTTCTCTGACCACTTGAGAATGACAGTGTTGCACATGGCCGCTGCTGGACTTGGCTGGAGGTAGTCCAGAGTTTTATTTCTGGACAGGAATTTAGGGAGAGATTCCTGGGGAGAGTCTAGATGATGCACTGGTACCGAAGTACAGTCTTAAACCCTTGGAGCATCCCCTCTCTGTCCCCAGGCCCCTCGCGCTGAGTCGTCTTCTGCGTGTCCCCTTCTGTCTACTGTGCCTCTTCACTTCGCAGGGCCCAGGACTCTGAATCTCTTTCTTCTCGACCCCTCTTTAACCAGTTTTATCTAATATAAAATTTGCATTTTATGATGATTTTAATAAACTTAGTTTAGCAAGCAGACCCAATAGCTCTCATTTTGGGGGTAATTTAATTCCTTCCCCTAAACTATGGTGTTATTATTCATTGTAATTCAGTTTGACTCACAGTCACCCTGGCATCATGTAATTTCTTCCTGATATTTTATTTTCTAAGCTGTAATTTACATCGAGGCAAAATCTTATTCATGTTTGCATCCCCAGCACCCAGCACACAGTCGGTGCTAACTAGATGTCAGCTGGATGAATGAACAAGTGCACGCACATCCCCATGTCCAAGGGCGGGAGGCTGCCGGGAATTGGTGACTGTTAAGTCGGCAGAGGTGGGCTAGAGGCCCAGACACTTCTATGGTGTAAGGTCGTCTCCCGCAGAGAGCATCCTCCCTTTTCCTTGTTTGGCTGTGTGCATGTTGCTGCTATTGATCTCCGTACTGTTGTTTGCTGTTACTAATTAGTTGCTTCTCAAGACTCACACCTCTCGCACTTGGATTGTGCCTCCAGTGAAATCCCCGTCCCTGGACGGGCCAGGCTCACTGCAGGCCCTCATCAGTGCTTGCTGGCTGATTACTGGGTTTGATCAGTCACAGAGGAGGCTGAAGCAGCATCTTTCCTCAAGGTTTTCCTTTGAGATTTAAGGTCTGATTTGTTGCCTCTGACTGTTTTTTTTTTTTTTTCACTGAGTTGATTTCCTGATGAGCAGACTGTGCAAAGGTCACGCCGGGGAAAGACAGCGCGCTGGTGAGATTGTCTGAGCTCTTGGGAATGTCTTCACAGGAGAGCTTTCCATGAGCCTGTCAAGAATGTTTCAGGTTCTTCTTGGTCTTCCCTTTCCCATACTTCGCTTCCATTTCTGGGACTTACCCTCCCATCTTTTTTAAGGCTGGAGTTAACATGAATCTGAAAACAGGCCACAGGGCCTTTTAAAATTATACACATCAATATGAGGCCAACCCAGATTTTCATAACTAGGTCAAGATGTTTCTACAGAGTCGGGTTTCAAAAGCACTCTATTCTTTAAAGAAAAAGGTGTCTTAAGGAAAGATGACCAGTGTTCAAAGCTTAGCTGTTGGCAGGGCCCAAGGATCCTAGCTGCTGGAAGATGCTGATTTCTGGGGCCTGCCTTGGATGGGGAGCCCGCTGTAGGCCAGGTGTGGGGTGAGGCCGGGGCTGGGTGTGAAAGAGGAAGGCCAGCCGCAGACCTGTAAGGAGCTCTTGGTCCCGGAGAAGCAGTTTGGTTCCGACTGTGGGCCTGGAGGAGCCCGTGGCGGCATTCTACCCACAGAGGGTGGCGGAGACAGTTTTTTTTTTTTTTCAGTCACGCAAATTCTCTTTCTGTACCTAACTACTGAACAGTCATTTCTTACTTACAGAGAGTGACTTAAATCTCTCCCCAAAGTTCCTTTTCTTGATGATTGTGCTTTTTTGTCTCTATGTCAGAATCAACTGATCCTAGTGTGATATTGGGAGGGTATTCAAACCGTAGCAAATCAGGAAGGGAAGAAACTGCGGTGGGATTTGCGAGGTGGTTCCTCACAGTTACCAGAGAATAGATACCCTTGAAGAATGGTGATAATTTCAGGCAAGATCCTTGGAAAAGTTTCTAGGATAACTCCGTGTTATGTTTGTAAAATTGAAAAGTCTGAGTAGCTCTGAAAGCTGGCTGTGTTCGCAGGTGTCAGCATCCACAGCACCACACCCAAGCACATCATCCTGAAGTCAGTGAAATGCTTTATCGCCGATTTCATGGACCTTACCATCCCTGAAGAGTGCATGCGCATGTGTTGAATCCACCAGCCAGTTTTCTGTGCTATTAACAGCCTCATGCAAGAGATGCCTTTTAAGTTTACCTTGAAGTCCCCAAATGGGGATGTCCCACATAGGTGAACTGAGGAGAGACTCTCCACAAAGACTTGTACTTGATTTTCAAGAGGGTTGATTTCTAATCTGTTGTTTCCCCGTGGTAGAATGACTTGCTTTTGTTGTCTAGCGCTGGAAAGTGCTTGTGTGTGCGTATCTGCTCCTGCTCCTGATTCGGAATGTGGCCCGTTAAGCTAGGCTTTAGTGTGTTGGATTTATTTGGCCTGTTTGACCTGTTGGTGGGTGCCAGGGCTTAAGAGTTCATGCTAAAATTTGCAATAGAAGTTTAAATTCATGTTCCTGTACTTACATCTTTTTCATTTTAATTAGTGCTCTATGTTTCAGCCTGATTTTTGGAATAACCTATGTTGAAATGCAAATTTATTGTTGGAAATGTCACCCAGAAACCCAGGTCTGTCTGGTGGCACTCTCCTGGGGCAGGCCATGCCCTTTGCCCCCAAGGTGGGAAGAGAGCCTTGAAGCCAGGAGGCCTTTACCAATTTCCCCCCTGGATCTGATAGCCAGTGCTCACAGCCACTAGGTGACCTCTGCAGCTGGGGTGTTAGGGCCACTATTACAGGTTTATATTTTTGACTCCTATGGTTGAATTTTTCCTTTTTAATTAGGTTATTTGAGGTGAGTGCATGGATTAAGTTCCTTGTTCTTTGTGTAAGACAGAATTAAAGGGAAATTAAAGACACCTGAGTCTGCTTTTTTCATCACCTCTGTTATGTTCACACTGGGTATTAAGGCCGCCTTATTCCATTCTTCTTTCTTTTGCAAATGGAAAGGTCCTCATTTTGTTTTTACATCATGTTCTTCCTCACGAGGTTTTGACAGTACAAGAGTTGTGTTTTTAAGAAGGTGTTCCCACGCTGCCATTTCCTTTTCTTTTGCAGGATGGTGTCATTTCTGTTGATCACTAATTGGTATGTCTGAATCTCTCTCCTTTGATTCCAGTTATTATTTATAGTGACTTTAAAATGAGAGATTTTGTTTCAAAGGTGAAAAATTTGAATTACTGCTGTAACTTTACCACTGAGTCCCAGGAAATAGCTTGCCCTCTTTCATAAATAGGCTTCTCTTGTGGATAATGATATATCAAGTCTATGATGATCTTTGTTTTGTTCAACTGGAGTTCTTGAGTTATCGTCATAAAATGCATGTCAGGGAAATGCTGTGTAACTTGTTTGCGTTTATTTTGCGCAGTGGTGGTAATAAAATTGTTTTCTAAACTTAATTATGGTTTCTCATATTGGATTCGTAGTGATGAGTTCCTAAAAAAAGAATTACCCACTAGTAGATTGATACTTCCTTTTGGGAAATGAAAAGTGATAAGTACTTAATGGCGTTTTAGGATTAGCTTGAAAATATCTGTAAGTTGATAGTACTTGGATCGTCAAGTGTTGTCACCAGCTGTAGAGTGATTTGGTAATTAGACAAAGTATTTTTGAAGGGGTTTATTATTAAAAGCAAATGGTAGCCAGTTTTGATAGGTGAAAAATTATTTGAGAAAAACAGGATTCCAGGTGATTAAATGGAGAGCAGATGAAGTCGGGGAGAAGAGGACGTGGAGGAGGATGGGCAACCAGGCCGCGTGTTGGGGTCTTAAAGAAATGCCTTATAGATGCATTTATACTCTTGGTATTTTCTGTATTTTACTCAAACCAGAGATTCCGGTTGTTGTAACGTGTTTTAGATTTTTTTTTTAAGTTTCATATTAAACATATAAAAGTTCTTTGTGATAGCTTTGTGATGTAGATACTAGTTAGCTTCTTCCTTTTTAATTGAAAAAACACATTCAGTGGAGAGAGTGTAGTAATTTGTATATACTAGAGTTAGAAAGTTTTGGTTTTATTTAAGAATTTGATACACATGCTTTGGTAGCCTTTAGCTAGTCACTGAACCCTTTGCCATTCACTGTTACCATTATTTAAGACAGCCTTTAATGCTCGCTTATTCGTTTATGCAGCATTTATTGAATACCTACTATGTGCTATGCAGTCAGTAAAAGTAAAACTTGTTTTGGAGTTGATTTGAAGGTCTTGAAAGAGAATATTATCTACATAGAAATGTGTTTAATTACTTTTCAACCATTTGCATTAAAATATTAAAATTTAAGTACTCATTTTAACTTGATCTATAATTTCAGCATTTGATAAAATGAAGATAGAATATTAGTGGTTTGTAATAATGAGAAATTAATTGGAACGTGACACTATTTCAGCATTCCAACTATTAAATTATATCTAGCCTTGCCATAAAACCAAATATCATGCAGATATTTGGGAGAAGGATTGGAAATCATTACAGTCCTAGAGTTACAAAGATACACAGAATGTCCAGCAGACCCAACCAGGCCTGATTTGCCCAGGAAAATAAGTAAATCAGACATCTGGTTTGTGCTTCAGTTTGTACGACCACAGAGAAAGAACTGATTTATGTTCAGCAAAAAACATACACACAGAAAATTATTTATACTGTTGTAAAAGAAACAAAACATTTTAGCTTGCCAAAAATATAGTGCTGTTATAGGAAAAACCTGTTGCTAAGTCTCTCATTGGTCGCTGTAGGTAATCATCCTTTTGACTAAAACTACAGGAATGCCAATCCAGATTTTTCAGCATTTGAAGAACTCTAAAATTGCACCATTTAAGGTAATGCTGGCTGGCTAAACTTTGCAACGTTTGATTGTAGACCATAAGCTGCACAGCCTGAGGTCAGAATTAGGCAATCTACATTATTTGGGATAATGGAGGACAAAGGCAGGGCTCAGCCAATGGCTGTTCTTCTGTCTCATCACTTGGCCGAGTGCAGATGGAAATCACCCACAGAGATACAGAGAGGCTGCTGCGGAATAATTGTTCAGTAGACCATGTGTGTCTCTGAAACCCGACTAGGTTTAAGCACTAGTTCTTCTCTGTTCCTGGATGTTTCTCAGTCTGAAACGTCTTCTCTGGTCATAAGCTTAGAAAACAAGAAAGAAATTGGCTCATTGCTAATTAAAAGCAAAAACGCTGGCATCAAAGCACAGAGGGTTTGTGTTGTTTTTGTTTTGTTTCCCACATATAAAGGAGAAGGGTCTGTCTCTGTGACTCTTGCCCTCAGCAGTGGTCAGCATACATCTAGAGCCACTCGCCGGCTGTATGTGTTGGCTGTCCTCTGAAAAGGCAGCACGATGCCACCGAAAAACCCAGCAGTGAACACAAGTAGGTTTAGGTAAGGCTTCTGCAGGAGAGTGAAACAAAGGAGTGTGTCTGCTGACACTTCGGCATCACTGGGGTATAGATTCTTCGTGTACTTTTGGGATAGATCCACTTTACAGTGCTGCTGGCTTATTGAGAAGTTAGCTCTGGTCACCATCCATCCATTTTGGCTTAATGCTCAGTGGCTGTGGTTTTTAGTAGTTTGCACGCAAGGAGTTAGTTACATGCACAGTTTGGCATATACTTTCTGGACCTGACTTAGTTAAGAGTCTTGGCTGCTGGGGCACCAGAGGGGATTTATCTTAAGTGTACAGAGCCCTTCAGTCCGCCTAGGGAAGGGGAGGGAGGAGGTGTGGCCTTGCCTCCCTGGGAGGATCTGTGGGGAGTGGGAGCTGGTTCACTCGGAAATAGCCACTGTTTTGCCTGTTTCCTGTTTCTCCCTCGGGTCTACATTCTGTCTGTCTACCCAGCCAACTCTACTTTACCTTCATAGTTTAAGGAGAGATTGACTAGCAGCTCTGAGAAGCTGGTCAGCTACAGTCAGGGGTGTACACGGCACACTTACACCCTTGCCCAAGAAAGATTCTGCTGTGGAGTTTATGGTCCCCTGGTTAAGAACCTGTTTTTGGTGATTTTTTAAGACGTTCCCTCCAAAGGTAGAATTCAGCAAGCCAAGTAGGGAATACAGTGTTTAGAGTAAGAGATTTTGGTCTGTCTGGAGTGAAGACCCATGAACTTGGTTGGGAAAGAAATTAATTACATCTTTATTTTCACAGCTGTCCAGTTAAACACAGTATCTTTCACTTGTGAATGTGATGCAGCTGCTCTGGCAGCACCTGTGACTTGTCACCAGTGGACATCGCAGGTATTTTCAGATTCCATTCTGTGTGGTTACTGCAGATCTCTCAGAATTTCAGTAATGCTCATCACTGCTTCAGAATCAGTGACTACTAGACTGACAGCTAGATCTTGTTATTTAGTGTGCAATAAAGAAGCACATAATACTTTAAAATCTTTAGATAACTTTAAAAAATATAATTAGCTTTCTGTGTAACTTTCTGTGTTTTATTTTACATATTTAAAAACAGTATTCTGAGAAGAGGTCCATTAATATTTGCCAGGCTGCTACTAGTTAGAACTATACTACTCCCAAAACATTGCGAGCTGGAATTGAGAGCACAGTTTTCTTTTATGACTGTCAGGATTCAAATGTTTTCAACAAGTTTTCAGGTTACCTTCCAGTTTTCTCCACTTTTTGTTTAGAACTCCTTCCCTTCCACAATTTTTCCTTTTTAATCTTTGAAGGTCTAGTAATGGATTCCATTTCTTGTTTTTCCTTTGCATAAATTGTATATTCTTTGGAGCTGAAGATTCTACATTATTCTAGCATTAAAATTTAGAGCTATACCAGGATAAAACTAGATTTGGGAGCATAACCTCAAGGTGTGGAAGGAAGATATGTTTTATAAGCCAGTGTTTCTCAAGATTAGGTTTGATAAGGCTCAGTTCACTTAAATCTACCTGGGCATTTTCAATAACACTAATTTGATCACATTGACAGTTACACAAATATTTTGGGAACCTCCCCCCATGATTAATGTAGCCTATTTTGTGTAATGTAACATTAGTCCATTTAGTAGGGGCTCAGCATAATTTATGAGAGTCATGAAAATATATAGGACACTTAGATGCTGGGCTAGGGGAGACAAAGCTTGTGAAAGAAAAGTTCGCAAAATACTACGTTACAGTAAAAGTGTCCCTGCATCAGAAACACTGATTTGCGACAATTTTGGGGGGAGGCTAATGCATTTTGGGATAACGACAATCAAGCATAGTTTTTTTTAAAAAATATATTTTATGCCAGTCCTTTATAAAAACAGGTCTTAAAAATTCCTGTTTATGCTTTCAGAGATGATTTTAAAATTTAGATACATTTAATCTTTCAAATCTTTCACTTTTACTGAATGCCAAGTGAATGGAGATAGCCAAAACATTTAATTCTTCTTTAAATCATAGTCACTTGAGAGTTTGGTCTTAAGTCCTGTCTTTATAAGGCTGTTGAACATTTTATGCACGTATTTACAAGGTTGAGAGTGGATTTATTCATTTCATAAATGCAGTGGTCTTCTGAAACACTTGACCATTAAATTTAGTTTTCACAAGAGTATTTTTAGCTTAGCAGGAACAGCCCATTTCCAAGACTCTGTTTCTGTGTACTACTTTCCCTACCATAGGTTCCTCTGTGGACTCTGCCCTGAGGTTTGAGAGAGGAAGGTGCTTACAGTTTGACAGCAGTGAGCCACAAGAATGCCCCAGGGGGCAGGTGATTTATTCTGAAAACCATTTGAGTGTTGAAAACAAATTAATATTCCTGTATTTAAAACGTTTGTAAATAAATTGCCACGTTTACATTTTGTTTTCAGTGGTTTATATTTCACAAGTTTAAAGTTTCAAAGTTTAAAGTCCCATTGTATTTTTTCATATAATAGCTGGAATATGAGTATTTACAAATATTAGGGAAAATTTCAAACACAGAGATCTTTTTCCTGCCAGGTGTTTCTGGCACTTGTTGAATTTCATGTTAAGTCTTGGTGTCTGGCTGCTCTGAAATGTGGGGCACTAGCAGAGCATCCAGTGGCTCTGGATTCTGACCTTTTAAAGCATGCTGTCTCTGGTTTACTAGCAAATAGGGAATTACAAAATAAAAATAGAAAAGAAGGGGGAAGGGTATAGCCCAAGAGGGTGGGGGAGGATATAGCTCAAACGGTAGAGCACATGCTTAGCATACACAAGGTCCTGGGTTCAGTCCCCAGTACCGCTCTAGAAATAAATAAGTAAGCCTAATTCTTCCCCCCTGGAAAATAAAAAGAAATAAAAAATAAAAGAAACCTGACAGAGGGAGACGGAGAGAAAAAGAGAGAAAGGAAGAGGATAGATAACGCTGGACCAAGTGGCTTCCCTCCCTCGGCTAGGACCCAGGGCCCCCTGGGAGAGGACGAACTGCTCCTGTCTGCTGCTGTCAGGCGCCTCAGAGTTCTACGTGAAGGAGGCTCCTTTGCATCTGTATGTGAATGTAAGACCTTCCCTGGCACGTCCACAGGCCCACTGCTGCAGGTTAAATGAAAGCAAAATCAGCCCTGGCTGTACCACGACTTGGCTCGGTTTCTACCTCACTGCAAGGGTTTTATCAGTGTTGTCTACTTTTTCTGTTTCATTTATCTGTTTATCATAGATTACATTAATATTGTTTATTGTGTATGTGCCTCGTGTTTATTTTTATTTTTCACAAATATTCCTACTCCATGATTTTCCTAGCTCATGAAGTAATTCTTCATTTCCCCACTTCTTTTAACCATTCTTCCCTAAAACTGTCTCCTTCAGGGCAGAGATTTCATTTGGCCCTCATTGCCCTGTATTTGCCGAGCTGGAGCAGCCAAGCTGTAGGTGTGGTGTGAGGACCACACAGCAAAGGCTTTCTACTTGGCACCAGAGATGAAAGGAGGGGTCACT
The DNA here is from genome assembly GCF_048773025.1 of Camelus bactrianus. Lineage (NCBI taxonomy): Eukaryota > Metazoa > Chordata > Mammalia > Artiodactyla > Camelidae > Camelus > Camelus bactrianus. Next base: position 11,829,755 of record NC_133541.1, read on the forward strand.
GTAGGTGATGGTTGTCTGCACAGGAATGCCTCCACTTAGAAGGGCAGAGACAAGGGTCAGTGTCCAAGTTGGCTGAGGTACTTAATGCCAAGATTCAACTTAGAAGCCCCAGGTTATCACCTTGTGCTCTGTGTCGTGGTTAAAAAGCCTGGTCCCTTCTTGATGTTTAAAAGGTGACCGGTGTTGCTGTCAAATGTGATGCTTCCTTAACTTGACATCCTTAATTGATAGGCTGACCATGTAATTTATGATCCAAACAGAGATGCTTTTGAGAGTGAAAGAGGGTGTTACCGATCTTTATTCTGGAACAATAGGTGCAAACTGGGACTGTCCCTGTCGAACCAGGATGTACAGTCACTCGATTTACTGACCACAGAAGATGAGAGTCATGTTAAGATACTCATGACTCCCAATGATGAGTGTTTTGTGACTTCTCCCCAACTTGTATACAATAATGTGTGATTCAGTATTGGACACATAAAGGCATTGACAACTGGTCGAGAAGAGGAGTCAGAAGAGCTGGTGCTGACTCAGAGCCCCTGTCAATAGCGGTCTGTTTAAAAACAGACCTAAAGTACATTCAGAGACCACCCCCCGCCCCCAGCTTCTCGAGTGGCTGAATCACCCGTTTCATGTGTAAGCTGAGTGGGCTGAGAGCCGTGAATCAGGATTTGTCAACACTCAGGACCTGGCGTGCGGCCTCCTCGTCTTCACAAGAACTCAGAAGGGGGTCTTTGTGCTTCAACCCCCCTCTCCAATCACAGAAGAAGGATGGTGAAAAAGCCTTTTTAACTTCGTCCTGTTCTGAGTGAGTGAGGAGTGACTTTGGTCAGAGAGCCTCTTCCAGCCCTGGCCGGCATCTGCCTGATCCCCTGGTGTGAGTCTGGTGTCCCAGAACGCGGGGAACATCGTCTCCAGCACTGGAACCCTTGGCAGCTTCTTTGTTAGAGGAATTGTTCTGTATTTGTTCTTAATTGTTTGGTAATGCTAGGTTAAAGGCATGTTTAAATGCGATTTTAAAACCACCTTAAAATAAAAATGTGTTCTTTTTCACTTTTTCTGCCCTCAAAATTCTTCAAAAGTATAAATATTTAAATAAACAAATTGTCTATTAAAACATGTGTTTTTCTTACAATCTGGAATTTTCTACATATTATGTGTATATATATATCTTTTAAATTTACCTGGTTTTGGAAGGCATATTGGGTAAAGTACCAATGAACTGTAACACAGACATAGTCAGGTCTGTGTATTATATTCCCTAGTTTTCTGGTGCAACCTCCTGAAATAACCTAGATAAAAAGCTGGTTACATGCTGATATTTTCAGTCTTTGTGGCCTGAATTTCCAGGCTGATCATTACATACTGCCTGGAGCTTCTTATTCTCATTGGATTAAAAAAGATTACTTTGAAGCGAATGGGGCAAAAGAGGCTAACTGATTTTACCACTCTTTTTCTTTAACTGTGCTGAGAGTATTGAGTTAAACGGAAGCTGTCAGTATTCTTACCTAAATAAGGCTCGCTTGCTTTAGAAAAAAAATAACCTAAATTGGACTTCGGTTAAGAGTCTCATTTTTAGCTTTAAAGAAAAAAAAGAATCACAGAAGTAGGACATGTGTTGGAACTGTCTCATCTTTGCATATGAGAATACAGGTAGATCGTTTTAATTTGCTTTTGGAGTTTATTATTTGAGTTGACTTATTTTTCTACACATGATAAAATATTTAGCTTTGTCCAGTGAAATCCTTCAGAAAAGAACTAAGGTATAAAGATCATGCAAGAAAGTGGCATTTATACACACTTTTAGAATTTTTTGGGGTTCCATTGTATGGATCATTAAAAAAATAACCGACAATGGAATATTAAACTGCATTTTTGTGGTTTGATTCTTCTATTAGCACTATGTCTCAGTCTCTTTCCTTGTTTTAACTAAAGTTACAGCCTCTTTCTAAGTAATGAAAAAAGATATCTTATTTGAGGAGTATAGAATAAATGTGGATGTTTTCTGGAGACACCATATTGTTCTTAGATGCCTCAAAATGTGTTAGAAAACACTGAAAGGGGAAAACTCTTCCCAGACATTGATTAGGTCACAATTCTGTTAGTGCCTCTCCAAAGGTTGGGGCATCTGTTGAAACTGAAGTTGGAGCCCCACTCAGTGCCTTACGGACCCTGCGAAGCACAGATGAGCTGGTTACTGGCCCCGTCTGCTGTTGTTGGCTGCCCACTCATCCTGGTGCTGGCTGTTATCCATCCGATCTGAGACCCTGATGGCCCTTGTGCCAGGTTGTAAATGGCTGTGGGCAGGCCTGTGATTGGGTGTTTCTGGGCGGGATGTCTTTGAGGTGGAGCATGGAACACTCACATGGGATGTGCGTCCACAGTAGCCCCAGGGCAGCTGCGTTGCAGGAATCCCTTTTGGGGGGCCATTTCAGTGCACTCGGGGCTCTGGCTTCCTCTCGCTTTGCCTTACAGACCAAGGTCAGGGGTACTGAAAATAGACAGATGAGAGGATTTCAGCCAAGGTTAGGCTGAAACTTGAGTAGATAGCCAGAGAAGTACCTGGCACAGCGGAAAGAGCCAAAAATCCGGAGAGTTTTGTATTCTGGCTCTGCCACTTACGGCGTGGCAGCCCGGCGACTGCTGTTCCCTGAGCATGTGCTCTGTGTCGGGTAGGAAATCAGGGTCCGCTGCTGTGTTTTCCATCCCCAGGGAGCCCCTGCTGAACTCTTCTGTTGAGTGTCTCATGGGCTCTTTCTGGAGTCCCTCTTCATGTTGACGCTCTTCTCTCTCCATGAACAGATGAGGCCCTGAGACACTAACCATCTTAATTTGATGAAGGTAATGGGCTGGGACGCGTGGAAGTGTTGGGATCCAGACCTCGCTCTAACTCTGAGGCTTACTGTGTTCTTTGTCTGGCACCATGTTGTCTCTTTAAATTTTAGCATTTCTTCCAGTTAAGCTGTCTTTGTGGGTGGAGAGAGATGACCAGGGTATGTGGAACAAAGGATACTTACCTGGAGGTCACAGCCCAGTGAAGGTGACACAGGACATTCCAAGTACAGGGCTGATTGGGGTGGAGGGGAGCAGTGGCTCAGCACTGGTGAATGGAAACAGGGGCCTCGGGCCCAGCATGGGGGACCCCTCCCTAAGCAGAGACTGATCTAATGCACTGGACTTGGCCCTTCTGCAGCCCTTCTGCGCCTGGCAGGACAAGGCTGGTAGGGGGGCAGGGCACCCTGTAGGGACATGGTTCCCTTGTCAGTGACTTCATGGCTTCTCACCTGGCGCCATGCTCACCAGAGGGGAACCAAGGTGAGCCTCCATCACATCACCTTTGGTCTTGATAGCATTCCCTGGATTGCCTGACAGAGATGCTTCAACCTTGGGACACACTTATGTCTGATAGGAACTGTTGTCAGAGTGTGGGATGAATAGTTTTGAAAGCAGGGAGACAGTCTGTTTTAGAAGGGATTGGCTTATCGGTGCAATGAAGTTTCTTCTTACTTGCCTGTAGGTTTGGCTAACAGTCTCGTTTGTAATAATGGAAGTGTGTTCTATGCCCTAATTTTGCTAAGGTTTGAGTGCTCCCCAGTTGTGAATTTGGAGTTCTGATGATTTTTTAAGTCATTCCCTGATTTTCTAGAGAATTGATAAGGAAAATAGGACCAAGTACTGCTGAGAACCTCGGCATTGCCGTTACCTCCCCCCGGAGCAGGGATGGCACAGACTGGCATATACGCTCTGCCTCCACCCGGGCGGCAAGGCATCGCCCCTCAGTGCACTTTGCCCCAAGCCAGGACCGTGCCCTGCTCCTCACACAGCCTGCAGACAGCCCTGAGTACCTCAGGATGGAGCCCAGATGGCCCCTGGGATCTGGGGATGTGGGCCGTCTTCCAGTAGGGTTCAGAGGACACCGCTCCTTCCACTTTCCTGTGGCTAACGCCTTATCGTGGCCAGGTTGGTTACTCCTCTCCTGGAACTTCCCTTACGTTTCCCTTGGCTGAGAGCTGTGACTCAGGCTCTGCGCAGCTGCAGCTCTGCGGTGCTGAGGTTGTGCCTGTGCAATGATTCTTGTGATTTGTCTTCTCTCTCGATCAACCGGATTGTGGTTTAAACAGGGCTGTTTTCCCTTCCTTTCTTCAATAGGAGGAGTCCAGTAAATACAAATAATAAAAAAATTGTGTCCTTAGAGACTTTGTTTTATTAAAAGGCTGTTAAATAGGCATCAGTTTACCAAAAAATGTAGTGTGCTTTTTCAGAAGAATTAATGCACCCCCTAAATGTTATTGGTTTAAACAAAGTTGTTACTTGGTAAAGATTTCTTTCTTTGACCAATCCCCTGACCCTCCCCCGTTAAAAAAAAAAATCCTTGAAGAAACTCGAATTTAAAAAAGGGAAAAAACCAAATTCAACACTGCTACTTAACCATCAGCCTCATTTCCCCCACCTCCCTAATAGGATTAGGTTTCAAACTTGGACTGAACCAAACGTTGTGTCTCTTCTACTCCCCATCTTCCAAGGAAGGATGCACGGTGAGCTGCCCCCATTCCTGGCTACACTTTTCAGGATCCCCTGCGTTGGTGGCCTGGGGTTCTGTGGGATGCTGCCAGCTATTAGCCTTCGACAGACGGTGACTAAATTTGTTTTTCAAACGTATTACCCAAGGGATCATGGCTCGTGAGAGAATATGAATCCCACAGTTGAAAAATATGCACTCTCACTCCCGCTTTCCGTGTGCTCCCCGGTGCATTAATGAGGACTTCCCCTTGACCTTGACTTCACAGCTCCTGGGCCAGATGAGCAGGCTTCCCAGAGCCTACTGCCTGTGCACATCGCTGGTTCCGTGTCCACTGAAAATCCAACCCGTTGCTCACTGATTGCCTGGCTTGCAGACTTTATCCACGGGGATTTGGAAATGTTTTGGTTAGGAGAGGTTTGCTGCTCACCTTAGCAGCACCGATGTCTGGGGAGTTGAAGGAAATACTGCACACTGTTCTCGTGTCCTCTGAGCAAAAAGACAACTGGCAGCTGCTGGAAACTCTGTGTCCCCTTCTCATGGCCTCTGTCCAGTCATCGGATCACAGGGCTTGGGTTCTGCAAGGTGCCTTTCACTGCCCTCTGAACCACTAAAGACACTAACAGTGTTGCTGTGGCTTTGAACTTGTGATTTTGTCATATTGAGAAGATGGTAAAGCGTCCACGCGCTGGACTGTGTTTGCATTTGCTTAATATTAGCTGTCTGCTGTGGTGCAGGACGTCATTGGTTTGGAGGAGTCTTACTTCCCTTCCTAACTGTTCTGTGCTCATATGAGTAAGACATGGACTTTTAGAGGGAGGATTGCATGTTAGCATCTTTTACATGCTCCTGAAGTAAACTTCCATTATAAAACACTTGTTTCATCATGGTTCTTTTCAGTACATACTATATGTGGAAAGTTCTTGATGTTTCAGGAAAAAAAAATTCAAGTTAGGTTAGTGGGAGTGAGGGTGGACACTTTCTGGGTCCAGTTTTCATCCCGCGCTTTGACACCCTTCGAGCATCGCTGTGCTTCCCTTGTGGTTCCCGTGCTTTTCTGCAGCAGTTGGCATCTTATTGTTCATTAATCTGATCAATCACCTTTGGTGTCCTGAACCCTAACCGCAGATCAGACTCCTCCTGTGGGCGCCCACCTTCCCTGAGCTCGCTGACTCAGTGCGCGAGCAGGACCTGGCCCAGCCCCCCGGGGCTCGCGGACAGTGCCACTTGTAGATGCACTCGGGGTCTAGCCATGTCCAGTGTCCTCCATTTGTACGAGTGTACCCTGTAGGCTGTTCAACATTTTCACTTCATAAAGCTTGTTTGTAATTTTAAATGTTGTAGATTTTTTGTTGACTGTTGGTTTTTGTGTGTGAGTGTGGTTGCAAAAAGCACCTAAGGGGTTATGGACGTATTAGAATTTGTCCTGTTGATGAGTATAGTGAAGTGACAGATATTTGGAAGGGGGAAAGGCCATTTATTTGAAATGTTTAATGATAATTATTCGTAGTGTAACTTGCCATGATTTTAGTCATGATTTGAAAATTATGAGCTGCTTTTGTCCCCCATATACTTACATTTTTTTTGCCCAGTGTTCAGTATATAGGATTTTTACACCCAGGATTCTTATAATTTACATTTTCACAGCTCTAGTCATCGGGTCATTGCTATGAATTCTAAGGATGATTACATTTAGTCTGAAAATGTATCACTGCTTTTATGAACCCAGTATCTCTCCGTATCAGGACATGAGGTGGTAAGTAACTGTAGATACTGTAAGTTTCTGAAATCTCTGTGCATCTTTCAATAGAGATGTTTATTTAAAGTGTTACGATCTTCTCACCCCCAATAAAAGAGTTGTTGTTAAACCTTTAGTGTGACCTTACAATCTGCTGCATCCTGAATTAAGCAAATTTTAAAAATACTTGCTGATGTGCTTTAGAGAAAACTGGAGCAATTTGTTTAACCCAGCTTGTGAAATGACTCTCAGGCAAGTGATCAGTAGATTTTGGTGGGGTGTGGTATGCATAAATGAAGTCGTGCATGTGTGGGGTGGTGGCTAGGGGGCTGGACTTCCCTGAAATAGGAGTGAACTGCCAGATCTCAAAGGGATTTTAGTCATTTCCAGTGACTGGGTCCATAACACCCAGATCTTTCTCCTTTTTCCCATGGTATTAGGGCCCCTCCCTCTCTCGCTGCCTCCTTCCCCAATCCTCTGCCATTTCTTCTTTCCTTCCTTCCGCTTAGAAAGGCTAAAAGTGAGTGTTCTCAAACTTGAAGCCAAAACAAAGTTACAGAGGATTCCAGGAGAGCTGGGGCCTAACATTGTCTTCTGAATTGAATCCTGAGGACTGTTGACATCAGCTGAAAAGTCAGTACATAAGAACATCGACAGTGCTTGTCCATCCAGCCCCGTCCTGAGTGGGCTGCATATTCTGTTCATGGGGGGGCCACCTCTGAGGAACATTTGAAAGACAAGACTGGCATAGAAGTATTAAATGTGGCCATGAGAAGAGGTCTTCTGGACTCTGAGTGGCCTCCTGGGCCCAGGCTGGCCACCACTCCTGGCAGAGTACAATGCACACCTGCAGTCCGTGCATACCTGCCACGCGGCACACCTGCCCTGCGTGTGCGGATGCAGAGATGCTTCCCTGCCAAGGAGCAGGGGACACTTGAGGACATTGCCATTTCATGTCAGACACCTGGGAAAGCACAAAGAGAGGCTAAAAGATAAGTGGAAATAACGATTGGGAGAAGACAGGGAGGGAAAAAGATGAAATAGATGGAAGATGGTAGATAAGTAACTTCTGGGACATGTAGGGGAAAAATTTTAAATATTTTGAAATTGATTTAATTGATGAGAAGTAGGCTTGCCTGGATTTGGCTAAGTCATGACATGTATTTTCATAAAAAATTTAAATGAAGCATATTCTTACTGCCAAGTGAAAAAAAAAGCATTTGCCTATTTATTGAGTCTTCACTTTTGCCAGGTAAGTTTTTAAGCCTTGCATTTAATATCACTAACATTTTATGCTGCCTTACCTAAGTTATGAGTGTATGTTAAGCAGTTTGTGGCCAGTAATAGAATTTTTCACAGAAGATATAATTGTTTTCAGTGTTTATTTGATGGCTTGTTCATAGTGTTCCTTAAATTGCTTTTTCCTGCAGCTGATTTGATTTAGCACAGGGCGCACTGGTGTTGCATTTGTATCTGAAATATTTGGAATGCAGAATTGACAGAATAAACCAAACTGTGGACAGTTGGGAATAAGCCCATAGTCTGCAAACACATCTGTAGAAAATCTAATGGCAGCAGGCAGATCTAACTTGCTTCTCTTACAAATAGGCTGACTTCTCCCATTTGCAAAGTAAAATAGACAACTGTTAACTTCCTTAATGATTCTGTGAAGGTTCTCCAGTGAACAGTCCCCTTGTGGAAGGTGGAAATGGGAGTTGGGGGTGGGCAGTGTGGTGAGGTTTTTTTCTTTGAAGCAGAGATGACCGTTATGCTGTTTGGAGTACCTGAGCCTGAGAAGAGCCGCTGAAAAGACTGATGCCTAGCTGTGCTCCAGTAAATGTTTTCAAAATACTTTTTTCAGCAGCCTGGGACCTGGGTGTTTTGAATAGCTTGTTAAACAGACTTTTAAGAGGTAGAGCCACTACTGAGTAGTGTTTAAATGTTGACTTGATTCATGAGACTATACTGGAAAATAAATTGCAAACTTGAGTTAAGTGTGACATTTTAAACGAGCCTTTGGTCCTTAAAATCACTTTTCCTAGCTGGAGATGATCTAGCTTCTCCCTTGTTTTTCTTGCCTCGTCACCAAGCTTTAGAGCGCCAGGCCGGCCTCCCCAACTCTCAAACATATTCCTTTTTTAGAAATAAAAGTACCTGGCCTCTATGATCCATAACTGTGAGTCATCCAGTGGATGGATATTAAAGAACTATAAAAACATACTTCAAGTAAGATTTTCACGTTGTTCCAGAGCACACTCTAAATTTGGACTCATTTAAAATGGAAGTGAAAGGCTGTACCGTTGGTGCCTTGATGAAACATTCTGGTTGATGCTACTTTTGAGTTGCCTTTCACACGGGCAGGGTCAGCCTCACCTGGACAGAGGCACTGGGTTGACTTTCATTTGCCTCTGAAATGACGGCCCCTCATTCGTACATCAGTAACGGTAACCAGTTTCTGATGTTTGAGAGTCTTGGACAAAAAGCCTGAAGGTTTTGCCATGCCAGTGTGAGCTAATACTTGGCAGATACATTCATGTTTATTTAAAGTTTTATTTTAATGTTTGGTGATGTTTGGGCAAATTAGACACAGCATGAGTGCTTGCTAATACCAAGATGTGTTAACAGTGGGAAGGTCATGAGATGAAAAAGTTACTTTGCCAGAGTAGCCAGAAGTGATGAATGGGGACTTGATAGTGTTTTATGGAATGTCAGTTTTGGCCTGTCTTTCTTATGTGTCTAATTATTATGCCACATACAGTAAGTTGAAGTCCTGGAATGAATTGCATGCTATTTTCCCCACCATTTTGAAATGCAGTACATAGTATTAACAAAGCTGATGCCCAGCCAAGAGTTAATGGAGGCAATAAGGATTTTTAAGAAAAAGCAAAAGTTACCAGGTTTTTTTGTTGTGGTGGTGGTGTTTTGTTTTGTTGATAGTTGAGGCTCCAAGGTACGGAGAATGCCATTCTCTCTGCATTGCCATGAGATTGTAAACATTTGTGTCGTGGGCTTTGTTTGACACACTTTTGTTCCCTATAGCGTTAGTGTAATATCTGGCTTGAAATTGGCTCTCCGTCGGGATGGACCTTTGAATCTATGTTTTTGAAAATCATTGTGCCAAGGAGTGTTTTTAGCAGTCACATTCAATCCAGTTTGTAACCTGAATAAATTATGTGTTTTTTTGTTGCTAGAATTTTTGAACTTATGAACAAAAATGAACTTTTGTAATAGACCTTGACATTTGAATTTTTATTTCAATTTGATCTCACATAGAACTCTTATTGAGTAAAGGGTGCTGTGAAGGTTTGCTTTATACAGAGTGCTCCAAGGAGTTATTGCTACTTAGATGTTACATTTTGTGTTTCCTAATTGTTAAAATGATGTATTTCCTTATAAAACAATGACAGAACTATACATGGGGGGAGGGGAGGAGAAAGGAATTATTAAAATAATGAAAGAAAGGCTTCTTTCTTACAGGGATGAATGTATTTTGTCGTTGAAGTTTTCATTTGTTCTGCTGCTGAGCCAGTCCTGGTTGAGCTGGGAGCAGACCCTGCTCTGTTAGATTTGCAGATAAGAAGCGTGATTCTGTCTTTGTTTCTTTCATAATCACAACCTCGCTTTTCTCCTTGCCAGCCGAGAACTTAGGCCAGAATATCAACAAGGTGGAACATCACAAATTTGGATTTGTGAATACAGATTTTATAAAATCACTAGTGTTTTATTCCTGACATCTGCCAGGTTATGCAGAATAAAGAGTTTAAAAAACATTTTGGTGAAAAGGACAAACTCTGCACTTGTTGGAGTTGAGTAAATATTTTGTGATTCAGTTTCAAGTGATCTTAGGATAATTGAGATGCCAGCTTGCCTTTCTTGGGTGCCGACACGGTGCCATCTGTTGTTCTCAGGGCAGCTTTCCTTGCCTGAGGTACTCACTAAATAAGGACACTGTTGTCCCCACTCCACACAGGGAACTGGAGGTACAGAGGAGTTAAGTAGCCCATGGTACAGAGTTAGTTAAGGAATGGGATGATTTGAACATAGTTCCTGGTCCAGCCTCATAGCCACTTAGCTTTAACTGTTTTCAACTAAATAACTCAGTAGACATGGGCATAAATTAATGCAGTTTATTTTTTACATGACTTATCAAATGAGACCCGTTATTTTCTAACGTCTTGAAAGCTGTTTCCTGTATTTGAGTGATTTTTCTGCCCTCATTTTCATCATCTTCCCCTGCACCGTTGATGATAACCTATAAATAGGGACTGGTAAGGGAGGAAGGAGGCAAGCCCACCAGTAACAACTTTTGGCTCCAGATGGTTTTCCTCCGTTTTTTAGCTTTTCTGCTGTAATTTCTCCCGTTTCCAGGTCTGTCCTGTGAGTCGAGTCCCATGTTGCCTGGGAACGTCCGGGTGGGGAGAATCTGGTGATGCCATTTAAGCGGAAAGGCCGTGGGATGAGCCCGTGCACTTGTGTGCACAGCGAATGTATTTTTAGCAGTAGAGCTTTGGCTCATTGTAGTGAAAATGTTTTTCCGTGAATAATTCTTTAATGTTGGTCTTGGGTTTTTACTGCAGACGTTACAAGTCTGGCTCTGGTTCCCCTTTTAAAAACTCATACAAATTGCCAGTTTGGTGTAGGGTTAGGGAATCACGTTACTTTCGATTATATTTATTTCTATTTTTAGTATTTAAGTTATTTTTTAAAATGTAGCAGTATTGAAAAAAATGTGTCTACATGTGAAAATTATTCCACATTAAGCCCAAGCTTTAGTGAGGATTCTGGCACGTGACTTGTGGCACGTGCCTACTCTTGAATACTGTGTACAAGTCTGGTGCTTCTGCTCCCGTGGTTTAATGAAGCACCCAGTACCCTTAATGATGTATTTATTATCAAATTTGGATGAAAATCACCAGCCCAGCAACAAGTGGAATGGTTTTGAGACGTTTCTCATTTTCCAAACACTCAGTATTTCTGTTGAATTGGATTGGAGGGGCCAGGAAAGGATTCGTCCTGAAAAACAGAGATGGCTGTTACTTTTTATGCTAAGTAAGTGTGTGGCCTGGGAGAATGTGTTGGGTCATTCCTATCCCAGGTGGAACACGACTGAGGCATGCATAAATTTATGGGTCAGTGCAGTTCATTTTCCTGCCCTCACGAAGGTACTCTGTGTGATTTCTGCCCATCTGGGCTTTAAAGAGGTCTGTGGTTCTCTGCGGAGAGCCAGGTCTTCAGAATTTAGTTCGTTTCTTGCACAGACAGTTGGCCTCTTTTGGTCAACAGAGCTGGTTTATGTTGTCGTTAGTGAATGGATCTATAGCGAGGATGTTACAGGCTTGATCTAACGCAGGCCACTAATTTTGAACAGGGGAGACAGCCTACTGAAGGGGATTGCTTCCTCTGGTCCCTGGGGCCACTGCTAACCTGTGGCCCTCCTGTGGGCTGCAAGGTGACAGGTAGGGCTGCGTGGGTCAGACCCCGTCCGCTCAGGTGTGTAGGGAAGCCTAGCTGCTGACAAAGAGGATGTCGTCAAATTTAGGCAATCTGAAAAGAAAAAGAAATACCAATACCATCCGTGAAATCAACCACTTACACAAATGTTTAAAAAAGAACATTGGTGAACCCCTTTGTTCTTAAGAGATCATTATAAAAATGTGTATGTGCAAAACATGTCTTCCTAAAGAAGTCTGAGCCTCTCAGAGGAGAAACTGGAGTTGGCTCCTGGCCTTCTTGCAGACACTCGCCTTTACTCACTTCCTGCCTGTCTCAGTGATTCAGGCACCTGAAACTTCAGTGGAAGTGTTTCTTTGATTTGGCTTCTCTCTCCTCCTTTTTATTCATTTGAAGATGGACTCAGATGCTTGGGGCAGTGACTTGTGGTGCTTCTAATCCTTTGCAGATACCTGCCCATCCCCCCACATCTTCAAAGAACTTACTAAATTTTGTTTAATTCCTCCTCAAAAAGAAGTGAATGGCTGGCCTAGTCTATTCAGTTTTTCAGGACACATTTGCATACCTGCCCCTTCATTTGACACCTGTGGCTTCTGAAAATAAAGCCAGATAGCGCTGCATAGTAATTTAATCAGTTGTATCCACACAAGTGCTTCTAGGATTTCCCTCCTGAATTAGGTAACAGTACCCTTCCCCCGAGATTGATACATATAATTAATTAAGTAGCTCAGCAAGTTCTCCTGGAAAGGGGGGAGTGGCAGGCACAACGTTTCCACCTTTGCAGACCTCCCCCCAGTACACAGGTGGGAGGCCTTGTACTGTGGCATTGACCAGAGGTGTGTCCACTGTTCGTCTGCCTCTGGGTCCCACCCTGTGGGGCAGGGCTGGTTCATTAAAGTTCCCACAGTATTTATCAAAAAACCCAGTTGGGCCTACTTGGCATATATGTCTGTTACACTCTGCATCCACAAATGTTGAAATGATTTTTCTAGAAATTAGAAGCAAGTTATTGATCATGAGTCATTTGTTGGCTATGCAGTGCGCATGCGGTCTTCTACTGCCATTTGAGAATAGCCCCTTAACTTTCATTATCATTAACACCTGGAGTATAATTTATAACAATAAGAAGAGTGAATAAATCATAGGTCAGATGAATAGGGAAGTTCATTCTGATGATAAAGTAGACACTAATCAGGACTTAAAGAATTAGGCCACAGTCAGGAAAGTTGCAGACTGGAAAAATAATTATTAGTGGAGAATCTCGTGGTTCTTAGCATATCTTCCTGAAGCTAGCAGCTCTGCTTCTTCACTGTGAAATCCTCATTGTGCTGATTAACCTCTGTATTTAGTAACCCCAGGTAGCTCATTTATTGTTCAATGTTCACACTTTTTTTTTAAACTAAACATATTAGGAGATGCTGGCATATCAAAGATGTGAACGAAAAATAGAAGGAATTTAGAAAGAGTAATAAAGACTAGAATTGGGAGATAATGCACCCTAATGTAAAAAAAGGAATTCAGAAAGAATGATGCATCTAATCGTCAGGGATAATGTGATTGTATTGTAAAGGAGAGGAACGTATTTAGCACTTATAATAATAGTAATGACAATAATAAGGAATGCTTTCATTTAGCAAGTGTCTCATTCAGATGTAGAGGAAGTGCCCCCAGTAACTTCTTGGAAGCCTGAGGTAGGTTGCCAAGTAATCTGTTGTACAAATCAGAACATCTGTAAGAATGAAAGGGAGTGCTGTTGGTAACTATGCTGGGGCAACAGGTGTGACTCAAAACTGCCTGTAAGGTAGTTAATAACAAGAATATGATAGAACCCTACTCATTCAGTCAGTGTAACGCTGGCCTTTCCATGAGTATTTACTGGTCTAGAATAGAAGAGGGAGGGTCTGGTTAATACAGTGGATCTGGTTTGTTATTACACCGATTAAACATATTCTGCATAGGCATTACCTGTCCTCAGGGCTGAGTCTGGACTACCCTTAAAATCAGAGTTCTAAAAACCTTGAGTGTGGTTTACAAGTCAGAAATGGTTACTCCGCAAGATATAGTTTACTTTGAAGGTAAAAGAGTGATGATGGGTATGGGAAAGTGCCATATATGGCATTGTTTTTAACAGCTTATGAGATTTGGAGAACTCTGGATATTTTCAAAAGCTTTCTGCTGCTGCTGGGAATGAAATGGAGGCCCTGCTGGGAAGTAACTCAGAAATCTGTCAATAACTGCTCTAATTCCAGGAGCTCGAATTTGGAAGTTTTGTCTGCAAAACTGTTTCTGTTCAGCTTCTATTTATTAGTAATAATTTTGAATTTCTGTTTATTGTATGGCACATATTTTTGATTAAAATATTTTTATTCAGCCATTAAAATGAGGTAGGTAGTAGGGTAATACTATAATAATAATACACCTTGATACCGAAGGATGTTCATAATTAAGAAAGTGATCAGGCAATTAACAAAACAGTATTGTTATTTGCTTCTATTTTTCTTTTAGGAAAAAGTGTACCCTTGGGCATGCATGTTACAGATAAAATAGTGTAAGGATATATTACTAAATTTAACTGCTTATTTGAGAATTAGTGGGATTTCTGTTTATTTCCTTCTAACTGGTGATACATTGACCAGATTTTCTGTTCATGTCTACTTTTAAAATACGAAAACCTAGAAATGAACCTTTTTCCTTTGATAAAAGTGGTGGTTCGTACTCTGAAGCTGGCTAGCTCTTTATGTTCAAGATTGTGTTTTCAGATGGTGAAATCATTCACCGTCATCCCGTTCTCATGGTCAGAAGCCAGAGATCAGTTACGACATGTCATTCAGAAAGCGCTCTGTAACCAGCGAGGCAGTCGTGTGGTGGTCAGATGTCATAACCGGCAGGCCCGTGGTCATCCTTCAGGCTCTGCCATCCTCTGTCGGCAGAGTCAGAGCATCTCATCCGACAGGGGCGTCTTTCTGATTATTTCCACATGCGTTTAGGTGACTGATTTATGTGTAACTGGGGAATAAGACCTCCCATGCATTCTTACAGCCTCCCTGACTACTGCAGTTAAAGATGAAGAGGAGGATGCTGAAGTTACTGAAAATCCTAGTGACCATTTATGGTGTGCTCTTACTATGCCGTGCCTGGGGCAGACTCTAAGCCCAAATCCTCTGCTCCACCTCTGGACTGACCAGCCTGCCTCTCTTCCTGTGCTTTCTCACTATTCTCAGCAAGAGCGTTGGCTCCGTCAGCACTTCTGGCCTGTCCAGCTCCAGTGCCAGTGAGGCACCTTGAGGACCAGGCAGTTGGTGCAGCTCTGCCCACTCATGTGTTGAGCATCCCTGCATCGTCAAAGTCAGCAGGTGCCACACGCATTGCTAAGGGACTTTCTACCCTTGAAGTTCCTTAGAAATATGACTTGTCTTTCCACTTCTTGGCGTGTGTGTAATTTTATGAATTCTTCTGACTCATGTTGTTTCCATCCTCCAGTTTGATGTCTCTGAGCGTGGATCAGCAGGCGGTAGGTAGTTTGTTTTTCCTTTGTATTTATGCTCTCAGTCTTTCATTTTCTCTTTAAAGTCTATAAATGGAAGTAAAGTAAATAAGGCACATATGGGCCCTTTTGTTTGACTGTTTAAAAGGTTTATAATGATCATTTTCTTTCTTCATTATTACACAGGTGCCCCACTAGGTGGAGTGATGGACATGGTGAGAGATTTAGGACTTGATTCATTTTTAAGTTAAATGTTAAGTCCATAGACATCTCTAGATACCTGGATAGTAACTGAATTTTAAAAATTCAAGTAAAGTCTGTGTTTCAAGGGAAGGATGTTATTCTAGGAATTCTGCTGAAATAAACGGTGTGTGTAGGCGAATGCTTGAATATTTAGGCATTGCCGGTAGCGGAGTTGGCAGTGTTAAACAGCTTATGGCATATTCAATACAGGAATACTAGATGGCCCTTATAGGGGATGGTTTAGATCTGTATTTACTTTTACAGAAAGATGTCCACTGTAAGTGTACATATATGCACACATGTGTAAGACATTGACATAATGCCAGACAGCCAGAAAACCTGCAAAAATTGTATGAAATAATTCTAAATACTTTTCACCCTGATTTCCCCAATGTTAATATTTTACCACATTTGTTATATCATTCATGTTTTCTTCTTTCTGTTTTTTATATATTTTTTTTATCCTCTAGATAAACTTTTTTTTTTTCCCTGAAACATTTGTAATTAAGGTGTAGACATGATGCCTCTCTTACCACCAGATACCTCAGGGTGTACTTCCTAAAACCAAGGATGTTCCATTACATACCACAGTAAAATGATCGAAATCAGGAAAGTTACGTTGATTGAGCACTGTCATTTAATTTAGAAACCTTATTCAGATTTTGCCAGTCGTCTCGGTAATGTCCTTTATCTGGTGCAGGGTCTGTTCCAGGATCACACATGCATTTAGTTGCTTGTCTCTTTGGTTCTCTTTTAATCTGGAAGAGCTAGCTACTCAGTCTTTCCTTATCTGTCAGGACCTTGACAGTTTTGAGGAATACAAGCTAGTGAATTCTAGCCAAACCGTTGAGTGTTCCTCTGTATGGATTTCTGTGTTAATTCCTCATGATTAGCTTCAGAGGATGCATTTTTGCTAGAAGGGTGGTGGAAGTGATGCGCTCGTCCCTGTGCGTTTCATCAGGAAGCGCACAGCGTTCTGTGTCTGTCCCGTGACTGGTGACATTAACTTTGATCGCTCAGGTGGTTCCTACCAATCTCCTTTGTAAAATTAATAACTTTTTGCTTTGTAATTAGTATCTTGTGAGGATTTTCTTTGAAACTGTGTAAGAATCACATTTCTCATCATGCTTTCCCCTTTTAACTTTATACCCATTGGTGATTTTTGCTTGTCTGGTATTTGCCAAATGGTAATTTTCTAATTCCTTCCCTTGTTCTTACATTAGTTGCAATGCTACTGGAAGAAAGAGCTTTCCCTACTCATTTACCTGTTTGTTTATATCAGAATAGGCTCATAGATTGTCAATTAGTTCTATTGATTATTATCCATTATTATCATTATTTCTGCCCAGATTGTTTCAGGTTGGCCAGTGGGAGCCTGCTCAAGTTTCAGCTTGCCCTGAGCACTTTGTAGCACTTTGTAGGTTTTTCTGAGCACTTCCCTTAACTTGTCTGTTCTGTTTTAGTTGGTGGTGTGTGTTTTACGTGGAATCACTACTTTACTAGATTTTATGTAAGCTTATCTATATATTTGTGATTATATACATTTTAAAAACTCTAAATGAGATTTATTTAAATGTTAGTGATGGTTGCCTTTGGGTTGTGAAATTATTGGTTATCTGTATTTTTTTCTGAAGAAAAAAAAAAAAAAGGCCATATCACACGTATGTTACTTTTATCAGGGAAAAAAGTTGTTTTTAAACAGCGAAGATTAGTTGTGACTGGAAGTCACACATCTCTAAGCCTAACTGAAATTATCCTGCCTCGTCTGCCTGTCTTTTGGGGACATTTGTGTTTTTCAGGTTATGTTATGTGTGAAGTGGGGCACTGCCACTGAATGCCATCTAAGTAGTTGAAACAATCATTCTACCTTTAGACGTTTAGAAATCCCAGTAGCCTGTGCTCTGCTCCTTTTTTGTGACTGATGAGGCATCTGTCTGCCTGGATGGTTAAGTGACTTGCCCAGAGTCATGTGGAGGAAATTGAGGGTCAATTTAAAGTTCTGACCCTGAGTCCAGTGTGCTTAGAAAACCCTTAATACTGTTTTCATTTGTTTGTAGCCACCTTCTGGCTACAAGGGACTATGAAGTGTTAAAGAACCTTCCACTTAAATTTGTCTGTGCCGTTCACTGGGTAATATTCCAGAGCTTTACATGCAGAAGTCATCGAAGGCCATTTGGCTGTGGTTGGTGGTTAACAACTTCAGGTGATGCTGGGTTGGTTTCCGGGTAGACGGGTCGTGAATTGCTGATCAGTCTGCTGCTTAGCATTCATCCCGTAATTACGCTGTTAGTCTATAATTGCAAAAACATAGTTGGGTTGATTGATGGAGGGCAGGTAAATTTGTGCCAGTTGTTTAAATTTGTAAACTTTCTCTAGAATGAAGACCTGCCTGCCAGGAGAAGAAAGGTCTACCTGTGCGCCACTAAGTGATGTCTGTCGAAGGTCAGGAAAGCCTCCCTCAACCCCTGCAGACTCGCTCTGATTCCCCTCTCCTGCCCGCTCAGAGCACCTTGTCCTGGATCACTCGCTCCTGTGGCGGCGGGCATGTATGTGGGCACATACGCTTATATGTCAGGGTGCTTCCTGCCTGACCTGTCCTCAGCTCCAGGCACAGCGCCCCTCACACAGCAGGGGTGCAGCAGCAGTGAGAATGCCATTCACCCTGTCCAGTGCTGACCCCTATCCCTTTCTCTTTTTGAAAGGACGTATAAAGACCCGATTCCTAAAGCAGTTACATCATTAGTCACGGCTTTGGTTGGAAGCAGTGGAAACCATTTCGAGCCAATAATAAGCATCTCAGGTGGTAACAGTAGCACGTGTGTATCAAGAACCACGAACCGCTGAGCTGTTTACCCTACTTGCAAGCTAAAAGGTTAGCCTGCCACAGTCTGACAGCTGCTGACAGAAGACACGAGACTCCTGGCTCAGAGACCAAGAACTTTTATTACTCATGGTGCTAACAGTAGTCATGGTATCAGCATTTTGGGGCACTAGTTCTAGAAAACCTGATTTCTATAGGGTGATGCTGAGGCCAGTCAACACCTGTGCACGCTGTGGGGTGTATCGCAGGAGAGGAACCCTGAGTCTTTTATACTGGACTGTAAACCTGACTGTTCTTTGCTTTAAAGAGAGACCGTCTCTTTGCCTTCCAAGTCCTTAAGCAGACCTGCCTCTGCTCTGGGGGGAAGCACTGTCTTCTGAGTCTGTTTGCCTAAATTTATCCTTGTAATGATGATCTGGAGCAAAGAGTGCCTCTGCTTGCGTCATGTGTAGAATCGTGAGAGATCTTGGTCTCCACCTGGGCTCTGCCAGTAATGTGCATTGTGGAAATTTAGGAAACAGAAGGAAAAAAGTTGCTGGAATCCTGTCAAAGTCAAAGTAATCACTGTTAAAGTCTTGAAATACATACTTTTAGTGTTTTATCCCCTTAAGTATAGATATTTGTATATAGCATGTGTTTCATAAACATTGCTAATATAGTACAGTCTAACTTATAACTGGGTTTTTTCTGCTGACACTGTGTTATACCTGTTAGCCTCTCCTAACCACCTGGGTTCTTCTCGACATGGTGGAGCATCTTTGCCCAGTCTTGTGGTCCTTTGGGCCACACTCTCTACCCAGCACTTAATTTCACTAAGTATAGCATCAGAGTTTTAGAGATTCAAGAAGTTTCAGATCTTTTGATCCAACCCTTTCATTTAAGGTGTTAATGTTCTCATTTCACATAACGACATTTCACTGAGAACTTCTGGAAGCAACAGCACAGCCTTAATGTGGAACTGTAATGGTGGGAGTTGGGGAGTTTTCAGAAGTTGCTGGATTAGCCTCGTCGCTTGGGTGATCCTCCTCCTGCTGTTGTGCTGTAAGTATGGGGGCTCTTGCGTTAGGCCCTGACTAGACTGTGTGAGCCTGGGTCTGGCGCTTCGGACCTCTTAACCCTCTTGATCCTGCCCAGTCAAGCCCACAGTTGATTGCTGTGGACTGAACTTTGAGGGCCACCTTTGCTCATACCTGTAACCTCAGAACCCCTCTGGAATCAGGCTGTTCATCACGGAGTAAGTGGCTTGGAGCCCTGGGAAGTGCTTGACCTAACAAGAGTTAGTTTTAAAACTTACTCTTCCAGTCAGAATCAAGTCTTTGTGAATAGTAGCAAGATAGTTCATTTCCAGCATATGCTTCTTCCAGTTTATTAAAAACTATGGAAAAATCTTTTCCTGAAAAGTATTTCCCCAAACCTGCAACTTAAGGTGTTAAATATTCATATTTCTAGATTCCATTAAAGACAGTTGTGAGATATTTATAGAAGTAGAATCTGCCTTGGTTTTTAAAAAAATTCAGTATTCTCAAGATTCTGGATTATTAAGGCAAAATTGCTAAATATTCTTTTGAATGGTGTCTTTCTTTGGAAGGGCACAAAACTGTCTTACCTGCTTTCAAGAAAATATTATTCTTTGTTGAATGATTTAAGCCTATTAGTTCTTGGAAAATTATAACACATGCTGCCTTCAAACAATAAAACAAGTTCCAGCTTCTTTTCCTAAGAAGAGACTGTTGTTATCAGGATATTTCTACTCCTGATGTCATTCTGTGGACTGGACTTTATGGAGCAGACATCCGAGAAGCTTGCTGGGGCTGTGGCATTTTGTATTCTCTTTACATAATTTTATTCTCTTTTTTTGTTCCCTGCCCGCCTTCTTCCCTGTTACCCCAGAGGAGAAGATCTGTGGCCGGGTGCCACGTTCACTACCAGAGCTTTGCTGACCTTGAACAGAGCCTTGTCCAGTCGGTACCTTTGGTCTGACCATTCCCTTTGCTGGATCTTGGTTTCCTAAGTTAGATGAGGTGCTGCGCCCTGGCCCAGATAGGGAGGTGGGGAGAAGAGGCTGGGGTGGAGATGGAATGGGTCAAGCAGACTTGAAGGAGAGAATGTAGCCTACGTTGGGGATGCCCAAGTAAATGCTTGTGGTTTGGAGGCCCCCCTGAAGTAGCATCATTTAGGGGTCAGGGCACAGTCCTCCATTGACTAGAACAAGGGCGTGACAGTAGTGCGCTGGCCATAAGCCAGTAATTCTGACCTAGGCTTCTGCCCTCCCCAGGGTGGGAGAACCAGTCGTGGCCACAGTGTCTTCTGGGAGCCAGACGCCGTTCCTAGGGGCTCTGCCTGTTGTGCCATTGAGTCAGGGGCCCTGCTCTCACCCCTCCCCTCACTGTGATCCCTTGGAGCCTTCATTCTGATTGTGAAGGACGCCCCTGCCCTTCTCAGGGCCCCGCCCCTCCCCAGCCTTCCCCATCCTTAGGTCTCCGCTCACTTGCTACAAGGCTTCTCTGACCCCTCAGGCTAGGAAACTCCGTTTTAGACACTTCACAGGATCCTGTCCTTCGTCTTTAATTGCACTTGTCACTTGAATACGGATTGTGTTGATTATGTAGTTTATTTCAGTCTCCCCTGTAGGATGGGTATACTTCTTGGGGCAGGGAGTAAACTGAAAGTTTGTGCTTCACGTCTGGACACCCAGGCCACGTTCAGGATTACTGTGAGTGCCCGGTACGTGTCTGCCGACTACATGGCTTACGCTTGGTACTTCCCCCTTGAGCCTGGGTTAGCCTAGAAATTGTTGGGCTGGGTCTGCAAGGAGAGACCTGCCAGCTGTAAGTTGTGGTGGGAGACATGTAATTCCAATAAGAGGAGTGTCTTAACTGAAAGGCACTGGGTTTTCAAAGGGTTCATGGTTCATAATAGAGCCATTCATCCACTATGAGAACCTCCCCTCAGTTTCAGCTTTGGTGTGGTTACTGATGTTAGATAATTACTTTCACTTCCAGCGTATGAACAAATTACCCATTTAGTGAGTTAATTTTTCTTTTCTTTTATTAAATGAGTTTTTGCTTTTTCAAAGTTAGCCAAAATTTCTCTTAACATGTTTAAAAAATTAGTATTCCTTCAAAGCTAATTGTATCCAGAAGGAAAACTTATTTCCGATCTGCTGCTTATTATGTTTTGGAGTAACTTAAGGAGATTTTGCTTCTGTTTATCATACAACAAAAGTATAATAAGAGTTAAAATTGTACCTTAGCCATAGCAGTGCTTTAAAACTGAAACATGCTTTTATATAGGACTTCTGACACTGGATTGGTTGCAGGTAAATGCATTGCATTTTGATTGTGATACTTTGGCCAGGTCACATCCTGTAGTTTTTAAGAATGTTTGGCTGCATTGTTTGTTAATTTTGAGAATTAAGTGTAACTGCTCTGATAACAGAACCGTTTCCTGGAAGGAGGGAGGAGCTCTGAGCTGAGACGACCCATTACGTGAAGGGAGAGGTTCTTTTTATTGCTTCACTTAGTCAAATTTACTTTGAAAATAGTAATGAATTAGTTCTGCTCATTTATTAATTCTGAATAAATTGCTCATTTTTCTGAAAATATTGATTGTCTGCAGATCATAAGACTTGCATTAAATAAAAGCAAAAACCCAGAAGTGATTGAAAATCTGGGCCCAGAAATATAGGTGGACCTAAATGGCAGTCATGCTTGCTTTGCTTTGACAGTTTCAGGAAAAAAAAGATAAAAATGAAAGTCCTGTTATCACTGTGTGAGAGTCCCATATAATGCCAGCCTAACCAACATTTCTAGACTATTCTTAGGCCCTTTTCACAAGTTGAAGTAATTTTAACTATCAGTGTCTTCTGCTGTGAATACCAGTATATTCATTTCAGTCATTTATGATTTTATTTATGACTTTATTCATAATTCTAAAGAACTACCCAGTCAACCCATAGAGTCATGAGAAATAAGAAGTTGTTGTTTTGAGCCACTAAGTTTTGGGTGGATTGCTATACAGTAGATCCTTGATATTCCAGGTATAATCATCACTTAAAAAAAGAAATGGAGTAACCAGGTTTCTGTATTCTACTCACCTATGCATGGCACTGAATAATTTACTTGCTTCCCAAATTCTACTCTTTTCTGAAAGAATAACAGTTTACTGCATTAAGAATCTTCCAGAGAATGTGCCACCTGCTTTGTGGGCAATTTGAAAAGAGAGCTTCCAGATGACTGTGCATCTCTAGAGTGTGTGTTGGAGTAAGTCTGTAGCATCCCAAGGTGATTACTTAGAGGATTCACTTTGACATCTTTGTTAAAAGTAAAGAAAAAGAAAAAGAAAAATAAACAGCTTTATTCCTTATTTCCAGACGCATTCCCCCCTCAAGGACTGCAAAAGCCTTACAGACACCGTCTTAGTCCTGGTGGTTTTCTTCAGAATCTGATTAGGGAGGTGATACTTGGCAGAACATGTTTTCTGGTCGGCTCTTTCTGGCTTTGTACTTAATAATGGAATAATATTATGAAGACAAAGATCTTATCTTCAAATTACCTCTTTATAGTCTTAGTAAAAAAAAAAAAGGTAATAAATTCTGAGAAGCAGTCTCCCTTACCATTCTGTTAACCACCCAGCATGCCTCTCAGTGTCCTCAAGAATGTGCATGAGTCTTGGGGGACACTGTGAGCCACCCTCTCAAGGAGAGTCTGCATGTCCCTGTCCCCTGTGTAGGACGGACTCCGGGCAAGTGGGGCAGGTGCGGGCTGCTGGCTGTTGAGAAGTGCAAGGAGCGGACAGAATTCAGGGAGGAAAGCAAGCTCTAGCTGATTGTACCGTAAAACAGATAGTTCCCCCGCCCCCTTTATTATTTGATTATTGTTCCGTCGCACCTCAGAAGACATATGATACTTTTAAGTAAAAGCAACACTTGGAGGAAGAGCTGCAGCTTACTCTCTGGAGTCTTCAAGGGTGTCTTGAATGCTTCTGGACCTTGATGAAAGGGCGAAAAACTGTCAGTGGATGCTTTAAGTTTTTCTAAACCTTGATAAATGTACTAGAACCGGCTGGTAGCTATAGACTTTTAAAAATGGCTTGTGCTTGTTATTTCTTGGGAAACCCTTGTTTGGAATCATATGTCTTGTTTGAAGCCAAAAAAGTGTTATCGGTGACGGTGCTCCTGTGAGATCTTGCCTTGACCTTGCACAACGAAAGATTGATTTTGAAAACCTGTCTGTCTGTTCACCGCATAGGCAGTTTGGGAGCCGAGTGCAGGGAGGGAGGGGGACAGGGTCTTGGGGGTGCATGAGAGGAAGGGGTGCCGCTTCCTACCCGGTCGGTGGACACAGAGGAGTGTGACTTCCCTCCTTCCTCTGCCAGGTCATCCTTGTCCTTAGGATGGCTGGCAGCTTAGCCGGAAGCAAGGTCCTGGCCCCTCTGGGCTGCTGGAGGTGGACAGTCATTGTATGGTCAGCATGGGCTCATGTCATATAGGAAAGTGCCCTCAAGTACAGGGAAAACTATCTTAATAAATAGAGATCTGGAGAAACACACGGTAGAGTGTCATTTCAGACAAAAGATTTGGGGAAGAGGCTGTCTGAAACAAGACCATTATGGTGAGCAGGTCACCCATCAAAATGTCATTCTGATTTGCAGACAGAGGTAGAGTAAGGGCCACGGTGTAGTGTGGAGAGTTACCCCGACAGTGGATGCTTGAGGGGTGGCTCTGACCGGGGGCGACTTACTCACCTCTCTGTACAGTGGGGGCAGGGATGGTCCTCACTCAGAGGTCCATTGTGGTGACTGAGTCACTTAGTACTGTGAAGTGCCTAGAACAGGCCCTGACACCCCACAGGCGTTGCACGCGTTTCCTTAATAACAGTTGTCAGGAGTTCCGTTAGGCTTGCTAGAATCCTGCCATCATCCCCCCTTAAACGCCTGCACACCCAGCCTTCCCTGCTGTGACCTCCCACGGCTGCGACAGAGACACATGGCAGCATTTGTGGTGTAAAGGGAAGTGCCCAGGGATTAAGGAGGGTACAGGATTTTGTTGTCCCAAATGACCAACTATTGCCAAAAAAATCCAAAGAACATTGTTGTGTGAGCCACAGCTGCAGGAAGTGTCTGCTGGGGCTGAGCTCTGAGTAGGTGGGGTTGACTGAGCGCGTCCATCACATGCCTCCTTAGCTGTTCTTCTGTGGGTTGGAAATTCTTTGGAAAGTAGAACTTGTTATCCAGAGAAACAGGAATTAAAAATTCATCAGCACAATGAAGTGGCTACTGTTTCATTCAGGAGTACTCAGCAGTGCGCAGTGATAGTTCCTCAGCATTTGAAGTTAGCTGACAATTGAATATCCTGTTCATTACATTCAGTTCAAAATGAAGATCTGTTCTTGTTTCCGAAGTTCGTTGGCCAAGGATAGGAGGATAAAAGCTTCCGGCAAAAATAGGAATCTTTCAGTTGTAGTTGTTTAAATTTAATTCACAAAGAACTGCATACCACACTCCACGATAACTCATTAATTTTTATTGTCTGGCCACATAGGTGTTAAAAACACAATGTATAAGAATTACTAGCGTTTTAGAATATACTGACTTTTTGTTTTACACTGTACTCTTTGGAAAAAGAAGCTTCTTTTAAAAAATTAAACACATTGCTCAGTTCATCCAGATTTTTGTTACAGTCTTGAGAACTTTGCATTCTCTTCAGTGAACTTGTAGCCAGGCCTTCCAGATGTTTCATGTCTCCAGAAGTTTAACTCAGCTCTTTTTCTAACCATGAGGCTGTCCGAGGTCTCAGCAGCCCCTGTGCCTAATGGCCTCCTGACCTCCAGGATGTCTCTGGCCACCACTTCTGTTCTTGACTGCACAGGACCTTCAGTGGCTGCTTGCTCCTGAAAGCTGTCATTCTGTTTTGATGACATCTTCATGTAACTTTTGCACAACTTAGGTACTTGTTCATTGTTTGGGTGAGACGGAGCCTGCAGTTTGGCGTGTAGCATTTTGAAACCACTTTATTATTGTTATTCCTAAGTCCTGCCAAAAATGAAGAAAGTAAAACTCGCTAAAATGTAAGTATCTGTCTGCTGTTTTGGTTTATATTTCCGTTTAGGCGTTCTCTTTAGGCGTTCCCTTTCTATTTAGGTTTGTATGCATTTAACTATATAGAAGCATATATAATCATATTTTGTGTATTTTTTAAAGGGGCCATTTCATAATACAATTTTATTACTGGTTTTTTCTCCACCAAGGAACAAGCTGTGGAAAGACATCAAACTAAACATAAAAGTAAAACTATAAAACTTCTAGAAGACATAAGGGAACATCTTTGTGATTTTTGGATTAAGCAAGATTCCTTAAATGAGACAAAAACATGAACAGCAAAAGAAAAAGTTGATAAATTGAATGTCAAATTAAAAAAAAAAACTTTGCTTTTTAACATAATGCCATTAAGAAAATGAAAATACAAGCCACAGATCAGGAGAAAAATACTTGTAAGTCAAATATCCCGTAAAGGATTTGATTATATGAAGAACGTTTACAACTCAATAATAAGAAAATAAACAACTAAGTTAAAAGATGAGCAGAAGATTTGAATAGACACTTCAGCAAATAGGTTATATTAACAGCAAATAAACACATGGGAAATGGGCAGTATCCTTAGTCACTAGGAAAGTGCGAATTTAAACCACAGCGAAATAGTGCTACCCCCCCTTCTACAATGGCTGTAATGAAAAGATCGACACTGCCAAGTGGTGGTGAGGATGTGGAGAAACTAGAACCCTCATAAACTGCTGGTGGGAATATAAAATTATACAGTTGCTTTGGGAAAGAGTTTGCAGTTTTGTAAAAAGTTAAACACACGCTTACTTTGTGAACCAGCAATTCCACTTCCAGGTGTCTGTCTCAAGAGAAATAAAAACATGTTCATGCAAAGACGTTTACACAAATGCTCATGAGCTTTATTCCCAATAGACTGACTGAAACAGCCTGAACGCCTATCCCCTGGTGAATGGAGAAACACGAAGCGGTATTTATCATGTCCGTGCCGGGCAATGCAGCAGTAAGGAGCAGACTTCAGACACATGCTGCAAAGAGGATGACCCTCAAAGAGCAGCATGCTGAGAGCAAGAGCCAGACCCTACACAGTCCGTAGTGTATGATTTCATTTAAATGAAACTTCTAGAAAAGGTGTAGAACTATAAATATTGAAAGCGGATCAGCAGTTGCCTTGGCCTAGGGGTAGGAGAGAGGATTACCTGCGGAGAGGCCCAAGGGAAGTTTTGGAGTGATGCAAACATTCTAAAATGGATGGTTATGGTGGCTGCACACTGTACATTTACTGAAACTCATTGAGCAGTCCACTTAAAATGGGTAAATATTTTTAAAAATGGTGCAATCAAAATTTATCTGACAGATTGCAATTCACAAAACCCTTTGCCAGTTGCCGTTTCATGCAGTTCTAGGAGGTAGATGATACACTCATTTTCTAGAAGAGGAGACTGAGGACCAATGATAGTGAATTATTTTCAGATCTCAGAGCCAGTAACCTGGCACACCAGGTGGCCACATTCAGGTGTTCTGTCCAGAGGACCCTGTCTGCTAAAATGAGTGAGTTTTATGATATATACATTTCACTTCACTAAAATACATCGTGACGTGTTTTAAAGAATATATCATGAACACCTTTCTATGTCAGGGACTGTTGTGCCAGCACTTCTTTAAAATTGATGTTGGGACATTTCAGACAAGCATAAAAATAAAGTTGGTCATGGCCATCCATGTACTCATCATGGGGCTCCAGCAATCATTTCATGGTCTGTCTTGTTTCATCTCTGTTCACTACCACCTGGATCACTTTGATGCAGGTCCCCGTCATTAATTCTGTCATTTCTTCTGTGAATACTTCAGTGTATTATCATCATTTGTAAATGATCGCTCACTATTCCATGTCTTGTACTGTAATGTGTTAAACCGGTTGTGGATCGTGGGTCATTTACATATTGCTTTGGTAGGTGGTGGTACAACAGTCTTCGCGCCTGTTCTCCAGCACAGCTGTCTTGTAATTGAACTTCATGGCTTTAGAAGAACTCTGTGTTGCTTGAGGGATTGTATGGAAGAGCCAGCTTTTCCCTCAATACTTTAAAGGGAATTTTTAAAAGGCTGGACAAAGTTCACAGTAAAGTAGCCCTTAGGTAGTCCAGGAATGTGTGCATGATGAAATAGTCCAACTATTTCACTTTCTTTTGTTTGTAGTTTTTTCCTTGGAAACAAAGACATTATGATACTCATGCTCTTCCCCCTCCCCCACCCTGTGCTCCCTCCCTTTTTTGCTTGTGTTTGTGATTAAATGTCTTATGAGCAAAGTTGTGAGTTTTATAGTGAAGATCCTTAAGAAAATACCTTGTCATACTTCCAGGCAGTACTTTAAGGTTGCTCATCTTTTAAGTTGTCAGGAAATGTTATGAGCCTCAGGTTTAGGGAGAGAGGAGCCCAGGAGAGGAGGAGCATTGTTGTGCTCCCAGCAGATGGTCCTGCCGGTGCTGGCTTATCTCTCCAGCCCAGGATGGAGCACCCCGTGTCGATGGGGGAGCCTGGCCAGGTGAGTGAGCAGATGATCCCAGGCTGTTGGGCTCATGGGGTGTGGGCATCCAAGTAGGGGCTGGCAAACCCTTTCCTTGAATTTTGAAGGAAGATCAGAAGTTAAATGACGGGCTGATTCTGTATAGAAGGTCGGAAGCATGAGATGTCATCATCATCGTTGAAAGAAACCAGGCATCACTTCTGAGTACAATATTTTGTCTCACTTCCTCATTTACAGACGGAGGAACGGAATCTAGGGAGGTTGGGCTTCCTGAGGCCACATACGTAATCGTAGAATTGCCCCTGACCTGAACGGGGGTGGCCTGGTTTCCCACAGTGCCCCGCCCCTGGCTGCGGCCTCCTTGTTGACCACGTGCATTGCACCTCGGATGCTGTCTGGACGTCCTGTGACTTAGGCTCGCGTTGGTCGGAGCCACGAGAGGCCTCACTTTCCCAGGCTTGTGGAGATAGTTGAGAGGAGGTCATGTTGTAGTATTTGTTTCTTTTCATTCTCCTTTCAAGTACTTTTTGAAACAATGTTTTCTTGTTTCATAATTGTTTGGGAGGAAAACCACGGAAAGGAAAGAGTCAAAATTTTATTTCAACGTGAACCATAGACATTACCACCCTCCCCTTTTCATCAGTTATTATTGATATGATTTTAAAGTGTCAGCTTACTCTGTTTAGCCTTATTTATTGTTCAGTAGTTCTAAATTAAAGTTAAAATTTGAAGTCAGCAGAAATGAGATGGACATCAAAGAATGATGGACCCACAAAAGCGACGCGCGTGCAGGAGGCTCCCCGCTCTCACTCAGTCCTTCCGCGAACCCCTTTCTGTCCTTAGCCGTTTTCCTGCTTCTCATGATGTCCTTTTCCTTTCCCTTCTTGCCACCCTTCCCGCGCCTGCCCTTGTCAGTTCATCATAAGCCTGCAGGCCAAATCTTGGATCTGTTCCCTTGACACTTTGAGGAAATGCTCAAGTGTCCTGGCGGCCACTGGAAGCCAATAAGGGAACAGGTGGAGCTTTTGAGGATTCCCCATACAGTGACCTTTGAACAACACGGGTTTGAACTTTGTGGGTCCACTTATGCACAGATTCTTTTCAATAAATATAGCACTTGCATTTTCACTTTACAGATCTTCAGATTGAGTATGGGGGGTTGTTTGTGTTGGATTAGAGATCACAATATGTGGAATCAAAAGAACTAGGGTTTGAGTCCTGATTCTGCCCAGACTGTCTGAGATTCCTGCTTTTGGGTGAGTCCTTAGTCAGTTCCTTTGTTTTCACAGCAGAGATGGCAGTACGTGGATTTCTGACGGCACAGGGGTCGGTGCCCCTAACCGCTGCATTGTAGAAGGGTCAACTGCAATGCAAAAAATGAAAAGTCACATTAATGTTATTTTCTGACCTTTGACTTTATCTCCGAACTTTCCGATGAGAACTTACAGGTTACAGTTAGACCAATAATTCATGCTTGTAACAACTACCAAAATAATTTCCTCAAAAGGGAAAGAATCAAAGAGATGGATGTTTACTGGCTTAAAAAGCACCATCACCTCAAAGATTTGCTGCAGAAAGTTCAGATATTACTGCAAAATGTTTAATGTGAATAGTTAATAATGTAAACCTGTTTATAAACATACCTGGTATAAAGCCCATATTCTGAAATGGTTTACTAACTTTAAATGTACTAGCAACATAAACAGTCATTATGATTGTAAACTTACCCCTACTGTGAATTAACCTATAACATACTCGCACAATAATTTAAAATTTGAAACAGTGGAATATTTTGTCATGTGACTGAAAGGTTAACCTACCAGAACAAGCATTTACCAGCTGAAGTATATATAGGACTTCCCTTTGCAAACTCTGGTAAGTTCCTTTTTGTTTGTAAATTTAAAATCTCTTTAGAAATGAAAAGTCTTGTAGTCACATATGTCCTTTCTGGACTAGATAGATCTGAATACAAAAATTATTGTAAGTTTCTTAAATAATATGTGTTTAAGAAATAGAATATGGAATTTTTTTTTAGTATTTTGATCAAATCAGTACTATGAGGGAAAAAAAACCCTAGATGGAATTAAAAGTATAAAAAGAAATATAACAAATGAAAGTGAAGTAATGGCTAAAATGTATTAGTTATTGTAGAGTGCAGAGAAGGGAAAGAGAAATAGGTATGGACCAGTTCCATCCTTTCAAGGACCAACAGGCAGGTTTCTGAGGGCCTGGAAGATTCCTGTTCATCCAGGTTGGCCCAGGGCCCCTGTTGATTGGTGTGTGGGCTTGTGGTCCCTCAGAAAAGTCACACCCCACCCAGCAGAGTGGACCAGCTTCTGAACCTTCAGAGCACCCCAGACAGCTTGGAGCTTCCCAGTTATCTGACTTGACTAAATTCTAAGAGATAATTTTATCCTTAGACATCTTTTCGCTTAAATAAAGGTCTCAGTCAATACATGGTTTGTTGAATGCTAGGTCTAGGGTGTCCGTGTGTGCAGAGAAGACTGGGACATGATTCCTGGAAGTAAAACAGAATTATCTTGAAACACACAGAGACACTGTTGATACCTTTTCCTCTACTGTCAGAGTTTAAATAATGCAGCATTATTTCTGTAAGAAGAAGCTTGATTTTATCAGTAAAGTCCTTAATCCATGACCAGGAAAAATGAGGGGAAAATAACCCCCTTTCCTTCTAATTGGCTACAACCTTTGGTCCTTCAGATGTATTCTCTCTGACATAATCCAGCATTCGAATGAGGAATGCACAGAAACCACTTACAGAAGAGGAACACTGATTTTTTTGAATAGAAGATTTAAGTTTTAAAATAGAATATTAGAATTTTAAATAGCTGAAAAAAATAAAAGCAGTTTTGAATTGCTTGTTTTAAATGATGATTTGCTTGCTACGTGTACTCTTATTTTTGTGTACTTGTAATCCCACTTTATGTGTAAATATAAGAGGTGACATTTGTTCTTAAAATTATTAAAAAAAAATTCACCTTGTCCC
Organism: Camelus bactrianus; assembly: GCF_048773025.1. Classification (NCBI taxonomy): domain Eukaryota; kingdom Metazoa; phylum Chordata; class Mammalia; order Artiodactyla; family Camelidae; genus Camelus; species Camelus bactrianus. The sequence goes on from NC_133541.1 coordinate 11,860,598, forward strand.
TGGGTTTGGCTTCCTCCTACCTTCATCTCGAAAGGAGCAACTGCTTTTTGTGAGAGCTTGTGTCAGAGCTGTGAGCGTCTCTAAGGACAAGTCCTTTCAGCACTGACTCAGAAGGCACCGGCTTGGTAGCACACCTGCTTGTGCGCATGCTCAGACATGCGCGTGCGCGCACTGCTGTCATTGAATCATCTCTCAGGCATGCAAGCTGTTTTACAAAGCCTGTTCCAAGTTTGAATGCCAGCCAGGGCCAATTACAAATGCAGAAGTGCCCAAGGAAGGGCTGGAACAGGTAGGTAAGAATTGTTGATATTATTGAGGAGAATAGAAAGAGCTAACTTTTAATTCGTGAGAGACTGGGAGAACAAAGCAAATGGTCCCATTCCGACCAGGGTACACAAAGTCTGCTGAGTGTAGGAAGAGATTTGGTGCCCTGTTGCTTTATTTTTTAATTTACACATTGTATTTGAATTTGACTTGGGTCAGAAATTTTGAGAGAGTGATTCCCATGTTTTTTATTTGTGCAGGACTCATACTTGTTCACTTATTTTCTGGCAGTCAGAGAAACCAAATAGGACAGGCTGTGTTTTTTCCATGCTTAGGTGATGAAAGCAGTGTACGGTTAGTAAGTGACAAAGTTGAGACTAGAAGTCTGTTCTACTGCTGTGAAATCTATTTCCTCTAGGAAAGGTTTGAGTACCTCGAGGGACACTGGAAGTATGTTCGAGGGATTCGGAACAGGTGTGAGGACCTTCCTCCTCCCAGTGGTTTGTTTTCTGCAAATAACCTTACAACACTGATACAGATGAAAGTGAAACAAGTCTGCTTTGTACTTACAAATATCAGTAATTTAAACTGGGGCAGAAGGATGCCTGTGAGTGCAGTGAAGGGGGAGGAAAATACATCGTTTTCCTCCCTCTCATCCTCCTCCCCATTGCCCCCCCTTCTCCTCTCCTTGAAAATAAATATTAACCTGTAATTAACTAGCTGCCAGCAGAAGAGAGCGTGCAGTGCCGCGAGCTTGGGCACTTGGCTCTCACCAGTTGAGTAGTGCTCTTAAGCCATGTTTGTTTTCAAACCTGTTTATGCCAGGTGTACTTTTATTATTGGCATATAATTTAATTAAAGGTTATCTAAGTGTTTAAGACAGGAGTGGGAAAAGAAAACATTTCTGTAAAAGCTAAATTGAACGATTTGGGAAGACTTGATAAAGGGAGTGCATTTAAAATAAACTGTCATATCAAGTGTGGGAGAGACATTGTAAAAAGGGAAATTTTTGTAAATATCTGTAAGCCTTCTGCCCTTAGATTTTTTTCCAGAGTGCTTCTATTTCCCAGCTCCTTTTAAAGATGGATACCAGAATTGGCATATTAGGGTTTATGCAAGTAAGATGAAGACGTTCCATCCAGGGATTCATACTGAAAGAAAAAGCCTCAGCCCAGGTCCAGAGATGACAAAAAGGGGCCAGGCCCTTAAAGTGAACTTGGCATTGTGTCATATTGAGCAGGAAGAGGAAGGAGACAGAATCTTTAGTGGATGTCTTTAAAAAACGGCTTTCTGCTTTAACTGACTTGGTTAAAAATTAACTGACCCAAAGGACTAGTGATCACATTGAGAAAGAGGGCTTCCTCACAGTCAGGCCCCAGACTCTCACGGTGTGGGTTGTAATCTACAATGTGCTCCTACGAAAGTGGTCAGTTTGCCTTTTCCGTTCAGTCTTACATGTATAGAAAACCAGAGAATACCTGGGTGGACTGGCCATGACGAAGGCTGACAGCGACTTGTTGGCGTTGGGTGTCCTCTTGCTAGCTGGTCAGACCAGTAGGCCGTGGTGTTCGTGATCAGATGAAACTCCAGTCCTTTCAGGAAGGCGATGCCGTGGGTCACCTAGGCAGGGCCACCGGCGGATGCCTCTTCTCGTGCCTCACTTCACGAGGAGGCTGATTGTCCGAACCTAACACGTGTTAGGCCACGCTAAAACTGCTGAGCAGATCAGCAGGCATTTTCTTACCTTCTATTTTCTGAAAGCCCGTAGGGTGATCTCAGGGTGATTTGAAAATACAGGTTAACCTGACCAACACACAGTTTTTGGAAAGGTTATGAATAATCTGTTATTTAAGATCTGCATCTACCATAGCTCACTGGAAAGCTTGGCAGAGGAATGAAAACCTACTATAATACAAGTCAGAAATCAGTCCTATTGTCACTTTATTTCACCTAATTATTTTTTAATGGAGGATTAAACTGAGTCTTGTATTTCAATTTGATGATATAGGACCTCCTTGGTTTGTCTGTGACATCAGTCGATGTACGTGTATAGACAAGGATATATTCTGTTTGTTTCTGGCCAAGGTGAAGGATACCCGTTAGGTAATGAAACCCGTGCTATGTTAGATCATTTCACCTCACTCATTGATTTCAAATCAGCAGTATGGTTGAGTTTTTTTTTTTCTTTTACATAAAAAAATTAATGTTTTTATATATATAGTGATTTACACAACTTAGATGAAGAAAGTAAAATAATGAGAAATTTATTTTTGATGAAAATTGATCTTTTATATATTTGGTTTGTACCATATGTCATTTTTAAAAGAAGCTAGAATGCTTAGTTCAATAGTAAAAACAGAGGAATGAATTTACGTAAGTAGAACAGCCTAGACTTTCTCACTTCTACATTAAAAAAGGCGATTTGGAGTTTGTCTTCCTACTGGCTTTTATTTGGGATCCCAAATCTTGTTTTTAGCTATTTTAAGTTAAATAAATACTGTAACATACTTACCTGAAAAGCATGCATCATTTTATGTGATGCAATTAAGAGAGTGCTGAGTTGTAACATTTCTTAGTGTCACGTTTCCTTTAGGAACTTCTGCGACGGGTTTGTGGTTAGTGTCTGCTGCTTGTGCACTGTGAGTGCGTACTGGTGGTAATGACGACTTTGATTGTGATCTGGAAGGGTGTCACACTCTATTAATATGCTAGTGGATGTGCTGGTGTTAAAAATGTGCTAGTTTACTTTCTTCTTCCCATTGGCTTACTTTATTCAGACCTGGGTTCTTTTCATGTGACTCAGAGAACTTTACTCACCTTCTCTGAACCTTGGTGTTTCGTCCATAAAATGAAGGCTCTACAAAATGACCCCTCAAGTCTGCAGCTCTGATCCAGCGATCTCAGAAAGTGCGTGCTCTCATTTGTATGCACGGATCTTTGTGATTTCACCAGTGACATGAGTAACATTCTGCTCCTCTAAAGTGTGTAGAAATTGAGAATCCAAATCACTAGCCTTGTTCTTTCTAAATAGACAACTGGCTTTTGAGACTAGAAGCTAGTGTTAAGAACTGGTCTTTGATTTATATTGATTTGATGATCGTTTTACTTACTTACACCTTAACGTTTAAGAGCTTGTGTTCTGGAGTCAGCTTTGAACCCATCCCCTCACTACGTATCTGTTCGGTCCTGGGCTTCTGACTTACCGCCTGTGTGCATTAGGAGTGGTAATGGTGTCTCCTTCCTCGTATTGTCCTGAGGGCTCAGTGAGAGAGTTCGTGCAGAGCTTGGCGCAGAGCAGGAGCTTGGCTGGCTGTTCAGTCTGGGATCAGGACTTTCCTCCTTCTCTGTCTCATTCAGCAAGCCTGTAGAAACGCCTTTCCTTCTGTACGCTTGTCAGGGTTCTCTGAACCCGCCCCATGATCTGATTTGACTGTGGAAACTCTTCAGACACTGTTTCCTTTTCTAGAACTGAGGCATGCGCCTGGTGCCCCTGCATTTGCATTCGTGCCGGCCGTAGGGTCACACTTGCCCAGTCATTGTTGTTAGTCTTGCCTGCCCATTTATTTATGTGATCATTTGAGAAGGGATGTTTCAAACAACAAGATGATTTTTATCTTCTTTCTTGTATTCACTTCACCTTTTGTGGATGCTGGGGTTTGTGGCGCAGACCCCAGCTCTTCAGAGAGAACTGAATGGTCGTTGGGATATTATGGTCCCTTTGAAATAACCTCTGATCCTGAATTCTCTTCACGTTACCAACACTGAGGTGTCTTGATGACGAAGGGGCTTGTTCCCAGTGGGGGCCGCGGGGTAAACTTCTGTGCAGTGGGTGTCAGCCATACTTAAGGATTTTAAAGACCCTGTGTATCATATGACATATGGTTCATTGTCTATAATTCCCTTTGGCCTTGGCTAGTATGGGAGCAGTGGCATGAAATGGCATGTTTACCTTTTAACGTGATTCTGTGATTTGGGGGAAACTACCTGATCGTGTCCTGAACCAGATCAGCACATTTGTTTTCCCTCTTTTCTTGTCACTGGCCCTTTATCTTGCTTAGTCAAGTCCCTGTAGTAACCTTGTGGCGTAGATGGCAGCCCAAGGCCCTGAGCTGGGCAGGGGGAGCTGGCGTTGGAATCCAGCAGCCTGGCCCTAGAGCCGGGCTCTGACCTGCTCGGCCCCCACCTCAGGACCCTCTGACGCCACCAGAAACCCCTGTGGGATGAAGAGGTCTTGGGGATCCCTGACTTTCCGGAGTGGGCACGGTGGCCTGGCTGTGCGGGCTGAGGGACAGATGTGAGCGTGAGATGCTGGGGGTGCGCCTTGGGCTCTCCGGGGACGCGCGTTTTAAAATGTGTATCTTACACACTCCATTTTCCTTCCATTTTCGACTGGATGTTTGTTATTAAGATTAGCTAGAGCCAGGATTTAAAAACAAACCAGAACCCCAAATGCTGGCTGCCGTACAGTATGTGATCACTGTACGCCAGCCTCTCAGTGCAGTCTGTCAGCTGTACTGACTCCTTCCTGTCATGGTCGCCGGGGGAGCTCACAAAGGAACTGAGTCTCTGCATCTGAATCTCTTTCTGGGTTCCTTTTTTACCATTGGCCACAGCACTTCTGGTCACCTCTCCCTCTCCCCCTCTCCGCAGGAGGGGTGAGAGCAGGCGTGTAAGCATCCACCTGTCACACCATCGCCTTCGTCGCCAGCGTCTCTTCCTCCCCTTCCCCTGCCGCAGGTACCCAGTCCTCCCAGGTAGGATTAGGATTCCAGCTCTTTCTCCATCCAGCCCACCTCCTGTGCAGTTTGCTCCGTCACAGACACGCTTAGTAGTTGAAATCAGATTTCTGTTTTACAGGAAAATTGTCTTCTTTCAAAGATGACAAGGTCACACTTGACCTAGTTTAATGAGAAGACGGTAAAGGTAAACCACAAGTAGTGTTTCCAACACGGGTCATGTTGCAGAAGTGTGGGCGCCCGTGGCAGCCCTGGCAGCAGTTGGGGTGTGGGGCCCTTTCCACAGGACACACGGGCACGATGGTGTTTGGTTTCTCATTGAGATCTGTAAATACCTTGTTTTTAATATTACTAACGCTAATAACGTCAGTCTAAGGTTTGGGAAAATGTTAAATGAAATGACATTTTACAAGTTTGAAATCAGCCATTTAAAAGCGTTCAATATCTTTTAGAAACAAGATTGCTTTTTTTAATTGAAGGAATAAAGGTGTTTTTAATCAACTGATTTTTAACATAACTATAATTTATGTCTCTTCGGGAGGGGGAAGATTCTTGTGTACCTTCTCCAAACAGGTTGGATTTTAAAATGACTTTTGAAAAATTACTGAAGACTCATCCACGGGAATGTGTTTTCACTTCATCACACTTGGTCACCACCTTCAGTAAGAGATTAAGTGGAACATAAGCATAACATTTTAATAAAGGGCACTTGGCATTTTCCTCCTTAGTAGGTTAGATAAGTAAAGATGTAAATATGTTTTTTTAAAAAAGCAGAAGAATGGACAAAGGAGTACAGGACACTCAGGGTGCCAGGGCTCCCAGGCTCCTGTTGTGGTCTCCAGCAAGCTCGTGCCCTCTCTGTACCTCATACGGTAACTGACCCACCCTGGAAGGTTGTTGGATGATTCAGTGAAGTTGTCTGAGTGAAAAGGATGATGCCTGGGACAGAGGAGGTGTCTCATGATTGTTAAAGTAATTTTCATTGTTTGATTATGAAACCATAATGATGCACGTGGAAGGCTAGTATTAAGCCTCAAAAGAAACACTGTTCCAATGCTGTGACAAGTCATTTAAGTTGAAAAAATTCTTAACCTTTCCAACAATTAGCATCCAAGGATCTGAGCTAACTGACTCTCTGAGAGTCAGCTACACCACAAAAGTGATGTCCAAATGCAGAAAAGAGAGTACAGTTGACTGTTAAACAACAATTTGAACTGCCCGGGTCCACTTATACATGGATTGTTTTCAGTAGTAAATACTGTACTATATGATCTGCTTTGGTTGACTCCCTGGACGTGGAACCATGGTTACGGAGGGCCGGCCAAGAGACTTGAGCATCCTTAGAGGGTCCTGGAACCAGTCCCCTGTGGATACAGGGGATAAGACTGCAGTCTGTAAGGAAAAATAAAATCTCAGTCCCCTTTGAAGGGGCAGAAGGGGGAAGGGAGGGCACAAATGCTTGTGGAGAGTGCTCTGGGCAGGGCTCTGCCTCGGATGCTCACTGCAGTGGGCATTGGTGGCCAAGTCACCTGACCTGCCCATCCCCCCCAGCACGCCTAACCCTTGCAAAATTGAGTTGCAGGCACATCAAGATTGCACAGTGGCAGAGCCAGGACTTGGTTCCCTGGATCTCATGCTGGCCTCCTGCATCGAACAGAGCTCTGATTGCTGGTGAAATGTGGGAAATGGTCATTGCAAAGGCTAATGAACTTTTCAAGCTAAATAAATCCCTAGAAAGAGGACCAGAGTGATTGGGGTGGGATCCTTGTGTGATCAGCAGTCCGTGCGATGTGGAAAGCCTGTCATTGCGGTGGGTAGCTGCCTCACCAGGGAGGCTGTTGCTTGGCGCTTCAGTGTTGACAAGGTCTAAAAGGAAGTGCCTCAGTTTGCGGTGCCGCCAGAGGCGAAGAGACTTGGGCCACGGGGGAGGCAGGTGGCCCAGAGGTGGTAGAAATGTGTCCTGGCCAGTGTGGTGACATGGCATTGGTGAATGTTTTAAGTGGGAAAGTACAGCTAGGATTTTAGCAGAGCCAGTGACTGGTGAAAACTGTGTTTAGGGCCAGGAGCTTTTTGTGGGTATGTGGGATGGGGAAAGATGGAGAGGTTTTTCTTTTTGTTTCCTATAATTCTTGTGGGGGGTTGCTCTGCGTGAAGCTGACCAGGCACCTGCCCGCCCCCCCACTGTGGGGTAGGAATGCTCCTTCTAGAGCCCTGTGTGGTCTCTGCAGAAGGTGCTTTGTTATTCAGAAAACTCAGCCAGGGGGTCTTTATCCCCATTTCAGCGCTAAAGAGAGATCTGCTAGGTCCCTGGCCTGCAGGCCGGCCACCATGGGGACGCAGACCCCTTGTGTGTGGCTGTTCCCGTCAGAGCTGGTGGCTGTTCTGGGCTGTGGTCTTAGCAGACCCTCCAGGTTCGGAGAGTCTCAATTTCGGCAGGTCTCCTCGCGGGCCTTCCCGTGTGTTGCTGAGCTGCCTCCGTGAGCTCTGAGGTCCTTCACAGAGTGCCCTCGATGTGGGCCACGCCTCCTCGTCTTGGGGTGATGACCACCTGCATCCGCACCACGTGGAGGGCCTGGAAAATGCAGCGCCTGGCGCCACGCCAGGTGCAGCCCGGAGCCTTTGAGATAGGGCTCAGGACCCTGCATTAGGCCAGGATCTCCACGTGAGAACCAGACCAACACTGAAGATCCATTTCTGGAGGAAATAAAACAGATCAGTGTTTTTCAATCAGTAGGTTGTTACCAGCATTAAAAACAAATAAAAGTTAGAATGAAATGGTGCAGAAAATGTCAGAGTTCACTGCACATACCGAGGGCCATTTTGTAAGGCTGTGAAGTCAGTACGTATGACTTAACGTGTGTTCTTATTTGGTTGTGTTGTAAACTGAATTTCTTACTGTGGGTTGAGGTCAATAAAGTTTGAAAGCCAGTAAAACAGATGATGTCTTTGTGTTCCTTCTCAGCACAAAGTCCTTTTATATTGTTTGTAGTCTAGCCTGTGCCCCAGCTAGTAAATCATCTACTTTGTGATGAACATCAAAAATATCAGATACTAGAGAGCTTTTAACCTGTCCTTGCCGTGGGTCTCACACTTAGGCATACAACTGGATTTCGCAGGGAACCGAGTGAAACGCAGCCCCCACTCCAGGCCTTCTGTTTCAGAATCCATGAGGTGGGCATAGGGTCCTGCATTTTACTGCATTTTAACAAGTGTCCTGTATGATTCCCAGGCAGGGACTTGTGGGCACCTTTGGGAAACAGGACCTGCCTGTGGGAGCACTTCACCTGTTATGGTTTGAACCTGGCAACAGTTCTGTGTGGTGACCCTTCCCCTCCGTTTACAAATGAGGAGCCTGCAGCCCGCATTGATTCGATTTGGTCACTTCTTGGTGTCTCACAGATGCGAAGGGCAGGGCCTGGTCTCCTTTGTAGGTTAGCCCTCCCTTCTGGGTGGGAATCAGGTGGCACGAGATGGGAAAGGAACATTCCTGATTGAGGGAACTGCCCTCCTGGGAAAAAAACAGGATTGTTTAAAAATAACAGTTGTAGAGAGGCTTGGCATGAAGCATTTTGTCTTGGAAGCAAGTGTTGTTAGTGCTGCCTCTGGGGCGGCCTTTTAGACCCGTGCCCTCCTGAGCAGAGCCAGAGATCAGGGAGGCAAAGCGCGGATGGTGGCTGGCTCAACAGTCTTGCCCTGGCTGTGCTCCCTGCAGGAGACTTGCAGCCCAGCTCTGCCTCCAGCTTTGGGATCCAGGCGATGGCTCTCCTCTGCAGAATAAGAGGGTTACATGGCAGCATCTAGCCCTGGGAGCGCTTCCCGCTTCACATCCTGTGACTTTATCTTTTGAAAAAGTAGTATTTCCTTCCTTTTCCTTGAACAAGATACTGCATGGCTAACAAAATGTATGCAGATGTTTTGATCCCCCCACCCCTCCCTGGGAGAATGCTGTCAACAGATCCATGTACTGGGTGCTTGCAGCTCCATTCAGGCTGTTGGATGCACATGTCTTGGGCTGCCCGTCCCCAGCGCTGCTCCTTTCCAGCAGGAGAGGGGTGTCAGTTGCATGACAGCGTTTCCTCAGTCTCCCACCGTCAGGCAGAGACTCAGGAAGTAGGTGGCGGAGCCACTGGGCTGGCTGACCCTGAGACTGCACAACTTCAAGTTAATCTCTTTAAAGAAAGGAAGAATGATTTTCTTTCAAAATTAGGCAGCTCTTCGGAGCTGACAGCATGTAGGCAGGAAGTTATATCCAGTGGGATTCGTGAGAACAGGAGGAAATGGTCATGTTTCCGGGAAGCTGGGCTGGTGCTGGGTAGCTGTGCATTCTGTGGCCCTAAAAAGATACTCTATTTTTAATTTGAAGGTTGAAATTCTCTCTCCTTGTCTGTCTTGGACACATGCACTTCCTCCTTTTTTGAAAATGTGTGACCTCTTATGCTCAAATTCCCATATAATTTTGGTCTTAATCTAAATTGGATTATAGTGATACACAGCCTCTTAAAATACTATTTTATGAGCATTCAGTGCTTAATATACCCAACCCTTGACGTGGATCCACAGTGGGTTAAGTTTGCTGCTCCTGCTGCATGATGTCCTGGAGAGCAGTACCTGGGTAGAGGCACCCACATTTGGCCTAAGAGCAGTATTTAGAGGTCAGTGTCTCTCAGGCTGACGTTGCTGCCATGTTTCTTTGATATTCTAGTAAATCATGTCTTTGTTTTGAGAATTGACATGTTTAATCTTAATATGTTTGTTGTTGGGAAGGAGAAATTTATTGTTATTATTACATTTTGATTCCCAGAAAGTATGTGAAGTCAAAACCCTATGTCTTGTTCAGGTTAACCATATATATATAAGTTGTTATATATATATAAGTTGTTTGTTTTAAGCAGAAATTTTAGTGTTTGTCTTTTTAAATAATTTTTTTAATTGGAGCAGACTGATCAGTTATGTTACTTTACAGCATTTGGTTTCTCCTGGAGTAACTGGAAATATAGCTGAGTTAACCTGTGGTCTTTTGGGGAAGACAGAATAAAGCGGAGAGTATGCTAAAAGTTACACTGAGGACAATTTAGTCTATAATGTTAGCATCATCTGAAGCATTTTGACTTTATACAGTTTTTAAAGGGTAGAGAGTAAAGATGGAAGGATGGCTGGCTTCTTGCTCTCATGGATGAATTATAAGTTGCTAGCCAGCAATACAAAACAAATAATAATAAATGAGTTTTATAGAAAAAGAGTGGAAAGACTCAATATATTTCAGCTGACAAAAACGATTATTTTTGAGTTGTTTTCTGGAGGCTTGACACTAAATGGATATCGTCCTAGAAGTAGGAATGATAGGTTTGGAAGAAGAATAAAGAACTGAGAAATAAGAATTACCACCCATTTTTAAGTGAAAGAAAGACAACCTAGACTCCCACAGTGTTAAACCACGTATGTAGATTTAAGTCAGGTAACGTTATGTTAAATACATATAATATGTATTTCAAATAAAATACTTAAAAATTAAAGGCTGTTCGTCTTTGGGTGTTTAAATTCTTTGTGCCTCAGCTTCCTCACTTCTGAAAATGAAAAGGCTTGTCCCGTACCATTGTACACGTAACGTAGAACTCCTAGCCCGAGCAGTTCTCATGATTGTTGAAAACCTGAAGGAAATTACATGCTTCTGTGGGACAGGACCTCACAGGTTACCTAAAACCTCGAGTTTCCTTAAGTTTTACTTGAGTTATAGAGAATCATTGTGGAGTTGTTGGCTGTAACACGCCGGTCAAAAACACTAATTGGCTATTTTATGAATGGAGGTGAGGTGGGCGGGGCAGATGGGGGAGGACCTGTGGCACAATTCTCTGAGAAAAGAGGAAAATGCAAATGGAATTCAAACCCTTGGAACCGAAGACTTGATTTAGATGCTTGTATCAGTTTCTGTTGCCTCTTAATGAGTTACTGCAAAGACAGCACTTACAAAAAAACACAGTCACTACTCACACTTCTGTGGGTGGGTGTCTGGACACAGCGTATCTGGGTGCTCTGCCCAGGGCCCCCTGGGCTGAGGTCTTCTCCGAAGCAGGGGTCCTCTTCCAGGCTCATCCAGGCTGTGGGCAGGATTCACGTCACTGGTTGTAGGACTGACAACCCCGGCTTCCTCATCTAGAGGCCACTCTCAGGGCCGTGTGGCCCGCTGCACCAGTTTGCTGTGTCTAGGCCAGTGGACACTCAACCTCTCTGACACTTCACCTTTTCTAAAGGCCCCCCGATTGTTCAGGCCCATCCAGGATAATCTCCCTTTGGATTAACCGAAAGCAGCTCCTTTGTAACCTAATCACAAGAGTGATCTGCTGTCTTATTCGCTGGTCCTACCTCCACTCCAGGGAAGGGGACTGTCCTAGGGACAGTGAGGGGTGGGTGTCATGGGGCATCTTCGAGTTCTGCCCACCACAGTGCTCAATGAATAATGATTGAACTAATGAATGGAAGGAAGGAGAGAAAGATAAGAAGACAGAGAGGGAAAATAAAGAGTCAACTTTGATTTCCCCCTTTCTCAGAGTCAGAGCTCTGTGACTGAATGGGAGGGGTGGGGTCAGAGGGAGGGTGAGGCAGCTGGGTAAGGCCAGGGACAAACACCTGGCAGACGTGAGAGGCCCGTGGGAGGGATGAGGCGGGGCCTCGGGAGGCCCTGCAGATGGCACGTTACCCCGCCTGTGGGCAGGTCTTCGTGGCACCTGCAGGGGAAGTTCAGTCCCTCTAGTCTCTCAAGTCCCTTGATGATGGTGAGGATGTCCTCTGACCAGTGTCACCAGGCTAGGGGAAGGGAACCTTTCGTCCTTTCTCCTGGAAGGTACCAGCCAGCATGCTAGTACACTTGTGTTTTAAGGAGGCCCTGAGAAGGTGGAAAGCTTGGCTGGTGCCAGCCTGCAGCGTCCTGGCCATGAGAGGACACGCTGACTGGCTGGGGGATGAGCTGAGTTTTACTTACGAAGCCTGAAGTGAGTAAACCAGGCATCGCAACATTATTTTTGAGGCTGAGCATATCCAGGGTCTACAGAAGTCGTTTTCTTTTGCACAGTATTGTTTTATTCCAAATTATGTATTTATAAGAGGCTGTGTCTGTAACACGTGGGATTTCTAATAACCATGAACATTAAATTTAGCATTGTTCCTGCAGCGGATGAAACGTGAGGTCTTCCCTGAAATAATTGACCTGTTCTGTCGGTTGTCTGGGTCATCTCTTGTTGGGACAGGCTGATTCTCCCAGTGGGCACACCAGGGGCAGTGTTGCCAGACCTCCCCCGGGGAGAGCACAGCCGAAGGGCTGGCTGGGAGGTGGGGAGGGTCCGGAGCTCTCCTCCCTTGCCTTCACATCCCCAGTGCTCGAGGGGGGAGTCAAGGGTGTAGTGCCGGGGAAGTGTCTTCAGAACAGGGAAACTTTCCTAAAACTGAGGCTCCTGTGATGCCACGAGTTGAGGCATGAGGCAGCTTCGGGGGAAACAGGCAGAAGGAGGAAATACTGTGTCATTTAAAGCACTGCGTGTTCAGGCCAGCTTTATTTTGTTCACACCCCTCAGTCCTTGAGGAATTTCAGGCATTCTGGTCATTCCCCTCAGAAAGCCTTCAGGGAGTGCATTGATGTCTAAAAGGGGAGGGAACCGACTCTGCGATGGCTGCTTGGAAAGTTAAAAGGGGAGTGTTTCCTATAAATCACGAGGAGAAAGTCTAGAAACAACACCCTGTTGACCTGAGTGAGAAAGGATGGGCATCCTTGGGGACTGTGAAGTGGAGTCCTCGCCTGGGTCGTTGTTCCCTCTGGAACCTCGATGCCGGCCCCATCTTCTCACTTGTGGGTTTGATTGCAGATTTTTTTCTTCTAAGTGGCATGCTCCGGCTTTTGTATTTAATGCAGTCAATTAGGAAGGATGTTCCTGTGTCTCAGTGTTCTCAGGACTGTGTTCCTCTAAGCTCTGTAGGAAATGGCCAGTGAGAGACAACACCCTCTGAAGGACTTGGTTGGAGGAGAAGACCTGTGTGTAAGAGACACTAGAGCGTGGTTTCCACCTTGTACGGAATATGATGAAATCGGATCGGGAGGACTTAAGTTGTGTAATAATGATTCTCGCACCTGAATTGTTTAGATACGAAGTTTAGGGAAAACCTTTAGCTTTGTTCTTCAGTCTTAAGTGAGAAGTTATGGTGTAATAATAAAGTTAGTTTTTTGGTGTGATGGGAAGGTCTCTTAAGAGTAAAATTAGAATCCAGTTTTGCTAATGTTATATTTGTTACATTTGAAACTCATTGCATACAACTCATATTAATATCTAGCAAAATATTCTGTGATAGAAGCCCCTAAGAGTTGGTATCTGAGCTCCCTTGGAGGTCAGAGGGAGGGCGAGGGTCTGTGTGAGGGGAGGCTAGTGAGAGCTGGGCCCTGTCTAGGTTTCTGATGGCCCATTTCTGAATGGAGGAAACCCCACACCTCACCTCCACCCCTAATAAAAAACAAAGAGGAGAAAAAGGTTGGTTTTCATTATTACTTGGTTAGGTTTGGGAGGAAATTGTGTCTGTTTTAATGTAATTTTCTGCACCTAGAGTTTTAACTCTGCTGTGTTGTATGTGGATCTGTCAGGGGCAGGTCCACCCTAGACAGCTGTGACCATTGTCACAGAAGACTGCCCAGAGTCAGAGACTTTGTTTCCCGTTCAGTCTTCCCAGGGTCCACACTGCGTTGGTGCACAGAATCTATTTTTGAAGTGGACAGATGATCTTCTGAGCCATGAATGTGCGAGCCTGTGATTGGCAGCGTGTGTACTGGGATCGGACGACAAATGGCCTGGGAATGTTGGGGAGAGGACACATAGTGTAGCAGCGGCCGCGCATAGCCTCACATCCCTGGGCTCAGAGGCTGGAGAGGACTGGAAAAACCTCACCGTACGCAGTCTTGTCTCTCGCAGTCATGTGAACTTTGCGGAGGTGGCATGTGGATTTAACTGCAGGTAATTTACATGGGCGCAAATCCCATCAGTTTGAATAAGCTCTTTAGAATGAAATTGATACCTGCTTTATCACCGCTTGTACTTACAGAACTGTTCTGACTTTAGAGGAATTTACTTGTTAGAACAGTTTTCTCTCCCGTGAGTGTTGTTTGGATATATCAAGTTATAATTGGTGGGGTCAAGCCATTCTAATTGTAGGCTGTGACAAACCAAAGTCTGGACAGGAAATTTTACATGTATACTTATGAAATCAAAGGGACTAAAGTTAAGATGTATTTAATAAGGAAGTTCAAACCATCTTGCTTACCTGAGACGTCGCCTATGATGTCTAAATTTATAATATCAATTATGATACATAGACTTTATATACTTAAAATAGATTTAAGATAAAAATAAAACATAGAAGTGTATGTTTGATCTAGAACAAGAGTGGGTACTTTTTTTGTGAATGCCAGATAGTGAGTATTCTAGGCTTTGTGGACCCATTGGTCTCTGTCCCCGCTACTCAGACCACAGTTGCAGCTGAGAATCAGTATTTGGGGAGAACGGACTTGTCCCCTGGGTTCCTGTTTGCTGGTCCCTTCCTGCAATGTTGTCTTAAGACTTGGGAGGAGAGGTGGAGCGGACAGCCTCTAGAACCTGTCCCAGGAGTTTCCTTTAGATGTGCCGTGATGTAATTTTCACCACCCTGGACCAGTCCAGGTAATCATGCCCCACTTTAAGGGGTTTCCCTGTACCTTTAGGAAGACAGTGTTCAAGGCTGGATCTAGGTGACTCTTTCTTTACAGCAGTGAGTGGTTCCTAACTCCTGCAGACCCACCTTCCCTGTTTATAACATACTGTGAAATGCTTCCTGTACGATTCTGAAATGTAATTAATGTGTAATTTAAAAATCAAAACAATGCTTTAAGTAACAAAAAAGACATGAAATAAATGCAACTTGTAAACATTCATTTAAGTATGGATGCCCAGATAATAACTATACACTAGAACAGTGGTAATGGAAGTGCTGGTCTGAGGGGACAGCATGTGTCTGTAAATCCTCTAGCAGCTTCCTTCATTGAGTCTTGCTGTGGAAAAACAGTCCACTGAACAAACTCTGTTTAAATGCAGGAAGGTTCTAATGAACTTGTGGACTTGCCACTGGTCTTCAGATCACATTGTGGTAGCCCTGCTCTAGAATATGTGACTATGTTTCCACCTGTTTGCACCCATGTATAGAATCTCCATGAACGAGAGGTCCACGGAGGCCACTTGTGCCTCATGTGTTGTGCTGGTGACTCCGAGACCTTGAGTCACGTTGCTGCTGGTGACATAATTTCTCAGGTGAGCAGCTCTTGGTACATTTCCAAACCAAAATAGAGATTTCCCCCATTTACAGGTTGTTCTCCAGAAAAATGTAGTGTATAGAAAACTGTACCCCCAAAATTGTTTCTGCATGAAATAGAGTTAGGTTGTAAACCCAGGATTTTCACTTCCTTGAATATCTGGCAAGACACTGGAAAGTCAGGCAAGATGCTTAGTGACAGGTGTGTGTGTGCAGGTGTGTGTGTGTGCGTGTTGGCAGGGGCTGTCACATGCAGTGGTGTCCAGCATTCCTGGCTTTCATCCTCTAAATGCTAGTAGTGTCTCCTCCCGCCCCGCCCCCCCATCCTTGTGACAGCTACAAACGCCCGCACAGATTCCCAAATGTAGATGAATGAAGGAGTGTGGAGGTGAGGATCGGGGAGCACGTTCGTCACAGGGGTGGGTGTCAGGATGGGTGCTGTGCTGTGCTGTGCTCGGGTGCAGGTGGGCTGCGGAGGGAGCAGTTAACCCTCTGCCTCAGCTTCCTCAAGCCTCTTCTCCCCCTTATCATGTGCTCCTTCTCTGCCTTTCCCTTCCGCCCCCAGTTTTGCCCCATTCTCCCTAGTCCTTTCTCTTTTCTGTCATTCTCTAGGGTAAACTTCCTTGTCTTGATGTTCTAACATACCAGCTAGTCTTATCATTTGCAAGGTATGTTGAAAACACTTTATTACCAATAGTAATCAAAGCACCGACATTTGCAACGCACTTTTCCCAATATCACTCACTTCCCTATTGATTTTAGATTTGGGGCTGGAGAGAAAGCGGCGGAGTGCAGGCTCCTGCCTGTCACGATGCTCCGGGGGGCTCCCTTGCCCGTCACAGGAGGTTGCTGGAGGACTGAACTTGAAAGATACAGCTTGTGAGTTACTTGCCAACGCCTGCTCCCTGCGTTTAGTGGTAGATGTTACAGAGGAGGCAGAAACAAAGCCCCGTCTCCCATGTTCCCTATCGTTTGGTATTTTAACCATCTAAAGGTTTAGAAAGGTACTTTGCTTCAGCAACGTCTCACTCTGCGATGTGACCCTGTGATGCTCAGTACTGACGAACAGGTCCATTTTTCAGCGGGGGCCCTCCCCCATCCACTTCCCTCTGCGGGCCAGACCCTTTGGTGCTCTGTGAGTCTGAGTGTGAAAGTGTGTGTTGGAAGGGAGAGCGGTTACTGCTGTTGTGTCTGAAACAAGTTAGGGTTATATTTGGTGAACCAACTTTGGCTATTATCGGTTGATTTTTATGGGTTTCACAGTTGAGCAGTAATGAGTCATAATCACTACTTAATTGTCTCAAGCCAGAAGGTGGACGTGTTTTTTTCTTGGACCCTCCAGGCTGTCAGTGAAGGGGAGAAAACCTTTCCTTGGGGTTAAGTTGAAAGTCAGCTGCTGACATCCTTTCTTGGGCTGGTCGCGCTCTCCTGAGCAGACCTCTTTCCGGGAGCCTCTCTGCCACAGAGGTACAGAGCCAGTCACCAGCTCCACTCTCTACCATTATGAGTTTAATTTAATAATACAAGTAGAACATGAAGTATGTAAGTATGAAATGTCTGCTGCGTAGTAATTTAAAGCTTTTACAAGTTATGGCAGAGTTAGAGGAAGTGGTATGTTTTATTGCAGACTCACAATAGGGGTCCTTTCTCATCCTGAGGACTTGTGTTCCTTTGAAGAGTCTTTTTTGGCTTAAACCCATGACTGAATTTAATTCTCTATTTACTCATATTACCATAGATCATTTTGGGGATGGAGGAAGCAAATATTTTTTAAGAACTTACATGTGCAAGATCATTCAAAGATTCAGGCCTTCTGGCATAAAGGTTTAGTTGAAAACATAAGGACTTCATTCTAACAGCAGTGGCGGCAGCAGCCCCCAGCCCCCGAGATAAGAGCTACAAAAGTTATCTAATCCTCACTATGATCCTGCCAAGGTGGGCCTTGTGTTATAGTGCTGACATCAAAGATGAGAGATGCCAAGTGCTTATGAAGGTCACAGGCTGCTAGGGGCCAAGTCTGTGTTTTTGCCATTACCCTTCTTGATAACATATTCCTGTTGTACTGGGCTTGTCTTAGGTTCTTGGATGAGGCAGACATACCCACTGGCCCTGGCCTCCCTTCCTCTGGCTGCAGTGAACATGCCCTCCCTGCACCCCAACCCCTTGGTTAAGTTCTAACCACCATTTAAGTTTCATCTTAGATGTGAGCAGATAGGCATTTCCTAACCTCCACATCAGCTTCTTCCTCCACCCCACTCCCCAGCCTGCAGGATGTCCCCTTGACTTCCTGTAATCCCCAGCTTTCTACCTGTTGCATTTATGGTATTAGTTGGGTGATGGGTGCCTACTCTCCTGGACTCTTAGCTCAGTGAGGGCAGGAGCCGTGTGTCATCCTTGCCTAGCATGGCACGTGGCACATGGTGGGTGTACGGGAGATGGTTTCTAAATGAGTGAAGGGATGTTCATACTTTCGTCCACCATGTTCCATGCAACACACACAGAGCAGAAAGCGAGAGAGAGAGGTGTGCGCAGCCTTCACGTCATGGGCAACAGAATTTAAAACATTGCACACTAAATCATTAAAAAAAGGATATGTTTTCAACATACGCATTTTTGTTTACTTAATATGTACTGTATACTGCAAAAATTCACAAAATTGGAACTTTAAAAAGGATGAAGAAATTTTGAAAACATGGTGTTTCTAATATATTTTTCTGTGTCACAAAATCAGCTGATGCGAGGACCTACTGTCCTGGCAGCTGGGCTGCTGGGGAGCTGGGGCAGGCTTTGCAGGAAGAGGAAGTAACTAAGCTGGTTCTAGGGTCTAGTGGGATTGGATGGGACAGATCAGAGCCTGGTCTAGGGTGGGAAGTGCAGGGCTCGTGCAGGGAGGGATTCACATATGGATGGGGTAGGGGAGATAAGATTCATCAGAAAGACTGGGACTTGGCTGGGGCTGAGGTCTGATTCTGTTCAAGATGTAAGACTTCACCATCCTGAAATGACAGGTTATTAAGTTCTTTGAGGAAGCAGATAACTGCCTTCCCCCTATCCTTCAGTAAATACTTTTCCTTCCTTCTCGTATCTTTGAGTGTAGTAGAAATCAGGTGTAATTTATTCTATCTCTTTATAAGAACTTGGTTAATTTTTTCCCTTCTCTATCAGATACACCTGAAAGATTTACTCTTTGTCATTGAAAATGGTGATGAGGTTCCTGTACAGAGGACGGCACCAAGCCATGGACTAAGTCCATAGAGAAATACTGGTTGTTTCAGAGGTAGAATAGGTGACAGGATAAAAAATGTACAATTCAGTGTTAACATTTGGACGAGCTAGGCAGTGGCTAGGGGCACCTGGTGGTTGCAACCTTAGAAGCTGGTGGCCAGGCCAGTGGATGGAGGAAGTGCCTCTTCTCTGGCTGAGCTGTGGGCGGGGTGGCAGCTGCCTTGGCGTATTTAACCCCATGTTGTGAGACTGCTGGTGATGCTTGTCAGGGGTGGACAGCTCCCCTGAACCAGTCTGTAATCTCAGTATCTTTTAGGGGCAATGTTTACGCCACACTGAGATGGGGGAAATACACTGAGATTGGTAGTTAGAGAATCAATGTTGAAAAATCACATTTGGGGTAGTGTAGGGAGTGAAATAAATAGTGAAAATTATTCCTGTTCTAACTATAACACTGTGTCTGCAAATAAGGGGAAGCATTGTAATGCTTGCAGGTTGCAGTGCAAAGTGTGTTTAGCCTATTTGATGGAAGCAGATACGTCAGTCTGCGAAGAGGAATGTGTAAGTTGTCACAGCAGGTCATTTAACAGAGGTGTGGGGCATTTAAAAGTGCTTTATTTGTAAAAAAAACTCTGAAATGGCTATTATAAAAAATGATCTCATGTGTAAAGCTAAATTATTTTTAAGGAATATCTATAATGCAGAATATTGATGAGAAAATACTAGTTTGTTTTAGGTTAAAATGCATAATTTTTTTGTTAAAATGATAGTTTATAAAAACGATAAAAGAAAATGTACTTTTGCCCTAAATTATATTCCAATAACGTGGAAATTTTGATCTAAATGAAATATTAATAAGGCTTTAAGAATTTTTTTTTAGGAAACTTAAGGGGAAAATGGTATCTCTGAAAAACAAAGCAAAACCAAGACAAAATATTATCCATTCTCACATAGCGTATTCAGAATATAAGGAAAACCTAGGAAGTATATTTTGCTACTTGTAAAACATTTCTTTTCAGATAATTTGTTGATCCTTTAAAAGTGTGTTTTAAGCATCTTATAATACAGTCTAATTCATTCACACGAACTAACAGATTCTATAAATAAAACAGACCCAATCTTATTTTAAAAAAAAATGCAGCAGGAAGACCTGGGTTTGATTTGGCTGCACTGTCTCCAGTAAGTGGTGGTATCTCATCTTTGACCCTCGAGTCCCTGGTTTCTAAAGTGTAGACCATAAATGTATTTATCTTACAGGCAGGGTTTAGTCATTAGGTTTGGTAATAAATGCTTTGAAAACTGTAAAACCCTATATAAAATGTAATTGTTTCAGTGATTTAAGGATGGAATGTTGGCCAGTGATCATTCTGCCAGGTCCAAAGGTAGTTTCATTTAAGCAAACTGGAAATCTTCTAGAAAAAGGAAATATATATATGTATATATTTTTCCAAAGCCAAAATGTGAAAACCATGAATAAAATTTTAACAATGATGTATATCCATTCTAATCTGAGCATGTATTTGTGGAATGAGTTCATGGAAAGTTGTCAAAAGCTTTTGGGTAGGGAATGTAAGCGTTTTGGTGGTTTCACTGCTGAAAGTAAACATTTTTGAGAAAACTTAAAACTTGCAGCTGTCGATTCAATGGACTGATCCAGTTCTGTTAGGTAGATAACCTGTTTAACAAATAATTTATTTATGGTAGGAACCAAGCTAATTTTATTCAGCTGTTGATTTCTCTGAGCATACATCTAAATATGGAATTATGATGTTTTGGCCTTTGATGAGGCAATTTTTAAAAAATATTATTTATTTTAACATTTTTTTAAAAAATTGAAGTGCAGTCAGTTACAATGTGTCAATTTCTGGTGTTCGGCACAATGTCCCAGTCATGCATATACACACATACATTTTCATATTTTTGGAGGCAGTTTTAATAAAGGTTTTTTCCAGAGCCTGAAAGGTCCCCGGAAAATAAAAATGTAATGGTGATTAAAGGTACTTTCTTTAAATGTGTTCAGAGTCTTAAAATGTTTTCATCTTTTATACAAGGACAGAGAACATTTTATGAAAAAGAAGTTTATCTTAATTATAAAATGTATGTGTTTATTCTTCAGGCCTTCGTCTTATAGTGAACCATTTGCCAAAGCCAAGGTAATGAAGACGTTAAGTAGCCACCTTTCTGTTCAGTGCATCTAAAAGAACTGTTGGGTTCAGGAATAGTTAGCTTGAATATACGCACTTACTTCTCCAGAGGAATATTTGGCCAAGGTAGTAAATATACTATTTTAGTTACTACTCTATATACCCAAACTTTGTGTGCCTTTAGGAGAGCAGAAATAGTCATACTATATCTATTCAAAGTAATCTCTCCTCCATTCCAAATGTGTTCTTAATAATCAGTTACAGAGTAGTATTTTTTGAACAATGTCTTTGTAACATTTCCAGTCTTTTTTTCCTTTTCTTCCTTTCTTTCCTTTTCTTCCTTTCTTTCCTTTTCTTTCTTTCTTTCTTTCTTTCTTTCTTTCTTTCTTTCTTTCTTTCTTTCTTTCTTTCTTTCTTTCTTTCTTTCTTTCTTTCTTTCTTTCTTTCTTTCTTTCTTTCTTTTTCTTTCTTTCTTTCTTTCTTTCCACTCTCTTTCTTTCTTTAATTTTGGCCAACTTTATTAGGATATAACTAACATAGCATAAAAATCACCTATTTAAAGTGGATGATTCAGTGACTTTTTAGTGTATTCAAAGTTGCATGACCATCATTACAGTTGGTCAACTTTAGAACACCTTCATTGCCAGAAAGAAACCCCACACCCCTAACCTTCAACCCTTCAGTCTTCCCACCCCTTCCAGTCTTTTTTTTTGGGGGGGGGGCAGAGGTACTGGGAATCGAACCCAGGACCTCATGCATACTAAGCATGCACTCTACCATTTGAGCTATACCCCCTGCAGTCCTAGGCAGCTGCTGCACTATTTTCTCTGTGGATTTGCCTGTGAAACAGCTTGTTTCATAACTTGAGAAACGTATACAGAGGGATGTTTCCAGCCTTCCTCCGATTGCAGTGCAGTAACGTGGTGCACCTGTGTAAGCCACTGAGCCCCCCTGCCTGCCTGCTCGGCGTTACAGTTTTCCCTCTGATAGCATCCCAGTGTTCTTTCCCTTTGGTCCCCATGTGGTGGCTGATGTAGTGACTAAGAAGGACAGGGAGGGTATAGTGGTACGTAGTGCTGCTGTAGGTGTGGTGTGAGGTGAGGCTGAGAGGACATGGCTTGCATGATGCGTTGAACAGCAGAGAATTTGTGCAGACAGCCTGACCAGGCATGCTGGAGTTGTGTGTGCACACGTGGTGCGCACACCTGCTGTTTCCAGCAGTTGTTGAGTGGAAGTCAACAGTTGTAGCCTGGACACAGATGGAAGTGAACATGACAGTGGAAGATGAGATATGAGCAGTCACTGAGCTCACTGACCAGCTTGGTGCTTAAAATGCCTGACTGGCCCCAGCTTAGCGACTTCGTCTCCGTCCCAGTAGACGGAGGGGATTGATAGATAATGAGCTGGCCAATAATATTGGTCAGGACTTGAAAAGGGAAGTGGGCTACAAGCTGAGCCCAGACCTGCCGGCCTGGTTTTAATTTAGAATTAGCTACAATTTGAAGTAGAATTCACGACTCAACTGTTTCTCTTCTTTCTCAGCATCAACGCTATTATTACTGGTTGGGCAAAATTACCTTAAAAGCATTACTTTGGGTAGTTATTTTATTTTATTTTATTTTACTTTTATTTTATTTTATTTTATTTTATTTTATTTTATTTTATTTTATTTTATTTTATTTTATTTTATTTTATTTTATTTTATTTTATTTTATTTTATTTTATTTTGTTTTGTTTTATTCTAGCCACTGCCCCTGTCCTGCCTGCCTATTATCAATTAAACGTGCAGGAAGAGCTATGTATGTTCTCCTTTTTATTTTCTGTGACTTAAAGTGATTATAGTTTTCAGACAAAATCAGAGCTGTAGAGTGGAATTTACATGTGAGAAAGTGGAGTTTGGGTCAGATTTCTTGAAATACTGGGCATATCAGAGATTTTAACAGGAATTAAATTAGGAGAATGCTCAGCGATTTTGTTTTCCGAGGGGCTGCAGCAGGTGTTGGAGGTGAACGGACTACCTGCACTCTGGGAAGGGCTTTCTGTGAGTAAGAAGGTAATTAAGTGTGGTGAAGAAAAATATTTCGGTGTTTTCTTTGAAGCCGATTTTAACCCTTAATTGGTTCATTAATTTAAAACACTTAGAGGATCAGTGACAGGGTCTTTCCCTCTCTTGTGGTGCAGTAATGAGTAAACTCTGCATCGCTCTGTCACCTCACATGGACTCACTTGCAGCCTGTGCAGGCGCGGCCAAGGAGGCAGGGGCTTGATGGGCGCACTGTCTCTTGCTCTGGTTGAAAATCTCCATGTGCATATAATCCAGGACTGTAATAAAAAGAGAATTCAGTGTACATCCTTTTTAAAATGTAACTTTTTATGCTCTTTCTTCCATTCACATAAATAATTCAGTAAGTGATCCTTAAGCTAAAGTCTTGCAATGCAGCTTTGTGAAGAGCCTGGGGGCACAACTGCAATGCTTTCTGCCTGGTCTTGAATGGTGTTGCCTGGAGCTGAGAAGTCCCTGGTTTCAAGTCTCTGGTTTAACCTTGAGTTAATTAATCCCTTGTAAACCTCTGTTTTCTCAGGGAAAATAGGTAGAAAAACGGGCACTTCTTAGGCTAAGGAGAAGTGCCAGCTGATGGTATCTGTTCAGTGAGTGGCGATGCCAAATGTAATGATAATGTTGTTTTTGTTGTTCATTTTATTTTCGTATAGGACAGAAGAGGAGGGTACACATAATCTGAAATTGTTGGCCATAGACTTGAGATGTGGAGCAGAATGCCTAGGGTGTTTTGTGTAGTCAATAAAGTAAAAAAAATACTGAAAATTCAAATATTAAACTGCCAGAATAACTCCAGAATATATAAATGGCATTCTAACAAATTGTGCTTATATGTTTTTGATGGAAAGTAAGAATTATTTTGTAATTTTCTTTTCTGATTAGCTGTACAGACCTCCTATCCCCCACTCCCCCTGCCCCCCAGCCTTTCTCAGTGCTTGTGTGAGCTTCCAGATAAAGCTGGTATTCCTCCTCCTATACTTGGTTGAAATGTGCAGGATAAGAATTAGGTGCAGTGATTCAGTCTGCAGCGGCAGCTTTCATGCGTCTCAAAGTCTGGAGCCTTGGTCTCTTAGTTGAAAAGAAGTGCATCAGCATAGCAACGTGAAGAAGTAGAATTCATCCCCCCACTCCCCTCCCTGGCCCCTGACTTGTCTTCACCAGGCGCTTGACTGGGAATTGATCTCCCTATTTAACCCTCCCTGACCCCGTCAGGTGCCACCCATTTCACAGATGGGGACTCTGAGGCCCAAGGCCACCCAGCTGCGGAACAGAGTTCCGATTGGGTTGAGCCAACTCAAAAATCCCACATTCTTTCCACCATTGTCTGCCTCGTGCTCCGTGGAGAGGAAGATACAGAAACATATATAACTGTGAAATTCACAATGGAAGTAGGAATTTCAGTTCAACAAACATCAGAGGATGGATGGAGAACTGTATGGGGTCTAAAGAGAGAGCATCTCTCTGTCTGCATTGCCCCCTCCCCTCCCTAGGAAAGGCTTCATGAAGTTTTGACTCCAGACTTAATAGAAGGATGGCAAGGCGGAGACAGTGATAAGAGCAGAAGGAATAGTTTCCCGATTTTGAAGTAAATTCACATATAGTTTATAAATTTTTTGAGACTACCCCAGCTGTCCATCTAGAATGTCCCCTAGGTTTTCCTGTCTCTCTAGCTGTTCCTTCCTAAACTCTTTGCCAGGCTTTCCTTCCTTTGAAACATAAATTTTGCTGTTTTTCAGAATTTTGTCCTTAGTCTGTGAGTAATCAGTTTTCAGATAGTAATAATAAAAGTTAATAGGAATCATACAGGTTTCTGGAATAAGGCTTTAGAAACTAAATGCAGCATGAAGTTTATTTGCTTTTATGAATGTGATGTGGTTATGTTGATTTATTCTAGCAAAGAAGTGATTTCTGAAAACGGGGTTAGCTTTTATCTACTAAATGCAGTTCAGTAGGGAGATAGTTTCAAATCAGGAGCTTCACAGTGGGGATAAACGAAGACAGAAGGGTTCTTGGTGGCTGGAAGATTAGGAACTGATGTATTTATGTATGTGAAAATCATTGTAAAAGTTTAGCTAAGCTGTCATCCTGAGACTGTCCCCCTCCCCTTTTTTACATAACAGCAGATTTTCATTCCCCTCACTCTTCCCTTGCTGTGAACAGTTGCATTTAAGCATTATCAGCATTAAAAACATATTTGGGAGGAAATCCAAGCCAAGCATCTGTTAAGCAGCCAGACATTCTCCAAAAACCCTTTCAGCTGTAAGCAGTGGGTGTGTGCGCCTTGTCCCCTTCCACACACGCGGAGACTGGCTGCCTGCGTTCTTTGGGGAGGGGTGGGTAGGAGAGGAGGTGGTTCCTCCGCAGACTTTTAGACAAGGGGGAAGGGCATGGGGAGGGGAGAGACTACCTGTGTTTCACCAAAGGCATCAAGTTCTATGTGGTAGAAAACAAGACCCCAGTTATCAACATCTGATAAAATTCTGTAAGTCTAGTAATTGGTTTGAATTTGAGAGGATATTAAACTTGGATTTTTCTCCCCACTTTCTTTCTTTCATTTTTTCCCCCTCTTAGTACAGCCTCGATGGCATTTCTTCATTAAAGCTGTTGGCAAAACCCATTTTAGATACAATATGATGTAAGTTTGAAGTTTATATTATTTTCTCATGAACTGTGAAACAGAAGTTTGTAAGAGTTGTTCTTGGGTTCCTAGAGTGTGACTGGTTAAGTACTGGTGATAGTTTTTTAGGGAAATAGTGATGCATTTCAGTACATTGAAAGGAGCAAAAATGTTATTTTAATTCTCTTTTTTTGTTATTTATCAGTGTTAAATTGAGGCTTTTTTTTTTTTCTTTCCCTACTGAGCTTATTTTTGGTGAAGACCACTAAAGCAGTTTGAGGGCCTTGTTCAAAGAGGAGTCTTTTCCAAAGACCTTTCTTTCATATTAACTTACAACAGGCTTTGTTTTGGGCCTGTCTCATCTATATTTGAATTCACAGTTAATGTGTAATTATCTCTTGAGCATCATAAATTTCCTTATAATAAGAGAATTAAATGATACTGATTTAGGGAAACCAAATAGAAATTATGGAGTAGGCAGAAGATTTTGTGATCTTTTACTAATCTTTGGTACGATCATAAAATCTGTCCGTAGTAAAACCAGCACTGTTTTAGGATGGCCTTTAGCGGGTACCATGGGAGCAGGCTGGAGGGAGTGGAGAGAGTCAGCTGTTACTCCGGACTTTAGACTGTGTGTTTTAAAAAAGTTTTTAGAACCTTTTATTTATTTGAAACTTGAGTTATGTATAGACTGATTTTTATAATGTTGGACTTAGAGAACTTTCAGATTCTAAAACTGATTTTTTTTAGCATTATTTGCATTTGTATTTCATCACTTTAAATAGCACAATTTGAAGAAGACAAAGCAGTAACAACTAAAACGTGAATTTGATCATTTTAGGTTCTTGTTTCTTCTCTGGGCTCAGACACACTGTAATTGTCTTTGCTTCTGCTTTAACACATTAGGTAGGATGTGCTAGTTGTATTAGTAGTGGAGTCTCTTGATGCCACATGAAGGACAAATTATATTCCATGAAAGCTTGGAATCTTTTTGTAACAGTGCAATAAATTTGAGTGCTTTAATTTTTACTAAAATTGAAATAAATTATATTACTCTGACAGCATTCTTAATAAAATAATAATGACAACCACTAACCTCAGTCACTTACGGTACTTAGCAAATGCCAGGCACTGGTCTGCACTCTTAACTTGTATTAACTCTAACCCACAGTGCTGTGCCACAGGATGGACATACTGTTTCACAGATGTGGAAACTGAGGTACAGAGAAGTTAGGTGACTTATTCAAGGCCACACAGCTCTTGTGTGGCAAAGCCAGGCTTGGAATCCAAGTGGTATGGTCTTACTTCTGTGTTCTTAACCACGTGCAGCTGTTCTGCTTGATGTTTTCAGCTGACTGATGAAAAGTTCTTTCCTCCGCTACATTAATATGACCTTACAATATGAATATACATATCTATGTATGCAACAGAGATACACTAAATCATTACCTTTTCTCAACCCGTGTATCTTACATAGAATATGTCCTTAGCAGAGAACACATAGAAGACCGATCCTATGGAAATCTGAAGTCTGGTCAATTTTTATGATTAAAAATATGATGACCATTGGTAAGATTTTTTCTTTGGGGAATCCTCACAAGAAGAAAATAAAGTGTTGTCTGCCAGTCATGGAGGACCGTCTGCTTCTATCTCCATACTCTCTAACAAGTGAATATTAGGAGGAATGCATAGTAATGTGGGGCCTTTTAATCCCCTCTTTGATTGTTCAGGCAGCCAACCCTTAATTTCCCACGTTGTTGGAGAATTAACTAGAAACGGGAGATACAGTCCCCACCTCTGTGGACTCCCTCTCTACTTGGAAAGGTGAATTGTAGGGGGACCATGAATCACACACCTGGTCAGTAAGTTCCAGCTGAGGAGACTTTCAGGACAGAGCGCACAGCGATGAGAGTCCCCAGGTGTGGGATGGACACTGTCTTCCCTCCCCTAGTGCCAGAGCCAGCTCGGCAGGTGTGCAGCGGAGACTTCCGGGCCTTCTCACCCCTCCCTTGCGGCTCCTTTCTGGCTTCTCTCTTTTCCGGTAGTGTTTTGGGTGTTTGCACATCTGTCCCCGCCTCTGACATCACCCTCCCTTTCCTCTCCATCCACATTTACCTTCTTTCCTCCACCTTCAGTCCATACCATAGAAAGAATTTTTTTTAAGTTTGATTTTGATTCAAGGCCCTATTCCTTAATGCTAGTAAACTTTTCCCACACCCTCCTTAAGTTACTCTTAGCTTCCAGAGTCCTTGGTTGGTTTTTCTTTGTTCGTAGTCCTTGATTTTAAAAAGTTTTCACATACCTACGCCACTTTTATTATGAGGGTCTTTTGATTGAGAAAATGATTTTTTGGAAGATATTGCACTTCACATAGAGATGATAATGAAAAAACAGTGTCTTAGAATGAACAGAGTATCTAGGTTTGAAAAAAATTATTCAGCAGGAGGCTGTAAGCCAAGCTAGTTTTTCCTCCCCAGCATTTGCTTTTCTCATACATTTGTAAGGAAAACATATGCCGTGAAAATAATTAGGTGCATTAAAAGGCCTTATTGACTTTTGTGTACTTGGCAGGTTTTTTTCCCCTTAATTGTGTGCATTTTTCACTAGTTTTTGTTTTGTATGATTAGTTTTTGGTATAGGCATGCCAGTAGCCTAGAGCCTCCTCATTCATCAAATAAAGGATAAAAAAAAATAGCAAAGGCCTTGTTTGAGCTTTCCACCTGCTGTTCCACAGACTAGCTGGTACGCCGGCACCGCCGCCGTGTGCAGCAGGGCCGGGCGGCGGAGGGCTCCTGGTGAGGGGAAGTGACTCAGATCCTGCCCGGGGCCTGGCTGGCTGCACTGCTCGGTCACTGCCCGACGGAGGGGAGCTCATTTACCATTTCATGCTTTGGGCCCATTAGTTAAAATAAGGAAAATAAAACATCAAGGAAAAAGTTTTGAGGTCTTTGAATAGAACACTTTAACCCAGGACTTGATGTTTCTTTCATGTAGGTAGATCCTAATACACTAAAAAATATAACCTATTTTTCAAAAAAGACGATTATTTTGCATTTGAAGTTGCCAGCTTCGGGAGTGCATTCTGAGGTTGTGATTTTTAATTTAAGCATTCGGTATAGAAGTGCATAGGATTTCAGGTCTGTGGTTCAGCTGTGTCTGCGTCCTTCTTCTAAGGCTCTCAGAGATGTAGGTAGCATTTTCACAGTACATGTAGAATACTTACAAGCAACTTATGGCCAACTTTTCTGAATTGGTTATTTACTTTCTAGAATGAGTTTTCCTATAGGATTGATACTGGTGGCTCGGCTCTCAGGCCAGCCCCTACAAATCAACCTAACCTGTAATATCATTGAACTATTGTATTAAGAATATTAGAGAAAATAAACAGTGATCATTAATACAGATTTGAAGCTCTGATGGGCCAGTGGGACCAACCGTGTTTGCCCCTCACTGAAGCCCACTTGGCAAGAAGCAGGACCCTGGTCAGTGGCCAGGAATTCCGTGCTCCACTCCTTGTCATCAGCTTCAGAAGTAGCAGTCCTCGTGCATTCTGGTGGGTCCATCAGGAATGGGCCCCGCTCTGGTAGGGACATCGCAGTCACCAAAGCTGGAGTGCAGGGTGAATGCCGTTTGGGGCTTGCATGAGAGTCAGCTGGAAGCTGAGTATTTAAACGCTAAGTGTACAAAATTCCCTGCAGCAGACACTGAAATATTACTGACATAAAGTTTGAAAAAGCTAGTGAATCTTTTGGGTCAGTGACAAGGTAGCATTTGTTGTGATAGAGTGTCTCTAACATTACTCCTGTGTGACTGTTTCACCATTCTTAGCTTGTAACAGCCACTCGCCATCCTGTGGTAGATCCACTTGTCCATGGTATTGAATTTGGTTTTTGTGAAAGCTTATTTGCATCTGTTGAAAATGCTGGCATAATTTCTACATTGGACAACCCCAGAAACCTGAGCCCTTCTTTCACTGACGCTTCTTATTTCAGCTAGAACATTCTTTCTGAATGTGTGTGCTAGGATCAGGGTGTGTGCACAGTTTTCAAATGGTGCAGTCTTTTTCTGCAACAACGAAGCTTCTGATTCGGGGAGTGCCTCCAGTTCCTCCACCTCCTCCTTTACTTTTGAATTAAGAAGAGAAGGGCTTAGATTTCTTTCTTTTTTTTTTTTTTTAAGGCAGCTGCTAACAAAAATCATGTTTTCTTAAGAGCTGTGCTTGTCACCATGTAGTGATGGTGTATGTCGGCCCAAGCTGGGGACAGTTCTGCTGGGATGAATGGGCGATGCTGAGGCATGGAAGAGCTTCCCTATGTCCATCAGTAGCCTTTGCAGCAGACCGTTCCTGTCCCCACAGTGGTTTGTAAGGCTGTCTCTGCCTGTGCACACAGAGGCTATTGAGAAGAGCAAGTGGGTAAAGGGTGTGAGGGGGGTTGCCTTGTGCTCCAGGATTTGGGTAGTTGCTAGCCTGTTGACACCACTGCCACCCAGGGGTTCAACCTCTGAAAGCCCGATTTGCCAAATGATTCCCATTCTAGTTAAATGATGCAGGCTCTGGAATCAGCTCTTTTGAGTGTTGAGTATACTTGGCATCTGCTTCTAAATAGGAAAAGATTGAAGCTACCTAAGCACAGAGTGTATGTTAAGTACTGCCTGATTGTTCTGGAATGTAACTCTTAGGTAATAATATAATGAGAGAAACACTCATCATCCAGCCCCTTGATTTATTTAAACCCCTTGTAAATTTTACTTGCCCTCTCACCTTAAACCATTTATTTTATCTGATAAGGAGTTATAAACACTGTTTTATTGTATCCTTTGACTCAATTTAATTCACAAGGTGAAAGTTCAAAGTAAACAGAATGCCTTTTTAAGTAGAAAAATAAAATGTAACTTAAGTTCAGGATCAACATTACTAAAGTTTCGGTATCTCCTTTCTCTTAAATTTAAAACTTGATTTATTAGACATTAAAGTAGGTGGGAATTCTCAGGTTTAATAACACCCAGGGCTGAGGAGTACCATGCTCGTGGAACTTAATATCTTTGTCAGTGTTTTAAAACAGCAAGTCCATCCATAAAGTCTCATCTCCACTTTCCTGAGCTGTTGGGATGTGGGAAGGATAAAAGGGGGATGGGGCCAGCTTTGTTCCACCTGTATCCACCTCCTGGTAGCTTCACAGGTAGGCCCAAAGCTGTCAGTTCTCT
Organism: Camelus bactrianus; assembly: GCF_048773025.1. Lineage (NCBI taxonomy): Eukaryota > Metazoa > Chordata > Mammalia > Artiodactyla > Camelidae > Camelus > Camelus bactrianus. The sequence continues at coordinate 11,891,162 of NC_133541.1, forward strand.
GCAGGGTATTAGAACCGAGGTGCTCTAGGTATTAAGGGCCCAGCCCAGCCCAGCCCAGCCCAGCCCAATCCAAAAATGTCACTTTTTCTTCCAACTCCAAACCCACATCTTCCCTGGTTCAGCCATTTCTACAGAGCAAGCATATTGTTTATTCTTCAGCTCTCCTCTCTCCAGTCCCACCTCCACTCACCCTGCTCACTCCCCTCTGCATGGGGCTGGGGACCTGGGACAGGGAGGTGGTGGGTACGTGGGCAGGAAGGGTAACATCTCTTGGCTGTTAATACTGCCATTATTTTATTCTCCCTGATCCCGTCTCTGCAGCTGTCTGTTGGTTCTTCAGAGACATCCCCTCCCCCCACCTCCCAGAATGTTCCTAAATTCTGGTGAGGCACATTCCAGGTGGCCTTTTACAGCTCCCCTCCAGAGTCTCCCCTGGAGGTGCACCCTGCTCCCTACTGCCCCTGCCCCACTAGCCTGGCCCGGCTGCTCTCAGGACCTCTCCATGGTCCCTCTGCCCTCACCAGCAGGATGTGTGTCTGCCCAGACTGGAAGGTGTGGGCTGCAGAGTTTGCTGCCCTCTCTCCTCCCACCACCTCAGCCTGCTGGGCAGGGGCTGGCGCCAGGAAACCCCGCAGAGATGCGCCTGGGGCCTGGCGTTGGAATGCCTGGGCACTTCCCCCATCTGCCCTGGCTTCAGGCCTGAGCCAGGTTCAGGGTAATGGGGATGTCCTGGTACTGTCACATTTGGGGATCTGGACTTTGCTGCCGTAATCCCTTGTTTTGAGGAATGGGTGAAAACCGCAGAATTATAGGGAAGATCGGTCTGAGTTACGGAAAAATTTAATGTGTAATTCATTTACAGTTGCAGTTGATACACAGCTTTACATGAACAGTTTTGTTAATTCTTGTATTCTGTTACAGTAAAAAATAAGTCTTAAGAAATTCATTCTTATAATTTAACTCAGAAATTGAAATTACATTGTAGAAATTCTTAATCACTTGAAACTTGTTTTGGAAAATGCACTGAATTTTGTGGTCGTTTTCTTACAGGACGCACATGCACACATACACATACACCATTTAGATTTGTAATGTAAATTTCCATTGTGTACATTAAAATGTACCTTGACTTTGTCTCATGACTTTACAGTCTGTATTGAGAGAGCACACCATTTGGACAGCAAAGTTCACAAGTTAGAATCTGTGGACTTAGATATCTCAATAAAAAAGACGAGCTATTTGCTGGCCTTTAGCTCTGCTTGGTTTTAGCTTTTGAGTATAGGAAATTTAGATGCATCTTACACTTCATGATATATTAGGAAATCATGGGGTTAGAAATTGGTAATACACCAAGTTAAAATGATAAAAGGAGCTGTTGAAGGAATCATGCTCTTATGTTATAACTTATGTTATTGCCTTCCCACTTTTTTTTTAATTAGAAAGAGATAGAATGTCCAATCTTAGGCTTTAGGTAACTGAAATTCTGTGTCATTCCCTTTTATTAAAACAGCTGCTGTTGAACTGTGTTGAATTCATTTGCATACTATTGACTGCCGCTTCAAAATGACATTGAGTAGCTTAGGAAAGTAAAATACATTGATTTGAACTGTTCATTACTTTGATGGTTAATTTTATATTAATGAATAGATTGAAAATACATGGAAATGTTGCAGCCTGGGCCCCAGGCAGTGTCTTTGCTCCCGATGCTATGCTGTAGGGGAGGAGCCCCGGGTCCTGCCTGAGCAGAGGGCAGCTCATGCCTGTGCCTCTGCCCCCCTCCCCCAGGGTGGGCCCCCCATTAGTACTGCCCAGCATGGGCATCTGCCTGTCCTGTACAGACAAGAGGATGGCTCCTTCATGGTCAGGAACTGGTCTTTTCAGATGCGCATCATCAGAGCTGACACTGTCTTCACACTGTGGGTGCTCAGTGCTGTGCTCACTTGTCCTTAATCCTGAGAGCAAGTCTACACCTAAGACATTCTTGTCCCCATTTGATAGATGAAAACCCTGGTGCTCTAAGAGTTTATTAACTCGCACATGATACTTCTGGGGTTTGATTCCAAGCCTGACTGACTGCCCAAAGGCAATGATCTCTCCTATTATTCTGAGCCCCCTGAAAAAAAGATCTGCCAAGCCCCTGGCACAGACACTACACTCAACACAGGTGAGCGAGACGTGGTTCTACCCTGAGCGCTCACAGGTCAGGAATAGTCAGGGAGTCCTGGACCTGCTAACCTCGAGGTCCACAGAGGGCAGGCTGGCTGCGGGTAGTTGACCTATATGTTGTTTCATAGAGGCAGCCACGTGGCTTCTCCATTGAAGTGGTGGAAATGTACGAGGGAGCCTTGTTGGTAAGGCAGGTTGGAATTGGAGAGGTTGAAAATTTGATTTCTGAGCACTAGAGCCATCCTAGGTGCTGGGTGAGAGGTGTTACCCTTTTGCAGCTGCCCATCACTCCAGGCTAAGGCTGATTTGCAAAGGGAGGTGTGAGACGGGCAACCTTCTCATGACTTTGGCTTGAAAAACAGCTGCACTTGCAGGACGTTGGAGGAGGGAATTACCGATGGAGAGTGTGTCCTATGGCTCAGGCTTCATTTGTCCTGTTGTGCGAGTTTAATTGCATGTGTTGAGTTCAAGCAGGTGGACAGACCCCTCGGCACAAATACTTTGTCTCCAGGGCTGGGGAGTGAGCTTTAGTCAAGGCAGCCATAAAGGGCAGGCTTGTTTGCTCACGGTGCACGTTTGGTGAGCAGAGTGCTCGGTAATAACGTCATTCTCAGCCGACTCCTGGCCTGCTTGTTTAATAGAATCATCTTAAAATGTGCAGAGCAGCGCTGAACCCGTGATGACCTGCCGGGGGGCTGGTTGGAGGACGTGCCCGGGCTCGGCTCTATGACACCCGGTGCAGCTCCATCCTCCAGTGGACTGAACGTGGAGACCATGTGTACATCAGTCAGTACGCCACCTGCCCGGGATAGAGCGCTGAGGCAGGTCTGGAATAAGAACAGATGTTCTGCCGATTTCTTACCTAGTTCATGAAAACACCTTATTTTCCTTCCCTTTCCAGTTTTAGGAATTACCCTGTTAAGAACAATTGTGCTCGAGAAGGCACAGGGAAATGATGAATATGAATTTGTTGGCGAATGTAAGCTGCTCGATTTTATCATCTTGGGGGCATGTTTTATTTTTGACACAAAGAAAAGAGAAGGGGATTTTCACCAACAGAAGCTGCCGCCTCTCACACAGCTCTGTGCACTGCTTAAACTAGCGAGCAGTTGCTTCTCCCGCAGCCCGGCTCTGCACAAAGGGGATGATGTAATCTTTTCACTGCCGGCCACGTGGCCCGCATGCCGTAGTCACTGTCTTCACGCGGACACCTCTGCGCTCGCTGCCTGGAACGACTGTGCATTTGGAATCGAATTGCATTCCTTCTCCTTGCCCAGGCTGGCCTTCTTCACCTGTGTATCCACATGTGTGCCTTCGTGCTCCTGGGTAGTGTGGGTGGCTTTTCTTGCAGAAAAATGACCAGAGTAGCATGTTGTAGAGAGCCGTGTGGGTTGTGTGTGCACATTTAAAATTGCGGGAGAGGACACTGTTGCCACTAGCAACCACTTGCCTGTTTATTAGAGGGGTGAAATACCCATGGCTCAGGCTCCCCCTTCAAGCTTTCTGGTGAGTGCTGACCGCGGCTCACCTGTGCCTGGGTGCCCTGGTGGGGTGAGCAGACAGACCGCGCTGCGTGCAGCTGCATGAACATGGAAGCGCATCCTTTCCAACTGAATGACTCCTACCACGCGTGCTGCCTTTGGTTGTCCTTCCTCCGTGGTTGTCACTCCATCCTGTTGATTTAGGGCAGTGACCGCTGCCATGGACTGCACCCTTGTTTGTTCAGCTTTGGGTTAAATGCTTTTCCTGCATTTACTCGTTAGGTTCTGCCAGTAGCTTCTGAAACACACGGATTACAGAGGTGGAAACTGCAGCTGGGGAAGAGGGGGTGCTTTGCTGCCCAGAAGACAGAGACAGGCTGGGGAGCACCTTGCATTTCATCCCTGGTTCTTTCTTTCTCTGAAGGAAAGATTAGGTTGGGAGCATTCTTTCTCCTCACACCACCCTGGTGATTCTCTGGCCAGTTTTTAAGAGTCCCTGGGTCTGTGAGCCCTTGGCCACTGGGCTTTCATGACACCAAGACAGCTCTGCTCCCCTGGACCTGGCTTTGTGGGTGATGTGATTTTGGTGGTTAGGTACTATGGCCTGAAATAGGGAATTACAAGATTTCCTTGATCTGGGGGCCCCATGCCTCTAGGGACCTCACTGTTACACTGTATCAGCACTATTTTAAATCAGCATTTATAGGCTGCATATAAGGTAACAGAGCGTCTTAATCCCAGATTCTAAAACTGTCTTATTGAGAGAACTTGGAGCCTGAGTAGATGGGAGATGTAGAGGAGAGCTTACCTGCCTGCCTGTCACACACACATCCCCTCGCATGGCCACCGTGCTCCCTGCCACAGGCTGGGACAGCCCGTCAGAAAGGCCTGGCTCTCTTCCTCTGGTGCAGGCTCAGGACAGGGGAGCAGAGAGCCGGGCTGTTATGTCTTTATATTTATTGACCTCATGTTTACAGAGCACCATTGCCGGGCAGGTTTTGGTGCTTTATGTGTGTCATGTCATTGAATCCTCACCGTGTCCCCAGGAGGTGGAGACTGTCCTTGCAGGGGACGGCTGGGGCCTGGAATCCATCTGCAGAGGGAAGCAGAGGTGGAGGTAGCCGAGTTAATGGACAAAGCAGGTGCCGACAGAAGGCCTGGGATCAGGGAGAGATTATTCGAGAAAAAGCTGTGTCTGTTTCAGTAAAATCAGAAGGGAGGAATGTTTGCAGTAGAGGCATTTGGAGGTGGAAGGAAAGAAAAGCGAGCTTGTATCTTACCAGCTTGCTTTTCTTGATGAAATAAGAGGTGGCTGCCAGTGAAGGGGTGAGCCGAGGTCGAGGACTTGAAGGGGAGGGGTCGGGGGAGCAGCTGCGGTGGTTCATGTGGCCTGGTGGCCGGCAGCCCCTCACCACTGTCCATTCACCTGGGGTGTGGTTTTGCTTATGGGGGTGACCAACCTGGGAGATGACAGTCAAGTCTAATCAGCACGTGATTCTGAAGGAGCCAACCTTTCAAGGATGTTCTTCCCAAGCAGTTACGTCTTTAGCCTTAACCAGATCCTGCAACATAAGACATTGAAGTAAAAATAACCAGTTTGGCTTTGTTTGTGCTTGTTTACAACAGGAAAAGGCCACTTGCTTACTGATTTCTCAGTTACGGTAACTTGGTGTCTTGTTCAAGATTTCATCTCATTAAAAATTAGGTGTCTTCTGTGCGAGGCTCTTTGGAGACGTTTCCTGTGTGTCAGGGCCAGCTCTCCCATCCTGTCTGCTCCGATGGCTCTTTGTTCACGATCATTTTACAGCCAGTCCTTTTTCACCATCTCCCCGCCTGCCTGACCCGGAGCCTGGCCTTCTCTCCGCTCTGCCCGCCCTCAGGCCCACCTCCCCTCCTTGACGGGGACATATGTGTTGTTTTGCGCCTGCTGAGAGCCAGGCATGTCACTGTCCTCCCACAGGACGCCAGAGTGGCAGGCGTGCTCTGCGGGGCTGACCTCGGCTCCTCAGGTGGCCTCGCCTGCATCACTGAGGGACTCAACGTGTGTTCCTGTTGTGGGGCCTGTTCCAAGGGGCACCCTCTGCTCTCATCTCCTGTAGAAGGGACAAAAGATGACAGAAGAGCCCAGGAAACAATAAAGCCATCCTTGAAAGTTCCTTTAAAACTGACCTTTCCAGATCTGACGTTCTCCCATTTGACTGGCCTGCCTGTGTATGAACCCAGTATAGGAAGTTCTTATATTATTTATTTGTAAACCAGAAGGCCTGGTTCCTGCAGTTCTGTCAGGTGAGCAGTGGGACAAGGTTCTGCCTCCTGGGCAGGTGTGCATCCTTCTGGCTTCTGCCAAGTCCATGGGGAGATGCCGTGGAGTGAGGCCGGCCCCTGGGCAGACTCCTCGCAAGACTGGCCTTCACATTTGGGGCTCCCAGACTCAGTGTTCGGCCGTACATGCAGCCACTGTCTAGGGAGCCTGGCCCCGAAACCATGAGTGGCAGTTTATTTGCTGAAGGAAACACCCTCTACAGCAGCATGATTCTTACTTACTGATGCAGATTACCCTGTCACATCGCTGTCTGTCCAGTGGGAGTTAAGAGGAACTTTGCTGAAGAAAAGTAAGTGCTGATTCCAGGGAGGCCAGGAGCTCTGCGTTTGCCAAAGGGTGTGTGTGCACTGGAATCTCCCGAGTGTGGGAAGGAAATATCAAAAGCTTTTAAAAGATGCTTATTTATAGCTTATTATTTTCAAATATCTATTTGGGGATGTGTAATAGACCGGTACAATAATATATTTATAACTTACAATTGGAGGCATGTAGGAAAATTCTTTGGTGATGGAATTCTTGAGCAAAAGCCCTGGAAGAACACTGCTTTAGTAACAGTTCTCAAAGTGTGGTTCCAGGATCCCATGGGCTCTCTGAGAACTTTGCAGGGAATCTATGAGTTAAAGCTGTTTTCACAATAGGCAAATACAGCCTGAGTTTTTTCTCACTCTGATTCTTTCCTGAGTGTCTCGTGATGTTTCCCGGTGGCTGCGTGGCATGCAGCTTGCAGCAGGTGAAAGGTGGAAGCAGGTTTGAGAATCCAGGTGTGTCCTACGAGGCCAGATGTTAAAGCCCGTCTCCAACGTGCAAAATGATGCCAGCCCTTTTCTGATCTTCTTTGTAAATACAGATATTCTTAATAGAAAGTCTTACTTATTTTAACATCTAATAGATTTATTATTATTACTTTTAAATAAATTAATTTTTAGCACTTTCTCAGGCTTAGTGTTTAGCAGAAGTATCCTTGTTAGGAATCTAGACACTATGTGGATAGACTGGATGACTGCAAGAGCCCACAAAATCCAAGGCTCTTTGGGTTCCTCAGTGACTTTTAAGTGTGTAGAGGTCTTGAGAGCAAACCTTTGAGAACTGCTCACTGTGTTAGGAGTCTGGTAGGTTTCTCTGGGTTGTGCAGTCCAGCAAGATGCCCACAAGAGGAGCCTGGGGAAGGAGGACCCTGCTGGTGGGGGGACAGGAAGGCGAGGGCCCCTTTGTGCCTCTGCCTTGGCCCCCCTCCCCATTTCTGCTCCAGCCCACACCAGTAGCACAGATGGATTATTATATGGGGATCCCTGACACCCTAAGACCAACCTACAGCATTATTTCTGTGTGGAAAATCCATTCCTAAAATCCAGTAACGGTGGACTAGCTGGCCAAGTTTTGGAACACAGGCCGTTTGGTGGTTAGAGACGGAGTTTCTGTGCAGGTCTCCACGGCAGTTCCTTTTTGGCAGTTACTCTCAAGGAGTCTTAAATAGGAGGAACTGTTCGGGGAATTCAGTTGAGATAGAAATAGAAAGGGAAACATCTGGGGTATCCTGTTCTTTCAGTCTCAAACTCTCAGGACAAAATGTGAACATCTAGTTTACTGTTCTATTAGCCCAGAGAGCATAGGACCTAAAATTAATTTCAAACTAATCTCTTGTCCAATAATGTGCTTGTTTTCATTTCCTTGTTCAAGTCATTTTGGTAAAAGGTACCAAATGGTTGCATCTTTAGACAAATACCCAGGCTCATCTGACAGACAAGCTTTAGAGAGGGTGTGGAGTCCAGCCATTTGGGAAAACAATTTGGCATCACCTAGTAAACTTGAAGAGGCGCATAAACTGACCCAGCAGTTTCTCCCCTAGCCTGTGTCTCAGCTTGGAGATGCTCTGGAAGTGTTTTCTGGGATAAGTAGATAAGGCTGTTCGTGGTGGCAGCATTTATAATAGCAAAAAGTGTTTACTCTGGGAGACAGAGTAAATGTCCCTTAACCAGACTGCATAAGTAAGTTCATGGAATAGTCACAGAGTAGAGCATTCAGTAGAGCTCAGCGTGCACATCAGTGTAGAGTAACCACTCACACAGACGCGTCGCGAGAGAATGCTGCAGCGGGATTACATTCTTATGAAGCTCAAAGACAAGCAAAGAAGCAGTATGTCATGTAGCAGCAGATTCATAGATGGCAAACCTGTAAAGAAAAGCAAGGGAATGGTTATCCTGGAAGCCAGCATAGTGGTATGTCTGGAGCCAGGAGGTGGGTACCATCAGGCCATGATGTAGAGAAGGCTTCTAAGGTGCTGGCAGAGTCCTGGTTCCTAAACAGGTTGGTGATTTCAAACATATACGTGTAATACATACACATCCGTCATACAGACCAGCCAGGCATTCTCTTCTAAGTCTGAGGCCCATTTTTGCCTGGGCTCTCATTTTAGTAGCTGAAAGAATTAGGAAAGTTGATTTTGAAAGCCTTTTTGTTTTACCATGCAGTGAATAATTGAATGTTTAAAGCCATCAGGGTTCTTAGAAGTTATTTCCTATAATAGTACCCACCCCTCCTCCTGTTTTGAGGTTTTCAGGTACCACTGCAGAGTTGACTGATGTCATGCTGTGAGCTTCCACAGAACCATCTGGGCATAATTATTTTTGCAAGGAACGTAGAAGGAAAACTTAGTGTGGTTTTTCATCACTTTAGAAACTTATTTTCGAGCGAGTTTGCCTTTACCAGAGTGGGCTGAGTGCGTGGCAAGCCTTGGACAGTGTAGGCAGGAGGGGCTGCACCATTTGCATGCTCTGTTAGCTGTTCATTGCAGTGCTTACTTACCACGTGCCTAGGCAGAGTGGGAAAATCATGTTTCTTTTTAATCATCTATTACAATGAGAGATGATGGTGTATTAAAGAAAGAGATGGAAGGTGGAAGATGGGAGGAAGGAGGGAGGGTGGCCTCAGGCCTGGGCCCGATGGCCCCGCAGGGGTAGAGAGCCTCCTCCTGCTGTTCATTGCAGACTTCTGGCTGGCCGGACGGCGCAGGTGGAGGGCACGGGCGTGGGAGCCAGGTGCCCTCTTACCTGTGGCACCAAGCCAGTGCCTCCTGGCATCGCCCCCAGGTGTGGTGTCACTGGTGAGCGATGGACGGCAATCCCTCCCCTCCCTGCGAGAGACAATCTCTCCTCCAAGCGAGAGACAAGGGATTCTTACTCCAGTGGACGGGCTTCTGACAGTAGAGGGGTGTGAAGTGGAAAGAAGTCAGAAAGGGAGGACTTCTTTTGGTGATTAAAGTGTTGGTTGTCACCATCTTAGTGAGGGGAGGTGATCTCTTCTTTTGGCTTATCTGTTTTCATTTCTAATTGTGCTCTGATTTGCCCCTTTCCTCAGACAGGACAGGCTGAGCAGGACCCCGAGAACGCTCAGGTGAAGGTGGGGTGCCCCCGGGAGTGGGGAGTGGGACCAAGGGGTCGAGGTAAGCCGCAAACTCTTAGGTAGAAGAGTGTTCTGATTTTTGAATTGCCTTATAGTTCCTTAAATTATTTATAGTCAGTCCCGGGAGAAGGAAATGGCCAAGGTTAATTGTTGATTTTTAAAAGCAATTTTTTTGTGTGGCTTTTTGACAATAACTGCATGTCTCCATCTTATTCTTTTTCATTTTTGAGTAGAGATGCATCTCCTTATAGAATTCTGCAGTAATTGCAGGTAAATGGGCAAAGTATCGCCAGATCCATTTATTTAAAAGCACTTAGCAAATGTGTACATCTAAGAAAAGCTGCGTCCTCAGATGTCAGTGGTAACAGTAGTTAGGCTTCTCGGTGCTGTTAGTCCTGTGAGGTGGCGTCATTGGGATCCCATTTCTCAGATGAGGAGTCAGAGGTGCAGAAAGACTGGGGCCCGCCGTCGTCTCCGTGCTGGGAGGTGCAAACCCAGCACCCGGGTTTCAGCGGGCTCCTCACTGAACACGTTATCCCTCGACAGGGAAGTTTTGTTTTGAGTTGTGGCTTCATCGCTGTCAGGTGATATCCCTGAATTTAATGCTAGTGGAAGGGGTGGGGGGAGTATAGCTTTTGCTCCAGCCTCCTGAGCGTCCCTCCCCACCTCGTGTCTGCTTCTCCCTTGGGAGGAAGTTGTCTGCAACCTTGAGCGGGTCCTGAGCACCGGGGCAACAGGTGGACTGAGGTCTCGGTGCTGAGTCCTGGGAAGGTCCTGCAGGTGTGGGCTGGTGAGTGAGTACCACACACCTTCATTTAAGTGTCCTTACTGCTTTCTGTTTGCATTTCTGTACTTCACTTTGCATCTATATGCTAACTGGGGCAAAGTGTTCTCCGGGCTTCCTAGTAGATACTGACTTGTTTCTCTGTCAGGGACGTTAGGTGGTTGGGAATAGGAAACAGATTGCCCAGTCTACAAGGCTTACAGCTCTGGGTCTCACCCTGCTCCTATTGGGTACAGCCGAGCGAGTCTGAGGAAGTACAGGTGCGGGAGGGCTGGCCCTGCCCTCTCCCTACCCCCTCCCCCGTTATTTCTTGGGGACCTCGCAGGAAGCGGGAAGAGGCCCTGTGGTTCATGGCCGTGCAGCTCCAGCACGGGCTGGTTGCTGCCTGTCATCTCAGCCCCTGGCATGGCAGCCAGTGTCCTCAGGTGAGATGATGGGTCTGACAGTCCTGCAGTTGGAGCTTCCTGCACTTTTGTGAGGGTCGCAGACCTGCTGGAGCACTTCAGAGCCTGTGCTGGCGTCCGCTTACTGAGCTCAGAGTGAATCAAGGGGGAGATGCCACCATGTGGGCACTGATACCCCGTCAAGTTCATGGGGTCTCCAGCAGTGATTCCCTTCCCAGCTCGCTCCCCCCACCAGTGCCCTTTCTCTGGCACTTCTGTCCTCCTTACCTTGGGAATTTGCATCTTTTTATCAATGAATGTGCATAAGAATCCCAAGTGGGAGATGAGTCAATCCATATTAAATCCATCTTTATGTCAAAATTTGTTTTCCCATCAATATATCTGAATTATTTGATTTAATAAATTTTTTTTAACCAGAATAAAAAAACCCTACTTTCGTAGGTATGCAGAAAGGAGTTTGAGGTGAAGGAGGTGGGAGGAGAGGTGGTTAGAATCGAAACAAATTTTTCTTTTGTTTTGTTTTTACATTAGCAGATGCATTACTTTTCTCAACTCTCTTTGTAGCTTCTTAAATTTCTCATTAGAATCCTGTACGAGGTTAGTGATAGGGACCTATTTATTAGAAATTTTCCCCCTGCTTGGAAGTGAGGGTAAAGCAGGATACCAGTACCTGAGTTAATGTGAGCAAAAGAAATGACTTTAACCTTTTAAAAGCCAGTGAGTCCTAAAGGCTTCGGCTGCCCTTGTGCTATAACCTTGAGCAGATCCCATTGTCTGCAGCTGAAGTCAGGCTGGCCCTTCTCCCTGGAAGCTCCCACCCAGCCATGTGACCTCAGGGCTAATGACACACTTGTTGAGCAGTGAAATCATGTTATGCCAAAAAGAAGGATCTGGAAGAAAACTTCCAACTGAACTGTAGGTTGCACTCGGAATTCAGCCTGGAAACAAACAGGTTACACTGCATCTATTTATTTATTTACTTACTTAATTAATTATTTAGTTTTGAGTTGTCCTTAGTTGGACAGAATTGCTCCTCCTGGATTTCTTATCCTGTTCCAGGCTCTGTGTCCTCGACTGGTCAGTGAACATCTGAAGGACAGGACTTAGCTCGCTCCTGTTTGTGTCCTCAAGCATCAGATGTGTCACAGTGTATTTTAGATGTATTTCTGGTAACATTCAGAAACAGATGAAGGAAATTGTCAAGGCAGAGTAGGTTAGTTCAGTAACGGAGGCAAAGCGGTTACATATATAAGCTATAAAGTGGGCTTCTGATGATCAAAGCAATCACAGTATTTTCTCTCTGAACATATTATTATTCACTTCTGTGCTTTGTGGTTTTAATTGCCTACAGCAAGGGCTTCCAACTTCCTCACAATAGTCTGGAGCACCCCTTTCTATGGAGGAGTTAGTTTTAGTGCCAGGGATTGATAAAAATTTCAGTGACAAAAGTAACACTTTTAGATGGATTTGTGTAATTAATCACAGTAGCATTTACATCTCTCTTATAAACAACATTACCTGCATTTGCAAGGCATATTCATTTGTCCATCAGACTTTGCTTGTTATGTACAGATTGTGAAGGCTACTATTTGGTCTAATGCATGTCTTATTTTGTTTTAGATTATAAACTTAAAGTCAGGGACATGTCATTTAGCGGGAACATCTCTAGGGCTTAAGAGAGCATTGTGTGTAAATACGTCCTTTATGAATGCCAAGTGATGGAAAACACAGTTCTAAGCTTCATCAGAGAACTGGCTGATAGAAAATTCTGCCAAATTCTTTGATGTTATTAAAGATAGATCTTTCCAGTGGGTTTATTTTGGAATTAAATCCAAATGGGAATAACTCTATTCAGTCTTTCCATTAAAAATTCTATTTCTTTGTGGCATTTGCCTTATATGATATGTTAACAAGGGTAAATGAATTAACTGAAGATTTTTGAAGCAGAAATGGATATACTGTAGCTTAATTTTGCTGAGTGCTTTAGCAGAAACTTTATTTTATATGTGTGTGTGTGTGTGTGTGTGTGTGTGTGTGTGTGTGTGTGTGTGCGCGTGTGCGCGTGCACATTCAGTAGAACCGTACTTCTAATTTTGAATTTTGATCTTTTCCCGGGTTAGTGATGTGTGGCAGACACTCTGGTGACGCTGGTCAGCACCACGGCTCCCAGTCAGCTGCGCCGTCACAAAGGTAGACAGCCAGGACACTTACAACCACTGTGTACCCAGACGGCCATCTGCTTCTCACTTGCAGTGCAGCATTCAGTGAATTACACAAGCTAGTCAACACCGTATTGTAAAACTGGCCTTGTGTTAGGTGATTCTGCCCAACCGTAGGCCAGTGTAAGTATTTTGAGCACGTTTTAGGTTGGCTGGGCTAAGCTACACTGTTCGCTAGGTTAGGTGTATTAAGTGTGTTTTCAACTTAAAATATTTTCAATTTTTATGATGGGTTTATTGGCACGTAGCCCCGTTGTAAGTCGAGGAAGATCTGTACAGTATTTTCACTTAGATATAATCACGGGACACTCAAGTTAATTGGTAGCTTATTAAGATATTCAACATTGGTTTACTTTTTTTTCCATGGATGGAAACCTAATTGACACGGTGTCCTGAAGGTAGGAGTGACTGGTAGGCGTCTGCGGCTGCGCCCGGAGGGAAGTGTTCAGAAGCAGAGCCCTAGCATTCGGGGTGGGCAGAGAGAAGGCTGGGGTGAGCGAAATGGAGAAAAGCTGGAATAAACCAAACTGTAAACCCAAATCTCGGTTCAGGCTGGGGATTGAGTCCCGCTCTCTTACTTTAATGTGCGGACTGGCTGGAAGGCTTTGGCCTGCCCTCCCTGCTTGTTGCTGTTCTGTACCCTTGCTGCTCCTGGTTGCTAACGAAGCAGGTTGTGGTGACATACTGCAGGTGCTCTGGGATGTTGCTGTGTGTGGTGTGTGACACTCACAGAGGCCTAGCTTGCACTTCATTAATGTGGCGAGAAGCACTGTCCCTGGAGTGTTGATGTGGGCTCTGTCGGGCTGCCTGTGGCCTGCACGACTGAGGATGTGAGACGCCAGCTCAGGCTGCATACAGGAGAAGGAAGGTTCTGTTTTGAGTTGTGTGCTGTTTCCTTGGCTTGCTGTTTCCCTCGTGTCTACTCTGTTCACAAAATCTAATAATCAAAGCACTTTGATGTAACTCTGAATTCTTGGGTGAAGACCCTCCCAAATGCAAAGACGCAGGGCTATAGGCCTGTGTTTCCTACTTAGAAACCGCTTTTCTAGACTCCTGCTTTCCTTTTGGTGGTTGAAGATGTGGTGCCGACTGATGAAAAACACACAAAGTGAGAGCAATGAGTTTCCGTTTTATTCAGAGACTTGACTGAGGACGGTAGCCCAGGAGACTGTCTCAGGTTGCTCTGAGGAACTGTTCCCAAGAGATAAGGGTAGATACGGATATGGAGATCTGTGTATATATATATATCACATATAAGGATATATATGAGCTTTTTTGCTGGGAAAAACATGTAGTCAGGAATAAAAAGGTGACTGCTAATCACAGAGGACAGGCATCTCAAGTTAATGACTTTAGTGCTTTTCTATGTATGTGAAGATAAAAGAATCTGGGGTCACTGAAATTTTTCCTTAGATATATCTTAACTGTCTAGGGGCCAGTGTATGTATGGTCTATGGAACGAAAAGCCATTCAGTGCTCCTCCCATCAGAGAAGCTTTTCATAATTAATTTTTTATTTTTGTGGCTGGAGCAGAAAACAACTTTTTAATTACATTGTAAAATTCCCAAAGTAAAACTTCCCCTACTTAAAGATGTAGACCAAGAATATGTGAATGTAATTTTATGTACTAGACGAAGAACTCATGCCTCAGCGTAGCCTCCTCAGATTAAGTGTTGGGTGCAGGGTGATGGCTTTGGAGCTGCTGCTGGCTGTCTGGGACGAGCCGGACACTTGGCTCAGCACCGCAGACAGACAGCTGCCACTTACACTTTCCAACTGATGCGCCCTGAACCTCTGGGGCTCCGCAGCGGGGGCTGGAGCCCTGACTGCGCCGCCCACTCTGCGAGGCAGTGAGGGGCAGGACTGCCCCTTCCCAAGGAGCTGACCTTCCTGGGTGGCCTCGGGCTTAGATACGTACTGAGTGGTGTGGGAGGAGGGTTCTGAGTGCTGTGGGAGTGCAGGGTCGGGGAGCTGATCAGCAGTGGGGGTGTTACCAAAGGCAAGTTCCTCTGCCCGACTCACCATGAGGCCAAACAAACTGAAACATCAGAGTTTGGAGCAGAGGAAGGTTTATTGCAGAACGGAGCCAAGAGGACTGGATGGCTCCTGCCCAAGAAGACCCCGAACTTCCTGAAGGGTTTCAGCAAAGCATATTTAAAGGCCAGTTAAGAGGGGTGGGTCCCAGGTAACTTACGTGATCAGCTCGTGTACAATTCTCTGATTAGTTGATGTTGAGGGAGCAGGGAGGTCAACAGTATCAACCCCTAGGCACCAGAAGATCTGGGGGCCATGTGCAGCGGATCATCAAGTGGTTAATTTCTTCCTATTGGTGGTGGTTTTTAGCATCTAAAAAACTCAGGCGATTTACATGAGATACTATGATCTGGGTACTTCAGAGAGGAGCTGCAGCAGAGGATGTAGGGGAGGGATCTGTCCTGGGAAGGCTCCACAAGGTCCTCAGTTACAGGGGGTCAGCAAGTTTCCACAGATGGGGCGGGTCTGGTCTGAGTTTCTCAGGAGGAGATGGGAGGGTGAAGAGTGTGTGTGCCCGAGTGAGTGTGTGGGGAGGTGTGGGGGTGTGTTAGGCTGGGTGGGGAGCAGTGTGTGTGGAGGTTCAGCCATGAGGGCCTGTGTTACGTGCAGGTGATCAGAACTCCTGGAATGGGTGCGGGGAGGATAATGAATGGGAACCAGTGAGGCTGCAGGGGTAAGTGGATATCAGACCTTGAGGACTTCATTCATGTCAGGGAGTTTGGGCTTATTCAATGGCACTGAGAAGCCATTGGCAAATTTTGGGGAGTGAAATTATGTGATGGTGTTTTGGGGAGAGTGGCGAAATGGATCAGAGTGAGTCATGAACATTCGTTAGGAGATGCTGGAGGAACACACACGAAGGAGATGCCGGCCCGTGGACATGGTGCTCTAAGTCACAGAGTCTGCGGGAGTGCAAGGGAGGATGGGGGAGGGAGAAGCCTGGGTCCCTGATTTGGCTGTGGGGGGATGGTTTGTGGGGCCAGGTACTGTGCTGGTCTGGGGGATGAAGGTGAGTTTAGGGTTAGACATTTTGGTGGAGAAGGCTGTACTGCAGGCATGCAGGTGCCCACTGTTTGATGACCCCTCTTTATTCCAGTGACGACAGCCTCCTGCTTCCCAGCCAAGACCTGCCATACTCATTTCCCCGCGTGAATCCTGCATCTGATAGGATATCTCCTATTTTGATCCCTCTGGCCCTTGTTTTTCCATACGATTTGTCTGTTCCACAAAACTCACCACTCAGCGTTGCTTTGCCAAACACTGGATTCAACAGGGACCTTAGGTTATACTTGATGTTCAAGTCATCCCCAAATCAGGGCATATCAGTGTACACTGAGATTAGTTTTAAATAAGTTTGTACCACTTCTCTGTAACTGAAAGGCTTTCTGTATGTAATAGTCAAAAAGATGTTTATATAAAGGAAAAGGAGTAGAGTTAAAATATAGCTTTATTTTCCAAAGCCTTTTGTAGAATTTATTGTGATGTCCATTTAAAAAAATTGCAAGTATTAGAATTTTTTCTATTCTTATTTGATAGATGGTAAGGGTACTCCCACATATGCAATGTTTGATGCGATGATTAAACAAGGTTTCTTTTAGCAGTCAATCTTGGTTGATTTGATATAAATCATACCATTGGTACAGCTGTGGCAGTTGTATCATTGTTATTCATTTGCTACAAACTAAGTTCTTAAACAGCTTTCCTGAGAGGCTACGTATATAAAGCAAATCTTATTTGGAGTCTCAGTACACATGTGTATGCAAGTGTGTGTGTGTGTGTGTGTGTGTGTGTGTGTGTGTGTGTGTGTGTGTGTGTGTGTGTTGAGGGATTAGGTCCCAGGGTACAGCTGGGGTGAGCTTACCCCAGTGGGATCTTCTGTGGATGGCTATGGTACATGGACGGACAGACAGACATGTTCTTTCTTTTGGTATTAGGCAAACATGAGGATAAGGTTTCTCTGTGCTTGGCTCTGTGCTGGTCCCTGGGGATGCAAAGATGAATAGCACATCTGGGCACATGGTTCTTTTTTGATTTATGAGATTGTAAGAAGGTAGAACACTTGTTTATAACACTACTCTTACTTTTTTGACTATTTCCATTCATTGGTGTATTAGTTATGCTTTTTAATGAACTTCTAACGCACTTACCATGTAATTAAATCATCACGTTAAAAATTCTACGGATTGTTTAATTTATAGTAAAATGTATGTACTAGTTTAAAAATATTTTGTTATGGTTTTTGTTGTTGTTTTGGTTTGTCCTCTATGTTTTGTGCTCAAGACATTAAAAGCCAGAGCTATCTTAAGTTGAAATACCCTTATACTCCCTTGAATCAATCAAACTTAAGTTTTTTTCTTCCTCAAAGGTATGATGTTACAGGCTATTGCTTCTAAAATTATGTGAAGGAATAAATCAGCCAGTCTGACAGTTATTAGAACCATAAATGTTATAAGTAAAAATTACAATGCAGCACTATGAAACCTGGTCCATGTTCCTGTGTGGTGGCCTGTGAACATGTCCATATTCTTGATATAAGTAGTTAATTCACTTTATATGCTGCTTATAATCATTTTATATGTGTGGACTGTAGTTATATATTCACGTAAAAATAATATAAGCATTGCATTTTGTTTTGATTTATTAGTAAAAAAGACGCTTACACCATTTGATTTATAACTTTGTATCTTTCCCCCCTTAAACATTTCCATAGCGGATCCAGGCTGGAGAAAATGCTTCCTTCCCACGCAACACTGGTCTGAATGCTTGCCCAACTGAAACCCTTGTTAGCGCAAACATTGTGCCGCCGCGCACCGCCGCTCCCTGTGATTCGTGACTAATCCTGCAGGCACTGCGGAGAGGTCCGGGAGTCGGAACTGCGGACGGCCTGCCTGGAAGGGGTGACGTCACCTCCATCTGCCCGGGCACATGCGCGGTGCCGCTGATGCAGAGATTGATCACCCTGCTCTTTGTGCTCAGGGGTGCGTGTGCGCGCGTGCTTGCGCGCGCGCTTCCCCTGAATAAACTAATGAGTAAAATTCAGTAATTACCAACAAGATTCGGTACTAATAGTAACCCTCCAGTTTACTATGTAACGTTTTCTTTGTTCTTTCAAAATGCTGCTTTGTTTATTAACACTTTTTTATTACTGCTGCAACCTGTATTTTTTATAAGGATAGGAATTTTTTTGAGTCTCTTCCCACTTTCAATTTTCCTGTTTAGTAAATACTAAAGTAAATAGCTGGCAGGCAAATGAGCCCTCTGAAAACGGATGAGCAGCAGTTTTGTAGATTGTCTTGTAAGGACAAATCCCAATGCAGGAGGTGAGGCCAACTGTTCAGAAAAAGGTGCCAGTTCATTTGGTTTGGCTCAAATGGTGAAGAAATAACTTTCCATTTTTCTAACACTGTATTTACTTTTTCATAAATTAACTCATTTAACTTTAGGATTATGTAAAATTTGAAATTACTAGTATCTGCCTGTAGTCTTGGGAGAAGTATTGGGAAAAAAAACTAACCTGTGTTTTAGTTTAGAGTTTTAAAATTTTGATTCATTTAAAAACTGATTTGGTTTATTTCATCTTAATTTCTTTTCAAGCTAGTTAGGTAAAAAATCCTTTGGCGATAATGTGCTGCATAAAAGCTTATTGCTCATTGTAAAAATATTTCTGTGGTGCTTTTTTCTTTCTTTAAAAAAAAAAAAACTTGGGAGATGGTTGTTCTTTTTCTGTTTGTTGTTTTAAAAAAAAATCTGATACCAAGGAAGTGAGCAAGTGCATGAGCATTCTGGTTAGCAGTGACTCGCTTCAAAAGGTATTTGTCAACAACATCAGTACAGCACCACGTTGTAGAAGTTGCAGGGTAAAAAATGAAAAATTGATTTGACCAGATAGTTGAAGTTTCAGAGCATTGATTCAACTGAAGAATTTTCCATTGTTGACTAACTTGTGGCATATTTCCTCCTAGGGCAGAGAGGTTAATTTTCCTTGTTATAAATATAAATCATACCATAGGCCATCTGAACAATGCTGAGCTTATGGTCCACAAACCTGAAACAGAAAGTGCTAAGGAACACTGAGGTGCTTGCATGGGGGTTTGGGGCAAGAAGCTAGAGAAGTCTGTTCATTTGTTAGTTTGTTCATTCATTCATCCAGCCAACCCAGCTTTATTGACCACCCTTTATCCAGCTCTGTCCCAGGCATCCGGGACACAGCAGGGAACAAAACAGACCCGTCTTCCGGCTCACAGGCAGATTTAGAAAAACTATCCTCTTGATGGGCAACATAATGCGAATCACTTTAAGAAGCCTGAGTGATTTGGAAGCAGGGGGTTAAAATGTATCTCAGGTTGACATGCTGCTGAACCAGACAGCAATTTGAAAGGTGATAACAGAATCAATTTTGGCAAGTCATAGCATGCTGAACCTTGGGGGTTAAGGTATTTTTAAATGAATATGCTAAAACCTCTAAATATTCCACTTTGATTGTTTTAGGAAAAAGCGTTACTTGTGTTGACTGAAACGAGGAAAGAGGAAAGAAAATCATCAACAGTTAACTGCACATTTATATTAACAATGATAAAATCTGATTTTTAACCCAACCCCTTTTTCTCCAATAGCATTCAACAGAAATTAGTATCAAGATCTGAGAGTAATGGCAAACGTTATTGTGTGACCATTCCGGTCAGTTTCTTTCAGATTTGGTTTAAAGAGCAGTTGTTGCCTTCCCTTTAGGACTCCACGGGGACACACCCTCTGCACCTGCGAGCCCGGATGAGCCTCAGCCGACTGCATCCTGTGCTGTGTTCACTGTTCCCTGAAGCTAGAATGTCATTAAAATTCACATTAGCTTCTTATCTCAGATGGCGAAATGTGCTTTACATTGTAACAAGTCTCCAGCCTCTCCCCACCACTTCAGTATAGGAGCTATGTAATTTTGAAAGTGTGTAATTTATGAAATGGGTACAGCCAAATGTCCTCTGACTTGGGACATTTACCTCTTTGTTAGTTATCACCTTTCACATTGCTCTGGTTTTTTGGCCTTTCTCTCCTAATTTTGCCTGAAATTCTCTCTCTGTGCCACCTGTTAAGTTTGGTGGCACTTAGAAGTAAAGTGCTGACTCCTGGTCTGTGGCCAAAGACATGACATGGGGTCTCAGAAGTGTCACTCTAAGATGACATCTGCCAGTCCTTTCCCTCTCCATGGGCGCGAGAGGACAGGCGTGTGCTTCCAGGGGAGTTGCTGAATGTATCCTTTTGTTCCGAAAGTTTAGGAGGCACAGCTAGACCCTTTAATGTATGAGGAAAGAGCACAGGAAGAGTTGTCCTATCTGCAGTGTAATCTAAAATCACTGGTCTAGCACAGAAGCCATCTATTTGTAATTCTTTTTTTGTAGTCATATACTCCGTTTTCATAAATAGCTCTTCAGGGCATGGAACAGAATCTGCCTTTATGATCTGAGGACATTTCACGGCTGAGTTTCTTCCTGCTTTTTACTGAGAGTTACGTGATATTTTTAATTTGGCTTTAATGTGTGTACAGGCTTCCTCGGTCTTCTGCCTAGTGGGTGTGTTTTTAAAAATGGAAACCAGATTAAAAATGATACTTAGGTGATTGCCTAATAATAGCCACAAACTCAGTTTTTTTGTGTGGTTAGTTTTATATATCTGCTTTTTTTCCCCCTCCAATTTTCTTTTCTGTTTTAGAAGTTTCAGTTGTCAATTTTAATGAAATTAACATCTCTCTCTGTGGCATAGTCAACAAAATTATTGTGGTAGAATTGTTTAGAATTTATATTCTAGACTCTGTTCATACACATACATATATCACTTTACAAGTTTCAGCACCAGTTTAGCCACTGATTCATGCATGTGCTTTTTTCCTCTAGGAAAACTATGAGTCTTACTTAGTGGAGCAATTCAGGAACTAAGAGGCTAGAGTAACTACAGGTTTAAGAAACTAAAGATACACGGAAGTTAGGCTGTGGCTGATAGTGAGACATAGGAGGTCAAGATTTTCATTGTTAAGTTTTGTTTTCTTCGCATTGTTACCATGTCCGTATGATGCTCTTCCTGTGGAGGGGCCTGGAACTCAGCAGCTCTGACTTGCATCGCTCACTGAATCAGGGGAATTAGTGAATAGGTATGGATTAGAGTCGGCAGGAGTTACCGAGAACGCTGTGGAGTTGCGTGAGTCACACGGGCCTCTTCTGAGGTCCCGGCCCTGGAACTGGGCTGTTCTCCTTGCTGAGAGTTGTAGAGCGTGGAGCCCAGGACTGTGGTTGTGGGGGCACTTCTGTGAGGCTCTGCGGTGTCCCGGCCCGGCCACCTGCAGGCAGAGGCTGTGAGGGAGTGCTCGTAAGCATGGTTTTCTTGCCTGGTAGCAGTGGAAGGAGATCCTCTTTTCAAATCTCAGTAGATCAGGACCCATAGCCACGGCTTACTCCTTCTTAGTGTTGCCATCACGTGATCCGCCTCCTCCCTGCCTGGCTCCGAGAGAGCACTTCGTGCTGCCTTGGAACTTGCCATGCTGTGCCTGGCTCTCTAGGTATTTATGAGCTTGTCTCCTCGAGGGCCGCAGTGGTGCCTACTTCCTCTTTGCGTTTGCCCCGCTGCCCTCTCCGTCCATCTGACTTGGAATTGGGATGTGATCAGTCTTCGTGGTCACATTCCGCGCGTTACCCAATGACTGCCAATGAATTGCTGAGACTACGTCGCATCCATTCAAGAATTTTGAAGGAACCTTAAGGATGAAATTGCAGAACCTTTGGCTCTTGTTTTTGCCTTTTATAAATAGGCTCTGTTTTAAAAGCTTGGTGGGTCGCCAGCACAAAGTGTGATATAGTGGAAAGCAAAACGGCCCTGGAGGCCTGGGTTCTGTGTTGAGCCTTTTCACAACCAGCTGGGTGGTGCCACTGAGCCCCCGGACCTCAGGGTTGTCGTCAGGGTGTGTTTGGCGTCATCTTTGCTTAGAGTCTCTGGTGATCGTCAGTATCATGGCTGCATGCCGTTAAACTGGGTTCTTCACATATGTGTAAGAAGTCTGTAAGTGTGGACAGGATTGTTATTAATCTGCTCTTTGGCTCTGTGAACGGTGTGTTGTAGCGACTAGATTCTGTTGGATTCCTCCAGAAGGTGCTGGTTTCCTTGCTGTTTGCGTGCTTGTTTCAGCAGGCTGGACGCCAGCCACCCGGCCTGCTCTTCCGCAGTGGGCGAGCAGTCGCTCCATCCTTGGGTCAGGTCCTTGTCTTTCCTGGAGTTGGGGCTGCTTGGAGCTTGCCCTGAACACACGGGGCTCAGGGGACAGCCAGAGGTTTGGGCCAAGTTTCTACACGGAACGTGGGGCTCCCCTTCCCCTTCCCCTTCCCACGATTTCTGCTGCTGGGGTCGCCCCGAGCCGTGTCCTGACTTGTTTCAGCAGCTCTGGGTGGCTTCGGTTGGGCCCTGCTCTCAGGCTGAAAACCTTTACGGGGTCATTTCCTTTCTCCTGGTATCGCTCCCTGATTTTGGTCACTCTCCCGTGCCTGGGGACAGTCGTGTTTTTTTTACAGGTTTCATCTGCGGGAGGACTGTTCCCCGGGAACTGCTCAGTCATACAGCAGTGGAAGCCCCTTCATTTACTGAGCACGCTTTTCTTTCTTGCTAATTCCATCTCTACCTCTTGCATTGGTTATGTTACCATGTTAATGTTTTGGATACTTTTCCTTGTATTATTTTGGCAAAAACACATAGGAAAACAGGAATGGGGCAGTAGTCTGTAATTTTTTTCTAGAGATTGCTCTTGCATTAATGATAATTACTGGTTTTGATGGGATGACCAACATCCTGAACCTGGATTACCTCTGCTAGAGACCTCCAAGAGAAAAATCCTGAGACTGTATAACCCCAAACTCCCATGTGGGCATTCGCCCTGGAGAGCCTGGCCGGGCATGTTTGAGCTGCCAGAATTCCTTCTGCTTAGATGGCTGTTGGCTTGGCCTAAATTGCCCGAGGCATGCTTCCTTGCCACAGTAACTCCACTTGGCCTTCTGTGACCTTGGGGACATTGGGGACATGGGGAGAGTTGGTTGGATGTGAGAAGAGGGACCTTGGCCACACTGTGAAGCAGGTGGACACCAGGCCATCTTACCACATTAGCCAGTGACAGTCCTCCAGGGGTGCATGACCCAGAAAGCCTGGAAGGACAGAGCCAAGAGGGAGCTGGGGCCAGACCCCAGCTATTTATAATCCCTGCTCTTCCCCCGACACTGTTTATTTTTAACTGGGTTCAGAAGTCTGACATCATGAGGCTTTGAGCTCCGCCTAGAGGTTTTCATGTGCCATGAATCACAGTTTTTAGAAAAACCATGTTGCTGCTTTATTTGCCAGTGTTTATGTTAATCTATGAAATTAAAGTGGAGAGTTTTGAAACGATCTGGACTGATTTCATATCCTGTCTTTTTGGGACTGAACCTTTATTTAAAGCTCGAATTGACCAAGAGCCTGCTTGGTATGGGAGCCTCTGGGTCAGCAGGCAAGTCATTCTTCCACGTTAAAATAGAAGGTAATCTTGTGATCAGAGACTTCTCTTCATAGAATTGAAATGTGTTCAAATGATGATATTTCTAAAGTCGATGTAATGCATGTGAAGAAAGCTACTGTGTTGGCATTGGATAGAACGTGTGAGAAACTAAATGACACCCAAGCAACCTAGTAATTTTATTTTTTTCTTATGTATTTCAGGGTTTCGAAAAAACGATGAAATGAAAGCTATGGATGTTTTGCCAATTTTAAAGGAAAAAGTTGCATACCTTTCAGGTAAAGTTTAATTTTCTAATCTTTATTGTTCCTTTCAACTTGATAAAATGTCAGGAGTCTGAAGTACTAAAATAAAAGTATTGGCATCTCGAAGGATTTTTAACTGCTTTATTCTTGTAGCATTTTCCTGCGGAATTAGTGCCCAGGCTTTCCTTCATCAATCAGCGTTGATGATTAACATATGTTTGTGGCTGTCTTCCAACAAATATTCGGCTGTTTTGTTCTAATCAGTTAAGTAAAAAAAACCTGATTTTTCAGCAGAAGTGGTGGCATTGTGGTCATATGTGGTCATATGTCCTGAACTCCTTACCTCTGTTTCTTGTGCTCTGGTCCTTGGAGTTTCCTAGAACCCATGTTATGGACCTTGAAAGCCTCCACCGGTCCTCTGCTTAACTGTAGAGTCTGGCCCTTGGGGCCCCGGCCCTGCTGCAGTGGGGACAGTCTCTGGGCCAGTCTCCTGGGCTTTGGGACACTTACCTGGCCTCTCTGCGTGTAGAGGGTCTGCTCTAGGGCTTTTTTGGCTGTTTCCTCAGGGGCTCCCTCCTACACGAACAGAACAGCCGTGGGGTGTTACACCTTTTTAGCACGAGTTCACTTATTATAAAATTAAGGTTTGCAGAAGTTTTCTGCTGTATTTTAGCCGGAAGTCAATCTGTAGATTGTCACGTGCTTTTGGAGTGTCTTCCTGGATGTGTTTCCCTTGATAAATTTTCATCTTTCTTCAACAGGCATACTATGCTGATCTGATGTCTCCTCTGGGACACATTTTATTTTAAAATACTGCTAGCGGCTTTTACATGTTTTGTGTGTCCTTTCAGCATGTGGGACTGTTACGTATTTAGGATGCAGCTTCCTGTGGTGTTTCTGCTAATCTTATCTTACTTTCTGTCCACTAGTGTTTCCTGGTCCCTATTAAACACTATTTGATGATTTTGTGAAAGTAAATCTAATTCAAAGTGCATTTGGAAGGTTAATAGAAGAGTAAGAAGTTCATGAAAAGAAGGAAGTGCTTTAGATTGTTGGAAAAACTTGGTGGGAAAAAAAGGATGAAAGGGGAAGAAAAACCCTCCTGGCTTATAATACACGGTTTTCAAAGTAGCATTTGCTCTTTTCTAATCACTTACTGACAAACTGCATAATTTGGATTCTTGCTAGTTTCGTGAACTCCTGACTAGTTTCCAGGTGGATTTTAAAGTTAAGATACTAATGAAAAGACTCTAGTTATAAATATTAGAGGCATCAGTAAGAAAGGCTTAATTAAAAACAGTGAGTCCTGCACATTTGTCAGTGTTTTATTTTAAAGTTTGGATCTGTGATGAGGGCCCTTCCTCCTCCATCTCCTCTATTGTTTCTGAACCTTATTCCACTTTCTTCTCCTGTTAATGAGCTCATGGAGATGGGCAGGTAAAGGAGAGTAGAAGGTTTAGGAGTCATGGTTTTTATTTGTATTCATTCTTTTTTTAAGCATTTAATGCAAAATATATTAATGGATGGCAATTCTCTCCAAGTTACTGTCAAACTATTTCTGTTTCAACTAATCAAAGAAATAAAACCAGTCTTGACAAGTTTATCATGAATCTTTTACTAAAGCCTTAAATTCTGCAGGGTTAATTAAAATCAGGTGTCTTTAGTGGGGAGGGAAGTTTTGCGTTGCAACAAATCAGTTTGGAACTGTTGTTAAATATTAGAGATGTTAGGACTTGTACCAGCTGTGTGAGGAGAATGGCGTTAGTAGGTGCCACCACAATTTTATAGCAATTTGTGACCAGAACTGGCCAGTTTAAGTAGCTTGAGGTTACTGCTGATTGCCTTAGACATGCTGTTATCTTGTTTAGGAAGGGAAAAGAGAGAAAAAAATCATTAAATTAAAAACAAATTGATTACTTGTGTGGTGAATTTTTTTTTTGAAAAGTTACAATGAAGGAGTAAACTTGTGAAAATATTTTTATCTCTGGTCCTGTTTTTTTCTTTCTTCTTTTTCACCGAGTTATAATTCATATACTATAACTCTACCTTTTAAAAGCATACAATCTTGTAGATTTTAGTGTATTCACAAGGTTGTGGAACCGTTGTCACCGTCTTAATTAATTCTAGAACACACTTTTATTACCCCACAAAGAGCCCCTCTACTTTTTGCTGTGACCCCATTTTTTAAAAAATATCAGGGTTATTTATTATGATGACTTTGTAAAAGGTCTCCATGTGAGTGGCTTTTAGTAAATTAAATCTGAGTGGAGTAGCCAGGGCTTTGAAAAAGCAGGCCACAGAATCACTGATTCTGTGAGATACCTACTAGCTCAAGATCTCTGAAAAACCGGTGTGGACTCCTTGAACTTGAATATTCCCGATGCATTTCCGGGTACTCTAAAAAGTAGCCCTCATTGCACTTAAGATAGCAAAGTACTGCTTCCTCCATTGAGAAGGCAAATTAAATTAGATGAGATGACTTATCTGACTTCATGCATGAAGTCAGAGGAGAGGCTGTGAAAAAATACCCTGTAGTTTGTATTTAATGTTCTATATGTAAAGCATGGGTATATTTATAGTATACATATTTAATATATTACATATATTTAATGTTCTACGTGTGTGTATGTAATATGTATAGTGTCAAGCACTACATGTGGTTCCCATGCCACTAGGGCTTGGGCCTTAAAAGAACCCACAGACACCCACCAGAATTAAGAAGACATTCTCCTCCCTTATTTTTTTTATCAGGGAACATTTCAACATCCAAAAGGAGACAGAATAGTAGAGTGAATTTGCATGAATCCATGGGTCACTTCTGTAATCTTGTTCCATCTGCATTCCTTGAAAAGCTTAAAAAAAAAAACCCCTCAATACCATTAACAGACGTAAAAAATGAATAGTAATTATTATTATTTTTTTCTTAAAGTGTTGGGCCCTCTGCCTTCCGCTCCGGCCCAGTTCACCTGCCCTGGGGATTGGAGGAACGTCGGCCTTTTCTCGGAAGGGCTCGGCCTCCCTGCGGTTTTGAGGAAGCCAATGGCTGGGGCAGTAATTCTTTAATGTAAAAAAACTAATCAATATTCGTATTTCCCTGCTCATCTCATTATTTGTTTTTATAGGATGTACATTGCAGTCGGTTGATGTGTCTGGTGTCTCTTGTAATGTGCAGATTTTTCCTCCTCGTCCTTTTTCTCTTGCCCCTTTATGTTTACTGAGTGAGGAAATAGGGTGTCTTCCTGCAGATTTCCCTACATTTTGCTATTTGCATCCCTGGGTTGCCATGTAACATGTTCCCCTTCCCCTGTGTGTTCTGTGAACCGGGAGCTGGATCTTGAGGCTTGATTAGACTTAGCTTAGGTTTTGCAGGGAAGTAGGCAAAACTTTTTAATGGGTAGTGTTGGACAGTTCTACTGGGAGCTTTACTGGGAGAGTCTGGTTGTCTGTTTATGATGTTAAGCATTCATTGATGATTATTGTTTAGATATATTTTATAGGGTTGCAAAATGATGACATTCTAATTACATCCTTTTCCTTCATTTATTAACTTGGATATTCCATAAGGAGACATATCCATCATCAGCTTCTTGGTTACCCTGAGAACATAGATCGTACAGGAAAGGATGGATAAATAATTGATTCTTGTCCTTTGCTAGTTTTCAGACTAATTGAAAATGATCATTAGTCATTTCAGACTAATGAAAAATCTTTTTTTTTTTAAGGTATCATTTTGGGCTCACGCATTTCAATTGTACACTTTCTTTTTCTCTCACGAAGTGAGAATTTTCCCGTCTGTGGCTGATGGGAGCCTCTGCAGATTGGCTTCTGAATCCATGTGCCACAGTAATACAGCTTCTTTCTTTGCCGATGTGACCAGATGTTTCAGGCTCATCTTGTCTATTTCCTGCCCCTGTCAGCCGTTTCCCTGAGCTCCCTGGTTCTTTTCCGCGGGGAGCTGTGGGGACAGGGTGCTGGGGAGCTTGCTGTTCCGGGTGGGCCACTGTTTCTGTGCCTCTTCAGTGGACACATTTAGAAAGTAGGTATAAACATGTTTTTTAAATGAGAAAGGGTATCATGACTTCATACCAAAATTTCCAATTCAAATTTGGGATTACAGATATTTTTCTTTGATTTTATATTTGCATCTCCTTTGGAAGAGTTTGCTCTTTGTGGTCAGTGAGTTACCATTCCGGAGCAGGGCAGGGTGGGGGGGTTTGTTTTTTGACTAAGCCAGCGTTTGGATGGGCAGCTAATCCTTAATGAGCTGTTGGTCTTTGGTTCCAGACACGCAGAGGTCCAGGGACTGTAAAACTCCCGTCCATGGATATCCTGTGACATTGGAAGGTGCAGGAAATGGACTTCCTGCCCTTTCCTTTTCATTGTAGGAACTAAGGCCCTGAGTTTCCGTCTGTAAAATGGGACTTGACATGTGTCCCGCCTGCCTCACCACGAGGCTGTGGGTTGACCTCAGACTCCATGAGTCTGTCTAGTCGATGAAGCTTTTACGAGCTGCAGCACTATTATTTGTGTTAGTTCAGGAGCAAGAACTGTGAAGCTTCTCTGCTTCATAACCCGCTCAGTATTTTCATTTGTGTACCTTCTGAGACATTGGCAATCAAGATAGATTTTGAGGAATGTACTGTAAACAGACATCGGTGGAGGTGATTTTTAAACTCCTTGGGGTTCAGAGACTATGTTCCTTTGAACTAATACTGCATTTCAGTGGTTCTAAGATTTTTTTTTTTTCAATCTCACTGGGAGGGGTCAGCAGATGGGTAATTGGCACCTGCCTGTCACTGACTGTGACACTGCAGATTGGAAGATGCACCCCCAGGAGGTTAGCAGGTGAAAATATTGTTAAATTACTTAATAGAGAATATGCAGGTTTCACTTCGTAAGTGATTTTTTGATGACGTTTTAAAAAGTATCCGAGTGAGTTTTTGAAACTCTATTCTGGAAAAAGGAAGAAAGTAAAATGGTTTTTCCCCCTCCATCTTAGAGTTCAAGCTGAGATTTAAACAAACTTTTAGGACACGAATGAGAGCCTGTTTGGTGGATGAAAATGCTGTCAGGTCTCGGGGGACCCTCTTCAGTGCCAGCACCATGGGGCATCTCCAGCTGACAGTGCAGCAGTCCACGGAGGCAGCCAGGCCTTCTGCGCACACGTGTAGTTTGTTCTCACTTCTGGAGTGAACAGAATGGCCATGTGCAGTGTGCACACCTGTTGACTCCCCAGCACTTTCGTGGGCAGATTTTGGATTCTCCTCTTCAAGGCCATGCTGGAGCCAGGCTGATCCCATCATGAGATACAGTGACCTCAGAGGGAGGACAGTTGCCATGGGTCACGGGAATTTAGCCTCCCTAATGAATCACACATTATGTTGTATTTAAGCAGTTCAGGGTGGTGGTCCAGAGAAATGTGAGGTTCCGTTCTCTTTACCAAAAGTGGGGTGAATGCTTTAATTTGCATGTCACTCTATTTTTAAAAGCTCAAGTTGCTGTAATAGGTGTTGATGTATAATATTTTTGATCAGGGAGATTGATTCTTTTTTGAAAAGAATGAAAGCTGTAGGGAAATAAAATCCTGTTATATAAAAACTGAACTTGTTACCTGCCTAATCTGGGAACAAGAAGTATTCCAAAAACCTGGAGCCATTGATATTTCCCTAAAAATACTGTCTGATACTTTATTTTATTATTTTGTTTTATTTTATTTCATTTTCTAATGGAGGTACCGGGGATTGAACCCAGGACCTTGTGATTGGTAAGTTGCGCTCCACCACTGAGCTCTACTCTCCCCTTGTCTGATATTTTAGATGATGACTCCATAACGACAGTCTGTCATTTCAGTATATATATTCTGTCATTTCATTCATCGTAACAGTACTGCTTCTCACTTTTAATAGTTCTTTTCATTAATAAAAAAAAAAATAAGACCCGGGAACCCATCATTTAGTTGTCCTTCTGATATTATTTAGAAAGAGCTGATGCTACTCGTTTGAAAAATCACGTTAAGTTCTTGCCAGGGCAAAGGTCCAGCAGTGACCTGCTGGCATAGTCTCTTTGTCTTTAGTATTTAAGCTCTTTGAACCTCAGTGTCTTTAATAGTAAAGCTGACGAGGGGAAGTCTCATAACAGGGTCATTGTTCCTGTAAGATCAGAGCGGGTGTGGAGCCCTCGGTGCTGTGCCTAGCCTGTGTCGGTCGCTGTGATGGATCGTTGTTCCCATTCAGTACCTGAGTTACTGGATTTATAAATAATTTTAACACTTTTCTGGACTGCATGACTTAACAGTACTTGTGAATCAGTTTCAGTCTTCAGACTCAGCACTAAGTCTCATTCCTCTTTGGAGGAAGTGTTAATCATCCTAGGAAATTGTCAAGACCCATACTGGTCAAATGTGTTTTTAAAATACCAACATCTTCTGAGTCTGTTTTTGACCTTTCTACAAGTAAAGAGTCTGGTTTTCTGTTGTTTGTTTGTTTGTTTGCCTGCTTTTTCATTTACCTCTGCTGACAAGGTAAATAGTTAAGATGAGAAAAGAATTAAGAGTTTCATATTGTGGCTTGAATTTTGAGATCCTATTGCCATACTTTTGAAAAGAGATGACCAGAGCCGTAAAACCAAATGCAGCATACACTTGAGAAAGTAGTTTTCTTTCTCTGTATTCTGTTCTGAAAACCCTGGGAGAAGTAATAAAATTAATGTAGCAATTTGACCAAAAATGTTCAGTGATGCCAACAGACTTAAGATTGTATACATGTTACTGAGAAATAGTTCTGCCTTTTTATCAAAGACCAGTCATGTGAGATTTGTACTTAGTGTGTAATTTTTGTAAAATTCTTAAGCTAATTAATTAGTTCTGCTTTAAAATTCTTGCTTGCCAATCTCTTTCTCTCTTTCTCTTATTTTTGGTTATGTGTGGCTTTGTGTGAGGGAGTAGGGTCAGAAAGCTTGGCTGTGGAGGTCAGATACTGCCCTGGAGAGAGGAAGATGAGGAAGATGCCCTGGATCCCAGATTGTATAGAGTAGACATCAGTGCAAAGTTTGAAAAACATACCTGTCTTTTCCCTTTCAAGAATTAAACTCAGTTTGGTTGGCAGCAAAGAGAGTGCTTAGAATGCAGGGGAGGGGAGGAGAGGGGACAGTGTGGAGGAGAGACAGGGAGGGGGAAAGAGAGAGAGAGAAGGTGTGGGAGGCGGTTGTTGAAGGTGAAGGAAGCATGGAGATGTGCAAACTTTTTTTCTCTCCAAATATAAAACTGAAGAAAAGAGGGAGCACATTGGAAGAGAGATGAGGCCTGCTGTGACATCGTCCATGTGGTACGCAAAGCTCAGACCTTCAGAGTCCTGGGGGTCATGTTGCCGCCCCGTCTCAGCTGAAAGCCGGGCTCTGGCCCCCTGCCTGGGGCCCCCGGACAAGCAGGCGGTGGGGGTGCAGCTTTGCGCACGTGGGTGGGTGACAACTTTGGCCCCCCCGCAGCGTGTCCAGTCCTGTCTCCTCTTGTTTGTGTCTGAGCCATTCCACATGCTTGTTTCCAGGTGGCAGAGATAAACGCGGAGGTCCCATCCTAACGTTCCCGGCCCGCAGCAACCATGACAGAATACGACAGGAGGACCTGCGGAGGCTCATTTCCTATCTCGCCTGTATCCCCAGGTGAGTCCCACGTGCGTGTTGCTCGTCACCGCTCCCACTGTTCAGAGAGGTGCGTGCTCCATTCTCTGGAGAACAACTCAACAGTAGCCTGAATTCCAAGTGGACAAAGTAGTGTAACATTAAAACCATGATCTTCCTCCTTATTTCCCTTTTGTGACCATCCTCGGTGCAGGGGTGAGAAGGTACGTGCTGTGAGTGAGGGGCTTTGTGTGGTGACGGTGGGGTTGGGGTGCCCAGTGGGCTGGGATGTTAGGATGTGGTGCCTGAGGTGGAAGTAAAGCAAGATTGGTGGAGGATTCTCATACCAAGACCCAGTCAAAGGGAAGGTCAGAAGTGGGGCTCAGTTCCTTGTGGTATATTTGTTTCTGTCTCCATGGTGAGCTATGGTTCTTTAAAAGTATTCTCTTGGTTTATAGCATGAACTGTGTGGGGCATTAAAAATCCTTGCCAGCTCATATGCCAAGACACCGAGTTTGAGAACCTTCATTCAATCGGAGACCCTACTCTCACCAACCAAGGAGACTTTTTAGTGTTGATGCTGGAGCACTGGGAATAGGCAAAACTTTATTTCCTGGACCGCCCCGAAGTGAGGAGCAGGTAATAGGAACTGGTCTGGTAATAGGAATTTAGAATCTTGGCTTCTGCTCTAGAAATGTATTTTGCAGGTTTGACTTAACGCAGCTAGCGGACTGCTGGTGGAGGAACCACCCCCCATTAATTATTAAGATTATTTTTTGGCGAATAGAATACTGCTCCACATAATCCAAGAATAGAGCCAGCCTGGAATAAGAGAGTGCTGTGTGCTGGGGGCTGGAGGGGTGCTCCCTGTGCGGAAAAGGTCATCCTCACTCTAGAAAGGCGTGCATGAGTGACGTGGGAGGGTGACAAGGGAGTTCCGTGGAGACTGAATGAGGATGTGTAGAAGGAAACTCGGTCATAATACAGGCCACAGAGTAACTGTGAGCAGCATGTTGTGCAAGAGATAATAGAAGGTGGTCAGCAGCAGCATAATGGATCCTAAAGGTTGAGGCAGATGTCACCGATCCCCCACAGCACGTGGTTGGTGGCACCCCTGACACCAACCAGGGAACAGTGTTGCCCTTTGGTGACCCCTCCCAGCCATGACGGATGAAAGTCAGCTTTGGCGCGGATGGTCTGACCTTCAGAGGAAGTGCTTGGTTTTTTCTGTTGGGTATCCTTTGTGGGAAGACTGTCACATTGTGTCATTGGTGGCAGAGCAATGGGCCTCTGCTTTAAATCTATGGAAAAGTTTCCCATTGCCTCTTACTCTGGTATTTTCTTGGACTTGAACTATGAAATCATAGAGGTGGAAAGAGTTTTAGAGGTTCCTTGCTACTCACTGTCATTTATAAGAGACAAGATAGCTGGTAGCCACAGCTTACTGAGTTCTTACCTATGTACCAGGTGCAGTGCTGATGATAGAAAAAGAAACAGGGGAATCCAAAGGATGATGTAAAAAGTAAATAAATCTCTGCCAATCAAAATGATGCTTGTCATATAGTTTAATGAAAAACAAGTCGAATTTCATCTGGGTAATCTTTTCAAAAACATTTGGTTGGAATTCTGTATGTAACTTTGGCAACTTGCTTTCTGGTTTGGAAATCCGTATTGATTGTAAATATAAAAAAATTATTTGCCCTTTCATTGATACTATTTAAAAAAATGGGCTCGGATGTATTTTGGATCATCTGGGTGGCCCACTTTAGAAACACACACACAACTTTGTCATGGGAAGTGTGGGTGTACTCAGAACTGTGAGGCTCCGGGGACCACACACCCACGTGCCGGTCATCCAGCTCCAGTGATGATCCCATTTTGCCAACCTGGTCTACTTTTCTCCAGAAATTATAGCAAATCCCAAACATCCCATCATGTCTCTCATAAATACTTCAGTGTGTAGAGTGACCCTCCAGCCGCTGAGCACAACACTTCATTTCATTGCCTGGATTGACTTTTGTATTTACAATTTACAATTTCAAGTGACAGGAAGTGCCATTTTCTCTTCCTTGGTTAATGAGCAAATAAGAGAGGGGGGATTAATATGTAAACAATGCATCTGCCACGTGATATTGGAGGAAGATTTCACAGTGGTCCAAATAGAAGTGGCAGCAAAAAGAGTCCTCCCGGGTCCACCCGGGTCCTGCAGGGACTGACAGAGCCTGGCCGCCTCCTGGGAGCGCAGAGGTGGGAGCAGTCTGGTTTTAGCCAAACAGTGGGATCAGTTAACAGCACCAGCAGATCAGTGGTGTGAACACGGAGGGACTTACTTTCTGAGTCTGATGATTTGTTGTTAGAGTTTCAGAGTGATGTGAACAGTCCTGGCAGGGAGGGTGGGCTGTGGGACCCCTTTCCCCGTCCCCTACTCCTGACGTTTTCTGTGACAAGAAGGTGGCTCTCGGGCTGTCCCTCAGCCAGGCAGCCGCAGGGCTGCACGTTCCTGGATGTAAAGTGTGCAAGCCGGGCAGGTGTTGGGGGGCAGAGTCAGACGGACCGACCTGGGTACTTCATTTTATGACTTTTCTGATCTTTGAACTGTGCTAGTAATGTGTACGTCTCGGCTCATTGTGTTAAGGAAGACGATTTATGCTCACGCCCAGCACAGCGTCTGACTCACAGCAGCTGCCACAAAAGTTGCGCGGTAATGTCCCTCGTTCCCGCTCACTCCTAGCTTTCCTTCAGCGGTTGTCCTATTGCCATGTGTCCTCGAGCCAGGTCGTCGTGTCTGTTTTCTTCTGTGTGGCCTCCTGATTGCCTTTTAACATGTGGCCCTCCAGGTTAGACTTTAGTGTGATGGGCGCAGTGGTGACCAGTATGAGTATTGTTATTTGGGCCACTTTCCTTTCCCCTCTCTCTTCCTTTGAAAGAAAACAATTTGAGTAATAGACTGATTTTCATACGATTCATGTGCAGGGAAACTTCCCACTAAATGTGTGTCCGAAAAGTCACAGCAGCACTTCTCGCTGGTCTAATTGGGATTCCTGCCCAGAGATGACAATCACGTTAGTCGTGGTACCTCTCTGGGTGTTTATTGCCCTTATTGCTCGAATGATACTAATTACCTCGTAGAACATTTTGCCTTCTTTAGAATGCTTTGTAGTAGCTAGATGGATGAACCACTGACTCTCCTTTGTCAGATGAAATACGTGAAACTTTGAATTGATTCATTCATGAACTTTCATATTAAAAGTTACTTTCTTCATTGAGGAACCGAGGAAAGGAGAGTTTATCTTTTTTAGGGACCTGTATTGAAAAAAGACCTTAGTTTTATATAATTAAAAAAAATTAACAGCTAAAACAGCTTCATTTTGAAGCTCTTGGATAGAACTGCTAACATACCCAGTTAGTATGTCACATTTGGCCAGTGAGCACCGTCTTGAAGGAGGTGGCAGGGCTTTGAGCTTCTGCTGGCAGCCATATGTTCATCAAAAAAGATGAACTGGATTTGGGAATGTTTGCAAATCACTGCTTTCTTAATGATGCCTAGCTTTTAACTGGATAAAGACAGGCGGGTTGAAAGGACGTGCACTCCCATCCCAGCTGGTGTGCTGTTTGTGTTACTTGGAGGTCACTGGGTGGTAAAAATTGGATCCTGGAGGCAGGTGAATAGTTAATCTTTCTGTAAACAGTGCAAGCTCCAGGCACTGTGTGCTTGTGTCTTTCCCCACCTTGTTCCTCCTGTTAAGCCTGGAGTTACCCAGGGTTCCTTTTAAGCCCCTGTCAAGTGGAGGGGCTTTGCAGTTTTATGTATACACTGTGTAGGGCTGTGTGAGGAGAAAGACAGGCCTGGAGAATCTACCTTGATAAAATGAAGACCTGTGCAGTCTCCCAAACAGCAACTGGTGCAGCCTGTTGCTGCGGTTTGACAGTCTCCTGTCTGGTGGGTAGCAGCCGAATGCGCAAGTCTGGAGCAGAATGTCTCGGCCGGCATAAAAACGAATGAAACCATGCCATTTGCAGCAACATGGGTGGACCTGGAGATCGTCATACTAAGAGAAGTAAGTCAGACAGAGGAAGACAAATACATGGTGTCACTTACATGTGGAATCTTTAAAAAAAAAAAAAAGACACAAATGAACTTATTTACACAACAGAAACAGACTCACAGACAGAAAACTGACTTATAATTACCAAAGGGGAAAGGAGGGGGGATAAATTAGGAATTTGGGATTGGCAGATAATAAACTACTATGTACAGAATTAGATGAACAATAAGGTCCTACTGTATAGCACAGGGAGCTATATTCAATAGCTTGTAATAAACTGTAATTAAAAAGAATATATACATACGTATAACTGAATCACTACGCTGTACACCAGAGACTCACCCAGCATTGTAAATCAACTATATTTCAACTAAAAAAAAAAAAGAGAGAGTGCCTTGGCTGAGCAGCAGACGTCCTCCTGGTCAGGCTGGTCTAGCCCCGAGGACCTCAGCAGCCCAGAAATTTCTACTGAGTGGACTCTTGTGGAATTGTAAACTCCACCAGAGCCTCAGGAAGTCCAGAATGCTTACTTTCAGTGAGTGAGGCGATTGTAGGAAATGTCTCTGGGAGTGCCCCAGCTGTGTCTAAGGATTTGTGAAGGAGGCCTGAGACATTCCCTGGGTCATGGCCCAGGCCCTCCTGGAGGCAAGAGAGGTGACAGCATGAGGAGTGTGGAGCCAGGTGTAACTCTTTGTGAGTTCACATTCACATAGGAGTGGTTAACAGAAGTGAAGCACATGGCAACTTTCCACGTTGGAGGGAGAAGCCAGGCTGTTGGATCGTCTTGTTTTTCCTTGGGACTTCAACACTGTGTTGTCAGGACTGCGAGCTGCCATCTACTCAGGTTCTGTCCTCACAGACTTTTTCGAAATATTTTTGTGACATGCCTCCTACACTGATGTAATTCTTATAGGAACTTGGAACGTCAGTTACTGTGATGATATATGTATGAATCAAGATAAGGAAAAGAATGGTGTGTGTGCAGTGTGGGATTGGAGAGGGCGGAGGAGCCAGCTCATGCAAGAGAGCGTGAAATTGGTTTTAATTTTGGCTTAAATTTAGGGGAGACTTGTTTTTTTTCCTGTCTATAAGGACTCAATTGAAATTTTTTTAATAAAAAATTTTGAAAGTGTAATTGATTTACAATGTTGTGTTAGTTTCAGATGTACAGCAAAGTGATTCAGTTTTATATATATATATATATATATATATGTTTTCAGACTATTTTCCATTGTAGGTTATTATACAATATTGAATGTAGCTCCATGTGCTATACAGTAAATCCTTGTTGTTTAGTAATGTGTATCTGTTGATCTCAGACTCCTACTAGATCTCTCCCCACCTTTTCCCATTTGTAACCATAAGTTAGTTTTCTGTGTCTATGAGTCTGTTTCTGATTTTGTATGTAGATTCATTTGTATTACTTTTTAGATTCCACATACAAGTTGATATCATATGACATTTGTCTTTCTCTGACTTACTTCACTTAGTATGATATTCTCTAGGTCCATCCATGTTGTGATACTTCTTTATTTTTACAGCTGAGTAATATTCCATTGTGTATATATACCACATCTTTTTAACCCAGTTGTTTGCTGATGGGCATTTGGGCTGTCTCCATGTCTGAGCTATTGTAAACAGTGCTGCTGTGAACATTGGGGAGCAGGTATCTTTTCAAATTAGAATTTTCATTTTCTCCAGATATATGCTTAGGAATGGGATTGCTGCATCATATGGTAGCTGTATTTTTAGTTTCTTTAAAGGAACCTCCATACTGTTCTTCATAATGACTACACACCAGTTTGCATTCCTACCAACAGTGTAAGAGGGTTGCCTCTCCACACCCTCTCCAGCATTGACTATTTGTGAACTTTCTGATGGTGGCCATTCTGACCGGTTCGAGGTGATAGCTCACTCGATGTGGTTTTGATTTGCTTTCCTCTAGTGATGAACAGTGTTGGGCGTCTTTTCACAGGCTTATTGGCACCTGTATGTCTTCTTGGGAGAGATGTCTGTTTAATTTTTTTAATTGGATTTTTTTTTATTGAGTTGTATGAGCTGTTTGTATATTTTGGATATTCGCCCCTTGTTGGTCTCATCATTTGCAAATATTTTCTCCCATTCCATAGGTTGGCTTTTTGTTTTGTTTATGATTTTCTTTGCTGTGCAAAAGCTTATAAGTTTAATTAGGTCCCACTTGTTTATTTTTGCTTTTGTTTCTTTTGTCTTGGGAGACTGAACTAAGAAAATACTACTACAATTTGTGTCGGAGGATGTTCTGCCTGTGTTCTCTTCTAGGAGTTTTTTGGCGTCATGTCTTACATTTAGGTCTTTAAACCATTTTGAGTTTATTTTTGTGTATGGTGTGAGGGAAGACTGTGGATTTTTCACCCATGTTTATGGGCACTTTTACTCTCGGTTTTTCTTTATTGCAGAAGTGCTTTATGGTGTAAATGGTGTAAGGAAGTGATCTAGCTTCATTTATTTACATGCTGCTGTCCAGTTTTCCCAACACCATTTACTGAAGAGACTGTCTTTATTCCATTGTATATTCTTGCCTCCTTTGTCGAAGATTAGTTGACCAAAAGTTTGTGGGTTCAGGACAGGAATAGACTCACAGACAGAGAATACAGACTTGTGGTTGCCAGGGGGGTGGAGGGTGGGAAGGGATAGACTGGGATTTCAAAATTGTAGAATAGATAAACAAGATTACACTGTATAGCACAGGGAAATATACATAAAATGTTATGATAACTCACAGAGAAAAAAATGTGACAATGAGTGTGTATATGTCCATGAATGAGAAATTGTGCTGAACACTGGAATTTGACAAAACATTGTAAAATGATTATAAATCAATAAAAAATGTTAAAAAATACTGAGAAAAAAAAAGAAGTACTTTATATATATTTCCTGTGGACTTGGAGGTTGAGATTTTATAAAGTTAATTATTTTTATTTCTTCATCAAGGACATTCTTAAGAGAAACTGGCTCTTTCGTTTGTTTCGACAGCTAGAATGTGGAGAGGAAGAATACAGTGACCCCTAGCACTGCTTTGACCTGTGCTAAGGGCCAGCAGTGTTCACCATGGCCTCTGCACCCTCAGTGCAACTGGCTGAAAAAGGCAAATAAGTCTCAGTGTTACTGTGAAGATAGACTTACCCCCAGACCCCGCCGGAAGCGTGCCAAGGCGCTCTGTGGGCTGGTGCACCACATTGGAGAGTCCCTGAGATAGCTCAGGACCCAGACTGTTAGTCTAAGGGAATAAAATGGGACATTCAGAAGCTCCCACTCTCGCCAGCAGGCTGGTGGGGGTGGATTCAGCTTGTGATTCTGAAGTCCCAGTGACTGCCCCTCTCCTTTCCCTGGGCTCTGTGGGGGCCGTTAGGGTCTCTCCCCATTTAGTGCTTGCCAAAGACCTTTGCCCTAATAGTTATTAGACAGTGTGTATGATCAGTTAATGCATAAAAGACCAGAGAAATGAACAAGGATGGTCATTGCTTTTCTCTAAAGAGAAGACAAAGATGCAAAATCGTAGCCACAGAAAAAAGTTAAAGGTTTTTGAGGTTGAACCTTGTGCATGTATAGTCAGTCTATCCTGTCAAGGTACTGGGGAGAGTGAGAAAGTTCTATTTTACGATAAGACCTGAGCTCTTCCTGTAATGATTTTTGTGTCCTCCAGCTCCTTCTGCACGAGTGCCCATCAGCCAGGCGGTGGGTGGAGGGAGGGAGGTCCCCAGGGACAGCAGGATGATGGAAGCAGAGTCAGCCTCGCCCAGCAGGACTCCAACCATAAATAATGGCAAGAGATTGCATGGTTCAAACCTGTTTTTCCTTTTTCTCTAGTGAAGAAGTGTGCAAGCGAGGATTCACGGTGATTGTGGACATGCGTGGGTCCAAGTGGGACTCCATCAAGCCTCTGCTGAAGATTTTACAAGAGTCCTTCCCCTGCTGCATTCACGTTGCACTGATAATCAAGCCAGACAACTTTTGGCAGAAACAGAGGACTAATTTTGGCAGTTCTAAATTTGAATTTGAGGTAACTTTCTTGGGTAGCCAGACCAACTAAACCAATAGATGTGCCTTATTAAAAGTTGACTTTTTTCTCATCATTTTGGGCTGGTAATAGATTTTTAAAAACCACATATTCAACAGGAACTGCACATCTTCTGTACATATGACATGTCAAATTAGTTGTGTGAAATTGTTGAGTTGGCTTTGCTGACCACCTTCTCCCGGTGGGTGTTTTGCCCACGGTGGGTTTTGGTTCCAGCTTTGTCTCTGGGAGGTGGGGCTGCTGAGGTATAAGGCACGCGTCTTAGGGAGAGAAGTCTGTTGCCTTTCACTTCACGTGATAAAATAGCGCATGTGGCTTTACGTGGCTTCAGAGTCATCGTGGTTACCTCAGCCTTGGAAATAAGGGGATATTAGGGAGAAATGCCCCACTTCAGACTTCTTGAGGAAGATGTGTGGAAGAGAGTGACTTTTCATCCTGTCCTTGATACTGGAGAGGATGACCTGCCATGCGTTTCACAGCTCAGATCTCTCATTCATGAAAAGGGAGAGATTCCTGTAAAACCTCTGCAGAGTCCTGGATTCAGTTGACACACAGGTTGCTGTATTTCAGACAGTGTATAAAACGACCCTCAGCCCACTGACTTCCTCTCCTTTCTGCTGGAACCTCCCGTCCTCCTGCTCCCAGGGTTCTGACAAGGCTTGATGCAGTTAGTTTCAGGAGCTGGTTAAGGGAAGAAAGTCCTCTGGCCAGCTGGAAACTTGATTCATGCCATATTCTGTAATAACATTTACATATTTTCTAATAATGACTTACAATAATTTTTAGTTGAATAGATTGCTTCTTCTAGTCACTTTGCCCAAATACTAGGTTTCAGTGAATGTAGTCATGTATTTGAAGGTAAAGAATAGTAATAGTATTAAACATACCACACAGTATTAAAATTTCTTAAACTTTATGTTACATGTTACACTTTTCAAAGTCTTTTCACAAGTATATTACTTGCATTTTGAAGTCTTGTTCCGTGGTACTGATTTTCAACCTGAAATCTGAATTTAGTTTGAATTTGAATTTGAAACAACACTTGAGGTTTAGGTGAAAGGTGAAACCAGTAAGTCTTAACTGTATACACAATAAGAAGTGATGTTGAAGGACAGTTTATTGGGGGTTAGTTATTTTCTTGCTGCAGAATATGAAGTGTGTTGGTTTAATTACACTTTTAATTACATATTGTAAACAGGAATAATGGTTCGATGATACAATGTATGCGTTTTTGCTAGTTTTTTGCTAGTCTGATTGTGCTCTCTCCCTCCGAGCCTTAAAGTCACCTGCACTGGGGTTTCTGTTGAACTTGTCTCTACATCATTACCAGCTTCTCTCTGAGGTGGTTGCCTCACTGGACATTATGAAAATGTGGGCACATGAGGCAGGAATGAACCTGCAGTCACATTTTAGGCAGAAGTGCTGGACCAGGAACAGCCCCTCTTTCTAGCTCTGCTGCCTTTTGCCATTTCTAATGCCAGACAGCACAGAGATGCAGTTCTGGGTTTCGATAAGGCCGGAGGTGACAGAACTGGGGCCAGACCAGCCTTCCTGCGGTTTTTCTTTTGGTTCTAGGCCACACATCTTTCCCCTTTACCTCTGTCTTCATATTTAACACCACCCCCTTCTGTTTCCCTTGAGTCCTAAGAATAATACTAGCCCTACATCACCTTCTGGTAGGATGAGATTAAGATTTCTTGCTTAGGCTGTCACTGCAGAACTTTGTCGCTGTCAGGTTGGGATGCAGTGCAGACGCTGCAGGGCACGCGTGCTGCTCAGAATCGCTGTGGGTTACTGCAGTGGATGCAACCTCCCCCTCTCCAACTTTGTGAAAAGAGCTTCTGCCAGCTTTCTTGCTAACCCTAGTGTATTTTCTAAATTTTTAAAAAGCCATTCATATTCTAATGTGCCTACAATAGTGGGTTAATTTCTGCATTCTTGGAAAGAAAACTAAGTTCTTTGGCTCTCATTAAATGCACACGGGTCTATAATCTCAGTTATTGCAACCAGCGTACACGTGTTGCTCTAAGGGAGTTATCCTTCCCTGACTGCACTAATGCTTCTTTGACTTACATTTGTTTCTATGGGGCCAGAGCAAGGTATGTTATGTCTTTTATAAATGGATTTTAAGTTTTAAGTTTGAAGATCTGTGCTTAAGCATTGCAAACTGCATTATGATAAGATTGTTTAAAATTGGTTCATCTTCTCATATGTGATTTTTTTTCCCTTAAGACAAATATGGTCTCTTTAGAAGGCCTTACCAAAGTAGTTGATCCTTCTCAACTCACTCCCGAGTTTGATGGCTGCCTGGAATACAACCATGAAGAATGGATTGAAATCAGAGTTGCTTTTGAAGACTACATTAGCAGTGCAACCCACATGCTCTCTCGACTGGAGGAACTTCAGGACATCCTCGCTAAGAAGGAGCTGCCTCAGGATTTAGAGGGGGCTCGAAATATGATCGAGGAACATTCCCAGCTGAAGAAGAAGGTGATCAAGGCCCCCATCGAGGACTTGGATTTAGAGGGACAGAAGCTGCTGCAGAGGATTCAGAGCAGTGACAGCTTTCCCAAAAAGAACTCGGGGTCGGGCAATGCAGACCTGCAGAGCCTCTTGCCCAAGGTGTCCGCCATGCTGGACAGGCTGCACTCGACGCGCCAGCACCTGCATCAGATGTGGCATGTGAGGAAGCTGAAGCTTGACCAGTGCTTTCAGCTCAGGCTGTTCGAACAGGATGCTGAGAAGGTAAAACATGGGGGAGGGCTGCCAAGAGGAGACAGGGGAGGGGGTCTTCCTGGAGCACAGGGTCCCAGCACCAAGGCTGGTTGGGTCCGGAGAAAGGGCAGAGAAACAGGACTGGGGGAGGGCGAGCTTCTCCCCCGGCACTGGCTAGAGACCAGCAGTGTCGGCTCAGAGATCTCCCCTCTGTCTGCTTTCCGGTTTTATTCACTGTGCAGTGCAGTGATCTTCTGGAAACTTCGAGTTATTAATTACTGATAGTTTCGTTGAGAATGCCTGTGAGATAGATGAGAATGATACCTTTAGTTAAAAGAGTGAAAATTCTGTAAGAGATAGTATTGAAAGTGACGATCATGTATGTTAGTATTTTTCTGACAACTGCTCTTTAACTCATTAAAACTGGTGAGAAAACACTGTTTAGATCTTTTATTGAGTACGTTTTTATCTATTTATTTGTTTGTTTATTTTATTTTTAGGTTTTTTTTTTTTTTTTGGTGGGAGGAGGAAATTATGTTTATTTATTTATACTTTTTAAGGGAGGTATTGGGGATTGAACCCAGGGCCTCATGCATGCGAGGCACACGCTCTACCACTGAGCTATACCCTCCCCTCTTGAGTCTATTTTTAAAACAAAAGCTGAATAATGCATTAAAAAGAATAGCTTTTGGAAAATACAGGCAGTGATTACTCATGGTTTCATGTTTGTGCTCCAGACAAACCAGCTGGGCAGAGTGAATCTTGCCAGTTACTGGCTGCGTCTCAGCAGGTGTGGGAGCAGGCGCTTGCTAGAGGAGGGTGTTGCAAGCCATGCACCTGGGTGAATTCATCCCTCTTAACTTGAGCTCACTGAATTTTTTTCATGGACAGGAAAATATTTTGTAGAATAAAGTTAAAAAAAACTACATTAAAAATCTTTGATACAGAAGGACCTTTTGAAAGGTGACAGTTCAGTACT
Organism: Camelus bactrianus; assembly: GCF_048773025.1. NCBI lineage: Eukaryota > Metazoa > Chordata > Mammalia > Artiodactyla > Camelidae > Camelus > Camelus bactrianus. The sequence continues at coordinate 11,934,140 of NC_133541.1, forward strand.
GTTATTTGGTAAGCTTTTAACCTCTCTGCCAGTGTATTTATGTTCAAAGTGCAGGTGATCCTTGAACCACGTGGGTTGGGGCGCTGACACGCGCATGTACTGGTAGGAAATCCCGGTACTGCTTGCTGTCTCTGCCTCAGAAACCAAGGAGCTGATAAATGGCTCACCCAAGGGCAGGAAGCTGAGCTAGAGAGTCAGGACTCCAACCCTAGTTCTTCTGATTTCTGTATGTTGTGATCTCTAGTTGAACACAACTTTTCCTCACACTTAGTTAATTTAAAGATGTGTAAAATGAAAATGTGGGTAATAAATTTATTGAAAAACATCTGCATATGAGTGGACCCATGCGGTTCAAACCAGTGTTGTTCAAGGTTCAAGTGTAGTGGCTTGTCAGAGACACTGGGAAGTCTTCCTTTCAGCTGCCAGACAAGCAGGTGACTGTCTCTGGGATTCTGGTTCACATCACGGTAACAGTGCTAATTGGTAGTCATTTCTTTTTCCTTAAATATCTTCCTGGAACGGTGTAATTAGCATCCTTTTCCAGGGAGCACCTGTATTGACTCTTAAGAGAGATGTCATTGTTAAATTTTTACCCAATTCTTTTTACTTTTACGATAAATTTTATTATTTGCATGTGCACTTTTTTTTTTTAATACTTCTTGCACTAAAGAGTGTAATCTTTTAGTGATTAGAATTGTTGGCAATAATCTTTGGGCAAAGCGGAAGCCATCCAATGAGACCTGTAAGTCCCTTATTTCACCTAACGGGTCTTTAATTGAAGAGCAGTGTGGCCAGTTCGGTAGTTCAGTATAGCAGAGAGGCCAGGTTGAGAGTCAGAAGATTAGAGTTTTAATTAGCCTGCAGGGTTTGAATACCTCTCTTCACATACCTGCTCCTTAGTTCCTCATCTGTCAAAGGAGCACATTAGATGAGATTTTCTTGTGGATCCTGTAAGTTCAGAACTGCTGACTTCCTAGAAGTCAAGAACCTTCTGGGCCCCAACACCTGAGAGGTTGTCAGAGGAAGGACGCGGCCCTTTCCTGGCCTGGTCCTGTTCCCAGGTCTGTGTCAGTCACTTCTCCTTCTGGAGTGATTCCAGGTTGTCTGTTTTCATTCCGGTAGATGTTTGACTGGATCACACACAACAAGGGCCTGTTTCTGAACAGCTACACTGAGATTGGGACCAGCCATCCTCACGCGATGGAGCTTCAGACGCAGCACAACCACTTCGCCATGAACTGCATGGTAAGATGCTGTCAGGGCAGAGGTGTCCCGTCTGGGAAGGTGCCTCAATAAGCAGGAGATATTTCGTATGAGATCACTTACATGTGGAATCTAAAAAAAAAGACAAACGAACTTATTTGTGAAACAGAAACAGACTCACAGACATAGAAAACAAACTTATGGTTGCCAGGAGGGGAAGGCGTGGGAAGGGATAAATTAGGGGTTCGAGATTTGCAGCTACTAACTAACATATATTAACTAGATAAACAACAAGTTCATACTGTATAGCACAGGAAACTATATTTAATATCTTGTACTAACTTATGGTGAAAAAGAATATGACAATGAATGTATGTTTATTCATGTATGACTGAAGCATTGTGCTGTACACCAGAGATTGACACAACATTGTAAACTGACTATACTTCAATAAAAAAAAATATAAATATATATATATATATATATATATATATATATATATATATATATATAAAATAAACAGGAGGTGCTTGTACAAGTCGTGCCTAACGCACTGTTAGGAGACCATGCAGGGCCTTCACAGTTACTGATTGATGGTAGCAGCTGACCTCCAAGCGTGGGAAGTTCTCTGTGTTAGCACTGTTTAAGGAGCTTGTTGTAAGTTTTAAATAAACAAAAACGAGAACCAGCAAACAAACAAACCAGTGAAACTTGAACCAATTCCTCGGCCAGTTCAGCTTGCGTGGTTTTGATGCTGGCATCTGCATTGTACCTCTTTGAAGCCTGCTGGGGCTCCAGAAAAGCTTTTCGGAGGCCATGTGAGTCTTCTGATCCCGTCCACTGTCAGTTTGCTGGCTGCCCATCTCCATGAAGAAATCGGGTGGCCTGCTGCTCCCCTCAGGGGCCTCCTGTCCTCCTGAAACGTGAGAGTGCCTCCCAAGTTGAACTGAAGGACGGGGGTCTGGACGTCAGCCTTGCCTGGGATCCTTTGGCCCTCTTTGATGCCCTTGGCCTGTTGTGATTCGGTGGGGCTGGTGTTGTGAGACTGCAGGGCAAAACAAACCAAAAACCAACCAAACAGACAAAAACCCCCAAAACCAGCAAAGACTTTTCAGTAGCACTCTTACTACATTTTGGAGGTACTGTAACTAAAATAAAACTACACGTTGTTCTATAGCATATATGGTTACTTCTGTAGACAGCTAAGCTTCTAGGAGTTTTCACTTTAGAGACCAAGTTTTGGTGTGGACTTGGAGCCAGATGTACGGGAGTTAGCCGCTCTCAGCCTCGTGACGCTTGTGAGGCAGCGTGATGGGGTCTTTGTTTAAATTCGTTCAGTAAGACGCCATTCAATTCAAGTTTAGTCCACAAGGTGTGCCACTTCAGGTAGTTTCAAAGGCAAGATTAGCAATTCAATTTTGTAACAGACATTATCTCAACAGTTTGGTATCTTTTCTCGAGTTTGAGATAAGAGAATTTTGGGTTGAAATGATTGAACGCAGGCACAGATGAGGATCTGGGGGAAGCATCTTAGAAGGATTTCTTCCTAAAAAATTCCTACCAGTGTTTCACAATATTTTGAAACGTCAGCTCATGGCGAAAGGCACATTCAGTCCAGTATATCCCATACTTTAAAAACTAGAAATATTAAAATAGGTTTTGAAAAAATGAGAAATGAACAGAAAGTCCTCCACCCTCCAGCATTATTAGTGACACATTTTGGAATTAGCAGAAGAGGCAGCTTGTGGGGAAGACAGGAGCATGGGTTGTGAACTTAGAGGTTTTTAATTCTGACTCTGCTGTTTGCCGTGTGACCTGGGCAGTCTACTTAATCTCTGAGCCTCGGTTTCCTCATCTCTTAAGTGGGAAAAATCTCTACCTTATACAGTGTTATGTTATGTTATTTACTTTTATGTTATCCACTATGCAGAGTGCTGAATCCACAGTAAGTACTTGATAATGGGAGTTACCATCAGTGATGTTATCAAATCTAATTAAAAATACTGTTCATATTTTTAGTGTATTATAGTAAGTATGAAACTTAAAAGTATGGGTGATATCTTTTTTTTTTTTTTTAGGTTTAAGTACATTTCCTCATTGTCTACAATACACTTCTATTAATCCTCCAAGTAAAAGTATTAGTTAAAAAATGATGTGATAGCCGTGGGCCCTGGGCGGATGACAGCAGTTGGGAGAGCTTTCCAGACCTACCAGCCCCTGGTTCTCAGCACCTCCTGTTTTGCAGAACTGGGGCCTGTTAACGTTCAGTCCTTTCTTGTGTTATCTATAGTGTTTCAAACATTTTTTTTTTTGACAAAGAAAATGAAAATTCTAGACGTCAGTGTGCAGAGCTGACAGTCTTTAAAGGAAGCGTATTAAGGGGTAGTAACAATTGTGCTCCTTCTCCCGTCACAGGTATTTTTGAAGGCGATGATGATAGATCTAGGTGTGGGTACCTATAACGTGGGGGGTGATATGTCGCCATGTTTGTATGCACGTTTGTTTCGGGCATGGGCCACCACACTTCTGTGTCCTGCTGTGCCTGACAGAGGTCTGGGTGAGGCACAGTTCATAGACCAGCATGTCCCATGTGGATATAGAAGCACTGCAGGACCTTGTAACAGCATCTGGGTGGGAAGGAGTCCCCTCCGTGGGTCCCCCGATAGTGCTGTCCAAGTGGGCAGCTCTTCTCCGGATCCAGAGAGCATCTGCCTCTGCTCTTCCAAACACACCTTGTGGGTTGATTTTCCCCTTTAAGGATACGGAGAATGCCAAGTTCAGTGAGTCTGGTCACCTGTCTCTAGAGAGAACGCATGTCTGAAGGGGAGGATTGCTCTTGACTTAAAGGACACTACCTAGCGCATTAATGCCACACAAGACAGCGAGGCCAGCTTCCCACGGATCGTGGCCTTAACTGACGGTCACCGCCTCACCAAGTGCCCTCTCTCCCTGCCTCGGTAGACACCCGGGCATTTGTCAGCTGATTTGAGCCTGCTGCCCAGAAAGGCACCTCAGAGGCTGGCGTCTGTGGCTCTCTAATCCCTGATAAAGCGACTCCACCTGGTTTAGAAATGGAGAAAAAGAATGAGTAAATGAAGCTACAGAGAAAGAAGGGACAAGGACATTCTTTAGGACGCTGACTCGGGTGGGCTGCAGACTAGGTGACAGTCACAAGGCTCTTGCAGGGGTCCAGGTGCGAGGCAGTGGGAGACTTGCCCAGTGGACTGCGGTGGGAAGGGAGAAGGGGGAGGGGAAATGGAGAGGAGTTTGGGCAGGTTGGGTAATTAGATCTGACTTAGGGGCAAGACTGGAAGGAGCTAAAGATAAGTCTGAGATTTGGGGAGACCCATTGCGAGGTGCATTGTTGCAATGCCTCACAGAAATAATAGCTGATGAATGCATGAAGAGCACCATCCTGGGATTTGTTGAAAGTGTGCGTTCCCCACCCCATCCCTTGTGTTATGTGACCTTAAAGAAGAATGCAGGCGCGAAGGGAAATACCATAGTGAGAACTTTCGCAAGAAAAGTGCTCTTTTTTTTTTTTTTTAAAGCCTTGCACCTTTATGTTTGCAGTACACTAGTGGACTTGAAGATAGAGATTTCAGCAGAGGAGAAGAGCTTGATTGAAAGTTTGAACACAGCATTGTTCTGTTCCTACCCCAATTCATATCCCTTGGTGAAAGTGAATCTATTTATAGAAGATTTTCTGTTGGCACCAGGAAGATGACTTGGGTTTATGCAGAAAGGAGAGCTTGTTTTCACACAAAATAGCCTTTGGTTGCTAAGTACAGAGTTTGTAGTTTCTGGGTTCTAGTTACAAACTGCAGTGACGGGTTCCCGTGGTTCTGGGTGACCACCTGCCATCTGGACTCTTTTCAGGATTTGAGACCAGAAAGTGAGTCTTGGTGCATTTGTGTGCACCCACTTCTGTGTGTGATTGCTTTGTGCCTAACAACGTCGCTCTCAGCTAGTTGATTTGTAAGTTTGCAGTTTTGAAAATAGAAACTGAAGGCAGAACTTCAGAGTGTATGGAAGTCCAGATAGCAGACACATGTCCTGTTCTCCACCAGATGATTCTGCTGCTAAAATGGGAGTGTTAAGTCCATATTCCTTGGGAAGATGCCCCTTGCGTGCCTTCCCCGGACGAGCCCTCTTTCTCTGCCCCTTTCACAGAACGTGTACGTCAACATAAACCGCATCATGTCGGTGGCCAACCGCTTGGTGGAGTCGGGCCACTACGCCTCCCAGCAGATCAAGCAGATCGCAAATCAGCTGGAGCAGGAGTGGAAGGCTTTTGCCGCTGCCCTGGACGAGCGCAGCACCCTGCTGGACATGTCCTCCGTCTTCCACCAGAAGGCCGAGAAGGTCAGTGCTCAGCACCCCTGCCCCAGACCCCTCCTCCCCAAGCACCCTCCATCCACGCCCCTGATCCTCCAGGGCCCTCGGAGCTCTGAGTCAGCCAGCTGTGCTTCAGCCCCAGCTCCCTCACCCCTGCTGTGCAACCTTATTCACATTCTTCTTTCATCCCTCTGTGCCTCTCTTGTGTCATTTGTAAAGTGGAAATAAAATTATCTACTCGAGGGGCAGTTTTATGGTATAAATGAGTTACTTCGCATTAGGTGCCCTGCATGGTGGCTGGTACACAGTGAGCACTGATAATCCGTACCTGGTGCTGTTCTGTCCGCTTTCTCCCTCCTCCCGATCTGCTTCTTCCTTGGGGTCGTCACTCGAGAGTCCCAGTTAGGACACTTGGGCAGCAAGTAACAGAATGCCTAGAGGTCAGGCTTAAACCTCAGGGGTTTTCTTTTCTCACACAACAGGAAGTTGCAAAGCACAGGGAGTTGTAGCCTCGTGGTGACGTCAGGGCTGGGTCTGCTCTTGGCCTGGCAGTCCTGGTTGTGCGCCGCCGCTCCCAGCACCAGCCCCTCAACCGCTGTGTCCAATGCATGCAGGGGTGATGGTGTCTGTTCCTGTCACTTTCATCGGGGTAGAAGGTCCCTGCAGCCCAGCATGCTTCCCCTCAGTTCCCTGGGCCAGGAGGGGGGTGCACGCCTGCACCCTGGCTGCAGGAGAGGGTGGAAGAGGACGGGTTTAGCTTTCCAGCCTCCCCTGCAGAGGCAGACTCTGCCAGCAAGGGCCGGGGTAGAAGAGTGGTTTTTGGGTAGACAGACAGTTTACAGTGTCTTTCATGATTATGAAGTTCGTTGCATGGATTTGGGCTTCACATGGGTTTCATCCGCTGGTGTGCTGGACATGTTACCATATTTCAGAGGTAGTGTGTGATGTGTGCCCCCGGCAGTCCCCACACTCCCACAGATAAGCAACTTGCTGAAATGAACACGCTTGGAAAACAGCAGAAGGAAAGTGAATTGTTTGTGACCCAGACGCTAGTGGTAGAAGGTGCGCTGGACAGTGAAACACCTTTTCGAGACGTGAAGAAAGATAGAGCACAGGAACTTTCAGCAACTAGAAAGACAGGAGGAAGAGACACATGATTGCCTTCACTAGAAGGAAAGATGCTAATATGGCTTCCTCAGGGATAATTTATTGGGGGAAAAAAACCCTGTTCATAGGGGTTTGCAATGATGCTTCTCAGAAGGGAATAGTAACCCTTTAGTCTAGAAATAGTCTCCACTGGGGAGTGAAGACACAGGAGGGTCGAGGCCCCAGCTTGCCTGGGATCTTGGCAAGGCTGCTGGAATGTTGCACAAGACACTAATTAGTAGTGATCTCAGCTCTAGAAACCTTTACAGTGTGAAGCAAGAGCGGAAACGGAGTGGGATGGAGAGAGGGGAGATCTTAATAGCCTCATGTGAAGGCTGCGAGTGGGAACTCCCGGGTTTCAGTGGTAAGATTTTTCTATTTACTAACCTTGTGCCTGTAACTAGTTTTGTAATAAAAGAGAAACAAAAGCCCCCACACAAAACAGTCTGTTTTAAAGTGGCAGGATCCCCCTTCAGCATAAAACAGCACTGTCGACATTCACCTCTGGTCCCTGTCATTGTCAAGGTCATGATGTATTCACTGGACATTGTTGTGAGTGGGAGATGAGCTGTGTGGTCCTTGCTCATCTGCCATCTGGATTGTAACATAGTAGGGGGTACCGCAACCCCCTGGGCGTGGGCATGGACGTGTGTACGTTGGGAACGGGCCCTCAGAAGGGTCCCTTAGGATGATGTAAATAAATTTGAAGTAGGACAAGCTGCTTGGAGGAATGGCAAGTCATCTGAAGCATAATAACACATAGAGAAAGTCTCTTTCATAGACATGGCAGGCTTCAGAATTGCAAATAAACCCAGAAGATTACTTGCTGCTCTGACCTGCCTGAAAATGATATAGAAATCTGGGTGCCATGAGGCACCCCCCCACCAGTGTTTTATTATCAAAAATTTAAAACACACACCAAAGTCAAAAGAGCCTGGGTGTTTTTATTTGGATAAGATTGAATGGCTGTAAGTTACGGGTTTGAAGGAAATGAAGCTAGATGAATGCATGCTGAACGTGGCGTCCCGCGTGAGCTCTGGCCGAGCTTGTGGTCTCCATGCGTATCAGTGGCCAGAGAAGAAGCCAGGTATGTGTGACCTCAGAGACAGGGTGGGCTAGTGAGAAAGGCTGGCATCTCTGACGGACGCTGATGGGACAGACAGTGCGGCCTGCACCAGGCAACTGAAATGTGCAGGTGGGACCTCTGGGCAGCTCCTGGAAGTATTTACCCTCAGGTTCAAGTGTAGTGTGTATCTTCCCCTTGACTGAAATTCGGATCCATGGAAGGAGATCACACCTGCTGAGTAGTTTTCCTCTTCCCAAGAGAGGGATCCAGGAAGAGGTCAGCTTTGTCTCCTCTGTTTAAATACTTTGCCTTCTAGTTACGCTGAAGCTGTTTTCATAAACTCAGTTGGGAAAGGCCCAGAACTTGGACCTCATCAGTTAGGTTTCCATCATAGCCACCCTTTGAACTTCATCCAGAGTGCCATGAAGAATTTAAATCTGATTAGGGGACGTAGGGGTCAGCTGTGGGACTGTGTGGTTAATGGTCTTACTAAAGGAAGCAGCCGTCCTGGAAGGGTGACAGCTCTCCGCTTTGTAGGTGAGCGTGCTGAGCGCCCGCCCGCCCCCCTGGCTCTGCGGGTGTTCTCGTGTTGGTGTCTGCATGTGGTTTTATAAATACACACCTTAAGGTTAAAACTGGATGAGGATGACACATCCAGCGACGTCTTGGCCATCCCTTTACTCTCACACTGTCATCGCCGGTGAGGTGTGTGCTGGGTCAGAGCATCAGTCTGCTGATCTGGGAGCACGGCCACAGAGCTGGTGGTTTTACCCGGAGGTGGTGTTTAGGGGTCCAGCCTCCTCTTTTTTTTTTTTTTTTTTTTTTTTTGGTCATGTGTTATATCTCTTTATATTAAGAAGCTTCCATTGCAAATGTTATTCGAATTACCTTTTTATAAATCCAAGAATTAAAGTGACTTGATTTTACCACACCTTAAAATCTCCAATTTTTACTATTTAAAAAAAAAATTATTAGAGCTGCGCTGTCCAGTATAGTAGCCGGTCACCATGTGTGGCTATTGAAGGTACTTTAAAGTTCAATAAAATTTGTTAATAAAATAATTTAAAAATTGAATTCAATTAAACTGCACTTCCTTAGTCACAGTACCCACATTTCAGATAGTCGGTAGCAGCATGTGGCTGGTGGCCGTAGTCCTGGGCAGGACAGCTGCGCGTTTCATAACTGCAGAAGGTTCTGTTAGCGCTGGTACAGGTTTACCTTCAGCGTGAACCATAGATCTGATCACCTCATTCTATCCATGGCTTTAAGGGTCTGTAATCTGATAATAGCCAAAAACAAGACAGCAGGCAGGATTTGTGTTCTTTACAAGTGACAGAGCTCCGTAATACACAGTCTCGTCTCATCCTTAAACCACCCAGTGAAGTAGATGGGGCTGGTGCTGTTACCGACATTGTGTTCTCTTTGGGAGGCGATTCGCCCCAGCTGGGACTTTCATTGAGGTCTAGGAAAGTCTTTTGTTCCTGACATAATTGTACACTATTTCACAAACAGAGCATTTATATGAATTTTCTTCTAAAATTTCACTTTCCATACAAAATACTGGAAGTTAACATTTACTGTAAATGCATAATAGTATCATCTGGATAATTTTATCCTAAGTCTGGGTTAAAATTTAGAGGAAAATAGCACGAATACTGCTGCAGTATTCCCTTTTGCACTTCTAAGGCAAAGACTACACTTGTAATTGTTCCTGTTGTAATGTCGTTTCACATTATTACAAGTAAAGGTCTAATTCTTGGCTTATAGTAGAACAAAAACAAGATTCTCATAAAACAGGAAGGAATTGGAATACACATATGCACGTATGAAAGAAGAAATTATTAATGAAAACAGATGTAAGATACTTAGAGTGATCACTGCATATTTTGGTTCAGGTTGAACCTGTCTTCTCCAGGTTACTCTGCTGGAGTGGTCAGACCTGGATTCACAAGTGAAAAAGGCTTCACCCCTCCTGTAATTTTGCTGAGCAGAGAAGGGAGCTCTTCTCTTGTAAAGGAACGAGGAGAAGAGAGTGTGCTTATTAATATTCAGGGAGTAGAAATGATGAAATAAAAAGAAAAAATAGCATTGTTATTTCTTAGAAATGAAAGCAGAAGATGAGGAAATAAGAAATAAGAAAGGAAACTCTAAAGTTTGAATTCATATATAATATATGTATGTAATTCAACCAGTCTTAATTTTTCCAAAGAGGAGAAAAATCCCACTAATAAGTGTTTTAAACATTTACATTCTAGGAAGATTCGGTCCCTTTGTCTCCGAAATCAGACTAACCATCTGCGCTCAGCGGATGCTCCGTTGGGAGCTCCTGGTGGGTGTGAAACTCACTAGCTTGGAGGGTCCCAGCAGAGCGAGCCCGGGTGGCACCCCCACTCTCAGCACATGGAGAGTAGTGGAATAAATGCTTCTGAAAATAAGTCTGCTAATTAGTTATCCAGGCTGTCTTTTTAAAGCTTGTGTGTTAATCGCTCGCCCTGTCTTCTTGCCTCACTTTTGCAAACCGGTTGGCCCAGGCTCCTTTCCTCTTAGATTGAGCAGCACCCGAGTGACCATTCCGCTGTGAGCAGAATCCCCAGGTCTGAAGCCGGCTCCTAATCTGAATTGATGGGGAAGCCTCAGATTCCCTTGCACTCTTCTGCCTCTGCCCCCATTCTGGCCAGATGCTGTGTGTTCATGTATTTTGGTCTACATTTGAGCATGTAAAGCATCGGAGACTAAACCGGTGCCCTGGCCCGACGAGAGTTCAGCAGCCACCTCTGTCATCGTCCTCCCCAATGTGTCATGCTCTGTGCTCGACGTGTCCCCTGATGCTGCTACCCTAGCCTGTATTTGTCAAGATGGTGAGAGGTGTCTGTGTGGAGGGGGAGTGTAGCAGAGTGGCCGGACAGGTTTTTCAGCAGATACACCAGCTCCCCCCCACTGCATTCACAGTGCACACTATCATATTAAGAGGCTCTGGGAGATTCTGTTCTATACGTCCCTGTTGAGCTTTGACACCAAACTTGACCCCAGGATTCTTTTCCTTTGCAGAATGCCTGCTAACATCTTCTGTCTCCGCTCTCTGAATGGGGATTGCTGCCCTGGTGGCCTTGGCTTCAGATCCTCTGGGTGTTCAGCCTTTCAGGAAGCATTCAGGGCCCGGAGCTTGCCCTTTGGAGCAAGGATTGCCATCTCATAAATGAAAGACAAAAATTATGCTTGTGCCAAAGTCCCTGTAAAACCATGGCCAGGTTTATTTCTGTCCTTGGGATGCTTTAGCCCCGTGAGTTTACATGTGCAGAATCCTTTTTCCCACAAGATTTCCATTTTATAAGCCACCCTGCCCTGTGTTTTTAAAACCTACCTACATTTTTGCAGGTAAATATAATCACGACCTCTCAGGATACTTTGAGAAGTTATAAATAGGTTACTTTTACTACAGATATTCATAAAACTGCTTGATTGTTTCTTTACTGATTGCTTCAAGAATTGGGGTTGAATATATTGAGCAGTCATTTTGATGCAGTAATACATTAGTCTGACACATCTGCTTGTTGTGAAGTATTATACAACTAAAACCTCTTTTCATCGTGTTATTTCAGAAGCATTTTAACCTCTTCTTAACAGGTCGCAACTCTGTTTTGGGCGTTTTGCAGTGGCCAGTGAGCAGGAGATATTAATTGCTGGCTTGACCTGATTGATGATTTATTAATGATGGTGGTTAACCTCAGTCAATTCATGTTTGAAAAAGGTTTACAATAATTTAATAATCGGTGTTAAAGGCAATAATGGAAGAAGATAGAGTGAAACAGAGATCCAGAATACTTATAATCATCAACTTGACCTAACTGACATTTATTTATAGAACAACACCCAAGAAAGACTTAAAAATATGCTTAAGTAGTCATACATGATACATGCGGAGGGGGAGAGGTATAATTTTATTGGTACTTCCATTGCCTTGTTAGGGAGGCATGGTGGGGGGGAGGGTAACGAGGACACCGCTGTGCCTGCATCCGTTTAGTCCTGTTTGAAGTCATAAGAAACCACATGCTATCAGATGACACTCAATGCCGTGTGAATTGATTACGAGCCCTAAGATTTGTATAGAGATATTCTCTGAGCCAATACATTCATGATAAAGGGATTTTTACAGACAGTTATTACTCGGGTGACTGGTCTATCCTAGAGTGTCAAGAGAATCATAGCACATTTCTTCTCTGGCAGGTCAGTTACTCCATTTAAATAGTCACCCTCTGCATTCGGTGATAAGTAGAAAGACGGGGAAGACCTAGAGTAAGAGAGTGAAACCCAGGGAAGTGTGTCCATGTCTGTTTGACTTAACTGAGTTAACGTCTTTCACTGGGCCTTCTGCTTGCCTTGGACACTTACCTGTGATGGGTGCTCATAGGGTCTCCCTGGGAAATTTGGCAGTGATTTCTCAGCTATTAATGAATCCTGGGATGTGGGGGTGGCAGCGGAGAAAATTGAGGAGTGATTAGAACGGTGGCAGTGGCCCAGGACCACAGCCTGCAGCCCATACTCTTCTCATTTACAGGCAAAGTGAGACGACCCCAGTGACTCCCTGCCGCCCTCAGCCTCTGCGTCCTTCCAGTGGGCACAGCCGAGGGAGTTAGGCCCCCTTCACTCGGTCTCTTTTAATTCCTTTGTGCATTTGCTTTTGAAAAGGTAGAAAAATGGACCCCCTGCTCTTCCTGATGATAGGTAGATGATTTCAGGTGTCTGGACCCCCGCCGCCCCCCCCCCTTACCATTTTAATGTAAGAGGGAAGCAGGAGGGCCCCTTGCTGTGCAGCTGAGGATGAAGGCAGGTGGACATGCAGATTCAAAGGTGGGATGGGAGGATTAACCAGGATGCCCCACACAGCTAGCGAGGGGCAGAGGTGCTCCCAGGTGTGATGCAGGGTCCCCTGAGGCTGGCGTTTCAAATGCAGATTCCTGGGCCCAGCCCCCACCCTGCCAGAACCTCAGCTGGGGGTGAGGATGGGGCTCAGGGTCCAGGAATCTGGTCTGAGGACTCACATTAATGCCATTTGAGGTGGAGACTCAACCATGCTCTGCTGTTTGACACTCTCTCAACCACCCTTATTTCAACACCACGTTAAAAAATAGCCACTTATCAATGTCAATTACTGTTGATAGACATGATTTTTTTTTTTCACCTTCCAAGTATATGAGCAACGTGGACTCATGGTGCAAAGCGTGCGGCGAGGTGGACCTTCCCTCCGAGCTGCAGGATCTGGAGGACGCCATCCATCACCACCAGGGCATCTACGAGCACATCACCCTGGCTTACTCCGAGGTGCGTGGTCAGTTCTTCCAGTAGAAAGCAGCACTGTTTTTGTGTCGTAGCACCGAAAGCTGCAAAAAATTAAAAAACTAGAAAAGAACTTACAGGTTTCGAGTTAAAACTGCATTTTCCTGGTAACTTTTGAACTCGAGTGGGAGGGGAACGGGGGGAAGGATAGTAGGTGAAACGGGGTGGAGGCAGAAAGCAAACTTGTGACATTTGTGGATTTTCTTTAGAGTGCTTAGATTTCTATCTGTTAAAATGAATGAAATTTTAATCTTACCTACTTGTATTTAGGAAATACGTGTATTGTATGTTATTCAGTCCAGTCAAACCCAGTTTAATCTTCTTGAATGAAACCTCCTAGAAAAAAGGGAACCCGATGCAGCCTGTGTTCTGGGTAGCGAGGCACACACACACTGTTTCTTCAAGTGTGTTAAGCTGCTCGTGGTTTTAGGAATCTAAGTGGGGTGTTTTATTATTTTAGGGTAAATTAATTATTTAACGTATCCCTGCTTTATTTTCTGCCACCTTCTGTGCCAGGCTTTGTTGTAAGGATGGTATGTAATCACTTACTAAATGCCCCCAACGCTGACCCCTCTTACTGACCCCACTGTTATGAACGAGGTACCTCGGCACGGCAGTGACGTGACTTGGGCCAGGTCAGCAGCTGTAGGAGGTGGAGTGGGGATGGCAACCCAGGCAGGCTGCCTGTGTGCCTTATCACCTGCTAGATGCAGTGGTGACAAATACACATAGGTCCAGGCGTGACACTCTTGTCCACGTCATGGTCACCTGGCCCTTCAGACCAGTCTGCCTTGACGATGCTGGTTAAGTTCCTGGAGGTGAGTGTGGGTGGGTCGGAATTCTGTGCCTACATGCTTTCTGCATCTATAGTACTGTAGGCTGATATGAAAGATTACTGTCAGGCCTTGGTAAGAAAGTGTTTCAAACCACCTGGAAGAGGCCTGGGCACAGAGTAGGTAGGTGTTACTGTGCGGTCAGCCTTCCATACCCCTGGATTCTGCCTCCAGGGCCAACTGTGCTGCACCATTTTATATAAGGGATTTGAGCATCCACTGATTTTGGTATCCATGGGGGGTCCTAGAACCATTCTCCCTCATTACCAAGGGACAACTATATTTGAATACAAATATTTAAATCCAGCTCTTCCTTGATTTGAACCATAGCCACACTCGTCAAAGTTATTTGATCATTTGCTTTTCAATCTGGCCCATCCTGCTTCGCCAAACAGCTGCCACTCTCATGTCCTTGGACCTAGTCTCCTGACCCCTTTGTGTCCATGGGTGAACTGAACTATAGTACTTGTTACAGAATATGGTCAAACCTTCTGCGCATAAGAGTTGATATCTACATGTTTGTTTCTCTAGACACCTATTTGCTTAACAAGATCCCCCCCTACCATTTTTTTTTTTAATTGAAGTATAGTCAGCTTTTTAACATGACTTTATGTTGTCATGGAATTTAAAAAGTCGTCAGCTCTGTGTTGTGCTTCTGAATTTTGCACCCAGTGTTTATTAGCTAATTTGGTTATCTAGTTTATTAGGGACTACGTAAGTGGTAACTTTTTTAACAGTAAAAGTGAAAATTGAAGTGGTCTGTAATTTTTTATCATGTTGATTCATGAGGAATATGTGAGTTCCAGAAAACGTTACGTTCTTTGCCCTAGTGTTCTATCCCTGTGTGTCGTCCGATTTTGACGCAGAAAGTGGATGGATGACCCTGTTATCCATGGTGCAACCAGGCCTTCACTCATCTGCTTACTAGTGATTTTCTCGGGATCTGCTTTTTCATTGCAGTGGTAGGTTCCAGACCACTGTGGGATCCAACAGCTCACACGCAAGGTGATTGGCAGGATGGGGGACCTACCTCAGACTCAATCTGCCCTGACCGATATCATCCTCTGGCCTGGTGACCAGTCTGCCTGCTTGCCTGCACGTCTAGCCAAGTACAGAATTCTCTCCCTGTTTCTACTACCTTCTATAAAAATGGGGCATCTTGACACAGGAACTGAGGTTTACCTATGGTGCAGTTTCATTAGATTTTAAGATAGTAATAATAATTTAAAATAATTTGACGGCAAATAAATAACTTCCCAGGCTGAGGTCTTAAACCCTAATTTTTAGCCTAAGAACATGTTTGCAGCTGAGCTGTAGATTCAAGGAGACAGTGGTTAGAACTGGCTGAACAGAGAAGACTTCCAGTAGGTAAGAGTGAGGGTTTTTTTTTTTTTTTTTTTTGGCCTTTCAAATTATTTAAATTTCAAGATATTTTCAGGCCACAGAAAAGTGCGAGAGCAGAGAGTGTCCACATTCCCTTGAGCAGATTGCCCAGTTTTTAACATGTTCCTACATTTGCTCCGCCCTTTCCCCCATCTCTCTCTCCAGCCATCACATGACTATTTACACAACACAAGCATCCTACCGGCCGTCGGCCTCCTTCACGCTGGAACGTTCTTTAGTCTTTCTCTGCCTGGTGTCTTCGACAGTCTCAGAGACTACAGGCTTTCCGTTCTGTAGGATGACCCACGACCTCCCGGCCCATCCAATTTTCTAGGGCTGACTGGGGCCGTGGGTCCTGGGATGCTGCCCCTCCCACAACTGATGGTGTTAACCTAGGCCGCCTGGTGAAGTTGGTGTCTGTAAGATTTCTCCAGTGTAAAATCACCATGAAAATTTTGTCTTTGATGAGCATTTTGTGGGATGACGTACTGAAATAACACGATGTCTGTAACTCATCGGACTCCGCACGACCTTGGCGTCCACTGGTGATTCTTGCCACGTCAGCTTCACTGTGATGGCCGTCCGATCGTGGGCACTCATTTCCATCGTTCCTTCTATATTCATTAGGTGATCTGCTGTAAGGGGGAACTTTATTTCCTTTCTTCCCCATTTATTTATTAATTCTTAATTTCAGTATGAATTTATCAAACCTCATTATATTCAATGAGTTATAATCCAGTATTCTCTTTCGATGCCTAAATTGTCCACGTTCGGCCTGCAGGAGCCCCTTTCTGTGTTTTTTTGATCTGTCTGTATCATTTTTTGAGTATTACTTTCTAGCATAGCAGGATGTTCCCAGGCTCATCGTGTTCTTTCCCTGTCTCACCCCTGAGGTCAGCTGTCTCATGAAGAGGTTCTGGTTCCTTGTAGTGTTGGGTGGTATTTAGAAGCAAAGATCCAGGTATTCAAGGGTGCTCATTTGATTGTGGGGTGTTGAGCAGACAGTCAGGGAACGTGTACGTAGGTGCCGTCCATGCATCCGTCCGTCCACATTCATCTACAGCTGTGGCTGTGGCTGTGTCTGTGTCTGTGTCTGTTTTAAAACCACATGTGTCCATACTAACACTTCCATTTCTAATCCAGTATTAGCCTTCCCTTTCTATGTTGATGTATCCCCTCTTAAGACAACAAGAAACCTGGCTCCCTTTATACTCAGTATGTTAATTTATTCATTCAGTTAGTGCCTTTGCTCAACCTTCTCAATCTCCCAGCCATTCTCACTGGCCTCTCACCACCCGCAGTGCCCACTTCTTTAGAAAATCTGGCCTGGGGACACCTGTTTGGCACCTCCACCCTTCCACTGCCCCAGACTCCAAGCCCCATTTCCTCTGTGCCAGGAGGGGAGGGGAAGGAAGATGGGAAAGGAAGGGCCATTTTTGTCTTGTAAGTAATTTTTTTCTTTTCCTAAATGAGTGGTTTTCTAACTTGAGTTTGCTGGCTATAAGCGCACCTTCTCATACTCCACCCCCAGAGACAGAGAATCTTCGTTTTTAACGTGTTTCCCTAGTGATCCAGGACCCTGATGCCAGGGCTTTACAGCCCCCACACTGAGAGCCATTCCCTGCTGGGCTCTCAAGAGCTGTGTGCCTGCCCTGGGGGCGGGGAGGCGGGGACTCGGGCAGGCGTTTACCCCACGGAGCTGACTGCGCCCTGCTGTGCATGCCAGGCCTTTAGGAGGCAGACTGTTTATAAGCAGAGCCTGCGCTTCCTTTTTCTTTTTCTTTCACCTACTTTTCCTTTCCTTCCCTCCTCCCTCCCACCCTTCTTCCTTCTTTTCTTCCACAGTTTTTTTTCTTTAAGCCGTGTCTACAGTTTCTAGTCTCTGATGACAGAAGTTTGCAGTGGAAACCTTTCCAGCACCCTCTTTTTTCATGATGCAAACACCTGCTTTCTTGTGCTTTAATTAGACCTGTCCCATGTTCCTGTTTGTGTTTTAGCAACAGGAGCCTACCTGTGCCTTGTAAACACTTGCTTCAGCTTGCCGGGTCTGGGGCTAAGGCCGTGTGATGTAACGGACCACAGGAGAGCCAAGCCCTGGAAGCACCTGGCATCAGCTGTAAGTCCAGATGCAGCGAGGAGAGTAGTCATTTTCACCATTTTATTTTAAGCAAACGTATCAACTACTTTCTCAACAAACTAAATTCGTAGAAGTGATTTTTATTTCAGTACTCCCGTGCCACCCCATAAACCTCAACAACGGGTATTTTGAGTTGTGACAGGAGACCGTGTACCAAGTGTCCCCACACCTGCTGTGGTCTTGGCCGTGGCGGCCACAGGCGGCGGTTCCTGGGGCAGAGGAGGTGAGCCGCCCCGTCCGCCGGGGCCCGCCCTGATCCAGTGTAACTTCAGGGTTTTGTTTCTGCATCAATTTCTTGATTTACCAAATGTGCTGACTTACTGCACACTTCAGCGGGGCCTCGTGGAACTGACTGATTTGGTGCCTGCAAAGCTGGTCGAGCTCCTTTTAAAAATTTATTTTATTTTATTTTTTATTGAAGGGTGGTGGATTTACAATGCCGGGCTCCTTTTCAAAGGAGCTGTACAAGTGATGTTGGCGCAATGAGTGTTATTAGCTTATGAGAAAAGCAAAAAGCAAAATGAGTCACCTCAGTAATAAACATCCTAAAATCTTACCTGTGATGTATCACAGCCCACCCACCTTCTTTTGTGCAGCTCTACGAAGCGGTTGTTTGAAAGCCTCATTAAGCATTGCAGCATCGCTGTGGTACGCGGGTGCTGTTGTCAACATTTGAGCCAGCATCAGAGCCAACAGGCCACATGGCAGTCTCCCTCCTCACCCCCAGACTTGAGGCCTTGCAAGGGCTTGAAATATTGGAGCAAAAAACTTCAAGCCCACGTGGAACCTACAGAACACACGTGTTCTCTGCATCCAGGTGACCTCACTAATGGGGCCATGCCAGCAGTTTCCTGTTTTGGTCTTGTTTTGGTTTTCCTTGTCTGAGAGCCAGACATGGTTAGATTGGTCTGGTTTTGAGTAAGAAATCTAATAGCTGAGAGCAGTAAAAATAGGCTTTCAGAGCTCCATTTTAAGAGCTTCGCTGGAAGAAGAACCAGCTCAGAGGAAGCCCTGGCCTCTGAAGGCAAGGACCCCTGGGCTTGGGGAAGACACTGCCACCTGCATGTGGCCTTTCAGAAGGTCACTGTCCTGTGTTAGTGGCAGCAGCTTGTTTGAGGAGCTGTTTTAAGGCAGGCTGAAATTCCTGCTCAGAGACAGAGTGTGTCTGCCTCTCTGGCTGAGGAGTGTCAACCACACCTGTGTAGTAAGCTGGGTGCTAGCATGCTGACCCTTCATCGCTCTTTCCTGCTTTGTTAGAGCCTCGATTTGGAGAAGAGTTCCACGAGAGTGGGAGAGGGTGGTGGGGCTGTGGAACATTTCCAGACTTGGCATGGAGGTCTGTGCCCTGCAAAGGAATCAAAGCAGGTGATGCTGGTTTGAGCTGAATCAAGGAGTGTGGTTCATTTTCTAAAACTTCTGAAGAAGGATCACCCTTTCTTCATGATGTGCTTGCTTCCTGTAGTCATGTCTGGCCGTGCCTTTATGTAGTCTGCATTTTGCCTGTTTTGATCACACCTTGGGAACGCTGTCCTAGCACTGCACAGCACCACGCTGGGGCCCAGCTCACCCATCACAGGTCACACTTGCTTCTTGGATGGTGGTTTTTGCCACCTTGAGCAGTAATCTCCAGGTAACTGGTCTCTTTCTTTAGATCAGAGCAGCGTTCTGTGTGCAAGTGAAGAATATTCCTGCTAGAGACTCTAAGCTCTAATCTGATTTTCTGGTAGCCCCAAGTACTAGAAATAAGAATAGGCAAGCTTCTGTGAGGGTTGGCGGAACTGTTTTTAGGGTGGTACACAAGAATCCAAGTTACAGATCTTACTCACAGTTTTAATTAGCATTAAACACTCAGGAACCAGACCGTTGTTCTAGATTTTAAACAGCTAAGTTTCCTCTTAAATATTAGAAGCAAACGTACCTAGGATGTGGTAAAATTTTAAACTTCAGCCCCTTTTCTGGCTTTATTTGGTACTTGCATTTTTCGTAACTCATTTAGGTATTAGAGCGTGTTAGTTCATGTAAAAAATGCTACGCTTTATTAAATGTAACTTCCACTGCCCTTCAAGTTGCCAAGCACTGTATT
The DNA here is from genome assembly GCF_048773025.1 of Camelus bactrianus. Classification (NCBI taxonomy): domain Eukaryota; kingdom Metazoa; phylum Chordata; class Mammalia; order Artiodactyla; family Camelidae; genus Camelus; species Camelus bactrianus. The sequence goes on from NC_133541.1 coordinate 11,953,663, forward strand.
CCAAGAACAAAGGGAAGACTGTGAAAAAATGAGCCCATTTGTTATGCTTAAAAATTAAAGCATGTAAGTCCTGCTTTTTGATAATAAAGGTTGACTTTTTTTTTTTTAACAGGTATTGTCCTTTGTGGGACAGGGTTTGACTGCCTGAAAGCTAAAAACACATTTTTAGACAAAGCATATAACTTAAGTAGATTAATTCACCTGGCTCTATAGTTAAGAAATCCAGAATGATACCGCATACCATAAACTTACATGTATTAATTGTTTTGGTACTTAAATTATATGTGAGTATTTTGGCTGCTGTTTTCAGTCTTTTCTTTCATTGATTTTCTGGTTATTCTTACCATTTAAAAGTCCTTATTTCTGTACAGTAGAGCAGTTCTTTTCATAAAATTCTAGCATATTTTTCCCCACATAGTACTACTGAACTTACAAAGACATTTTACTTACAGTTGTTAAAATATGTGGTATCCTATGTATGCTTAAATAATGCCTTTTTAAATTGGCAAATCTGTGAAAGCTACACTGAAATAAAGTAGAATTATATCTGAAAGCTTTACTGGAGAATTGCTGCACATGAACACGCATTTGGAGTTCCCATGGGGTCTAGTTTCAGTGCAGCAGGTGTCCTCTTACTCAGGATTTTTCTATCCACTTCTGGCACTGTCTCTACCACCAAATGACAGTATCAACTGTGGCACCGACAGAGATGGTTTCATCCCTGCTTATGAGTTCCCAGAAGGCAGAGCTCTGCTTAACGTGTTCTTTCATATTAAGATGATTGTGTGTTCATATGCTTGGTCATTCCCCATCACCCCTCCACCATGAGTAGGCATGTTGTTCTAAACCCAGTAATGATACCTGCTCTTGAGCTCTGTCAAACAGTTGCAAAGATACCCAAAGAAGATTAGTTGGAATGTTCTTGTTCAGATTGTTTACTCATTCTCAGTAGTAGAATATTAATTGTGTCACCTGGATGCCTCTGGAAACTTGGTGAGGGCTGGGAACCCATTTGTCACTTTGTTTTGTGGTTTAAGATCCAAAACAATGGCTTAAGATAAGAGGTTTGCTTTCTGCCAGTGCAGAAGTCCCAGGGCTTGCATTCCAGGCCTCTGTTAGGAAGAGGATCTCTGTATCCTTTGTCCTTTTGTTTTGCCTCTTGTAGCAGCTGGGCTGCCATCCTTAAGGCTGCCTTAAGGTCATCAGTAGCTGCTGAAGTTCCAGCCGTCTTTACCAGCTTCTTGGCACCAGGGAGAAGAAAAAAGGCAAGGGGACATGAGCAAATTCAGCCTCCTAAACAGCTTTCCTGGAAGCCCATTCAACATTTTTTACTTTTGTATGTCGGCCACGCCTATTTGTAAGCGAGGCTGGAAAATGTAGTTTGATGGCTGGGGTGTTGCTGTTTCTGACTGTAGGGGCTTGGCTGTCTCAAGGAGGGGCGAGTGGACTCTGGGGAGGCAGCTGTCAGTTTCTGCCACACCTCTGATGTATATCTTTCTGACACATGTTCACCAAGTCATATGCTCTAGCATATATTTCCTGACTGAGGCATAGTATAAAGGGTAAAACTTGGAGACAATGTTTGTAAGGAATTCTTTCTAGGCTCTGTACAGTGTGAAATGTGTGACTTTGAGTATTGGTTCTCAGTCCTAAGAAATGCTTCACCACCATTGTTTAACTGAAACTTCATGCTGCCTGCTGAAATAAACTGTATAGGTAGTAATCTATTGTCACAAAAATTTATGTGTATATACATAAATGACATATATGTTACCATATAAATTAGAGACAAAGGAAAGGTGATAATATGGTAAAATGTGTGTTTTAGTCTATAAATGCTGAGTATGTGCACAATATAAGAGAAAAACATTAGATATTCAGATACTGGTAGTTTATATAAAACCATTGTGCTATATTGATGACTCAGATACTGAGAATGGTATTATTGTGCTGATATTTTGAAATAGTAAGCAGCAGCTCCTGTAAAGTTCAGAAGAAAACCAAGTGCTGTCTTCCTTTGATTAACATGATAATTGCATTCCTGGAAAAATCAGTATATGTTAGAGGGGCAAAAAAAAAAAGGAAAAGAAAGAAGAATCATGGTTATATGTTAAATAAAGCCTAGCTCAGATAATTACAGAAAGCAGGACAATTCTTCATTTTGAGATAATATCCTGCCGCTGAATCTGTCACAATAAATCTCTTCCCCAGATCAGTCATTGTGCCTACCCTCCCCAAATCATTGTATCAAAAGTGCCCTTGCAAGTCTCCGTGACTCCGAGGGGCAGCTCCCTGCTTCAGAAGACCTGTGTCTCCACTGTGTGTGTGTACACGTGCCGGACCCAAACTCGGTGGCTCAGTCGGCTCCTTTGCTCCCGCCCTCTGTGGTTGTGTCAGCTTGGCTCGTTTCCACACCAGCCTTGCGATCTCCATGTATTTGGTCAATTCTAATCTCCGAAGGCTGGGAGCCAGCCTTCATAAGAAGTAGTCAGCACTTCCAGCAAAGGTCTCAGACTCAGATATTAGAAAACAAACCTGTTACCTGCCAGCACGACTTAAAGTTGTAAGAGGATTAAAGGAACAGGTTAGAAAACTCTACAGGCCTCTCGCTTGCCGCCAGTTTTTGGTTGCTAAAGGCTTCCCTTAGCCTGTCCCATTCACTCACTCCCCTCTTCCCCTGTCCTGGTGTCTTGCCTCTGAGCCCTGTTTGTGTCTGTTAGCTTGGCTCCTGGTTGCTCCTCCTTTCGGTAGAAACCCAAGGAGGCTTTCAGATTTGAAGTGTTTGAGCAGAGAGATCATGGTGATGATCAGCAGTCTGATCATATTATTTCTACCTCCTCTGGCAGAATCATTCAAAAGGTTTAAGAATCACTTAACTGTAAAAAATACATAATTCTTTTCTTTTCATATTCTACCCTCACCTTTTCTTCTTCTTCTTTTTTTTTTTGGTTAGTCTCAATACTTTAATTGTACTTGGATAGTTAACGGCTGTAATATAGCACTGCAATCTCCTTTGAAAACTGATGGCATTTAATTAAAATTACTTTTTGAAGTTAATGAACCAAATAAAATGGCACTTTTTAATTTTCTTTTTATTTTGTGAAGTAAAATTGCTATCCACCTATGTCAGAAAGTTAAAGTACACATTTTTTGCCTAGTGCTATATTACTGATTTTTTAAAGTGAGGTTTCAATATTCAGCATTAAATTTTCTCCATTGTGATGGTTGTGTTCTCTCTAACATATCTCAAGAAAATTATTTCTTTTAAATTTTAATTTGCAGATATCCCAGCAATGCGATTTTTATATCAGCTTATGCATCATTTAAAGCAAAATACTATGTATGTTTGTAAGGCTAGTGTCTACTACAGTGTTTTATACTAATGAATGTTTTTTTAAAATCTTAACTCAGCTCTACTGTATTTGGTTTCATGATATCATTAGATAGTTGATGGATGTGTTTTAAATTTTATTTTGCTCTTTTTAAAATACGCCTTTGAGTAAAACTAAAACTGTGGTTTACATTTGTGTGCAAGTGTGTGTGTATGTGAGCGTGTGTTGTCTGCACAAGTGTGTGCACACATGTTGGAGGCCAGGCTCTGCAGCACAGCCTGGGCAAAGCTGCAGATGGTGAATAATCGCTCGCTTACAGTCGCTCTTCTGTTTTGCGGGCAGGTGAGTCAGGATGGGAAGTCACTCCTTGACAAGCTCCAGCGGCCCCTGACTCCCGGCAGCTCCGATTCCCTCACGGCCTCTGCCAACTACTCCAAGGCCGTGCACCATGTCCTTGATGTCATCCACGAGGTGCTGCACCACCAGCGGCAGCTGGAAAACATCTGGCAGCACCGCAAGGTCCGGCTCCACCAGAGGCTGCAGCTGTGCGTTTTCCAGCAGGACGTTCAGCAGGTCAGTTTCACGGAGCCCTTTTCCTAGTCTGTGCTGATGAAAATGGATGGGAGAGAAGAAAACGCGCACAGACACACGCGCGCGTGCACACGTGTACACACACACACACCTTGTTCCTTACCACAAGGGAAAGCAGCATGTCGAGGACGTGTGTTCAGGCCGCTCTGCCACGTGCTCGTGCGTGCGGAACACAGGAGATGGTGCAGGGCCTAGACCAAGACTCAGTTTTGTTCCTGAAGCAGCTCATCCTCAGTTACATTTATTCATGAGAATAATGCCCGTGGCGCTTTTACCAGCGTGTTGCTACAGGTTAAGATTTGTCTGCTCTCTGATTACTTAGTAATAAGCTAATCACGCTTCTCTCCCACTTGGTGGAGAGTGTAGTCCGAGGTGCCCAGTGGTACTTAATGAATAGTTGTCTCATCAGTGAAAAGTGGACTTTAATGACCATTCATTGCTAAGCAGTCGACATCTTTGTTGTTGTTACAAACATAAGGGTCAGCCCAGTCCTCATACTGTTAATTTCCTTGTCATGAGATAAGGAAGCCTGCCCTGCTACCAGGGTTTTAAGGATTGCAGCTGTGGGCGCTGATAAGATATGATATATCTTTGGTAGTAAATAAGATAACAGTCCTGTCTTTGCCTCACAGTGGAGGGGAAAGCAAGGGTTTGAGTGAGGTGCCACTGGGGACGAGGGATTCTGGGTGTGAGGAAGACACGCAGGAGCTCCAGCGTAACACGCCCCAAGTACCGCCTGAAAATGAGGGGGTTTCTGCTGAAGGGGGTGCTGAGACCTGTCCTGATGACACGTAGATTCTCCGCCTGCACTGACCATCACTCCTCCTGTAATGTGAATCTGGTGACTTCCACATCCTTTTAATTGCTCTATAGTTTTTGATTTTCATACAGTATGCTTTGATTCTGCTGATGGTTTGGGAGTTCTCTGAAGGCTTCATGTACAAAGTGCCTCAGGAATGATCATTTTAGTTTTTGTTTATTATTTATTTTTAATTTTTTACTTTTATTGAAGTACAGTAAATTTATAATGTGTTAATTTGTGGGGTACAACATAGTGATTCAGTTATACATATACATATTCTTTTTCATCATAGACCATTACAAGGTATTAAATATAGTTCCCTGTGCTGTACAGTAGGGCCTTGTTTATCTATTTTATATATAGCAGTATTTACAAATCCCAAACTCCCAATTTATCCCTTCCCACCCCTTTCCCCCTGGTAACTGTAAGTTTATTTTCTGTGACTTTGAGTCTCTCTTTCTTTTGTAAAGAAGTTCATTTGTGTCCCCCCCCCCCCTTTTTTTTTTAAGATTCCACATGTAAGTGATGTTATATGGTATTTTTCTTTCTCTTTCTGGCTGGCTTCACTTAGTATGACAATCTCTAGGTCCATCCTGTTGCTGCAAATGGCATTTCATTCTTTTTTATGAGTAGTATTCCATTGTTTACATAGACCACAACTTCTTTATTGGCAATCTGTTGATGAACATTTAGGTTACTTCCATGTACTGGCTGTTGTCAATAGCGCTGCTGTGAACATTGGGGTGCATGTCAGGAACGATCATTTTGATGCCCTGCATTCTTCTTCAGAATGTTGTTTTAGTCACAGAAAGGAATTGCCAGGGAAGGGGTCTAGATGGAGGAGTCAAAGCCTGGGTGTTACTGTGAGAAATGAAATCGTGAGGTTGGAAGCACCAATATTAGTGGGTTTTTTTAGTTGTCCAAAAACGGTCGCAAACTGTAAATTTTAATAGTTTAAATGTGCTTATTAAAGGATTTTCCCACCTATTTCCGTATCCCTTGGGTCCGCTGTTCACTCTGTGTGCTTGAGGGCCAGCGTACTTCCTGGACCTGCGTCTGGAGTAGCAGCCGGGGCTACCCCCCACCTCCTTGGGGCGCCACGTCGCATGAGATTAAGCCACTGGGCTGCTCATATCAGGAAAGGAAGCCTTGGGGAATAGGCTGATGAGTCTAACCATCTAGTTTGGTACCAGGTACTCACTGTGCTTGAATTTGAAAACAGCAAACATTAATTTTTATATGTAGAAAGGTAATTATGATAATTACGAGATCAGTTCTTTAAGCAGCTGTTTTTCCCTCAAGAACAAGAACAGGGTTGGATGTCAGCAGGAGAAAGTGTTTTGCACCCTCTGGCCCTATTAACATTCCACAGAAGCAGTGATTGCTCTTTAAGTGAAGCGTTTTGTCGATTAAATGATCGGGAATGGTTTGGACGTGTTGTGCAAACAGGAAATTGCTATGTCGGCTGGACTTGTGAAGCAAGGAGCAGAGTTGATAAGATTAAGCAAAGCAAACACTTTACCTCAGAGGAGCCCGTAGGATGTCAAAATCGAGCATGTGTTTCTGAAACTCAAATTAATTCACACAGAGAAAAATTTTGCCATCTTGAGCATCGAGCAGGAAAGGTAAGCTGAGGATAAATGAAGGAAAGACCTTGTCAGCGTAGTTAGTAGAAGATAAACTTGTAAAGACAAAAACAATCAAAAATCCACAAAAACATAGCTAATTAGAGATACCACATGTGGTTTTTGTTTGGGTCATGGAAAGGCATCTGTAGTACCAAGGGCAAAGAAAAGCAACTTACCACACAAGAAATACGGACACTTTTGTGAAGACAGCCTCTAAGAAGAGTACGCGCTTGTCTGTGGAAGAGAAGATGTGAGACCAGCGTGTGCCCCAAGGAAGGGAGCCCTGGGCGATGCACGGGGAGTTTGATTTTTAAAATATGCCTAATTTTGGTTTAGCGATTAGGTTTTTCTTCCCCCCTTAACAAGCAAAGGCAGTTTCCCAATTTCTATATGGACAGTGTTTCGGGTGGGAGTCGTGCTGTGGTGTAGGGTCATAGCGCTGACCGTGGGTCCAGATCACAGGATGGGGAGGCAGGCGGTAAAGACGTGCCCACATACACTTGCTAGCTGCTGAGCAACATTACCTGCTGTCATCCTTAGCTTCAAAATAAAATTAATACCATTTGTTCTATTTCTTGATGGTCAAATAATATACATATTCCAGTTGCCTGCTGTTTACTGTTAGGGCAAGCCTCAGTGGGCATTTCGTTGAATTAATGAGTGAGTAGCTGTATTCCTGCCAGGCGGAGTTTTTCAGTTTAGGGTGTGCTTTAGTTGACTCTAACTACATAGTTTATTTTTGCTGCACTCGTTCAAGTGGGAGGAGAGTCTGGACGAAGTCCACAGCAGGCTGCCGTCAGACTCGTCCTCCCACTCGCTGGCGTGTCTGCCCACCTCTTGGGCTGGTGGGGCTTAGTCACCCCAACACGTCCAGTGAGGTCAGTGGGCCCTGGAAATCTGCTTTCCAGAAGTAGGCTTTCTCCCTTAGACAGGGAGACCTTCTCCTAAACAGAAGCCCCCCGCCGCCCACTGCAGCCCTTTGAATGTGTGAGCATCACACCTGCTGAGTTACCTCTTGGAAAAACTCCCTTCAGGTTGGTATTGGGCCATTAAGATTAAAAAAATGGTCGAGCAAGGCTGGCCCACTCTAGATTCTTCTTGTCCACACTTCATTCTTTATACAAAACACCTGAACTGAACGTGTGATATTCTGAGAGGTACAGAGATAAATGTGTTGACTAGCTCAAAGTTCCTTTTCTCAAGGAATTGTAATCTTGTGAGAGTCGATGGTTTAATAGTCAAATACGTTAGACCACAGCACGCTGAGATTCATGGATGCTGTTGATTGTCGCAGGGTGTCGTTTTGCCAGGATGTGAATTTGACTGTTAAGGTGGGACCAAGTGAAGGAGTGGATAAAGCTTGCCACCCTTGTCCCTGCTGTCCACCCACCTCACACGTGCATTTGGGTGGGACACATCTGGGCTGTGATGACTTGTGCACTTGTCGGGTTCCAGGGAGCTTCGTCTGTGTTCTCAAGCATCAGGGGTGCCGTGTATCAGGAAGACAAAGGCTTCTGTAACGGGTGCAAGTGACAGTTGCTGGGGCAGCGGGAAGGCCTCCAGGGGAGGCGCGGGGTTTGGGCTGGTCCTCGACAGGTGGGCAGAAGTCTGGAGGCTGAGGACTGGGCAGCAGGGGTTGCCAGGACAGCAGAGACATTAAAGGGTGGGCCTGCCTGAGAACAGCAGGTGGCCAGGGTGGGCAGAACAGGAGGCGAGGAGGCCGAGCTGGGCAGGTGTGGAAAGGTGACCCCGTGTCACAGGCTCGGGAGTTGTTTCCAAAGCTTTGGGACACCATCGAGGGGACATTGTGAACCCGAGTGCTGTGCGTGGGTGCAGGCCTGCAGGGACTGCGTGGCTGTGAGGATTGAGGGCAGGGACATCCGCGTGGCAGCGGGCTCCCCTCGGTGCTCGTGGGTACTCGCTAGTGGGCAAGTTAGGGGTCTCTCTTCTCTTGGTGCCCACAGCCACCCTGCAGAGTGGTTAATGCAGTTCTCCACTTTGAGATCAAACCCTGAAGGACCACGTGCCGTGCATTTGAGTTGATGCTGTGGGAGTGGATGGCGAATGCTGCGTGCGGTGGAAAGGTGGCTCTGGTTGTGGGGTGACAAGTGCAGCACGAGAGTGACACTTCAGGCGAGGAGACGGGCTCAGTCCCCCTCATGGACCTCTGTGCCATCGGGGGGGGGTGTCTAGGGAACAGAAGTGAAGGTCTGCAGGGCAGCAGTCTGTGTTAACCTCTGGTGTTCCCCAAGTGTCTGGGATAGTAGATCCTTGATCCTTGGTGTCTGTGGACTGAATGAATGAAGAAAGTTAAGGAATTCCCTAATTCTGCTAATTAAAGATAATTTGGGGCGAAAGTCTCTTCGTGAATTCTGGAGTGGGGAGGGCTGGCCTCACGTGGGAATCGCGTCATCTAACCAGGAGATCTTCATGCAGGAACCAGGAGCTTTGACTGATGTTAGGGAGCCAGGGGTGGCCCAGAAGGAGATGGTAATTTCAGTGCATGGGAATTGTGCAAGTGTGTGAGATCCTTAAAATAGTAAAGATTTTGACCACTTGAACAGAAAGAGACGGGTTTCAGGTCCACAGAGAAGCTGTTTCACAGTTCTGCCGTGGGGCCTCGGCTTCTGGCCTCCTGCCAGTAAGAGTCACCTCCCCGCGGTGTTTGACCCAGCAGCCCCGTCCACCCTGAACCCAGCTCTTACGTGAAGGTTCCTGAACCTCGTTTGTTCTGTGCTCGTTAGCTTAAGGCAGAAGGACGGATTTTTCTCGTCCCACTCATCAGGGTCACTGTACAGGCCTCGCTGTGTAACCCTCTCCTGCTTACATTCCCACGCTCACGGTCCTGGTTGTGCCTCCCGGTAAGAACGGTTAGATGATTGCCGTCCTTTCTGAGAGCTTCTCATTTGGAATTAGGGAGAACTGGAGGGCGAGTGGTTAGGGGTTGGGAACCTGCACATTTATTTTTAGTTTACATATATGTACTAATTATTGTTTCTAAAAACAGATTAGATCTTTAGCTTTTTAAACTTACATAGTTATCAAAGGAATAAAGCCAACCACAAAATAAGAATCAACAGAATGTGGTAATCCAATCATAAAGCAGGTAGAGGCTGGCCGCTGATCTTCCTGGTGGGTTTGGGGCCAGCTTTCCTTACCTTTTGTCACAGGAACAGAGACTGTCAGAGTAACCTTAGTAACCACAGCTTGGGAGGAGCTGACAGTTCAATGGTGAGGATGAAAGACTGGGGAAATGGACGGATCTCTTCCCTACAGCGGATGTGGTACTGGGATGTGGGTATGTGAGCTGGCGCTGTGAGCCAGCGGGGCAGGAGCTCAGGGGACTGGGGTCAATCAGAAGTGAGCAGGGAGCTGAGGTCATCAAGCCCACAGGGACACACGCACTGAGGAGCCGGGATGCCCAGGAGCGGGCGGAACCATGAACAAAATCCAGGCAGTCTGGGATGCCCTACTGTTGACTGCCAGCCCATTGCCAGGGTCCCCTAAGAAGACAGCGCCCAGTGACTAGCTGGACAGGGGAGACCGCACATGTGCACGTGTGTGTATGTTTGTGTGTTTCTGTCATGCAATAACTAGACGTAAGCTAAATATAACATCTGGACTCGTTTCCCAGATAACATCTTAGACATATTAAGGTTTTTCTTGGACAGTTTTGGACTATTTTATATTTATTTACAAACCAAGAATGGGAAAAATAATTTTTTTAAGTTTAGAAAATTGTGAAAAGGATTAACTCCTGTTGGTAGATTGCTGGTTTGGTTGGCATTTGAAGGGCATATCCAAGGTGAGACTATATGAATTATAACCTGCCTGTCTTCTGTCTTCCCTCCCTCCCGTCCTAAACTTCTTTGTTTTCCTTAAGAAATTTAATGTACTTAGGTAATTAAAACTAGGGTAATATCAGGAGAACTGATTTATATTTTTTTAGAAGGTACACAGATGGATGGATAGATGAGGTACAGGTTTAGAAGCCGCCAGCCTCTTCGTGAGCCCTTCTTCACTGATTTCACCTGTACTCCCTCCTGGCCAAGGAAGGATGCACCTGCCCCTGACCTTTCACGTGCTCTCATGTGGGCTGAGCAGAAGTGGCTCTTGTAAAGCAGGGAGTTTGGTTCTGTATCACGTGTTTGTGTAAACTGACTGAGGTTTTTTGTTCTTGTTTTAAATAGTTTCTTTTTCCCAAGTGAGCATTAGGCTTAGTATACATTGGAGTGTACTAGAAGCATTTTTAAAAAGGTATTTCTGTACTAAGAATGATTGTAGTTTTAGAATAAGCATCATTCTAATTTCAAAATACAGCGATTGAAGATATGGAGAGTTCTGGGCTCCACTGGAGAGATTAAAGAAGTGTGTGTCAGGGGAGATAATCATTGTTGTCAGGCAGCTGCGAATGCTGGACCTAGAAAGTTCCTCCTTCTTCCCTCAGTCCCCACGAGCCCACAGATGCATGTTGAATTTTGTGTTGGTTTCATTTCACTGTAAATGTCATGCCATGCACATCACAGAATTTAGAGCTAGAGGCCCTGGTGATCATGTCAGGCCAAGCCCTTCATTTTCCAGGTTAAAAAAAAATCTAGCCTCGAAAAAGTTGAGTGACTTGGCAGAAGCTGCAGGAAGCCTAGAGGTTTAACTGCTTCACTGCCTGTGACCTGAGGAGGATGCTTCACTTCTGAGCTAATCAAAGAGTGAGGCTGACATCTTCCTTAAGGCAGACTATTTAAGTGGGGCTTCTCAGGCTGGGGGAAGGGGCTTCCGTGGAAGCTGCAGTGCCCATCACTGCGGCTGCTAAGGAGATTTTTGTTATTTCTTCCCATTCACTGTTGACATTCACCTTAGGAGTGGATGAGGGAATGTAAGGGAGAGGGCGCTGATTTCTGGTCCTGGCATCTCTTCACCGCTGCCACCGCCTCCTTGTCTATGAGCAGCTGAGGGGATAGCTGGGCCCCCACTGGATGAGGAAGAGCATGATTGGTTTCAGGAGTAAAATGCACTCTAAGCATTAGGAAAAAGTCTCAGGCAGGCTAAGGTAGCGTGAGTATGTGGATTCCTTCATTTCTGATTTTTAACTTTGTGTTTAAATGTCCTTAACAGCATAATACTGGATATCCATCTTAGGCATTGCTGAGTCCCAGCCTCTAGTAAAAGGCACATTGTCTAAGAGCAGACCTCCTTTTTGATCTCCCATGTAAGTTTAGCAAATTTCAAGTGATGTCCCTTAGTTGTTCAGTCATTCTTTGTTATAATCACCAAAATACCATTCATTGGTTTGATAATCAGAGAAACTCTGTCTCAGTGCATTTTTCAGGAGCACTTATTTAAAAGCAGAACTAGAAACACAGTACGTCCATTTCTAGATTGGCATCCACAATGGTTTAAATAACAGCCACCGAGTTGAACAAGGAAGAAACTAAGTGAAACTAGGTTAATGTGGGTTTCATAGGGAAGGTAGGGTAAGGCAGGGGGAAAATTCGTATTTTGCATCTGGAAAATCTGATTTTATATAAAAAAGAACAAATTCAGAATATTTTAGAATTACCTTATTTTTCATTTGCTTCATCTAATTGTTTTTTAAACTAAGCACAGAATCAGAAAAGCTAGTTGTTTTATTTCTTGTGCTTGAAATATGACTGAGAGGGAGGGGACTCTCATTATTACGACTGGAAACACTTACTCCCTGTGCTTTGTCTCTTGAACATAGTAGCTAAAATGGACAGATGGCTGTGTGTTTTCCCTGAATGTTCTCTGCTTTCAGAGTTCCCAGGAAAAAGAGACCAGCTCAATGTGCTCTTGGTGGGTTTACGTCAGAGGACTTGTGTCGTTTTCATAAACAGTCAATCCTAGTGCTGGAACTCCATACAATACTACAGTCCGTGCTGTGACACAGTGTGATGGTGGATAAAGGCATGTGTTTGGAGTTGAGAAGTTCTGCATTTGAATCTTTTTTCTAGGTGTTCTTTCTTGGGCACTTAACTTTTCTGAGCCTCCATTTCTTGCTCAATAGAGATAATAATAAAAATTTTCATTCTTTTTTCTACTTTCTTGGGGAGAAATGTTTTTTGGAATTAAGAATTTGTCAAAGTTGAGAAAGATAACAGAGCAGATGCACTGTGATATGTAATACTGTAGGGGGATCTGAGAGCCGCCCCCCCCCCCCCCCAACGATCAAGTGCATGGAGATTTCTGCAGCCAGATGTACAGGAACTCACACTAAAGGGATCGATAAAGACTATTAATAGCCTCAGGTCAGGTCTTTACTGCCAATTAATTTTTGTGACCAAGTCTTGAAAAAATATTTGGAATTTCAGAGCTGTTTTAGCTTTTTGTGAAAAAGCAGTTATGAACCTGTATTGCGCTCCCAAGCACAGCACAGAATGATCTCTCAGTAAGTGATGCTGGAGATAGTGACGTGGTCCATGGTGGTGTTCTAGTACATACTTGAAGTAAACAGCTGTGTATTTTCAAGGAAAAATGTCATTATGTTGTTCTGTACATTGTGTGTTGCTGAAATGGAGGTCCTTGAGAATGAGTCTCCCATTTGACTAGGGTTTAGTATTTAGTCATAAGTTCTTAAATAGTGATTACTTAGAAATATTAATCCACAAAACATAGTGAAAATTAGGTAGTGGGGGCTGATGACAGAAAATTACTTTAGAGACAGGTTGCACGGGATGGCCAGGCCCTTCCTCGTGATGGAGGTGGAAGGCGCCAGTGGCCAGTTCCTGAGGTGTTTGGTCCTGGTGTGGTTGTGTGTGCTGGCTCACCTACCCCCCGTTTTGCTGTCTGTCATAATAGTGTCACTTCATCAGGGTGTTTTATGCAATAGCCTCAACTGTTCTGAAGCAGAAACAGCTCTTTCCTTCCAGACCTCCGCGTGCTGCCTGTATGCCTGTCGTGCCTGGTGAGGAAGAGAGGCCACGTAGACTGGAGGTTCAGAGGATGGACCTTGCTTCCGGGCCCAGGTCCACAGACTGGCTCTTCTCCATGGTGGCCGAGGGTCCTTGGCCCTGTGTCTTCATCTATGGCCCAGGGTCATGATGCGGCCCCCAGCCCAGCTCTCTGTGAGGACTGATGCTGTAGGTCCTAGCCTGCCTCAGTGGCCAGGGCTCAGGCAGACTGCAGTTTCCAGTGAAGAAATGAGCAGATCAGACATGCCATCATCATGCTCACTCTTGCAATTACGTGACAAATGGGGAGTGAAACTCAACAACCTGTGAGGTTTCCTGACATTTTGCCTTAGCTGCTGAGATGGTTATCTGTGTTTAAAGTGTTGGTGGCTCGCTTTGGAATGACCTTGATCTTGGGGCAATCTTGGTGCCCATTAGAAGGCGCTGGTGTACAGAGGACCAGGCTTGTCTCACTTCCTCTGAGCAGGGAGGAGGTGACGTTGGCCCTCCAGCCCTGCTCCTGCCTGACAACCAGGTAGCCTGCGGGGAGGACCGGCTTTTGCCCTTCTCCTCGAGCCAGCAGCAGAGCAGCAGGTCCTGGGCTGGCCTGGTTGTTCTGTGGCTGGAGGTCACAAGGCAGGGAGGTGACAGCTGCCACCACCGCTGAGGTCGGGAGGGGGCCAGCCGGACTAGCTGGATGGAGCCCCTGATGTGCAGATATTTTTCTGTTCTAAATGGAAAGAGTCCACAAGCTTGCCTTTCAAATGCTCCTTGGACAGGTGTAGTCGTTCAGGATTCCTTGGCAGTCGGGGGAATGTTCTCAGACTTAAGAGAAGCAGAAGCCTCGTGGGCAAGTTTGGTTTTGAATATGAGCTCGATTTCATAATTGTCTGCTACTGTTTTTAAACAGCGCTTGGAATTTGTACACTCTTCTTTGAACTACTTTCTTGTTTGTTGAGATTTCACCTGGTATTTACAATTCTGTCTAAAGGAACCACTAATAAAACAAAAATCGTAACCCTTTTGTAACCCTCAGTGGTTGGTTCATAATAGCTTTTATTTCTTCTGCTTCCTGAAGCACTTTTCTTAGGCTTAAAAAACAAAGTTTTATTTTTTCAGAAAGACTGTATTTTGCTTCCTCTAGCACTTTCTACCAAATAGTGTTTACTTTTTACTTTTTGAAGTTGTGCCCTTACTTCAAGGCTGTATTGAGACTTGAAGGAGACGTGAGGGCAAGTATCAGTAATCACTATCAGTAGTCATCAGGTTTGCTGTTTACCAAACCTTGTTTTTTTTCTTTTTAAGGTATTGTTGAGGAATATATAGAATATGCTATCGTTGTAGTTAAAAGGAGGTCTCCCAGCCCCTTCACGCAGATCTGATAGCATACGTGTAACTTAGACACCTCTCAGCTCTTTTCAGGCTTAATGTAGTTGGTCCTTGTCTTCCGCCTGGTACTGGCCTCCTGCCTGGAGGCACATTCGGTTAACTATCCATTCTTCGAAGTTGAGACATCTTAAAGCTGTCATTAGGCATTTCTCTAGAAGTGAAACGGGACCTGTGTTTTATAATAGGCACTAAGAGACTGGCCCACAAACAGCTCAGCAGTTGGATGTCAGCCTAGATGTCAGGTGGTGAATGTGATTATTTACTAATGGTAGTATGGAAGATCTCTCTTTCTCTCTTTTTAATCTCAAGAAAGAAAAATAATGTACTAAATGCACTGGTTAAAAAGCAATGGAATAGCCATAACCTGTGCTGTCAAAGCACTTAATGTTAGATGGAAGTCCCCATGGGTTATGGTTTATGGATGAGGGGTCATGGGTGGGGGCTGTGGTTTATGGGTGAGGGGTTATGATTTATGGGTGGGGTTGGCTCACATGCTGTACTCACCATGTGGGGACAGTAAGGTGCTTAATGTAGATTTCATTGAAAACTCACAGCCCTCCACCATTATTGTCACCACTGAGCAGGTAGGAAGCTGCAGCTCAGAAAGGATGCTGGATGTCTGTGGTGCAGGGGGCTAGAAATGAAGGGTTAACGAGGGAGTTTTTGGGAGGACTGGGAGGCTGAGGTGACTGACAATACACATGGATCTAGTAGGAATTACTCTGTGACCCCGGCTGACTAGCAGAATGGCAGTGTGACCCCAGGTGACTAGCAGAGTGGTGGTGGTGACAGAGCGATTCAGAGATGAACTGTAGGAATAAGGTAAACGTATACCTTTAGCCTGAACACCCGCCCAGGGCCAGACTTCTATACCTGCCCGACCCTCCCACATGTGCACACATGTGCACACACTCACACACACCTCTGCTCATGCTACAGGGGTGTTTACAGAGGATTCCCAGAGATTTAGTCAGGTTCGCGAGCCACTTTATTTAAATATGCTGCTAACTTTGCTAAACCCTGTGGAAAAAGGACCCTCTGGAGCAGAGGGGGACAAATTGAGGTGGACAGCAGGCTCTGGCCCTACCAGCTGCCTCTTTTTTCCCTGGATATCTGTCAGCACAGCTGATCTCTCTGCAGTGCGGGTAACAGAGGGCACAGGATCCTTTTTGTAGCGATGAACCTCACATTAAGGCCCCTTTTGTTTATTTTTTTTTTTAACTGAAATAGTTGACAGGCAATATTATGTTACTGTCAGATGTACTAAATAGTGATTTGACATTTGCATATGTTATGAAATGATCACCATGACAAATTTAGTATCCATCTGTCCCCATACAAAGTTACTACTATGTTCACCATGCTGTAAGTTACACCCCCCACCCTGAGGCCTCTGTGATTTTGCTGTTAGTGGAGCGCTGTGACTGGTCCACTTCCAGGCTGCCCTCTAGACCACGGTCCTAGCTGTAAGGCCTCAGTGGGTTCTTTAGTCCAGGATCGGTTTGCTCGGTAGGCTTAGTTACCATGGTTACTAATTACAGAGTGCGAGGCAGCCTTCAGTACTTCGCAGCACATTAACGAATGTCTTCAGATACTTAACATACATCTTCAGATACTTAAATAATTTCTTTTAGTGTAAGTTTTATCTACAGATGTCACTGGCTTAGTTTTTTGCTGTTACCTACTCTCCAGCAGAAAGAGACAAAATGTATGTTTGATGTAGTGTAAATATTTTGTTTGATGTTGTCAGTGCTTTGCGATTTCTCAAGTAAAATAGCCAATGAACTGCTTAGTCCCACTATGAACTTAAAAACATCAGGTCACCCTACTTTACTTTTACTCTTTTTCTTTAGTAGATTTCAACTAACAAGAACTTGTAAGTAATTAAATTCATGGAATGTTTAGCTTTCACAACAGCTTGGTTTGTAGAATAAATTATCCTTAAAGACATAGACAGAGGCATTTAAGTGTTTTGTTTTCTTGGGTTTTACTTATATGTTTTGAATCTTATAAAGAAGAGACAGAAAAACATTAACTCTGTAGTTAAACTTGAACTGCCTGAGTTGTGAAGCTTTGAACCATATAAAAATGTTAAGTTAAATTGGTCCTCTGTGGCTTGATAACTACTGTCTTATACAAAAGCCAGGCCGTGTTGGTGGCTTAGTCATGCGTTAGATGAAGTGAGATTTAATTTAATCATCATTGCATGTAACATTTATATGCACACAGATTTGCGCTGTTGAAGTAAGAGCTGATTAAAATCATGGTGGGAAAGCTGGCAGATCTAATTCTTAACCTGTTAAACTAGTGTCCCATTGCTCACAATTTTGTTTTCTCCTTTGCTTCTTGTTTCTTACAGAGCTTTGGTAACAGAATGCATCTTCCACGGTTAGTCCTAAACACTGAACAAGGCGGCCGTTGTTTTTATGGCATCTGTGTCTGTGTTTCCTTGTAGGTACTGGACTGGATTGAGAACCACGGAGAAGCATTTCTGAGCAAACATACAGGTGTGGGGAAGTCTCTTCATCGGGCCCGAGCTTTGCAGAAACGTCATGAAGATTTCGAGGAAGTAGCACAGGTAAAACGATGGCTTGTACTGTCTTTTCCCATAAACACCTACGTGGTTAGTTTTGAATTACAGTTTTAACACCATCTGAGATGAGTTAGCCATAGCCAGCAGTGTTCGAAGGTGATTCAGAAATGATGCCTGAATTTCAGAGTGCAGTTGTCAATGTCTGGGCAGAAAGATGGTTTAGTCCATTGACCTTTTTGTGAAATGTGATGTTCTTGAACCTGAAAAATGTCTTAGATGTTTTTGCCATATTTATTGTACCAGTGTCTATTGACTAGCTTGTGAAATTCCAATTCATGGTCAGAAATTAACAGTCCTTCTTGCATTTCTATAACGATGGACTAGCATGACTTGTCCCTTTGTTATTTCTTTTTTAAAAGATGTGCTTCGAAACAGGAGGTAGGGGTGGTGGTATATTCAGAGCCTGGGGTTTGTGGAGTTCCAATATTGTCTGTAATGCTAACCAGCTGTGTGACTTTGGAAAAATTTCTTAACCTTCCTGAGGTTTAACTTTTTCATCTGAAAAATAGGCACAGTGAGGGCTGCTTGAGAGAAGCAAAGTATGTGTGTGTGGTTGCATCATGTAAGGTACCCAGACCAGGGCTTTCCACAACTCACTGCTGTTTGGTAAATGTGCCTTTCATTTTGTTTTGTGTTTTTGTGTTTTGAAAGAAAGATGAGTGAAGAAGGGAGCAATGACCATAACATGAGAGAGATATATATATGGAAGCTATAGGAGGTAGGGTAAAAGTTCTTTTAAAAAGAAGTTGTAGGATGAGTGCAAATTGAGACATATTATGGTAAAACTGAGGAACACCAAAGGCAAAGTCTTAACAACGAGAAGAGAAAAATGACAAAATCACACCTGCGAGAATGACTTTGAGGAAGACAGCTGACTTCTTACCAGGAACCACAGATTGTGGAAGACAGTGGAGTGCAGTCCTGAGGGAAAGTACCTCTGAACCCGGATTCCACACGCAGTGGAACAATCACTCAACAGTCAGGATGAAATACATAGACTGAGACTGAGAGAGTTCACCACTCAGATACTTGCCTAAGAACTGGAGCGTTCAGTTTAGTCAGGGTAATGGAAGCACCCACCGTAACGTAAGCACCGTGAGAACAAGGACTTTGTTTTGTTCTGTCTCTGTCTCTAGCGCTGAGAACAAGGCTACCTGGTGCAGGTAAGTGTGCAGCAGTATTTGTTGAATGAATGACTTAAATGAATAAAAAAGGAGCTACAAGAAGAAAGGACTGGGCACAGAGTTCGGTAAATATGTTTGTAAATCAAAGGATTGACCCGTTAGACAAAAGGCGACGGATTTGGGGGGAGAGTTAAAAACAAGACAGAGCCAAGCAGCAGAGCACTTGAGCACGGAGGACAGAGAGGGGTCCCAAGGAGGATGGTAGGAGGCGTGTTTATCTAAGATTTGTAAATTCAGCTGTACATGGTTGCGTTTTTGAAAGAAGCCTAAAAATACGGGAGTAGAAAGCACCGCTTCCCCTGAGTATAAAGGGAAAAGAAATAGAGAAAACCAGATAAATAAAAACTCATGAAAACGGGTCCAGTGGAAGCAAAAGAAAGGAGAACAAAAATCATGTTAGAAAATCACAAAATGAGATGCAGTCATTTGTCCACAAAGAGTGTGAATTACAGTAAATGCAAAATAGATTATACTTGCTAAGAGAAAGATTCTCTGATTGAATAGTTCGTGAAAAATCATGCTGTGTATTGTTTTCAAAGGGCACACCTCAAACCTCAATATACAGGAAGTTGGAAAGTATGTAAAGTATTAGAAAAAAGGTCCACCAGGCAGATATTAACCAAATGGAAACTGGTGCAGGGATATTGGTATTAAGCAAATAGACTTGAAAGCATAAAAACATTGTAAAAAATAAAGAAAACCTTCAATTATGAAAAGAAGACTATCGATGTACTTCTAACAACATAGTCTCAAAATTTCTAACACAGAAAGAGCAGGAGTAAACCACAGCTGGTGTCTGTGGGTTTTATATGACAGAGGGGTCAGTTGTGCGCTGGGTTAGTCGGGGAATTAGTGTGAGGTGAAATCGTGGGATACGAGAACAGCCTGGACTTCAGTCCTGTTCAGTGAAGATGCCTTTAACAAGTTACCCTTTTTCCAAGCCTTCATATGCAAAATGGCAGTCCCCACTCTCCTGCTTTCGAAAAGGTGGTGTGTTTAGCAGCCTGGCCACACCCCTGGATGTGTCTTTGGATTTTCCTTAGCTACATTCTTTGTGATCTCCCTACCTATGCTGGCTGGAAAATATTTTGCCTTTCCCTTGGAGCAGAAGAAATGTGGAAAATGTGCTCTTATCTTCCCTTAATTTTTTCCATAAGATAAGCTACTGCTGTAGCCATGTGGTTTGGGGATGGATGTGAAATTTGGATCCTTTGAGCAAAGACTTTAGGCACCAAAGAACCCAGGAGGTGGGACAGCAAACAGCCAAGCCCCAGAGGAGGCTCCTGCCCTGAGTAGCAAGTTCACCCGTGACCGTGGGCTCGACCGCCCTGGCCCCTTCCTGGAGCCTTCCCGACCGTGTTCTAGAGGGAAGGTGCTGGTCTACGGAGTGTCCTCATGTACGTCCAGCACCCTTCCCTCCAACTCCCGTGCAGGGAGTTCTGTTCTAAATTAGGGAAATACCTTCTGTAGCTAACCTTGCCCTGGCTTGTTGGGGAACTTACCTCCTCAGATCTGACATGACCAGCAGAGCTGTTAGCACGGGTGCTCAGGGGGCAGCAAGAATGAGACACTTTCTTTGTAGGAAACGTGTCTGCCTTTAAGTTTCCAGGGTGAGCCACGGGGTACAGCGGCACCCTGAGCGGAGACCTGCTTTTGGCCTCGGCTCAGAGAAAGTCGGGCTTGTCTGCTCCCACCTCTCCCCAGCAGAGTTTCACAGCTTCCTTCTTGTCATCTGTGTTTGCACATTGTCCCTAGGATCCTAAGGGGACCTGACCTTCTTTCCCTTAAACTGAACGTCCTTAAGCCCAATCTGAACTGAGCATGAAAACAAAAAACCTTAAATACCAACACCTTTTGCCCACTTCGCAAACATCTGCACCCAGTTTCCCTCCTCCTGGTTTTCCTATCATCATCATCATCATGTATTAGGCATTCTGCCAGGCACTAGGGGCCAGGCCCAGACCTCCTGAAGGGGCGTGGCTCCCTGTCAGAGAGGGCCTGGTGGTTCTTGCTCTGTAAGCTCAGACTCGCAGATTGGTAGAATTCAGCTTGGTGACACAGAAAGAAGAGGACATTAGAGGCAGGCTTGGGGGACAACAGTTCAGATCATTGGGCAGTACGGCCACCTGGCCTGTGAGGCTGGAGTGATGGCTGGGCCCCGGGGAGCCCCGTGCAGACACCCAGCCTCTCCTCTCTACCGACCCCTCTCCTCTGTAGCAGAAGAAATGTGAAAAATGTGCTCTTTTTTCCCCTCAGTTTTCCCGGGGGCGGGCTCTGAGCTCTCCGCCCTGTACCTGGCCGTGCCCTCCTCTCCCCAGTTCTCTCTGCCTGCAGTCCTCCTGCCCCACTGCCAGCCCTGGCCCTGCAGGTCTGGTCTCTTTCCCTACCATCTCCAGCTTCTCTCTCTCTTTGCTGCTTTTTCTTCTGGCCCAAAATATTTACACACGCTCCCTTCTCTGAAAGAACAGCTCTCCATTGTGCTGTTTCTTGGATACCGGTTGGAGCGTTGTGCCGCTTTACCTGCCTCCCCTGTTGCCGGCTGTGCAGCTTCACGCATCTCTGTGTGATGACTCTGCAGGCAGCAGGGGCACAGCGACATGCTGAGGCCTGGAGTGGGCGTCCAGCAGTGGGTCATAGTGGGTCTGAACTGGGACCAGCCGCTCACGTAATGCCTCTCCGCTCGCTCTAGAGCAAAAATCTCTGATCCCATATGTCCACGGATGCGTGTCCACCTCAGTGTGTGTGAGGTAGGCCCCGAGGGGTCGATGACGGAGCTGGAACCCTGCACACGCCAGCCCGTGTGGGCATTGTGCATCACTGGACCACCGCAGGCTGGCTCTGGGAGGAGTTGCTCCGCCTCAGTCCATCAGGTGGTGCAGGCAGAGGAACCGCCCTAGACGATCAGACAGATTAGACATGCTGAGGTGGAAAGGGGGCCGTAAGACCTGAAGAAATAGGATGGCCTTCTCTCTCCAGCAACCCCCACCTTGTTTAATAAAGATCCTTCGAGGAGGGCGGGGGAAGGAGGATAGCGTTTTAAGCCAGAAGAGACCTGGGCTGTGAAGCAGCTCCAGAAGGAACTGGGCAGCAGATCTGGTCTACACCAACCGGGGCCTCCGTGTTGAGCCCGGTTATGTTCTGTGTTGGTTGCTTCATTCATGGAAAGCAGTCTGGCTCTTCCCTGAGAGGAAGGGTCAGCAGTCTTGCTGTAGCAGAGGGAAGAGAGGCCCACGCCTTCACCAACCTCCTCTTCCGCCCTCTGGCCTGACTGCTTTCTGTCAAAACAAAGTATAGTAGAAGTCTTACGGCAGAGTAGGTCTAAGGTCGTATTGTAGACATATGTATTTTTTGGACAGGATGTGCTCTGGAGGCACCTTAAATGGGAACAGAGGCATCTTTAGTGCTTAATAGGGAGGCTTTTTTCATTTTCTCAGACCTACGAAGGTGAAACAAACTTTGGTTCTAGGGAAAAGAAATTTCCTTTTCACAGTGTAAGATTGGTTCGTGTGTATCTTGGGGTTGTGTTTTGAAGGATCCTTTGTAAAATGAATTCTCAGTTGCCTTCAGTGTCAAGATTTTGAATTAGCCATTTATTTAATGAATTTTTCTTACAATCAACTTCTTCCAAAGAGTGTTGTGGTGTGAAGTGACATAGAGATTCAGAAAGGAAGTAGTGAGAGTCTTGTGGCTGATTTCATTTCAAATGTACTAAATGTACCAAATATAGGTTATTCTATAGAATAATTCTAGCATTCTGAGAAGGAGGAACCTGAAAAGAGCCTCATGTTTACTTGGTGGAAGCGAGTTGTGCAGCCGGTGTGACTTCTGCAGAACCACGACTCTGCCACGGGACCCCTTGTCTCGGGCTGTTCCGGGCGCTGCTGTAGCCACGTCAGTGAGCACTGGATCGTCTTACACGCGGTTTCACAGAGCGAAGACCCTCCTTGTAACTGATCTGAACGTCCATTCCTTTTCTGTGTTGCACAGTGATCGTGAGTAGGTACGTCCTGTTGACTGACTCCACACTGATGACTGTCTGGAGTGTGGCAGACACAGGCATGTGGGACGTTCACGCAGGAGCTTTGAAACAGGAGTTAAAAATGCGTTTGCACACGAAACTTTTTGTCAGTGACTGTGGGGCAGGAAGATGCTCTTTGACAGTCATCTTCTCTTTTATCTCCTAAATAGTCATCTGAGTTAAAGCTCCTTTTTAGAAGCTGTGGATACAGCATCCAGTAAAGCAAGAAAATTCCGGTTCAAAGAAGAGGCCGGCGTCAAGAGCACCGAAGATTTCTTTACTACGAGCAGGACAGCTCTGGGGTAGCTTCTTCCCGCAGGTGCCTTCTCCCCTCTCTGCTTGTCCCCGGGGGCTCAAACCACCTTCCAGAGACGTAACCTGTCTCAGAGTTGTTCTCCAGGAATCATTGCCGTCAGCAGCTTTTTATCTGTGCTGCGTAATTACCTCATCTTCCAGGATAAAGAAGTGTGGCAACACTTCAGGAAAACAATGAGTCCTTACACGTTCATTCTAGATTTTCAGAAGCTAAGCAGGCCGATTCTCTATACCCCGCCCCCTCCCCCCCAACAGTTCGCTCCTGAACTCGGTCATCTTTTGCAGGGAGGATTCTCCGAGCACAGCACATGGGCTCAAAGCACCTCCATGCCTTCATCACGTCCGAAATTCAGGCCTGAAGTGCTTGTGTTTTCCTCATTTCCTATTTTTTCTAAGCTCAAGAAAACCCACCTCTTTCTCTCTCTCTTTTTTTTAAACCAGATTCTAAGTACAGCCTCTGGCTGTCTCCGGTAAGACCCGGGCTGTAGCTGCTATGGCTGGTAGGGAAAGGAGGATCTGATCCTCCTTTGAAAGTCGCTTGTGTTTCCTGAGTCCTAGCGATTATGCAGTTTTAATTTACTTCTCCAGAAAAAGAGGAAAGCAGTCGGGCCGCCATCCTGGCCTGGTTCTGCAGTGTCTCCTTGAATCCTCAGTGCAGGGGTCAGTACCCCACCCCACAGACCGGGAAGTGGGCCCAGTGGGAGATGCCCGCAGAGCCGGGGCGGTGGAACAAAGACAGGAGCCCAGGCCCTTCAGACTCGAAAGCAGCCCCCTAACCTGACAGCCCCTCCCCACTTTCAGTCTCACTTTAAATGACTCAGTTTTCCCTCTTGAGAGGACCCTGGCTGGGGCATTCAGTGTTCAGACGGTTGCGCTCTCCTGGCTGCTGGGTTAGTTCCTTCACCTCAGTGTGGCGGTTTCCTAGCTTATGAAGCAGGAGTGAGGTCATGTCCTCACTGCAGGGCTGCTGTGGGCACAGAGCAGTGCCCCAGAGTTAGTGTCTGTTAACACCGGGGAGTCTGTTTCTTCCACAGCAGAAGGGTCCGGGGTAGGTTCTGTTCACGGGGAGGCCTTGGCCTTGGGTCTCAGAGAGGCTGTGTGCTAACCTGGCTCCCCTGGCCCCTCCCGCTGTGCTGAGGGAAAACCGTGTACTGGCTCATTGTCTTCAAGTGTCAAATGGGAAGTGAGACTAAATGAGTGCTGTTTAGTGTCCCAGAGCATTCGGGAATGCACTTGTTCCTTTGGGATGCTGAATGTGGTAAATGCCTTTACCTGCTGGCATCTGCGGAAAGCTTTCCAAAGTGTGAAGTGTAGCTGTCGGGAGGCACTGCCGCCTGCAGACCCACTTACCAAACTCGAGAGGTAATTGTCTTCACGACTCTAGGGACAATAAATAAGAAAACAGACTCGGTGCTCCAAAATGTGTTTAATAAAGCACGATGTGCCGTCCGTGCTGTCCAGCACCGAGGCCCTGCCGTGTCTCTGCTCAGAGCTGCAGAGCGCGGTCCTGGGGAGGCCCCGCAGGGGAAGCATGGATCTCCATAAAGCCCTCGTCCCCGAAAATGTCACTGCACAGTGCTGCCTCTGGTGTCAGAGAACATTCGGGAGCAACAGGTGGACAGAACCTGTGTACGCAGGAGCCTCTGATGCTGACAGCTGGTCATCACGAGCAGAGCTTTCTCTGTGCCGAGGGGCCACACTGAGTGGCCAGGGTGCCAGCCTCCCAGGAGGGGAGGACTGGGTGATGCCACCCGTGGAAAGTGCTCAGGAATTGTTCCATAGGTGAAGGCTGTTCTATTAAGACCTGTGTGTGTGTGTGTGTATGTGTACATACATATTTTTAATAAACTTTTTTAGACAACTTTCAGACTTAAAGAAAAATTGTGAAGATGACACAGAGAGTCCTCATAGCCTGCACCCAGGCTCCCGCTTATTAACATCTTCCATTAGTCTGGTACATTTGTTACTATTGGTGCACTAGTACCGACCCAATATCACACTGATATTATAAAAATATAACGTGGAACCAGTAGTGTTATGATTAATGAGCTAATACTGCTTAACTCAAGGCCACCCTTTGTTCAGATTTCCTTAGTTTCTCCCTGTTCCAGGGTCCCATCCAGGGTCCTGTCCAGGAGCCACATTGCATATCATTGTCATGCCTCCTCTTGGCTTTGACACTTTCTGTTGCTTTTTTTTTATTATTATTGTAGTGGCCTCCTTGTCCCTCCTTCATCATTACCACCTTATTCCGATTCCAGTTCATGGCTTAACGCCTCCCTCGTTTGTCCACAAGGAGGGGCGACTGTCTCCAACCGGAGGCTGCGGGTCACTGTGTCAGAGCCGTGACAGGCGTGGGGCTCAGGCACCTGATGTGAGAGTGGTTTCCGTGCCGTCACTCAGACTCTCTGAGACCATGTGACAGTCTGTGTGGAGGGCTTCTAGTCACGGAGTCATCGCTGGCAGGTGGCCAGACTGCCCTGCAGGGGAGGTGGAGGCCCCGAGGTGCACAGGATGGAGAGTGGACGTTTATGAAACATGGTTTTGTTGTTACAGAGCCCTTTGGAAGTGGGCAGTTTCACCATCTCTGCTCTCAGCAGGAATCATTGCAACCTAGCTTTCAAGTGGGTCACAGTGACTATATATAAAACCCTTTAACTGAGCTTTTGAGCAGTCAGATTGGGAACTGACCATGCTTTTCAGATTATTTCACGTAGTTGATTCCAAAGAACATGCAAAGTGTGCACACAGACGTTTTCTGAGCCTGGCCCTGCTAGTCAGTCTGAAGGGGTTCTTGGACATCTCTTCCATCATTTCTAGAAAGAGTTCAGAAAGATCCTTTGTTAATAGTACAGAACGTTCTTATGAGACTTGGATGGTACCGAAAAAGAAGAGTCCTCTGAAGATGGTTTTTCGGATGGGCAGGGAGAAGGAGATGGCTGTGAGCCTTGCAGTGTGTAAAACAGGGCTATGCTGGACACTGGGGAGGCATCCTGCGAGCTGAATGACACCCTTGTGGTGTAAGTAGGGCTCCAGAGCCAGGCAGACCTGGGGGGTCCTGTTCACCACCTGCCAGCCTTGGCCCCTGCGTCTGGTGAATGCCCTCCACTCCTCAGTCTCCTGACCTGTGATGAGCCTGGGTTGGGAATGGACGGCCCAGCTCTGGGGAGGCACTGAGACCCCACGGAAGTACGTGCTCAGGACCAGGGCACCTGTGGGGTAGGAGCATTCAGCCTGCGGTGGTGACAGAGAGCAGACCGACCTTCAGCTGGCCTGTGTTACCACTGTCCAACTGCAGTTGGCCCCGCACCCCCTCATTGCCTCCAGGGTAGACTGCTCCACCCTCTCCTGCACCCAGACGCTTGGGGGGCCTCAGTCTGTAAGTGTGGGTGTTACAACCGTAATACCACTCTCAAAATCAGGAATTAGCACTTGCACATGATTCCCCCCTAATCCTCAGACCCCATGGTGTCCTTCGTAGCTAAAGGATCCGGTGGAGAGCCACCTGTGACGTCTGCTTGTCACATCTCTTAGTGTCCCTCAGCCCTGAGCTTCTCCTTGGTCCTTCCTTGACTAGTGTGACCTGACCCTTTGGAAGGTCTCAGGCCTGTTGTTTTGGAGGAGGCCCCTCACTTTGGGTTTGTCCTCACCGCTGTATTCTGCTTACACGTCTCCGACAGGAGTGTCCTGGGAGCGCTGCCCTGCCCTCCTCATGCCATCCCATCAGTAGACACACGGGTGTAATTTGTCCTGTTACATACGGTGTTCACCGTGACCCCTGGGTTACGGCGGTGTCTGCCAGGCTTCTCTGTTGTGACGTGAGTGTTTCCCCCTTAGGATTTAGTAAGTACTTTGCAGGGAGGTACTTTGAAATTCTGTAAATATGCTGTTCCTTGTCCAGTTTTACTCGTTTGTGTCAGTCAGGACTCAAGGTTTCCTGCTGAGTGGACTGCACTCCATCACCGTCACTGTTTACTCGGATGCTCAGTTTGTCCCTTATTTGGCCTCTCCAAGCTGGCTTCTCTGTCCTGTCCTGTCCACATTGTTCTGGACCATCTCCTTATTGTGTTTGGGCCACAGTAGGATGTTGCAGACTCATCTTGTACTCAGTCCCACCCCAGCCCTGGAATCCGCCACGTCTCCATGGAGCCTGGTTCTGACCAGAGGAGAGTGGCGCTTAGAAGTGGAGGTCGGGTACTAAGCCTGCTTACTGCTTTTGGGCCATTGCTGTTCCCAGGCTCCATCGGTGGATGGGGGTCAGGGGGAGGAACGTGAGTGAGTGTGTACTGTCTGTGTGTTGAAAACTATTCACATTGGTCCCCCAGTTCCAATCCAGTGACACAGGGTTAATGCAAGTGTTCTCCTTCTCCATATTTGTAACCCCTTCTCCCAAATGAGGAATTCTTATTGTCCTGAATGTGTGGCTTTTTAGACGAAATGCCCCTGGAGGTCACCAGTCTCCCACCCAGGAGGCTGCCCATAGCAGGGGCGCCCCGTGACCCTTCGGTCTGGGACTCCTTGCAGGGGCACGCTTCCCACACTCTGGACCACTGCCATCTCACCTGAGATGCCAGCCCTGGGACTGAGATGCTGGGGAAGGAGGAGGATGAGGGCTCAGCCTGTTCTCACGGAGAGCTACACACTCGCCCTGGGCCTTCCTGGAGGCCTCGCTCCTGCTCTTCCTGGCACTGTTCCTTCCTCTCCAGCCTGTCCGCTCCTCCCTCCACCCCCAGCAGCAGACCTCTCACTAGCAGTTCCTTAAACAGTACGGGGGCCCTAACAGACCTGTTTATTTTATTTGAGGAACCCGTTTGCAGCCTCTCATTTATCAAGAGTTAGAGTAATTTTCAGAGTATTTTAGACACCCACTTACACTTAACTCTCAGCTCTTTAAAATGCCAGCTGCTTTATAGCCATTATAGTTATTGTTTCCTTTTTCTCAGAAAATGTGTACTCTGAAGTAGAAAAAAAATTTATAAGTGCAGAATTACTGATCAGGAGAAACACAGGAAGAGACACTAACTCATGTTTGTTTGGAACATACCCTTTTCACTTGCTCTTGGGGAATTATCACAAAGTGGTGTATCATACTGAAACACACAAAACTGGAACTCTCCACTCTGCCATAAAACCGGGAGAAAAAGTGAAGCGGGCATTTGTGGCTACGAGCCGCCTTCTGGCCATGCAGCAGCAAAGAGCTGGAAGCCCTTTGTGAGTCACAGGACAGCCAGCAGCTGCCTGCAGACACCCCATTCCTGCTGCAGACGGAAGGGCTGCTGTGAGATTCAGAGTTTAACAGCCCAAAACAAGAATGGAAGAGGCTGCTGATAGAGATGTACTGGATCCTAAAACCATCTCTTCCCAGCCTGTTTTTCCTGTTTGATTGGCAGAGACAGTCAGGAATATCACCCGCAGACTCTTGCAGTATTTCGTGACTCCCAGCCTGGCCAGTTTGTTTTCTTGTTCACCTTCTGTTTCTCTGAACATTCTCTTCTGCAGAACACATACACCAATGCGGATAAGTTACTAGAAGCAGCAGAACAGCTGGCTCAGACCGGGGAGTGTGACCCAGAAGAGATCTACCAGGCTGCCCACCAGCTTGAGGACCGCATCCAAGATTTCGTCCGGCGAGTGGAGCAACGGAAGATCCTACTGGACATGTCGGTGTCCTTTCACACCCACGTGAAAGAGGTAAGGCATCCGGAGCCCCCGTCGGAAAGGGTCTTTGAGCGCCTTGGAAGGATGAGGGCGGTCACAATGTCAGAAGTGGACCGGAAGTGGCCAGCGATGACACGTAGCTGGTTCTCGCTGAGTGGGGACTGAGCTGGCCTCCTTGCTGGCCTTCCTCGCCACAGGGACACATTGTGGCCCTCGGATTGGGGAGCAGTGTCTGCCAGAGCAGACCCGTGAGGGTGGAGGCAGCCAGGGAGACTGTGGATCAGGAGGCGAGCAGGGAAAGCAGGAGCTGAAGGAGATGTCATCACCTTGGAGAGAGGCAGGGCGTGTCCGCTTTAGCAGAGATAGATGACCTATACATTGCGGTCAGAGGTCAGAGCTGTGGGGCTTCCTTTCTGCCTGTTCCCCTGTCATGTGGCCGAAGTCATGGCCATTTGATTTTATCAGGCTGTGTGACTACTTTCAGATACTCACAGAAGTGAATTCTGCATAATGTTGACTTTAAATGTACCACAGCCAGCATGGCCTTAGTCATATTAGTGCTGCTGTCATAGGTGTGCTCCTGCTGGTCAGCTTGTCTCAGAAGAAGAGATAATGTGTTATTTGATAGATGGTAAGTAGGTTGGTACTGATTATACACTGCATATGTGTTACGCTTAGTGAAAATTGGAGAAAATTACAATTGAAGAAACTATCATGTAGCTTTCGAGATAAAAAGGATTTGTAGTAAAAACAAAGTTTTTAGTAGGAGTACGAATTGATTAAGGATGTCAACTTTATCTTATTTCTAAGGAAAAAAATTCTCCGTTTCACAGCTCTTTATAAATTGGAAATGAGGGGCCTTTTTAGGTAGTTTGGGATTAAGTTCACAAAGGCTGTGGTAACAGGTTGTGAAGAGGGATGGGGAACAGTCAGATCATGGGGCCCACTTGGAGAGGGCTGGGCCTGGCTCAACTTGTTTATAGGCATCAGAGATCAGGGACCAATGAAATTTTTTAAAGGAAAAGAACTTCACCTCCACGTCAGGGATCTTGGGCAGTCAGTCCTCAGCCAGGCTATTTGTAACTTGAAAGTTTGGCTCCAGGAAAACCAGACTCACTTTCAACTCTGAAACACCACGAGCCCAGGAAGACAGCGTAGGGGGCGTACTTGGCAAACTGCTGGGACCCTGAGCAGCCCTTTCTGCAGAGGGGCTGGTGCTTTGTGGGCCCTGGACAGTTGTCAGAATAGAAAACTGCCAGGACTGGCTTCTTTCCCTGCTTTAATAATGCCAAAACAAAAAAAGACTTCCCAGCGTTTACAAAGAGACTATTTATTTTCCAAGGAGACACGTTCAGTGGATATTGGTCCACGGCAGTTCTGATCACAGGTGCACGTGGCAGCTTGAGTCAAATCACAACAATGAACCAGTCTGCTGCCTCTGCCAGCTCCCTCCTCCGCCTCCTGCAGCCCTGCAACCAGGAAGAGAAATTTGGTTAGGCTGTTCTCTTGTTTTTGAACCGACAGTGATTCTTTGTGTATCTGGAACACCAGCCTGAAGCCCCGAAGCATCCTTGTGGTCTGGCCCATGCAGAGTCAGATGCACTGCTCTCCTTCACTTCCCCAGGCAGTTAGCGGATCCTCCTGCACTCTCTAGAACTTTCTTTACGTCTACCCCTGTTATAGCACTTGTCTTGTGGTATAGTTTTGTGTTACCCTCTTCTTCTCACCAGTATTAGTACACTAACTTTTCTGTATTTTACGTGTTTTTACCCTCTAGCTGAGAGGGGAGGAAGATACCAAGTGTGGAAAGGGAGGCTGTGCCTTTGTTAGACTGTGACAGACAAAGCCGGGAGGAGCTCTGAGCAGCCCAGACCTTTGGGAGGGAAGCACGGTGGGCGGGGGCTGGAGTTCTGCATTGGGGCAGCAGGGGGCGCTGTGGACAGCACGGTGTTTATAGAGCAATGCGGGCAGCACCAGGCAGCCAGGACTAATCTGATAAGTGTCTGTGTGACATGCCTTAGGGACACTCTAGCAGGATTTGTGAAGATATAACTTGCATTTAGGACAAAAAAGATTCTTTCCCCAAAGTATTTATAACTTAGATCACCTTTTCAACTTTGGTATGATTTTCAAAAAGGAGGTACTAAAGAAAACTAGACTGAGAGCCTTTTACAAATCTGTTCTCCAGAGACGAAGTTTGGGCTCACTGATTTTTGTAACATCAGTGGCATTTTTAAGGAAAAACATGGTAAAAGCATTCCAGTTAGTAAACTACAGGGTCTGTTTTGTCACACTAGGTTTGGAAGTTTATTGAAAAATGAAAATACGTTTTGTTTTCTTGACTTACACTATAGGAACTTCTTGTACGTATGAAGTTTGTAGACTAAGGGGAACTTAAGTCTGTTTTGAAAGCTAAGTGGTTCACCTTTACAATTTGAGAATTTTCAGTACATTCATTCTTTCCTTTATTATATGAAAAACCTTCACAGTAGCAGAGAAGGTGGTATGTTCACCATGATTTGGTTCCCCTTAAATGTGTGCCCCTAAGGTGACCGGGGGTAGGGAGGGGTTTTGTGACAGCCGGGGAAGGGTGCATAGCAGGACGCACACGTGCTCGGTGACGGGGAGGGCAGGTGTTTGGGGAAGCTGGCCGCACACAGTGTGGAATACTGTCTGACCCTTCCCCAAGATGTGCTTGGACTTTGTTTTTAGCCCCAGCCCTTTTCTCAGTGGATTTATTTTTTTCTGACCAGCCCCAGCATCTTCTTTAGCCTCCTTTCTCTGTGCTACACGAATGCCCTCAAACCTGCAGGGACACTTGGTAGCTTTTATGCAGGAAGGAATGGTTTCTTCAGTCATTGTGTTTTGAAACCAGTTATTGAAAGAAAACTCAGATTCGTTTAGAACATACTTCATTATGTATTTTAAAACAAAATTAAAAGTGAGAGAGGGCCAAGAGGAGGAAGTCATGCTAATTAAATGTGTTTGCATCAAGTCACTAAATATTTTAATATAGCAGATGAATGAAGAATGGCTAAAAGATTTAGGTTATCAGAATTAATTTTTCTCAAGCAGATCATACAATTTAAAATAACACAGAAGGAGGCAGAAAAAGCGCCTTGCCTTTGTCATTTAGGCAAATATGTGAAGCTTTTTAGAAGTTAACGTTCAAAGGCTTTCCCATGCGGGGCTTACCGCTCGTCACTCCCAGGTGTCCGGCAGTGCTTTTATTTCTCACTTTATC
The DNA here is from genome assembly GCF_048773025.1 of Camelus bactrianus. Classification (NCBI taxonomy): domain Eukaryota; kingdom Metazoa; phylum Chordata; class Mammalia; order Artiodactyla; family Camelidae; genus Camelus; species Camelus bactrianus. Next base: position 11,985,322 of record NC_133541.1, read on the forward strand.
CAGGGTGTAGCCCTCTCTTTTTTGCAGTGAATTTCTGGCCCTCTGAGGAGCAAGTAATACAAAGGCGATCTCATTAACGACCAGCTTTGGAAAGGTGCCAGATCAAGGTGATATCTGCTCAGTGTTGGCTCAGGATTCTTTTTAAGAGTCACACCTGGAAGAAGGCTGGTGGTTTTAAGTCTCTTCACAGACCAGGCACTTAGATTCCGCAGGGAGTCCTCGAACTATAGTCTCTTACCCCCAGAGGACAGAATGGACAGTGCTTGTTCCCCCGGAAAGAGAGAGAAGAGGAGATACAGACCCTTGAACACCCGGGTTTGAACCGCGCAGGTCCACTTCCACGCAGATGTCTTTCAGTAGTAAACCCTGTGGTACCACACGACCTGCAGTTAGTTGAATCTGCAGATGCAGAACCGCAGATGTGGAGGAACCACAGAGGCAGAGGAACTGTGGATGTTCAGGAACCACGGGTAGGAGGGCTGACTGTAAATTATACATGGATTTTCACCTGCATGGAGGGTCGGTGCCTCTAACTCCCAGTTGTTCAAGGATCAGCTGTATTTTCACGTAGATGGCAAATGTTTTATACTTTAAGGCTGAATGCGGAAGGTGGTTGATAGAAGTGTCAGCCTCAATTTCACCCTTAAACCCAGATTTGGAAGCATCCTGGGACCCTTTCCTCAGTATTTTCCTCTGAAAGGAATTCATGAAATGTTTGACCCACTCTCAGAAGGCTTGAGGACTATCTGTCCTTTTTTTTTTAAAAATGTTTTTAAAGTAGTATTGTAGTATTTAAAAGGAATGTTGATCAACCTAACATAAATCTAATTTTATTTTAAGGGAGTTTTTGTTTTCCACTTCAATCTTTCTCTTCCCTTCAGTATTTTGTAGCATTTTATTCACATCAGTTCTGATTATACTTCTCCCATCTTTAGGCCTTTGTTATCTGTCCTCCTTTCCTTTTGAATGTATTTTCCACTGTTCATTCATTCATTCATTCATTCACTCTTTCACTCATTCATTCCAGTGTCTCCCAAGCCACCTGTAATATACGAGGGAGGTGTTAGGAAAACGAACAACCAGCGGAAAAACACATTTCTGCTTTTGTGTGTATCATGCATTTTAGACACGTGTTTGTTTCTCCTGGTGGATGTTAAGTTACTTGAAGACTGGAACCCTGTCTCACTTATCTTTGTCCTCTGCCTCCCAGACTTAGCCTACAGTCAGCTTGTAGAACAAATGATGTCTATTTCTAGCACATCATTCTGAGATTTCATGATAGAGGACGTAGCTCCATTTTCAAATATAGCAAAAGCATGATTATTTTCATCCATTCATACTCCGACTTCATTCTCAAAATTAGGTCCCAAGTTAATTGATAATTACCTTTGAAATGTGTGGGTTAGTTGAGGCAACCAGGTGGTGACATTGAATTCTCAGCCAGAGTTTATTTCTGGAGTTGATTCAGTGACCTTGAGCTGGTTTTTGTTCACTTGATGCCCAGAAGCCATGGTTTCCCAGGAAAGATCATTCTCATTTGAATCCAGCTGTGATTCTTGCTGGGTTAAGTAAAGAAGCCTTTTGGTTCTGCTTCTGCAAACTTACACACTGAACTGGGACAAGTTTTTGTTTGGGGTAGTGCCTGGGAAAAGAGGAACCTTTCATTTTATTCAGACGTCCAAAAGAAAGGCCTCCAACCACCTGGAGATTTTTGGGTCCCAGCATCCCAAGCTGGCTTCATTTTCATGCCTAATGGTCAGGCAGGCAGAGCTCCTTCTCTCCACTCTGGCCGGTGCCCGGCCCTCCCCGGAGAGGCAGAGCCAGAGCCAGGGGCCCTTGCCTGGTGGCCATGGGGGGTCACCGCTCCTTGAGTGTGCAGCTTTCCCCGCTGCCTCCCCTGCTGTCCTCGCTGAGTTTGAAAACGATACAGTGCATTCTCCACCAGCCACTGCTTCAAGGGCCCAGATCCCTTTCCTCTCCTTTCCCTGTGAAGAAGCAACCAGGTACCTGGTGGTTAATTCAGGAAAATTGACTTCAGGTGCCCCGTGCCCCTGATGGGGACCCGCTGCCCTCTGAGGGACTTTGTAACCACCTGTGGTTGCAGCACAGACCCATTCACGACGCCTGGCTTTGCAGAGAAGGCCTCTTTCCGTTCTGCACGGCGTGGCTCTCTGCAGGGCGTGGATGTAGTCCTTCTCTGAGTGATCCCAGCCTCTCCAGCACTGGGTTCCTCCACATCCCTTTTGTCTCCTGTGTAGAGGTCTCTCAAGTTTGGTTCCCAACTTTCCTGCCTTTAATTTTGACCTTCTCAGCAGTGTTTTTGCTGATGACCCATGTCTCTCCATTCTCTAAAATGGTCAGCTTTTTTGTTCATTCCTGTATATGTGTGATGCCTTTAAACGTATTTCCCAGCTTTTTTTTTTTTAACTTTTTATTTTGAAATAGCTATAATCATAGAAAGTGGGGGAAAAAAATAAACGAGGAGGTCCCTGCATCCTGCTCCCAGCCTCCCCCAGCGGTCACATCTCGCATGACCACAGTGCACTGTCAAAGCAGAAAAGTGACTTTGCTACACTCCCCAGAGCTTGTTCTGGTTTCCCCAGGTGTGCTTGCACTCGTGTGTGTGCGTGTGCATATGTGTGTGCTTAGTTTCATGCGGATTTACTGTGTGTAGATTCCTATAACCCCTACCACGTGCAGAGTCGTGTAAGATCACCCATCACCAGCGGGCTCCCTCCTGCCGCCTCCTTCTCTGTGCTCCGTCCCTACCCCATCTCTAACCCCTGGCACCCTGGCAACCCCTCGTCTGTTGTTCTCCATCTCTGTAATTTTATTTCACAAATGTTACATAAATGGAATCATATAATATGTACCTTTTTGAGACTGGCTTTTTCTACTCAGCAAAATTCTCTCGAGACCCACCCCTGTTGTTGCTTCATTTCTGAGTTGTGCTTCATGGAGTGAATATGTCATGCTTTCCTGAACCATTTACCCTTTAAAGGACACCTGGGATATTTTTTAAGTTTTGACTGTTGCAGAAGAGAAGCTGTGGACCTTCATGTACAGGTTTTTGCAGGAAACTTAGGGTTTCATGTCTCTGGGATAAATGCCCAGAAGGTCAATTGCTAGGTCTTTTGGCAAATGCTTACTGTTCTGAAAGAAACGGTCAAACATTTCCAGAAAGGCTGTAGCATTTTACATTTCCACAAGCAACGATGAGTGATCTCTAGCTTTTTAAAATCTCAGAAGTTCAGGATTGCTTTGATATGTTTGTCAGTGAGAAAGGTTAAGATCAAATGCATAATATTTGGGGATGTAAGGTTTACCTTATATAATCAAATCTCAGTTTTTATGTTTAACATTCAATTCTTTGGTTGAACTCTCTGAAAACACTCTTAAATGTTTGATTTCTTTAGTTTATTATCTGGTATAGATACAAACGAGCAATTAAGTGGCCGAAAGCAAGAGGAAACTAAGGACCTAGAGCCATCTACTACGTCATTGGCCCTTGCAAGACTGAGCATTAGATTTGACTTAGGACATTCTGCTGGTTTAGCAACTATGCCTTCACATAGATTGTGGTATCCGGTTGTTTTTATTTTTAAACTGATGGTCTTCCTGTAGGTGGAAATATAAAAAAAAAAAACTATAATCAATTATATTTTCTTTCTGTAGAAATGGAATTTTTTCTAACAATGTATCTTTTAAATTGAAGTATAGTTGATGTACAGTATTATGTTACAGGAATACAATATAGTGATTCACAATTTTTAAAGGTTCTACTCCATGTATAGTTATTATAATATATTGGCTCCATTCCCCATGTTGTACAGCACATCCTTGCAGCTTATTTTATACCTGATAGTTTGTACCTCTTAATCCTCCACTTCCACCTTGCCCCTCCCTCTTCCCCTCCCCAATGGCAACTACTAGTTCCTTCTCTACATGTGAGTCTGTTTCTTTCCTGTTATATTCACTAGTTTGTTGTATTTTTTTAGATTCCACATGTTAGTTATATCTTAGAGTATTTGTCTTTGTCTGACTTATTTCACTTAGCATAATGCCTCTGAGTCCATCCATGCCATACACCAGAAACTAATACAACATTTTAAATCAACTGTACTTCAGTTAAAAAGCAAAGAAACAGCCCATTTAAAATATGGGCAGAAGAACTGAACAGACATTTTTCCAAAAGAGGAAATGCAGATGGCCAACAGGAACAAGAAAAGCTGCTCAACATCACTGATATCAGGGAAATGCAAGTCAAAACCATGCCTGTCAGAATAGCCATCATCAAAAAGAACACAACAAATGTTGGCAAGGATGTGGAGGAAGGGGAACCCTTGTACACTGTTGGTGGGAATGTAAATTGGTGCAGCCACCGTGGAAAACAATACGGAGGTTTCTCAAAAACCCCTAAACAGAACCACCATATGGCCCAGCAGTTCCATTCCTGGGCATACGTCCAAGAAAAACAAAAACATTAATTCAAAAAGATACATACACCTTGCTATTAACAGCAGCATTTTTTATAATTGCCAACATATGGAAGCATCCTAAGTGCACATCAATAGGTGAATGGATAAAGAAGATGTAGCACATATATGCAGTGGAATACAACTCACCCATAAAAAAGAAGGCTATTTTACCATTTGTGGCCCTTTAGTCACTGTTTAGTTTGTTTTGTTTTTTGCACTTCAAAAACCAGAATTTTGTAACTGGCATAAATATTTCCATTACATCAAAAACAACAAAATACCTAGAAATAAACCTAATCTAGGAGGTTACCGACCCTCTGAAAACTGTAAAACATTAATGAAGGAAATTGAATATGATACACAGAAATGGAAAGATATCTTGTGCTCTTGGATTGGAAGAATCAACATTATCAAAATGGTCATACTAACCAAAGCAGTCTGCAGATCCAGTGCAACCCCCATCAAAATACCCACTACATTTTTCACAGAGCTAGAATAAACAATTCCAAAATTTATATGGAACCATAGAAGAACCCAAATTGCCAAAGCAGTCTTTTGCAGGTCTTTTTTTTCCTCTGTCTTCTTTTTGTTCTCTTTTCTTGTGGTTTAATGGCTAGAGAAGTTCCTTTAATGTTTGTTTTAAAGCTGGTTTGGTGGTGCTGAATTCTTACAGCTTTTGTTTACCTATGAAGCTTTTGATTTCTCCAAATCTGAATGAGAGCCTTGCTGGATAGGGTATTCTTGGTTGTAAGTTCTTCCCTTTCAATAGAATCTTTATTAAAATAATTAAGAAAGTATATTACAGTGTAACACATTTCCTGACTTGACCAACTGAGTGGTCCAGGGCGGGCTGTTCTGCGTGCCTCAGCTTTCTCACTACAGAATGGGACTAACAGCACCTTGGAGGGTTACGGACCAATTGAGTGAAATTACACACTCACCATCCTAGCTGCCAATAAATCTTCCTTTTTTTCCTCCTGGCCCGTATCATAATGTACTCAACAAATAAAACAGATTTAAATATAATACACAGAAGTATAAATACCTCGGTATAAATACTTGGGTACAATCCTCATACCTTCCTTACTCATCTTTTTTTAGGAAAAGGAGGTAATTAGGTTTACTTATTTATTTATTTTTAACAAAGGTACTGGGGATTGAACCCATGACCTCGTGCATGCTAAGCATGCTCTCTGCCGCTGACCTATACCCTCACCCCTACCTTCCTTACTCATCTTTGAGCAACAGGAAATGTGTCATCTACTTCTGTTGCCCCTTCTCAGAGTAAGCACCTCACTCTGACCCATAAGGTCACAGTCAGAGCCTTTCTGAGATAAGCACAGCTCCAGCTCTGTCTCCAGCTCCAGTCCTTAGGGCGGAATAGGTGTTGTAAAGAATCTTTACTCCTGGCCCTGTCCATACTGGCATAAGTTACATTGTGCACGTCACTGACTACTTTTGTTCCCGGCCAAAGCTGCAAAATAAATGAATGATTTTTTCCACCAAGTAAATATGTGTGAAACATTTGGGTTGGCCAGTGGGCAGAGGGATGTTATTATCTAAAAAGAAAATCCTACCACAGTTTAGTTTAATTCATGTAAAACATTAATTTTTTTCTAGAGAGTGATTTAAAACTGGTTTAAATTCATGCAGTTTGTTTCTTCACGTTGACCCAATATTTTCAGGTAGAGAAATTTTTAAAATATTTTTTTATTGAAGTGTATAATTAAATTACAATGTTAGTTTCTGGTGTACAGGAAAGTGATTTAGTGTTATAAATATACACATACATACACACACACACGTATTCACATACATACATATATTTTTTCAGTTTCTTTTCCATTATGGCTCATTATAAGATACTGATATAGTTCTCTTTGCTGTACAGTAGGTCCTTGTTTATCTATTTTATATATAGTAGTGTGTGTCTGTTAATCCCAAACTCCTAATTTATTCCTCCCCTCCTTTCCCCTTTGGTAACCATAGTTTGTTTTCTATATCCATGAATCTATTTTCTAGTTTATACATAAAATGTGTATTTTTTTTTCAGATTCCACATATAAGTGACATCATATAATATTTGTCTTTCTCTCTCTGACTCAACAGGTAGAGAAAAAATTTATGTCAATAGAGAAATTAGAAATTAGTGTAGAAAACTGTAGGGAACTCTAATATACCCGACACGGAGTAGTCACTTAGTAGATGATTATTATATGAATGAATTATAATGTACTATCTTATCTGTATTTGTAACTCAGTATTACAGCAGGCCTTGAACATACATCCCTGAGCACTGACTCCAGATTTTATCATTTCTTATTGAAGAGTCACTTCTAAATGGAGTGTCGCAAGGTCCACTTTAATTAGTTGTTCAGAGACTGACCTCAGTTAAGGTAACCAAGAGGTGAGGTAATACTACGGAAGTTCAGGGAATGCAACATTATAGGGCTTAAAATGCGCTGCTGGAAATGACCGTGTATGCAATCCTGTGTACTGGTTAGACTTGTTTTAGAGCGTGTTTTTAATATTCTTATTTTCTTATGTTGGCGCTCGGCTTCATAAACTAAAGGTGGGAAGGCTTCGGTTAATTGAGAGAAGACGTAAACTATCCATGTGCGTTTCTGTCTTCTGCTGCTTATTGCTGATTACTGTTACTGAAAAAGCGGTGGAAACATTGGTCACCAGCAGTGTTTTGTCAGAGGAGTTGAAAGCGGTGGGTTAGGTAGGCCCGCACAGACTGAAAGGCTCTTTTGGTTTTATTGCTTGTTTCCTGTTCCTTTTCTTTGAAGCACAAACTTCAGAACCACAGGATCAAGGACGCTTGTGCTTGCAGCTTGGGACCAGTGATGCTGATGGACACAAGTTAATGACCAAATAGATGACGATTTTATGAGAATGAACTTACTTCTTTTAAATGAGTTTAAGTCTCTATCCCAAGACAAATTAGATCCTTGGGTTGTGAAAGAACTTGATAATTAGATCACCAAACTTGGTCTGTTGATCTCTGAGAAACTGTGGGAAAAGGAAGAGATGCCTGAAGGCTGAGAATGCACTTGTGTGTTTTTAAGGAGGTAGATTTCACATACTATTCAGGTCGAGGTCAGGCCTAAGCAGAGTTCTAGAAAAGATAGTCTGTAACTGCCAGGAAAGGAAGATGCAAATGAACGAGTTCTGCCAGGTGAACTTTGTTTCATTCTTTACTAGGTTTCTGACTTGAGGAAGAGTATGCAGTGAAATTAGTGAGCATTTGACCAGCAGTTGACTTTTAATTTGTACACAAGACAGAAACATGGGAGCCGAATGGCTGTGGAAAAGAATCAGCTGAGGGTGTCATTTAACACAGACCAAGGCTGTCTTTATCCCCCATACTGATCTCTGAGTGGACCCTGCCAGGAGGAAAGTGTGACAGTAAGACGTTACTCACACCCAGCACGTGAATAGGGAAGTAGTCTCCAGCCCAGACCCACAATCAGACTGGCTTGCTGATGAAGGTGGTGATGGGAGGTGGTAGACCAAGTCCTCAGGTGGCCCCGAGGCTGGGCAGCAGATGGTTTTAATCCCTGGTTTCACCTTCTGTGGGGGAGCAGCCTGTGCTGTCGCCGCTGTGAATAGTTATTACAACCTCTTTAGAACTTTTAGGTCCCTGTGGAATATCTGGAGAGATTTTTGCATCCAGATTCAGGCACCCTGAAAACTTATCTTTGTTGTGTTGAGAGCCATTTATCTTGAAAATGGGCAAATTGCCACAAAGCCAGGACAGACGTGGTGCTGAAGCAGAAATCATTGTGGCTGCACTAAAATCCTTGCAGGTGAGACTTTGGCCGGGGCAGGGGTTTGGTTATTAGATGACATGAGCAGGGCTTGAAGATGCTTCTGCTGTAGACCTCTGTCCCCTGCACCAAGCCTGGGAGTGGGTGGACTGGCACGGAGGGCAAGCTTATCAAAGTCTAGACCAGGGACTGCCAAGTATGTTGGATAATAAAATAGGATTCTAAAAGATCCCAGCAAGAATAATTCCAAATCTGTCACAGAAATTTCACCTGTGGGTTTTAATATATGAGTCTGTTTTGAATCAGAAGTAGGCAGGTTACAGAGTAAGGGCCACATAGGTGGCAACAGCGTGTGTTAAAAAATGTTCATACATGTATTCATTGGCAGTGTCCACAGTAATTCCTGTCCCATTGGCTGTAAAAGCAGTGTCATAACTACGGGGACAGTCATCTTTCCTGCTCGCTGCTGCTTGGATCACGTGTGTTGCTGCCTTCAGTGCTCCAGCCCCTAGATTGAGAGGGCGGAGTGTTCAGAGGAGAGAGAGCTGGTGCTGATGCAACTGGTAGAGTTCAAGGAATAAAGTCTTGGGAAAGGAAGGGTAGACTCCAGGAGCGGGCACTGTCTCCAGAGACTTGAAGGGTTAAAGAGGAATCACACTTTGACCAACTGCTGACGTTTTTTCGGGGAGACTGGGTTGCTCTCAGAATGACCTGGAGTGGGGAGGAGATTTTCTCCAACTTGACACATCAGGGAGCATCAGCTGCTGAAGCGAGGGTGTCTTACCCATTGGGGATGTTGCGGAATAAAAAGAAAATTAAAAATTCTTCATCTCAGAATCTGTTTTTAGCAAATTAGACTTGATGTAAATATCTGGGTAGTTGAGGTTCCAGCACTGACCTTGATCTCTGTGTCTGCCCTGGGTCCTGGCTTCCACCCTCCAGTGCCCGATGTCCACGTGGTATCCCTCCCTAGCACGCTGGCCTGACACGCTCCTGGTTTCTTCTCCTTTTCTCTCTTCTCTTACACATGTTGCCTTGGTTTTACTTCATGATACTGACTTTGATTTGCCTTCTGCCTGCCTCCCTCACATCCTTCATACATTTCTTTTCATCATATTAAGATATATTTTTGTCACCCCCCCCCCTAAAGAATAACCCAGTACTCCTGAAACCCTTACTCCCACTCAGGTGACAGGCACAGTTGGCCATTTCAGGCTGCAGAGCTGCTGTTCACGGCTGGACCAGTTCCTCTGTGATCCGTGCTTCCTCTCCCTGAAACCAAACCACGCGTTCTCTGCGTAGCGGGTGCCCTCTGAAATTCTGCCTGTGAGTCGCCCTGAAACCACCTACTTCTGCTCCGGCTGTTACACTTCCCACGCTGGTCCTTCAGCTCACCCATCCCCTTTGGTACTGAATGATTGTCTTGGTCAAAAGCAGAGGGTAGGGAAGCAGGTGCCAGTGGAAGTGGCTTCTGTTGATGAAGTGCTCATGGGACTCGAGCACTTCCGCACGTCTCTGGTCATTTCACTCAGTTCTCAAACTGGCTCTGCCTGTTAGGGAAGATGTACATGGGCAAATGACTCCATGTCATAGATGAGAAAACTGAAGGTAGAGAATGCCAAGGACTTTCCCCAGGTCACATGGGGACAAGGGCCCTCGTCTGGTGTGTTGTGCTCCCACCTCCAGAGGGACCAGGCTTGTGGCTTGTGTTCAGACTGTGCATCTGAGAGAGGCTGCAGCCAGAGCAGACCCCAGAGCTCGGGGCTCCGATCCAGCCACCCACTGAGTCAGCTGGAAGTTGAGTCCTTCCCCGGGATCCCCCACCCCCACGAGTTCCTCTCAGAGCCCTCTCTAGTGAGGAAGGGGCTTTTTCAGGGGCTTTCTCCCAGCAGAACTTCAGTTCCTTCTTTGGGCTCCACTCAGCACAGGGGTGTGGGGCAGGGGCTGGGTTGGGGGTGCGCCTAGATCAGACCCAGCCGGATGCTGGATCCGAGACCAGCCTCTCCGCATCTTTATCACAGGACTTTTCTCCCCTCAACCCCACGTGTCTTCCTAGCCCAGCCTTCTCTGTGGATCTTTGTGTGTGGGTAAGTCTGTGTATACCTGCACCCGATTCTGGGCTGAGTCCAAGTTCTGAGTGCTCCTGGCCACAGCTCACATGGCCTCTAGGGGGCAGTGTAGCCTAACTTTGGCCGCCTGGCCATCCCCTGGCTGTGGGCATGATTCTCCTAGAAGCAGATTCCATGCTGCTGAGAACATGGATAGAATGCAACTCCCCTCTTGCTGTCGGGCAAAAATTTATCTTTTTATTGTAAATTAATGGCATGCACAAAGTTCAATCTTTTTCACCCTTAGGAAGTCGATGATAAAAGTATCACAGATGTCCTAGAGACTTTTTCTCATTTATTTATTCAAAGATTATTTTAGGCAGCATATGTACTACTTTAAAGGCTTAAAAATAGGTTTTGTGTGAATCGTACTGCGTTATGATATGCCTCAGTTCATCGTCAGTTGACTTTAGAAATGGCCTTTCTCTGACACGTTCCTTTCCAAATTAAATGAGAATATTTCCTGTAGGACCAGACAGGAATTTTAAAGGGGCAGAGGAACTTTGGGCATTTGAATCATGGGTTTAAATGTAGCCTTGCTCCATCTACCGCGGTTATTTTTCCCTTTTCAACTCTGTGAACCCCGGATCCATCCCTGTGGCCTCCTCTACAGCTCAGCCCCTTGCTGGTTCCGCAGCTGGCCGGGCGGTGTGCACCCTCCAGCATGGATGTGTTTGGAGATGTCCAGGGTGTTGAGGGAATAAGTTGGTTCTTTCAAAGCTTACCAGGAGAAAAGAACAGGGTCTGAACCATAAATACTCATGGCCCTTCCCAGAATGAAGTGGAGTTGAGTTCTGTAGAATCTAATGGACTAGTTTCAGCACCTTTTCCTCATACTACACTATTTTCTAGGTGTAAAAAGACTTAAAGGTGGGACAATGTTAAGTTTACCAGACCAAGTGACGTATTTTGAACAACTGGGAGGAACCTGGACGTTTGAAAAATATCCAGAGAAGGAACACTTTTAAAACTTTGTGATTCTTACTAGAATTTTACAAGAACAAAACTATTCTAGTGGCTAACGTTTACTTATTTCTTTACTCTGTGTGTATCGTCTTGTTTAGTCTTCTCAGCAGCTCTCTACAGTAGGCATTATTATCATGCCCATTTTACAGATGAGAACACTGAGACATGGACCCCAGTAAATAAGTTGCCCAGGATCACACCCTAGGAAATGTTAAGTCAGGATTTGAACTCAAGCAATCTGGCTTCAGAACCCATGCTCATAATCATTGTCCCATATTACCTCTTATGAGAAGTATTTTGTTTTAATTATTTATCGAGATATTTTTTGTTGAGGTGTAATTGACACATTATGTTGGTTTCAGGTATATTGCATAATGATTCAATATCTGTATATATGGTGAAACGATCACCACAGTAAGTCTAGTGAACACTCATCGCCCCACATGTAGTTACAAATTTTTTGGTTGTGATGCAGCTTTGAACATCTACTCTCTTAGCAACTTTCACATATGAAATATGACAACGTGCTGGACCTGGAGGGCATTATGTTAAGTGAAATAAATGTCAGACAGAGAAAGACAAATACTGAATACCCTCGCTTAAATGTGGAATCTGAAAAAACGAAACAAACAAAAAACCGAACTCATGGATAAGGAGAACAGGTTGGTGGTTGCCAGGGTGGGGCTTGGGGGTGGGGGTAAAGGGGGTCTAATGGTCCAAACGTCCAATTATAAAATGGGTAAGTCCTGGGCTGTAATGCACAGCATGGTGTGCATAGTCAGGGAGCATCTGCTATTGCCATAAAGATGGGTAAAAAGCACACCTGTCCCCTGTGCCTCGGGCCACTTCCAAGAGTCAGGTTTTGTTGTTTTTGTTTTTATTGAGGTAACATTGATTTATAACATTATATAAATGTCATGTGTACAACGTCGTATTTCTCCTTCTGTGTCCCCTACGCAGATGTAATTTCCATCCATCACTGCATGGCTGACCCCCTTTACCCTTTTCTCCCTCCTAGCCCCTAGCCCCTGCCCTATAACTGCTGCTCTATTCCCTGAATCTGCGTGTTCCTGTTTGGTTTGGCTTCTTCTTCTATTTTGTTTTTTTGTTTGTTTATTCGTTGTTGTTTTTTTTTTTCACATATAAGTGAAATCAGATGGCATTTGTCTTTCTCTGTCCTACCAAAGAATCAGTTTCGCTCCCTCCCCTCCCTTCCTCTTCGGTGTATAGAAGTGAGCCTTGTGAAAACGGTTTCATGATTTCAGTGGTATTTGGGGGTAGTATTTGCTGAAACAGAGGAATTCTGTGCCTTGTCCCATCCTGTCCCACAAGCCGAGTCACTGAGCTAAGGCCTCACTGTTGAGTCAGAGAGGAGGCTGCGAGCTGACACCCCAGGTGGGAGGCAGACACCCTGCGGCTCAGGTGGCATCCGGGCCCCAGGGCAGGAGGGACGCGGGGCCCAGGCTTCTGGAGGCCCAGCGAGCCGACAGTGCCGGGGGGCCAGACCAGCGGCGGAGCAGAGGCGGGAGTGGGGTCGACCCCCGTGTACTAGGTGTGTCCCATCCGGGACGTGCCGACTCTGCATCAGGCTGCCATCGTCAGTGTTGTCATGTTTTGTTGGAATTGCAGTGTTTTTCTAGTGGGATTTTTTTAAACGTGTGTTTTGTTTTCTCAACAAATTTAAAAGAAAAGATACTAACTAGTTTGTGCTGGCTTTATGAGAACTTATCTCTTGAAAGTGTAGTGTAACTAAAACTAGAGGCCACCATTGGCCCCAGCACTCTGGCCCAGTTTCTCAGTGTCCCCAGAGGCCAGCTTGCCGTCCAGTGTGCCAGACACCTCCTTCGGCGACACCGATTCAGTGTTTGAGGTGGAATTGGCTCCTTTACCTTTCTTCCCATCAGTACTTCTGTTTAGATTACAGTGAAGAGAAGGCAGTCTTCCTTGGATGTACATTTCCTTACGTTATTCGGCACCACTGAATGAGTGTAAAATACCGAGGCAGCATGTTTTCTAAGACGCAGCAGCTTAACATACAGTGTCCCTTTCCGCATTCCTTAAATTAAGTTTTCACCCATGAATTAACTAGCTCCTGGCTGACCCCTAGGCAGGTGTGTCCCAGAGGTTCCGTGGCTCAGGGATGAGGGGGCGCAGCCTCGGGGAAGCGTGTGTGTGAAGATGGAATTGAGATTTTGAGAGAATGCTTTTTCATTTTCTTTTCCAGCAGAAGACATGCGGTGGCAAAGGTCCACTTTTTGATAAATGTCTGTCTTTGGACAGGAGTCAGGGTGGGAGGGCCACAGTGGCCCAGTGCTGCTGAAGGTGGGTGTTCTCTTTTGGGAGCAGGTGGCAAGTCATCTGCCTCTACCCAGCTCCTTGCATGTGGAAGGCAGGTGACCATGAAGTGAGTGAAACTGTTTCAGCCAGAAAAGCCCACCTACTGGACACCATATCATGGATATTTTTGTTAAATATTTTGACTTGATAAAAATACCGTACTCTTGTTTTGGTAAAATATTTGTTACTGCTCAGTGCAGCCTAACTGGTACATATTTGATTTCTTACAGCAAAACTTGCCTCTTCAGTTGATTTGAGGAGGTTAGTGGACTGAAGGTAATTGAATTTGTGTGGAGCATTGAGCTCACCCAGCGCCCTGCTGCACCCTCTGTCTTCTGGCCCCCTGATAACTTCTTGAGGGCGGAGTTGGTAGTCTGAGGATCCCCGTTGTAACAGAGTCCTAGAGAAATTCAGAGATCTCTTAGGTCACTGCTTCATCAAAGCGTCTCTTAAATCCGTAATACTATTACTACTATACAGTAGGACTTACAGAGGTTGGAGGGTTTTTCGTGGGAAATATTAGAGCAAATTGGGAGATTCCTCATGGTCATAACGCTGTCATACTTCCTGTTATTTATAACTGCAGCAACCGTGTTCATGAGAACTTAGGGAAAGCAAAAACAAAACAAAACGCAAAACAAGAGTATGTTATTGACTGGACCCCTTCTAGGTGGCATAAAGCATCAGTCCGTGTTTGGTGGGTCGATGAGTGGCATTTTTCAAGTTGAACTGCAGAGTCCGTGTGAGGGGGCTGGGAGGCTTCCTGATACCAGCCTGACCTCACGCGCAGTTTGCCCGTGTTGCGCAGGGCATCACCTTCGTCACCTGGGGTCTCTTTTCCCTAATCAGTAAGAGCAATGAGGCCTCTGTCTAAAATGTCTTTAAAATTCTTGGATTGTATGAAATTTGACGTCTTACAAAAATGGGTAAAAAACATAACATGGATTGACAAACATTTTAACATTTTTAGTGAAATTAACTCTTCGGACCACAAGTAACTCAACCAAAACTAAGTTCTTTGCCAGCACTCCGCTTATTTTTAAATTTGCCTGCCCTGTTGAGAATAGTTACTGACCTGATAAGAGCCGTCTGGTGAGACTGTTTTCAACTAAATGTACATTTAACAATGAAAGAACTTTTAGAAGGTTAGCTTGTATTTGCCATCATTAGTCCTTAGGGAATTGCTACTTAAAACCATGGTGAGATACCTCTCATTTCGAATGTTTGCAGTTGAAAAGACCGACCTTATAGGGGATGGGTGGGGACGTGGAAGGACTGGAACTCTCACGTGCTGTGGGGGCGGGGAGGGACGTGAAATGGTACAGCCACTTTGGAAAACAGTTTGGCAGTTTGTTAAAAAGTTAAAACATACACCTGCCACATGATCCAACCACTCCGCACCGAGGTCTCTACCTATAAGAACGGAAGGAACCGGTGCACACGAGGACTGTGTGCCAGCGCTCACAGCTGCTGTGTTTGTGATGGCCCCAGACTGGAAACAGCCCACATGTCCTCAATGTCTGAGTGGGTACATTGTGGCATCAGCACAGTGCAGAACTGCTCAGTAATGAAAAGGGAGGAACTGTGGATCCACACTGTCATATGGATGAAATCTCAAAATAATTATGCTGGAAGAAAGAAGCTAGACAATAGAGCACATACTGTATGATTCCATGTTTATACTTCTTTAAGAAAATGCAAGCCAGTCTACAGTGGCAGGAAGCAGGTCGGTGACAGCCCAGGACAGGAGGCAGGGAGAGTTACCGAGGGCACCAGAAGACTTTGGGGATGGCAGAGCTATTCACGGTCCTGGTAGCCTTGATCTTTCATAGGTTTACACATGTGTCAAAATCTACTGAATTGTGTACTTTCCATTTCTGCAGTTCATTGTGTGTCAGTCATGCCTCAGTACAGCGGTTGTGCCGTGCTAGCCACGATGCCAGCGTGGCCGGGCCGGGTCGGGGCTGGTGCCTTCCCCACCCCCACAGCTGGGGCAGCTGTCTGCAATGGACACGTGAGATACAGGAGGTGATTCTTCCATCCCCGAGGAAGTGGGAAGCATTTTCTCCAGACACCAACCACTTCCAAGCCACCAGGGCCCACTCAGTCTAATTAATTGTCCTTTTCACTACATGGCTCCCCAGAGATCTGGAGGAGGCAGTGGGCTTCCCAGCGGCAAGCGAGGTGCTCTGTTCCCACCAGGCTGAAAGCAGCTCTTGTTCCAAGTTGTCCTTACCCGCCTACGTCCCCAGACACATTGCTGATGGTCATGGCTGTGAAGGTGCTCAGGTGTCTTCGGGAAGCACGCTTCTCGTTGCAGGACTGAGCAGTGGCCAGGCTGGGAGGGGACCTGGCAGAGCCACGTCTGGACGGCGTGCCGGGCGCGGGGATAGATCTGTTCCACCACGTTACGTGCTTCCTTCTTTCCTGAGGGATGTAAAGCCCCTCTCTCTGTGCAGTGGTTTAATAATTAATAATGGATTGTAATGCCCTTGCTAAAAATAAAACTATCCATCTGCTGAATAAGAATCCAAAGATGCGTAGAAGAAATTCTGTTACGTTTAGCAGATGTTCCAGTTGTTGGAGGGGTCTTTTCTCCTTCCTGTTGCGCTTGGGCTGAGTCTAGGAAGGACTGGGAAGAGTCACTTCCCTTCCCTTTCCTTTCTCTCCTTTGTGACAGTCCCCTTGGGCTCTCGGCCCGTTTGTTTTTTCACCCCGAGTCCTGCTCCATCTGCGTGCGTGTTCCGCTGGCCGGCAGGCTGTGTGGGTGCCTCTGCCCGGCCCGGGTCCCCCGCTGCCTCCGTGCCGGGACCCCCACCCCCCCCATCCCGGGACACAGAGCAGGACCTGGCTCACGGCTCTCCCCCCGCAGCTGTGGACATGGCTGGAGGAGCTGCAGAAGGAGCTGCTGGACGACGTGTATGCCGAGTCGGTGGAGGCTGTGCAGGACCTCATCAAGCGCTTCGGCCAGCAGCAGCAGACCACCCTGCAGGTGACGGTCAACGTGATCAAGGAAGGGGAGGACCTCATCCAGCAGCTGAGGTGGGCCCGTCCCTGTCCTCCCATCCGTGCCCTCCTGTCCCTGCCCGTGCTCCTGTCCGTGCCCTCCTGTCCCTACACAGATGCTCTGAGATCTGCCAGGGACTGCCCCTTCTCCTCTATTTTTCGAACAATTAGCTATAATTCTCTGTGCAACTAGGCAGAGAACAGATGACATCCATACATGCAAAGGAGACTAGCATCTCTCTCTCTCTTTTCTTTTTTTCCCCCTCAATCTTTTTCACTCCATGATTTTTCTCATTACAGCATTGACTACTAAACCTTCCCAGAATTCAATTCTTATTAATACTCCCTCTTATCACCTACCTAATTATTACTGAGATTTCCTAACAAACCAGGTTAATTTAAACCTCCCAGGACCACATGCTGCAGGGCCTGAGTGATCTGCTCCTCTGCAGTGAGGCTGGCCTGCCTCCTTCGGACTCCCAGCTCGGGCAGGCCTGGCCCGGCCTCCGGTGACCCTGGTCCCTCCTGCAGGTGCTGCTAGGGGCAGGATGGCAGGAGACCGCACTGGGGCTGGAAGCAAATTCCTTTAATTGGTTACAGGGAGCGTTCACGTAAAGGTAGTCCTACAGGCTCATGCAGAGGACAGCTGATCAAATCGTCAGTCCTAACTTCGCATGATGCTCTTTGCTAAGAGGCAGAAGTCCCTTGACGAAGGCTTAGTTGACTGCATCACAGTTTAACCCTTTCCAGCCGATGCTGCTCTTTCTAAATAGTATCACCTGTCCTCTACCTAAGGACAAAAGTGGCTACAGATGAAACTCCCCTGAAATGGTTTGTGTAATTAGTAGCCTTCTTCTAAGAGGGACTGTGAGGAAGTGCGGAAGGAATTCCTCCATGTGTCCTCAGATCGGAGGAAGAAGCCGGGGGGTTTGGCGGGAGGGGGGCTTGTTCCATTTTCTGAGAGCAGCAGTCTGGCTTCCTGCCGGCCTCTCCCCTGGAGCCCTGGGCTGCCGGATCTGGCCTCTGCCGCTGTGAGACTTGCCCATCCAATTCCTGTTTGTCCCCCGCTGCTCCTCGCAGGGACTCTGCCATCTCCAGTAACAAGACCCCGCACAACAGCTCCATCAGCCACATCGAGACGGTGCTGCAGCAGCTGGACGAGGCCCAGGCCCAGATGGAGGAGCTCTTCCAGGAGCGCAAGATCAAGCTGGAGCTCTTCCTGCAGCTGCGCGTGTTTGAGAGGGACGCCGTTGATGTGAGTGTCCCTGGCACCCCGCATCCCTCCGCCCCTCCCCCGTCTGGCTCCTGGGTCCTTGCCCCCTCCCCCGCCTCTGCGTGGGGAGGAGGAGGAGGAGGACAGAGGAAGGACAGAGTGGCTCTTCCCAGCTCAGCCCTGGGCTCTGGCGTTTGAAGCTGGGAGAGGCAGGTTGGGAGCAGGGCCAACACCGCACAGCAGGACAGCAAAGCCAGCGAGCTTGGTGAGTGGAGTCCAGGCGGGGCTTCTACTGACACGTCACTTCGGCTTGTTGATCCCTGATTGGACCCTGCACTGCGCTCGACTTGGCTTGGCCTGGCCGCAGAGGCACATACTCAGGGCAGAGGGGCTCTCCCCTGCCGCCCCGCCTTCCTCCCTCCCCACCTCCCTCCCAGCTCTCTCCTCCCAAGAGTGAGAGTTCCCTGAGCCTGTGGTAATAATGTTTTAGGTCCCAGAAACGTCTCCAGATGTTGTCAGTTGATCTGTGATTCTTACCTAAAAATTGACTTTTGCACCTTATTTAGGCTAGGAGAACGAAGGACAGATTTCTTTTCTTTTTCTTCAACCAAGAGAGGATGGTTTTTAATTCTCTGCCAGGCAAGGTCTTTTTTTTTTTTTTTTTTTTTAACTTGATGAGCACAAGCAGAAGTGAGTATGATTGGATGCCGCTAAATCTGTGTAGGAAACACAATGAAAGGAACCAAAACTCCCTGGGTGAGGCCAGCCTCCCAGAGCCCGTGGGCTTCATCCAGCTGCTACAGGGCCTGCTGCCCAGCCAGGTACCTCCTCCGCCCAGGTGGCCCCGTGCCTGCCGACCAGGATCTGTCGAGCACACTGTGTTCATATCTCTCACTCGTCCTGGAGGGTAGTCGGGCCCAGACCCCAGGTGCCCCCGAAGGCAGAGGATGGCAGGGCTGCTCAGCTCAGGGGACCCTCAGCCCCTCGCCCGGCTCCCTGCAGAGATTTGATGTGGGTGCAGGAGCCTCTCACAGGGGCCTTGCGTTAGCTGCTTCTGAACTGTCCAGCAACATTTTCATGAAAGAAAGACCTTCGTGGCTGTTTCATTGTTGTCACAGGTCACATGTTGCCTGGGAAAACTGCTCAGGTCCTCTGGTCTTGACCTTCCCATCCCCATGGAGCCGCGGAGAGAAGAGGTGTGCTGGTCTCAGCTCCCGGAGGCCCTGCCGCGGCCTGGGAGGCGGTCAGGGTCAGGGTGCAGCCCTGCGTGGACAAGAGAGCCAGCATGGCTGCCTTCCTCTGACCTCTGCTTCAGAGGAATTGCTTCCGCCAGCTTAGCTGCTTGTTGAATAGTGTCAGTTAAGAAACACAAAGCAGTCAGAAGCATTATTTGAAGTTTTCCTTCCAGGACATCTTGAGATCTGGGGAAAAAAAATAAAATTGGCTTTACTTGTATTAACACTGCTGCAAAGGTGAAAAAAGAATTCATTACTGTATTTCTACTTTTATTGAACCAGTGTTTTAAAATGCAGATGAGGAACCAAAAATGTACAGTTTCCCCACACTATAGCCACAAAATTTCATGAGGCCTTAACAGAGCCAGCACTCTTGGCCAGGGGTAAGCGCTTTCCTGAGCTGGGGAAATTAACCCTGCAGCTCAGTCCCAGGCCAGCCAAAGTACAGTCTAAAAGCTTTTACAGTGTCACAGCCTGGGAACCTCTTCTCTGGAGTAATCCTGAAAATGTGAAAACCTGAGCTATTTAGGCTCCACTGGGATTTCCCCTCCTGTCTGGACTGATGCCCCTTGTGAGTGCACACAGAAGGCATGGAGTTACCTTTATGGGAGAAATTCATCTGTTATAGGGTCATTTTTTAAAAAATCCTCCATGTCTCTTGTATTTCAGTTGAAATAGCATTTCCATCTCTCAAGAGCAGAGTGGGATTTTCTATGGTTTAGAATATTGCAATTTCAGGCTCCAGATATTCTAAATAAAATCTGCTCTGTTGATCTACAAAGAACAACAAAAGCATTATACTGGCGTCCTATGACGGTTTAGTTGTGGAAACAGTCTTAACTGTATGTGGGTTTAGAAAGAAAAACAGACTTTCTAAAAATTTGGGGACACATTTTAAAAAATGGGTTCCTATTCAAAAAAAGACCTCCGCTTTCTTGAGCTTTGTTTTTGCCACAGACTTCGTTTCTTGGCTTGTGTGGTTATTAACAGGCAGTAATGCTAAACTTGGGGCAGAATTCTTCCTGATGACCCTGGATCATGGCCACTGCCAGGGCTTCCTTGTGCACAGTGTGTGTGTGTTTGAATCCTGCTGCACTTAGCGCATTGATCTTTGTTTATTATCCACTTCTTGAGTGTTTTCTGAGCCTGTTGTCTCTGTGAGGCGTTGTCGCTGAGTCTGTAAGTCACCACCACACTGAACCCTCTCCTCCCTCAGCGTCAGAAAACAAACATTAAGAAAGGAAATTCCTCTTAGGATAAAGATTAAAGTTACGGTAATTTTTTTTCCTTTTAAAAATATTTTTCTTGTGGATTCTTGATTTATGTCTAATTTAGCGTTACTTAAAATTAATTAATTAATTAATTAATATAATTTAATAAATGGATGTAGGATACACACATATTATGTAGATCCCAGTAGTAAAAGAAGAAATCCGGAAGATTTGTGCAATAGAAGTTCGGAGGAGTCTTAAGATTTTTATTACTTTCATCTCCCAGCTGGATTCTGTATAAAGTCTCTCAAATTCTCAAACTAATTTGGTTACTGCTCCTGAGGACAAAGTAAATTAGAATCCATGGGAAATACTTCATTGAAGTGTGGAGAATAACACTCTTGAACAAGAAGTTTTTTCCTTCTTTCTGGGTTTCATAATTTTTGGTCTTAACTTCCCTAACATACTTTGAAAAATTTTCAAGCCCACAGAGAAGTAGCGAGAATAGCGCAGCGGCCTTCCGCATGCCTGTCCTCCCAAGTTCAGCGAGATTTTTGCCCCTCTTACTTCAAGTATCACCTTCTGCGGTTGTGCTGTGGTGTTTTAGAGGAAATCTTTGCCAGCTTATAATATTTCACTCCTAAAGACTTTGTAAATATCTCTTTAAAAGTAGGTTATTTTCCTGTATAACCACATCATGTCCTAAGCACCTCGCTGATTTCACAGTTATTCCTATAGTATCTTGTAACACCCAGCCTCTGTTCAGGTTTCTGCAGGTGCTTCAGAGGGGCATGTGGGGTCTGCTCCTGTATTTGATGGTTAGTCTTTTCATCTAGAACTCTCTCTGTCCACCCTTCTTTATTTTTCCCCACGCCATGATTTGTTGAATTAACTGACAGTTGTCAAAGGAAGCAGGTCCCACGTTCTGTGTTTCCTCCCTCGACCTCTTTGAGGCTGTTTAACTGCTTTTCTCCTTGGCATTTCCTGTAACCTTAGAAGGTAGATGGAAGGACCCAATTAGATTCAGGTTTGTTTTGGTACAAGAAGCCCTGCAGGTGGCACAGCATTGTTCCTCCTGTCGGGAGGCGTGTCCTGTCTGGCACCGCTTCTTCAGGGATGCTTGGGGCGGTCTGCAAGGTTAAGACCAGCAGCCTGATCCCTGTCAACGTCCCCGTCAGATCCCTGTCTCTTGTGGGCACTGGTGATCCTTACCTGAACAAGCATTTTACTAGGATTTTTTTCATTAGAAAAAAGTTTTCTAATTTTAATATTTCTACATTCAGTAGCTAGATCTAACCAAAAAGAGGAACTTTCCTTCGTCATTTTATGCTTAAATAATTAATTTTCTCCTTTAAGGACCAGTTTTTAGAATAAAGGTTCCTTTTAATCAGAACCAAAGAGCCTTTCATTTAGTTTTTGGTTCTTTCGCTCTTCTTTTTCTTTTGACATCATTAGGAATAAATGGACTTCTGTATATTTAACGTATTTTGTTCTTTGTGGTCATTTTTTTAGTGTCTAATTGTTGCATCTTTGGCCAGTAGGAGCCCCATCAACTGGCTTCTGTGACCTTTTTGACACAGACGCATTAGTCCCTTCCCTCCTTGGCACAGTGAGATGTCACAGCAGATACTTATTTTTTAAGTCCTGGTCCTAAGCACATCCTTTCCTCTGTCAGATCATCTCAGACCTTGAGTCTTGGAACGATGAGCTTTCTCAGCAGATGAATGACTTTGACACAGAGGACCTCACAATAGCAGAGCAGCGCCTCCAGCACCACGCGGACAAGGCTCTGACCATGAATAACCTGACCTTCGATGTCATCCACCAAGGGCAGGACCTCCTGCAGTACGTCAATGAAGTGCAGGCCTCCGGTGAGCAGTGCGTCCCGTCCCGGGTCGGCGGCGGGGCTTTCGTGTCCTGGCAGGAGCGTGTCCAGTTTATTTCAGTGTGACGGCTGTCAGCGGTTAGTTGACTTACTCCTGTGATTCAGGTGTTATAAATACCTGCTCTTTGTTATAAATACCTGCTTTCTTTTACCCACAGAATGTGATCACGCCATGATTAGTGTACCACCCTTGATATTTTTACATGTTATCTCAAGTAGCATGACTTTAATTTTACAAATTACATATTGTATCTCCATGAATGAGATGTAAATCCCAAGAAGATATTTTCACATCTTCTGTTTTTGTCTTAGTTAATATTTCACCAGCAGATGTCACTGCAGGCTCAAAAATGTAGAGCGCGCTGTCGGGTTAGAAGCTTTGCAACAACCTGCGTCCTGTGTTACTCATTTTACACAGGTCAAATTAAATGCTCTCTCAAGAGTGAAGGGGTACACAGTGGACAACAAAAACAAACCAGAGCTCGCTCATTTATAAAGGACCTGTCATTTTCACCAGTTACCAATGTGGGAGTAGAAGTAGACTGATGGGAAATGGGTTCGGTTTGAGTCGCTGCATGTTCTATTTGGCTGTAGAGCACATCGAATACACCCTCTGAGACACTCGCATGCGGAGGCGTTAGCTCCCCTGTGCTGGCTACGCCTTCCTCGAACTTGACCTTCAAAGTAAGGGCTTAGGCCCCAGCGGGGCAGGTCATTCAGAAATGCAGAGTGTATGCCGTGCGCCACTGAAGAACAGGTTGAAATGCTAATTGAATTCAGGTCCTCCCCTCTGTGTCCACAGGCGTGGAGCTTCTTTGTGACAGAGATGTAGACATGGCCACTCGGGTCCAGGACTTGCTGGAGTTTCTCCATGAAAAGCAGCAGGAACTGGATTTAGCAGCTGAGCAGCATCGGAAGCACCTGGAGCAGTGCGTGCAGCTGCGCCACCTGCAGGCTGAAGTGAAGCAGGTAAACAGACAGCTGGATGGAGAGCCAGGCCCAAGGGGACCCAGTTGACAAGCACGTGCTGTGTGTTCTCCTGGTAATTCAGACACGTACACATTGGAGGAGATTATCCCAGGTCAGAACACAGCTGTCCTGATGCTCAGTACAACACACAGCCACAGCTAGTGGGTAAAAATCAAGCCAGTGCCTGGACCGCTGTGTGTTCATGCTGCAGTGGAAAAGCCTTCGTCACCCAGCAGGGGGAGCACTTGAGAGCAACCTCCATTTAGCTTATTTTGTTATTGGTGGTCTCTTGCTTCAAACCCTGAGCACATTGCTTTCTGGGCTAAATAACTGTTAAGATTTATTTTTGCAAAGTAGACTATTATCAATCTGGGCGGGATCACAGGCTGTGTATGGCTGGGGTCTTCTCGTGTCAACAGGATGCTGTACTGCCACATCCCAGACAGCAGAGCAAAATAGAAAGGGAACATTTGGAAGAGATTGTTTTTGACTCAATGCCAGTGGGATTCCGAGATTGTTGTTGGCTCAATGCCAGTGGGATTCCATGTGTATGTATATGCAACGTGTCTGTGACATTTTATCTCATGAGCAGGAAACCATGAAAGTACAGCTTTATGAGATTCTGGTAGATGCACAGAAAAGTGTGTGTTAGTTTGATTGGAAGGGACTGAATGGTCGCAAAATGGCTGTCATAGCCCCAACTATCACCTCCACATTCCAGGTCTCAGGGAGGGGAAAGCTTAACAGGAAAGAGGCAGCACCCAGATCAAAAAAGAAATGTGTTCCCCGAATCCCCCAGAAGCTCCTGCTTTGATCTCAGTGGCTAGAATTGTATCGTATCTGCAACCAAGCTATCATCAGAGCTGAGAAGTGGCTTTCTTTTAAGTTCCTTCCAGAAGTTGGGATTTTCTGACTAAAAGAGATGAGGAAAATAGGTATTGGGTAGGTAACTAGCAGGTTCTGCCACGAATGACTGACCAGAATGACCTTCTACAATCTCTGTAGCCACAGAGGAAGTTAGGATTCCAAAGTTAGGATTGACTTACCATTTTGTGATGCTGAGAATCTGGTGGTTTGACCCCAGCACTGGAGCACAGCTGAATTCATTGCTTATTACGCTGTCTTAACACTGATGCTAAAGTGGAAAATATGTTAGTGAAATAAAATAGTTCCCTTATCAAGTAGTTTGCTAATTCTGCATGTTCATAAGGACTAAATAGGAATGAAAAGTATTTTTCTTGATTGTCAGGAAATTCTTTGCAGCAGTAAGTTTTCTAGCATGTGGTCCTCAAATCTCTTTTGACCTGTGGACTCACAGTCAATCTACTGGACCCTCCACCTTTTTCAGCTCACACTTGAAACTAAAAATGACAGAATTAAATTTAAAATGCAGCCCTTGTGATCAGATACCACTGGCAGGTAGCAGGCTGTTTTTGGTAGGATCATGAGGAAGCAGGACTTCACAGCTGATGTGAGTGCGCTCGGACCTCTGCACTGCTGGTCTGTAGGATGGATGCCCCAAGGAGGGGCTGATACTTGGAGCTCCCGTGTTGTGTTTCAGGTCCTGGGCTGGATTCGCAATGGGGAGTCGATGTTGAACGCTGGGCTCATCACGGCTAGCTCGTTGCAGGAGGCGGAGCAGCTGCAGAGGGAACACGAGCAGTTCCAGCATGCCATCGAGGTAAGGATGCTTGGCCTCACTTTCTAGTCTTAGGACCAGCCTGTTAAGTCCCCTCCCATGGCACTGACCCGGGGAGCCAAATGAGGTTCAGTAGGTTCTGAAATGGCCATGCTTACAAACCTACAGTTTATCACAGGAGGAGGAAGTGGTCTGGTAATGCAGTGAAGTGAGGTTGTGTGTGCCTGCCAGGGCAGCCTCACTGCAAGGGCCCCAGAGGCTAGGGGTGGATCCTGCTGTCCCCCTGCCAGCAGGATGCACCTCCCCCATCAAGAACAGCTTGGCTCCAGGGAGCCCAAGCTGGGGTCTTGGTGGAGGTTTTTTATGTTTTGGGAGGTCTCACAGGCACATTGCTGCTACATAACCAGCCTCGGAAAATGCAGGGCACTCGGGGTGGCTCATCAGGACTGGGTGCAAATCACCAGTTCCCTGTTACTGATAAACAGTGCTCTGCGCAGGGCTCCCCCGATTCTGGACAAAAGCAGCGTCACACATCAGAGGGTTTTGTGCCTTGACGGGGTCAGTGCTGTGCCGGGACTTCAGCAGGACACCTCGGGCCAGTTCCGGGCCCCCTCAGGTTCACTCTCATGGCGTTTAGATCAATTATCTTTAGAGTTTTTGAGGATTGGGGGAAGGGGCAGTTCATAGTTATGATGCGTGGTCTCAAAGTAAAGTGAAGGGAAAAAAGAGCAGTTGATTACAGAAAACTTGTTTCCTGCTCTGTTATACATGTATTCTCAGCCGAGATGGAGACCACAGAAATTTATTCCTTGGATTAATTTATTCTCTACTCAGTGCCAGTGAACACACATTAACACTTCTTCTTGAAGCCCAGACTCTGGGCATCTTTTGAAAATTGTCCACCGTGCCAGGTGCCTTCTAGTCCTGAAATCACCAGTGCACGTCACTGGTTTGGGTAAAGGGTAGGATTATACTGGGTACAGTGTTTTATGGGATCACTTGTACCTTTTTAGGTGAAATGCAAAAGTTTGCTTTAAAAAAAAAAAAAGGTCTGTGTCCAGAGACCTATCGCCCCGCTGCCGGCTGCCCGCCGGGTGCTCTGGTTTCCCTGAGCGGGCCTGGCCTCAGCCCCTCTCGAAGCTTCCGGTGAGGGTGCGTGAGCCAGAGGTCTCACAGGACTTGTCGGGTTATTCTGATAGATTCGCTGTGTGGCATGGACCTCTCGGGAACACAGTTGGTTCATTCTTAGCTTTTAACTATGTTTCTCTCTCTCTCTCTCTCTTTTTTTTTTAAATCAATAGTTCTTGAAAACTTTTTACTGGAGTCCAAAGTTGAAAGTAAAAATGAAATAAAGAGCATTCACTTCAGCCACCTTTTTCTCCACTTATTCATGAGCCTCTGGCTACTATTATAAGAAGGCTCAATAGGAATAATAAACTTGGAACATTTCAACAGCTTTTTGGGAATACTGGCTGCTAAGGGTTTTTCCTGCTATTTCTCAAAAGGCTGAAACCCCACAACCAGATCCTTTCTGAAAAGTCTTACCGCATTTCATCCTTCATTGGGTAAATATAAACACAGTTGTTGTCAGGCATCAAAACATTTTCCTTACTAACCTGTGTCCTGTGTTGTTCAGAGTGTCCTAATGAGTATTAACTGAAGTTGTTTCCGTGAAAGCGAGCAGAACAGAAGAACCACGGCCTTCCCAGCTCCTTCCCGGTATGTGCGTGTCACCCCAGCTGACAAGCCTTCCCCGTTGTCTCCCTCTCCTTAGAAGACGCACCAGAGTGCACTGCAGGTGCAGCAGAAGGCAGAAGCCATGCTGCAGGCCAACCACTACGACACGGACATGATCAGGGACTGCGCCGAGAAGGTGGCCTCCCACTGGCAGCAGCTCATGCTCAAGATGGAAGACCGGCTCAAGCTGGTGAACGCGTCCGTCGCCTTCTACAAGACCTCAGAGCAGGTAGGGGGCCCGCCAACGGTGCCTTCTGCGCCCGGGTTCAGCGGACAACCGGGTTGTTAACCCACTGGTCATTACTGAACCAGTCAAGCCCAGTCAAGCAGAGAGAAGCAGCCTTCTAGAATCAAGATGGTTTTTGCTTACCTTCCACACCAAGGAATAATGGGTTGGAAAGGATCTGAGGAGACAGCCCTTTTCCTCTCATTTAAATATATGGCCTGACCCAGGGAAGAGAGAGACAGGAAGTTCAGCTTTTATTTTGTCCTTGCTCTGAAAGGCCTGGCTACCCTGAGCCCAGCCTGCGTCCTTCCGACGGCCCTGGTCCTCAGGCCGGCACTTGTTGCCTGAGGTCGGCCTGTGCCGTCAGCTGCCAGGCGGTCCCTCTGAGCCTGGAACTCTCTCCTGCCGCAGGTCTGCAGTGTCCTCGAGAGCCTGGAACAGGAGTACAAGAGGGAAGAGGACTGGTGTGGAGGGGCCGACAAACTGGGCCCCAACTCCGAGACGGACCACGTCACCCCCATGATCAGCAAGCACCTGGAACAAAAGGAAGCGTTCCTGAAGGTACAGAGCTGGCTTTCCGGGTGCGGGGGCCCCACTGAGCGGTGGACGCAGGCCCCAGGGCTTCACCGAGATGGCAGAGCGTCGGGTGTCAGTCAGTGGTCCTCCCACAGCCCTGCACAACACTCCCCTTGGGTGGAAAGTGATGGGGGTGACACTGTATCAGTAATAAGTTAGTTGATTAAAGAAGACCTGGAAGTCTTCCTCAGCTGTGATTTACACGGTTCTCGTTTTCACAGAGAAAGAGCTAGGTAGACATCGGAGTGCATAAAGAATGAGTGAAAGTCACACTTCCAGATGATTCCGAACAGACACACGAGGGTGATCTGGTGAAATAAAAATGCCTAGAGCTTAACATAATCTTCCTTTGGAAATTCAGCCTCTTTAGGAATAAAGACTATCTTGGAACACGTTTGAGCCCAGTGTAGACACAAAGCAAGGACACCTCTTGTGGTTCACAGGATCAGTACTAATACCTCCTCAGGCCCTGTTTCCTGCAAGAGACGTTTAATTCCGTTCAGGCCAGGCTGGAAGTTTTAACTCTGAGAAGCTTTAAATGAGGAACTTTTCAAGCCTGCTTTGTCATTTATATATGCAGTCACACATACGTCACTGAGGTGCTTCGCAGCAATTACATTTTTAAAGGCCGTCACAGTGGTTAGAAACGCTGACACTGAATAGCTTCCACATTGTGTTCTTTCACTTGTGACAAAGATTTTCTGAGGTTCTGCTGTTGCCACTCAGACCTGTTAAACACAGGTGTGGTGTTGACTTTTCATTGTTGCTTAATCTAGTTTAGTTTTCCTCAGTGCTCCAGCATCCCCGCCTCGCCAGCACCGTTTCCTGTTACACGTAATAATCTGTTTCATTTCTGAAGATGATGTCTGTCCTGAGAGAGTTATGGTTTAGTCTAGGAGAATCAACTGTAACTCTTTGAAAATTCTTATCTAGTAACTTATTATGAGTTTCCACCACAGAGATTTTCTTTTTAAGCAAATCAAGGCGGGGAAGCAGTTGGAGCTTGCTGGAGTCTTAGTTGTAACTATTCCAGACAGGACCTAAAAGCCCCCCTCCTTGTCGCTGCTGCTTAAGTTTATGAAACATTGACCACTGTTGGGATGTTCTGAGTTGGAATCATTAGGATTTGCCTCTTTCTCTGGACTCCATTTCGTTTAAAACAAAATTGAATACTACTTAGTTAATGTAATTAAGAAAAATAGATAAAACTATAAAATATAGATAATCACAGACCTGTTCAGATTCCTTCCTTCAACTAGGATTATGTGTTCGGTGTATTGGATATCTTTAAACTTTTTAATTATGTAAGTTTAAAAATGCATACAAAAATTGAGAGAGTGGATACTGAACCCCCATGTACTTATAGCTTTAATTACCAACATGTGGACATATGTCCCCCTCTACTGGATTATTTTAAATTCTAGATATTATATCCTTTTATTTGTAAATACTTCTGTATGTACCTAAACATATTCTATCTTTCTAAAACCATTCTATAACCATAATACCATTATTAGATGGGTTTTTTTGGAATACTCTTTTATTAATGATTTGGTTGAAAACATATGGCATGTAAGCCACACTTTTGCATGATTAAAAAGTTGAACAGGACATTTAACATGTTGGTTGATTGATTACAAAAACATCTTGATGGCTGAGAATGACAGAATGAATTTATGAATAAAATCTTAATAGGAAAAATGTAGTTTAGATCTTTTAAAATTTTTTTAAATTTTATCTTTTTATTGGAGTACCACCATTATTAGACCTTAAACATTAACAGTAACTCTTATATAAAATCCAGCAGTGTTCAAATTTCTCTGTCCCATAAAATGTGACTTTATATGTGGTTTTAATCAAGATTGAAACAAGACCCATGCACTGATTTGGTTTGTCTCTTAAATCTCTTTTAGTCTAAACCCTCCCCTCCCCTTTCATTACCATTTATTAATTGAAGAAATAAGTTGTTCGTACTGTGGAATTTCCTTCATTCTGCATTTGGCAGTTGCATCACGTGGAGTCATTTAGCACCATCATGGATTCTCTGAATTCCCCTTTGTTGGGTGGAGGTTCAGGTTTGAGTGAGAGGGCTGGGGGCACTTGGCGCACCTGGTGGCAGTGCTTGTACCTCCGGCGGCCTTGCATCAGGATGCGCAGGTCTGCTCTTTCTGCCCCTGTGATGTGAGGGTTTCAGCCGTGGTGAGTCCACTTCGCCCGCTGTGTCCCTCCCCAGCGGCCTTCACTGACAGGCTTAGTAGCCAGGGGTGATGCTGTTTCATTAGGAATTGCAGAATGGGGATATTCTGTTGTTCCTTCTGCCTTGATTAGCTAGAATTATTCCCTCCTCAGCTCTCTGGTGACTCTCAAAAAGAGTTTGTCCAAAAAAGGTGGGATAAATGCTTGATTCTTTCCCTTTATGATTTTCAGAATTATGAGCTTGTTGCCCTATAAACTTCTGCACATAATTTTTTTTTTAATTTTTGCTGTCCTGGATTTTAATGTATTTGGTGTGTTTCAGTCAATCACAGTCATTTATCTTTTTCTATTCAACTTGTCCCACTCGTGGGAGCCCCTTCGGGTCAGGTTGGCTCAGATACCCTTTTGACATAACCCCAGTGGTCTTCACGGCTTCCTTGCTGTTTGGTGTGACAGCTTACTTCAGACTTACCAGTAGAGACTCATGATGTATTTTTCTCCTAATTAAAAAAAGAAAAAAGTATCCCAACTTCGTCTACTGAAAAGGCCTGGAAACGATGGCCAGCCCAGAGATAATGCTCATCCCTGGTGCCCAGACTGTGGCCTCTCAGTACCATTCACCACGAGAAGGGGACAGAGCTCCCTAAGGAAGAGACTTATTCCAGGTCTGGGCTAGGAAATGTGCAAGATATTTCCAATTCTAATATAATTAAAGGATTTTTTTTCCTGAAGTATTTTCATGTTTATATCCCTCATCTCTTACATAAAACTCTTATTTTTTGATACATTAATGAAATTCCTTATTTGGTCTATAAACATGTAGTATCAGCTTTCTGTTACCACAGAAGCACCACCTGGGAAACCACCCCACAGATTCAGTGGCGTAAACCAAGGGTAAGCAAACCGAGGGCTAAACCTGCCCCTCCCAATCACGTATCATCTGCAGCAGGTCCAGTGGTTATAACAGAGAGATGGAGACTGCGTGACTCGGAGAGCGGGAAGTACTTCCTATCTGCTGTTTATAGAAATCCAGGCTCAGCGTGGCTGGGTCCTCTGACTCACGGTTTCTCCCAAGTCTGCGATCAGGGTGTTGGCCGGGGACGCGGTCGCCTCAAGGCTTGCCTGGGGAAGGGCTTCACTTCCTCTCTGGCTGCAGGCTAGTGGTCACCCTCAGTCCCCTGCCACCTGGACCGCTCCATGGGGCAGCTCCCAACACAGTAGCTAGCTTCATCAGAGCAAAGGCTCCAAGATAATATATATTTTTTAATTGAAATAGGATTTAACTTCTGTATTCTCCAGGCCACAAGTTGGCCAGCTGAACGCTTGAGGTTAAGATGCATGTTGGAGCCACGTGACGTTGTCATCCACATGCACTGTAGACACACGTCTGTGATGAGTCCCTTGAACGCGTTGCTCTGCATTCATTGTTCCTTAGGCTTGCACCCTTGCTAGGAGGAACGCAGACGTCTTCCTGAAGTACCTGCACAGGAACAGTGTGAACATGCCGGGGATGGTGACCCACATCAAAGCCCCGGAACAACAAGTGAAAAGTGAGTATAACTCGGAGGCAGCTGACTGATGGCCGTGGGAGGAGCTTGACCAGACGTGTTCTGAAATCTCGGCCCAGGGCTCCATTTTAAATGTCCATTTCATATTATTAATATTCTCATTAGTTATCTTAGGTTAATAATAAAATATTAAACAAATATATAGGTTGGTAATTTATTGAATAAAGTGGAAGAACGTAAATGGAGAAAATGCAGCATTCCGGATGTTATTTGTTGGCACCAAGTGTTCTGTTGAAAGTAAGTGAAAATATAAATCCAGGGGTAAAATGAAAATTGGAATTATCTACAGGCCAAATATTTTTAGAAGTTTAACCCACAAAAATTATATACCCATTTCATTGCTGTATGTATTAACAGTTTTGTATACTTAAAGCATTGTTAATAAAAGCAAGTTGCAAAAAAATATTATATAGATGGGTATCATTTGAGCTTAAAAACCTTCAAAAACATACACACACTCATGTGCCTGTAAATGCATAGGAAAAGACCTGGGAACGTATATACTAAACTGTAGGTAGGATTGGTACAGGTGGAAGTTCAGAGGACTGATAATTTTTATTCTGTAGAATTCTGATTGAGTATTTGCACTGAAAATGCATCCAGGTGATATATTGTTTTTAAAGTTAAGTTAATCATATTTTTTTTTTGAAAGTTCCATGGAAATGGAGCCTCAGAAAGTGATGGGAGTTGTTTACAACACTCTCGAAATCCAGGCAGTTTCTATCAGCTGGAATCCTCACCCTGAGCCTCAGAGCCAGTCCTAAATAGATGAGGGGACACAGGTCACCCAGCCTGCACACCTAGAGCTGAGTTTAATAGGAAAAAAATGTGCAATAACCAGTTAACAAATGATTCCTCTTAGACTTTTTTTGGAAACAATATGATTGGCAGAAACTTTCTACGTTACTTTCTACTCCCGGTTTGTCTGATTCACCAGTTCGTCATCACAGGCTAGTTCTTGGTCACACCAGTACATCCTTTGAGTTCTGCAGATGAGATACATAGCTGTTAATCAGCGAGCTTCTCTCTCAGGACAGTGAGGGACTAACCAGAGCAGCTGTTTTCCAGCAGGAGCAAGGCTTCGTGGATGACAGGCTATTCAAGCTGGTGATCAGTGCACTTGGCTCATTTCATATAAAAATCATTTCCTTTCTCCTGTTTCTCAGTGTTGCTTTTGGTTGTTGGTTGTACTCTGTTTCCTCTGATCAGAGATGTTACGATCCTTTCTGGGTTGTACTAGTTTGCTGGGTGTGTGTGTGTGCGAAGGAAAGCATGTTCCACATGCTCACTCACTACATGGTCATTATGCTTTGCTGCTGTTTATCACAGTGGTGGAGGCTATGAAGATTTTTTTTATATGTCCTGTTTCTCTTACTGTCTGCTTGGGGGTGTAAGGTTTATGTGTCGGATAGTGCAGTAAGTCCTTGTCAAGGTGATGATGCCAGAAGAGACACTGTGACCCCAGAGGCATCGGGAGCTTGAGGAAGCCCAGGTTGTCTCCAGCCCCCATCCCAAAATGGCAGTTGTCACACTGCCTGGCTGCTCACCTGCCAGGGATCAGTCCTACCCCAGACAGAGGCTGTGAAAATAAGACACTAAAAAAAACTTACACTGATTTTTGTTTGTGATTTTTTTTTTTAAATTAAAGTACTGTCAATCACAATGTGTCAATTTCTGGCGTACAGCACAATGTCCCAGTCTTGCATATACATACATATATTTGTTTTCATATTTTTTTCTATTAAAGGTTATTACAAGATACTGAGCATAGTTCCCTGTGCTATACAAAAGAAACTTTTTAAAATCTATTTTTATATATAGTGGCTAACATTTGTAAATATCAAACTCCCAAATTTATCCCTTCCCACCCCCTTTCCCCCGTAGCCATAAGATTATTTACTATGTCTGCAAGTCTGTTTCAGTTTTGTAGATGAGGTCATAGAGTCTTTTTTTTTTTTTTTAAGTGATATCGTATGGTATTTTTTCTCTTTCTGGCTTACTTCACATAGAATGACAATCTCTAGGTCCATCCATGTTGCTGCAAATGGCATTATTTATTATTTTTTATGGCTGAGTAGTATTCCATGGTAGAAATATACCACAACTTCTTTATTCAGTCATCTGTGTGATGTTTTCATTTAAGTATTAGCTTAATTTTTTGATGGGCTTCAAATTTCAGTCTAAATTTGTTTCATGAAACGAATCCACTTTTTCAGGAAGCAGAGGTAAGGCAGCAGGACCGCTGAGCTGGCAGGAAACTCTGCACATAGATGGCTGTTCTCACAAAGCCCTCAGCCTCTGAGGAACTTATCAGATGTTTGTGGAAAACTGAGTATTTTTAAAGTTTTCCAATAAAGTTAAATTCTAGGTACCATTTATTTAATTTGCAAAATTCAGTCTGGGGAAACTTTTTACAAAGTTGGTTTTTTTTTTTGTAATATGTTTACTTTATAAACTTCTGGAGTGAAACAGACTCACTGTAAAGAATTTTTAAGATGGAAGATGTGTGTAAATTACCTAATTATATCTTCCACTCACCCATTTGGTTTTGGATTTTTTGGGTGTTTTGTTTTGTTTTGTTTTTACCAAGATACAACCATATTCCCCTGTAATTTGCTTCTTTCACTTAGTAACAATCTTAGTCATCTTTCTATAGCCAAATTTAGAGATCTGCTCTGTTACTTTTAATGTCTAGTGTAGTGACTTTGTAATTGATTAACCTGACCCCTAATCCATGGGCCGGTACCTGCCAGCTTTTCCACACAGCACCTCAGCGTTTGTGTGCCTGTGTACAGACCATGTTGAGAGTTTGTGCAAGCACCATACCCCTGAAAGGTGAATTCCTGGTCCAAGGGTACGCACACTTCAGTGTCATTACCTGTTGCCAGATTACCCTCTGCAGAGGCTGTGCTCCATTTGGTTTTTTTTTTTTTTAATTTGCCTTTCTAGCTTCATGCTACTCAACTTCGTGTTCTTCCCTCTCCTAAGGGTTTATGTTTTTGGTTTTGTTTTTAAAACCCTTTGTTTTCTTCTAGGACTCCACCATTTTGACTGACATCTTTTAAAGCATACTAAATTCCTTCTCCAGGGAAGTTCTAATAGTCTTGCACAAAATATCTAACAGTGGTGTTTTACCAGCCATTGTCAGATCCCTCCAGCAGGGGGCGCAGTAGCATATCCCACTGACCCAACTGACCATTAGAGGCCAGCCTTAAGCATCTCGATCGTAAGATAGAAACCGGGGTCGGGGACTAAGGAGAGGTCTGGTTGACATGCGTGTTGAGAACACTGGGCAGGTGAGCCGTGCGGCTCAGTGTTTGATACTGTCTTGCAACGGCATTTGCACTGAAAAGTCTTTCAGTAAAAATGAGTGTGATTTTACAGGTGTTTTTATTGACTGCAAGTACCAACATGTGGCTTTCTCTTTTCTCTGTCAGATATCTTGAATGAGCTCTTCCAGCGGGAGAACAGGGTATTGCACTACTGGACCATGAGAAAGAGGCGGCTTGACCAGTGCCAGCAGTACGTGGTCTTCGAACGGAGCGCCAAGCAGGTCAGCCCCGGCCCGGGCCTCCTGGCGCCCTCCTCCCCGGGTTAGGCCTCCATCCTCAGACGGGCAACTTCTGATGTTTCAGCAGATTGAGAACCACTTTCTAGTGATCGAAACAACCTCACCTTTTACTTAACAGTTTGTCTTAAAAAGAGAACCCCACAACCTCGTAAAAGTGTGTCACTCGGTGATTTTTGGGCTCAACACGTGTGCCCTCAGTGCTCGCCATGGCTGGCACCTCATGCTTGAGACCCACGGCGAAGTACCAATGGTCACGATCACGCTGAGTTAAAGTCCGTGTGGAATCTTGGTTCCGGGCTTGTGTAAATTCTATGGTGGGCAGTTTTTTTATGTTGCCGTATTTGTATTTTCAAGATAGAATTTTGTTCTTCAGATAAGTTGAGCTAAAATTAAGTAAGAAATGTGGAGAATTTCTGCTAGTTCAGTATAGTCAAAAAAGGTTCATGCATTTGGCTGAGGCAGAGGCCTCGGGGGTGCATGTGCAGCGTCCTCTTCTGAAGTTACTTTGGGATCAGGGGCTTCTGCCTGGATTGTCTGTCATGGAAGATCATTTTAGGGTAGAGTCTATCTGATCCTAACTTGAACGCAAAGATTTCTGTCACTTGTGGCCTTAATTAACAGTAGCATAAGACTGTGTAAATTGTGAGTCTGGAACTCAGAGGGTCAGGAGGGTGTCAAGGGGAGGCTTGTTCCTGGGACCCCATGAGCCCTCTGGCGGCCCCTGCATCACAGGGGCCTCTTCAGGGCTGTTGGTCCCGGGTGACTCCATCTGACCTGCACTGTCTTCTGGGTCCACCTGGACTCTGGCGTGTGCCTGGTGCAGAGTAGGCACTCGATAAAGCCGTGTTAGGCCACGGCAGACCGCACGTTCCTCAGCACAGCTTCCCCACTTGGGGAGCGCATTTTGTCCCAGTTTAGTAAGCATCAGTCCCGAGCTGGGCGGCCTGGTCCCCAGAACTGCTCAGTTTCCCAGGGCATCAGCAGGAGACCACGGACCCCGGACGCGGCCTCTCCCACCCTGGCTGACTGGCCCAGGTGCAGTCATCAGATTCCCAGCAGGAGGGACAAGCAGGAGTGTATTTTAATGTCTAGGTTCCATTTTCTTAACATTTTATTTAAAGGTAATCCAACCATACTTCAGATTTATGGGGGCCTGATTTTATTCCTGATTAGAGATTATTTCATCATCTTTTCTCATGCCTTTATTATCTCTCTGTTGAAAGATGAAGAGTCATTCAGCTACAGAGAACAAAACTAAATAATTCCCTTGATGGAGAGAAATAATGAAACGTGCAGTTGTTTTTTCCTTGAGTCCGCTCATTTGCCAAAAATAAAATCATTCAGTTCATGCCGTTACAGACGATGCCCTGTCAGCCCTGTGGCCCTGCTGGGTGCTGGTCTGTCCTGTAGCAGCGGTTCCACAGGAAGTGGCTTCTAGCAGACCCATCTTGGTGGTCGCAGGCTGACTTGCAGTTTTCAGGATGGTGCCACCTGAGGCTATTGGTGGGGATGTGGCAGGTGACTTCCAGCTGCTCCCCGGGGCTGTCCGAGCCCGCATCCCTTATCTCCACCTCTGAATGTTGGCTCTCAGTCCAGGGCTTGTTCTTGTTTCTCTCTCCTTATCTCTTGCCGTTGGCATCTCCTGGCCCTGACCTCATTTCTGGTCTCCAGATTTATGGCCCCAGCTCCCTCTTTGCTTCTCTCCACTTAAGCCTTAACGAAAGCAGAACCGGACTCAAAACTTCCCCCCTTGCCTGATTCCTACCTTTCTCTCACCTGCCCACCTTCACCCCCTCCCTGGGGCCTGATGTGGCCTGTCTGCCCTCCGTCCGCCCCTCCAGAGCCATCACAGGAGAAAACCCAGTGTGTCCTGCCTGCAGCTCTGAACCGGTGTGCTGACTGGTGTTGCTTCTCCCACTCACTCTCCACTCCAGTCTCTTTTCTCCACCGTCCTAGACAGAAGTCCAAGATCCACCTGTGACCACCAAGGGCCCCCGCCGTCCTTCGCATCCTGCCCCTCAGCACGCGCCCCCCTTTCCTCCCTAGCCCACCCCTTCTCAGCCTGCGGGCCCCTGCTTAAGATTAGGCACCCTCACTGGCCTCCCCACTCTCTCACTGGTCCTTTGTGCATGTTTCTTCCCAGTCACACGGGCAGGGCTGGAGCCTCTCCCACCCCCAGCCCCACACAGGCACGATTAGCTCTATGAATGGGAGAACTAGGGACCTTTGAATAAACTGAGCAAAATGGCTTTCTGCCTTGATTCAGTATCAGTGTCAACATTGTTTCGGAGACGGGATGGCCATGCTTGGGCGGGTGTAGCAAAAGTAAATTCCCAGCCAGGAAGCCGCATGGTAAGTAACCCGGGTTGTGCTTTCCTTTTTTTTTTTTTTCTTCTAAAATGCCATCAAATGTGTGACATCTAAAAGAGACAGTGATGTTTCTTTTCCAACAGCAGCAAATTGCAGCGGATGACTCAGTTTATGAAGGGCAGATAGAAAAATGTCTATGTTTTTATTCTTTCTTTTTCCCATGATATTGCTTTTTTAGATGTGTATGTTTAAATAAGTCTGATTTCACTTCGGATAGGTGAAAACAGAAGAAAAAAATGGCTTCCATCTAAAAACAAAAGAACATATGAGTTAGACTGTCATTCTGGTTTTGTTGCAACCTGAGCCTGCGGGTCTCCTCCCAGGTGTGGTCAGCTCTCTCCTACAGCTGGGAGGTTAAGCCACATCTCCAGCCTGTGTCTCCCAGTGCGCATTTATGCATATGGGGGCCCTCTGCAGGGGCCCCCGGAGAGCAAGTAAAGTGGACACACACCTGAGTACTTGCCGAAGTCAGGGCTAGGAAGAAAGACCTGAAGTTACACGTTGGAAAGCTGGGGATTTGCATCTGCTTTATGTTTCATTTTGTAGTTAGGACACCCCAGTAAGGGCCTAAAGTCCCAGGGACGGGAGCATCTCACTGCTTCATCTCACCCCTTACCCACACGGTCTCGGTGTTCTTCAAGGCGGCTGTTCGTTGTACTCAGAAACTCTTGAACTTATTGCTGCCTAAGTGACCTGATTACAGTTTTCTAGAATGTCCTTTTTTCCTTTTAATTTCGGAATTAAGATACATGTTTGAGAAGCGCGTCTCTCTCTGAGGGAGTGTTTGTTGATGTGTGCCAGCCCGGGCTCGTGACTTCACGTTTAAATGAGAGTTCGAGGCATCGGGACTCCCTGCCCTGGGTTCCGCTGTGAACGCTTTTCCTCTCCTTCCCGCTCTAGGCTTTGGAGTGGATCCACGACAACGGGGAGTTCTACCTTTCCACGCACACCTCCACGGGCTCGAGCATCCAGCACACCCAGGAGCTGCTGAAGGAGCACGAGGAGTTTCAGATAACCGCGAAGGCAAGTGCACTGCTGTCCAAGGGCTCGGAGGTCTGCCTGGGCTTTTCCAGAATAGCCTAGAGCAGGACGCTTCCTGTAACTAAGGTATTGCTTTAAAATACTGCTTAAGAAACAAATACCTTATGGAATTGGAGGACCAGGGTGCACCCAGTGGCCTGTTAGACGTGAACGCAGCGGTAATTCTAAAGCCTTCACACCTGTCCCGAGCTGTCCCTTCGTTTCTCTTTCCTGTCGTTCCTCTGATTCTTGCAGATGCCTCCTGCCTCCTTCCTTTAAGTTTTTCTTTCTTCTTTGTCCTTTTCCTGATTCTTCCCTTCGTTTTCTGTCCATTTTCTTTTCCGAGGTGTTTTCCGAGTGCTTGCTGTTTTTAATGGAGCACCGGTGTTAGCAGCCTGACTTAGATGTATGGGCTGCGTGTTTTCTTCCCTTGCCTTTAGGCGATGAAAATCGTTGCAGTAGCATCGGGTCCAGCCTCCTGCATGAAGCTGCCTGTGTTTCGTAGTTGCAGAGTTTGGGTCGATTAGCTCTCAGTGGCTGCTCATGAGTTTACAAAACTGGAGGCTTTTTCACTTTTCTGCTGAAATTCAAAATTGAATTAAATACATTCTTCTGGCTTGTGCGCTGCATGTGACTGTATTTTTAAGCAGATATGTAAGAATTTACACAGTGACGTGAAAGTTTTCCAAATTAAAGTATACCCGGCAGAAGTTGGTTCCTTTTACCTCCAAACAATTTTGAGGCTTTCAGGCTTCCGTTCTCAACCTGTGGTGTTTTTGTTTTTCAAAGTTTTGAATATACATTCTTTGTACTATTTGCAGAAGTGCCTCTGTTTTGATGATAGATTTAAATTTTTAGAAAAACTGGAAATTAATTCAAATTTAAGAGTGAGAAATAAATGATCAAGCTGAGTAATAATTTTGGTTAAAAGGAGGTGTTCCTAGAAAGTATAAAATGATTGATTTTCTTGTGTGGCCCTTAAATTGGCTTTGGAAACAAATCAATGGGGACTTTTTAAATCATTTGGAATGACAGCAGCTCCTTTGTATTATGTTTTTTAGTAGTTTTTTATATTTTCTGTAACAATTTCTGACTCATCCTGCTGGCCTTCCCGAGCCTCTGCTCCTGGTTGCCCCCCCGCCCCCACCACCCTGGCCAAGCTGTAAGTTTATTTATTTATTCAGCCTCTGAATGCTGGGCTGTGGGAACCCCTGGTCTCTGTTCTGGAGGAGCACCCAGTCTCAGTGGGGCTGCAGACAGACTGACCACCGCGGAGCTCAATGGGGATACCTGGGGGAGGCCAGGACCACACCCAGAGGGGCCATGAGCACTCTGAGGAGGCACCTACCCACCCGCTTGGTTGAGGGGAGCTGAGCTGTCCTGCCTCTGCAGGTAAGGAGCATGTCTTTCCCTTCCTCTAGATACAGCACGCCTTTGGCTGTGTAATTCTCATTTTTGTTAATAGGTAGATAATAAGTATAGTTATTCTCTGCGTTACATGAATTACTTTTTTTTTAAAATGTCCTTGATTATAAAGATAGTAAGAAAAATCCTAAGATACCTCTCCGAGGTAGATTTAAGATGTGCTTCTTTTCACTGACTTAAATTTCCATCAATGTTCCTCTCTGCAGACTGTGTACAGCCAAATAGTCCATTTACTGCACAACTCCAGGGGGTGCCATGCACACAGAATATGATGTGAACATCACTGTCTAGAGCTGAGTAGCAGGGTAGCCTGTTTCACCGTCGGAGCCTATACTAAAGGATTTTTCCATTATTCCTAAATTTCCCTTTTCCTCAAACTCGGGTTATGGTTTTGGAAGAATGAACAGTAACAGGCTTATTTTTACCCTTACATTTTATTTAAAAATAAGCATCTAAAATCATAGGTGGCATCTGACCCTTATGTTTCCCAAATATACGGAACGGTTCCTTTCATTGGGTGTTTCATTGAATCAGTTTTGCTGACAGAAATTGGTAGATTTTGAAAAGAACACCTCTCACTTTTTTTTTCCCTTAGCATTTTCCCCTTTGGTTTCTGGCTGCCTCTCTTTTAATCAGAAAGCACCTGCTTTGGTGCTTGGAGACATCATTTAGTTTTTCTTGTTGAAATGAAGTTCTTGCTTACCTTCTGTCCCCCTATCTTAGTGTCTTCTAAGAAGCCACTTTTATTATGTAGAGAATCCTTTGCTCTGATGTGGCTTCTTCCAGTCTGGTTGTTACATAATTAGTGTTGTAACATTTTTTTGTGTTAGTGGAAATAAAGCCTCCCCCAACTAGCTAAGACATAGCTTGAGTCCTTTGCAACCCAAGGCAGTAATTTCTCAAAATGCTTTTGCAAGCACTACATGCACCCAGGCCACGGCATTTACTTAAAAGCAGGTATCTGTCCCCACCTGACACGTATTGACTTGGACTCTCTAGGAGCGAGGCCTGAAAGGGAGCAAGTTTAGAAAGCTCCCTAGGTGATTTTTTTGCACACTGAAGCTGGAAATCCACTGCCTCACTAAGACTTTCTAAACTTCATGCTTCTACCCCCACGGACACTGCATTCCCCATCTTCAGTGTCCCCAGCGCCAGATGCCTTACGTTGCCAGGAAGTGCCCGAGACCATCGAATGTGCAGCCTTTTTGGGTTTCTGATTACCAGAGAGGTCAGCAAGTCTTTTGAGCATGTGGGCTTAAGCGTTCAGCCTGCCTTTGTTTTTCTCTAGTTCCTTGATTACACCTAAAGATGAGGTAGTTCAGATTAGAGTTTGTATATTTTTAAAATAAAAATCTGCTACCACTGCCCACCTAACATTGAAAAGACTGACCATGTCAGATGTTGGCAAGAAGAATAGGAACCCTCACAGACCCTTGGTGGGAATGCCAAACCATAGGACACCTGTGGTGTACGGTTTGGCAGTTTCCTAAAACTTTAATCATACACCTTTCATGGAGTCCTGCCGTGTCCCTTCCTCTGTACTAATCCAAGAGAGAGGGAAGCCAAAGAAGAGCCAGACCCACTGTGTGATTCAGTTTGTATAAAGGTCTGGAAACGCTGTTATCTGTGACAGAAAATAGATCAGTGGCTGCTTGAAGACTGTGGTCTCAACAGAAATCTCTAGAAAGTAATATTTCTCCAAATCAGGGTGTGGACCTTATGCATCAGGATTAACCAGAAGGACTTACTGTAAAATTCAGTCTTAAGTTCCCACTTACGCAGAGGTTGGTTAGGAAAAAGAACTTAAATAGCACAGAGTAAGCACAATTTTGAAAACAGGCATGTTTGCTCTACTCAGGTTTGTGCTCGTTGGGTTGTGGGCATGTGGGAAGTTGACTGATGGCCTGATTTAAGAGTACAGGGCAAAAGGAGAAAGAAAAATTATGTAAATTCATTGAGGCTCTTTTTTTCGTATAAAATCTGAGATAATAAAACTTCAGAATTTGTAAAGGAAAAAAATAAAGAATAGAAAATAAAAATCTGCTTTCATAACAATCTCTCGTGCAAACAAGGAGGCTGCTGCGCCCCGCAGTGACGGGTTGCACAAGCTGTTACATGAACAGCGCTGGGTGCCGAGCAGGGCTTATCACAGGCGAGCGTTTATGTCAGAAATGAAAGAGAGAAAAAATACACATCCACATCCACGCACTTGCTTGAACCTAACGAAACCTCTTGGGAATGACACACCAGAACAGCGACACACGCGCTAACTGGAGTGAGAAGACTGCACTTTGTATCCTTTCACACCTTTTGAATTTTGAGTTGTGTGAAAGCGTTTAGAATACAGTTAAAATAAAAATCATGGGTTAGCAGATTCGTCCCACTTAATTTTAACCACACCATTCATTCATTCAACAATTTTTAATTGAGTCCCATCTATGTACCAGGAACTACACTGGGTGCTGGACTCATGGACAACACGTGCTAGTTAGAGAAACCAGCATAACATGATAAATGAGTAAATATATGTACGTACATGTTAAATAAGAGAAAAAGACAGCCACGGGGAGAGGAGGATTGCCATCTTTGATAGCAGGCGTCACCGAGAAGCTGTTGACCATCTCATTAGCATTTTTTGTTTAAATGACATTTACACATGGACAATTTATCGATCTACCAGGCCTTGAATATAGGAAATCTTTGTTCTACTTCTGGTTTCATATAATCAGAATCAGCCTATTGGTGTTACATGCTGGCAACTAATCTGTTTTGTCTCGTGTGTTAGACCTAGTACACAGAAATCTTCCTTTAGTTTCTTGGTCGCTTTTGTTTTTTGTTTTAATTTTAGCAAGCCACGTTGTCTTTTTTGTCTTCACTTCTGTGTCCCCACCACTTAAAACATGAAATAACTTTCTTAACCCCTTAAAGATACACAGTTGGCCCTTGAACAACGTGGGTTTGAGCTGTGTGGGTCCCTTGATACTCGGGTTTCTTTCAGTAACTGTGTCCTACAGTATTGCATGGTCCGAAGTTGGCTCAGTCTGTGGATGTGGACTGTTTTGGGGGGGTCAGGGGGGAGTGAGAAATAAGGTAGGGGTCAGTGCCCCAACCCTTGAGTTGCTCAAGTGTCAGCTATTTGCAGTGCCCTTCATGACAGTGGAAAAGAAATGCTTAAATGGTGGTAAAACACAACTTTTCTATGCTTTTCGAAAGGTTAATATCTTGACAAATAGCAGCAAAACCTTCTCTAGGCAACCTGATTTTTTTTAAATCCTGTATATGTCATGTTAATTCCCTCTGACACTGAAATTTAGTGATGTTTCTAACTTACATCCTTTTTGAAATTTATGCTCCCAAGTCTGAAGCTTTGACTATTTTCTTGGTGTGTAATTAGGCCCGTCTTAACACAGCCAGAAAGGTGTCATATTGATACCAAGCCTGGAGGTTTGTTTGACAGACATTTTCCTTCTAGCCCGCTCTGCTTGAGTTCATTTCCACACAAGACGAAGGCCCTAAAAATTTTCAGAGTGTTTTAAGTTTTGCTGACTTTCTCCAATAAACAGCTTTGATACAGTTCGCAAAAGTGATTTCTTTTTCCCCCACAGATATTAGTGATATTAGTCCCTTGAGCTCTGTTTTCCTGTGTGTTTTGGTAAAGTGTACTCATGCCAGTTCACAGTAACTACCACTCCCATTAAAGTTACAGGTGTATACACGCTTACATAAGGAACCTAATGTTAATTTATTATCTCAGTAAATATTTGCTGAGTGTCCACCATGTGCCGAACACAAAAAAAGTGTGT
The DNA here is from genome assembly GCF_048773025.1 of Camelus bactrianus. Classification (NCBI taxonomy): domain Eukaryota; kingdom Metazoa; phylum Chordata; class Mammalia; order Artiodactyla; family Camelidae; genus Camelus; species Camelus bactrianus. The sequence continues at coordinate 12,028,634 of NC_133541.1, forward strand.
GAGATATTAGTGAGCAAAACCAACACACACCCCTGGTCAGTGGCAGGTTCATGTTCTCACCAGAGGGGAGACAAAGTATCTTGACAAGTAAATTACACCAACTTGGAGGTGGTACGCTCTTTGCGGCAGAGCAGAGGGAGGGAGGGAGGGAGCCCGGGGCAGGGAGGCAAGTTGCACTTCTAAGGGAGTCAGGGAGGCCCATTGAGAAGTGACCTTTATTTCAGCAAAGACTTGAAGGAGCCGTTGAGACATCTAGGGGAATAGCATCCTGGCGGAAGGGGCACCGTGCACAGAACGTGCACAGAACAGAAGGCGAGCAAGCCTGGAGTGGGGGTGGGTGAGCTGGACCCTGTTGGGGAGGCCTGGAGGTTCATGCGGGGTTGAGGGATGTTAACAGCTGGCTCTGCCGGCTGCCTAGTGAGTTCTGGTCAAAACTTTTATTGTACAAACTAAGATAGTTTATCCAGGTTTTGAACCCTGACCTTCTCCCTTTGAGAGATTTTTAAAGTCAATTTCCTGAATATTAGTCATAACGATTTTCTAGTTAAAGCCTGAGAAAAGCAGGTCCCGTAGCAGAAGAGAAACGCTGCTCATGTGAAATGCCAGCGGGAGTGTTGAAGGAAGCCTACAGTAATAACAGATGAAATGGTAACAATCTATAAGCAGCAAGGAATAATAAATGAAGTAGATGTGGCAAAAGATCTGTTGGAAAACCGGAGTTGAGAGAAGTTCCTGCCATATCTATGTAGAGAGAACCAGTGTCTTATGGTCATCCCTAGCTATAAAAAGCAAGAAAATTGTACTTAAAGCTCTTTTCTAAATACATATAAAATGAAATAAATTTATTTTTAAGAGAAAGTTTATTAACAAGGAACAAGTTTAAATTACCTCTGTGAAGCCGCCTTCCTGACTACTGTCGCCTTCTCCGGATCTACTGAGAACTGAAGCATTGGTGAACGCTCCGTGGTGGGGCTTCCTCAGGGATTTGGCTGTGTCTGCAGGGGGCCCTTTGTCACACAGGCTTCAGGAAAACCAGGCTCTCAACTGGCTGCCCCCCTAAAAGGGCTCTCAGTCTCACTGGGGACATGGAGTAAACAAGTGTGAGACCGGGCGGTGTCCTTGTAACCATCACATATGGCCTTCATGGGAGAAGAGTCAGGGGGTTGCTGGCTGACCATCCTGTGTGCATGTTTGCCTGCTCATTCTGCGGATTTTGACTGAGCATCTCCTAGATGAAGACATTGTCTGAAGGCAGCCTGGACTTTTTCCTTGAGGTCATAGAAATGGCCTTCATTGTGGTGGGAGAGCCGAGGCAGGTTAGCCAGTCTAGAATTAGGGAGATGAATTTGATGGACTGAGGGTTTTCGTCTCGGTTTCTGCCGCCAGCAGTGATTTTCCTGTTCAGAGCTCCGAGTTGTAGGCAAGTTGCCACTGTGTTTCTGGTTTCTGGCGGTTGGGTTCATTTGCTTCACAATACTTTCCTGTTGTTTTTTTTGCAGCAAACCAAAGAGAGAGTGAAGCTATTGATACAGCTGGCCGATGGCTTTTGTGAAAAGGGGCATGCCCATGCGGCCGAGATAAAAAAATGTGTCACTGCAGTGGATAAGAGGTACAGAGATTTCTCTCTGCGGATGGAGAAGTACAGGACCTCTTTGGAGAAAGCCCTGGGGATTTCTTCAGATTCCAACAAATCGGTAAATTGCTTTGTGCAAACTGAATAAATTACCGTTTTCTTCTTCGTGTTCTGTTTGTCGATTTAATTAACTGAAGTTCATTGACTCCCTTGTTCCAGAGTAAAAGTCTTCAGCTCGATATAATTCCAGCCAGTATCCCTGGGTCAGAGGTGAAGCTTCGTGATGCCACTCATGAGCTTAATGAAGAGAAACGGAAGTCTGCGCGCCGGAAAGAGTAAGCTAGTCTTTAAGAACCTGCCAGGATTCATGGAGAGAGTGAAGAAATGTCACTGGGCAGACATGCTTGCTTCTGTGTGTGCTTTGAAACTGAACAGCATTCATCCTTTGCTCTGCTCTGAATGCGCTTAGTTTCTGCAGCACAATCTCCACAGTTCCCCTCGTCGCCTGATTCAGAAACACTGTCTTGTTTTTGTCCATGTGCCCCCATTTCGTATGGGGTTGACAACTTGTTTTAGTGTCATTTGTCCTCAGTAGGACATGAATGATAATACTAAGGAGAAGAAACCAGTAACACAAGTGCAGATGTTGGAAGCTGCCAGTTAGCAAGTGACACTAGGTATCAATAGCGACAAAAGATTGCTTTAAACCGGTGGTTCTCAGTTGGGCACTGCTTTGTCCCCCCGGAGGGACACTTGGCAATGTGTGGAGACATTTTCAGTTGTCACACAGTGGGGGCTGGGGAAGTGCTACTGGCATCTCGTGGGCGGAGACTGGGGATGCTTCTGAACGTTTCGTAACGCACAGGACAGCCCCAAATGTCAGCAGTGCCAGGTGGAGGAGCCCCCATCTGAAGGTGCCTCACCCACATTTTTTCCAAAGTGTTTTTTCCTTTGAATTGGTGACTGGCTACTGTTCTTCTTCTGTCTGTTCTTGATTTAGTTCTCCAGAGCGCATTACTGACTAACGCTTTTAAAACCACCTTGTCATTTCATAAGCCATGAAAGTGAGTAGTTAAAATAAGCATGTGTCCTGGCTGAACTAAACCATTCACCGTCTCCCTCTGTTTTAAGGTTCATAATGGCTGAGCTCATTCAGACTGAAAAGGCTTACGTAAGAGACCTCCGGGAGTGTATGGATGTAAGTAAGTTTTGTTGCTTGTTTATTTCGACTGCGTGTTGTCCTGCGGTTTATTCTTACCTGCTGGCAGTTCTTAAAATGATCACACATTTGGTAGTGGTAGTTGAGATTTAAAGTGTGCATGAGCGGCCTTCTGTGTGTGCTTCTGCACTTCTGTGAAGTTCTAGGCGTGTTTTGGCTCATTGCAGAGATGATACAGCATTAATGCTCTCATTCCTTTAGTCACATGACGGCCTGGCTGACAGTCTGTTTGTGTAGAATTTTACAGCAGCTTCAGAGAAACGCGCCTACCGATTATGATTGGCAACGGATGCTCAGTAGTTTAGCGAATATTTGTTGTACCTTGTGGACTAGGTTAATTCCAAAATTTGAAACCGAGAATATGCTTAGAGCTGAAAAGTATAGAAGCTATTCTCAGGTATTAATAGCAAAATTGGTTTTTTGGTTTTTTTTAAATAGTTTCTCATGTTGTTTTGTAAAAGGTTCCACTCCTAAGATACATTTTCCATTACACATTAACTCCGGGTATGTATTTACAGGTATCAGGAGTAGCTGTTCTTGAAAACATGTGGGTTTTTGTCTAACCCTCTCCGTTTCCCTCCCGGCCAGACCTACCTGTGGGAAATGACCAGCGGCGTGGAGGAGATCCCGCCTGGCATTGTGAACAAAGAGCTCATTATCTTCGGGAACATGCAGGAAATCTATGAATTTCACAATAAGTGAGTGGCTTTATCTCTGGGGACGTGGTCAGTGACTCTGGAAATCTAGATACTGTGCTGAAGTTTCATGACAAGAAGTAAAAGTTTCCAGTCGAATTGACCATAGATTCTGGTGATTCTGTTGACATCTGCAAGAACCCGCCAGGCTTGCTTCATGAGGACTGATAGTCCAGAGGCTATTTATTAACACAGATTCAACTTTAAGCTTGTACTTACCTGTTACAGAAGTACGAGGAGGAAAGCTGGAAGCTTTCTGTAGGAACCCTCACTTCTCTCAGGCCGTGTCATCAGCTGTGACATCAGTTACTTCTTAGGGCTAAAAGGAAGCGTCGCCCTCCAGGAGCTGCTGGCTGGTGCTTGGTCTTTTCCTAAAAAGAAGGAGGAAGGAACTGAGGACGGAACAGATGTGTAGTGTGACCAAAATAAAGTGCACTTTCCACTGGCCCTCGGAAGCACATGGTTTTATTTTTAAGATCAAAAACGACAAAATCCAGCAGCAGCAGAAGCTCCTGTAGGTGGAGTCTGTGCGGCCCGAGCAGCCTGAGGAAGGTGGTGTGGACCAGAGCTGGTGGGTCGTCCTTGCTCCCTGCCCCAGCCGGCAGGAGACACTAGCATCTAAGCGGCTTCTCTGGATCCCTAAATTGTATCCTTAGCTGCTAAGCATAGCACTTCCCCAGAAGTAAACTGCTGGGGTAAACGTCTCTATTAGAAAGGGCTTAAAGGCTGACCTGGTTAACTGTTTGAAAGTCGCAATTACTTACCCTAGTTCAGAGCTACAGGTTTTGTAAAATTAAAATCTGGAGGGTATAGAGTTTTCACTGCACTTGATTAAAGTGATGGAATTTAGGAATTGCCTGAATTCTGGTATGCTTGGTCTAATTTCTGGCCTATCTCACTAGTAAAATGTTTTCAAACACCTTAATAACATGATACTGTTTTTACTGTCTGTAGTATATTCCTGAAGGAGCTGGAGAAATACGAGCAGCTGCCGGAGGACGTTGGACACTGCTTTGTCACTTGGGTAATGAAACCTCTCACTTGCCTCGTGGTTCCGAGGGAGGTTAGAAGGAGCACTGTTCATTCTCCGACATCAGCATTTTCTGCTGGTGTCTGTGTACTGAGAAGCAGACTCCCCTCCCCTCTTCAAAGAATTGCATTCTCCAGCTAGCTATTACTGCGGAGGGAGCTTTTTATTGGCAATAGTGATGGTTTGAAATAGAACGTTGGGTTAGGGTGCCAGGCCTCTGTGTGGCCCTGGGGATTCGCAGGTCACCGTGTGTGCACAGCCCTGCGCAGGGAGATTGTCCCGTTGGGAGGGAGGCAGGCAGGTGACCTGGTGAGCGGGCCCACATCTGTGTAAAGCACAGGTTTGCCTGCTTCACTGGGGCACTGGTGCTCAGGTGTGTCCTCCCAGCGGGATGTGTTTCTTATTTTAATAGCTTTCCTTATAAAATACGGCTTCTTTAATTTTGGATTTGAATCTCCTTCATACACACAACTGCTTTTCTGCATAAAAGTTTAACCATAATTTGACTTATTGCCACTTGAAAGAGTTAATTCTAATTTTTTTGTTGTTTACAGGCAGACAAGTTTCAGATGTATGTCACGTATTGCAAAAATAAGCCTGATTCTACTCAGCTGATATTAGAGCATGCAGGATCCTACTTTGATGTAAGTAACAGACTGCTGAAGAAGGCGTGAGATTTTCTAAGTTGCGTTTGGTATACATAAAACCCAGCATGACTCATAACTTTCTCCTGATTGATGGTATGATACCATTTTTATCTGTCACATTTATAATGAGATGTTCTTGTATTTTCTTCTGTTTTTTAAAAGATTCTTCTTAAGTACTGCAGGCTGTATATCTGTAAAAAAAATACAGATTTTAGTATTTACATGTGTGTATATATGTGATTACAATTTATGTACAGCCACAAATTTTTTACATGTAATATTGTGCATATAAGTATAAGCTATTCAATTAAGCTTCTTCTCTCCTCTGTAAAACAAAGATAACTTTGAATCTTTTTTAATCTTTATTTTTCCCATTTCAATTTCATGATGCTATTAATTTCCAAAAACGGTCTACCAGTAAAACTGTACAGATAGCTCTGTAAAAACTAGGACCACTGGGAGGTTCATTAATTATATTCTCATTGGTATGAACATAAATGTAGTTCATCTTTTTTTTCAAATGTTGCAGGGAGGTTTATTTAGTGCAAAAGGGGTTAGAGCCTTTTGATAATATATACAGAATGCTTTGGGAGTTTCCAGAATATAAGTCACATGTGTGCCAAATTCATTTTGATTTAAAGATAAGGTACTTTAAATGTTACATGTAATTTGGTGCATGAGGCTACGAGGGTATTAGACTTGCTTCCGTCTTTACCCTCGTACCTGGTCAGGTGTGGTTATCTGCTCTTTTCTGGGAGCCTGGAGGATCAGAATAGATTTCAGCTTCTGTCTTCGAGGTGGAGCCCCGCCCTTGGAGGCCCCTATTTTGGTTGTCATTCTCACGACCCATAGTTACACATCATGCCTCGGTGAATACGGAGCCTGCCCCTGCCCGGGGCGCCTTTTCGTTTCGGTATTTCACACGAGCCTGGTCTTTGCTGTGACATGGAGCCCAGCACCGAGGCTGCTGCAGGCAGAATTACTGATGGCCTGAGCGCTGAGGGCACATGGCATGTTTAATGCTGGGAATCAAAGTCATTTAAAAAAAAAAAACCCTGGTGCCCTGAGGAGGATGCCAAGACGGAGATACTGCAAATACAGTAGGTGGGTGTGGAAATGAGAGCAGACACGAGAGAGGAATTCCCCAGAGCGTGAACAAAAGGAGCCTCCGGTGCGGAGGGGCGGGATGCGGTCTGTGATGCGGGCACACGTGTGGCCGGAGCTGCGGGAGCTGCAGCGGGGGTCTGAGCGCCGGGCAGCGCGGTGGTGGCCCGTGGGGACGGCACCAGCCCATGGGGACGGCACCGGGAGCTGCTCTCTGCTCCTGAAGGCCCGCGATGCAGAGGAAACACTGCTGTCTTCAGTGGTCAAAGTGATAACTTGACTGAGAGCTACTATTCTATGTCCAGCTTATTAAAAGAATCAATAGTGGTTTCTACTTTATATTTACAGGAAAAGTGGTATGTTTGTATTCATTATGGGGGTAAATAAGTGTAAGTGTTCAGTTCATGCTAACTTACACAGTGATTGTGTGTGGGTGTGTGTGTACGTGTATGTATACACACACATGTATAATTTTTTTTAAATTCAGGAGATACAGCAGCGGCATGGATTAGCCAATTCCATCTCTTCCTACCTTATTAAACCGGTGCAGCGAATAACGAAGTACCAGCTCCTTTTAAAAGTATGTATGAAGCACCTTCACACAGCCCACAAAATGTTATGAATTGTGCACTACTGCTCTGACATTTTTTCTATTCAGTGCATTTGTTTTCCTGACCAGTTTCTCAGTGCATCAGGTAAATAAGACTGTGTTCCTTGATCGAGCACCTGAACTTCGCTGAATGACCCTAGTCTGCAACATAAAATGAGAAAGGAAAGGGAAATTATCAGTACCAGTTTTATTAGTACCAGTTTTCCCAGTATGGCTTGTGTCAAACTGACCTCTGCTTTTTTTTTTTTTTTTTTTTTGTATGAAAGATTATAATTAAAATCCCACTTGTAAAAATCAAAAAACAATTAGTCTTGACAATAGAATGGTAAAGAAAACTTAGAATTTGTGGTAAGAGTTGTTACAGAATTCATTATAGATAATTGATACACATCATCTAGACTAAAAGAAAAATAATTTACCACCTCTGTCTCATAATAGAAGTTTCCTTGGCTGGTGAACATCATTGAGCCTTAGAACGTACCCATCATCCATGCCTCCCTGTAACAATATTTCATGAACCCAGCTATGTCCCCAGTTCAATCCTAGCTCAACAGGAGGCGGTAATGTAATTTTGCTAGATAGAAATGAAATACAGAAGAAGTTATGAATGCCTGAAACCCTTCTTTACTCTTTTTGTTAATAAAAAAAATCTAGCAACAGTAAAAAGTGGCTGCATTCTCTTGTGAAGGGGGACCGTTATGGCATTCTTCTACTGGAAAGGCTCTCCAGCGCTCTGTGTCAGAATCCCGTGAAGTGACTTGATGGCCATCGCGGGAGAAGTATGTGGTTGCTGTAAACACAAAATAGAAGCCAGGAGGCTAAGTTGTTTATATGCATGTTTGCCCTTTGCTTTCTAACTCTGCAAGGGCAGTTTATTGCTTAGTGTCCTCAAGATTGATGGGTTTGGTTTTTAGCATATGGTTCTACTAAAGATCTCTTCCTCAGTGACCTCACATCTAGTCATTCACTATTAAACCGCTGCTTTAATTTATAAACCTGACTTTATTCTGCCCAGGAGTTCTTCAGGAGAGCAGTAATGAGCTATGTTGAGGACCCTAACGAGGAGGATTTTCTGCCAGTAAAATTAGTCTCAGTGCATTGCATTTTCAAAGCACTTTTTGCCAAGCTACTCACAATAATAGGTCACACCATCTGGCCTTGAGAAAAGGTGCCCATCAGGTAGCTGCGTTGCTGTAAAGCATCCAGGGTGCAGCCAGAGCCACCTGCAGTGTGACATCCTCTTGTTGGACACTGGGATACAAAAAGCTGTTGTTACTATTACAGATGAATAATAACCAGTAAGACACTGGTGCGAATCTATCTTGGAGCCCACCAGAATGTGAATCTGTTGTCCCTGCTGTCACTTAGTTAATAACAGGCATTCATTTGTCTACGTAGATCTAAAATGTAAGTACACCCAGCGAGGTGTACTTAAAATCATTAGAGCTTTCTGAGGTCCCAGCACAGAGGAGAGCATTTCCCTGCAGGTTTCTGTGCAGCAATGCCCTTCCTGCTGTGAGCAGGGTGGTTCCAGGGTCGAGGGGACATCGCTTTCATGGCCCCAAAGAGCTCAGAACCATGCCAGGATCCAGTGGAAAACAGCAGTACTAGTCAGAGTCCGGCTTGACCTTCAGCTAGAACCAGCAGCTGAATGTGCCTCGCTGCACTAATTAAATATTTTTGTCACTTTTGAGGCTTGGTAGTTAACGCGTACACTAATTCCATCTTAAACTGACTGCATCTGGTTTACTGTGAGGTGAAGAAACAGCCTGACTTGAGCAGGACAGACCCTTTCCTCCGTTGGATAAAGAGATGGTGATTGGCTTTCCATGAGAATCTCTGCCCAGTTGACCACAGTCTGTTTTTATCTCGAAAGTCACGGGTTTTCATACCCATTTCTGCGAAGGCCTAGTTGGTGGAGCATTTCGGGGTCTTGGGCTCATGGTGTGGTCTCCCACAGGAGCTGCTCACATGCTGCGAGGAAGGGAAGGGGGAGATCAAGGACGGCCTGGAGGTGATGCTCAGTGTGCCCAAGCGGGCCAACGACGCCATGCACCTCAGCATGCTGGAAGGTGGGTCCCCGCCGTCACTGCCCATGCCCTCCCGCGCCTGGATGGCCCGGCTTCGTGCCTCTGTGTTTAGTCGGGAGTTACCAGCTGAGATGCCGGCGCCTTCTTTTTTAAGCAGTTGGTCTCATTGCGTCCCTTAAGGATCACGTGATATACTTCAACCTCATTAGAAGCCTGTCGTTGTCCCCTCATCGGAGAGCTGCCTCTCTCTGCTCTGAACCCTTGTGGCACCTCCTGTCACTTGCCAGCGGCTACCTGGTCTCCGTGTTAGATGGACAGGTCGATCCTTCCCCCCAGATGTAAAATCCTAACAGAGCTTGTATCTTCCCCATCTCTGCATCCACTGCCCCACTTGCTCGAGCTTTGAATTAAGCAGGTACTACATCCCCTCCTGTGCAGCTGAACAGGGTGTGTAATGTGGCAAAGAGAGAGTCAGTTAAATACGCTTAAAAATTATCGTCACAGGTAAAATTTCCACGAATGCTTCTGTTTAAGAAAGCTATCTTGGTGTTACAGCTTAACTCTGATTTTCAGGCTACACGGAGTTATTTAAAGAAGTGATCCAGCCCCAGGTGCTTTGCCAGCCTGTTGTCACCATCAGTCGCGTGGAACAGTACACTAGTTAGGGCGGGGGAGCAGCTGTTTGTTACAGATACCCCCAAAATCAGAGGCCAAGCCGGAACACCCTTTCTTTCCTTGATGTAAAATCCCGAGCTGGTGCGCGGCCCTCACGAAGTCACCGAGGACTCAGTTGCTGTCTGGCTGGTCTCTCTCCAGCCCCAGGGTGTTGTCCTGGTTGACCAGGTGCAGGAGGTGTCAAGGCCATGGTAGCGCGTTCCATCCAGCAGGCAGTGGGGAGAGAGGGAGCCTAGGTGAGCGCAGGTGTGGCTCCCTGACCGCACAGGGGCTGGGAATCGCGGTGCTGGTTTGAGCGTCACAGAGGGCAACTTCTAGTACAGAAGAGGGGACGGGTGGAAGCTAGGAGATAACTAGTCACCCCTGCCTCAGTGGGGCCACTTCACGACCAGACAGCAGCAGTGAAACCAGCCAGTGGCCAAAGCAAGGCTCAACTTGCTTAAAGAGTTTTGTGCTCAAAGGAGAGAAAATTCCCCAGGGAAGGGTCGTCAGGGATGTCTCCCTGCAGGAAGGCCAGACCAGGGCCTCAAAGACAGGCTGAGGCTTCATTCAGCAGGATGTCTGGGAAGAGGAGGGTCAGGCTGAGGAGGCAAAGGGTCGAGACGCAGGCTGAAAGTGGATGGCGGCCAGTGAGGGAGTCCCGGAGCCATTCTGGAAGAAGTCTTGTGTGTGGGAATGCTGTGATGACGGCTGAGGCGGGAGGGCGTTAAAGCAGGTCTCAAATGGTGAGGATAAAGCTGTGAGGAATCGAAGGGAAGGTATATGTAGAGCTGTGTCATATGGGTCAGTGCTGGGGAGACTGAAGCCAGAGGGGAATCTCTATTCTGAGATTTAATTGATGGACATTTTACAAATGTTTCAGTAGCCGTAATGCGGTCTCACGCATCATCTTTTATTTGCTTTCAAATTGACTGTGCCCTTTTTTTTCTTCATTTTCTAGGGTTTGATGAAAACATTGAGTCTCAGGGAGAACTCATCCTGCAGGAATCCTTCCAAGTGTGGGACCCGAAAACCTTAATTCGAAAGGGTCGAGAGCGGCACCTCTTCCTTTTTGAAATGTCCTTAGTATTTAGCAAAGAAGTGAAAGATTCCAGTGGGAGAAGCAAGTACCTTTATAAAAGCAAATTGTTTGTAAGTACAGGCCTTCGAGATTGTAAGTTTAAAGGTAACACAATTGCAGCTTTTTTGCAGGTAGAGGAAAATTACTGTTTGTTGCCTTCATTTAACCTCCCAAACTGTCCTAAAATGTGAGTCAGAAATTGTCATAGTTTCATCTTCAGTGAAATTATCGCAGGCTTGAGTCCACTAGAGGGCGCTCGTGAGTTTGAGCAGCCCTTGACTTGGGAAACTTTCTAAATTCCGTAGAAACTAACTGTGGGATAAGAAAACACTTTGCAAGTGAATTGAAATCATTTATCTCCCGTGTGCCCTTAACTAGCTTTATATAAATTGACCATATCAGACTGTGGTTAAGTGAGTTCTCATATCATCATAATGAGTTTTCCATTCATCAACATTGGAATTTACTTAAGCAGCCTTATAGGGTGGCTCATCGTGGGCTGTTAATGATGAGATTTGGGGTTTTTTTCGCTAAAAATAAATCTATGAAAAATAGATTTACAGTTCTTTACAGCAGCAAAGTATGGCTATTAGAGAAAATGTCTGTGAGCAAAAATAGTTTTCAAGATCCACAACCCCAGCTGCCTAGCGACAGCCTCCCTCGAGTGCTTGGTAGACACAGTGATGCATTTGAATTCTTATTTCACTTGTCAGTGTACTTCCTGGCAAGAGAAACGTATATGGTACTTTTTTTCCACTGGTGGCAACCCCAACCAAGTCTCTGTAAACCACAAGACGACTCTCAGAAAAGTCTCGGGCAGGTGTTGTCCTCTGGGTCCTCTGACCTCCATCTTCCCTTTGTGGTCATGATCTCAGAGGGCTCAGCACAGGACTGCTGGGCAGGGTTGGGCAGGGGCCGGTGGGCAAAACGAAGGAAAATCACAATCAGAGAAACAATAGACAATGCAGTAGAATTTGGTTTCTTCTTCACAAGTTATGACAGAGCACTTAGACATATTGGTAGATACTTGGAATTTGGACAACTTATATGTTATACATTTTTATGACACCCATGTATTAATCAGATCTCCAAAGTAACAGAATACTACCCAGTGCAGAAATCATCTTAATAATAATCTGGAATTTGCAAGTTCAAACTAATGATTTTCATACCATTTTCTTTGGCTTGTATCCTGTTTGAGATTGTCTTCTGGATCACCGCCCACCTTACATCATTTTAGATCATATTGTAACTGGACAGAAACAATGCAGCCTTCCTGGCTGGTCATTTCACTAGCTGGCTTTAGTCAGTCCTTAGAGGCCAGGCTGGTCTGTTTTAGAAGCTGATACTTCTTCACTTCATCTTTTAAAAGTTAAGCTCCCCTCAGAGGACACGATGATGAATCACTTCCTCTGCTGGGGGCGGGGGAGAGAACACACTGGGGTGGACTTGATTGTGGGGGAGGGGCTGAAGATGTTGGCCTTCATCTCTGCTCTTCCGTGTTCTGCACGTTGCAGACGCACGTATTACAGAGAGAAAGTTCGTCTCAGCCATTAAAGTTATTGGTGAACTACTAAAGCTTAATGCTGTGGATGAACACATTGGAAAATAACTGAGCATTAAAACATCATTTGTCTTCTGTGAAACTACTTCCTTAATGAAAATACACAGTGGCAGCTCTTTTGCAACTGGAACAGACAAAGTTTACTGTTTGTCAGGTTGAAAATAGACAACTCTTGATTTTCCAGATAATGACGTTTGCAAATAGTTTGGTTTTCTTCTTCATTTGCTGGTTGACTCGCATCAGGATCTCTAGACGAGGTACTCAGAGGAAGTGAAAGAGATTAAGCCAATTGTGTGTAGCCTAAGAACAAAATTTTATCATTTTAACTCAAGTGAGAGCTAAGGATTATGTATCAATGTGAACAAACTATGATGTTATAAGCTAGCATGATCACAAGTCACCAGAAATGATTTTCTTAGTCTTTGTTCTATATCCTGCCAGAATTGTACTGTCGCCTAACTATATAATTGTCTCTTTATGCAGACCTCAGAGTTGGGTGTCACAGAACACGTTGAAGGAGATCCTTGCAAATTTGCACTGTGGGTGGGGAGGACGCCAACCTCAGATAATAAAATTGTCCTTAAGGTACGTCTGTTTGAAGTTTGGAACTGTGCTTTGTGACAAGTTTATCTATGTATACTTTTTCCTGTTGTTGGACCTGTTGGTTTTCATAGCCTTTGATTTGTTTTGTCCGTGCTCTGTTGAGATTGGTGATTACCACAGAAAGAACAGTGGAATAAATCCGGTTTGGTGTTCTAGTAGTGAAGTAATTTGAGCTAAACGGTTGCTTGCTCACCAAGAAATCAGGTGGAGAAAGGTCTTTCCGAGTGTCTCCATTCTCCCAGTCTTGCAGAGAATTGGGTGATTCCATAAGAGTTGCAGAAAGTTGAGAAACAGGAGGGAGACATGGGCCAGTAGTGCCCGTTGTACACTTGGCCTCTGGTTTTCAGAGGAAAACAGGCACCTGATGAATTTGTGAGGGCCTTTGACAGTTTCAAGGCTGCGCGGGCCAGGAGTCTTCACGGGGTCCTAGACTCTGGCTTTCTAATTTGGAGGCAGTTTAAAAAGAGGGGGTGATGATCAGGTACAGTGTTCAAAACGCTGAGGGTGCTTTGCACACTGTCTTTGAGGGAGGAATGTATCTTTGAATATTTGATTTGAACTCTGTTTTGATTGTACAAATCTCTCCTAGGAGTGATACAGGGCTCTGGAGTGTCTTTTGGGCTTCCCTCCTTCTGCCTTTGAGAAGATACAGATGGAACTGTCTTTTTGAGCTGTCTGGAAAGACCATAAGCGACTTCAGGATGTTTTGGGGCAGATGTAGTGGAAGATTTGTAGAATATTGGGAGACGAGCCAGAAGCTTAATGGGCCTCTGGTGTGGGGACTTGCATGTCAGCGATTTTGTCCCTTGCATTCCTTTTAATCTCTCTACGGTATTTCCAGCAACTGTGAGTTTTTCAAGCAGACATCGCCTGTGCTTCAGTGACCGCTGACTGTGGAAGCCACTGTGTTCCTAAGGTCTTTATTCTCATGGAAATGATGGATTGTTTCGTGATGACTATATGATTACTAACCCAGCGTGTTCTTGTTAGTACTGGCGTGAAGCCCTATAAAATGTAAATTGCACTGATAGCTAAATATTAGATAGCTGAGCTTTTTTAAGGCATAAAATTTTGAAGTATACTCAAGGCCTTAAAATGTCCAACTGAAGTTGAGTATTTATCCAGATTAGCTGCAGTGACAAAAGCCAAAGGGTGCATCTGAGAAACAGTGCCAGATACGTTAGCCAGATACGGACTACGTTCACATAGGATGTGATAAGACACTGATGATGCCATCGGAGAGTAAGTCTTCCTGCAGGCTTTACCAAATGGAAGTTTTCTAGATTTAGGGTAATATTTTTCTGGCTTTTAATGAGAGACTAAAGGAAATGATGTCCCCATTAATTTCAGGGATGGCTTTGTGGTGCTGGTGATGGTGGTGGTGGATATTTTAGCAGCGGTTCTGGCGGCTGTGGTCTAGATGGTGGTGAGGGTGTAGACAGTGGTAGAGATGGTGATGGTGTAGATGGTGGTGGTGACAGTAATGGTGGCAATGACAGAGCTGTGATGGCCTGGTCTTTGTAGAACTAAATTGTGACCTTTTTTACCTTTATAGTTGGAAAGGGGAATTTTATTTCTAAATTCTTTCTCAAGCAGATCAAGACTACCAAGACTATGGAACAAATTATTCCCTCCTCTTATCCAGGGGGACCTTTTACTTCGCCCTTTAGGTGGTTACCTTTCTCATACTGCTCCTGAAAAATTGGTACCTTTTATCCTCATTTAATTTCTCTAAGGTTAGGAGAATTGCTCTCAATAAATGTCATTCTCCATTGTCTCCAAACTCTGCCAAGTGTTCTTTTCAGATACTTCTCTTTGTTTAACCTCCCAAACGTGTGTATCAAGCATTTAAATTCTAATAGTTCTGTGTTGTTCACAGGTTTCCGTCTGAGATGCTTATTTCACGCACAGACTCCCCTGTCCCCTAGTCACCCTGCCTCCCACCCCAGAAGAAACGGGTTTTACTGCTCTCTTGACATCTGATCTGGGAAGAGGAGCAAGGGGCTCCTTGTTCCTGCATTTCTTTCCCTGTTCCTCCCCTAAACAACTTTGGAGACACATCTCCCGTTCAAACATTTTATTTAGAAAGCGCATTCTCGATTTTAATTTCCTTTCCCAGCATGGGCTCTGACTGTATTTTCAAGAACACAGTGCACCATGAGGAAGCACTGGGTTCTCCTCCCTTCGTGATCTCATCCGTAATCCCACTGACAATTGTTTTAATCCTTTACAGGGAATTGTGCTTATATCATAGGAGGTTGATGTTTTCCGTAAGGAAATTTAAAACTGTTACTAAGGCCTAGAACATGTTTTTTTTTTTTGTTTTTTTTTTTTTTAAAAAAAACAACCTCTTTTGAGGTGCAGTGAAAGGAAAAAATCTGGAAAAAGTGATGCCATATGTGTTCATTCAACAAATGCTTGTTAGTATCTGCTACGTGTCGTTGTCAGAGACCCTCCCTTCAGAGCTGCGGGGAGGTGAGGGAAATCCGCCCTGTGTCATTGGCAGTGGGTCACCCTGGTCTATCCCAGTGGTATAACCAGAGGTAGCTACACACAGAGTTTTGCAGGGACGGGCTCAGGCGTCCACCCCCCGGAAATTCCGGCGTGTTCACCTGCCGGCAGCGTGACCTTGGGCGCATTTCTAGTGTGTCCATGTTGCAGTTCCTCATTTATAACAGGAGGATCAGGGAGGCCCTGGCTCCACAGGGTGTGAGTGGGTGCAGTCCTGGGGGCAAGGCGGCCAGATGTGTGGGTGCGCATTCACATCCCTGCTGACCCTCCATGGGCTGCTGACCACTCGTCTTCGCCTAAAGGACCTCAGGACACTTGGGTTTGAGGGCTGATTGTGTTTTCATATTTACCCAGAGTTGTTTAAAAGGTCATGGGGCTGGGAAAGGATAGATTACTTGACTTTTCAGAGACCTGGAATAACATGAACACTATAAAATAAAAATGGTTTTGATGATAAAATATTCAAGATCAGGGTCATTTATTTGGTGGCAAATTAAATGCAGGATGTGGTTGCTTTTCTGCTGAGAAGTTATTTTTAAAACGGGCGACTCAAGGAACGCGGGGCCCTGAGTGTGGTGAGTGCAGGGTCTGAAAAGGGCCCCTTCTGTGTCGTGATCGACTCTTAATGCCTTGTCAAGGCCTCCAGTATAGAGAACAAGCAGGACTGGATCAAACACATCCGGGAGGTGATCCAGGAGAGAACCATCCACCTGAAAGGAGCCCTGAAGGAGCCCATCCACATCCCCAAGACGGCTCCGGCGGCCAGACAGAGGGGAAGGAGGTGCGTGCCGGGGGCTTTTTCCTACGCTTGTTTTCCCATAAGGAACAAGGCGATGGTAACTTACTCTTTTTCACAAGTCATTTTTCTTAAATATTTTGAAGAATATTTTTTTAAAAAATACAGTTCATACATAACATCATTCTTAGTAATGAAATTGCTTCTAGATGAGAACCCCTTTGACTTAAAGTAAATGAAGGTCTGCATGCAAATCCCTAATCATGTCCCTTTTCCCCCCAAGTGTTAATCTGTGCACATGTGTCAGTCATGCATGTGACCTTGGACAAGTTATGTAGCTTCTCATTTCTAAAATGGCAGTGATCATACAACTGTATTTCATTATCGTGAGAACTCAGTGAGATGATAGATGTTAGACACTCAGCCCGGTGCCTGGCAAAAAGCCTGTCCTCAGGGAAGAGTCATTATCGCTGTGTGTGACTATTACCATCATTAATACAGTGGTGGTGGCCGCAGTCACGCAGACTGATTTGCACCTCTGAACAAATCTGTTATTTCTCCAATGGCTGGTAGACAGTCTTCACAAGTCTTAAAAAACAAATCCAGCAGTGTCAGGAATTTCTTTGTATCCCCAGGGATGGAGAGGATCTGGATAGCCAGGGTGACGGCAGCAGCCAGCCTGATACCATTTCAATTGCCTCCCGGACATCTCAGAACACGCTGGACAGTGACAAGGTAAGCTGGAACCAGCCCTTTCTTTGGAGAGGTGAATGTAGCCAGTCTCTGGTCTGAGATGAAATTGCCCCTTTCTATCCATAAATGTCAGTTTGTCATCAACATTTCAGACAGCAGCCACGGGTTAAGAGAGGCGCCAGGACATGGTACCAGGAGCAAAGATTTGGAGTGTCAGGGCTAGAAGATGCTGACGCGTCTTCATGGGTTCAGAAAAATCACCTGCCCGTCTCGGTGCTGTTGCACGGTTTTCTAACAGGGTGTTCCAAGGCTGCTGTTTTGTTTTATGTTAAGCAGGAGAACCCATTATTTTAAATTAGATCTTACACAGAGCCCTGGTGCCTGGAAGTGGGGCTGCTCTGATTGAAGCAGGGGCACTGGCATGCAGGTTGGCCATGAGGCACCCTTTCAGAGCCCAGGCTGCGCCCCTGGCCTGGGCCTGCCCCCTGCTGACCACTGGGAGGGAGCACCTGACCTGCAGCACAGAAGTCGGCAGGGATGCCTTCTACAGGGGTGGCCTGAAGTGTCCTTGATTCTGTCTTGGTAGAACCAAAAAACCTATAAGATAAAGTGACAGGAGCAGTTGGAATCCTGGGCTTATGTGATGCACAGATGCCCAGAGTCCCCTGTAAAAGCCAGTGGGGACATTGCTGTCAGCAGGGGCCTCTATTCCTACTGAGATGTGCACCTGTTCTAGTCCAAGTTCTTAAATTATTTGACGACATGTAGGGGTTTCAGTGGACTTGCCCTCGGTTCAGAACTGCCGGGTTTCTTGCTGTCTGATACGAGCTGTGCTTTCCTACACGAGGCCTCGGTCCCCCCCCACAAAATGTGGGCGCCTGCCCCATGCACAGTCCCCACAGCCCGCCCACTATCTGACAGCATCATGTGGAAGCAGTTACTGACGGAGGGGAGAGTCCAGTGTGGGGGATGCTCCAGAAGGCCAGTCTAGAGTCCCAGGCTTTGGGCTCTTCTCACTCGTTTTTGCAGAATTCATGGTATTGAATGTTGTTTCCAGAACAGAAATAAGTTGGTTTAAAATTTTTGTTTTCCTACAATGATTTTATTTTCAGAATCCTCCTGATTTGAGTGATCAGCTCTTTCTCAACCTACTTTTTGAGGTCACTATGTCATAAGTCCTAGAAGTTGGAATGCTTAGAGTAACAGGACTAGAGAATAGAAATAATGGCTCACTTGATTTTGTTCAGAGCTCAGTGTATTAGCATTCAGCAAATATTTCCTGCCTGTAGTAATAATGAGGAAGAAGATAAATGAGACGTTCAGGCATCTGGCATCTAATAGCATCTCTCCCTGCGGACCCACCCACAGTCATTTAGTTAAGAAAATAAAATTGGAACTTGGAAATATTTCATCAGAGTAATCCTCATTATTTTCTTTTAAAAAAAATAGTAAATGAGGTGATCGAGTCATCTAAACAGTTACATGAGACTTCCACCTGAAGAAAAGTGAGGAAGAATCTGGCTCATGACTGAGGGGGCTGGGGACGGGCCACTCCATCCGGGCCGTTTCCCGGCCTCCCCGTGGGTGAGCCCGCCATCCCAGTGGAGGCGCATCGAGCCCAGGCTCAGTCTCACTGGGTAATCCCCTCATGGGTCTGGTCTGGGTTTACCCTAGAAATAAGTTGAGAAGTTTATTTTAAAAAGTAAGGTATTTGAATGAAATTCATGGAGAAAAATAAATGTAGAAAGTTCTGCCTTTGGAAGGTACATTGAGACTTTTCTGGAGGTAGATCCAAAAAGAAAGAATAACTTGGTTTCTCAGGTGGTTAGCGTGTAAATGGGTGGTGGTGGGAGTCCAGAAGTGCCCCGTGTCTGGGAAGGGGCTCCTGACTCTCCAGCTCCCCACCCTGGGGGGAGCCGCCAGCACCAGGCATCTGCCACGTGGAGAGGCCGTGTGCTAGTTCCCGGGGCACCCTGGTCCCCACCGTGCGGCTGCCTCCAGTCACAGGAGGTTCGCCACAGAAAGAAGACCTTGTCCCGGAGTCAGGGTGCATTAACTAGTTGACTTCGGATCAGTTACAGCAGGACAGGCTTCTGTGCACTCGGAACGGAGGCTGCACCACTCCTGTAGGAAAATACGGCACCATCCTGGGGACTGTCGCTATGAGGACAGCAGATTTTGGCACCCAGTGAGAGAGAAAGAGTGAGTCACTAACAAAAGTGCAGGTTTGTAGAAAGTAATCATTCTACTGGGGTATGAGAATTTTTAAAGAACCGCCTATAAAATTTTTTATCTGTGATGATTACTTACCAGTTTCTGTTTACCTCACCTAACACATTATCTGAACTTTGTCCCATGGCCCAGAAATCCCTCAGGAGCCACTTCTGCACATCACTCCTCCACGCATGCTTGTCACAGGTCCTGCTGGCTCCTGCCCTCTCAGTCGCTCTCAGCTTAACGTTCTCATGACTCTTAACCATCTTGGGGAGCTACGCTCCAAAACTCAGTTTCCTTAAGTAGGCGTGGCATGTCGTTGGTACCCCTCATTGAGACCAGGGGTCCTTCCTGGGCTCAGAAGTACACAGAAGGGGTCACATGTCTTCCTAAGACTGTAGAACCACCACAACAGGTTCTCTTCTTTTGATCCTGGGCTCTGCGTTTGGGAGGAGAATAAACGGGGTGTGAGACAACACAGGGTAAGTCAGAGCAGGGCATTCGAAGGGGGCACACCTGCGAGGCCTTACACAGGAGGCGCCCCTGCTGCGCCCACATGTGTGCCTGCACGTGTGCTGTCTGCTTTTGGAAGGTTTTCTTGTAGCCAGCTCCTTTTCTGTACTTTTCTGGTAGAACATTTCAGGGTCAGTGAATGATCTGGGAGAATACATTTAGGAAACGGTATCGTTTTCTGAGTCAGTTTGTAAAATACACTGTTTCTCTGAACCAGGCGTAACCAGAAAACCCCCGTATCTCTAATGGCAGTAACTTTTCACACATCTCAAGGTTCTTTCCACCCTACGTATTTCAAGTTTAAACAGCCTCTGATGATACAGGCAGATCTGTCGAGGGAAATGACTTAGCCACGTTCTGCTTATTTGACTTAATTGATGGTGTCTGTTATGAGTTAGTTGTTATCATGGAGTTTGGTTCCATTTCAGAACTGGGTGGGGAGATGTTTTTTAGGCCTCTTGGAAAATTCTTGAGGAAAACTTATCTGCCCGGTGCTGTAGTAACTCTCAGATGAGGCTCAGAATGTTCTGGAAGAGTCTGTTGAGGAGGGGCTCCTGGAGAAACCCTCTTTAGCAGAGCTGGAGAAGGCTGGTCACAGATACAAGCCACAGGCCCCCACAAACACACTTCCTTCCTTGAAAACATTCGTTTTAAAATACGCCATCTCTTTGTTCCAAATATATACGTTTAGCACTGATTCTTGCCCGTATTAATGGTACTTATGCTGATAAAGCAATCTTGTGAAAATACAATTTAGGTTCCAAAGAAATCAAATGCTTGCCAGATTCTTATCTCATTTGTCCTGAGCCTGTCTCCCTGAGGTAGGGAGGAGAAGCCTTCTGGACACTGAGGAGATGAGGGAGGCTGGAGGACCCTCCCAGGGCCACCCAGCAGCAGGGAGCTGAAGCCAGAAACACAATGTGGATTTAATTACCTGGGGAGGTCTAGACTCTATTATTTCACACTAGAGCTGAATAGGAGCTGAATATTTCTAGCATATTAAAGAAGCATTTTTCATAGTTTGCCTTCTCTCTGCATAATTAGTCTGTGGTTTGCTTCATATAACAGAATTTTATATTATAAGGAAAGTAATATGGGACTGAAATATAGGCTGCTATAGAACAAAGCATCTTAAGGGCAGGATGAAAAGGATCACCAAGGCAAGACGGGGCAGCCTGTGGGGAAGTGACCCAAGCTGGGGAGCAGGTGTGAGCCTGTGTTGGATCTAAAGTCACGCAGTTCTTGTTTTTAATGAATGAGAAATTCGGTTGAGACCTGTACTTGGCATGAACTGCCCTAAGCGTGTTAGATGAATATATGAATCCACACACTTAAAAAAGTAAACGGTTTCACTCACCTTTCATGAAGTATATATAGCAGTGTGCTGGGGATATGAAATTTTACGGAGCTGAAAAGGCAGTCACCTTTCTCTGTGAACTGACAGTCTGCACCATGGAACCTGGGATGGGCTTATGTAAACTGCAGCATTGAGGAAGTGTGTAAAGTAACTAATGCCAGGACGCTTTAAAGTGTGGCTGGATTCACGTTTTTGAGGCAGGGAAGCTGCATTCAGACTGCTCAGGAAGAGCCGCGTGCTTGCGTTCAGCCCTGTTTCTGCATACCTGGCGCTGGGTGGCACTGGCTGGCCTGGCCAGGACTGAGGGTGAGGCCGGCCACGTGCTTGGGACCCCACTCTCCCCTCGTCCCGAAGGTGCCAGAAGCAGGAGGGAGCTTGGCTCAAAGGGACCACTCAGCTGGCTGGCCAGGCGGAGCTCTCCAGGTCTCCCAGGGCCTCGGAGTTTGCCCTTGGGGACATGAAATCGAGTCAGAAGCCTTTCTGGGTGAGGACAGCACATGGTTCTCATCCCCTCAGACAGAGCACTCGGGACAGCGGTTAGAGTCCCGACCGCCCAGAGTGCAGCAGGTAGTTACGCAGATTTCACTGTCCAACAGCAGGTGGTTAAGAACAGGGAGGCACTCCCCAGCCAGGCCTGTGAGCGCTGCTTCTGTGCACACATCCCTGTGCCTCGGTTTCCTAATCTGTAAATGGGGACGGTACTGCTCCTCCCTGCTAGGGCTGTGGGCATTAAAAGTGTGTGTTTGTGAGGGAGGTACAGCTCAGTGGTAGAGTGCGTGCTTAGCGTGCACAAAGTCCTAGGTTCAATCCCCAGTACCTCCATTAAAAAATAAATAATCACCCCCCCCAAAAAAAATCCCACAAAAACAGAAAAACAAAAATAAAAAGTGGCATCTAGAAAAAAATGTGCATTTAGAACAGTGCCTCGCGTGTACTGGGCACTGGATAGAAATTAGCTTCATTTTAAAATTACTTCCTTCTCTGTCACGGCTGGGCGATTGACGTTCGTTACTTGCCGTCACAAGTCACTGTCTGCATCGGCTTCTTTCTGAGCTCGCTTGGCTGCAGTGGGTTCAGCGGCGGTTGTATGTGTCAGGCCCTGGGGGTGGGGCTCAGGACAGAATGATGCTCTGAGTTAGTGCCTGGACTTGCACGGCTTGGTGGCCCCACAGCAAACCACTGACCACTGCTGAATGGGCAGCCACTGAAGAAGGGGGAGGCTCCTGCTTGAAGCCTGCTTTACTCCTGCCGTCTTTACTCCTACCACCCTGGTTGCGCTGTGGCCACGTGCGTGTGGATGACTCTGAGCTCTTCACAAGGTCGAGTCGTTGACTCACTGATACGAGAGCATCATCCCCGTGCAGCCCGGACAGGAGCTGCCGCCCGGCTACGAGCGGGGACAGCCCTCCCCACCTGCAGCCTGGTGAGGGTGACACCTGCCACTGGTTCCCTCTCTTTCTAAGTGACTGCGGCTTTTTGTTACTTTTAACAAGTGTTCTGGGAGATCCTGTGAAGCCACAGAAAGAATGCAGGCTCTTCTCACTCTAGTTACTCAGCCAGAGAAACAAAATCCCCCGCACTGGAGTAGAGAACCTCAGTTCTAAGAAAAGGCAGATTTCTCAAAAATACAGTTTAGGTAGAAATGTAACAGAAGTGTTTCTTAAAATAGTGGCACATCGAGAAACTGACCAAAGTTACTGTTGATGACAGTAAGAGTTTTGATTCAGACTCAAGGCAGGTGGTTTATTGGAGCTGTTTTTCCTTCAGGTGAGGGGCCCAGGCGGCTGGCTGCCTGTCACACCTTAGTCTTCAGAAGAAAAAAAGAGGCATTTCAAATGAACTTTTCCTGAGAAAAGACTGTCTTGCCCTCTCAGGAAATGCAGCAGACAGACTCCTTTGGGTTGCGTTGTCCTCAGAGGTGCCGTGCTTTCCAGGACCTGTGATTACAGGTAGTTCAGGGGGTCAGGTGTCTGCTTCCTGACTCCCCTTCCTTTTCCTGCTTGTCCGCCAGCGAAGTGTGTCATCCACACACGGCTCACCCCCTGGCACCTCTCGTTCTGATGTGTTCAGAGTGAGGAGATTGCCGCGTCAGTCCAGGTCAGCTTCTGGAAGCTCGGAGGCCCGATACCCGGCAGATGTCCTCTCTTGGATTTGCCTGACACTGAAAGCTTGCCTTTTTAATTACATCTTTTAAATTTAGCATCTTGACATCTAACTTTCCATTGCACCTCGTATGTAGCACAGGCAAGAAGGCTTCCAAGAGTTATTTCCACGTCAAAACCAGGGTGTGACCACATTAGAGAAGAGTGAGGATTGACCTCCCTGAACACTGTGCTCCGTCTTTCTTTCCTGGATAAAATGTTGGATATGGTGACCTGCTGCTTTTGAAAGAGTTTTTTCTCACGTTGTCGCAGACTTCTTTTTATTTATTTATTTTCCTATTTTCTTTTTTCTTTTTCTTGAGGGAGGGTGGTAAGAAACAGAATTGTTGCCATCTGAAGCGTTTTCGGTTCTCACGGATTCCTTTCCCACCCCCGACACGTGACAGCCTCCCCACTGGTCCTCTTGGAAACCGCGCAGCAGGTTCTGGTGACGACTTCTCCCGTGAACTTGGCCTCGGGGTTGGGGTGAGCAGGGGGCTTGATGGTCACAGCCTTAGGTGTTAGGTCGGCCGCTGAGAGGCGCAAGCCCCCGGCCTCCGCGAAGCTGCCCCGGGAGAAGCCTGGGCGAGTGAGCAGCCGGGGTAATACGAGTCGCTGGGGATCTGTTCCAGCTGCCAGTGGTCGCCTTTCTCTCGTAACCACGGCCGCCAGCAGAGCTGTTCTTTCTAATCCCCTTTAACCGAGGAACCACTCTGTGGTCTGCTCTGTGTGAAGCCTCCAGAAAACCGCAAGCCCCTCTTGTGAGGTCTCTGAGCGCCCGCGCTGTCCTGGGCTGTAGAAGGTGACTGTTCTTCAGGGGGAGGTGGCTTTTGTTAGACCACATCCCCCTCTCCTTGGAAGTGCTCTCAGAGAATTGACCAGACACCCACCTGCAATCGATCTTAGGTTCTCAAAGCAGAATCCTGTGCAGGGAGGAAGACATCCTCCACCGAGCCAGTCAAAAAGAGCCCCTGTTCCTCTGGCAGAACCTGCCCCAGGGCTCCTCTGGGGCCGGTCCTTCAAACCAGGTGTCTGCTCTTGTCTCTCAAGAACTGTCTGGTCTCGTAACGTAGACGTGCCTCATCACAGGGCACCAGGGAGGGGACACCAGAGCAACAGGGAGACGTCCCTGGCCGTGGTCTGCTTCGCTTACTGCCCTTAACTGGGCTCAGGCAAATCAAATCAATATAACATGGTTTCTCCAGGAAAAAGTGAAATTTTGTTCTTCGGTCATTGTTGAAGGTTCACATGCCTTTGATCAGAGATGAGTATTTCATTCTTTTAGATGAAACACAGCAACTTACTCATTTTCAGCCATTCTGGAGAGAGTTCAGGCAGAGGGACTCTGGTTTGATTCTACTGTCTGTGCGTCTGGGCCACTGGAGTCCCTGCAGCCCTTTCGGGGGGGACGGGTGGTCATGGAGGAGGCATTTCGTTATAGAATCCATGGTCCACCCTCCAGTTAAGGCCATTTTACTGTCATGCTGTTTAGTCACCACCTTTAGTTTTTTAAGGTGACAAGAGAGTTGGGGGAAAAAAAGAACTATCTTTGATGAGACTGTCACACGAGTTAACGTGAGTCATGGAAATTGAGACTTTTCATGAATTGCAGTCCTGAACTGAATGTGTGTGGTAAGGAGCCCACAACAGAAGACCGGAAAACACATAGGCATGAAAAAGACGCTGAAAATTGTCACAAAGTGTGGTTGGAAAGAAAAAGTAAAATTTTAAACCAGATAAATGGACTAGTAACTCTTTCAACCTAGTAATGAAATTGTACCACTGGGGGTAGAGACGTCACTGACGGCAAGTAAGACATGTTTAATGCTGTATGTTATCTGAACTCTTTCTGATTAGGACTTAATTCTTAAAAGACTTTAATGACTTGCGTTGCTTCCTCAAAATAGTTCATCTTTTATACCAAAAAAAAAGTTTTTGTTGTTTTTAATTAACAAACCTGGTTTTAAAGACAAGCTTTGGAATGTGTTTAAAATATTCAAATGTGAATGGTGAGACAGAAATCCACAAATTGCCTCTTCTCTGGACTAGAAAACGTCCACTTAATCCTCCCTGCACGGATTTGTGTGGAGATTCTTATGGGAAAAGTCAGTTGATTTTCAGGAGTAAAGCCAAGAAGATAGGATTTTTTTAAAAATAGTAATTCTAGCACTGTGAGGAAACAGATTCTTCTGGTACTAGAGTCTGTTACTAAGTTCCCTAAAGCTTTTGAAAAAGAATTTTGACTCAGTCTGCGATTCTTTGTCTGAACAGGCTTGATTTTTCTTTCTCAGGCTCTGTCAAGTGCACAGATGTTTCCAATAGTTTTGATGACTCTGTGAGGGGCTAAAACTCAGTGCCAGGAGGGAAGTCTAGCTTCATCCCTCTCAGCAGCCCCCTTCTCCTTCCCACCCTTCCCCCACCCACAGGACACACCACGTGGCTTTGGGCGGCCTGAAAAATTCACAGATATCTAGAGACAGCAGCCGGCACAGGCTGGCGATGAGGTGGTGTGTCTTGAAGTTGAACTTCCTGGGGCCAGGGTGGGGACACTCTGGGGCCACATGCACAAGCAGGGCCAGTGGACGAGTGGCCGTCCTGGGAGAGCTCTGGCCGGGGGTACGGTCCGCGGGGAGTGTGGGCCTGCGGGGCCTCAGCAGGCTGGACTCCTCACTGGGGCTTGTTCACAGGCCACGCTCTCCCTGGGATGGGAAACATTCCTCCTTTTCGTTACAGGGATTAACCACTTCCATCACATGGGGTTTTACGAGGAAAATTCTTCTCCGGGATGGGCCTCTGCCTTTAACCTTTTAACGTTAGCATCTTCACTTGTTCACAGAGGAATATGTGAGATTCAGCTTGGTTTTTTTCTACAGAGAAATTTGTAACCTCTAGAAGGGGATTAATCATTTGTGGAAAATGTCCTTTGTGGCCTAGCAGACACAATTCCTTTTGTCAATATTTGTGCTTCATTATGGAAAAGTTTTGTTTTGCTTTCTGTGGTTGTCTGGTGGACATGTGTTTCTTATTCTAAATATCTGAACTTTCTCTGGAAAGACAGGCTGTTAGAACCAGAGGGCAGTGGAGAGCAGGGAGCATAACGGGGCGGCCGACAGCCTTCAGCACAAGCGAGCAGCCGAGGACGCCGCAGGGCCACAAGCCTGTGCAGGGGGCATGGCTCCCAGGGCCCGGCCAAGGGCGGGGCCCAGCAGCCTCTTTGGACTGGGGATGTTTCCCAGCAGGAGGCCTGGCCTGGCTGCCCCTTCCTCCCGCAGCCCAGTGTCCATCTTCTGCTCTTGTGTGGTCTCTGTGCTGATGCCCAAAGGCCAACAGAAAGCTGGGCACGTCACATACTGAACATAGGCAGGGACAGCTCCCAGAGTCCCAGAGGAAAAGCCTATGTTTCATCTTCGTTTTCAAACAGTGCCTTCATTTTTAGAGCAAACGTGTTTTACCTTTTTTCACTTCAGCACATGTTTGACCACTTACTGGACACAAAACATCACGTGAGGCAGCGTTAGGAAAGGCTCTGTTCTCCGACAGCTTCCTCATCCAAGCTGTGCACTGGTCCTTGGTGCTGGGGGCCCAGCGGTGACTGAGACCCTCACAAAAGAATAACACACACTTGCTTTCTGGTGCCCAGGGCAGGCGCACATAAAAACCCAAGACACGGCTCATGTCAGAATTGAGACATGATTTAACCAAGTGCTAAGGGTGGTGGATACAGGAGTGGCTTCTCAGAGGGGTTTGGTGGGGGCTTATACTAGACAAACTGGGGAGGTGGGGGCTCTGAGCAGAAAGGTGGCGTGGATACAAGGCATGCAGGACCCGCCTCAGAGGAGGACAAGGCCACTTCAGGCCGTGAGGCACCTGAGAAGAAGCTGAACATGCCTGGAAAGGTGGACTGGGCCCCGGTTGTGGGCAGTTTGAATCCTGGGCTGAGGAATTTGTGTCTAAGGTTCTAGAATAGAAGGAGGCATGTTTGCACTGGAGGATCCACATTTTGAAAAGGTATCTGGCAGCGGTGCTTAGGGGGTTTTGGGGGAGGGCCTGGGTCAGGCGGGCCACTCCGGAGATCACTGCAAAAATCCAAATGAAATGACCGCTGTGGGTGTGCAGAGCAAGGAAGGAATCAGAAAGATGCCCTAACTTCCATCTGGCAGTATTCGGAGGGTGAAAAATGGAGAGATTGTGACACCATCACCCGAAAGGCAACACCGGAAGAGAAACAGATGTGTGTGTGGTGGGGGAAGGGGGAGCAATGGGGGCGGATAATGAGCCGTGTCCTAGACTCACTGCTTTGAAGGGACAGGGAAACAGCAAGCTGGGATGCCTGCCTGGAAGTCCCCAGCATGGAGGGCATGGCTTTGGAGCCCACGTCAGGGATCGTGGACAGATAGGAGAGACTGAACCTGGGGCTGCCCGTGTTGAAGGGCCAGAGGGGACAGTCCACAGGCAGGGAGCTGGTCAAGGGATTCTTACTTAACAGGGACAGTAAGGAGCATATACATGAGCTGTCCCCAAGGAGTCTCAGGGAAGACGCACAGGGCACAGGTCGTGGATGGCAGACGGTCACGAGGAGGCCACATGCTTGTTTACAGGCAGATCATGGAGGTGATGTTCTTTTTGGATGTGCTTCAAAGGGCCTGAGCCTTAGAAGGGTTCTGATGGAAATGGGAGTGAGCTTAGAGGAGACAACAGGCGAGGGAAGAAGGGAAGGGACTCTCAGGCTGGAAGACACGTGGCATGTGGCGGGGCTGGGGTCAGTGGCTGAGAGTCAGACTGGCACACTAAGGAGCATCCTGGGGGTGGGGAGGGTTCTGGAGACAGAAGGGCATGCTCTGCCCGAGTTTCGGGGTCCTGGCCCCCTGTGTCCGCTCCCTCCTGACCCAGGCCGCACTGAGGAGCCCACATGCCAGTGGCTCACACGGCCCATTACCGACAAAACCCTGTTTCATTTTATCACCATATTTCACAATAATCTCCCAAAGGGCCTTGAAGTAGAGTTTTTACTCGTTTACAGTAAGTTTAGAATTGAATACAGTTGACCTTTGAACAACACAGGTTTGAACTGTGCGAGTCCACTTACATGTGCATTTATTTTAGTAAATACATACATGTACTGTCGATGTAGTTTCTCTTCCTTATGATCTTAATAACATTTTCTTTTCTGTAGCTTACTGTATTGTAAGAATATAGGACATAATACAGATGACATACAAAATATGTGTCAATCAACTGTTCGTGCTATTGGTAAGACCTCTGGTCAACACCGAGCTACTAGTGGTCAAGTTTGGGGGAAGTCAGAAGTTGCACACAGGTTTCTGACCGTGTGGGAGGTCAGCGCCCCAACCCCTGTGGTGTTCAAGGGTCACCTGTGTATAGCACTTTGTGAGAAGGGAGATAACTATGTCTGAGGCACAAAAAGATTTGGCCATTTATATGAAAAGACATCAGATTCTGATAGTGTAAAACTCAGAAAATCATAATTATACGTTAGAATGTGAAAAAGTAAATAACTATTCGTGTGATTCCAAAGGGACATGAATTACGGGACACTGAGACTGGAGAGATTCGCCCAGCTGGTGCGCAAGGCTTTGACCCGTGTGGAGTGGAAATAGAGTTCTGGCCCAGTCGGTGGCCTCCCCTGCTGAAGGCCAGTGGCTGGGCTCGCTGACCTGTGCCCTTTCCCTCCGCAGCTCTCCGGCGGCTGCGAGCTGACGGTGGTCATCCATGACTTCACGGCCTGCAACAGCACTGAGCTGACCATCCGCCGTGGGCAGACCGTGGAGGTTTTGGAGCGGCCCCACGACAAGCCCGACTGGTGTCTGGTGCGGACCACTGACCGGTCCCCCGCCGCCGAAGGCCTGGTCCCCTGCGGCTCCTTGTGCATCGCCCACTCTAGAAGCAGCATGGAGATGGAAGGCATCTTCAACCACAAAGGTAGGGGCTCGCGGGCCGTGGGTGGAAATGACATTCCCCCTGGAAACGGCGCTGCTGCTTCTGTCCCCGCTTCTTTGCAGCCTTGCAGTAGGTGTGATCCCTCTTTATCGCTCGGGCCCTAATCTCGTCACTGTGTCTGGGCCTTTGTCGTCCATCAGGGACTGAAGCGGAAATGAGGGTCTCACCTGTGGCTCAGAAATAATGAACCATCGCCCCATTTCCCAGCTGTGTAATAAGGTATCAGGTTAGAAAAGGAGGAGGGGGCTGTTCTTGGGGGCAGTGTCAGGTTTTCACATTGTGGATTCTTCATTTTGCTAGTGTCAAGTCCTAGACTGTCAAGCACATGGGCCCTGAGAGTTTAACCACGTCATCTTTATAGCTTTGTAATGTATCCCAGCACATCCAAGACTCCCCAAGTTCCCTGCCTGGAGAGGGAACGCAGCTGGACCCCCCAGAGAGAGGCTGACCGAGTCAGGCAGGGCTCAGTGTCAGGGGTCTGTGGCTGTGACAAGAGAGGTGGCTTTTGAAAGAAGTGCTTTCAACAGAAGTAACAGAGCATTTGAGTAAAATGGCCTTTGGGGACTCCTTTAGAGAAAGGTAACTGTAGCAAGTTTACTTTTCCACATTGTCTAGATGGGGCAGTAATGGGCTCCTAGCAAGGTACATGAGTCTGTTTACCCTGGACGTCCGGCATGGTAGCTGCTGGACTAACGTGGCTGTTAAGAACTTAAAACAGGGCCGGTCTGAATGGAGATATTCTGCAGGTGCAAAATAAACGCTGGATTGCAAGACCTAGTATGACCCAAAAAATGTGTAATTATTTTAGAGTCATTTCATGCTGAAATGATAATGTGTTTTATAGGGTGGGTTAAGTAAAAGGTATTGTTTGAATCAATTTCACTTCTTTTAACTACTTACATCGTGGCTACAAGAAAATTTAAAATTATATGTGCAGCTTACACTATGTGTCTACTGAACCGCACTGGTTTAATCTTTCGTCTTAGTGAGAAGCTAATTTTGAGGCTTTAAGACCTTTAAGAAACATCGGTCTGTATGTAGCTTCTAGTAAAATGCAGACCAAGTAGAGTTCGTATGTTTTAAACAACGTCACTTCACAGTCTTCGTTTTTCTACAGTTCTGACAATGGTGATTCTTCCAGATTTGGGGGTGTGCAGTTGGTCTGCCCCTCCTGAGAGAATGTCACTATACTCTGTCCCTCTCCAGTTCGTTCCAATTAATTTTGGAGCATGCTGGTGGCTCCCACCAGTTGTCTGTGCCCTCTTTGTGTTCATCCTGGCACATCCTGGTGACCATCCTCTGGCCGCTGAGGGTTAGTCATCGTGTTGAGCTCAGTAATGCCGCGCAGGGCACAGCACTGAGGGGCTCACCTCGGTGATCACAGGCCCAGCCGTGTTCCGGGTCCCTCGGGGCCTGCGTATGACTTTAATGTCACCTTGGGAAGCAAATGCAAGAATTAGGCTATGGATTCTCCAGGGATCCAAAGAGAAAGGCAGGGAATTTGCAGATTTTGGCCCAAAGCCGAGGCATCTGCCTTCGTTGCTGGCGAAGCTGCCTGGAGTTCAGAGCATCGCTGGACCAGCCCTGCTGAGCACTCGCGTTCAGGTGGAGGTCTTGCCGGGCTGCCCGTTCACCCATTGCCAGGGTGTTTCCTAATTGCATGATACATTCAAGTCCTTGAACCTGAGTTGAAAATAAAGTACAACTTTTTTTTTTCCAAGTTCATCTATTATATACAGAGGAGCCCTGGTGAACTTAAGCTACAAATAACATTTGTTCTGAAAGATTGCTTTTCACGTGTGCCTTTCCCGTGGCGTGTTCTTTACTTCCTGGTGTTCACAATTGCAGGCTGGCCGGGAGGAAAGAACTATGTATTTATTACACTTGACTTTGTCCTGAAAACTGCCTGTGGAAGTCAGGTTTGTGCTTGCTTTAAATGTAAGTTCCATTTTGTTCCCTGAGCCTTTTCGCTCTGATATTCTGTAACATTCTAGCACCTGAGAGGTTACTCCTGCCCCTCAAAGACCCTCCACTTTACTGAGAAGGTGTTTCTTTGTTGAGTAAAACCTGTTGTGAACTGTTGGTGCATAGACAGGGGCTCAGAACCTTATCCATTTTTCCCTCTTTCCTGAATTTTTATTTTTCCTCTAATGCAAGGAAACTCTTGAAGTTTTCTGTTCCCTTGCAGTGTTAGGACTCGGGCGGTGGACGGGGGAAGGGAAAACCCTCCTTTGGGCTCTTTGACAAACCTCTGCCAGAACCTCCTGTCTGGGTTCCAGTCCAGGAAATCAGGCAGTGACCTGGGGCTCTGTCCAGGAGGGGAGCCTTCGCCAGGTAGTTGGGCCAACAAGGGACAAGGATCAGAAGCAAGACGCAGCAGCTGCAGGCTGAGAGACTGGTGCCAGCCGGGGAAGCAGGGATCCACTTAGCCCCACGGCCCCCCTTCTTGCTCTGGTGTGAAAAGGAGTGCGTGTGTTAGATTGTTCACACACTGGCGTGTGCTGGGCCGTGGATGCTGGTTACTCACGGGTGTCTGCTGACCCAGTGTCTCATTCTGAGCCCAGTCCGCTTTGAGAGCTGTGCTGGGCTGGAAGGATACACAGGGAGGAGAAGGTGCGGCTCCTTGTGCCGCAGAACTGGCCCACTTCTTCCAGAGTCACACAAGTGCGGTCTCGCCTCTCACCCACCTCAGAACTCTCAGGCATTAGGGAGTGGTCGCCATCGTCTGTCCCTGGTCACTTGCTGTTGATCTCTGAAGACTGGCTCTTGAACACCTGTGGTTCTCACTGCTCTGTCCTTCCAGGAGGAGGAATGAACGTGTTTACTAATCTCCGCTTCCAAAATTTTCTCAGCCCTAATGCCTCAAGTTTTTCACAACTCCCCAGTCCAAGCAACTTAAATTTCCATACATTTCAAATGGAAGAGACACACCTGTTGAGGGGAAATGTTTGTTTGTTTGATTGTGAATGATAAGATACTTAAGAATTGAAGCGTGGCTGTGAGTCTTAAGTCCCCAGGCCAGCCATGAGGGGCCCCGTAGTCCCCGTGAGCACTGCCAGGTCCCAGGTGTCGGGAAGCGTGGCTGGCATTGGCGGGCCGATGGGAGCACTTGCGCTTGGTGAGCGCTGGGCTGCTTTTGTCGTGCTGTGTCCCCCTGGCTGACGCAGGAGGTGGCAGGAAAGGAACTAAGCAAACAGGAAGTACAATTGCACAGCTAGTTCTTCAAGGAGATACTTCCGGGGCTGAAACGACTCCAGCGCGAACACCGTGTGGTTGAAAACACTCTCCGTTCCACGGGAAAGGCGGGTTTGGGGGGCTGCCGTCGGGCAGCCTTGGTGTCAGGCGTCTCCTAGTCCCTCTCTGGCTGCCCCCCACAGCGTTTCAGTCGCAGGTGGCGCCCAGATGGCAGGCACATTAAGCAGAAGGTGGATTCAGCTCATGGTTTATGGCTCCTGCCACCTGTCACCACATCAGAATCTCTGGGGTCAGGGCCTGGGCATGGAGGTTTCGTGTCTGGGCCCCAGCGGGTCCAGCACGCAACCGGATCGAGAAGCCCTGGCCCCCACACCCCTGTGTGTGATCCTTGATCGACTGCTGATACAGGATCATGGAATTATCTTTAATCTCTTACAAAATCCGAGGGATTTTCCCATCCTACTGTCTCACTTGGAAAGCTGTCACTTTTCTCCACTTGCTTAGTCTTGGTCACAGAAAGTAAACAGGAATATCAGGAACGTTTATACTTTCCACAAGGCCGTGTCAAAATATCCCTGTTTTTGTGCTACCCTGGGCTGAGGAAGTAGGTCAGCTGTCCTCTTTCTTCGCAGCCAGAACCACCACACGTGCTAGTGTTTGAGAGTTTAGCGCCGGGGTTCAGGTGCTAACCCAGCAAGCATCCTGGAGCAGTGCAAGGGCCCTGGGCAGGCAGCAGTGCCCAGGGTTGGTGGTGATGGGGTGGAAGGTGGTACACATAGCACTGTCTCGGTCAGTAACCTGGGCAGAGGAGTATCTGTGCTTCCTGCCGGGTGCGTGTCTGAAGTGCATCGTGGCAGTCTTTTGATTGTATTTGCCTTTTTTAAGAGTAAGACAAGAATCCATCATTAGTCTTAAGGAGGCCGTGCCATCGTGCTCACAGCTGGTTCATTGCATCTGAAAAACTGCCCATGTGACTGTCACGGCACTGCCTGTCGCCTGCGTCTCCACCGCCCAGCTTGGTACAGTTTGAGTTGAATTTGGAAAGTGGCTTTCAGCCACCACTAAATTGTTTTTTGCTAAAATTCAGCTTTAAGAGAGGACCTTTCAGTGGTAAGAGTGCCGTTTATGGTTGGAGCCTTTAGAAGAGGTGACGTGTTGAACTTTGGATAGTCTGTGCTTTGTGTCAAGAGGGCCCGAGTTCTGATCCATCTTTGTCTTCAGTGACGTTGCAACCCTGGGCCTGAGTAGAGTGGAACGAGGTGACCCCTGAGGTCCTCGCCAGCTCTGATGGTTTAAGGCTATGTTTCTTTTGCGGTCTTTCTGAATAAAGGCCAATTCCAAACCTCCCCCTTCTCCTTGCACCAATCCCTAATGAGGCGACGGGTGGTTTTTTTGCTAGTTCATTGATATGTTTAGAAGACAATACCCGCTTAGGGACTTACCCTTAACCTCTCTGAAAGTTGTTTATGGTTATGCAGTTTTTTTCTTTCTAGGATGGCGTAGAGGTCAGTACTTGAAGTTAAAAAGCATGATTTTTTTCACTCTGAGTTCTTCGTTAGAACAACAAGGGAACAAAAACATGAGAAATAAAATTTCTTGTTTGCTGGTCACTTGGGCCTCAACACCCAGGGGCTTTCATTGAACACACCACGCTGACTGAAAACGATGTTCCCGAAATAATCCCCCCCCCCCGCTTCCGGTTTCCCACACCAACCGCAGAAAGTGGGCACCGTCGGGATCAGGTCTCCTTCTTGACCAGACTGGCCGTCGTCATAAAGAGAAGGACTTATCTTTCATAAAAGCAGTGATACGTGATTGTTATCATTGAAGTGGAGCATTTTCTTTAATCCAAGTTAAAATTAGGAAAGTGAGAGACTTTCATGAGAAACTACCTGAAATATAGGTTTTTCTCCGGGTGGCCTCCTTGCCTCCCTTGGAGCTCTCTGCCAAGGTTCTCCTGTCCATCCTTCTCTCTGCCTGAATGTTTGACTCTCCACTGGACTGTCCAGCCAACTTCTTTAAACCTATTATATTCAAATTCCCTCTCCTACCACCTCCCCAGAAGTGGAAATGGCCCAACGTATCCCCCAGAAGACAGCTAAGATGCTTGAGACTCTCTTCACTGCCCTCCACATTTTCTTTCTAACTGTAGTCACATACACATAATGTAGAATTTACCATCGTAACCACTGTGAAGTGCACACGTCAGTGGCATCAGGGACACGCCCACTGTTGTGTCCGTCCACCCACAGCTGTCTGCATCTTCCCAACTGAAAAGCTTCCCCACTGAGCACTCACTCCCCACCCCCACCTGCAGCCCCTGCAACCACCGTTCTCCTCTGTCTCTGTGAACTTGACTCCTCTCTGGACTTCATCAGTGGAATCACACAGTGTTTGTGGTTTTGTGTCTGGCTTACTTCACTTCGCAGAATGTCCTCCAGGTTCATCCGTGCTGGAACCTGTGTCAGAATTTCTTTCTGTTTTAAGGCTGAATAATATTCCACATATGGATAGGTTACATTCTGTTATCCATTCATCTGCTGATGGATGCTGGGGCTGCTTCCACCTTTTGGCTGTTGTGAGTAACGCCAGTAAATCGCTCTTCAGATCACTGCTTTCAGTGCTTTGGGGCGTATATTCAGGAGTGGAATCGCCGGATCGTATGGTAGTTCTATTTTTACTTTTTCAAGCATGCCCACCACACTTGTTACCGTTGTCTGAATAATACATTTCAAGCATCTTCTCTTTTCTCCATCACCACGTTGCCTCTTCCCCACCAGATCTCCTGCCTCCCTTCTCACCCTCTTACTGCGGCTGAAACACAAATCTGGTCACACTGTGCGCCTGTTTGCACCTCTTCAGTGACTTGCTCTTGGTCATAGAATAAAATCCCAGCTTCCTAACACGTCCTCCACAGCCTTGCACCTCTCACTCGTGTGCACGGGCGCACACACACCCTTTCTCCCCTTGGTGTGGGTCAGCAAGTAACAGGGTGGGAGGGTCTTACCCCCTCGCCCCTACCTGACACTCCTGTCCTTTCTCATCAAATAAACAATGAAAAATCCTAAAGGAAAAAAAAACTTAATGTACCCAGTAAGTCTGTGGAGGTGAGGGTGTAATTAACAAGTGCTTCAACACAAGAGCTAACATCGGGGTAACCTGAGAAGGTCCCTGCGAGATGAGCTCCCGGGACCACTGAAGGTGCAGGAGGAGCCGCATAGGAATTCGCGGAAAGTCCGTTAAAACATTTTAACAGGAGTGGGGGTGCAGTTATTGTGCTAAACTTATAGCTGTGATGGGGGGAGTACAAGGGACAGAGCCTGTAAACAGCAGGGTTGACGGGGGACAGAGGGCCTCCTCCCACAGCCGTCGTGGAAAGGGGGACCCTGGGTAGGGGGCTGTCTCAGCAGGGGTGCTCGTGGGTACACGAGTGCAGGTCAGCATAATCCATCCTGTCTAGTTAGGTTCTTTTACTTCGAAGATACACAGGGTGTGTGGATACACTCCCTGGGGCCGTTACTCACAGCTGTGTGGAAGGGACACACCACTGGTTCCAGGGGTTACTCCTCAGAATCACACATCATTTCTTAGAGTGAGTGACTCTGCCGCGGTCCCGGGGCCTGGAGGGTATAAGATCCATGTCTGAGTCTGGGGTAATGACCACTGGTGCAGCCGCTGTGCGAGTGTAAAATTAGGGCGTTTACCTTAGGGCCTGAGTTGCAGTGCGTCTGAGACCCTGTCGCCATCCCTCCAGGGCTGTTGTCCTCACCTGGCCCTTCAGCCTCCTCGTCCCATCCTGTGAAGTGAGGACTCTGCCCCTTTGCTAGTGGCACCCCCCGCCGCCCGCCCCTCACTCCCGTGTCCCTGGGTCTCATGCCGTACAGATGAGACCAGGTGGCAGGACTCACCAGAGGTTCCAGACAGTGGAAGGGGTGGAGTTGGCAGCCCCAGGCCCAAGCCACCCTGCCTGGCTTCCCAGCCTGTGCAGTCTTCAGGGTTGAGCTGGGCCCCGGCCCCAGGGTGGACTTTAAAGCTGTTTTCCTGCTCAGAATACAAGCAGTTACTAAGATTGCTCTCTCTCATCCAGACCACCTTCTCAGTTCCCAGGACAGCATCAGCCCAGCCCAGCAGAGGAGGGGGAGCCTGGCCTCGCGGGGCCGGGGCCTCGTCCTTTCCCCTCATCACCCCTACCCAGGAAAGCAGCAGCTCTGCGGAGAGTCAGGTGCTTCTCGACCTTCACTAGAAGCCTGTGTGACCGGAGAGTGAGCTCCAGACCTCCTGCATTTCCCCAAGGATACCTTCCCCAAGGATACCGGGGGTGGCTTGATGTAAATCTGTCCAGCCCGAGTATCATCCTTCTCAAATCATGAAACCCTCTGTCCCAAGGATGTGTTTAAGTCTCTAACTCTTAGGACTGCTTATGGCTTTTAAATGCCCTAATATGTTTTTGGAAAACAGAAGGCATTAAAAAGGCTTTAGTAACGTTGAAATTTTTTGTTGAATATATTGTGATTCTGGTATATTTGGACATTGGCATAATTACTGCTGTTAATCAGAAAACACACCCACCCCGAGCACCAGTGCATAGACCTTTCAAACCTGTGTCTGCCCACACATTCTTTAAATATATATATAAAAGAAGATCTATGTACTTCGAAAAATTAACTTGGGAAAGAGCACTTTTTAGTGTGTTTGAACAGCTGCTAATGTCAATCCCTGTGGGAAGGAAAACTGAGGAACGTGGAGTTGCACAAGAACAAAGACTCTGTCCCTCTCTGGAGCCCTGTGGACCCAGGGCCATATGATCAGCCCGAGACTTGTGATTAAGGAGCGTTTTCTGCACAGTGTGTAATTACAGAGCTGCACAAGTGGGCCATGCCTGTGCTGCATGCTTCACTTTGGAGGTATTTTCATGTTCCAACTTTACAGTAAAGTGTTTATTAAAACAGGAAAAAGGCTGTGAGCAGGCATTGACACCATCCGTATTAGATGATCACAAAATTATATATATAGCAGAGCTGTAAACAATGAATGAGAAAACCGTCTTCCCACACTTGATTTCAGCAGCCATGACACAGTGTTTAGGGAAAGCTATGTAATCGGGAGGAGAGATCACTACGAAAACAGAAGTGCGTCTCATTCAGGGTGACTCATGGCCTGGCAGGGGCGGCTGCAGGTCCCGGGTGGAGGTGTCTGCTCCCCACCCTTCTGTGGACTCCACTGTTTTAACTGTCTCCTTTCTGTCATATGTTCATATCAGATTTTGCTGTTTATTAGACAATCCAGGATTTCTCTTTTAAATTTATTCACTCTACTTGGCACCTGCAGAAGCTGTAAGAAATTACATGGCAGTGATGTTTGGTGAGAGGTCGTTTAAAAGTACCATGTGCTGGGGTTTTCATTAACTGTTTTGAAAATGAATAAATGCTGTACATGGAGGGGAACAATTGTTACATTTCAGTCCAAGTAAGTGGGTATCTACTAGATTGTGGCTCTGGGGACGTCTGATTATACAACACCCAAGCACCCACAGAGAAGAGTGTGCCAGAAAACCACAGAAAGAGCGTTTGATTTTTGCTTCTGTGTTCCTTTCTCTGTTCCAAGAAGCATGAGATGATTGGGTGATTATTTTGCGTTCCTAGAGCTAACTTTCCCATCGGCAGTTAGATTTGACTGTAGGTCCTGACAGCTGAGCTGCCACGGGCAAGGAGAGGGGGAAATACCCTGGAGACCCTGGCCGATGCTGCAGCAGCGGGCCCTGCAAGCTTCTGAACCACGTATCCCTGGCCAAATCAGACAGAAGCCATGGTACCTACCCCAGAAAAATGTACACAGGTACACAGCTTTTGCATACAACTTCAGCGACCCCCACATTCAGATCTTCCTTTCTATAGAAGGGAAGAAATGCCAAATTTTAAAACTTATTTTTAGATATTTCATGTGGTTCAAAACTAAGAGGTATAAACTGAGAAATCTGTTTGCCATAGTCTTGTCATCCGGGTAGAGATCCCATTTTCATTCATTCCCAGCTCCACATCTGATATTCTGTTAGGCACATACAGACGTGTATTCACTCCTCCTTTCGTGTTTTTACGTAAAAGGCAGTGTATCTTGCCCCTGGCTTTTTCACGCTGCCGTATCTTTTAGAAACTACTTTCGTACAGAGAGAGGCGGATGCCTCATTCTTTTTCACGGACCTGGAGGACTTCACATGTGCACACAACTCAGGTTATTAACTAGTGTGTGGCGGAGCCCGTGGGTTGCTTTTGGTCTGCTGCTGCTGTAAGCGGGGTCACAGCCCAACCCTCTGTGTGTCCGTCTTTTCATTCATGTGCAAGGAATTCTGCAGGATTGATGAGTTGAAGGGTAAATGCATTTGGAAAATAAACTTTTGAAGAAGAATCACCTGAATCATCAATTAACTACATCAGAAAAAAAATCACAGTAAATGTGCTATTTAATGACGTTAGCTTTTATGTACTTTTCTCATCTTTATCAGATTTGAGCTATACCGATCACCTGGAGTTCTCTAATTTCATCTTGCACGTTTAGGGAGAAAATAATTGACCCCTTTGAATAAGGTCACTCTTTAAAATCATTCATATAAATTACATCGTAAGCTTCCAGTGACTTCTGTGAGGTGAGATTTTGATGGACGTTTTCCCACAGAGCTCTGCAGGGGTGCGTGCAGTGAAATATTAACGTGAACAGTATTTCACCTTTTTTCATGCAGTGTCTGCATTTGTATTACAGACTCAGTCAAAGGGGTGCAAATTAGGAGTTCGACCCTAAATGTAGAGTGGTGGCAGTTTCAAAGAATGAGTAACTTCCCTCAGCATGTGTATAAAAATAGCTTTTTGTGGTGCCACTGTTTTGCCTTCCATCCACGCAAAGCTTCATAAGAATCCAGACCACACTGTCACCTGTGAGAAACACACTCACAAGACAGTGCTGGCTGTAGTTTTTGTAATGGGCTTTAAAGTCTCTGTGTACTCTCTGTATTTTCTAGGATTCAGCTTCTAATTGCAAATATTTCACAATGAATTTTGAAAAATTCTGTTTTTAAAACCCTCCCCAATCTAACTTTTTTCGTCCTTTACTGACACTCTGAAAGGATTTGGTGGGGGGGTGTGGATGGAGGTCAGTCAGTGGGGTAAAGAGGCTGACCTTTGAACTCTCACCCCCACAGCTAGCTCTGTCTAGGAGAAGGTTCTGGCTCCTTTCCTGGCATTCGGTGAGGACTAGAGCGGGGCTACCCTGGAGTCTTCTGAGACACTTCCGTGCTTGGGCCTTCAAGGCGTGTTGTCGTGTGGTCTAACTGGCTGCGGTGCTTTGCACAGCGTGGTCATTCCACAAGGCTGACTATTCAAGGGCGCTGTCATTTTCCCCCAAAGTTTTCAGCCAAGCTCAGGACAGGGGACCCAGTGTGTTTATTGTCTGAAGGGCCCTTGCAAACATTTGAGAAGATGGTAAATAGGCTCATGCGCCTTGGCTGCGCTGCAAGACAGCTCTGGAATCTCTGTATCCTTCTCCGTTGTCATGCCTGCAGCCCTGTGTGTTCAGTTGCATCCTTTTCTTCCCCTACCCCTTCTTCTGAGTCTGTGGAACTTTGAACTTACTAGAAGGAAAGAATATTTAAGTTCTGTTCTTAGAGATAGGTCAGTTTCCTGCTGTCTCAAAACTAATGAGAGCATTTCCGCCTCAGATTATGGAGCAGATGGGTGTCAGTTGGGATGGAGGGTGCCTTAGTCATCTCGGGCGGCCGTAACAAGATCCCACAGGCTGCATGGCGTAAACAACTCTCCTAGTCCTGGAAGCTCGAGGTCCAAGATCAGTGTCGGCAGGGCTGGTTTCTCCTGAGGCCTCTCTCCTTGGCTTGCAGATGGCCGCCTTCTTGCTTGTCCTCGCGTGCTTCTGCCTCTGTGTGTACCCCCGGGGTTTCTCACGTATCCAGATTTCCTGTTCTTACAAGGACACCAGTCAGATTAGGACGCACCCTAATAGCTTCGTTGCAACCTGATCACCGTTTCAAGACCCTGTCTACGGATCTGGTTACATTCTGAGGTACTGGGGGTTAGGACTTGAACATTATAATTGGGGGGAGGGTGGGCACAATCACCACACAGCAAAGGGACTGCCAGAGCCTCAGGAGAGTAACAGCAGTGACAGGAGATATCGAGGGTTGGCGATGTGCCAGGCACTGTGCTGCTTCTCTGAACGTTTAATCCTCAAGAGGCCCCGATGGCAACGTATACCATTATCATCCCTATCTTATGGTAAGAACATGGAGACACGGGAATTAACTTGACCAGGCTTGGTAGGTGATGGAAAAGGGGATTCTAAAAGCAGCAGTCAGACCTCAGGCTCCAGTTCCCAACCACTGCGCATCTGCTCCCTTTACACTGACAAGGGAATGATGCTCTGCGTTTACATGTGTGTTCAGCAGCCACGTGCATGGAAGGAGCCTGTGGTCCGGAGGGAAGCTATAGCCTCTGGAGACTCAGTCGCCCAAGGCAGCCCTCATTTGTGGAAGAGCTGATTACAGAAGCCGCTCTCCCAGGTCCACCACACGTGAGACCACTTGCCCGCCTGGAACTGAGGTCATTCCTAAGGGCTTCCCATCCCCGCCTCCCGCCACGTCCAGTAGTCACTTCCTCTGAAAAGAGAAAACCTTCAGAACGTTGACACTGTTTTCAGTTCTGATTTGACATGAGTCTTCTGTTTTCAGTTATGATTTGGTAATTCCCACTGCTTTCCATCACCCGAAGGAGCTGCCTTAATGGAAATCTGTCCCTTTTCCTTCTCCTCTTCCTCCTGCTTGAGTCAGGCACAGAACTTGACCCTCAGTGGTGTTGTTGTGAGTGAATGAATGGAAGAACCAATCATGAGTCAAAACAAAACAAAAAAATTTTAATCAATTTACATCTGGAAGTAAAACTTTTCTGCTCCACAACCCATATCCCCCTTCTCCTCCTCAGCTTCTGACCACCCCCCAGCCACCCAAATCAAAATCTGCCCCTTGGCCATCCTTGGAAGAGCTGGGGAGATAAGCTTCCTGTCAGGTCCACCCTCCCCGGGTGAGCCTGTGTCCTCGCCCTCTGAAGCATCACAGATTCGGGACATGACAGGCAGGTGTGGGCCGCCAGGAGTTGGCGACCTTGCTCTAATTTTTTGAGCACTATTGCTTTTGTTAGGATTTTGGGGAATACTCTTGTGGAGTTACCATCTCATATTGCCATTCTGCAAATAATCCACATGCTGATGCAAACAGAGTGTCACGTGGTGAGTTACAGTGAAGTGGGAAAAAGGAGTCCTTGAATGTTGGTTTTGTTCAAGTTAGAGAAAAACTCACATCGTCTGTGAAAAGATAGTAAGTAAAGCAATGAAAAGGAGCCTATCGGATTTTTGGCACCCAGATGAAGGGTCTGAACGCCTCAATAAAGGTGCTTTTGTGGGTCGGCAACTGTGCCAGAAGGCGGCAGGAAATAACGTGCTGAATGGGGCCCTCAGAAGCAGGATTCAGTCCTGCGTCCGCTCCCTCCGGAGCGGGAGGTGTTATCTGCGGGGTAGGAAACTGGACAAAACGTCCTCCGAACAGGGGTATCTTTGTGCCTGGAACCTGAGAACCTCCATCCCGGCGGCGCAGCTGTGCTGAGGCCAGCGCCGTGGGCACGCCGCGCAGAGGGAAGCAGGGCTGGGGCCGGGGGGCAGGTCAGGAGGCAGCCCGGAGCCGCCGTCCGTCCGTCCGCGGGAAGGGCTGGTTTGCTCCAGCCGGTCAGCAGCCGCGCCTGCTCCTCCAAGTAGCTGGGTTTCAGGACCAGCTGGAACGGAGGCAACTACGTTTATCAGGATCATTGACAGTGTTTCAAGTCTCAAGGAAACACTGTTACGTTTTAAAGGAAATTATAAATAATGTTCCTAAGAGTTGTGCCGTTGAGTTTCCATCTCAAAATGTGGCTGCCGTTGTTTTCCGGATCCCGTCTTTGGCTTATAAGATTTTGAGGACCTTTTCATTCAGCATTAACTAAGTGTCTAATTATTATGTTTGCTTCCTCTTCAGAAAGTGCTGTAATCTTAATAGAAAGACTTTAGGTCCTTTGGCATCTGAATTTTAATTTTACAAACAGCTTTAAGTATAATTTTAGTCCTGATTTAATAAAGCACCATTTATTTGTATATAGATCTTCTTCACTGATGTGGGTTTTGTTTTGTTTTGTTTTGTTTTGAGACCTCCTTTGGCAAAAATGATCTTATGTTTTTGGACAGATTAATTATAGGCACTAGAATGTTGAGGTTCTCATTTTAAATATTTGAGGAATAATTATCACAAGAAAAACTTACATGAAAAGTGATATTGGAGGTCGTTGATTTTGACCAAATTTCTTCTCAATCAATTTAAATGAAAGTACCTTTATTTTCATGAGAATGATATTGACTAATACAAATTTGCCCACGATTATGCAAAGAATGATTTTTCTGTTTCTTCAGTATATTTTTTTAATAAGTCAAAGATACCTTTATTCACAGGTCATTAATTTGCCTAATATGTTTTTTCTCCATAGAAGTTCTCTAACTTTGCCTACTTTTCTCTGGTATCTTTTTCACATTCTCAATTTCTTTTTACATAACATAACAATCAATTATTTTTTAAAAACTTTTTCTTTAAAGATCATTTTAGATCTTAGAGGGAAGGTGCAGCCCTGAGGCAGCACCGTTAACCAGGACACAGACCTGATTTTGGATTTTGCTTTAGTCTTTTTTTTTCTGGCTCTGGATCCAATCCAGGACCCACTTCATATTTAGTCTCCTCCAGTCTACTGTGTTCTTCCACTGCTTTGGTTTTTCATGAACTTGACGCTGTTGAGATATTAGCCATCCTTTATTTTGTAAGATGTCCCCCCGCCAATTAGTTTATTTGATGTTTTCTCATGATTCAATGGTGCTTACACATTTGGGGCAAGAATACCACAAAAATGAAGCTGTGCCCTACTCAGTGTGTCCTATGCAAGGTGGGGGCCACAGGAGGACCTGGACATGTCTGGCGGTGGTAACCTCGAACACCCGGTTCAAGTAGTGTCTGCAGATTCCCCCACTGAAATTACTGGTGTTCTGTTTGTAATTAATAAATACCTTGTAGGAGATGTGCTGAAACTATGCGAATGTTCTCTCTCCTCTTGCCTCTCCCCACTCGTCTTAGCATCCCTGCAACAGCTATTACAGTGGAGGTTGCCTACTGGTGGTTTTGTGTTTTCCTCATCCCTTTTAAATTTATTCATTAGAATTCTGTCAGGAAGAGTGGTACCTCTGCCGTATGTATGTATGTATGTATGTATGTATGTATGTATGTATGTATGTATGTCAGTATGGAGTCATGGAGATATATTTTATTCAGTACTGTCATGTATTTTGTCGTTCAGATTGTTCCATCTTTGGCCGTTAGGGGTGTCTTCAGGTCAGCTTCCGTGTACTCGGGACACACCTGCCGTGTCATTTTTGGAGCACTTCCTTGCTTCCTGACAATACGGGATGCTCCTGGCTCATCTGATATTTTCCTTGCCTCAGCTCTGGATCATCTGTTTCTTTAGGTCTTCTCAGCAGACACGTCTGTTTACCTACCTGTGTGTGCACACGTGTCTATAGTCACATTCTGTCTCCCTCCCCCCCCCGTGTGTGTGTGTGTGTGTGTGTGTGTGTACACACGTGTATATACACTATGTACGTAAGTTCATACCACCTGATACCTGTGATTCCTGTCCCACAACACGGCATTCATTCTGGCCCTCCTCTGCCTTGCCTTACTTGTAACCTTTTTCTCTGACAGTGAGACACCTGCATCTTGTTATCCAAAATATATTTACTTACTTGTTCAATCCTAGTCTAGAACCCATTTTTCCCCTCTTTGGAAATTAGGTATTCTCTTTACCTAAAATGACTTGGCTTTGAGAGTCTCAAGTCTGCCTTTTCTCACTGCCAACCCATGACACAAATTTAGGATTCTTTTTGTCTTTGGTTTCACAGTATACAATCAAAATGCTGTTTTTCAGAATCACTTAGTGAATGTTTTTCTTCCCCACCCTCTTCAGTGTGGCTATGTTTTCCCTGGTGCCTCAGCGAGGTTCATTTACTACTGGGTTTACCTTGCGTTTGAGTCCCCCCCCCCATCCTAGTTGATCTTAATTACTTATTTTGGGCTCTGTGAAACGTAACTGTGGTTAAAAGAGTCAACACGCAATTTCCATACAACAGATATATCTCATTTTCTCTTCCCAGCACCCCTTGCTGTTTGGTCCTCACAGACAAACCTTGGGTAATGTCTTTAAACACTGTCTTTGGCAGTGTGTCTTTTGTTTTCTTTGTGATCCTTTTAATTATACGGTCAGCCATCAAATGAAAATATCAAAAATAACCCCAAAAAAGAAAGTTTCTTGTTTTCCTTCACAAACTCCACTTTTTAGGCGTATCTCCTGTTTTGCCAGATGCCTAAAATGTTTGTCTTTGGCCCACCGCGTTTA
The DNA here is from genome assembly GCF_048773025.1 of Camelus bactrianus. Classification (NCBI taxonomy): domain Eukaryota; kingdom Metazoa; phylum Chordata; class Mammalia; order Artiodactyla; family Camelidae; genus Camelus; species Camelus bactrianus. The sequence goes on from NC_133541.1 coordinate 12,073,274, forward strand.
GTCAGGTTTCGTGTCTGTCTGCTTTCCTTGCGGAAGCTCACCTGCGTCAGTCCTAACTGGGCTCACTGTCGTCTTCCTCTCGGGGGGTCCCACGTGGTTTCCTGACCACCTTCCCACCTAGATGGTGTTCTCACACTGCAGACGCCCCACCCCCCATCCTGGAGCTTCCCGCTTACTTCCTGACTGCTCATGGTGCAGGACCACCTCTTTTACAACCTCTCGAGTTACCTGAAGTCACAGCCTCTGTTCTCACTACCGGGTCCTTCCCACCCTCTTGGCCAGGGTTCCTGCAAGCTTTTCTTCCCGGGGTCAGCTGAGGTCGCCCTTGGGTCTTTCTCACCTGTACCTGGCCCAGACTCTTAGGGCAGAGACCCGGTCATACCACCAAGGGAGAAACAAGCCTTAGATTCAAACCTTATTCCCTGGAAACACTGCTGGTTGTTCAGACTGTCTTCCTTCTCCCTTTGTTCCGCCTCCTCTCCCATCCCTTTCACTTACCGACATTCAGCTCTTTGGCTGGTTCCGTGATTGTCCATCCAGGGATTTGATTATCGTTGCTTCCAGGTGGGGGCCATGTGGTGCCTTTACTTGATATAACTTACCTTTACTACTTCCTTATAAAGTGCCACATTACATAGTAAACACTCTGTAACCTCATACTTTCATGACTAGAGGAAGGAGGGGATGAGAAAAGCCTCCTTCCTTCCTTCCTGCCATGCCACATTTCTCTGACAGATGTGAACTTCAGATTTGAAGAGGGCAGTCACTGGGAAATGTCTCCCATTTCTTAGCCAAAATTATTTTATTCATTTTTCAGCATGATTCCCTTCCTCTTAAGGCGAGAATGTGTATTACACATAAAGTGATTAATTCCCTGACAGCTCTTTTTTTTTTTTTTCAGACTTTTAAATTAATGACCCTTGCTTGGCAGTCTGTATTTTTGGAAAGGGACAAAGTAAAATATTTAATAAAAGTTGTAGTAAATGAAACCCTAGAATGTCAGTTAACTTGATTTCCTTTAGGACAATTTTTACTGCTTTTTTTTTGCCAAGAAGAGAGAAGGTTATTTATTTGGTAATAAAGTTTTCTTTTCTTGCATAAAAAAGTGCTCTGTGCAGAATTCTGCCTCTTGCTTGGTCCTGGAGTAAGTACACCATCTGGATCTGTCTTGGGACCATTTATAAAGAAAAACAACCTTATGCTTTGCTTTTGGTCTTTTAAGAAGAATATGAGGCCTAATGTGGGCCTATAAATGCCAAATCCCGCTTTGTAGCAGTTTGTTTGGGGAGGTATCATAGTGCCGGAGACAGCTCTCTGGGAGCGCCCTGGATTTATTCCCTTCTTGTTTTTTCACAGTTGTTAATTGTCTGAAACTGAGAAAGCAACTAGAAGTCTATGCTATTTGCACATTTCTCACTTAGAGAATTTTTTAAATTTATTTTGCAGTAAGTGGGGGAAGGGAGAACCCAAGTTTAACTTTTTTTTTAACAAAGGAACTAAAAAAACAACATTTTTCTTAGCAAAGCAATAAAGCAACACAAATAAAATTGTTTATACTATTAGGTTAGATAAAGGAGAAATGAGAGTTACTAATAAAAAGAACTCAAGAAGATAGTGCATGATTTTGTTCAGGTAAGTATAGGCTTCAACAAATAGCACCCCCTTAGGTAACTTAGGGCTGTGTTACCATTTTAGATACGTACAGAATATTCCAGGTGACTGCCTCAAAGCAGAAGCTAGCCATCAAAGTCGAGTTTAGAGAGCACTGTGTATGTTTCTCGAATTAATTAGAAACAGCGGGAGGGAGTGCGTCCACTTACCATAGAACTTGAAACGTCAGACTTCGTGACTGTTAAACAATGGATGTTCCCCTAAGAAGCCATTGTGCTGTGTGAGACAAGGGAGAGAACACGTGGAAACTTGCAAGAAAAGAGTAAGAATTTGTGTAGGCTAAAGAAAATGCCCGATTTCTGAAGAGGACAGAAATAAGCTTTTCAGAGGCTTTACTAAGAATGTCCTTACAAATCACAAGTGTGGATATTTATTTTCACTTGTATGGCTGCTGCTTGTAAGGAAGAACGAAGATATGTTTTTAATAAGCGAGGAGGGGCATTGTAGCTCAGTGATGTAACCAGCTGGCTGGAGACCGAATTACGCTCCTTTTTGTTATCAAGTCACATCAGGAGGCACTGCTTGCTGTATGTCTCCGAGAAGACCTCCGTCCAAGTGCACACAAAGCCCAAGTCAGAGAGCCTGGCGAGGGGAGGGCGCCCACCACTTGACGTCTCACTGAGTCAGGAAATCACAGCCCCGGCTGGCGGAGGAGAGGAGAAACATCTGGCTCCCAGCGCGCCCTCAGAATTTCCTTGAGCTCCAATTAGAGTCACTGTGGTAGAAAGTAATCCACGGCGTCTGATCTTCCCACACGTGCAGCCCACTGGAAGGCAGTGCTCGCAGCCGGGAGAGGGAGCAGCCACGCTTCCCCCCAGCCTGCCTCTGAGCACCCGGGGCTCCAGCTCCGGCTCTGCTGAGGACGGGGTCCCTCTGGCTGCCGCAGGCAGAGGGAGGCTTGGGATTCGGAGCCTTTGGCCTCGAGTTGGCTCGGCCGCACCATGCCAAACGGAATTAAACCCCCCGATCCCCTGGACTCGCTGTCGCCCGTCGTCGGCTCAGCCTACCGTAGCGGCGGGCAGCCCGGCACCTGCAAGTACTGGATCCTCGACCTAGGTACACACATCCTAGCCCCGGCTCCCGCCAGCCTGCTCTCCCGGGCCTGTTTCCTTCCAGGCGGCCGCAGGGTGCTTGTTGTGGGCTTGGAAACAGACATGTCTTGTGCTTTTACTGCTGAAACGTATTGTCTGCTGACCATTTTGTAAGAGGGGCTGCTGGGGGAGGTTTTGTGGGGGGCCTCTAGGAAAGGCCTGAGAAATGGGGCGCTGGGCTCTGTACGGTGATGTGTTGATTGATTGCTTGGTTGTAAGGTGTTCTTAATATCTGGGATTGCTTTTGATGACCCCATTTTTCCTGTAAGTGCCATGTAAACAGTCTAAAGTCATCTGTGCTACAAATTGCCTTCTTATGGTCTCATGTCTGTCATTTTCAGGTTTAATCTTGTTTAGGGTTTTTCAGACTGTTCCGGTGTCCTGCATGTATATTTAGTTTCTCTGGTTCCTTCTCTTGAGAACTGCAGCCATGTAATAAGATAACGTGAAGTTACAGCAGGGAAGGGTCTCCCAGTAACCACCAGTCTGTTTCAGGGGAGTGTGTGTCCCGGCTCTGGTTTATACACAGAACTAGAGTCAAAACAAGAAAACACGATTCCTGCAAAGGTCATCGAGAAGCAGAATTCCACTTTGAGGAAAAGGCAATAGGATAGAGGAGAGTGAAGCTAGGGAAGGAATTAGGTGTGTGGGTCCCACAGACCCCTGCCCTGCAGCGCCCCAGAAGAGGCTAGCTTTCCAGCTGTAACCTTTGACATCTGTCCAGACTGTACAGCCACTGAAATGAGTTTCTCACAGGCTGTCTTCTGCATTCCAGACAGGATGGCTTCTACCAGAACTTTGGTCCTGAGCTAGTGTGCTTTTAATGTTTGCCGTCACTCTCTCATCTGCATGTGTACTTAGAAGTGGACAGCAAGCGGGAGGGAGTCCAGGGGATCTGGCCAGACCTTCAGGGCACTCTCTGTGTATTGTGAGCTCAGTGGACATGGGGGAGGTGGAGGGACCTACCAAAGGAGAGGGGATCTGAGGAAGAAGGAGGCACAGAGAGAGGTATGCTGTCAGCATCTGAAGGGGCCGTGGTACTGTTTACGTGTGTGTGCATGAAGTACCAGAGGGAAACAACCGAATTATCTTTGAATAATGTGCCCTAAAGGAGGTGTCAGCTGTGTGAAAATTGAATTTGTTGGTGTCAGTGTGGTTTTTGATAATACTCCTCGTATTTTTTTTATCACAAAGCTATCAGAGCATTTTTAAGTCTCTGACCATAACTTTTATCAGATTTATGTTAATTAAATTGTTCAAGAATGGCCTCCCTTTCTGGAGGGGTCTAAGTTGGGCAGGCCCACTAGTGATGCTACGTGCTAGGAATTCCGCTCTGGGGGAGGGGGAGCAGATGATCTGTAAGAGTTCTTTACACAAAACAGTAACTTCTGTGCAGTGAAAAGATCAATTGATAATGTCAAAAATCTGATTTAAAATCTCAGCCACCCAGTAGCTCTGGGTCCCAAGTAAATCACCTTCTTTCTCTGAACTTCAGTTCTTTGTGTGCAGAATGGGAATAACAGTAGAGCGCCCCCTCAGTGTATCATGAACATCCCCAAGGTTTAGACGGAAATATTTTAATGAGCATTTTTGCTAAGAAGTCATGGGTTTTAGAAAGAGATGGCTTTCTTCTTATAGAGGGAATTTTGAATCTCAGCAGTATTTTAGATCCTTAGGAATTCCTCTAAAGGGACATTATTAAACTAACTTTTTAAATACAGGAAGTTCTTTATTATATTTTTGGTTTCCCTAGATATATTTTTATTCTAGTAACTCTCAGACTATAATGGAAACTCCAGGTGTTGTTATTCAAGCTGTCACTCAAAATTTGTAAGCTAACGCAAATTTGGAAAGAAAGATGTCCAGTGCAATTTTCATGGGAAAAAAAATCTGATCTCCTCACAGTAAAACTCCACTTAGATTTTTTTTTTCCTAAAGAAATATGACATCCATCTCTTTTCAAACTTTTATAGTAATTCCCAATTTCCTGAATGCCTCATTATATCAAAGTGATATTTTAATAATGCATTCTAGTTCCACTCACTCAGTTGATGATGGGCACATTTATATGCATCAGATTGGAAAAGGAAAAGTCTATTCTGAGTGAAATATCCAACAGATGAATCCCAAAGTGACTTTAAAATACCCAGTAAATCATAGACAGTGATTGCAAAGCCTGTCTTCATACCCACACACAATCTGGGGGTTCATTTGTTGGGTCACCTGGGGAAAAGGCTGTTTTCCTGCTTTCTGGCGTATCCAGCGGGGCATTCTCCTTGTCCAGATGTGAATCAGCCCTGTTGGAATAATCTGCAGGAGAGCCGTTTTATTTGCAGATGTCGCCATTTGCAATAACTCACACAGCCATAAGCCCAAGAGTTTACTGCTGAGCAGTTGTAGGGGAAAGAACCCAAGAAACGGTAAGGTCAAGAAGGACTATAAATTATCTTTTCAGAGGGTTGCAATGGGAGAGCCCATTTATACTGATAAGAGAGTGGGACCGTTGAGTTGGTTCTTATCCTGAAATAAGCAGACCCTTTTATTGGACACATGGAATCTATTCCAGTGCTGTACGTATTCCCCTGACTAAGGAAAAACATAAAGCAGTGATCCGCCTTAACACTGAACAGATCCAGAGTGAACTGTGCCTTAACATCCTTCTCGAACTCTCTCCACGTCTTCTTTGTTCTTTTTTTGATGAGGAGTGTGGATTCTCACCAGTGCAGTTTTTGTTTTTATAAATTAAAGGAAAACACTTGACAGACTAAATGCAGGAATGCTAGCCTGTTCTAAAAGTATGCAAAGAGGTTAACAGCGGGGCCCAGGTCACGTCAAGGATGCCCGTGCATAGGCCGTTCAGCTTCCTGTGAGTAAACGAGAGACCCACCCCCCAAGAAGTACTCAGCACCATGTTGTCTGGTTTCAACCATTAACACTGATGGTTTCACACAAGTTACTGTGCAAACTAAATTCTGTCTCTCATCTTTCTTGATCTCTAAGTATTTTTAAATGGATCAGAGTTTAAGACATGGTGCACGAGGAGACACAATGGGCCTAGTGTGTGGCTCTGGAAGTCAGAGCACGAGTGCTCCTGCCTGGCCTCTCCGCTTCCAGGCTGAGCCAGATCCCTGTTAATCTCGCTTAACTGCAGGCACCTCACCTGCAGGAGAAAACCAAGAAGTGTATGCTTTCCAGAAATTGCATTAAAGGTTATTTCTCTTCTTTTTAAGCAAACCGCAATTACAAAATTTTGATTCATTTTCTCACTTTTCACTAATCAAAGATGTATTTGGCTCTCTGAGCTCAGGATGACAATTCCTGAGGGGAAAAAAAAGTGTTATATGTTGAATTTCTATATCTATATTTCAGCCAGAAAGTAAAGAAACCTCAAGTTATTTGGCCTTACTTAGGGGTGACTACAGACATTTTGAACTATTAGAACTTTTTGAAGTTAATATTAAAAATAGACCAAAAAGTTCCCCCAGAGTGCCCCAGAGGTCCCAGATTGGCGGCCTCCAGGCCAGATGACCTTTCCTCTCTCCAGGCAGGACCAGGCTGCCCCTGCCTCAGCTGTAATCCCCCTTTGATATGTGCTCTTTCTAAGTATAACCCTTCAGCTAGGCCTTGTGGGGAACACAAATTTATGGCTTTTTGTTCTGCAGAATTTCCTCCAGGTGCTCCATGTTGGCCTGGGGGTGGGGAGCAAGTCCACAAAGCCAGCACAGTCTGCCTGGGGGTCAGTCCCCGGGGCCCCGAACTTCCTCTCCTGTCCCCCAGGGCGGGGGGAGCGTGGGCAGCCTCTGCAGCCCAGATGCGCCCTGTCAGTCCGTGCAGCTCTCACATGAAACTGGACAAACTCGGACAGAGTATACCCGCCCAAAGCATAGCCAGTGTTTCTCTGAAACTAGATGCCGGTTGTTTAAAAAAAGAGGCTTCACAGACAAGTGGAGCAGCAAAGGGGGATAATAGTGCCCATAGGCAACCCCTGATAGTGTTTGGACAGGTTTTTAGTCTTTTTCTATGAAAAATGAGGCCTCTTTTATTTATACTTTATAAATTTGACCAGAAGACATCATCTCAATCCTGTCCATTGTCCATGTTCTCAAATGCACCGTTGAAGAAAGTTTCTGTTGTTACATCTTGTTAACAGTAATCGCAATTCATGCTGGACCCATACTGGGAAGACTGGAGTTCTTCCGCTAAGGATGCAGCCACTGAGAAGCATCTGAGACCAAGTATGTCGCCCTCAGGCAACCCCCTCCTTCCTCTTTTATCTCCTAAAGCTGATGGATTATTTTAAGAAGTGGCCCAGTGGCCAAAAGCACATGCGGAGTTGAGTAAGAGTCTTTAACAGCAAGAAGGGAACGTACTCATTATGACGTAGAACTGAAAATGGAAGATTTTTCCCTTTGTCCCTCTCCAGCTGAAAAGGAAGGCACACTGGGCGTCCGGGTCCTGCTCCTCCCCCGCCCCACGCGGAGGCTGCCCTCCTGGTCTGCGGCAATGGCAGTGCCGATCCAGCACACGGGGCACTAATTAAAGCCAAGGACAGGATTTGTGCCGTTAATTGGCGTTCATAGCAGAGGCGTTCTTTTCATTCTCTTTGTCTCTGAGCCGGCTTTGTTCCTTCCTGGAATAACTCCAGGCCTCCCTTCCTTCCTTCCTCTCGCTGCAGTTACTCAGCTGCTCAAATCACACCAACGTGGGCACGATGCTAACAGGACACCCTATGGACAGGAGTGCGGGGGATGCTGAGAAAGCTGCCCTGGCCTCACTCCCTCATCCTGAGACACACATCATAGATGGAGATTTCACCTCCCATGTTGGATACGTGAATAACTCCAAGGACAGTTGCTCCCACCCTCTTTGTTTTTGTGTTTTGGCTTTTGTTGTGGTGGTGTTACGGTGTTAGTATGTGATATCCTGGGAAGGGAGTGGGCGTCCTCAGGAAATTACAAAACAATAATTTGAAAAATAAAAGTCAGTGCCATTCAGTTCTTGTAGGGGAGTTGGGGGTCAAGCTGTCATAACATCAGAGGTAAAGTTACGGGATGGCAGGGCTTAACCCTCTGCGCGCTTGGGAGTGGATTGTGGGTGTGAAATGCACACACACAGTTGGGCTTTCCGCCTGGCCGTGTGGTTAACTTTTTAATCCCATTTTCAAGTGCTTAGCTTTCATTAGGGCAGCGTTTTGCTTTTGATACAGGTGTTACTCAAATATAATTGTGAGGGGAATTCCTAACTAGTGAGGAATTTTGGTTCTCTGATTTGAACCAAATGGCAGGGGCCCTGGCATATAATGTGCTAGATGTTTGCTCTGTGGTTCGGGTGTGTAGGGGGTAAGAATCGTCCATTTCCTCGTTCTCCACAGCTGCAACTGTTTCTAAACTAATATTCCATCCCTTGAGACTGAAAGTTCAGCTGACCTGCCGGGTAGATGACGTGAAGAGTGATAGTGCTTGGCAAGCTGATTGCAGAACATTCCAAGGCCGGCTTTTGTTCCTGATGCTCCATGTGTGTAGGGCTGTATGAATGACACTTGGCTCTAAGAAAACCTTTACAAGTTCTCATGGTTTATAGCATGTTTTGGTTAAATACGTTCTTGTGTAATTCATGCATTTTCTGGAATGTAGGAAAAAGACTTACATGTTGGCATTCTGAATCTGGCCTTAGTTAAAATAATAAATGTTTGTATGAATGAAGAGAAATCTGTCACCACCTGAAATAAATCAATCACATAGTTTAAACGTGCAGAATGTTCCTTTAAACCATTTTGCAGGGGAGTGTCTTTGAGTGTCTCCTGCCTCACTTAGAGACATGTTCAATTTTTTTAAATCTACAAATTTCCTCCTAAAAAGAGTGTTTGGTTTTCTCTTTAGGAAGGTAGGCTAAGTTACTTTATTTTTTTCAACAATATGACGATACTGACCAAAAGCATCAGTGCCCACCATGAAGAACACAGTTCCAGATGCCAGCCTCCTTCAAATAAGGTGAGATCGTTCACTTACTAACATTGCGTCTGTGACACCAGGAACGATTTTGCCCGCAGGTTAAACATTCGTGTGTCTTAGCAGTGTTAAGACCTCTGAGCAGGATCAGACGGAAGGCACATTCTGTGAGCACCGTGTGACTGCTTCTTTCCTCCCCAGTTAACTTCCTGTTCCCTTAAAAGACGATTGTCTATTCAGGGCAATAATAAATACTGTATTGCCTTGGAAATCGCTTCCCAGATGGAAGGAAGAATCAAGAACCCACCATTTTATCACAGAGAAAACCTCATTATCCTGAAGTCAGCAGTGTACTAAATACTAAGTAATCTGAAAAGGCATGAAATTTTTTTTCAATAATTCTTCTTGGTGTAGGTGATATTTTTGGAAAGGACAGCCATTTGACTCTTGGAGGAAAAGCAGAGGATCTCAGTCCCTGAAAAAGCCAAACAGACAGAGGAACTTTCAGGAATTTTTCTGGTTTCTAAGCATTTAGGCCGACCTGAGCGAGAGCACAGGTCACAGGATGTCATGAATTGCCCACGTGGCAGTGCTGCGGTAGCTGGGTGGTGACACACAGTGCCCTCTCCTACAGAGTCCCCAAGGAGGCAGCCTGGTCTTGGGCCGACATCTTGTATTTAATCCCATAAGAAGGGACATGGAGCCAGGTGAGGTGTCAAGGGACTTTCTTTCCCCCACCCCCGCCCCTGCGCCCACTCCTGCCCTCACTGGGTGTCAGGCTGGCGTCATCCGTCACTTCCACTGCCTGGGGCTTCTGTAGAGTGGGGCCACAGCTGGACTTGGGTGGGCTGCGGGGCCACTCCTGGCTGGAGAACTTTCCACGTAAGGGCTGGTGCTGACCCGCCTTTCACCCTTCACATTCCCCCCAGCGGATGGATGGATGGCTGGACTCAAAAGGAGCCCATCCATCAGGAATGAGGGGCTGGGCTGGGAGGGTTAGGAAACGTCCCGTCGTGTCTGCACCCTGCAAGATCTGTGTGTGTCTTTCTGGTCTCATTTTTATGTTTTTTTATTTGTTTGTTTTTGGAAAAGCATCTTTCTTTCATCCAGCAAGGATTTCTTGAAACATCTGCTTTTGTCCTGGCGTAAAGTTAGGAATGAGCCCAAATCCCCTCCCAGTCCTCGCTGGCAAGATAACCCCTCAGAGATTGCATTACCCTTTTATGACAGCGTAGATTTTGGGTCGCAGAAAATGCCTGTTCTTGACATCTCCCAAGAAATATATTTCAAGAGCTAGTTTACATTTTAAAAAAAGAAAGAAAAACAGAGAAAATGGCCCTGTCATTCCAAGGAGACAGGAATATGGGCTCGAAACTCTGCTCAAACAAAGCCAGTGTTTGTCTCAACTAGAGAAGGATCCCATGAAAAGTAAGCCCCAGCTTAAAATCGGGGTAAAAAAGAAGAGAACTTTCTGACATCGTAGCGGTGTTTTCTGACGGTGTGGTTTTAACCACACGAGGATGTCTGCTCCAGGCCAGCAGGTGACACAGATGCTCCTGGTTCTCCCCGTGTCCCCCCGGGAGGGGTGTCACACAGCAGGAGGGGGATCTCATCAGGCCCTCCATCTTTGCTTGGGGATCCGTTTTGTCCCTTGTCACTGGGGCTGCCCTCTCCTGGCGTTCTGGTCACAAGGCGTGGCAGCCACCAAGGTCATCTTTTCCTGGAATTCAACAACAACCTGGTTAAAAACCGTCCCCCGCCTCCCAGCTGCAGATCTGCCCATACCCAGAGCGTTCCTGGTCCCAGAAATGAGCCAGTTCCAGTTTTGCTCAGGGCATGGTAACTCAGTTCTCTAGGCTTGTATTAAATTCCTTCCATTGATCCAGACTAGCCCATGCTTTCTGTTATCCACTCTCAATAATAGCCCTTTCCTCCTCATTTCATTTCTGGGGTGGTTTCAGCTTTCCACTTTAGCAATATGTGATACCCTGTTCTTCTGATTAGCCAAGCAGAGGCTTATGTCATCTGCTTTCGTCTTTATTTCTTCACATTTCCTTATTGGAAGTTCAAGTGGTGAAATTCAAATGGAGAAAGACCTTGAAAATCTGATGGGTTTGACTGGAAATTCTGACAGGTTAGCACCTCTCCTCACAAGAATGAATTGGAGAAGAAAAACGATGCTTGAAGTTCTGCATTTGTTGACATAGCCACATTTTCCAAAGACTGTGTCATGTTTTAGGTGTTTTCAAAAACTGCAGTGGGACTAAATAGCATTTAGAGATTCCCAGAGCCCATTGCTTGTGCACCTTCTGCTCGCATGTTCTGTTAGGTTGGAGGTTACAAGCCTCGCATCTCTAGCGCCCCTCGGGTTAGGTGCTGGTGAGATGACGTTCTCTGTGCAGGACCCGACTCCCAAGACTAGTGCCCCGAACGGGGCAGCTGCTCTGTGCAGGCTCACACACCCTGCTTTCAACCTTCCCAAGGAAGAAGAGCCATTGCTTCTAATTGAGTCCTAGTCGAGTGTGTTTTAATCGATATCCCTGATTACTTCGTTGTGTTCTTCCATTCACAGTTCCGGGAGGTGCCTGCCAGGGAACTCTCCCGTGTGGTTCCTGGAAGGGGGCTGCACAGGGAACAGTCAATGTGTGGGTCGTTTATGTGCATTTTCTCAGGCGGCGGAGACCATGTGTTCTTCATTACAGCGTGAGCCGTGGCCATGCTGTGCTGGACCTCTGGTTAAATCTAGGGATTATTAAAAAAAAAAAAAAAAAAGGCTGGGGAATTTATCTCTTTCACATTTTATGTGCTCACTTCATATATGAAAGCAAAGTTCACATTTTTGCATTGAGGACGCACTGCACCAAATTGCGACGTATGTAAAACTTGCTTTTAATACCCTTGCGCCACATTTTCAGTCATTGCCGTCCCACATCTGTGCTCAGAGCCTCTGTACAGCTCCTAACTTTTTTAAGAGATTGTTTTTTGTGCTAATGTGCATTTGTTGTGACAGTGACAGGCTGGAGTAAAAGAACCCTGACCACCTGAACCTGGGCATGTGCAGAGGAGCAGGTAACTCACTGAGGGTGCAGGTCTGGTCCACGCCTGTGTCTCAGCTGCTGATGCTTCTTTATTGCACTGAGACAGATTAAGACCCACGGACTCTCAGAAACAGAAGATGAGTGAGGTGACTGGGATGAAAACTTAGGAGTCTAGCAAGAAGTTTCCAGATACTTACAAATAGAATAGAGATTTAAATTTGGGAAAACATTATAAAAAGCCTGGCTCTAATACTGTTACCCACCAAAAGTGTAGCCATATCACAAGGCAGTCAGTTTCTTCTTCTCGGTCACCTAAAATTATGTAAAATTCTCCAAGTAATACCCCGGCTTCGTCTCACTCCTCATTGTCCTAAACGAATCCGCCTGGCCTGCCCAGGCGACTGCAGTCACTGTGGAAAACAAAGAGAAGCTGTGATCCCTAGAAACGCATCTGGAAGAAGAATTTAGGATGAGCTCACTTTTATGTGATTTTCAAGAGCATTTCCAATGTGTTACTGTTTTTTTATTATTATTCCAAAAAAAAGCTACCTTGATCCCCAAAGCAGGGAATGAAAATCCTGTTTGAAAAATATAGAGAGAGAGGATCATTTACTCAGAAAATTTTGCTCTAGACTATTTTAACCAACCCAGTCAACGATCATAAATGCTTGCTTATTCTTTCTTTGCTGTGTAAGTAAGTAATTGATAGATCTGATTTCCACGTGTACATTACAGCCTTCCTGGTACAGTAGAAGGACTTCCTAAATAAAACGTGACTTGCTGCGTCAAATTCTTAAGACAGGTTTCAGAAGCAGCCGTTGGCCACGTGTACCTGATTAAACCCTGCCTGGTCTGTTCTAAAACAGTCGGATGGCATTGTTTTCTGACATTGGAAGCAGCTGCCCCAAAGTGTGCTTGAATTCTCTCTAGCACATAGCAATAACTGCTAAATAAACATTCAAGTCCTTGCAACTGGAATTGTAAATTAGGACTTTGCTTTGGGAGCGTGCGGAACTCTGAGTTCAGCTTACCCTGCTTGGAGTTTGTATCAAGATGTCCTGGCACGGTTCCTTTGACAGATATCTGTGAACGCCTACAATGGCCAGAAAGATGGGAATAAACCTAACCAGCTAAAATCGTTCTGGGAGCTTCTGTGGAGGAGAATTTGAAATGTGAGATGGCTGTTTGCTGGGAAGTCTCCCAGCATTGCATGTGTGCATCTGCGTGGTGGTCGTGCCTCATCAGACGTGATGGGCCACCAGCACTGGTCCCGTGTGTGCATGTTTGGCTGGAGAGAGGGGTGCCCGGGGGGCAGATGCGTAGTGACACACCAGCCAGCAGGCTCGGGCTTTGCCGGCCCTCCTGCTCTTGGCGCAGTGGTGGATCCTTCAGGTCGATCCTCGCGCATGTTGCCGCCCTACGCCATCCCACTTTCTTCCTCGTGTTTTGCAATTTCTTTTTCTGGGAAAAATGTGAGTACTGTCTCATGTTTGTGTTAGGCTGTGTGTTGACAAAGACCTGTTTTGTTCCTTTTCCCCCCAGCAGCCTGGTAAGGAGTCACCGTCATGTCATTGTCAGGAAACTGGAGGACTTGTCAGATACCCACGCCCAGTACCTGCCAGGGATGGGCTGGAACCCCTGCCCCACTGCTTCTGAATGACCATTAATCTGTGAAGTGCTTGCTTGAAGGGACAGGCAGGCTTTAAACTCTAGAGCTTCAGCCTGAACAAAGCAGCGACGACCTCTGCCCCCCGGAGCCTGTGTGCTGCTGGGACTGAAACAGAAGGCAGGCAGGAGGGCGTGTTGGTGAAGCGTGTCCAAACTCAGGGGCTTTAAGTTCAGTGACAGCCATCCTCGGCAATCCAGCTTTTACCCTAGGACGTTTAGAAATGTCTTCAAGCCTTCTTGCCATTGTGAACATGAAGAGAGGGTTAAACTGAAACACGATCCTTTTCTCAGTCTGCAGCTAGCAAGCTCTGGTCCCTTTTCCTTTTTTTCTTGCGTTAAAAAAAAAAAAAGCCTTTATTAATCACAGATGTCTCAAATTTAGAGACTGGGGCTAAGAGGCGATTTCTCTTCTCCCAGCAGGTTTTGTGCTGTGTGTTCACATGGTGAAGCTCTTTCCTGTGTGGGGCTGAGGGTCAGGGCCTCTGCTTTCCCCTCCTTTCTTCAGCTTTTTTCTTTATTTAAGAAGAAATCTAGCATGGACTTTGGATGAACTCTGACTTCAGCAAAGAGCCATCTATGTGGGGTTGTTTTCCCCTCAAAATAAGAAGAGAGAAACTTTGATTTCCTCTCTAAGGGCTTCAGGCAGATCACAAATGGCTTTTTTTTGTACACATGAGCATCTTTTTAAATGACTGAGATGTGCTGATAGTATGTCTTTATGCTGCAGTTTACTTTGTCCTCTTAAGGAACAAGTTTTTAAAAATAGAAACAGAATGAAGTGCTTCATCTAGGTTGCTTCATTCATTATTCATACACTGAAAAATGATTTTGAATATGTCTTGCATACCACACTGGGCCTGTGACTACAAAACAGTTAAACCGAATCCTGGTGTCCCGAGTGCTCACACTTCGCATAAATATAACCAAGTAAGCTCTGTGGTGAGTTCTGTACTACCAGGGAGTCCTGGAGGAGGTTGCCTTGACCACCTGACATTTGTGGACCAGGCTTTACAGTTTGTAAAGCTCGTTTATTTCTGCTATTTCTTGTAATCCTCTCTTAGTCCTGTCAGATGAGGAAATTCAGATGCCAGAATGTTGGCCCAGGGGCAGGGCTGTTGAGGGGAAGAGCCAGGCTCAAGCTCAGACCCTTTGATGAGCCCAGAGTCCCTTCCGACGTCCTCAGTTGATCTTCCATCTGGACGTTGAACCAGCAGGGGTTCCCCAGGCCGGGAGAGAAGGGCACCTCCCCACAAGGCATGCTGTGTGCGGCGGGTGTTCACAGACGTGGGCGCTGGTGACAGGGTGGAAAGGCAGCAGGACCGAGCATCCTGAGTGTTGAGCGGTAACTGAAGGTGGAAACAGGAACGACACAACTTTGAGTGACACACGAGCTTTCCGCCATGTTTCTCAGGGCAGTTGGGGCCAGGCTCCGCTGGGGGACGTGCCAGGGGACGTTCCTGTGCTCCCCACCCTCACCACGGGCATCCGCAAGACAGCATCACATAGCGCGAGCCGGTGCAGGAGTGGCTGTGGACTGCTCTGAATGACCATCTTGTAAGCAAATAATTCACACACTTACGACCTTGACTGAAATTAGATGTGACATATAGCTCATCTCAGAACTGACGGAGACACAGCACCAAGTCAGGATGTCGCCGTTCATGGGGGTGGACGTGAGTCATCAGGCAGCGCTCAGGCTGGGAAACAGCCTGTGGCTGGGAATCGATTCGTTCACGCACCCATTCATTATTTATTCAACATATACTTATTAAGCTCCAAGGATGTGCCAGACGTCCCGCTGGCAGCTGGGCCCGCAGCTGTCAACAAACCACACCCCGTGCCCGCCCACGTGAGGCCTGGAGTCTAAGGTCATGGTGCTTCCTGTCCTGACAGCTCCTCAGCTAAAAGTGCTGTTGTGGCTGGGTGATGCAGAGCCCTGCCTGGGCCTCCACCCCAGATTGATGCTTGTTGTTGACCTGCGCCATCCACAGTCCACCTGCGCAGAGAGCAGGGTCTCATAGGAAGGGGGCTGCCCCAGGAGAGTTTGTGCCTGGCCAGGACACTTCAGACGCAGGCATCGCGGCGTCACTGGGAGCTCCTCTAAGGAAGGCACCTGTGTGCAGACCAGTAACTCAGGATCCACCCAAGGAGACCCTCTAAAGCTCTGTTCATTGTGTGATTGATGCTTCCCGTGTGCCCAGGAACTTTGGAGACCTTGATTCTACTGGATGCCATTAGGACATGTTGTTTAATTTAAAATTTGCAGCAGAGCAGTTGGCCTAGTGGTCAGTCTGTTCTTTAGATAACTAAAAATAATAGCAGACACTTTATTTCATTCTAATGGTTTGATTTAGGTTTAAATAATTTTTAAGTCTTAAAAATTCCTGATTTATGCATTATGTCACAATCCAGTAAAGACTGTATAAATGGGCTGTTAAACTCACAGTGTCCAAGTCAGTGGATTTTCTGTGTTGAAAAGAAAAAACTACAATTTATTGTTTTTTCCAAAAGTGTCAAACACCTTGAAGAATTGAGCATTATTGTTTAAAAAAAAAACTGAAAAGAGAAGAAATTTATCTGTTTGCTTTTGGTTTTGGTTATGTTTTCCATTGGTGATCACCCAAATTGTGACTAATGTAAGGAGAAGATCTGCACAAGACAAAATAATCTGCCTGTCTTACAGACAGGTGAAGGAATTTTCCCTCTGCATTTTCAGACTTCTGAAACGAAATTGTTTTTTAAGGTAAAATTTTAAAATTCACCAAAACTTCCTTCTGAGTTTATACTTGCTGCTAGCATTTTTCTAAGTCATAAATATTCTAGTGAAGTGAAATAATGTCACTGAAATGACTTGATGAAAAGCAGCTCAGGAAGAGAACCCCTTTTCCCTTCAGAATAGCAATTTGTCTGCAGCACCGGTGAGCTCTGACCTTGGACAGCTCTGCCTCCGTCCTGGGTCTAGGCTGGAACGGTTGGGCCATGGTCAAGTTTATAATACTTGACCTGCCAGGTGAGGCAAAAACAATCTCTTTTAACTCTGCTTCCAAAGTGCAGAGAACCAGATCCTCTGCGACTGAGCCCAGGAAGAAGCTAGGAGATGACGTCTCTCGTTTCTTTTTCTTTTTAACCATTTTTACAAACCCAGCTTATTTCCTAAGCAAGGCCGGAATGCCCTGAGAGTCATCCTTGTAAAACCAGCCAGGTCCCACAGGGCTTTACTGAGGGACTGCAGCCTCCTAAGACTGCTGCTGACCCGGGGAGGGGTCTGTGTGTCAGGGAGGCTGCCCACAGCTGCCCACCCCGTCCAAGAGCTCTCACTTCTCCGCAACCTGCGAGCTTCCCTGGACACAGACCATGTCAGAGTTCATAGTGGCGACCCCTTCACGGAGGGATCATATTACATGCTGCATTGCTCCCGTGTCAGATTCCCCCATATTCTCACTTTTAGGCACAAAAACATGTGGAAAGCTCATTTGTTGGCTTAGACAGTGTCCCCATCACTTCTAATGTGTGAGTCTCTGCTTATGAACGTTAGGACCTGCAGCTGATTTAGTTTTATTGAAGTGCATTGGCCTCCGTCTTTTTCTGGCCTCCCTTGGCTCATACGAGGTGCAGCAGGGCTCCATCAGGAACACCGCATCACCTGCCGGCCAGTCCGGGCTGTCTCGCTGCCTCCACCCGGATGCCGCCTTCACGGTTCTTTGTCCTGTGCGGTTACTCAGCTGAATGTCCATGGAGGAAATGCTGTCCCTAGAACAGGGCTCTGTCTCTTCTGGCTGGAGAGTTCTGCAGTTTCTGGTCGATACTTGATGCATGCCTGCTGCATACCAGGCTCTGTGCAGGCCCTGGGCTCACCGCACAGACGAGGCCCCTGCCTTCCTGCAGCTTCGTGAGCTCGTAATGGGTTATTTGTCCAAAGGCCAGCTTCAGCGCTGCCTCCTTCATGAAGGCTTCCGTGATCCCCCCCACCTGATGCCCCTTCTTAACTTCTGCCAGGGTTTGTATCCGCTGATAGCATTCAGTGTCCCAGTTGTACCTGAATGGTGGTGGTGTGGTGCGATCGTTGAACGCACTGCATGGTGTGTCGCCTGCATGGAGGACGTAGATTTATTCATCTCTCTCCAGTGACAAGTACAGGGTTTGGCTCTGAGTCCCAGCACAGTAAATGACTGTGAAATATGTCACCTGCTGTGGCCAGCACAGTGTCTTGCTAATAGTTGGTACTTAGAAACACTTTAGCTGAATAAATGATCATCTGGCATGTGGATTGTCCCAACTCTCCTCTTCCTTTTGTTCTTCCTGTTCCCAGGGGAGGGACCACGTCTGCCTCGCTCGCCTCTTATCCTCGGTCGGCACCTGAGAAGGTCCCTCTGAGGCTCTTCCTGCAATGCGTGTTGTTAATGGTTTCTCCTCCCTCGTCCATATGGTACCTGAGGAAAACGAGGCTGATGTGGGAACGTTTTAGTAATTCTTCTGTAAAACTAAATAAAAATATGTGCGCACATACGAAGGGGAAAAGGTTTTTACTCTTAAACAGAATGGTGCATTGACTAGTTTTGAGCCAAAGTCTGCCTCTGAGAAGATCAAGATTTTTAAGAATGAGTGATCCTGCTTGAAATGCGTCATCTGTTTATGGGAGATTATACCCTCTCCCCACGCGAGCTGGGGCAAGGAAGGAACAGGCCGGCAGGCAGACGGCTCTCCGCTGTCTAGCCCCGGCGTCTGGAGCATCTGTGGGAAACGAGTGTTGCCTCTGGTACATATAATCACAGGATTGGGAGGACTTAACTCCCTTGCCTTTTAACCGCAGCACATAATGCTCTCCAGTGCCACAGAGGTGAATACAGCTAATACAGTTGTCTGTGTGAACTCAGTTTTTTAAAGATGATTTTATTTTTAAGACTTCAAAAGATTTAAGAAGCTAACAAGCTAGTGAATGACCTTCTTCCCTCCATTTCTCATCGTGTGGCGTTTTATTCCCCTTCACCGCGCCGGGGCCCTCCTAGGGCCCAGTGCCCGGGAAGGGGCCCTGCAGTGTCCTGGGTCAGTGGTTTTCCGTTTGTAGAATGACGCCTCACAGAACTCCATGAGTCTTTTGAGTGTCAGCTGTTACCTAAGTTTCTTTATAGCTCCTTTTTCCTCCTGAAAAATTGTGAACTCGGTGTTGACTGTGTTTAATTTTTGAGATCCAGTGAGAAGATTCATTTGAATGTATTTTCAAATAACATTTTGGTTATTTCACCACGGCTTCTCCTCCTCACATTTCTTTTAAAAAACGTGTTGTTGTTTTGTTCATTGTTGCCGGCATTTACTCCAACATGTGCAGTAACTTTGCTGAGGCTGAGAGCAAGGACGCCACACGCCTGTGTGGTTCCAGAGAATGCCGAGGGCCGGCTCTCCCCGTGAACCAGCCAGCTCTGCCCTTTCACAGCCGCTGGCCTCACCCTGGCACTGAACTTTCTAGAAGGGTGCTGTTTGTCACAGTGCCTGACCAGATCAAAGCTATCTGACATATACACGCACACACGTATACATACATGCAGGCAGACCTCGCTTTATTTTTTGCACTTCCCGTGGCTTCCCCTACCTGGCCTTCTCCTGTGGACCTCTATTCTCCATCTCCTCCGAGGCCTCTGACCCTCTGCCTGCCCTCTCTTGCTGGTCATCCTGAGAGCCCATTCCCTGGCTCTTTTCTCTCCCTCCACATTTTTCTTGGATGATTTATATTCATGTCTTTAGAGACTGCATTTTTAACTAAGTGAAGGTTTGTGACAACTCTGCCTCTGTTGGCACTGTTTTTCCAACAGCATTTGCTCACTTTGTATCTCAGTGTCACATTTTGATGATTCTTACAATATTTCAAACCCTCCACCAGCAAAAAGATTACAGTTTGCTGAAGGGTCAGATGATGGTTATCATTTTCAGCAATAAAGTGTTTTTTAATTAAGGTGTCCGCATTGTTTTTTTTAGACAATGCTGTTGCACACTTAATAGACTACAGTATATTGGAAACATAACTTTTACGTGCCCTGGGAAACCACAAAAATTCTTCTGACTCACTTTTTTGTGATACTCACTTTATAGCAATGGTCTGGAACTGAATCCACAATATCTCCAAGGTCTGCCTGTATGTATGTTTATTGAGTGGTACTTGTATTCGCTAGGAGTGAGTCAGACTAACACATTTATCCAACAGGATTAGTTTTAATTTCTGTTGAATTCTTCTTTAAGCCATTCTTTCTTGGGTTTTGTCCACCAAAAAAACAGGTAAAAATAATTTAAACTTTCAGTCCTCCCGTATCTGTGATGGTGACGTTTTGAGTCTGTGTGATAATGATGCTGGTCTTCAGAGTTGGTGACTTGGGGTTTTTTTGGAGGGGGCAGGACATCTGGAGAAAAATCATCTCTGGCAGAACTCAAGTTGGGAAACATTGGACGGGTGAGCACGCGGGTTGGACTGCCCCCGACACATCCCACCCCTGCTCCCCAGGGTAGCACCAGCGGGCGCAGCTCCTGGCTGGCGGGCCACTGACCTTGGTGTCAGCTGGGTGGTGCTGAAACTCGTAGGCACAACGGCACCGGCCGGGACCTCGGGAGGCTTTGGGGGCCGTCAGTCACGCTCGCCTGTCTCTCTCTCTCCCTCTCTCACCCCATCAGACTCGCTGTCTGTCTCCAGCAACGATGCCAGCCCGCCCGCCTCCGTGGCCTCCCTCCAGCCCCACATGATGGGGGCGCAGAGCTCCCCGGGCCCCAAGCGCCCAGGCAACACGCTGCGCAAGTGGCTGACCAGCCCGGTGCGGCGCCTGAGCAGCGGCAAGGCCGACGGGCACGTGAAGAAGCTGGCGCACAAGCACAAGAAGAGCAGGGAGGTGCGCAAGAGCGCCGACGCCGGCTCACAGAAGGACTCGGACGACAGCGCGGCCACCCCGCAGGACGAGACCGTCGAAGAGGTGAGGGCCCCGCACGCACAGCCGCCCAGGCCCCACAGGGCCTCCGGCACCTCCTCCCAGAGCCGCGGAAACAGCTGCTGGTCCCGTGAATGCACTCACTCGGTGGTTTTCCGTGTGTTCCCAGGGAGGACCCATGTCAGAGCCCAGCTGAGGTCCTTTAGCCGCCTGCTAGGGTTAAGGGGCCTACGTGTGGCTTCTGATCAAGGGATCAGGGGACCGAGAGCCCCCTCCCAAGGCATGGACACCCCTGCCTGCTCCATGAGGAAGGGGGTGCCCTGCTGCCTCGGCCCCCTCTTCCCTCCAATCACAGGCAAAGCCCAGGTTGCCGCCCATGTTGCGGAAGATTTCAGCGGTCCCTGAGGTTAGCACTCAGCCACAGTGGCAGCGTTTTGCAGGGAAAGCTCCAGTTTTAGACTTGAGGGGCCTGCAGGAATGTGTGCATCCTTTAGTTATTTCTACCACCACGCCTGCCCCCATATTCATACTTATATTTATCTTGAGTAGAAAAAAACCCAGTTAATTTACTTTGCTAACCCAGTAATAAACACCGGATTACTCCCACGTCATCAAAGATAAAAATGTGAAAAAAAATAGTGTACATAGTCAACCAGGAATTATTTTTAATTTCCTTTTTGGGGGAGTGGGAGGCTTCAGTTCCCTCCTGATCCCCAAGATGGGCCTTCAGCAATGTGGTGTCAGTGAGGGGCCCTCAGTGTTTTTAGCTTGAACCTCCGCTACCCTCCAGTTCCCTCACAGACTCAAAAAGAAAAAGGCAGAGAGAGAGAGAGAGGACAAGATTTGTATCGTGTAATTTATTTTGCAGATGTGGGGTTTCTGCTGCTTTTTTCCTGGGCCTGCTTTTGCTGTGGGTTTTCACTGGAGTGTATGGTTCGTTTACATCCTCATCTGTTTTCTATACCATGTCCTCTTAGTAGAAATAAAACTGACGTTTTTTTCTTAAAAGTAAAAATAGAGGAAAATTAATGTGATAATTCAGATTCTTAAAATGCATCTTGAATTGTGTTTTTCTTTATGCCCGCATGATTTCAGTGAATTTTATTCATGCAAAGTACCAAAAGTGAAATGATAGAAGACTGGAGGAACTGAGGGGTATGGTCCAAATTTTTGAACTTTTTTTTTTTAATTGGCTTCTTAAAGATGAGATATGTTCAGAGCCTGACGGTTAACGTTGGTAGGCCCTTCCAAAGACACTCCCAGCGGCCCTTTCCTCTTCCAAGTTGGCCAGCAAGGGAGTTAGATTGCAGGAGGGGATGAATGTTCCCATCGGGCTGGAAGGAGCTTGGGCCTGATTCCTGCATCTCAGTTTCAGTCCCGGCTGTGCTTTTTCCAGTTAACCCCTGGGGGCTCGGTTTCTGTGAGCTGACCGTGACAGCCAGGGCCTTGGTTCTAATGGGCGAATGTCGGTCTGGTTTCAGAGAGGCCGGAATGAGGGCCTGAGCAGCGGCACGCTCTCCAAGTCCTCGTCCTCAGGCATGCAGAGCTGCGGAGAGGAGGAAGGCGAGGAGGGGGCGGACGCCGTGCCTCTGCCCCCGCCCATGGCCATCCAGCAGCACAGCCTGCTCCAGCCAGACTCACAGGACGACAAGGTAAGGGGGCCTAGGCTGCCCTGAGCGAGGAGAGGGGGCCTCATGGTTGCTGGTGTGCCCCAGCCTCACTGCAGGACATAGAGAACATCCCGGGGCTGGGAAAATGTACCTGGAAGACATGCTGATTTTCCAGGCAGAATTCTGCCTATTTTCCCTCTAAAAGTATGGATAACAAAAGCTACTTCCTAAGCTGTAGGAATATGCCCAGTCTCTCATACACAGGTGCTTATATAAATCCATTCATTGCACTTTTTAATGGATGCTCTAGTAATTGCTACTTCTAAAGTCATTTTAATTTTTGTCGCTGTGCTGACGAGGGTCCCTGAGAGGCCAGTCAGAGAAATCACACGCCGCCTGCGTGGTTATGGCCTAAATGCATATGAGCCTGTCTGGTTCTCTCTGTTAGGTGTCTTTGCGTATAGGTCTTGTTTTCAGATGAGATGCATTGCTGTCCAGTTCCTTTTTCCAACATGGCAAACATCTGGATCAAACTGGACTGTGGGGCTAGTTGTCAGAGTGCAGGAATCAGTTCAAAGCCATGAATCTACTCTTTGGATGTGTGAGGAGGCTTCGAGCCAAGTAAATCTTGTTTTCTGTTTTCTGTTTTTTGGGGGTTTTTTTTTCCCTTTTTTGGAGTTCTTACAGAATCTCAGATTGTTTTGCCCATCCCAGTGGTAGATCCCTAAAATGCCAAAGAGGAAACCTGATACCTGTGCCCTGCACATCCTCTCACGTTCTGGCACATTCTGCCTCTCTAAACTGGCAGGTGTTGAAAACTGCACTATAAAGTAATTTCTGGTGATTTTTTTTTTTTTGGCAGTAACTAAATTTTGTGAATTAAACAGTTGTTTTAATCAGTTTCCCCCTTCTTCCCCTTTCTCCTTCCCTGGCTACCTCCTCTGCACTAACACAGTCACTGGCTGGATGGCCCGTATGTCATGAGCTGGGGTCGGCCCCCACCCAGTGATTGACAGCAGCAGGGCCCAGGCGGACCCTGCGTTAGTCTTCACCCAAGGGCCCTTCCCTGTAGGAGCTGCTTCCTTCTCCTCCAGTGGCCTCGTGTACAGTGAGGGTGCCGTGGGTCTTGGCAGAAGGAGGGAACCTGGGTTCGAGCCTGGAGTTTGGGGGGCATCTCCGGTGCAGACCCCGTGCTGTGGGGGGCAGAAGGGCCTGGGATGAGAGAGGAGCTCACCCCCTGCTGCCCAGAGCAGACCCACCAGGGAGTGGGGCTCTGAGCACTCCTCAGTTACTTTCTAGCATTCATTCTAAGCTATACCTTTTTAAAGGCAGAAGACAGAAATTGCCTAAATCTGGATGGTTGGCCAGAAAGTGAGGGGCCAGGCCTGGTTGACTGATTCACCACATAAGAGAGTGTTTTTCTCTGTGTAAAGAGTGGATTGCACAATATTCTTCTTTTTGCTAAAATCGTTTATTGGCTGTTGTGTTACCGCATTGGGTATTATCAATAGAAATTCTTCTTTTACAAGAATCTGTAGTGATGTTCCCAGGGACTATTATCTTGTGACTAATATTCTGTTTTGTTCTGTTTTCTCTTTTTGTAAACTTTCACTGCAGCATTATGTTGATTTGTGTTCTGTGTCTGTTTTGGCTCAGTTTCCTTACCTCTCCATTTGAAGTTTTTTCCTTGTTCTCTTCACCTCATAGTCCAGATTCCATTAGACCAAGCCAACATTTGTTTTACCAAGTGCATATCTGGATCCGCATTGTAAAAGCCTTGTTGTAAGCGTATAATCCGTACCTGTCTGCTGTGAGACACGCATCATTAGGACGGCTAGCCGTGTGTCGCATGCGTCTCTGCCGTCCTTAATATGAAGCAAGGTTCATATTACCTCCCTTCTAGTTTCCAGTAAATTAATGGTGCACGTAATCTGCAAACACGCCGTGTTTGCTAATTACTGAAACTTGAACTCAGTAGCCCCTCCCCAGATCCCTTACCTGTCCACCCCTGTACACCCTGGCTCTGGCCGTAAATGGCATCTGATAGCTTGTGAGGCCACAGATCTCCTGTCCTCTGCACTAATCATTGGGGAAATGGATGGCACAGAAAATGGTGAGCTTGTCCCCCTCTTCCCTGTCTGGTCAGTGCTCCGGGTTCCTTTCCTTTTCCTGTTGCTTTCTTTTAGCCCCGTCCATGCAGTAAAGCCATTTTTAGTATCCTATTTTGTTTCCCAATTATTTAAAGGGTTCACTCATTCACCTTCAGGCCTTTCTCTCTTCCGTTGATCAGATTCTCCATTTTTTCCCTCCTTAGCCAGTAGCCCAGCCAGCAGTGGCAAAAGTTAGAATTTTCCCATGCCTCTTTGAAAAATGTTCTGATGGTACATGACTGCGGATTAAAAACAGACTTTGTCTGCTTTCCACATGTGTCCCAGACAGGTCTTATTTAATATTTCATGTCAGAGTATTGTAAATTTTAAAAGATGGCTTTAAATAAATGCAAACAAAGACAAACTTGTGGTCGTTTTGTCTGGAATTACTTTTAAGAAGAGAATAAGCTTGCAGGAGAAATTTCTGTCTGTCCGGTGACTAACATGGGCATTCCCCTCCCCGTCTCTCTGACCTTCCTCCGCAGGCCTCCTCCCGGTTGTTGGTCCGCCCCACCAGCTCCGAAACGCCGAGCGCAGCCGAGCTCGTCAGTGCGATTGAGGAGCTCGTGAAAAGCAAGATGGTAAGGCTGCCCAGAGGCCTGGTCCGAGGGCTGGAAGGTGCCCCAGGTGCCGCCTGCTGGTGGGCCTTCCCTTGTCCACGGGTGGCTCTTGTCTGCAGGGTGGAGTTCAGAGCCCCCAAGCCCACCCTCGCTTCTGACCAACCACAGGTTTAAAGATCCCCAGGACCAGTCTCAGGTTCAGTAAGTGGCCTGAATGGTTCACAGAACTTAGAGAAGCCACAGTGGCGGTTCATGACCGTGAAAGGATGCAGCTGAAAATCAGCCAGGGAGGAGGTGCAGGGGCAGGTCTGGGAGAGTCCAGATTCGGGCTGCCCTTGTCCTCTTCTGGTAAAGTCCCGTGAACAGTGCTGACGATACGTGCAGAACATTGCAGACCAGAGATGCTCCTCCGAGCCTCAGTGCTCAGAGTTTTTATCTGGGCTCAGTCACATACACAAGAGTGACCACTTATATGGCTCAGCCCTGTCCCCTGCCCCTCCAGAGATCAAGATCTCACATGGACCAGAGCCCCCCTCAAAAGTCACATTGTTAGCATAGACTGTCTTGGCCCAAGACCCCCAGCTAAACAGAGACATCATCAAGCAGGACATTCCAAGGGCATAGAGGGACCTCCCGGGGGCCAAGATCAGCCCTTCCTCGCACCCGTATCGTCCTCAGTGCTGGCATCATCCTAGCCCGTGTGGTCAGCTCCAGTCTTGTCTGGAGGTGTGCCCAGGGTCGGTGGTACTCACAGATGGCCGCCGCAAGTCTCTTGCTGTCTCTGAGATCTTTCATTTGGATTCGCAGTGTGTAAAAGAGAAGGGTTTGCCTTGCTATGTAAGGGCTTATTTTGTTAGTGACGTCTCTATTGCCAGTTGGTCAGCGTGGATTCATTTAATAAAAGCCCCAAATCAAATGTTGATTTTTTTGAAGTTAGGTATGCATTGTTCCTAGTTGATTCAAATCCATAAATTTCTGTGTTCCTTTAGTTTTCCTGTGAAATAGAAAAACGAGCAATGGTAACAGCTTTTTAGACTAGTGTGTCCTACTGGCCTGCTGCATCTTTTACAAGTCACCCCTCCTACAGTAAAGGCCCTCGGCCTCTCCCACATTCCCTTCTCCAGAGAGAACCACTGTGAACAACTTGCTGTATTTCCCTCCAGACACTTTCTTTTTAGGTGCAGGTATATATCGGGGGCGGGTGCATCTGCGGGCTTTTTCTTTCAAAATGGATTCATTTGATTTTTAAGATTCTAAGACTTAATGTGTCTTGAGGATCTCCTCACATCAGTATGTATAGATTCAGCTCTATCTTTTTAATAGCTTTATCATATTCCATTACACAGATGCAGCAATAAAAATACCATTATACTATAATTTATTTAAATAAATTCCTATATATATATTTCTCAATTTTCACTGTTATAAGCACACATTTCTTATGTCTGTGATTATATCTGTAGGTAAGTTTCCAGCATTGGAATTGCTAGATCGAAGGGTTTACTATTGACCCTTCAACAACATGGGTTTGAATTTCACGGGTCCACTTACACGCAGGTGTTTTCCAATAGCAGATAATACAGCACGGCACAACCTGCAGCTGGTTGAACCCTCTGACACAGAACCATAGATACAGAGGAACCATGCATGCAGAGGGTCTGCATCCCAACCCCAGCATCGTTCAAGGGTTAGCGGTACTTTCTTAAAGTTAGGAGTGTATCTTCCTTTGCCAGTAGTAACTGGGTACCTCTAATGAGGCTGGTTGACTAGGTCAAGGGGAAACTGTACCTAAAATTCAGACAGGTATTGCTGTGCTGTAGCTAGAATGCCCTCCAGGTGGTAGTCTGTGCTGTGGTCTGAGAAGGATGCAGTGGGCTCCCAGGTTAGACAGGATGTTAGACTGAAAGGCTGCTAGGACTTGGTAGATAAACCAAGATCTTGATTCTACTGGTCAAAAATTTGTGATCATGTTAGTATGCACTTAGCTAAACCACATCCTGGCTGTGTCTTTGAGAGACAAGTTGATTAATGGTCTAAAAAGACACTTAAATTATACCTAGTGATTTTTTTAAGCATCCTTAAACATTTTAGAAACAACCATTTGCACATATTATATGACCATTAAAATCATTTTTATCTACTAATTGAATTGGTTTTCCCATGGACTGTTGGGAATCATGTGAATCATGTTAATACCCTCTGCCCTGTCCTGCTCCCCGTGACTGAGAGACTCCCGCACGTCTCACCGTGTGCTGTGGACCCTCAGTCATCCTGCTTGCTTTCCTGTGGGCCAGCTCTTAGGCTGTCACACCTTCATAATCGGATTTGACCGTGTTGCACTGGGGAGGGGGAGAGGCGAGGGTTCTACTGTTGTGCAGTCAGTGTCCCAGGAACTGAGTCTCCTTACCCTGAACCCTGAGGATTCTACCTGAAGAGGAAAAACCACCCTGCAGTCCTTTCCCTGGGACTTGCTCCTCTCTCTACCCACACGTTCCTGATCAGTGTTGAAAGGCACTGGCTTTCCTGAGCACCAGCCGCGGGGCAGGAGTAGCCGGCGGCCACGGTGACCGTTTGATTTGACTTTGGGGCTTGCTCCTCTTCGTTGGCCTCAATACGAAGGGAGATACAAGAAAGAATGAAAATAAACAAAATAAACATCTAACTCAAAGTATTAGAAGAAAAACAAAATTTTTTTAAAAAGTGAAAGGAATGAATTCATAGAGATAAAAGCAGAAATTAAAGAGTTGGAAAACAAAAATAGTAAAATAAGAAATAAAACGCAAAAGTTCCTTCTTTCAAAATGTACACTGCATGAATGGACTTGGGTCCCCAAAGCTGTGCTTAGTGATGATGTCAGCTTCAGCCTGTTACTCTTAAGGGGGGGAACGGGACAAGTATTAAGAGGTTTTAATTTGATGGGAAATAGTAAGTGTTCTTGTAGCTTTTATTGGGCTTTTTATTTAAAGATAAATAAAGATGGTTCAGATGTTGAAATGCTTCTTGATCACCTCTGTATGTCCAGCTGGGGTGCTTTGGAAATTTTAAAAGTACTAGTACCTGTACCCCTAGGAGCTTTGTAAATTCAGGTTAAGAAAGAAAATTAATTAATATGTACCAATTAGAAAGTAATCAGTCACACTAATCATTGTCACACTAATCCAGGGAGAAGAGTCATCAGTAGTCAGCTAAGAAGATTTGCTTGAGGTTCTGCAGAGGCTCTAACAATGAAAACAGTCACCTGCAGAAACTAAAATCCAGGGGGGAGACAGAGTTTTGGATAAGTGAGGCCAGCATGACAACTACTTCCTACAGAAGAAGGAAGTGTGAGTGTCACAGAGAGATCAATTTTAGCTGGGTGATCTGTGTGTACTAAAGGATGTCGAGGCTTCATGAATAATTAAGAAACAAATAATTTGCTTGAATTAAAATATAGGCTGCTGATATTGCTACATAGCCTACCAATAAGTGATGTGGGCAGTGTGCTGGGGGAAGCCCGCCCGATCCAGGCGACTCCACAGCTTCTGAAATGGTCATGATCTCACGTGGTGGGAGTGTACCTGACAAGAAAATGGCTAGATCTGAAATGGGTCTGGGGCTGTGATGTAAGCCAGCTTGTACTGTTTCTAATTATTTGGTAACCAGGAACAGAATCTGTTAACATACAAATTCACTGTCCTTTTCATCTTAACTTTCCTCTTTTGTCCATCTCCTCTTACTCAGTTTTTAAATTAGTGCTCGGGGTTTTGTTATTAAATACTATGTGATTTTACAAACATGGATTCTGTAATGTCACAGTCAGGCCCCCTGTATTTTCTGACGTATGAGATTTTCTTGCCCTAATTTCAGCCTCATGGACCGTGTGGGCAGGAAGTGTGACTGTTGATCTGGTTTCTTCCAGGCGCTGGAGGATCGACCCAGCTCCCTCCTTGTCGACCAGGGAGACAGTAGCAGCCCCTCCTTCAACCCTTCTGACAATTCCCTTCTCTCCTCCTCCTCGCCCATCGATGAGATGGAAGAAAGGAAATCGAGCTCTTTAAAGAGACGGCAGTAAGACAAACATTTTTGTTGTCATTGTTTGGCGGCTTTCCTCCTGTCTGTCATCTTCAAAGCTGTGACTGGGGTGCATGTCTGAGTCAGCACAAGGAAGAGACCTGGGGTCTCTCGCTGAGGGATTGTGCAAGTGGTCGCAGGGTACTCAGACCCTCGGGGAGGCACAGTAAGCCCTAGCTGCAGTTTCTCGTGTTTCATTTGTGTATTTTACTGTATTCATAAGTCAGAATGACACAAGAATATCTTCTGGTAAGAAACCACTATACATTCTATCATATACGTAGTTGTGAAGAAAAAGAAAGCAACGTAAAATTAAATACAGTCCCCCAAACTTGAATACTTTTCAAACATACCTTAGTGGTAGAATTTTTTAGTTCTGTAAAGCAGCTTGTAGTGAAAAAAAAAAGCCCTGAAAAATATTATAAAAGGTTTAAAATTGCATTTGGAGAAGAGACCTGGTTTTATTGAGGGCTGTATGATGTCGCGCACATAGGTGAGCCTCATCAGTGCTGACTGAATGAACAAACCTTTACAGGCCAATTGAGGTGGTTTGCTGTACCTGATCAAGTAATTGTCTTATATTACCTGTGTGGCTGTAAACAGTTACTGAACCTTGCAAAAAGAAACTTCTAAATGATGTGATCAGACCCAAGGCTTTAGACATCTGGGTTACTTTTTTTTTTTTTGTATGTCCAATGAACCTTTGAATGACTTAATCATTAAAACACAAAGGAGCAAGAAACTTGCTTCCTTTAACATCGTGCCTTTACAACAAAGTTACATCTAAACTTCTCTCGGTCATCACACACGTGCTGAGTCCAGTTGTGCTGAGTCCACACTGGATGCGAGATGTCTCGTGACTTCAGCAGCTCCCATGGGTCACCCATGTGAACCTGTGAGTGACTCGGGACACACAGGAATTGGAGACCCAGTTGTGCAAGTTTGATAGGTTACTACACCATCCCTGCAGAAATCTCATCTGATAAGAACAAAAGAGCAAAATAATTCTTTTAGAAAATTTCTTAGCATGGATTGTAAACACTGCTTTTTCTCTTTTTTTTTTTTTTTCCCAGCTACGTTTTGCAAGAATTAGTGGAGACAGAGCGTGACTATGTGCGGGACCTCGGCTATGTGGTTGAGGTATGTGTTTTCAGAGATTTAATAACCTATAACAGCCCTAAGAGTTGTCATAGGGGTATCATGCTGGAGAATTGAATGCTAATACCGTCTCAAAAGCTTTAAAAACATTTTCGACGAAAACAAAACACAGTAACAACAACCAATAAAATATTTCTGAGAAATCAAATTTAGCCAGTTACCTCAACAATCTGTCTTCACTTTGAAAGGCTTTTTTCTTGGCATGGTACATCTTGACATAGTCTCTTTTTTATAATTCAGTTTGTAAATATTGTCTCCAACCATTGAATTTATTATATGGAAATCTTGCCTTTAATTATTTTCAAGAGTGGGTACCACCACAGAAATGAGAATATCATTGGTTGAAACGTCATTGTGGCAACTTCTCCATCCACCTGGTTCAGAGCTTGGTCTGTGGCTACTACCCCAGGCCATTTGCTTGTAGTTTTCACAGAACGAATGTGTCACCACTTGCATTGACCAGAAGTTGTTATGCACTTTGTAGCTATAGCAAAACTTCTGCCTTTCATACTAAATCGAGGACCATCTCTAGGTTTATCCTACCATCAAGTTCAGGGCATAATCATACTAATAAACTCAACTCATCAAAAAGCAATTTTTGTAATAAAAATCTTTATCACTTATTCTTTCAGCTTTGCTGATATGTACAGGGCAGTACTTTCTAGATGTACATTCCATTAAAAGTAATGGCTATTACAGTTACTTCTATAACATAATAGATTAAACATGCTTATTCTATCTGCAGTTCATTACTAACAATAAAATAAGTAACTTGAAAACTTCAGAGGTTCTTATACAGACTGAATCCCATTTTGAGTTACAGAGAAGTTTTAAACCACATTTTGGCAACCTAGTTAATCAACTGATGTTAAAAATCAATTTGTGAAAAGTATATTGTTAAATCCTTATTTAACAAATTATGTAAATCTAAAAAGAAAAGAAAGTCTGTTTATATCAGATAAATACTGACAGCAAAGGAAACATGCTTCTGGACAAATATTTAATATTTACAAGCTGACAAAATAGTTTTATCAAACCATTTACATTTACTTAAACTTTCCAGGTCCTTAGAAGAGTTTTGACCTGTGAATACTAAACAGTTCAGGGCATGAAAATCATGGCAATGAATGTAACTATATTTCAAGTGCCAGTTGAGAATACATTTCACAAAGGGTTTTTGTTCTTAAATAAAGAATTGGTTTACAAGACAGGCACAGGTCTGTTTTATCCTTTATGACCGCCAATCAGTAAGCCGTCACTTGACTCAAACATGTTCAGTGAAATCATCTTATTTTTAAATCTTTCATTTTAGGGCTACATGGCACTTATGAAAGAAGACGGTGTTCCCGATGACATGAAGGGGAAAGACAAGATCGTGTTTGGCAACATCCATCAGATTTACGACTGGCACAGAGAGTACGTAAAACACATGCTGTGTGCGGTGGCATGCACTGCGTCTTCACTCGCTCCGCTGCCTCGTGGCAGGCACATGGTGAAGGATATTTGTTGATTCGTTTCATGCTGTGACCTGTGTGGCCTTGTGGACGTAGTTGGTGTAAAGGAACTAGTTCTGCATTGAGGACTTTCGTGGTTGCATTTTGTGGCAGGTGGAAGCCTCTCACCTTCCCCCTGCGGGTCCATCCCAGGCCCGTGCTGGGGGTGGCTAGAAGCCCAGGCACCCCGTGTGACTGCCTAGTCCTGACCCCCAGCCCTTTGCTTCCCCTTTCTGTGCCTCCATTCTTCATCTCCACAACCTGGGTCAGAGTGGTATCCACCCCCGGGACTGCTGTGAAGAGTGACTGACTTAATATAATACATGTGAGGTGCTTAGAACCACATCTCCGTGGAGTAAGCCTTAATAAGTGTTTCTGAGTAGAATTGCAGCCACGTCTTCAGTGAATACAAATTACTGTTAGAGGTTTTTTTCAAGTCAGTAAGTGATAATTCAGGTAGGCATACATCCTACCAACAAATACGGCCCAGAAGAAGTGAAGACAGTTTTGCTTCTGTGGTTATACCTAATTTTGATCTTAAAGGGAGCTAATGTTTGTGACCTCAAAATTGATTTTTACTATATTTGAGAAAATTTTACAAGGCTGGCACAGGTCGCATTCAGTATTTTGTATCTGTTATTATCCAATTTGAGCCTGTTAAAAATCACCATGGAAAGAATACGAAACTCACAGGTAAGAGGACCAAGTTTTTAAAAAGCAAAATGACCGATTGCTTTGAAACACTTATGTTTTTTTACCCTGTATTCAAATGAGATGTTACTGTTTGCATCATTTAAAAAACGAAAGTGAGACAAAAATGTTGATGCAAAGGAAGGGAAGGTTGCCAGTCAAGGGATGTCTCACTCTGCCTTGCCTTTTTAAACTGTCCCCTTTTGCTTTCTGTCCTAACAATGTTTTCAGTGTGCATTGTATTTGTTAAGTATATACTTTACACTTCCCAATGACTCGTGTCAAAACAGGCTATTTGGAAAATATACACCTCAATCTAAAATTGGAAGGCCAAATTGGAAATGGGTCTCATATTTCCCCTCTCCTTTCAGCTTTTTTTTAGGAGAGTTGGAGAAGTGCCTTGAAGATCCAGAAAAACTGGGATCCCTTTTTGTTAAACATGTAAGTACAATAGCAGGATTTACTTCTGCTCTCTATTGTCATACTTAGTCATTGGTTTGCCACATTAAAGGAGAACACGCTTATAGTTTACAAAAATGCTTATATTAAGAATAAAATAGAACTGTACAGTGTCAGCTGGTTGGAATTAAAATCCCCCGTTGCTCTTCTACATGTAAATGGCCTGCTTTCCTGGTCATCTGGCCTCCAGTGGGCTATTTAGCTCACAAACGGTACAGGATGGTCAGAAGGGGACCAGAGCCAGACCAGAAGCGGGAACATTTGGGGATGTCTGTGGGCAAACAGGTGTCCGGTGCAGATGGTGATGCACCTAGATGTGCAGTGGGTTCAATACAGTAGCCAAATATATGTGTAAGTAACTAAAATGAGTGTGTTAATGGTTAAATTTTTTTTTAGGAAAAATTACTATATTTTCAAAAAAATAGTGACCAGAGTTTTTGTATTTTTGCAGATCTCCTTAATGTGTGGCTTAATAGAAGAAAGATGCATTTTTATATGTATTTCTGTATTGAACCTACTGTCATATGTTTTTTAGTTAAAATTTATGGGGAAAAAAATATCCTTACACAGATATTTGATGGGAAAGGGATGAGTATTTTAATAGCCTTTTCAGATAATTATAGACAGTTTTCTTAGATACTACACAAAAACTCAGCAAGTGATCATTTCTTAAAGGTCAGTTGCAACATGGAACCTGAAAACCCACTGGTGAACCTCTCCCTTGCTGTTACACTAAGTCATTGGACTGTCTCTCGCGTAAAGGCTCCTTCACCCCTGCGCCAGCTTGCAGCTTCCTGCACTGGTCTGTTGGAAAATACTGGTTCACGGATTTAGACACATCTTCCAGATGTTGAAACATTTCAATAAACAGTATGGAAAAATCAGATTTGTTCACATCACCACGCATCTCTCCAGAAAAGTCTTTAAGTATCGTCAAGTACAAGGTGGCAGATCCATGTTTTCCAAAATTCTAATTTTTTGCTTGAAAGCTCAAATTTTCATTATTAACAGACATTGCCAGTTGTTTGCCTTAAAACAGCAGGCTCTTTTGTTCCTGTTCAGGGAAATGTCTACCCCATACCCACGTGTAAATAATTAGACTTTGTGTCCATCATTCTTTCAAGTAAAAATGGTGGTCCACGGAAACAAGCCGTCGGTTCAGGTCACAGCTCAGTCCCACGAGTGCATGGCCTTGGCTACTCTCATACACGGCAGAAGTGTCACGAGGACCTCTGTCTTGTCACAGGAATGTTAAAAAGATGTCTACTACTTGGTGGTTGAGTTTTATTAAAACGGCTTTTTATTCCTTCATCAAGGACATTCTCAGGTGAAGGTGGCATGTGAAGGGCATTTGCTAAGCTGCCTGCCGTTTCTCCTACCGCTGGTTTCGCACATCAGTGCAAATGGTAGCACAGTGGAGAGGGCAGGTGACAAAATAATAGTATTATTTTGAAAATAGTTTTGACCTAATGGATCCCCAAAGAGCCTCAGGTACCCCAGGGGGTGCCCACCACACTTGGAGGATCACACATTAAGGGATATCTCACTGTCTACTTCCTCCCTGCCTTCAGGACTTGAGATTAAGAGCTTTTTCCAACCTACCAAAAAGAGCCAGGCTTCCTGGGACCATTGGCGGGGATTGAAGGGGTGGGAGTGATGCTTGGTTTAATATTAAGCCCTGTGTCCTTTCATTGCCTCTGGTGTTTGCTGGGGAAAGCGCAGGGTTTGATGTATCTGAGGAACGATAATGAAGGACTGTTTTTGGAGCCAGAAAGCAGAATGTCCATCCACATCATGAATCTGGAATGTGCTCCCAAGAGTCTAAACCGTGCGGTTTTATTTGAAGCACAGTTCCTTTATGAATGAGCTGACATGCGCACGTGCTCCTCTGTTCTAACCCAGCTGTTTGCCTTTCATTCCCAGGAGAGAAGGTTGCACATGTACATAGTTTATTGTCAGAATAAGCCAAAGTCCGAGCACATCGTCTCAGAATACATTGATACTTTTTTTGAGGTAAGAACTAAGTTAGAATCTTTTGCTAACAGTTGATTTCCAAAAATTGAAGTATTGTTTGTTTCCCAGGAGATTAAGCAATCATCCAGAAAGTTAGCCTCAGTTATGAGTTCTGAACCTGTATTTCCCTCCTAGAAGTCAGAGAAATGAGTGTGAGTTCAAGCTATGATTGTATCCCTTAGCATTCAGAGGACTAGGGTCCTGGTTAAAGTAAGGGTTTTTTATTAAATCAGTTTCAAACTTAAGACTCATTACAAACCCAGAATAATTTATGATCTAAACTTTTAGCCTGGAAATAAAAATCCTTATATGAATAAAAGGAAGCAAGTGAAAGAAGGCCTTTTAAAGCAAGTGTGGCAGACCATTTTGGGAAACAGCTCAGAAAGGTTCAGGTGTCAAACTTGGACGTTCTGAGCCATCGCATGGCACTGGTTGGCTGTGTGCAGTGTGACCTCTTTCCTGGTTACTTCTACCATGGTGTCGTTAGCATTCCTGACAATGACAGGCACTGAAAACAACTGCCTTTTAAAAGACAGCACTGAAGATCCTTGTTTCTCCTTTGAAACCACAGGACTTAAAGCAGCGCCTTGGCCACAGGCTGCAACTCACAGATTTGCTGATCAAACCAGTGCAGAGAATCATGAAGTACCAGCTGCTGCTGAAGGTGAGGGCTGGCCGGGTCGCAGCCG
This sequence comes from Camelus bactrianus, assembly GCF_048773025.1. Taxonomy (NCBI): domain Eukaryota; kingdom Metazoa; phylum Chordata; class Mammalia; order Artiodactyla; family Camelidae; genus Camelus; species Camelus bactrianus. The sequence goes on from NC_133541.1 coordinate 12,108,467, forward strand.
GTGGCGGGAGGGCGAGACTTGGGGGCAGGGAGGCTTTGGCAGGTGACAGGGATATTTCTGTAAAAAATATGAGACAGTCTTGTTATTCCTGATTTTAAATATTCCAGAGTAAACTTTTTTAATTGAATAAAACACCTTACACTATTTCCTCAATGTTTTCATTGACGTGAGGTTCTGAACCAAAATGTCAGTGAAAGTGAACGTTTCCCCCCCCCACGGGTCTTTGATACTAACGAGATTTCTTTGGCTCCATCCACCTTACATGTTTTCTCATCTTCTTGGCACTTCCGATCAAATTAAATGTTTAATCCCTGCGCGTTCCTCTGTCAGTTCCACAGTAGCCATTGATTGATTCAGGTTCCTAAGCACAGCTGAGGGCAGAGTCACACCATTTTCCATGATAAAAGTGACTGTTTAAATATATTGCAATTCCTTCATGTATAAAACTTGGAACCTGGATGTAAAGAGAGATGGGGGCTTGTCCTGGAGTCAGGCGGCAGCCGTGACCTGCTTGGATAGATCTGGTCTGACTTTGCTCTGCTGAAGCTTGAAGTCCACATAAGAATCCCTTTCCTGTGTGTTACTGGGAGGTAAAGATGAGGACATGGGCCTGGCACGTCATGCGTGATCAGAAAGGGGACTGCTGTTGTGACCGTCACCCTCGTCATGGCCTTCTCTCCATTTCCCTCGCAGGACTTCCTCAAGTATTCCAAAAAAGCCAGCCTGGATACGTCAGAACTGGAGGTACTTACACCCCGCTGGGCCTCCAGGGTCTGCCCCGGCTCCCCAGCCCGTCTCTCAATCCCTACGTGTCTGAAGTAGCCCGTCCCTGGGAGGGAGGGATGGTTGCAGCGGGTGGTGGCGGGTCTCCCCATCCTGGACGTGCCCCTGCAAGCTAGAGGTGGGAGAGGGAGAGGAACTGAATGTGGGGGTGTATTTGAGGGCTAGCACACTTGCTTCGCCCCCGAGGAAGCGATCGCTCACTCTGCTTTCCCCCGCCCCGCAGAGAGCCGTGGAGGTCATGTGCATAGTCCCCAAGCGGTGCAACGACATGATGAACGTCGGGCGGCTGCAGGGATTTGACGTAATGCGGCTGTTCTTCTTTAAACTCGCTCCTCTGGCTGCCATCCCTTTCTTTTGTCTCGGATTCTTTATCTCCACCTGTAGAAAGCTGATCCTTTTTGCTTGGTTTTCTGTCTTCTCTCGCTGTCCTTCAACCTGATTGATGTTTTCTTTCAACTTCTTTCGGTATATTTGATTTGCTCCTTGGGGACCTTCCTCTGCTCCAAGCCCAGCGCCTCATGGCGGAAACCAGCAGGGCTCTGCTTAGTCTCTTGGGCCCTCTGCTCCTGCAAGAGCGGTGTTTCCTTTCCCGGCACGGAGTGGGAAGCAGGTGGCCGGTCCATCTGTCATCCCTGGAAGCGTGACTTCGGGGTCACTGTGCTCATCATTAGTCTGCAGACTTTCCTATGAGTTGCCAGACTACTCAGATTACACATTACCTATGAGTATCCTAAGGATATTCAGAACCAGAATCCTTCCCCCCAACCCCCAATTTGATTATTGAGTGAAGAGACAGGAGTTTTTCCTTTTCTTGCCTACTGTTCTGCTAGAGGATTGGGTTTAACCTGCTGGTGCTATGGTTCTCAGAGAAGTAAACCCAGACTCTCCTGGAGAGCTCTGAAAACCCAGGTTCCCAAGCAATGTGACCAGGTCCCTCTGGGGGTGCTGGTGTTGCTGGGCGGGGGACCGCACTTGAGAAGCGTTCTTCCACTGCAAACGAGATCCTGAGACCCACTGTCAGGCTTTGATTGTAACTCATGCCAGTGAAGTACACGAAGGTCGGCAAGAATTTGACATGGGTGATTTTTCTTTTGGGGGCTCAGAACTCATTAGAATAAAAGACATTTTTAGACTCTATAAACGAATACATGAAAGATACTTTATTATTCTGTGGGAGGAAAGCTAAAGAAAACAGAACTTCATCTGTCTTAACTTAGAATGCAATGTTTTCTTCTCCTATTCCTTTGCCCCCTTTTCCTTGTTCTAGGGTAAAATTGTTGCCCAGGGCAAGCTGCTCTTACAGGACACATTCTTGGTCACAGACCAAGACACGGGACTTCTGCCTCGCTGCAGAGAGAGGCGGGTGTTCCTCTTCGAGCAGATCGTCATTTTCAGCGAGCCGCTTGATAAAAAAAAGGGCTTCTCCATGCCAGGATTCCTATTTAAGAACAGCGTCAAGGTAACCTGTAGGCATGTGTTTTCTCATGTGCTAACGCATACACCCGTCATGCTGATAAACTGTTTCCTTTTTAATGGTGGCATGTCCTGCTGTCTTGTTTATTAAATATTTAGAAAATTTTCTAATACATTTCAGAACCTTTAAATTCACTCCATCCATCCGCCATCTGTGTCCTCAGTGGCCAATGTCTTCCACATGCTGCAGCCACTCATTTGTACCACGAGAGGCCCTCACCGTGGTTAGTTTTTGTGCTCCACCTTCTCTAGGACCAAGTGAAATTTGTTTAAGTTCAGGGGCCTGGATTGGGAGAGGAGAGCTTAGCCAGGGTCGTCTTCCCCACTTAACAAAGAGCTATTCTGCACTCAGCTCGGCCTGGGGCTCGAGGGATGGATGAGGCAGGCGGTCCGTGTCCTGGGGTAGCTTGCTTTCTGATAGAAAAAAATTTATTGTCTGATAAACAATAAAATTATCGCAAATGACCCTGAGTCCTAGAAAAGGGACAAACCAAGGGTGAGAGAGAGGAGGCCTGAGGTCCCAGCAGATTACCATTTCTGGTTAATTGTTTAAGCTACTGGTTGAACTCCTGGTAATCCCCATGTACCTGAGTGAGAAGAGTCATTAAAAAGCTTTAAGGTAATGATTCCTGAGGCAATAAAAATGGCAGCTCAGCCAAAAAGTGGTTGTTTCAGTTTTGACCTAGGATGAACTGTGCCCTCGACCAGTGGGAATAAATGGGCTTTCGTTTTTTTATCGTGGTAAAATACACATAACATAAAAATTAGCAACTTAACCATTGTTCAGTGTACAGCCCAATGGCATTAAGGACATTCACATTGTTGTGCAGCTGTCACCACCGTCCACCTCCAGAACTCTTCATCTTCTAAAACTAAAACTCCATACTCATTAAACACTAACTCCCCATTCCACCTCCCCTGGCCCTGCAACCAGCCTTCCATGTACTGTCTCTGGGAGTCTGATGACTCTAGGTACCTCAGCTAAGTGGAATCATAACAGTGTTCATCTTTTGATGACTGGCTCATTTCACGTAGCATAATGTCCTCCAGGTTCAGCTGTGTTGTACCTTATGACAGACTGTCCTTCCTTTTTAAGGCTGAAAAATAGTCTATGGTATATATAGACCAGACTTTGATTATCCATTCATCTGTTGATGGACACATGGGTTGCTTCTGCCTTTCAGCCGTTGTGAGTAACACTTTTTTTTCAGGTGAGTTGCCTTTGCCTGGAGGAAAATGTGGAAAACGATCCCTGTAAATTTGCTCTGACATCGAGGGCGGGTGATGTGGTGGAGACCTTCATCTTGCATTCATCCAGCCCAAGTGTTCGGCAAACGTGGATCCATGAAATCAACCAAATTTTAGAAAACCAGCGCAATTTTTTAAACGGTAATGTGTGTTCTGTTCCTGGGTAGGGGTTTTCTTTCCCTAATGTACAGATTTCTGTTTCTCGTCTCCTATTACATACAAATAATAGGAGACGCAACTTAGTGGACTGGGCACCGTTCTAAGCACGGTCTGTATGTTGCTTCATTTCATCTTCACAATGACCCTGTGTGGCAGGTACTCCTATTGTTCCCATTTTACAGATGAGGAAGCTGAGGCACAAAATGGATTCGTAATTTGCTCCAAGTCCCACAGATTGTTCACAGCAGAGTCAGGATACAGAGCAGGCCATCTGGCTCTTGGCCGTGTGCCCCACACACTACGCTGTTCATTCCGTCCCCCTGGCTCTCGTACCATATGTGCACCAGAGCCCTGTCCTGGGAAAGGAATGCATGAGAAAAAACTTAAGGCAGCGGATGGAATCGGCCAAAGATACTGGAGGCATTCTTGAGGGCAACTTTAAAATTTGTGTTCAATAGCATTGTACATCACGCCTCCCTCCTCATTAGGACAAGACATGTTTTTTCCTTCCCACTTCCATGGCATGAGTGATTCTAGAAGAGCAATACAATAATGATACAGCACAACACCGTGCAGCAGTAAGGGGCCAGACCTCAGGGGAAAGGTCTTCTCCACGTGGAGAGGGAGACCACACTGACCTTATGTCACAGTTATTTTGACTCCTTATAGCCCTGACCTGAAACTGCTTGCTCCTCTTCGTGACAACTGACTTTGACTCTGGTTTTAATTTAACGATCTCAGAAGAGCTTCAAGAATTCAGTGAGAAGCTAAATACTCATTCAATGTGTTTTCTTTCTCCTTTTCTCATGTTCACATTCCATGTCTATGCCCCGGTCCAACAGGACATTATAATTTCTTTTCTTTTTTTCTTTTTTTTTTTTTTAACATTTTTTATTGAGTTACAGTCATTTTACAATGTTGTGTCAAATTCCAGTGTAGAGCACAATTTTTCAGTTATACATGAACATATATATATATATTCATTGTCACATTTTTTTTTCACTGTGAGCTACCACAAGATCTTGTATATATTTTCCTGTACTATACAGTATAATCTTGTTTATCTATTCTACATATGCCTGTCAGTATCTACAAATTTTGAACTCCCAGTCTGTCCCTTCCCACCCTCCACCCCCTTGGGAACCACAAGTTTGTATTCTATGTCTGTGAGTCTGTTTCTCTGTTTCTGTTTGGTATTATGTTCTTTAATTTTTTTTTAAATTCCACATATGAGCAATCTCATATGGTATTTTTCTTTCTCTTTCTGGCTTACTTCACTTGGAATGACATTGTTCGGGAACATCCATGTTGCTGCAAATGGCATTATGTTGTCGGTTTTTATGGCTGAGTAGTATTCCATTGTATAAATATACCACATCTTTATCCAGTCATCTGTTGATGGACATTTAGGCTGTTTCCATGTTTTGGCTATTGTAAATAGTGCTGCTATGAACATTGGGGTGCAGGTGTCATTCTGAAGTAGGGTTCCTTCTGGATATATGCCCAGGAGTGGGATTCCTGGGTCATATGGTAAGTCTATTCCTAGACTTTTGAGGAATCTCCATACTGTTTTCCACAGTGGCTGCACCAAACTGCATTCCCACCAGCAGTGTAGGAAAGTTCCCTTTGTCTCCACAGCCTCTCCAGCATTTGTCATTTGTGGACTTTTGAATGATAGCCATTCTGGCTGGTGTGAGGTGTTACCTCATCGTAGTTTTGATTTGCATTTCTCTGATAATTAGTGATATTGAGCATGTTTTCATGTGCCTATTGATCATTTGTATTTCTTGGAGAATTGCTTGTTTAGGTCTTCTGCCCATTTTTGGATTGGTTTTTTTTTTTTTTTAAGTCATATGAGCTGCTTATATATTCTGGAGATCAAGCCTTTGTCGGTTTCATCGTTTGCAAAAATTTTCTCCCAATCCATAGGTTGTTGTTTTGTTTTACTTATGGTTTCCTTTGCTGTGCAGAAGCTTGTAAGTTTCATTAGGTCCCATTTGTTTATTCTTGCTTTTATTTCTATTGCTTGGGTAGACCGCCCTAGGAGAACATTTTTAAGATGTATGTGAGATAATGTTTTGCCTGTATTTTCTTCTAGGAGGTTTATTGTATCTTGTCTTATGTTTAAGTCTTTGATCCATTTTGAGTTTATGTTTGTGTATGGTGTAAGGGAGTGTTCATTGATTTACATGCTGCTGTCCAGTTTTCCTAACACCATTTGCTGAAGAGACTGTCTTTATTCCATTGTATCTTCTTGCCTCCTTTGTCAAAGATTAGTTGACTGAAAGTTTGTGAGTTCATTTCTGGGCTCTCTGTTCTGTTCCATTGGTCCATATGTCTGTTTTTGTAGCAATACCATGCTGTCTTGATGACTGTAGCTCTATAGTATTGTCTGAAGTCTGGGAGAGTTATTCCTCCAGCCTCTTTCTTTTTCTTCAGTAATGCTTTGGCAATTCTAGGTCTTTTGTGCTTTCATATAAATTTTATTATGAGTTGTTCTAGTTCTGTGAAATATGTCCTGGTTAATTTGATAGGGATTGCATTAAATCTGTAGATTGCCTTGGGCAGTTTGACCATTTTAACAATATTGATTCTTCCAATCCAGGAACATGGGATATCTTTCCGTTTTTTTAAGTCTACTTTAATTTCCTTAATCAGTGTTTTATAGTTCTCTGTGTATAAGTCTTTCACCTCCTTGGTTAGATTTATCCCTAGATATGTTATTACTTTGGGTGCTATTTTAAAGGGGATTGTTTCTTGACTTTCTTTTTCTGTTGATTCATTATTAGTGTAAAGAAATGCAACTGATTTTTGAACGTTAATCTTGTAACCTGCTGCCTTGCTGGATTCTTTGATTAGTTCTAGTAGTTTTTGTGTGGACCTTATAATTTCTTTGTCACATAAAATCACCTCCACACCTTGAATGACACTTAAGAACCAGGAACACAGGCACTAAAATCAGTGTGGAAAATCAATGGGGGAGACTGATGGAACACGTGCTTAGCATGCACAAGGTCCCAGGTTCAATCCCCAGTACCTCCACTAAAAAAAATAAATAAATAAAAAAGAAACTTAAGAAAATAAATAAATAAAAGAATTTTTTTAAAATCAAGGTTACATGGCATTTTTGGCCAAGTGGTAATCAGTTTCTTGGGTGTTAACTCCAGGCTCCTGTCTAGACTGTAGATTGGTCATTGCTTACATGTCCAGTTAGAATTGGATATCTGGGGCTGGTGGGTTGGGGGGATGTTCCCGTTTATGTAGAAAAAAGTTCTGCGCCCATGACTGAGTGAATGCAGGTCTCTTTAAATACGTTGTTCTGAAGTGCTGCATTGAATGCCGGGCCCCAGCATGTAACTACTGGGACGTCTCTGAACCTCTGCTGTCTTCTTCAAAGTAAAGTGAGCTGCCTCCCGAGTTGCAGGCATGACCGAGCCATGCTCTTCAGGTTTCCCAGGTACTTGTTCAGTCTAGAGGACGGTAGTAATTCCTGCTCCCGAGGGTGAAGGAGACCAGGAACATGCTCTCGCCTTAGTCTGTCCGGTGTCATTGGCTCCAGAGTGCACTTCCACACGTGCCTGATGCCTCTGGATTATTGTACATCTCAAAGATTTTCGGTCTTTCAGAATTTGTGTTGGTGTTTCCCCAGATCTTACTTTGCATTTTCCCCGCAGATGATTATGTAACTGAATCACTAAAGCCCAGAGGTGGGACAGCCTCACAACCCACAGTGGTCTGTGCTCTCCTTCCCTTCCATGTCTCTCCTGCCCAGTCTGCAAAGCCGAGGTGGTCTCTGCCTCCCTGTTTGGTAACCACAGGATTGCTTAACTGCTCTCTGGTTTAAGAAGACCATTGCAGCAGCTGGACTAAACTTTTTCACTCAAGGAGCCAGCTGGTACCCGGGGAGGCCCAGCTGACTCCCCTAGCAGCTTGGGACCCCGCTGACACTGGCGATTTGCATGGGACGCTCCCGGCTGATTCAGTTCCTTTTCACTTGGCAGTGGTGCTAGGGCTGTGCTTGCTTCTCCTCCAACCTCTCCTTGACCTTGTACTTCTGCTCCCTTGGCCCCCTGGCCACCCCTCACAGGGCAGGCAGACTGCCCTTGATGGAGCCAATTTAAACTCCTTCATGAACAGGAGGGTAGAATATAAGACCATTTCTTTTTCAGCCCCTGATGTTTGGATGGTGTCAGCCTGCCGCCTGGAGAATGGCTGGGTGTGTCTAGAGCATAGTGATTGGAAGTTAGGTGGATACCCTGTGACTTGACTGTGGGGCACGAAGACCAGCACTCCCTTTCAATTAATTGTGCCTCTTTTCCTTTGGCCCCTGTGGCGGTCCTTTTCTGGGACCCCTGACTGACTCTCTTCTGTATCTCACGTGTCTTCCAGCCTTGACATCACCAATCGAGTATCAGAGGAACCACAGCGGGGGCGGCGGCAGCGGGGGCAGCGGCGGGGGTGGGGGCGGCGGCGGGGCCCCCAGCGGCAGCGGCGGCAGCAACCACGGCGGCGGCCCCGGCAGCGGCGGCGGCCCCCCCAGCTCCAGCCGAAGCAGACCCTCCCGGATCCCCCAGCCTGTCAGACACCACTCCCCCGTGCTGGTCTCCTCTGCAGCCTCCAGCCAAGCAGAGGCAGACAAGATGTCAGGTATGTCCGCTCCCGGCCTGTCACTGCCTCCTCCCAGCAGCAGCCTCGCCCTGGAGCCTGGCCCCAGCCAGCCCACCAGGCGCCCCCCCAGCAGCGAGCCCGAAGGTCCCGAGCGAGAAGCGGAGCCGATCCCCAAGATGAAGGTGATGGACAGCCCCAGGAAGGCCACCGGGATTGCCACGGGTGCCCATCAGGACGGAGCCGCTAAGGAGGCGCGGGCGCCCCCGGAGGACGGCCGCGCGCGGAGCGGCCTGGGCCCCCTGCCCTTGGGCAAGCCCCGGCCCGGGGCCATCTCGCCTCTGAACTCTCCTCTGTCTGCCGCCTTCCCCTCTCCGATCGGCAAGGAGCCCTTGCCCCCTAGCAGCCCCCTGCAGAAGGGGGGCTCCTTCTGGAGCTCCATCCCCGCCTCCCCCTCCAGCCGGCCCGGCTCCTTCACCTTCCCGGGGGACAGTGACTCCCTCCAGCGGCAGGCGCACCGCCACGCGGCCCCCAGCAAGGACACGGACCGCATGAGCACGTGCTCCTCGGCCAGCGAGCAGTCCGTGCAGTCCACCCAGAGCAATGGGGTAAGAGCGCCCGGCCGCCTCCGCCCGCCCGCCCCGCTGCCTCTGTCCCGCGGCTCCTCTTCTAAACCTCCCGCGTCACCGCCGCTGTCCTCGTACTAACTGCGGGCTCTCCGCTGCTGCGCTGCGGTAATCAGCTGCTCCGGGCCTCCCTGCGCACTGACCACGCAGACCCGCGGGACGCCTTCTAACCCCTCCTGCTCCCGGCGGACGGCGCGCTCTCGTCTCTACTAACTCGCTGCTTGCTTGGTTTGTGTCTCCTTAATACGGGAACGCAGATCATTAACCTTCTGAATGCGGCATCTTTAAACCTTTCACGTTTTCCGACCAACCGAGTATCTTGGAACTTCCTCTCTAGCTCCTGCCTTCCTCACACACTTTTTTAGAGGGGTCAGTGTCCCCTCTGTCTACCTCCTACGTCAACTGAAAGCTGTACATTCTAAGCTTTTTGCTCATCGCTTGGTTGTGCTCTTTTACGCCTTAAATTACCTTTGCAGCGTTTTTGACTCATCTGCTGAAAAAAAAAACCTCAAGAAAACTTCCAACAGCAATTCAAAGCAAACTTAAACTGACAAAATGGGTGGAAGGAATCTCTCCAGTGGAAATATTTGTCCGTCCCCCCCCCCCCCCCCCAAGTTTCACTGTGGAAGAGAGTCTGCTCTGGGGCCTCTGGATGGTGGGCTCCACCGGCGGCTGGGAGCGGAGGCGCAGGCAGGCTGGATTCGGAGCGTCCACGTTCTGTCCAGCAGGGGGCGCAGTGCGGGCGCCGGTCGCTGCAGGGCATCGCCTATCACTATACGTGTTCTCAGCAGAAGGGTTGCTGTGGTGGGGTTTCCCCCCCATCCTGTGGCTTCCTCACTATCCTACCCGACTGTTTCGTACACGGCAGATGATCTGACCCATAACACCTTCCCAGAGGCATGCATGAGGAATTAGAGCTGTTCTAATGAGTGTATATTTGATCACCTTATAAATTTTTAAATTCATTTCCCTGAAAGGGTCTGTGTTTCTCTTTATACAAAAGAAAAAAGAAAGAAAGAAAGATGGCTTGTGCATGTCTCTCTCTTTCCTCTGGACTTCCATTAATGCTTTGTTGGGGTTGACTTGGCCTTATTCTCTCCTTCTATGTTTTGTTATGTATTTTGTTAACCTCAATCTTTGTATTTAACTGAGGGAGAAATTAAGAAACGGGTCTTGGTACATTTATTTGCCCTTCAATTTTCTGCTCAAAAGTAAGTGGTAGGGGCAGGCATCCTCTGCAGTGGCCGTCCCCAGTGTCCTCGGGTCCTGCAGAGAGCCTGGGCCCCCACCTCCTGTTTCAAAATGCTGGGTATGCAGGTGAGCATCAGAAGAGTTTCAGCCAGGAGAAAGATGCAGAGGCTGGGTGATGCTCGCACCTGCTAGTGCCTAGTTGAACTCTCAGGATGCAGGCGTGGCCTCACAGCTGAGACCAGTCTGAAATCAGCCAGGCAACAGCCCTTGAGCCCATCCTAACCTGGACGCTTCCCCTTTGAGCACAGGAGGGGTTCTCAGAGCCTGTGTTTCAGAAGGAACACCTCACACGCCCTGGTGCGGGAGCCCATGCTGGCCCTTGCGTGTCCCTGAGTGTGCACCAGCCCCCACCCGGCCCCCCCAGGATGCTCACTCTGAGATCAGGATGCTCACTCTGAGATAAGCCCCGTCAGGTGGGGCACACACGTTCTGGCCAGTGTTAGGTTGCCAAAGTTGCCTCTGGTTTCTGCCTCTCATTGTTTCTTAATGTGGTAGGTAACCTATAAAGGGAATTTGCCAGTGTTCTGGGTGAGTCCAAGTGCCTTACAGAATCACCCTGGAGGCCTGGGAAGACCACTGGAGGCCTAGAACAGACATTTGAAAATGTCCTCTAGAACTCTTGAGTATTTTTGTTAAAGGAACCACCACTCTGCCCACTCCCACCCATTCAGGCCACCTAATCCCCCCGCCGGGTCAGCCGCAGCCTCCTTCCTTCTTGTCGGCTTCTGTGAAGCTGTCTGCGGTCACTGCCAAGCAGCTATACCTACGCCACGGCCTCGGTCTTCCTTCCTCCTTTAATGGGCACCTTCTGGAAAGTTCCACCAAGAGCAAGAGAGTGGATGTGGATCAACCCACTGACTGTGCCAGCCCCCAAATGTGGACGTCCACAACTTCCCCACACCCCTTCCCCAGTCTAGACAGCAGTGAAAATACAGCCTTGCCTTTCTCTCAGAGGCTGGCCAGCATTAAATGAGATAGATTTTTAAATGCCTGATACTTAGATTGGTACATGGTGAGTTTTCAGAAACTCTAAACAGCTGTGTTCTTGTGGCAAAATATGAATTATGAGACAAAATCTGGTACACTGTATTACCAAAGACATCTGTACCACATAAGTTGGTTTTGTTTACATTTTCTAGCAAATGTGGCTTTGTAGTCTCAAAACCATCGGGTGTCAGGATACTAAAGTGCATGCTAAAAGGATAGGACTGCATAAAGGAGTGTACCCAGGCCAAGCCTAATGTGGACAGTCCGGGGACACGGCCAGACTCCTCAGCTGAGACGGAAACGAGAACCTGGCACCCCACTGTGTCTAACTTACGTATCCACTGCGGGCCAGAGCATGGCCCAGCCCTTGGGATCCCCAGCACGCTGGCTCGCTGACAGTGGACAGCCGTCTGCTTCCGTGTGTCCTGATACCAGCTCAGTAACCCAGAGCTGACATGCATGTGGCAAGATTTCTGACAGCCACATCTGCACAACCAGGACCTGCCCCAAGCATCCAAGAGCCCAGGTGAGACCAGCGTCTTCAGAGTCCTGGGAATCCGTGAACATCCAGACGACATCTTTGGTGGGAGCCTCTGAGAAGATGCTGAGGGGAGCAGGGCGCCTGACGTGCCACCTGCCGACAGAGGGGATGGGGCAGGACGTAGCTTGGGATTTGGCAGAGGTCTCAGCTTCCTCCTCCTTCCCTGGACCAAGGGGTCACTTGGTAAATGACAGCTTGGGACAAATACTGTCATTTGTGGTTTTTTCCACTCAGCAGCTACCACCACACAGCTTGTGGGCCTGGGTAGGTGGCCTCAAGAAGTGATCTTTGTTTTAATTTTGCAATCTTGCCTCGCTGACTGAGTTACTGAACATGTATTGAGTGCCTGCTACATGTCAGTCACTGTGATGGATGCTAAAGACACAGTAGTGACCCGAAGAGATCGGGTACCACTGGCACTCCAAGATAAGGAGAAGGTAGGCTTCCCCTTGCCAGGGGTTGTCCCCATGGCTGCAGCATCTTCGGGACACTGGAATCACGCAAGCTTGTAAGAGGGCTGCCCACCAAGGGACGTGTGAAGGAGGCAGAGTAGCTCTCCATGAGAGCAGAACAGGAACTGATTTACTTTACAGATGTCCCCCGTTCTTCTTTTAAAAGGACAAACGTGGAAACGATGAGGGATGCCAGCAGCTCGGCGTGATCCTGGAATACGTGTTCTCGGTGAACATTTTATCTGGCAGATTTGGGACCTTTTCCATGATCTGATCTGTCAGCGAGCTGAAGAGCTACTCGTTGTGGCTTTTTTTATTTAATAAAACTTTAAAAAATGAGCATGAGAGTCCCAGTGATGTTACCATGACATAGGTAGAACCCAGCACGGCATCAGTGTGAGGATGAGCTGTTCTTTTGACGGTGCAAGGAAGTCGGGGCTAAAATAAACTTCCAAAGGAAAATGTCACCATCGCCATAGTTTGTTTTTTTGTTTGTTTGTTTTAAGATTGTTCCTAAATTGCTTTCTAGAGAAACCCTGGTGATCAGTTACTGAAAAAAGGCACCCAGTTAAGTAGCTAAAGAGTGGCACGGAGGGAGGGTGCAGAGTCCCTCCGTGCCCACCCGGAGAGCCCTGCTCTGGGCCGTCATGCAGCGGCCCACGCAGACGCGCACTGTCCTGCCACCAGATTTCACTTCAGTTCCCCTCTGCCTTTTTGTTCCTCTTTCCCTCTACAGAGTGAAAGTAGCAGCAGTAGCAACATCTCCACCATGTTGGTGACACACGATTACACGGCAGTGAAGGAGGATGAGATAAACGTCTACCAAGGAGAGGTCGTTCAAATTCTGGCCAGCAATCAACAGAACATGTTTCTGGTGTTCCGAGCCGCCACTGACCAGTGCCCCGCAGCCGAGGGCTGGATTCCGGGCTTCGTCCTGGGGCACACCAGTGCAGTCATCATGGAGAACCCCGACGGGGCTCTCAAGTGAGTGCCCGGCAGGGCAGCTGGGGTTGGGGGAGCCTGGGAGGGGGCGCCCGTGGAGAGAAAGCTGTGCTGTGGTCAGTTGAATGAGTTCATTCCTAAGTGCTATGTGGAACCCCGAAGTGAAAATGGGCTGGCCTTCCCTCTCAGACTCGTTTGATGAATTCTTTTAATAACCTGTGTTTGCACACACGTGGCTTTTTTAAACCGCTAGGTAGAACACAGAGATATTTTAAGTCCCAGAGGTCCTGAGAGGGGAAGCTTTTTAAGACCCCCTAACTCGTTACTGGTTGTGCTGAGGGTGCGTGGGTGAAGATCATCATTCTGTAAGCTGCAGCTAAAGGTCTGTTATGCCATTACCATTACGCCCTATATATACTGGAAGATTAGTTCAGTTAAGAAACTTGAAACCAATTTTGCTGCATTAAGCATTATTTTAAAGGAAGCTGAATTCAGCTGCTGGTTTCAAACTCTGCCCTTCCCTGAATCTCTCTGGCTATGGGAGAGGACAGCCAGGTGGCTTCTGGGAGTGGAAGCATTGCAAACCTATGATTTTTAAGTCTTCAAAGGCTTCAGCCCAAAAAATCAGACTCAAGGGCACTAACAGTGGCCACATTCCTCTCCAGGCATGGCAGTTCCCCTGCCTGGGTTTGCAGCCCAGACTGGCCAGCATCCCAGCACCACCCTGTACCTCTGGGCTCAGCGTTCACACCCGGGCTTGAGTCCGGGCTTGAGTTCAGGCTACAAAGAACCTACTGTCCTTAACAGTCCCTTGTCCTGTTTCTCCTTGATATATGGAAATATTTTATTCTGGCACATTGTTCAAGAGTCCCGTTTTTTATTTTGCTTTCTCAAAAATATTCTTAGGTCCTGTATTAGGGTTCTGCAGAGAAATAGAACCAATAGAGTGTAGGGGTGTATGTATATTATAAGGTTGGCTCATACAATTGTGGAGACCGGCAAGTCCAGATCTGCACTGTGGGCCAGCAGGCTGGGGGCCTGGAAGAGCCAGTGGTGCAGATGAAGCCTAAAGGCATTCTGCCTGAGAATTCCCTCTTGCTCAGGGAGGCCAGTCTTTTTGTTCTAGTCAGGCCTTCAACTGATTGGATGAAGCCCACCACACTTTGGAGGGCAGTCTGCTTTACTCTACCAATTAAAATGTCAGTTTCATCCAGGAACACCCAAAATGATGTGTGACCAAATAACTGAGCGCTGTCAAGTTGATACATAAAACTAACCATCCCAGGTAGCTTTGTATTTTAATCCTTAAAACTTAACTTAAGAAATTGTTGGTTTTATATCTCTGGTTATCGAGAACCACAGGAAAGTTCTCCTCAGCAGAGATGACTGTTGCTAAAGGAATCTCAGTCCCCTGACAGCCGCCTACGTTGGACAGTCAGCTCTTCTCTAATGCTTTCAGGGAATCATTTGCTGAACACTGGGGAGGCATAATACTAGCAATGTGTTATCCGCCCCCTAGGAAGGCAACATCTTGGCACACAGCACTCCGTTTAAGGAAGAAATCTGAGAAAAAAGATAAAGACGGCAAACGGGAAGGCAAGTTGGAGAACGGTTATCGGAAGTCCCGGGAAGGGCTCAGCAACAAGGCATCTGTGAAGGTGAGCACAGCGCCTCCAGGGACCTGTGTCGCTCCTCGGGGAGCAGGAGGAGCCTGGACCGGGTCCTGGCAGCACCCCGTCTCCCTCTGCCCTGCGAGTAGACCCGAGGGCCTTTGTAGGGGGATGGTGTGGCCCAGGTATGCACCGGTGTTCCGAGGAACCAGGTATACAAGTGTACACCTCACTGGGCGCATGCGTGGCTGACAAGGACCGCCGCTAGGTTCCCAGAGGAAGCAGAGACTAGATCCCCAGAGGCAGGCAGAGCACGGGGCTCAGACCACAGGGGAGGTGACGAGATGCTGAGACACAGGGTCACCAGCTGCAGCAAGTTCCCTCGGCAGGAGCTTCAGCCAGCTTTACTCCTGTAACCAGAGTGCCTTAAACCTGTTCGGGTCCTGTTTGGAGAA
Source organism: Camelus bactrianus (assembly GCF_048773025.1). Taxonomy (NCBI): domain Eukaryota; kingdom Metazoa; phylum Chordata; class Mammalia; order Artiodactyla; family Camelidae; genus Camelus; species Camelus bactrianus. Next base: position 12,123,599 of record NC_133541.1, read on the forward strand.
AAAATATTTCCTAAAGGGAATCCAAGGACCCTGGGTCAGGACACCGGCCATTCTGCCGGAAGGAGGGGATCCAGGGATCCGCAGGACTCAGCTCGTAGGATGAAAATAAAGGACATCTCCGAGTTTAAGCAGCATTTTCGTGTTTATGGGTAGGAAAGAAAAAACTCTCCTCCATTTGTGTGACACGAAGCTTTCGGGTGCATTCAAAGGCAGTGAGATACCAGGCAGGCCAAGTTGTCTTTCCTCTCATCTTTCCACCATAGTTGCAGCCCTGGAATAAAACTAATGTATCTCAAGATAGCTTATGACTCTGGTTAATAGCTGTGTGCTCCTTCCATTTCAGCTTCTCAATCCCAACTACATATATGACGGTGAGTTCTGCTCTTTTGCTGCTAGTCTTTTAGGGGGCAGGTCTGTGGGGTTTCAGGACACTTGGGTGTAGCCTGTGGACATGGGTTTTCTGTGGAGCTCTGGGCTTGGACAGCATCTTAGGCCACACACGTCTGTTGGGGAAGCACTGGTGGGCACGGGAGGGGAGCCGGGTGACCGGCGTGACTGACTCCTTTCCGGTGCAGTTCCCCCAGAATTCGTCATTCCCTTGAGTGAGGTCACGTGTGAGACAGGGGAGACCGTTGTTCTTAGATGTCGGGTCTGTGGCCGCCCCAAGGCCTCGATCACCTGGAAGGGCCCTGAACACAGCACCCTGAACAACGATGACCACTACAGCATCTCCTACAGGTGAGGGGGCCCTTCAGGACAGTGAACGTGACCTCATTTCACTGGGACTGACAGTCGACTCCCTTGGTCACCTTTGGCCCTGGGATGCCCCCCTCGTGAGGGAATGTGTCACACCTGGGTGGGCAGCTGGGATTGAAATCCTACTTGAAACTGCCCGTCAGCACCTGAGCTCCTGGTTTCCTGTGTCCCCGAGGGAGAGAGGGGGGCTGGCGGCGGGGAGAGCTGAGCCGCCCTGAACCTGTGTGCCCTCCTGTGCGGCAGTGACTTGGGAGAGGCCGCTCTGAAGATCGTCGGTGTGACCACCGAGGACGACGGCATCTACACGTGCATTGCTGTGAACGACATGGGGTCAGCCTCGTCTTCGGCGAGTCTGAGGGTTCTAGGTGAGACACCCCCCATCCCCGCCACACGCACACACTCGACGTGACCAAAAGTACGTGACACATCACTTGTGGGCTGCAAGGGGCAGACCAGCCTCTGGGATGCCCAGGCGGGTGACCCCTGGGCAGGCAAGGAGCTCGGCAAAGGCCTCTACCCACGGCCGCTGAGCCCGGGAGCCTCTGGTGCCGGCCGCGAGGAGCAGCAAGGGGCATCCTGTGCTCTTAGCACTCAAAACGCGTTCTCGTCCGCAGCTTTTCCTTTGTCTGATTATTCATTTGCCACTTTGGCTCTAAGAGGAACTATTCTAAGTCAGACTCATGTAGAAGAGAACCAAAAGGAAGGAAAGGAGGGAGTGTGGGTAAGGCCCGTGCAGGCTCTGTGCCCGTGCTAGACCCTGACAGCCCTGCAGTCCTCCGATCCCTCCCATGAGCGTGAGGTGACCTCAGTGGGACGAAAGCCCTTGCTCTCCCCGTGCCCAGCAAAGCCTGTTCTCTCTCCTCAGCTGAACCCTGAGCTTCTGGAGGCAGAGCCATATCTTAGGCCATTTAGAATTTCCTATGGTTGCACTTGACGTGTGCAGATGCTCTGAACCACACATCCAGGCTGATTTTCAGCTTCGATTTTGCAGAAGGCCCTCTGTGCCATCAGGGATGCTGGTGGGCCCGCCAGCTACACTGGGTATAGGAAGCTGCTTCCAAGAGTGAAAATTAAAGAACTAAATTAAATAAATGAAGTAAAATAATTTTTTAAAAGCTAAGGAAAAGAAAGAAATAAAAGAACTAAAGGTGAACTGAGTCCAGGGACACCCTGTGTGTAGACAGTGAACACAGTTGTCTTAGAACTTCTATCTTTGTATCTTACTCCAGTGTATTTTAACCTCATTAAGTCAAAGGGTTCTGGGTTTTGGATCATGGTACAAGAAAGGAAGAAAACTTGAATTTGACCACAGATAATCATCCATGTTCTAATTTTAAAAGATGTCACAAAAATTATATAGTTGATTTCTTAAAAATAAAGCAGTAGTGAAAGCAAGGAAGTTTAGGGAGACAAGACTCTTCCTAGGAATATGCTGTCTTGTAGAAACGCGAGGGTGTGTTTATTTCTGTCGCACAAATCCATCTGTTTCTCATACTGAGTCCCAGCACACGGCATGGATTTTACCCTTCGTTCCGTGAACCACAGTTCAGATGCTCAGCGACCCCGAGCGGCTGCCGCGTTGGGCAGCACAGGGCTCTAGTCCCCACCCCCGAGAGGGGCCCGAGAACCAGGCTCAGGGAGGTGCCGCTCTTCTTGCAGGTCCAGGGAGTGATGGCATCACGGTGACCTGGAAAGACAACTTCGACTGCTTCTACAGCGAAGTGGCTGAGCTTGGCAGGTAGGACGGAAACCCGCAGCCCCTCCTGAGGTCGCAGAGTGAGAGACGCAGCTCTGTGGAACACCCAGAGAAAGTTACAGGGTGTATTTTGCCGGCAGTTGCAAGTTAGGCGTGTGACCTCTGAAGTGTAACTTGTAATCACCTTTCGATATTAAACGTTGAGGAATAAGGAAGACATTTCCAGTCCAGGTTCCAAGAGAGAACCGACACTTACTGCCCTGACCCGACCATTGATGGGGTGAACTGACGCCCGCTCTGCATCTAGGGTGGCGCCAGCTGCGCCCCAGCCTTTGGAGAACCCAGGGAAGGGGCGCTCAGACCCCTTCTTATGGGACGTCATTCTCTGAAACCCAGCTGGGAGATGCTGAATGTGTCCTGCAGGTTTCAGCTGCACCTGGCGATCTAGAGTGTACCCTAAGAGGGGGCTTCAACAGAGTAGGGCTGTCTCTCTCCAGACAGCAGCCAGGGCGCGGGCGGCAGCTCTGCGGTGCCCTCTGTCACCCAGGGTCTGCCACAGCTCCATGTCCACCTCACGTGGCCCTCATCCACCCTGCAGCGTTTCCTGTGTGGCAGGGGCGTCAGAAGCATGACACCCGAGCTTGTCCCTTTTGAAAAGCTTTCCAAGAAACCCCCCAGCAGCAGGCTCGCAGGTTCTGGTGGCCATTCCTGGGCTCCTGGCTGCCGGGGTCCATGCGCACACCTGCTGCATCAGCCCCACCTGTCTGCCAGCCGTCTGGCCACACAAGGCTCACCCTGCAGTCGGAGCCACAGGGATGTATCACTTCGTGCACCGTGTGACTGGCCTGGCCAGCATTCTTTTCAATTCTGTTGGTCCCTCCTGGACTTGGTCAGCAGGCACTCCCACCCGCACCCACACGTCTGGCCTCGCCTGGGTCCTGGGCCTCTCTCCACATAGACTTTCACCCCGGGCTTCCTCGTGTGATGGCTGGAGCATCCCAGGAGAGCAGAAGCTGTGAGGCCTCTCAGGGCCCCACTTCAGAAATGAACAATCGCGCCTTCTCCGTATTCTGTGGGCAGACCGGGCCACCTGCCAGCCCCGACTCCAGGCAAGAGGAAGAGACTCGGCCTGTCTGAGGGAGGGGGGCAAAGTAGAGTGCCCATCCTCGGCCCAGCACAGTCTGCCCCTGGCCACAGATTTACGTCTTTCCTCACATTCCCCAGCCCCCAGATCTCATCCTGTGGTGGCAGCGGGCTCAGATCCGCGGTCCTGGATCTGGTCCAGGCACAGCTGAGTCTTCCTGGGGGGGGGGGTTCATTGGGTGCAGCTCCTGAGACCACACACTAGAGATGAGTTACCAGCCCTACACACATATCCTACAACGGCAGGACAGAGCAGGGATGGCAAGAGATACTCCTGTCCAAAGTTGGGGAGGGCGTGGGGTGACCATCCATTCCAAGCTGCTTCACGTGGTGAGGAAGGTTTTCCACGAGAGCAAAGTGGAAGCTGCCTGGTAAGTCTCATGGCGTCCCTCCTGCCACGTTCAGAGGTCAGAGGGAGTCACGTGGCCTGCCCTTACACGGGGGAGTCTGCTTCCAGGAGGGGGAGAGGCGGAGTCGCAGGCTGGCTCCCTCGAGGCCATCGTGGGCCGCAGCCCCTCCGCGCGTGGCCGGGAGAGCAGGCTCACCTGCCAGAGGAGGCCGCCCCACATCTGGTCCATTCAGGGTAACAGAGTCTTTTCCTGGTGGCACAGGCAGAGTCCTCTGAAAGCTGTCTTCTCCACCTGCTTTCCAGGGGCAGGTTCTCTGTCGTCAAGAAATGCGATCAGAAGGGAACCAAGCGATCAGTGGCCACAAAGTTTGTGAACAAGAAGTTGATGAAACGTGACCAGGTCACCCGCGAGCTCGGGGTCCTGCAGAGCCTGCAGCACCCGCTGCTCGTCAGCCTCCTCGACACCTTCGAGACCCCCACCAGCTACGTCCTGGTTTTGGAAATGTGCGTGCCCGCCCGCTGCCCCTCCTCTCCCTGCCCCGGCCTCAGCCTCAGGTGGCCCTGTTGGTTACTCTCGAAGAAGGAGACAAAGTGGGACTCAGGATTCACAGGACTTCTGAGACACGTGTCCACTCTGAGACCACGGCCATAGGGCTTCCCGGTGATGGTGCCAGGAAGCAAGGCCTCTGTACAAGCTGCCCACACGGAGGCACAGGCCAAGCAACAGAACGCCCGCCACCCAGGCTCCCTTGGGGTCTCAGCCTCCCTGGAGACTCCACCTAGTTCCCAGAGTCCCGCGGGGCTGGGCCACCCTGGCTGAGACCTGCCTGGGGCCTCCAGCCCAGCCCTGGGGCCCATCCTGGCCCTCAGAGCTCCTGGCCCCCAAAAGGTGGTTACAATGGGGAGATGAGGTGCACCTCACCTAAAGAACGGTCTCCTGGGGGTGGCTCTGACCAGAGCAGCCCCGCTGGTCCCCAAGGTCCTCACTGGGCCCTGTGTGCTACCTCAGTAAACGCTCTGTCGTTTAAAGATAAAGAGTATGACGCGTATGACCCAGAGCAGTTTTGCCCCCCAGGGGACACTTGGCAAACATCTGCAGGCTTTTTGGTTATCACAGCTAGACGTTCCTCAGGGCACAGGGTGGCCTCGCAACGGAGAGTCACTGGCCCAGAGAATCAGTCACGCTGGGGTGGGGACTGCCCTTAGAACATCCCGGTCTCTCTGGACCATCTCGGCACTTAGCTTTGTTTAAATTCCTTTTCCTCCCTTTCAGGGCAGTCATTGCATACGTTTATTTACTTGGGTTTACAATTTCATTTCCATTGGCTCAAGTGAAACCTCTAGCGCCGTTTCGTAGTTCTTGACACGTTGTTGTAGGGAGAGGAGGCTGAGCAGGAGGACCGGCCGCTCGGGGCACGTTCATGGTGGCAGCGGCTCCCTGATTGCAGGGCCTCCCTCAAGACAGATTTTCTGTCTGTCATATCCTTAAAGAATTTGTAAGTGCCTCTACCCTACAGCCTTCATGGGCCTGTTCCGGCCTCTCTCTGGCCTAGCAAACCTGTGAGAGGGCGGGGGGCAGATGGGTCCTGCCCAGCGCCACCAGTTGTGAGGTCAGGGGACCTGGGCTCGTTTTCAGCCTCGCTCCTGTGGAATCCCAACCACTTTGGAAGGTTGCTGTGGGGCTGAGATGATGTCCAGGCAGAGACCTGGGAAGGGGCTTTCTGGCTCTGGAAGCTTGATGACTGACAGCTACTGCTTATCTTACTCAGGGAATTTTAACAGAGTCCTAGCGTGCTGGGCAGACTTCTACAAGACTTCGGTCTGCTTTAAATTTTCAGTGCATTTAGCTGTTATTTCTTTTCACTGGAAAACTAGATGATTTGGTCTCATCATACTGTAAATAGGATTTCTTTTCACAACAAATTACTCACAACCAAATTCCCATTGACAGCTCGCCATTACCATACAAGTGGCCGATATGTTCAGAGAGGCCAGGGCCAGAGCACACCATTGCAATTCCAGTCTTCACCTCCGAGCTGGGTGTCTTGGGGAAGTTATATACCCTCTCTGTGCCTCAGTTTCCTCATCTGTAAAATGAGGACAACTCTCTTCTTCCAGACTTGTCATGAGGATTAAGTGAGTGGATAGAAAGCATTTAGTCCCTGGCTCACAGCACTATTATGTAAGCATTTTTTAAATGTCGAAAGTAATGTCACAGTAGGAAGACTTTGAGTCCAATGTCTTGGACTTGGATCGCCTGCCTCTATTTACATTCCCTCATTCAGACCACATGGCCCATTTTCCAGATGACGAGACTAAGGCTGGGGGAGGTGGGCTCGCGTTATTCCCTCCTGCAGCAGGTACCTGCAGACCACCTGCTGTGTGCAAGGCACTGCCAAGCAGCATGCCCAAGTGGTCTGCACGTCCACAGGGAAGGGTTTGAGTCTCTGCCTCCCAGTTCCCTCCAAGGGTTCAGATGCCTTGTTCCTCACTTGTCTCCACGATGAGGTTAAAAAGAAATTGCCCTCCTGGCCCTGTCGTGCCTTCAGGTGGAGGTGTGAGCCCAAAGTGCCGACGGAACATTGACAGTGGGGCCCAGCTGTGATGTGTGTGTCGCAGGCAGGGCTCTGAGTGACTGACCGAAACCTAAGCAGATCTTGCACGTTCCTCCCTCTGCAGGGCTGACCAGGGACGGCTCCTGGACTGTGTGGTGCGGTGGGGGAACCTCACAGAAGGGAAGATCAGGGCGTATCTGGGTGAGGTTCTGGAAGCCATCCGATACCTTCACAACTGCAGGATAGCACACCTGGACCTAAAGGTTAGTGGAGTCGCAGGGACGGGAGGGCCACACGTCTGAACCCAGTGAGGCCACGTGGTACCTGAGGCCCACTCTCAGTCTGTCTTCTGAATCCAGGCCAGGAGCCCCCAGGGACTGGGGACAAACACGAGGGGTGGGCGATGGGGGCACTGATTTCTGATCTCTGTTTTTAAGTTTGCTCTCAGTGACATATAAATAAGCAATAAAGTACCAGATAAACATTTGAGGTCCTCAGACATTTCTTGCGACTTCAGAAAGTTCCTGTGAATCTTGCTGGGTTGGTGTGCGGCTGGAGCAGCGTGACTGAGACAGGAAGGGGCACGTTGCCGCTGCTGCTGCTAGTAGGGAGGGAGCACTGGCTTCGCCCACCTGCTCGGTTAACACAGCAGCCGCGTGCTCCAGAGAGGGGCCGACCCGGCTGAGTCAGGCAGCCTCTCCCCTCGGTGTTGGCGCTTTGTCCTCCCGTGGGCTTCCTCCTGTTTTGCACGTAAACGGCTGGCCCCCATCGACATCATACATTCCTGGTGAGCATCCCGCTTCAGCCTAAGATAGGGGCTGACGGAAATGACAGTTGTCTTGTCCTGTCTCCTAGCCCGAAAACATCCTGGTGGATCAGAGTCTAGCCAAGCCAACCATCAAGCTGGCTGACTTTGGAGATGCTGTCCAACTCAACACGACCTACCACATCCACCAGTTACTGGGGAACCCCGAGTTTGCTGCCCCCGAAATCATCCTCGGGAACCCGGTCTCCCTGACCTCGGACACGTGGAGCGTTGGAGTGCTGGCCTACGTGCTTCTGAGTGGCGTGTCCCCCTTCCTGGACGACAGCGTGGAAGAGACCTGCCTGAACATTTGCCGGCTTGACTTTAGTTTCCCAGATGACTACTTCCAAGGAGTGAGCCAGAGAGCCAAGGACTTCGTGTGCTTCCTCCTCCACGAGGACCCCGCCAAGCGTCCCTCGGCTGCGCTGGCCCTCCAGGAGCAGTGGCTGCAGGCGGGCCATGGCCACGGCCACAGCAAAGGCGCAAGTGTCCTGGACACGTCCAGACTGACCTCCTTCATTGAGCGGCGCAAACACCAGAACGATGTTCGACCTATCCGAAGCATTAAAAACTTCTTACAGAGCAGGCTCTTGCCTAGAGTTTGACCTATCCTGAAGTTCTTTCTCATTCTCTTTCACCTGCCAATCAGCTGTTAATTTGAATTGCAACGAGAACCACAAACCAACAGACCTGATCAGCTGCCGTCCGTGCATCGTGTGAAACTGTGAGCTGTGCTCGGGACTCGGGCTGCAAGCTGTGCTGGGGTGGAGGCCTTTCTCGCACATTCTGCGAGATTGGAGACAGCATTGCTGTGTCACAGTCTTTTATTCAGGTTTCTGCAAAAAAAAAAAAAAAAAAAAAAAAAGATAAAAAAGAAACTTTTTTAAATGAACAGGAATCGAATTTTGCAAATTTAACATTTTCCAAGATTTATTCAAGGAAGCAAAATGCCTATGTTCAACCACTGGTGTTAACGAACAAAACAGAGATACTGGACCCCTCTGGGGAAGGACACCCCCACCCCCAGCGGCGGCCATCCCCGCGGCCTCGTCCAGAGCTCAGGGTCCACCTGGCTCTGAGCTTTTCCAGCTGCCTGGTCTATGTGCCTCTCGCCGGGACGCCAGACTAGGCTTCTGAAACGTGCATTCAACCTCAAACTTTTGCATAAAAATAGAATGAATCGTTTTGCTCTGATGAAATGTAGGCCTTACTTGTATATAAGACTGGTCCTGCCTTCGGTCTGTCCTCTCCCCACCTGCCTTCCCTCCCGCTCCCCGCCCGCCGGCTGGGGCTTCCTCTGGGGGTCAGTGGGGTCTACCCATCCACCACCGAGGATATCAGGGTGGGTCCTGCTCCGCTGCCCCCTGCCCCCACGGCCCACCCCCAAGCCGTCAATCAGATTGTTGAGCAGTATACAGTCAGATGAAAATACTGTAAATGCACTCATTGGGGTTTTTTTTGGTTTTATTTCATATCATGTGCAATGTTGTGGCTTTAACATTTTATGCAACTATTTATGAAGACCTCTGTTGTACCTGTAATAAATATATAGAAAAGCACATACTTCGTACGGTGAGCTTTATGGTTTTGTGCGTGTGTCGGGGGTTGGGTGGGGTGGGGGGTCGTAGCCCTGTGCCATCAGTTCAAGGAGACTTAACTCTTCGTGGAATTTGTCAGTTTTGAGGACTGTAAAAAGTGATTTCATACTCTGAATATAAAACTGGATAATAGGGTAATGTTTTAAATTTTATTATGCTATTATTCAGAATGCCAAAGTATTATTTTTTTTCCCAAAATCAGTCTGGACATTTCCTACTTTTTAGACTTTTTGACATTCAACTTTCTGTACAAAAAAAAAAATTGGCTGGATTTTGAGCTTTTGGTAAGAAATAAATGCCAATTAAGCACTAGCCGCCTTGAGGCCGGCGTTGACGTCTGTGGCAGAGTTCACGCTGGTGTGGGAGGCCTTCCACAAAAGATGCTGGGTTTCTGGGCACGCTTGAATTTTTCTGGATGTCTTTTTATCTTTGTTGTGTGAAATCCACTTTAAGAAAAAAAAAAAAAAAAAGACCAGCCCGCTTTCCCAAGCCAGCCAGACACCATCAACTGGCTTAGTTAAGCTTTGCAGCTTCCAATGTATTTTATTTATTCTTTCGTTGGGTTTTTGTTTGTTTCTTGTAAAATTGTACAGAAACTTTTTAAAAGAAATTGGATTCAGAACTGGATGTGTATTCGTAACCTCACAACTTTTATTTGTGTGTTGTTTCATTTATTATTTCAGTTCCATTTTTACGTTATTTTGCATGTATATTTCTTTGTACAGAGACCTTCCGTGTTTACACAGTATGATGTGATGTAAATATTTTATTTTGCCATCAGTTATTTTAAAAAATTAAACATATTTGCCTGATTTTCGTCTTAGGCCTTTTATTTAAATGGGTCACTATTGAATGGAAAAGAGATCGCTGCGGGAAGAGACGGACGGACAGAGGCCTCTGGTGGGTTGGGGCGGGAGGTGGGAAGAGAATATTCTGGATGGGGAATTCACTGTGTGTGGTCCGAAACAGGAGCCAGGCAAGGTCCTGCAGACTGGGTCACAGCCCCGACTCAGAAGACATGGCGTATAAACCAGAATGTCAGCTGACTGCACAGTGGGGCTGCACCTGTCCTGGCTAGAGTGACTAAGGGACCCCCTGTTCTTGATGAGCATAGATTCAGAGCCAAGGGGAAAGCTGTAGCATCCTGGCCACAGAGAAGCATGAATAACGTGGTCCAGATGGACTGAAGAAAGTGAAGCGCTTAGGTTCAATCACCTGCGTTGGGAACAAATCCAAGGACCCACACCTGGGAAGACCCCTCCCCGCCAACCGTGGTGGCTACTGCCTGCTTCTGACAGCAGGTCCTCTCCCCTGGTGACCCCTGGCATCCCTCTTGTTTTGATTCCTTTTTGCTTTCTTGTTTTGAATTCACTACCCCTGGGATGGTGACTTACTTTGCTCAGCACACCATAAAGGTTTTACTTTTCATCTGTTTGCTGAAATCCCGAAGTTCAGTGTGAGAGGACGACATTTGGGCCAAGACCCTGGGTCCAGGCACGGGAAGCTCGTGCTCCCTGAGGTGAGTGCTTCCTCCTGGATCCCAGGGACATCAGTGCTCAGTGGGCTCTGAAAAGATGGAAACGCGGGGTCGGTTCTAACTTGAGCAACAGGGGAGGCAAGGGTCTGCTGGTTTTAATTGGACACTTGCTGAATGATGTAAGGATGCTTGTGAGTCAGCAAAGCATCTCGCAGGTGAAAAGTGGCCTGTCGCGATCACAACCCAGATTTCTCAAATAGCAAAATATTATTTTGCATGTTACTATTTATGTATTTTTTTTAAATCCGAGCATTCTCTTTAGCTCTAACAGAAAAAAGATCACCAGTATTTTAGCAACATAAATTATGAGCATCATCTTATAGCAAGTCATATCTAAAGGATATTAGGCCATCTTAGACCACTGGAAAGAAAGGTGCTTTCAACTGTACACTTTTCAGACAACTGTAGAGACAGAATTCGTGGGACTGATAGATTGCTCTGTGTGTACATGTGTGGTTTAACTTAAAAAAAAAATAAGATACACAAACCATGATTATATAGCTTAATACATTTCTATAGGTATATTTGTATCTGTGATTGCCATCCAAAGCAAAACAATCCAACATTTCCATCATCCCCGAGAAAGTCCGCCCTGCCCCCCCCAGTCAGTCCCTCCCTGCCACCCACTGGCGGACGCCTGAATCTTTCCCAGCTTTTGGCTGTTACAAATAAAGCTTCTCTGGACATTTGTGTACAGATTTTGGGGGGAACATTCATCTTCATGTCTCTGGCATAAATGTCAGACAATTTCCTGATCGTATGGTAGGTGCATATTTCATTTTTTAATGGTTTGCTAAACTGTTTTCCAGACTACCATTTTACATTCACACCAACAATGTATGAGAAATCCAGTTTCTTCACATCTCCAGTGTTTGGTGGTGTCACTAACTTCTTTTTTTTTTTTTTTTTTTTGGCACGGGGCGTTCTGACAAGTGTATAGTGATGTGTTACGTGGTTTTGATTTGCATTTCCCTAGTGGCTAGTGATGTTGAACACTTTCCCTGTGCTTAATTGCCATCTGCTTCTCCTCTTGAGTGAAAAGTCTCTTCAGATCCTTTGCCCATTTTCTACTGGAGTTTTGCACTTTTGACTGTTGAGCTTTGAGAGTTCCTTATATATTCCAGGTGCTAGTCCTTTGTCAGAGAAGTGGTTTACAGATATTTCCCCTAATTTACAGTTTGTCTTTCTATCTTCCTAACAGGAGCTTTCATAGAGGAAAAAGGTTTTAATTTTGATGAATTCCTGTTGATCAGTTCTTTTCTGGACCAAGCTTCTTGTTGTTGAGTCTAAGAACTCTTTACCTGGATTGAAGCTTTTTCTCCTTAGTTTTTTCCTAAACATTTTTAAGTTTTACATTATACATATAAATCCCTGATCCATTTGGAGTTAATTTTTGAAAAAGTTATAAAATATAGGTTGAGGGGTTTTTTGTTATTTTTAGTTTGCTTGTTTTCTTCTTTTTGTTTTGCAGATGGATGGCCAATTAATCCAGCATGACTTGTTGAAAAGGTACCCTTTTTTGATTTTGTCAGAAATCAATTGGGCCTGTTTATGTGGGTCTATGTCTGGGTTCTCGTTTCTATTCCATTGATCTAATTTTCTCCCCCTCGATTGATACCACACAGTGTGGATTGCTGTTGGTGTACAATGAGTCTTGATATCAGATAGACTGTACTGCTCCCCCTGCCTTTATTCTCTTTTTCAAAATTAGTTTAGCTATTCTCCTTTGCCTTTCCAGATAAATTTGAGAAGAGTCTTGTCTGTAGCTACAAAATATCTTGCTGTAAGTTTTATAGAAATTGCATTAAATCTGTATATCAGTTTGAGAAGTCTTTACTATGTTGAGTCCTCCAATCCACAAATACGTGGCTCGCCTTTTATTTAGATTTCCTTTAATTTCTGTCATCAGTATTTTGTTGTTTTAAAAGTTCTTGCATGTGTCTTGTTAGAATTATACCTAAGTATTTCTCTTTTAAGCAACTATAAATATTCTATTTTTAATTTTATTGTCCATGAATTCATTACTGCTATACAGAAATACAATTGATTTTTTAATTTTATCATTTGTTTTACATATTTGCTAAACTCCCTAGTTCTAGGTGTTTTTATAGGTTCCTTGGGATTCTCTACATGACTGTGTCATCTGCAAATAAAGGACAGTTTTATTTCTTCTGTTCCAATTTGTATACTTCCTATTTCTTTTTCTTTTCTTATTGCACTAGTTACAACTTCCCATATTATGGTGAATACAAGTGGTGAGAGCAGACATCCTTGTCTTGTTCCTGGTCTTAAGTGGGAAAGCGTTCCATCCTTCACCACTAAGTGCAGTGTAAGCCGTAGACTTTTACACTCTTTACCAAGCTGAGGATGTTCTCTGTTCCTGTTTTTCTGAGTTTTTACCATGAATGGGGGTTGAATGTTGCCGAATGTGTTTTCTATGTCAATAGATCATGTAATTTTTCTTCTTTAGCCTATTAGAATGATGCATTATATGGATTGATGTTTGAATATCAAGCCAACCTTGCATCCTTGGAGTGAACCCCATGAGGTCGTGGTGTATAATTCTTTCTATGTTTCTGAATTGTATTTGGTAATACTTTGTTAAGGATTTTTATATCTATATTCATAAGGGATAGTGGTTGTAATTTCCTTTTTTGTGTATGTACTTTTGATTTTGGTATAGGTACTGCTAGCTTCAAAAAATGAATTAAGAAGTGTTATCTCCTCTTCTGTTTTCTAGAAGAGATTGGGTAAAATTGATGTTAATTCTTTAAATGTTTGGGAGACTTCTCTAGTGGAACCATGTGGCCTAGAGATTTTTTATGTGAAATTTTTACATTATGAATTTGCTTTCCCGAATTGTTAGTTATTCAAATGACCTACTTCATAGATAGTGAACTATGATAGGTTGTGCTTTTCAAATTGATCTATGTTCTCTCTAGTTATTCAATCAATTATTGTTAGAAGAATGTTGAAGACTGCAACTATAATTACGGATTTTTCTGTTTCTTTTTTCACTTCTTTCAGTTTTTGCTACATATAATTTGCAGCTCTGTTCTTTGATGCACACACACTTGGGAGAACTATGTCTCCTTGGTGGGTTAACCCTTATATCACTGTGTGATATACCATTCTTCTCTCTAGCAGTTTTCTTTGCTGCAATATCTACTTTATCTGATACTAATGTAGTTACTCCTACTTTTTTAAAATTAATGTTAGCATCTTTTCCTATCCTTTACCTGTTACCATATCTGTATCATTATATATGAGTAGATTTCTTACAGACAACGTCTAGTTGGATCATGTTTTTTAATCCACTGTGCCCATCTCTGTCTGTTAATTGGTGTATTTGGATTATTTACATTTAATGTAATTATTGGTAGGGTTGAGGCTTAAGCCTGCACTTTTATTTTTTGGTTTATTGTTCTCTCTGCTTCCCACTTTTCCGTTTTCTTTTGCCTGCCTTCCTGTGGGTTGCTTGAGCACTTTTAGAATTTCATTTTGATTTATCCATCCTGATTTTGAATATATCTCTCTGTATAGCTTTAGTGGTTGCTCTAGGAATTGCATTATACATACATAACTCATCACAGTCTACTGGTGTCATCACTTTACCAGTGTTTGTAAAATATAGAAAACTTACGTCTCTTTATGTCTCATTACCCTCTCTAGTTTATAATTGTTTTAAATATTTCCTGTACAGACATTTAGAACCACATCACATGATGTTATAACTTAGTTTCAACCATCAAACATAATTTAAAAAACTAAAATGTATTCTACTTACATATATTTTTACTCTTTCCATTGTTCTTCCTTCCTAATATTCCAACGTTTCTTTACCCTTTCCTTTCTATTCAGAGAACTAGCTTTAGCCATTCCATTAGGGTAGTTCTGCTGGCAACAAATTCTCTTGGTTTTCCTTCATCTGATAATGCCTGTTTTTACCCTTTCATTCCTGACATTTCCCCTGGATATAGAATTCTGGGTTGACAGATTTTTTTTCTTTCTGCACTTGGAAAATGTGCAATGCTGCTTCATTCAGGACTTCATGATTTCTGGTAAGAAATCTACTGTCATTTTTTCCTCTTATAATTAAGATATTTTTCTCCCACTTTCAAGATTTTTTCTTTGTTTTTAATTTTCAGAAGTTTGCCAATGATGTGTCTTAGTGTGAATTTCTTTGTGTTTATTCTGAGATTCACTCAGATTCCTGAATCTGTAGGTATTGTATCTTTTGCCAAATTTTCAGTCATTTTTCCAAGTACGTGTAGAGCCCTGCCTTCTCTTTTTCTCCCTCAAAGACTCCAGTGATGTGAGTATTAGCCGTTTTGGGGGGGGTTTTTTTGGGGTTTTTTTGGCTCCACAGGTCTCTGAGGCACTGCTCTTCCCCCCGCCCCTCCCAAGCTACTTTCTCATCATTGTTCAGATTGGGTAACTTCTGTTTTCCTATCAGCAGGTACACCAAGCATGTCCTCTCTCCACTCCAGTCTGCTGTCGAACCCATACAGTGAGTTTATTTCGGTTGTTGTATTTCTGTGTTCTAAAATTTGATTCTGTTTGTCTTTATATCTTTTATTTCTTTGCTAAGACTTTTGATCTTTTCCTTTCTTTCAAGCATGTTCATAATTGTTCCTTGACAGATTTTTATCACAACTGCTTCAAAACTTTTGCCAGATTATCCTAACATTCCTGTCATCTCATTATTGGTGTCTATTGTGTATCTTTTTGATGCAAGTTGAGATTTTCCTAGTTGGTACGATGAATGATCTACATTTGAAATGGGGACATTTTAGATATTATTAGGTTATGAATTCTGAATCTCGTTTAAACCTGATTTCACTGGCTTCCTCTAACACCATTCCAGCAGGGGAAGAGGGCTGGATGCTGCTTCACTAATGGTGAAAACGTTCTGAGTTCCACTAGGCCTCCTCTGACATCACCCCAGCGGGGAGGGAAGGGGTCTTGTGATTGCTTGGTGGAAGTGAAAACGGAAGTGTAGGCTCCCCACGTGATCCCCACGGGTAGCAGGGGGGCGGGGAGTCTTGTTACTGCCCTTCAGGGATGAAAGTCCCAGCTCCCCATTTGACCTTCTCTAACACCATCTTGGCCAGAGGGTGGGGTTCCCCATTACAACCTGGCTGGGGTGGGAAATCTAGGCTCCCCACTCAGTCTTTGCTGGTGGGGTGGGGGTGCAGGCCACCATGTTTTCTGTCCTGTCCGGCTAGAGTAGGGAAGTTATTGCCTAAAAGTTTCTGTCTGACAAGGCTGACCCTTTCCTGGTCCTCTGTCTAGAGAGAGCCGGGTTTTGTCTGGACCTCTGTTGTTGGCATTTCCAAATTGTGCACTTCTTCAGCTCTGAGGCTGAGATGTACAAAGCAAAAAGAAATCCAGAGAACTACCACCTTGGGGTTCCTCAGCCCTGAGCTTTCTCACTGGTCTGCTTTCTTCTCTTCACCTTGCAGAGTCATTTTAAGTTCGTTTTATGTGGACTCAGGATTTTCCTTAGTTGGAGAAATAGGAAAAGTCTGTCTACCCCAGCTTCCCAGAAGCAGAAGTCCAGTGCCAATGCTTCTCTGTTTATTTGCTCATTTTAGGATTGTGTGATGTGGGTTTCCTGACAGGTACAAAAGCAACTGCATCATCTTAGTTTCCAAAGTGACCAATTTTATCAGTTATAAAAGGGAGAACTTCACAACCAGTAATGGTCAGAATTTAAGTTCATTGCACAGTTTACTATCTTACACCTTTTCTTGATTCGTTTCTCATTGACTCATTTCTTACTGAGGCCTTACTTAACTACCAACACTCGTATTCTCCTCCTGTTCCCCTGTAACCAGGCGGAATGTCCAGGAAGGGATAACTGATGAGAAACAGTAGGTCACGGCCGGGCTCCTGAGAGCCAGTGGTCTGGACAGGCAGCACTGGTCACGTGGCAGGACTGGGGGCCTGCAGGGAGCGTGTGGGAAGCTCTGCTCTCTGGAAGGATCTGTGGGGGAGAGGAGGGAAGATTATTGACTCGAGTAACTTCTAGAAGGCTGCATGCAATGAAATGTCCGACAGAAGTTCTGGGGGAGCAGAAAAGAGCACCGTGCCAGGCCTTGCAGCTCAGCAGGGTTTCCAGACTCGCCTCCGGTTGGGTCCAGGCGTCAGGTTGCTCTGGCAACAGCAAGGTCGCGAGCGGAGGGAACGATTCTGGTGTCATTTAAGGCAGCAGAACATTTGCTTCCTCAGAGGTCTCCTGCCTCGTTGGCCATTTCTTATTTACAAGTCAAAGCTTTTACAGAGGTTTCTCTTTCACTCTGTGGCACTCATCCTCTGGCCACCCCGCTTCTGAGGCCCCTTTTTCGGGACTGCTGAGTTTACTGGAGCACCTTCCTCCTTCCTCCTCCCATAGAATATGAAAGTTAGAGGGTTTACAAGGCAAAACCTCTTGTGAAAGGCCAAGAAAAGTGGAGACCTGAATCACTGCTGATAGAAAACCCCCATCTCTGCTACATTTTTGAAGGTTAAAAAAAAACCTCTTTCACTCGGTTTTACCCTATCCCTCGGTTTCTTGATGACTAAGTTAACCTCATGTGAATGTGCTTATACAGGAAAGAACAAGTCAGAACAAATGACAGAGAAACAGATTTAAGAGACATAGCCTGGGGGGGGGGGTAATAGCTCAGTGGTAAAGCACATGCTTAGCGCACACGAGGTCCTGGGTTCAATCCCCAGTACCTCCATTGAAAAAAATAATAATAATCTGAGAACTGCTGACACTGCTATGTCGTTAAGATATGGTAATAACCTGGTTTCCATGTTTATCTAAAATGCTCACGCCAAAAGAGAAAAGATGCAAAGCATCACTGTTTTGCAAACATGGAAATTCCCGACCAGTGCTAAGCTCTGTCAAGCCAGGGTTTGTTCCAGCAGGCTCCCCAGAGGTGAGAAGATGTCAGTGTTCCTTTATTTTCCTTCTCAATTTTATGGCCAAGTGGGTGAAATAGGAAATATAAATGAAAGCAGGCATTACAGCTCTGCAGGTGTTAAATTCACTCACCCCTACCCCTCTGACCTACCCCATTTTTCTTTGAGGCCACCTCCCACCTGTGGGAATTGTCAGGGGTCAGTTGGGAACCACCTTCTCTGGTGACACAGGCTCCTTCCCAGGCAACCTCAGTTGATCCCATGCTTCTGTTAACACTGTGTTAGTTGCCTGTGGCCTTTAACAAATCACCACAGACCACAAGGAACTAAAAACAACAGCGTGTGTGTGCAGTTGGGGCAAGTTATGAACAACAACATACAGAAAACAGAAGTCCAACTGCCATTTCTAAGGTGTCGGGGGCAAAGGCAGGGCACTGCCCATGATCCCTGTACGCAGCACCCTGCAGGGGTCAGGCGGGCCACCCAAGCCCCTCCCTTCCTCTCCAGCCTCACCCTGGTCGGCAAGAGCAGGAGAAAAGCCATCTAAACTACTAAACAGTTAAGCATTTACAAACACCATGTGGTCACCAGTGACAGTAGGGTCCTGCTTGGTTACAGGGGGACCTCCCTGTACTACCTTTGCAACTTTCTGTAAGCTTATAATTATTTCAAAATAAAACATTTTTTAAAAGTCTTGTCCTCTCAGAGCCAGCCAGTGGCAGAGCTGGCCCAGGACTCTTGTTTTAGGGTGACCAGCCCTCTCCCTCCACAGACCACTAAGACAGGCTTCTCTGGAACCACGAACATTCCACAGACAAAGCTGCTGGGACCAGGGACACCCCAAGAATACACTCCCCTCTGCTTCAGTAGCTGGAGTCCCTCCCCTTGTTCCATGGGGGCTGCCCCTCCCCCCACCTGGCTTACCTCTTCCCCTGCTAGGTCAGGGCGAGGCCAGGACAGGGGCAGTGGGGTGGGGGCAAGGAGGGACCCATTTCTAATATGTTTTAAAATAAAATACCTAGGGAAAATCTGGCAGAAGCTGCCCAAAATCTCTTCCCTGAAAACAACGAAATGTTGTTGAAAAATGTAAAAAATACTAATTTGTGGAGGGAAATACCACGTTCATAGATTGGATGGCTTAATGTTGTAAAGAGGTCAGTTCTCCTTAAGTTCACCTGTAGATTTAATGCAGTCCCAATCACAGCCCTAGCAGGTGTTTCTGTCGAAATTGATTGACAAGCCTACTCTAAAATTCATATGGAAGTGCAGAGGACCAAGATGCACCAAAGCACCCGTGAAGAGGACCGAGGAAGCCGGAGGAGCACCTACGGGACTGACTATCAGGACCTCTGACGAGACTCCAGGACGCAGGACTCTGGGATTGACAAGGAGGGACAACCCAGGCAGGCATCCTAGTTTGCCTTTGGTTTTTCTAGGTTGTGCCAGAATTCAAAGAGACCATGATTGCTTAGGGAAAGACCCTGGAATTCATCCCCCCAGTGAATAGCTGGTACATATGAGAAAGGCCTGGGCTGGACCCATAGGTCAGAGAATCATCAGAATGTTGAAGTCAGAGGGACTAAAACGCTCCTGTTAAGAAAAGAAGGCAGAGCGGTAAGTGAGAGAGGACACAGAGGGCTGGAGCCATAGGCTTGTTATGTAGACAGTGGTATCACTGTTCCTTTCAGAACATTTTTCCCTAAATTTCTTTCTCATTAACGTCCTCTCAGGAAATGTATGGTTTAGGCCAGCTGACTGGGTTAGCATGAACTTGTGTGACCCTGAACCCCAGGAAAACACTCAAGAGTCCCTGAGAATGTCCCATGAGCATGAACATCCAGGTCTCCACCGTCACCTTATGAGCATTGAAAATGCTCACGTTCAGGGCATTCAGAAAACCTCCAAAGATGGACTGAAACCAAACTGAAGGATCACTCGTACAATGGAAAAAAGACAGTCTCTTCTGCAAGTGGTGCTGGGAAAACTGGATGGCTGCATGTAAATCAGTGAAGTTAGAACACCTCCTCACACCATATACAAAGCTAAACTCCAAATGGCTTAAAGACTTAAACATATGACAAGACACTATAAACCTCCTAGAAGAAAACATAAGCAAAACATTCTCCGACATAAATCTTAGCAATGTTCTCCAAGGGCAATATACCCAGGCAATAGAAATAAAAGCAAAAATAAACAAGTGGGACCTAATTAAACTTAAAAGCTTTTGCACAGCAAAGGAAACCATAAACAAAACAAAAAAGCAATCTTTGAAAATATTTGTAAATGATGCAACTGACAATTCCAGAATATACAAACAGCTCATACAACTTAATAGCAAAAAAACAAACAACTCAATCCAAAAATGGGCAGAAGACCTAAATAAGTAATTCTCCAATGAAGACATATAAATGGCCAATAGGCACATGAAAAAATGTTCAATATCACTAATTATCAGAAAAGTGCAAATCAAAACTACAATGAGGTATCACCTCACACCAGTCAGAGTGGCCATCATTCAAAAGTCCACAAACAATAGTTGCTGGAGAGGCTGTGGAGAAAAGGGAGCCCTCCTACACTGCTGGTGGGAATGTAATTGGTGCAGCCACTATGGAAAATAATATGCAGATTCCTTTAAAAAACTAAAACTAGACTTATCATACGATCCAGCAATCCCACTCTTAGGCATATATCTGGAGGGAACTCTAATTGGAAAAGACACATGCACCTCAGTGTTCACAGCAGCACTATATACAATAGCCAAGACATGGAAACAACCTAAGTGTCCATTGACAGATGACTGTATAAAGAAGCTGTGGTATGTTTATACAATAGAATACTATTCAGCCATAAAAAAGAATAAAATAATGCCATTTGCTGCAACATGGATGGACCTGGGATGGTCATTCTAAGTGAAGTAAGCCAGAAAGAGAAAGAAAAATACCATATGGTATCACTTATACATGGAATCTGAAAAAAAGACACAAATGAATTTTCTACAGAACAGAAATAGATTCACAGACACAGAGAACAAACTTATGGTTACCAAGCGGGAAAGGGGTCGGAAGGGATAAATTGGGAGTTTGAGATTTGCAGATACTAACTACTATATATGAAATAGATAAACAACAAGTTTCTACTGTATAGCACAGGGAACTATATTCAATATCTTGTAGTAACCTATAATGAAAAGGAATATATGTATATACATGGATGACTGAAACATTATGCTGTACCCTAGAAATTGATTCAACATTGTAAACTGACTATGCTTCAATAAAATAAACAAATAATTTTTAAAATTAAAAAAACCACCTACAGACATGGCCATACACACACACACAAAAGGATCACTCATATAGGAGCAACTGAATAAGTCACGTTTACATAAGGGAATATTACACTATTTATTTATTAAATCAATAATGTCATTTCTCTGTGTGGACTTGGGAAAATCACCAGGACAAATTTTTTTAAAAGCACAGTGAAAGACAGGAAGTGTGGACCCCTGAAAGTAGGGAAGAAGTTCAAATGTTACTTTTATTTAATCCTCATAACCACGTGAAATTAATCCCATTAATAAGTGAAGAAGCAGAAGCTCACAAGCTGTAGAATCCGTGGTCTACAGCATGACTATAGGTGTTTAATTCTGCGGGGGGTCTCAGGAAGGATTTGATGGCTGACTTCCTCCTGGCTCCCTCAGTCCTGGGCATCTGTCTTGATCTGCCCATGACTCGGCTCAAAATGTGGTCCTTCGAGCAGCAGCAGCAGCATCACCGCAGAGCTGGTTAAGGAGGCAGAATATTTCCTGCCTGGGTTATTAATTCCAGCCATTCTTTCCTTCTTACAGCCAAAAGTCAAGACCAGCCTGTTGGTTTTAACCTGTGGAATGCATGTTTATGCACAGTGGCCAATGTAAACATCCATATGGTGGAAAAGAATTTAGGATGGCATCCTGCTCGAGACCTGCAATTCACTGCTGCCGGAAAGCATGTAAACCTATGGAGACAGAGTAATGAAAGGAACCCTGTAGACAAAGAGAGGACTGATCTCAAGTTTTCTCTTTACTTTGTGACTTTTCATTCCTTCATCCATGGCCCAGTGTTTCCGCCCATGCATAGCTATAAGAAATCAAGAACTAAATAAAATACATTCCAGCCTAAAAAAAGGAAGAAATGCAGAATGTCAGGCCTCATCTCAGTCCTGCTGAATCAGAATCGGCATTTTCACAAGATCCCTGGCGCTGCAGACGATCACTCCAGTCGGAGCAGTGCACACGGGGGTGAAGAGTGCTCTTCTGCTCTTACTGCGTAAGCTTCCGACGGTCAGTTCATTAGCGTCAAAAACACAAAAATGAAATCTTACTTCTCTCCCGTCAGTGCCGAGTTTTAAAAATGACAAACGTAAGGGTGGAAAGTTACCTGGAAATGACACAACGCACCCCCAGCCTGGATATCCTGAAGTAAATCATTAGGGGTGGGGGGGTTGGGAGAAGGGGTGAGGACGAGAACAAAGTCAGTGGCAACGGTGAGTCAGACGGGCCTTGAGTCTCGCTGCCTTGGTCCCATTTCTTCCAGTGAAGTAGACACGCCAGACTAACATTTGTTAGTCTTGCATGGTAAACAACACAGAGCACTTGTACACAGCACACTGAGCAACGTCCCGCAAGAGGAAAGTTTTTAATCCATAAATTACAGCAGCAACTTGGAAGGAAATTGAGGTCCTTGGCCCAGGGACGAGATTCTCGAGAAGAACGTCACCAGAATATACAGCCAGCCGGGGCCTTGGGAATTAAAAAGAAGTTCACATCCCAAAACACAGCAAAGGACTTCCTGCCCAGCCTCTTTCTATATCCGTTCTTCGCTGAATTGGTGACAAAATTTCAATTGAATGTTTGATAATGAAAGGCCAGTGCCAGTAAATTAAAACACTTAAGGCTTGACTATCCCACTCATCAGTTCTGAGTTGTACAAAAAAAATTTTAAGAATAAAATTAGTATTTGAGCTTTCCGTTCTTAATTGGCCAGGAGTCCTACAAGCAGCCAGGTGTTATTTGGTGAAGGAACTTTGTTAAGACAAAGCATTGAGAGACCAGTGAAAAGAGGAGCCAGTGGCTTTGATTAAGTCATTTCAGGGAGAAAAGGGGGTGGGATGGACAGGAGTAAATGGGGATCATCTCTTCTCTCTTGCCTTCATATTCAGGTGGGACCGATTTGTCCTGGTTTGCCTGGGAGGTTCCCAGTTTTAGAACCCTAGGAAATACCTTGGTCGAGGGCAAACCAGGACAACTGGTCACCCTCCTAACCTTTAAAGTGGGAATAATCAAACTGCACAGAAGAGCACAGGCAGGGTTCTTGGTCCCCAGCGGCAGTCTCCAAGCGCCAGCTGGGTCTAAGTCTGTAAGTCAGCGCTGCTGGGCCAGACGCCGTCTGAAGCACCCGCTTTGGAGGAGAAAAGGGGGTGGGGCTGGGGGGGGCAGTCATTTCCCAAACATAGGTCCACTAGTCCCTGATGAAAACTCTTCCAACAAGGGTGGTGTTTGTAAAACCCCACTTTTATTTGGAGAAGGCTCCTTGAAAAACCCTTGAAAATGCTTCCTGTTTTTAATGAAGGAGATCCCTGGAATATTGCCATGGGCTTTCGTAGGGCCCTTTTAGTTTAGATTTTATTCGTTCTCCTTCACCACATTATAATCTAGCCCCAAACCAAAACATCACCCCATGGGCTGCAGGGAGGTATTCATGAGTTCAGTTTGAGACCCTTCCCCAAGGGACAGGATGAGGTCAGCCTGTCCTAAGCTGCAGGCTAACCGGCAGGATGTCACGAGGTGGGGCCCTCCCAGCCTCATCAAAGGTACCATGTACGCTCGTGCTGAGCTCCACACAAGGAACAGGGCTCCCTCAAGTGTCCCAAGCAACAGGGGCTTTAAGCACTGGGTGCAAATACCTGGGAGTGTGAACGTCCCAGCCGCACGTGTCTCAGCAGCCAGGGAGGTGGACCTAAGAGTCTGTATCCAGTTCCAGTATGTGGGGTTTCCCCACACCACCAGGCAGTTCTCAGATGCCAGCTGGGCGTCCTACAACTCAGCTCAATTCTGACACTGTTTCCCACCTACCAGGGATGGATGGGCTGGTGCCAGTCTCATGTGTCAATATTCTGAATGTCTTTGATTTTAAAGCTTGGCTTCTAGCCACACATTCCCCATTGTTCTATGGAGTCACAACTTACAAATTGATATATAATTATCCCAACACATTTTGTTCTGTCGGGTTTACCAGCAGTGAGGCTGGGAGGAGTCACTGTGCTGTCCTAGGTTATTCATATACGGTAAATACGTTTCCTCCTATGTGGCCTTTGAAAATAAAGCATCTCGTGACACGCTGTCCCCAGAGTTTCTATTTGTTATAGCAATCTCATTCTCTGGAGAGACTGGTTATAAATGATATGAAATGATATATAAATAGATGAATGGATGGATAGGTAGATAGATAGATTGGTAGATGACAGATTTTTTTAAAAGCAGGATGTCAAATGGGGTATAGAGAACTTCCTGTGTAAAAAAAAAATGAAGACCATATACATTTATGTGTCAAGCCCCTCTGGTAGAATACATAAAGACATGAAACACCGGGGAGCGGACACAGTGGCAGAGTGACAGGGGTTGGGGGAGGATTTTCAACCTTAAGTCCTTTATGTACATCTTGGCTTTTATAATATATAAATCACTCTCAAAACCTCATTCTTGTAAATGCAGTGATTCTGGCCTCCTTTTAGTAACTACGCCAGCTGGTGGGTGACTTTTATTTGATGAAGAAAATCAAATTTATCTCTTTGAAATAACTGCTTATTTCATAGACTCTAAAGCTAATCTGTCATCATTTTGTGGAACTGAATATCAATAACCTAGAATGTCTTTCCATTCGTTTGTAAATTTCAACTCTTTTCCTCAAGTTTCACTGTCTGACCTCTGTTCCTGCATCCAGTGCAGTCTTTGTGTTGGTTTAAGAAATGAAGTCACTGTGCATCCTCAGTTCTTTAAAGCAGACAAAACAAATGTAGTTGACGATCATCATACTCCTGCATTCCCTTAACCAGTGGTCAGTCCTCCCTCTGCTGTGACCATCTCGCCCAGCTTGTCCCACCTGACCCTTCGCACACAGTGGGCCCCTGGGGCCGAGAGCAGGCTGGGCCTGGCTAAATGCAACTCGCTTTCTTCTCCGTGGGCGGCGTCATGATCCTGCGTGCATGGGCGGAGGGGGGGTTACCTCACCCCCACGCACGGGTCCTGACGTCCCCACGGGTGGCGGCCGTTGAGGAGGCCCGTTCCACCCCCCAGGTGGCAGATTCAGAAAGATGCGTTGTCAGGCTCCCCACCTATCCTGGCCCCGCATGTCCCAGGGGCGCAGGGGAGCCCCCTGCTTACCACACGCCAGGGCACTGGGCAAGGAGGCGCCAGCGCGGTGGGCAAAGCCAAGCTCCTCTTGTTCCCCCATTTGTACATCGGGGATAATAGCGCTTTCCTCGCAGGGCTGTTGTGAGAATGAAATGCACGAAGTCTCTGGAACAGCGTCAGGCACACAGTAGCACTGTGATTACTATTATTTGCAGGGAACACCAGAAGCCCGGCCCCGTAACTCTTGGAAGGCCTTAATACAAGGAGCTTGAACACGACACCCTGGGAGATGAGAGGGGCTTTCCTTTCCATGTCGTGGGGAAAGATTTTCTTATTTCTCTCCTAGGAGTGGACCGAGCTGTGTGATTTAAAAAATGAAGGTGGCATTTATTGCCGCCAGGTGTGGTGGGACAGCTGTATATATGTCCTATGTCTATGTGCACAATCACACAGGGAGCCACACACATGTGCACACACACTCGTGTGCACGCACTCACCTTCAAGGCAGAGTCGATGTTGCAAAGAACCAGTTCTTCGGTTACTCAAATCCTTGCAAGGGCGCACAGAGCCTCCCAAATTCTAAAAGAAAGAAGCTGTTTCGCCACCGACTTCCTCATTCTCTGTTACTTCAACCCACTGGTCTTCAGACGTGTGGATTCTAGAGGGAGAGGCACAGATGGACTAATTACCCTGGGTGTGCTCTGCTCCATGACAGGGACTCCCTCTCCTCCCCTTTTTGCAGTTGACATAAAAGGGAGAATCTCGGGGTGATGCTTTCTTACTGGGGAACATCGAAGGAACCTTCCTTACCAGGCCGGGCAGCCCCCAACATGCTCTGCTTCCAGGAGGCCAGGCAGACTCCTGGGGGCGGCCCCGGGGCTGCTCACGACATTATTTCCCTGGGAAAGCGTGCTTGGAAGGCCAGACCTCCAGCCTTGGTCAGTCTGTAGTTTAGGATTTTGTCCGTTTGTTTGCCTTTCCTGGGGCGTGCTGATGGTTCACAAGGCAGACTTCCTAGCGACGGCTGCGCCAGGAAAAGCCCAGGCCTGCCAAACCCCAGAGTTCCTAAGCTGTGTGCTGTTGGCGGGGAGTTCCCGCTAATGCGCTGAACTTGATTTCCCCCGCAAGTCCTAGTGTCAGCAAGATATTTTATGTGGCATTTACTTCTTGGCATTTGACAGAAAAGGGAAAACCTCAGGGTGATGCTTCTCACTGGGGACATTAAAGGAACCTTCCTTACTGTGCCCGGCAGCCCCCGACCACGTCTGTCTCCCGTGGGTGGGTGACAGTCGCATCTCACACCCCCTTCCCCACGCTTCTGGGTCCTGGTCCGGCACAGCTGCTCACCGTACTCCGGTCACACGTCCGCCTCCGCTCGCAGAGATTGTTTATGTTGAGAAAGTAGTCCCTCAAGGCCGGGGAGCGACCGCTGTCCAAGGGCAGAGATGGCAGGCGGGTTGCAGAGGTGATACTGAACACTTCTGGATATCGTGTGTGTCACCAGGCATAAAGCAAACTTGTGCTTCAAAGTCTACACCTGAAACGAACATTGTAAATCAACTGCACTTCAATTTAAAAACAACAGACAGAAAATTTAAAAAACAAAAAACCCCAAAACGAAGTCTGCAGCAGGACTGAACATGTCTTGAAGTAAATCTCAGACAAGAAAATCTATACTTTTAAAAGCAATTAGTGAGGGATTCCTTGCATTATGAATTTAATCTTTCTACAAATTATGTAAAAGTAATACAGCTTTGTGGAAACCAGGACGGGACTCCAACACCAACGTGATCGCTGTTGACATTTTGGTGATTTGTGACCTTTCACTCTTAGGCATCTGCATATTTTATATAGATGGATTTACAGCTTCATATCTTGTTTTCTAAACTGGAAGTTGCTTCCATGTGCTTCCAAATGTTAACACTTATAAGTCCAATGACTGCTTCTTGCCTTGCCTATTGAACACGTCCGAATTTGTTGCTCAGATTGTCCCAGCTTTGGTCGCTGGGAGCTTTTAGTAGTTGGCTCCTGTGAACCTTTGACAGGCCCCTATCCTTTTTTTTTTGGTGGTGTTTGTACTTCTTTTCTTTCTGGGGCTAAAAATACTTCAAGTTCATTCAGGTTCATCTTATATTTTCTCCACCCCAGCCACTCTGAGGCATCCTGGGTTTTTTATATTGGAGAATGGTATTCAGAAACAGAGATCTGAGTGCTGGTTTCATCGACTTACAGCTAACGATTTTTTTCTGTTCTCAGTGTTATGGATTTCTTTTCTTATCTTTATTACCTGCTATACAACAAATTTGGAAAACTTTCAGTATCTACTAAAATTATATATATTCATACCACATGACTCAACAATGTTATTTCTAGGAATTTACCCAACAGAAACGCATACATGTGAAAGAATGTACAAAGAAACTTTATCTATTGCCAACAACTAGAAGCAATCCAAGGGTCATTCAACAGTAGACTAAATAAATTGTTGTCCATTCATGCCCTGGAAGACTGCTTAGCAATAAAAGAGAGCAAGCCACTTGTGTATGAAATGACTTGTCTGAGTGTGAAAAACATTATTAAAGTGAAAGAAGCCAGCCACCCCCAAAAAATCTACTGTGTAAATTTATAGAAGATTTAAAACAAGTCAAACACATTTCTTCTGTTGGAAGACAGGATGGAAGCACCTTCGGGGGAATGGCGGGAAGGATTTGGGGAGAGCACGAGGGGACTTCTGGTGTGCGCTGATGCTCTGTTTCCAGATCCAGCTGGTGAGTTCATGGGTGGGCTCACTTTGTAATAATCTGTCAAGTTGTATACTTTTAAGATTTATGTGTTTTTGGAATGAATACGATATGCCAATCGAAAAGTTTGTATTTTTCAAAAAGTGCTCCAGATCGCCTCCTTCTCCTGTATGGCTGGCGTCTGGCCCACAAGGGGAACCACCTGTGTCAACTTTGTCCTGATAAACTCTGGAGTGTCAGCCATATCCCCACAGTCCCCTCCCCTCCCCTCCTCTGTCAGGACATTAGATCAGAACTCTCATGGGTGGGAATCAGGCTCCAAGAAAATCCTTACAAATTGCCCCTTCAGGCTCCAACACCCTCACCACGGGTATCCCGAGTGTGGATTTATTCACGGAAGAACCACCCCGTCTTCCCTCCTGTATTTCTCCTTTACTCTCACACCGCCGTGACATTCACATCACTTCCACACCAGATGTGTGGGTTTTCCCCACACCAAGCAGTTCTGTGACACCTGCTGAGTGTCCTGCAGGTAGACACTCTCTACCTGGTGGTAGTGACATCAGATCCCACAGTTGAAGGTCTCTGCCTCCCATTTCAGACGCCAATTGTAAGCAGTGGGTCCCCAGCTTACCCACAACTTCTTTCTGACTTGGTTCAAGATCAGAGGTTCTCATGACCTCCTTGCCGTTGGATTTGGTTATTTGTTAGAACAGCTCACAGAACTCCGGGAAACACATCTACCTGTTTACTAAAGGATATGCTGAAGGATGCAGATGCCGAGCCAGATGACGAGATGTAGGAGACAAGGTCTGAGAGGGTCTCTGCACAGTTGGGTGTGTCACCCTCCTGGTGTGAATGTGCTCATCAACCTGGAAGCTCCCAGAGCCACATACTATTGGGATTTTTATGGAGGCTTCTCCATGTGGGCATGATCGATGTTAACTCCATTTCCAGCCCAGCACAGCGCTGAAAAATCCAAGCTACTCATCATGGCTTGGTCTTCCTGGTGACCAGTTCCCATCTAGGAGCCCCCCAGCTTCTCCTCATTAGCACAGAACACACTCCTGTCACCCAGGAAATTCCAAAGGATTAGTACCGTGTGTCAGGAACCGGGGTCAAAGGCTTGGATTGGAACAAAAGATGTTTCTTGTGCTCTTACCAGTAGGAAATTACAAGGGTTTTAGGAGCTCTGTGCAAGGAGTTGGGGCAGAGACCAACATGTATACATTTTTTTCTACTATGCCACATCACGAGCCAGTTCTCAGAAATTTCTTTAGAAAATCTGCCCCTCCGTATCACTGCATTCTCTTTGGTATCTACTGCCTGTTCATCTGGGCTTCTCTGCTGAAATGTCCAATTTAATATCTGCTAACATCCAGCTTTGTCCACTTCTAGGAATCTTAATTCTTGTTCAGAGTCCAGATATTTCTTTGTAACAATTTCTCAATGGGTTCTTTATGAAGAGTACATACACACAGACACACACGCATACACACACAAAGGATTGGTTGAGAATGTCTGACCCCAGAACCTAAAATTAGAAATGAACAGCTTTCTCTATAGACATTTGGAGTGGACATCTCCTGCGTTGTCTGCCTGTTCTGGCAACAGAACTCTTCACTCCTGTGGGAAGTCCACCATGTGGGGCTGACCCTGCCTTCCCCTCCACCCGGATGCTGGGAGGGGCCAGGTGACCCAGTTCTGGCCAATGAGAGTACCCCATCCCTGTCCCCCAAGAGGAGCGTGTAAACTAAGCCTGCATCTTCCGGGGACTTTGTCCCCCAGGCTAACAGGGACAACTGTCTCTTTTTACACAGTTGCTAAGCCCGGAGGCAGTGACTCTGTATCAGTCACATGGAGAGTTTTCCAACTGAGACCAAGTAGAGACACGTGGAGATGAGAAGTGGAGAACGAGAGAGAGATTCAAAGAGAAAGAGAAAGGATGATGACGACACGGTTTAAACACTAGATTCAGCCATGTCTCAAACCGGAAGCAGCCCAGATGTGTTAGTAACGTGAGCCATGAATTCCTTTCTTGGTTTATGGCAGTCTGAGTTATGTCTCTGTCACTCCCAGCTGCAAGAGTCCTGCATGGTCTCCATCCTTACCTAAACATGGCTTGCACAGGTTGTGCACTGGGGTTCTGTTGTAAATCAGTCTGGAGGTCTGATGGCAACTAGTGTGCCCAGAAAAAAACTCTATTTTAGTCCAGTCTGTACTGTCTTCTCTGTGCTCCAGACCACCCATGTTTGAAGGACCTCTTCCCTCTTAACACTTGTATAGGGAAATTCTGTGTCACATCCTTGGTACCACCAATAAGCATCCTCTCAACAGTGGGGGCGCTGGGCATGGCCAGGGATATCCACTTGCAATGCCACATGCCTAGTATTTTGTGGGCCAGATAGTACCTAAAATTACAAATGCTTCTTACCATCTCAGGAGGCTTACTAGCCCATACTTCAACTATAGATGGAGATGCTAGGGATGTTTTCTCACAGCTGGGAATTGTATGTTTTGCCTTCTTTTGCAGACATGTTATGGCATAATAGCAATGCCTATCTGGATAATACAAGCCAACACAACTCCCACCAGCCTTTCCAGTCTCCAAAAGTTAGACAGGAACACTTGAAAATCTCTAACAGTGCCCAGAGCACCTCCTGGAATTGTAACTGCTTACCAACAGGCAGCCCCTCAAAGAGGAAGTTCAACAGACGATGTTACGTAATTACTTCTCAATTTTTTTTTTTTTTCAGTGGGACACTAGCCAGAAGGCAGGGGCTGGGGAATGCCCTCGAAAGTCTGAAGAGAGAGCCTGCCCTGACCACAGACATTAACCAGAGGCTTCTAATGGGAAGGGGTGGGGAGAGGAGGCCAGAGCAGGATGAGATCGGTGATGGCCCCCTAGTACCTACAATTTTTGAAGCTTCACACAAAATCTGCTTTTGATCATTGGCTGAAAATGAAAGATCTGGATTAGATGACCTCCCCCTCCTCCTTTAAGCACCCAATGGTATGTGTGGAATTCCACTCCTCATTCTGGAACTCATGTCACTGAGGGGCCGGGGTGGTCAGTGGCTGACCCTTCCAGGTGTGGGGAGTGAGGAGTCCGTAGTTCCCCCATAGTTATACTCGGGTGGTCAGAATGGCTGATGGTGCCTGATCGCCTCCCACGGTGCTTGCCTGGGTGCACAGGAGGCGGACACAGAGCACCCCAGACAGAGGCAGCCCAGGGCTCTGGTCGCTCCTGGCTTGCTGACTTCTTCCTTAGCAACTAGGAAACCAAAAGTTTCCATCATTATAATGTCACGAGGAAGCTGTTTTCGAAATGCCTGCTGATGACTTTTCCTCTTGGTCCCCTGGGTTGTTTCTCCTTTCCCTCCTCTTTCTGGCAGCCTTTCCTCTGGGAGGAAAAATAGGCCAAAGTAGTGAAGAAGGCTGATGGTTAAGAGAAGTCCCAACAGATGAGAAGGGGAAAGAGAGAGACTTCACTGCTTCTTGGGATCAAAATCTCTTGGGGATGAGAACGACTGGAAACACCAAGTTAGGGGAGAGAAGTGGGGCAGGAAACCCCTGGGCAGAAAACTTGTTTCTACTTCCCCCAGGTGCAGCCTGGCAAAAAGACTGACCGCCCCTTGGAGGATCCCAGACAGCCAAGGAGCAGGAGGACAAAACACCTTCTGCTGGTGGGCAAGTCCTTTTGCCCATCAGGACCCCCTCCATCCCTCATTGGTCCCTTTGCACCTGGCACGATTCAAGGAAGCACCCAGAGGGGCAGAAAGCCAGATGGGTGTCATGGTGGCTGACATTCGTTATGATCGTGATTTGCCTGGTCCTCTCTTTTTCCATTTGGGAGCCTCAGTCTGCCCCCTGGAGATACTGCACTTTTGTAAACCTAGCAGGGGGAGGGAGAGGGGACCCCCGCACACCAGCACCCCTCCCGGGTCCCTCCCCTGGGTTGGGGCACCGTGAGTCTCTCCTCCCCTTTCCTTCTTCATCTGCAGAGACCAAAGATGTTGGAAGTCTGCGGGCTCTCCCGGGAAACTCACCACACCCGGAGCTGAGTGGTTCTCAGACGCTCCCTGTTTACATTGAACATGCCTGCAAGTTACAGAAGCTGTCCATTTGTCTCTGACCTTTCAAGTTGCACAGGGAATTCCCATCAGAAAATCCTCACGTTGCAGTTAGTACAATCCCAGCAGTCCTAAATTTCAACCTTTTTTTTTTTTTATAGAGGTCTGGAGGAAGGCTCTTCAAAAAAAAATTTTTTTTAAAGAGGGCTTTGGAATACATTGCAGCCTGTGCACGTTGCTGTTTTGAGTTTTGTCTTTATACACAGAGGGCTCCAGCTGCCCGTAGGAGGTGGCGGGGGTGGGCGGAAGAGTGACCGTGGGGAGTGAGCCTAGTTTGCTATAACAAGCCTCAAATCAACCCAAAAAAGCAAAGCTGAATTTCTCTGGTCACTGACAGCTGTCTGTTATTTTTTTAAGGAAGCAAAGAAAGAAAAAAGAACAACTTTTCCATGCTTGACTCTAAGGGTACCCAGCCACAGGACAGACTAACGTTTATTCCATGATTTATGTCTCTTCCTTTTCAGTGGCTGCTGAAATGTTTTCTGACGCTTTGCTTCAAAGCAAACCAGTGAGTGCCAATGACTACACAGTGTGGTGAACTCAGTTCCTCTCCGGCTTCCTGTGGGCCCTGCAGGGTGAGACTGTCACTGGCCCTCCTAGCCCTCTGTGAAACCAGCCTGAGGTCCTTGCCTGTGTTTTGAGTCGAGGGTAATTAGGGCTCCTTCCTGCCCCACCTGCCCACCTCTTCTGTTTGCCCAGGCTGCTTGCTCCCGGGGCGAACAGCAGATGGTCCAGAACGGGCTTCACGTTTCTGGAGCAGGTGAAGGTGAACTTGCTGCTGCATGGAATTGGAATGATGGGCATGGATGTGCTTACCAGAAG
Source organism: Camelus bactrianus (assembly GCF_048773025.1). Classification (NCBI taxonomy): domain Eukaryota; kingdom Metazoa; phylum Chordata; class Mammalia; order Artiodactyla; family Camelidae; genus Camelus; species Camelus bactrianus. Next base: position 12,156,036 of record NC_133541.1, read on the forward strand.
GCAGAAGTCCAAGCTGCCAGCCTTAGAGTAAAAACCACATTTAGAATTCATTCAGAAGACTGTTGCCAACCATTTTTGGTCCCTGCTTGGGACCAAAACCTCTTCCGTCCTAAATGTGTCTGAAATGTGAGCTGGTGAGAAATACCCTGACCTTTAAATGGGTCAGGAAAGCAATGACCTAATTTAAATTTTCTCTTTAGTTCACCACAAGGATAAAGAAGAAATGTGGAAGGTGGAAAAGAAGGAGGATAAGAGAATCAATTGAGCAAAGAGGGGAGATGGTGTTCTCCACCGCAAAAAAGAAACGGCAATTATGTGGGGACGGAGGGGTTAGCTAATGCTATGGCAGAGATCCTTGGCAATATGTAAATGTGTTAAATCAACGCATTGTACACCTTACATTTTCACAATGTTATGTGTCAATTATAGCTCAGTAAAGCTGGGGGTAAAAAAAAGAGGGAGATGGGACGAGAGATGGGGAAAGGGAGATGTCTGGGGATTCTACCTCACTAAAGGATCAGGGCTCTGGGTGTTTTTGAACCTTGCTTTGTAGTATGTGGCACCAATTTAAATACTGTGATTATTTATGCTGTTTTTATTTTTATTTTCGAGATGATTGAATGGAAATGTGTGTGATTATTGAGTCACTGACAATGCTCATAAAGGAATCAAGCGTGAGACCAGAGACTCTGGATGAGATCATATCTGGGAGGAGATTGTTTCTGAAGTCTCGTGTCCTCACATCCTCACTACCCGACTCTTCAGCCTGACATGTTGATCACCATGTCACCCAAATCTGGTGACAGTTGTGTTACCTCAGAGGCACTTGATCCACAGTGGGTGATCAACATGTCAAATTTAAGCCAGTCCTTTAGATCTAGCAGCAATATCTGAGCGGCTGGGAGTCAAGAAAGGCTTCCAAATGTAAAACACAGGACTTGTTTATATTAAACATAGGTAACATTCATTGAGTGATACTTCCGGTTGGGATTCTGTCACCCAAAACCACAAGGTCCTCCCTTCTGTGTTATCTAAGCAGTGCTCCACTGGACACACCCACCCTTCTTATTCAGATCCTTTGCCCTCCTGCGGTGCCCTGGGTGGAAGAGCACCTTCTGGTGCATTTAGAGATGGTGCTTTAGACCCCACATAATTCTGGAGCTCAGCCTGGGCAGAAAGGCAAGCAGCAATCCAGCAATCCTCCCTGGTGGTTCACACAACTCAGGAATATTCTCTTGGCCTTTAGGGCAGAACTGAGAGCATCACCAATGTCCCGAGTGTCAGAGGGTTGTAGGGCATTTGTCTCAAGAACTGCGGTAGAAAAAGAAGACTTAAGAATATTGAATTCCTAAAAAATGTAAACTTCCTTTCATTTTTCTCTGACACAGATAACATGCCCACACTTCCATGGCTGTTATTTTTAAGATGTTTAAAATTTTTAAATGTTATGTACTGAGATCTCAGCCCTGACCTTGAACATGATGTGCTGAAAGGTATGGGGTCAGAACCTGGCTCCTACCAGCTCACAAGCTGCCTTCCCTTTAGTGGAGTTCCAGAGCCATTATGGAGTTAAAGACCTCGCTATGCATTGTTTTGTTGTAAAGATGTTGATTTATTTTTAAATTTTTTAATTATTTATTTTTTTTAAATTGAAGTATAGTCAGTTTACAATGTGTCAGTTTCTGATGTACAGCATAACAGTTCAGTCATCCATATACATATGTATATTCCTTTTCACATTCTTTTTCATTATAGGTTACTACGAGATATTGAATATAGTTCCCTGTGTTATACAGTAGAAACTTGTTGTTTATCTGTTTTATATATAGTAGTCAGTATCTGCAATTCTTGAACTCTCAATTTATCCCTTCACACCCCCTTCCCTGATAATCATTAATTTGTTTTCTGTATCTGTGAGTCTGTTTCTGTTTTGTAAATAAGTTTGTTGTCTTTTTTTTAGATTCCACATATAAGTGATATCATATGATGTTTTTCTTTCTCTTTCTGGCTTACTTCACTTAGAATGATGATCTCCGGATCCACCCATGTTGCTGCAAATGGCATTATTTTATTCTTTTTATGGCTGAATAGTGTTCCATTGAATAAACATACCACAACTTCTTTATCCAGTCATCTGCTGATGGACATTTAGGTTGTTTCCATGTCTTGGCTATTGTAAGCTGGGCTTCTATGAACATTGGGGTGCATGTATCATTTTGAAAAGTTCCCTCTGGATATATGCCCAAGAGTGGGATTGCTGGATGATATGGTTAGTCTGTTTTTAGTGTAAAGACATTGATTTTAGTGAACACTCTTTTTTGTTGCCTTTTCTTCCCTTTGTATTGGTAAGTTTCACTGTATTTACAGAGACTTGTGTTTGAGGGAGGCATATACACTCAATTTCTTGTGCTTATTTGCTGACTCATTTTAATGGCCTAAGATGATTGATTTATTTTTGAGGTCATCACGCAACCCACGTTTGTGGCTTCTCAGGGACTACTGAGTGTGTTATATTTTTCCAAAATAAATACTTTTTTGAAATGTATATGTGCATACTTAGTAAAAAAAAATATATATATACACACACACCCACTACATATATTGCCTAGTTATATATATGGTTATATGTAAGTATATATATTTACTATATATGTATTTGCTATTTGATATACACTATGTATGTAAAATAGTAAGTATGTGTGGCTTTAAAAGCCACATAGCTTTTAGAAGCTTGTAACAATAGCAAAATTCCCAAGCTTCTTGCTCTAAAATTTCAGCACTTCTCCTAGCTTTTCTGGTATTTCTTTTCATATTTCTAAATAATATGCCTTTTGTATTCTTTATCATTTTAGACATTATCTTTTGACTTCCTTTTATAAGAGATGACAATTTGTCTATGTTAGTTACTCTTTCCCACATTTTTATCTCTCCCCATCCTATCAGCATGGTCTGTCACAACTTTTTTTAACCTTGTTATGACTATGTCAGTATTGCCCATTGCCAAGCCAAGAAGTATGATGTAATATGTTTCCCATCTTGTACAATCGTTTGTCTTCCAGGAGTTCATTGCCTCTTTTCACTCACTTGCTTGGTTTTCTGTGTATTTTTATTTAATTTTTTTGCTAGTGAGCCATCAGCTCCACCAGATGCCTGCCATATTATTTTCCAAATGCTCCAATGCATTAATATGTAACCAGTTCCATTCTTCTCCCTGGAGCCCTCCCTTCCAGAACCCTCTGGCTTCCTGTCTCAAGCAGTCTGATTGATCTTGTGACCAGCTATGCACACAGCTGTCATCCAGGGACTGCCCTTGGCCATGCTCAGTGGTGTTATCAAGGCCGTCTATCTCTGTCTCCACCGCCTGGTTGGGCTGGCATCACACTGGATACAGTAAGACGGCTGTGATGACTGTGGCCACTCTCACTGCAGATCCTTCCCAGTGAATGAAGGGGACCAGAATATGCCACCCCCAAATTTGCCTTTTTGGCTAATGGATTATTTTGAGCTAAAGACTTATGAGAATCAGCAGACACAGGAAAAACTCTAAAAAACAGGGCATAAGTTGGGTTTTTTTGGTAAAGGAAATTTACATTTTTAAAATAAATTTCCATTTGTCAAGATGCCTCCCTCTCCTGTACCAGGAAGAGGAGGACTTTTAACTCTTATCAGTGGAGAAGGCATGACTTAAATCTGCACCACAAACCTTACTAAACCCTGGTTTACCATATCTTTCCTGGTCAGCTTCTCCTACATGCCTCCCTTGGCCAGAAGCCCCAAACCCCTCTTCTTTGTTTAGCCTCAGATGGCATATAAGCCCAAATTCTAGCCACCTCTTTGGGCTACTCACCACTGGGTGCTCCCATGTAATTCGTGATGCACATGTAAAAAAACTTCTGTTTTTCTCTTGTTAATCTGTCTTTTGCCTGTCTAATTTATAGGATCACAGCAGGGAAACCTAAGATGATTAAAGGAAAAAGATTTTTTCCCTTCCACTATCCTAGCAACCCTAGTGAAAAGTGACTTCTTTATTTTAATATCATATTTCAAACCCAGGGAAGGCTCCAGTCGCCTCTATGTGTGTGTCACTGGCCCCTTCGTGAACACAGCGATGAGGTGCTCTAATGGCCCTTGTGATTTACAGCCCCTTTAAGACATCATGGAACCAGGGAGTGTGGGCATTTCCTGAAAGAAGGGGCCCAGCCAACCCACCCCCTGTGCCCACTGCAGGGCTGGACCAAGGAAAGACTGATGGAGGGGCATTAACTTGGGAGCCGGGGGACCAGGGCTCTATTCTTGGTCGTGCCTACTGAGTAGCTCCATGACCTTGGGGAAATTGATGGGCTTCCTCTCGTCACCTCAGAGTCAACTCCCTTCAAAGGAAGGATCTAGAGTAGACTTTGTGCTATTATCCAAGATTCTAAAATCGTATCCTCTGTCCAAAAAGAGCTTGTAATATAAAAGGTGCTCTGTCTTGGACGATGGTGTAGATCACAAAACAATAATGGAAGAGTAATGGAAAAGAGAAGTGGAACCAGAAAATAAATGTCCCAAAACAATGATTTCCTTGATTAAACTTGTATTGTAGGCCAGGCCTTGTTAAACGTTTTATTTGGATTATCACATTTTTAACTTCCAAGATTTCTCTCTTGTTCTCTGATTAACCCAGTTTCAAAGCACCTTGTTACATACATCTCTGTGCCTCCATCTCCTCATCTGTAAAATAGGGATAATAATCTTACCTACTTAGTGAGATTTATGGTAAGAATTAAATGAAACAATGCATGTAAAACACTGAGAAGTACCAGGAATACGATAATCGTTCAGTATGTATTATCAACATTATTATTAGCTATTCTTCTGCTTGGTTTTCTTCCTACTGGACATTTGAGGGGGAAGCTTTCTCTCTCTGTTCAGTCTTCCATCTGCCTTCCCTCATCCAAAAGTATGATGCATTTATTTTTAGCCTACTGGCATTTCTTTGATTTTCCATTTCCCTGTTTTTTGCCTCTGGTCACAGTAGGGTAGAAGAGTCAGTGCCTTCAGGCAGTTTGCCACTGTTAACCACTGTCTCCTGGTTTTTGACTTTTCATAATTTAAAAATTTTATTTTTTTATCTTGTTTTATTTAACTCATGACATTACTCAAATGTTCACACTTAAGTATGTGAACTTTCCCTTCCTCTTTGATAAAGTGGTATGAACTTCATAAGTAATCCCCCATGTGGTGTCGGGACATAGGAAGGGCTGAATGAAATTTTGTGATGTCCCCCCCATCTCCATCCTCTTTGTGATAATGCGTCTCATGATTCTGGCTCTGGGTAGTCACTAATCAGCTTCATTCTGAGCTGGGCAAGGTAGTGGAAGCAGTACATCTCCTCTTATCAGTCAAGAAAGATGCGTCTAAGATGGGTAGGTGGGTGGGTGGGTATAGCTCAGTGGTAGAGGGCATGCTTAGCATGCATAAGGTCCTAGGTTCAGTCCCTAGTACCTCCACTAAAAAAAAAAAAAACTAAGAAAAAAAAAAAAAAGAAAGATGTCAGTGAAAGGTAGGAGTTCAGCAAGGTTTAAATGTTGGGCAGAGACAGCTGGTGGAGCTTTCCATCACATGGTGCAGCTTTAAACCACGCTTGAAGATTGGAGTGCCATGAGTGAACCAAAGAATTCTTTGCTGATGTGTTATCCAAAAGAGGACAGATCAAGAGCTTCCAAGAGCTCTTGTCATTGGCTCATTTATTCACTAATTTTGCAAATATTTATTAAATGATTTGAATGTGCTAGGAGCTGGGGACACCCCAGTGCACAAGACAGATGAAGTCTTGGGTGGCCTGTTCCACTGGGGTAGGGTGAAAGAGCTTTACTTGCCATCGAGAATTTTCTTCAGTAGCGCATCATTGTTATTCCAACTAACAGCCCTTCCTAATTCCTTTCTCTGTTGTCAACCCCGCCACAGAGGCTGAAAAAGCTAATGCGTGCTTCCCCAGCCTCCCCTGAAGTCCGGGTAGTCCCATGACACCGTTCTATGGAATGTTACTCAAGTGGTTGTCTGCAGGCGTTTCTGGGAAGGATGCCGGTCGCTGGTGCTGCCTCTTCCCCATCTTCCTTCCCTGAATTTGAACACAATGCTTAGAGCATCAACAGCCAACGTGCTGGAAGGACCAGGAGAGTCACAGGGTTGAGAAGCGGCGTCCAGCCTGCCTCTGGACTTCCTGTGACCTGAGATTCTTAGTCACTTTATCTGCCTTTGTTTAGGTTTGTTAGTTATAGCCAGAAACATTCTGGACTGACACCAAGACAGCAATCACTGTAAACCCTTTACTTGTCTTTTCCTTCTTAAAATGAAACCTCAAAAATGTTCCCATATTGAATATTCTTTTAAAAATTTAAATTACCATTGGCTGATCATTTACTTAATATTTATTTATTTATTTTAATATATGTTTATTGATGTGCAGGCGGTTTACAATGTTGTGTCAATTTCTGGTGTACAGCACAATACTTCAGTCACACAGGAACATACATACATTCGTTCTCATATTCTTCTTCACCATAAGTTACTATAAGATACTGAATATGGCTCCCTGTGCTATACAGTATAAACTTTTTATCTAATATACATATATTGGTTAGTATGTGCAAATCTCAAACTCCCAATTTATCCCTTCCTACTCCCTCCACTCTGCCTGGTAACCATTTACTTAATATTTTTGACAGTGCAATAAGCTTCTTTGACCACAGGATCATTATGGAGTAGAAAGCCAATCTGGCAGCCATCAACAAAAAATCCTTTAAAGTTCTACCAGCTTCAAGCTCAGAGTCCAAAATAGAGCTTGACAACCCCAAGAACTGCCATATGGCTGCTCCCTTGAGCAGAGGTGTGAAAATACTGACTCTATCACAAAAGGTGGAGAAAAGCAGAAAGATTCCTACTCTTATCTCAGTAAAAGGAGAGAACACAATGTCTGCAGAGACACAAACGTCATCGACTACTCCCAAGCCCCTGAGATTTGCTAAAAAAAACCATGCCGGATGCTGTAGGATTATCATTCCTAAAGGAATGTAATCTCATGTAATCCTAAAGGAATGTGATGTCAACCCAGACATCACAGAGATTCAAGCTGCAGCAAAGGCTAGCGTGATGACCAAAATCCTAATATTGCAGAGCAGGGGGTGTTTAGCAAAATACTTTCTGCAGGCCCAGTGTGACCCGGCACCTGTCCTTATAAGGTTTGTGAGCTGAGATTGGTTTTTACATTTCTCAATGGTTGAAAGTAATCAAAAGGAAAAGAATATTTTGTGACGTGTGAATATTACAGAAAACTTGAGTTCCAAGGTTCCTAAATAAAGTTGTATTGGCACACAGCCACGCTCACTTTAATTTAAAAATTATCTAGGGCTGCTTTCATGACACAATGGCAGAGCTGAGTGGTTGCCATGAAGAGTAAGTGGCTCACAAAGCCTGAACTATTTACTACCTGGCCCTTAACAGGAAGTGTGCCCACCCCGTTTCAGAATCTAGGGCCTGAGCAATGACCTATCCCATAAGAATAGGTCATTTTTTTCTACTGACTCAGCGTTTATTGAATCAAATGCTAAACTCCCTCTAGGCCTTAGAAACTGTTAAGACAGCTTGTCTTATAAAGTACGTATGATAGTGTTTGACGTCTAAGATCTAGAGATCTACTCTATAAAAAACATCGATAGTGTATAAAATCAACCTCAGATAAAGGGGCCAAAACAAGGAGGCAAGATTCTCTATGATACAGAAAATTTCCCCCTCTGCAGTTTCTTAGGGGATCACATGTTAAAATAACACTGAAAAGTTATACTGGTAATATATAATCTTGGAACATTTGGAAAATACTGAGATGTAAGCAGAAGAAAATTAAAAATAGCCTTTAAAATTATCACCCATGATGACAACTATTAATATTTGAGGGTTCATTCTTCCAATATTTTTCTGTGCATAAATATTTTTTCCACAAAATTTAGCTGCTCACACTGTATTAGTATTATTTCAGTTGCAATTGGTAAGAAACTTATCTTAAATAGCCTTAAGCTAAAAAAAAAAAGAAAGGAAGGAAGGGGAGTTGGCTCATGTAACTGCAAGATACAGGAGTATACTGCTTCAGGTATGGCTGAATCCAGGAGCTTAAGCAACATACTAGGGCTCTTTCTCCATCTCTTAGTTCTACTTCCTCCATGTATGTATTAATATCATATCATATCAGGCTCTTTCTTTCTAGTGACGAAAGGGCTGAAGAAGTCCCCATTGCACCTTTAATCCACACAGCAGCAATCCCTACAGGAGGAAAAAAAAAGCATTTTTTCCTCCAACAAACAAATATGAGTCTTTTCAGTGTCAGTCAATATCTTTGACACTAGAAGTTTTATTTGCTTCCTGATAAATAATCATTTAGATGCACCACAATTTTTTTAAATTGAAGTATAGTCAGTTACAATGCATCAATTTCTGGTATACAGCACTATGTCCCAGTCATGCATATACATACATATATTTGTTTTCATATTCTTTTTCATGAAAGGTTATTACAAGATATGGAATATAGTTCCCTGTACTATACAGAAGAAATCTGTTTTTTTAATCTGTTTTTATATATAGTGGCTAATATTTGCAAATCTCAAACTCCAAAATTCATCCCTTCCCACCTCCTTTCCCCTGGTAACCATAAGATTGTTTACTGTCTGTGAATCTGTTTCTGTTTTGCAGATGAGTTCATTAGTGTCCCCCTTTTTTCTTTTTTTAGATTCTACATATGAGTGATATCATATGGTATTTTTTCTTTCTCTTTCTGGCTTACTTCACTTAGAATGACTATCTCTAGGTCCATCCATGTTGCTGCAAATGGCATTATTTTATTCTTTTTTATGGCTGAGTAGTATTCCATTATATAAATATACCACAATTTTATCCAGTCATCTGTCAATAGACACTTAGGTTGCTTCCATGTCTTGGCTATTGTATATAGTGCTTCTATGAACATTGGGGTGCATGTATCTTTTCAAATTTGAGTTCCCTCTGGATATATGCCAAGGAGTGGGTTTACTGGATCATAGGGTAAGTCTATTTTTAGTTTTTTGAGGAGTCTTCATACTGTTTTCCATAACGGTTGCACCAAACTACATTCCCACCAGCAGTGTAGGAGGGTTCCCTTTTCTCCACACCCTCTCCAGCATTTATCATTCGTAGATATGCACCATGAGTTTTTAAACCAACCCGTTAGAGGAAATTTTTATCTCAGAATTATAATTATAGGATTAGATGAAATCTGAGAATCATCCAGTACATTTTATTCCTTTTTACAGTAAAGGAAATTGAGGCCCGGAAAAGATAAGTGATTTCTCATTATCTTAGTTATTGACGGCGGGGAGCCAGATCTAAATGGTTCCAAGATTCACTCTCTTCCAGCTGCTCTCTCTTAAATGTCAACCCTGAAGCAAAATGTCAGGCTAGAAAAGCAGCCAGCTAACGGAGTGTGCCTGCCTGCCCAGGGAGCCTGAAAAATAAATGAGTCAGAGAAAAAGAGCAATCTGGTTCTCTTCTCTCCTCCTGGGTTTCCTTCTAAAAATGAGGGTGGGAAGAGGGTAGAGAAAGCCACAAAGGCTGCTGTTTGTTTGTTCCTCTTTAACTAAACATAAAAAACACGCTTTGCTGGTTCATCAGAGCTGCAAGTCTAGTAACGCATCTGTAAGTTTTCGAGATTGTGCCTCTTCATATATTTTCACTTAATCTTCACATTATACAGCAAAATTGTTTTCTAATTAGTATATTTTATGTGAGGCTCCTGCTGTCCCTGTGATCTTAAAAAGCTTACCAGGCATGAAAGAGGAAGTGCCATCCAACAGGAGATGAATTCGTTGACCAGAACATCTGAGCACTCAGAGCCCATTTGCAAAGAAAGAGAAGGAATCTATCTGCAGACTTGGTGAGCCCAGCAAAGAGAAGGCAAGTGGACCGGAGGCCCTCAAAGAGGGGCATGATCCGTATATTCTGTGTTCTGCAAGAGCTCAGTCGGTGTCCACCAGATATTGAGCAGGAGACCCAGGAGAGACTGAGATCTTGCCCCTGACCTCTGGAGCTCACGGTCAAGTGTGAAAAGATGAAGACTTGGACAAGTAGCTCTCAGTGTACTGGGTGCAGTGGGAACAGTCGAAATGTATGAGAGGGCAGTGGAGCCAGGCTGCTAACTCATCATGGGTGATGATGGGTGGTCTGGAATTGATTCTCAAAAGAGAGCAGGCTTGAGCAGAATCCAGAAGGACCACTGGTGTCAGCCAGATGAAAGTACACCCAGGTAGTGCAAACCCCAAGGTCAAAGGCCAGAGACAGTGAGCAAGCAAACTGTAGGCAGGACTGATGTCAAAAATTTGGGAAAGAATAAAGCCATCTAATTTGCTGGGTGAAAAAAAAAAAAAAAGGAAACACTAAGTTCTGTCTGCTGGACCTACACAAAATTGTGAAGTCCTTCTCCACACACGCCACCTCTGCATCTTTCAGTTCCCTCTTCAGTTCTCAGATGCCCTCCGTTATCCCTCCCACCCCCTTAGGCTCTCTTTGCACTCTCCTTATCAACCTCTGCTCTTAGTAAGAGCCATGGCTTGATGACACTAAGGTGTAAATGACTGATAGGATCGTGCTGTAATTCAGTTGATTGATACATTTTTACAGGAGATAAAATTCCAGACCAAGGAACACACTGTAAATCATAATCCTAGGTGGACAGCTTAAGGCCTCAGTGTCAGAATCACAGAAGCTTCTGCCAGTGCCCTCTGGAAAAGCTCCAGGGTTCTTTAGGCCTGTTTCTGCTCCTGCCATGTTGGCCCCTCTCCCAAGGACTCTCTTGCTTTCTCTGCCTGTTTGGGCTTCACACCTTGGCTTCCCTAGACTTGCCTTGATCTGCTGATTTCTCAGCTTTGGCTGTGAAACACCAGCTTGGGTCTTGGCCTCACGCATTTGCTCAGCCTCATGCTGTGACAATGGACATAGTGCATCTCAGCCACGCTCTGGGCTGGCACGTTGCATGGTGGACCACGGTTCTCCTAGCCTCAGCTCATTCAGGAAAATGAATACACATGGCCTTTGGGGCATCACTGAGTTCCTGGGAAGAGATTTTTTTTTAGGATATACTTTCCATATGGCCCTGGAAGATGGGTTCAAATCCTTGACTGCCATTTATCAGCTGAATGACCTCGTGCCTCAGTCTCTTTGTGTATTGGTAATAATAATAGTATGTGTCTCAAATGGGGGGGTTGAATTAATTAATTCACCCAGAACACTTAATAGAGGCTGGCGTTTCATGAGGCCTCAATTAATTAATAGGTCATGATGATGGTGGTGGTGGTGATATATACATATAATGGAATATTATTCAGCCCTGAAAAAGAAGGACATTCTGACATGTGTTAGAACACTAAAGCATCTTGAAGACATTAATATGCTAAGTAAAATAAGCCAGTCACCAAAGGACAGATACTGTATGATTCCACTTACAAAAAGTAGCTAGAGTGGTCATATTCAGAAAGAAGTCAAAGGCAGAAAGTAGAATGACCATTGTTAGGGGTAGGGGTTTAGGGAGGGGGAGGAATGGGGAGTTACAGTTTAATGGGTACAGAGTTGCAGTTTGGGAAGATGAAAAAAGTTCTGGAGATGGATGATTGATGATACTTGCATATCAATGTGAATGTACTTAATGCCACTCAACTATATACTAAAAAATAGTTAAAATGGTAAATTTTACCCTGTGTGTTTTTTACACCAAAAAAAAAAAAAAAGGCAATGAATTTGGTTAAGAACAGTTGGAAGTGAGTATAGATGGGAAAAGTCCACTGATTCTTAGTAATATGTCCGATCACTGCCTTCACTCACATACTCACTCATGTTTTCATTCAAGGAATATTGGCTAAGTACTTTCTACACACCAGGCACAATTCTTGGTGCAGGAATTACAGCAACTGACCAGCAACTCCCTTTTCAACCTCCCATTTAGAGGAGGATGTTTAACTGGAGTTCAGTCAGTCAAGCAAATTTGCAATAGAAATGAAGATTACAATTATTTGCCAAAGGTGTAATGGGTTCCACTGTTCTCAGGACAAACATCAACTTGTCCTAGCCTGAGGCTGACCCGGATATGCATGAGTGACCCTTGAGTAAAATGAAAGGTTTGGCACAGCAATGGAAAATTCATTTTGTAGTGTCTTCAACAGTTCTGAACGTTCACATTCCATTTTCAGAGTTCAAATGGTCTAAGAAAACTTTTTGAAAACAAAAATTCTAAGAAAATATTTGCTAGAGTTTATTGGCCAGGTGCCCCCCACCTTCTCTCTCTCTTTCTCCCCCTCTCTTTCTTTCTTCTGATTTGGGCCATAGCAGGATCTTCCATGTGACTAACTGGAGTAGCATTTGCCCCGGCCACTCATTCTGAACTCTGCAGCATCACAATCAAATGATGTGCATCTAGGCACAATACTAGGCACTGACTTTGTTTTCAGCTATTCTAAGGTCAATGTTTTGGTGAGTGCAATAATTTGTGTCAACATTTCAGCTGAGACAATTGCTGCAGGGGCTTTGCTGACCTCTGAGAGTGTGGCCTCCCACCATACTCTCAATTTACCCATTCAAAAATATTCAATCTACGTAGTAGGTCCATGATATACGAAGTTAATATACTAGGCTCAACAATAGAGTTACTGTTCTAGTACAGCACCAGTTAGATGGTTTTTTTTAAATGCCTATGTGCTCAAGATGCATAGAAGGCAATGATGGTGTCATTAAAGGCAATAAAGATTTGTCAGTCTATATACAAAAAAAAAATCCAAGCTCTGAGCTAGACATTAAGGATTCTAGATCAGAATTCTTGCCACCAAAAAGCTCACAATCTAGGTATTTTTAAAAAGATGGATAACATCATTGTTAAGACAGGCAGTAAGTCACACTTGGGTAGACCAGAAAGCCAATCAGAAATCTCTATGTGTAGTCATATCCTCTAACTACTAATATTTATATGATGTTTATTATGTGCCAAGCAGTATTATAAGGTTTTTGGATATATCTAATCACTTCATCCCCATAACAACCCTAAAAGGAAGATACTCATTTGAGCTGCATTTTACAGATAAGAAAACTGAGGCACAAGAAGTTTAAATAATCAAGCCAGACCATGTGGCTAATAGCAGCCAGGCCAGGCGGTCTAGCTTCAAGGTTTAGGTCTGTAAGGAGCACAGTAAGGAGCCTCCCAGTCAGCTTTTGGAGTAACAATGAACATTACAGCAAACCACAAAATGCTGATTGTGAGTTAATTAGAAGGATTTTAGGCAGAATCCAGACAGCTGTGTTCATAAACATTACCTTGGGGGAGAAGGTGAAAGTTACTGGCTAATTTATTTCCAGTGGTTAAAGGACTTAAGCAAATTTTATTTTATTATACCACAAGAAATTAGTCCTGGTATTTTCAGCTTCTAGAATAGACCATTTGTACTCATACCCTTATTTATGTTTAATTACACAAAGCAATTTTAAGTCATTTATCTCGTATGAATAACAAGGCTTGATAAACCCAAGTCATGGTTTATGGCTATAGAAAACACCCGTCTGTATTAAAATCTGATCTGGATAGAAAGGACTTTCCCTCTATACATGCGGTAGAGTTTGGAGATACTTTTATTATCTTCTGTGAAGCGTTGGCTGCGAAGTGGTGGGGTGGCTGACAGATCAGACCTAGGTTCAAACTCTGTATTAGCATTTACTCAGCCTGTTTCCCCATCTGTAAACTGTGTAACAACAGTACCTGCCTCGTGGGCCAGTGTGAGGATTAGGTGAAATAATACAAAAAAAAAAAAAAATACATAAAAGGATTACCTAAGTGCCTGGCCTGATGTCAGCTGTCGATAAATCACTAGCATTATAGTAATTGCTATTGCTCTGATTCAGAATCTCCCTGGAGGTGCCAAAGACCTGGGGTCCTCTAAACATTTACTCTGAGACTCAGAAAAGAGGGGGTGTGATTTCTTGTAGATATGCTCTAAGTATACTGGAGCCACCTACAATTCCAGGGTGCTTTCCACATCTTCCTTTAGCTATGGAATTTTTTAAAAGGTGCCAAAGACATGCTACATGCAAATCTGTCTCTGGAACTGTGGGAGAGGAAGTGTTCACCAGGATTTTAATTTTCTTCCTTGTTCTTCTGGAAAAAAGGGCCCTCTGACTAGACAATAGTGGGTGAAAGAACCTTGCCGGAAGTGCCTTTTTATTGTTGGACTATTTATTTTTACTGTTTGCTATTTCCTTGGTTTTTTCCTTTTGATAAACCACTTTATCAGATGATTATAATTTTGTCAATAACCGCTCCTTAAGTAAACTGTGTTCTAAGTAAGTATAACCCCGTTCTGCTGACCGCGGAGGGAAATAAAGATCAGAAAATTTGCCCAATCTAGTGGACCGGGCCCTGGGCCAACAGCTGGATTCCAGTCTCGCCCTCCCAAAGCAGTGACCCATCAGCGGTACGGGCCAGGGAAGGGAATCCTGTCATCTTGCCAGGGGAGGGAAAAGGGACCAGTCCCCTCTCCCACATCATGCCATCCACCAGGTTTCTTTCCTTCCCACTCAATGGGCCTTCGATGTGAGGGAGGTGCGGGATCCGTCCTGATGGAATTCCCAGAATTTTCCAAGAGGCCGCGCTTGCATCCCACCAGAAGCTTCCCGCGCCTCAGCGGAGCAACCAGCGTCTCCGAGCACCCGGGTCTCAAAACACAGAGGGCGCGGAAGCCCCGCCCATTCCACCAGACCCCGCCCTCTTGGCCCCGCCCCTCCTAGTCGCGCCCTCCCATTGGCGACCCGGCAGGTCAGTCAGCTCCCGCCCGGGGCGGGAGCACAGACTGCGGTCTGCACCCCGTCCCTCCCGCGCCCGCCTGCCTCGGGGAAGCGAGCCGCGGCGCCGGCGGGCGGCCGCCGCGTCTGACAGACCCACTGGCCGAGGCTCTGCGCCCGTCGGCAGCACGCGGCCGGCATGGCGGCGCGGAGGAGCCCTCAGCAGGAGCAGGAGCGGGAGCGGTCTCGCGTCCCCGCCGCAGGTGGGCCCTGGGCCGGGCGGGGCTGGGGGGCGGTCTCCTCCGCCGGCCGTCGGCGCAGCCCAGGGCGATGCCCGCGCTACGAGGGGTGGGAGCTCCGGGGCGCGCGAGGATCCAGGTGCGCCCCTGACCTGAGCGGGCTGCTCCCACACACACCACCTGCAGGGTTTGGGGGGCCGTCGGGGGTGGAGGTCACATCTCAATAAGGCACTACAGCCTCGGGAGGCAGAGCTGTTCCGGGAGAGGCGGCAAGCGACCCGCTGAGGCAGAGCAGACAGGTTCCTGGAAAGAGAAAGCCCTTCCTGCCGTCTGGGGTGCGGTGGGGTGGGGGACACAGGCAGTGGTTGGGGTCGGGCCCTGGCGCCCAGGAGCGGCGGTGTCCCCTTCTCGGTGTCCCCTCCAGGAGCTCGATTGTTGTCGGAGGGAAGTAGACGGGTTTCGCACTTTGCTGGCAGAGGATGTGGCCCACACCTTCGCAGCAATCGAGACTCGATGAGCAGCAGAGAAAATCGGGCTTTTGAAACAGAAATGTCACCAGAGACAAGAGTAGCAACAGAGTATGGCCCAGGTCGCTGAGGTCGCGGGCGCAGCACCTGTGTCGCAGAGTCTTCGTCCTCGGCGGCGGGAGCTGAGCCCTCACTGCACAAGTAAAGGGTGTTTTCCTTCCCATCCTTTCCGTCCCAGGTCTGAGGAAGATGAACATGGCTGCTTCTCAGTTTTCAGGATATTCCTGGCTCTGTATTTCCCTGGAGGCCACCCCAGGGGTGAGAGCCCACCAGTGAATTTTGGGAGCATGCCTGTTCACAGAGTTAGGGCTCTAGATACTGCAGGGTTTATAGGAAGTTGCTAGGACTACTTATTAATTGGGGTTCTTGGTCCCAACTTTTGCTTCACGTAGCAAGCTGTTGGGTGTGGTGGAAAACAGCACTTGAGTCAGGACCCAAGTTCTAGACATTGTTCTGCCCAGGACTGTGTGCCTAGAATCCACCACAGCTACGGACTTCTGGGTCCTTGTCCACAGATTGAGGCCATCGGGCTGGCTGATCCTCAAGACCCTTCCCAGTCTAGAAATTCACGTACCTCCCACTCTCACAAGTTTGGAGAATGAACTCATTTTTCAATCTTTCTGCACCTTCCATTATTATAGAATTAGCCAAATATTTCCTGTGGGTGTATTCATCTGAACTTTTTATTATGTGACTTTCTTCCCTTCTCCCTGCCTTATTTTGGCAGAGAAAGCACAGTTGGAAGTGGGCACAGCTGGAAAAAGCTGGTTTGGGAGGCGGAAAGGTGTCTACTCTGGGCTTAATGTAATCCCCAGGAATTTTTCCTTCCGATTCACCAAGTTCAAGGTGTGCCAGCACTGTGAGCGCAGAGAGAATTCTTTCCTCAGCTGCAGCCTATGGGCACTGCAGTTGGCGTGCGGCAGTGGAAGAATGTGATTCAAAGATCAGGCTATGGAAAAGTTTTTTCTCCAAAACATAACCTCCAAGGACTTAGGAGCATAGTTTCCCTTCTTCGCTAAAAAAAAGTTTTAAAACCAGTTGCCAAAGCTGGGATGGGGACAGGTTTTTTAACCTACCCCCAAGTCTTTTGATAAGAGACCATGATTCACTTTTGAGATTAACAGCGAATGTTAACAACTAACATTTGACAATAAAAAACAGACAAGAGCAGAAGAAAACCCACAGAACGGGTAGGGATGGAAAGCATTTTTTGGTAGCCATTTTTGCTATTTCTCTTGAAATATTTAGATATGGGGAATCTTGAACTAACCATTTGTGCACAATATTGTGGGAAAGACAATGTCAGAATCAGACGATTAGACCGAGAAGAGGCACAGAAGGCCAGTTGGTGCAGGGCCTCAGACCCCTGAGAAGACAGGAGGAGCCGGGAAGACCCGAGTAAGCTCACCAATCTCAGCCTACCGCCCGCAGTCTGGCAAATTTGAGGAGAATGTGCACCCCACACTCCTTGTGACTCCTTCTGCCTCTGGCCACCTGCAGGGTTGTTAACTGTTCTGATTGGCTCAGGTGCTGCTGTGGTTTCTCCTCACTGTCCATCTCCATTTGTTCAGTAGGTGAGAGGGTAGAAACAAGGCTGCGAGGTTTCAGCCATGTTCTCAAGACCTTCAGGACTCCACGTGGTCCCCAGGAGCTGGCTTAGGGGACAGGAATGCCCAGTGTGGGATGCGGGACCCAACAGCTGGGTCCCCCACTCCAGCTAGACATGGAGCAGCTCTCTTTGGTTTTTCTTGCTTTCTTTTTTATTTTATTTTTTCTGTTTTATATGCTGTTCTGGCTAAAATTTTTTTTGGGGAAAAGAATCTAATACTAAACAAAAAGTTTAGAGAGAGTAGTAATGACTGATATTTTCAAGTGCTGCTGTCTCTGTTTATTACATGCAAAGGGCTTAGAACCATGCGTGACCCATGGGAAGCACTCAAAGGTTAGCTGCTATCCTTATGATTGTCATTACCTTCCACTATAAGGTAGTTGTTCTTTTTAGCCCCATTTTATGAACTGAGTCGCATACAAACTTGTATAAGACCCCCCGCTTCCTACCTAGACTGTTCTGTTAATTAAACTGTGAATTCCTCAATATTGTGGATTCCGGTATTGCAAAGCCATTCAAGGGTGATGACTTTATGTCTGAAGCAGGTGTTTCTGATGCCCCCATCGCAGTCTTTGGCCTGTTCCCTTGGTAATCACAGGTACTCTCCTGTGCAGGCAGGTGAATTTACCTGGTGGGCGCTTCTGTGTTTTACCAGAGGATGGGCAACAGATGGGGTGATGAGGATTGTGGGGCACACACCTTCCCTCCTCCACGCCGCCTGCAGAGGGGTGCTGAGAACTGAGCTTACGCTGGACCCGGGGCCTTCAAGGCCTTTGCTCTCAGGAGCCGACCCCCGAGCAGTGGGCGCTGGCAGTGGCCAGGGTGGCCACAGAGGAGAAGTGTGAGCAGCTGCGGTGCTTTGTGTGACAGTTGTAACCTTAGAGAGAAATGTTTTCCCTTCTTTAAAAAATAATTTGAGGGCTTAGGAAAAAGAAAACAAACACTGCAATTAAAAACACATGCCCACAATAGAACTGCTTAAAACCAAACGGCTCACAGCTGATATTTTTCGCCAGCCTGCTTGTACAACTTTTATACTTCTATGCTTACATTTCTGTGAGATGGATTAAATGCCAAATAAAATGTAAATTTTGGTTCCATATGTTTTAGTCAAGTAGAAATTCTTGATTGGCACAATCACATTTTTTAAAAATTAAATTTGAAAATGAGCTTTTACCTGGCTTGTTGGCCTGGGCGGGTGCTGGCCCGTGTGTCTGCAGCCCCCAGGGCTGGCCCTGCCACAGTCACAGTGGGGATTTGTGTTCTCTTCATGAGCTGGACGCGGAAACACTGTCCTTAGATAGTCTGATGTAACTTTATAGCCACCAGCCTGCAACACTGGAATGGTCATGGAATTTGCTCAAAGTTTCCAGCTAGTAGGTGGTGGCCAGGATTCAAGCCCTGGCAGCGTGCCTTCACCCACAGCAGGTTCTTAACCACCCGCCTGCTTCTGTCCCCTGCAACAGTTCAGGCTCGTACCTGGGAGCACTTGGTTTCCAAGGTTACCTCATCACATTTAAGCTGTTCTAAAGTTAGGCTGGGTTATTTTCAAACCACTGTTGTTGCTCAGGATAATTCACAGGTCTGGTGTACATGAGAAGAGAGATTTTGAAAAAGTCATTATTATCGAGCTAAAACTTCGTATGTTGTTCTTTATATGTGGTTTTTAAGTCTCTTATGTACCTTAGAGGAGTTAATGGACTAGTGTATTTGACCTTTCTGTCCTGTCCACTTGAATCCTCTGGTAAATGTTGAGTTATTTAGGACAGTCTGTTCTCAGAACTGAAGTTGTATACACATTTGTTGGTTTGTAATTAATTTGATGGAAGAACATTTAAATGTCACTTTACAATGAATCAATAGGGAAAAGTTTTTGTTTACACACTCATTTTTGCAGTGATCTTTTGTTGTAGTCTTACTCCATTTTTTTCTGTTTTTTTCAGTTAATTGAGCCAGAATAGACAGGTGCTATCAGGTTTAAAATATGAGGATAATAAAATGTTTCTGTTCATTTCTAGGAGACTAAGGAGTGTTGTCTGTTAATACTGTTGCTGGGATTCCCAGATAATAAACAAAAATCCCAGAAACCGTGGCATGGAAAATGCTACACTCAATGAATCTCTGAATTAAGAATTTAATAGTAAGTCTTTTATTGTTGATTTAACCATGTGACTCTGAGCCTGTGTGGAGTTGTTGGATGATAGATAATAATTTAACACACTTTGTTAGCTCTTTTTCTGCTTGCTCTGTTACTGATTTTTAAGGAATATTAATTAGGGTTTGTGTTCTGGCAGAGGGAGTGATAATGCAATTGTAAATCGGTTTCTCCAGAGAGTCATGTCCCAATTCAGGGAGAAGCAGAATCTCAGCCCCCTTCCCCCAAGTGGCAGCGGCTGCCTCAGATCCCTGGGCTTGGTCTCTTGGGAGGGGGGTGCCCAGTTACTGCGGCCCCCAGAGCGGTAAGATGCCTTCCCCACCTCGCCTGGCCTGCGGGCGCCCGCACTCTGGGGGTGGGGGGCCTCCGTGCCGCGGGCCCTGCCTCAGAGATCAAGCTGGACTTCAGATGTCGAGGCCGGAACAGCCAGAAGGGACCTAGCAGACTGGAGGTCCTAGTCTCAGCTGGTCAGACAGGCTGTCCTGGAGGCGTCGCCCAGGCCTGGGGTGGGGAGCCAGGAGCCCAAGACCATCCTCAACCCTTTTTGTAAATCTTGTTAATTGTAAATCAAATATAGCTGTCTTTTTCACTCTGAAAAAAAAAAAAGTATCCTGCCCTCTCTTGTGCCCATTACCATGGGCATGAGCCCCTGCTCCCTCTAGGTTTGGGGAGCCTCGGGGGCACACACCAGTTCCTGAGTGGCCCAGAAGTGGAGGTGGGCAGGGAGCTGGTTGGGGAAGCTGGTCGGGAATGTGACCTGAACCCTGTGTGTCTCTCCCCTAAGTTGGCGCAGAGAGGGTTCCCTGGAGCATTTAGTCTCCCGAGTTGAAGAGAAGTGGACTGAATTTCTTGCCTGGTGAAAAGAAACACCCTTTCCTGGGTCTTAGAGTAACACCAGGTGCCTCGGGGGGTCGATGGGTTGAACTGTGACAAGGAGGCCTGAACGTTGCTGTGCGATCTCTAAAACGACAAGAAACCTGAGTGCCCCGTGTCCCCAGGGTGGCCGGCCAGGACAGGTGGGAATGCTGGGGAGGAAGCAGAGCAGCTGATAGGATTGGGGTGGAGGGAAGAGGGTGGAGGGAGAGATGACCCCCATGGGTGGCAGGGGGTGAGCAGGGTCACCGGTCACATCCAGATGTGAAGGGCTGGATGCCACCCATGTCAGCAGCGAGATCAGCTCATTGTCATTTTACTTGGCACTTAACAAATGAACTTGGAGTTCAGGTCACAGCTCAGGCTGGCTGCTCACCTTGAAATGCAAACATAGCCCATGGAACTATTAATACAAGTGTTGGGCCCCTCAATTTTGCACCTGAAGCAGGGCAAGGCTTGGGTGTAGGGGTTCCTTCCTCTGAAATCTGTAGGAGAGAGAAAACTCACTTGAACTGAGAGTTTTTTAGGTCAGTTTTATCCATGGTGTATCCCTCTATTTTGTTGCTTGAAGATATTTGTTAAACTCAGTTTTGGGTACTCAGCTGATTGTCATGACAGAGGACTGGTATAACCACCGCTTGTAGACCTACCTTGCACTGTTCGTTCCTCATGCAGTGATATTCCAGCATCTTCTCCCACATGTGCTTCATTGGTTCACAGTTTGGAGCCTGGAACACGTGATGCTATAGTTCTCCCTCCCCTCCCCCTCCCCCTCCAGGCTTCTCAACCTTCCTTTTTTTTTTTTTCTCTTGCTGTCATTTTTAAACTGGTCACCTCCACAGAATCCCTTGTGGAAGAGGCTCTTTATCAAAACTCTGCTTTCAGGTCAGCTGGTGTAGTAGATCTGAGAACTCAGCACACACATCTGAGGGTTGGCGTATTTGCTGGCGTCTGTCAGGATATCCTGTATCTTCTGCACACGCTCAGGACATCTTTCCTGTGGTGCAAGTTTTGAGTAATGCTTTGGTTTACTTTAACTTCAGTTATTTCACAACTACGTAAAACCCTGTGCCTTGTGCCCCAATGTGACCATTCCACCAACATAACTTTGAAACACGTTAACATAAAGAGGCCTTTGGAGGGTGGAGGGAAAATGGTGGTTAATGGCCTGGCCTCCTTGTATTGGTTTATAAGGGAGGAAGCTGAGGTCCAGAGCTGCTGGGCTCTTTAGGACCAGACTGGGAGTTCCTGAATCCCTGGTGCCTGCTCATTCCACTACCTGGAAACCATGCCTCTAGGTGACCGCCTTACAGCCTCACCCCCTGCTTTATATTTACCTGGGTGTAATTAGGGAAAAGGAAAACACCCTGATGGCTCATTGTTTCTGACCTTCGTGTTAAAAGTCAGAAGGGACCAGCAAGATAGAGGCTCTTAGGTAAGATTAGGTATGGTGGAATAAAAGAACAACTCCAGATAAGTGAATCGAGTTTACTCCTCTCATGGCAAAGCTCAGAGGTGGCTCTGCAGGGCTGCAATGGGCTCCAGAGTATCAGAGATCCGGGCTCCTTCCTCTTGGTTTCCACTGTGCGTGGTTTTCATGCCCACAGTTACTTCCTGATCCAAGATGGCTGCTGAACGTCTGTCATCACACTTACATTCCAGCTGGTAAGGAGGAGGAAGGGCAAGGAGTCCACACCCCTCTCAACAAAGCCTTTTGAAAACTACACATAACACTTCTTACTGGGAAGTCACTCACATGGCTGTGGCCAGCAAGTAGGGAGGGTGGAAAGTGGCTTTTATTCTGAGTAACGATGTATCCAGCTGAAAGTCAGGATTCTGTTTCTGTGGAAGAAGACAGAACAGATACTGGGGGAAGTGGGCAGTGTCTGCCGTGGAGACACATGGACTGGGTCCTGACTACACCGATTCATTTTATTTATTCAACAAATATTTCACATGCTTAGCATGCAGGAGGTCCTGGGTTCGATCCCCAGTACCTCCTCTAAAAATAAATAAAAATAAACCTAGTTACCTCCCTTCCCCCAAAAAAGTAAAATAAAATAAATTTAAAAAAATGTATTAGCTGTCTACTATGTGCCTCGGCACCAAAAAGCAGAGAAAAAACAGACACAATTTCAGTCCTTAAGACCTTTACCTACTCAGGGAAACAGACACTAATCAAACAAACACCGTTGAATAAACTGTGATAAGTGCTGTGAAGGAAAAGGACACCCTGTGCTGTGAGGGAGCATAACCGGGATTCGATCAAGCCTGGGGGTTAGGATTGGGTTGGGGAAGCTTTGCCGCAGGAAGTGACATTTGAGCTGAGAGCCTGAGAATCAGTAGAGTGAGGAGTATTCCAGACAAGGGAAAAGCAGGGGCAGAGGCTGGCGAGAGGCAGGAGTGAGCCCTGCTGGAGGAACTGAAGGCGGCCCGTCTCCTTGGAGCGAGAGGAAGAGGTAAGAGACAGGGAAGAATCAGGGTCAGGCTGTGGGGGGCCCTGGAGGTAGGGCGACCACCCATCCCGGTTTGCGTGGGACCCAGGATGTCCTCGGATGAGGGACTTTCAGTGCTAAAACTGGGAGAGTCCTTGGAGTTCACATTAACAGTTGGGTTCCTTTATTATTAATTTCAGCAAAGTTCCTTGTTAGGTAGGCATAGCTCCCAGCCGTAGAAAAACAGCAATTGACCAGTAAAAGTCATCCCTCACCCTGGCCAGAGGGAAAGAGTTCAGAACACAGGGAGCACTTCCTTGTAGCTGGGTTACATGACCAGTGAGACGCTTCCTTATCTGGCATGATTTCTCTTAACGGTAATCGTGGAAATTAATTGACGTGTGATAATGTATCTGAGTGTAATGTAACCAACAGCCACGGCTGGAGGAAGCCTTGACTTCAGAGCAGTGATTCTCAGCACCGGGGATACACTGGCATCACCTGGGAGCTTAGAAAAAAGACGGGGCTCTGGGCCGCAGGCCAATAAATCAGAAAATCCAAAGGAGGAGCCCGGACAAGTGTGCTCCTCTGCTCCGGAGCAGCGCCTCTCAGACCTGCGTGTGTGCGTGAATCGCTGGGGCTCTTGTGGATCCGGGATTCTGCTTCCGTGGGGCCCAAGGATCTGTATCTCTGAGTGCCCAGGTGGCAGTGATGTTGCCAGTCCACAGACATCGAGCACAATGCTCTGTAATGTTTGACGAGTTTGTTTTGAAGCCACTGGTTTCTTTTTAGGAGAGTGGATCTAAAGCACCAGGAGAAGGTAGATGGGTCTGTGAGAGGAGGGAGAGGATGAGGCTGGGGGAGGAGGGCGGGAGGCCTGCCCTGGGCTGCCCGCCGCAGGGGGCCCATCCCGACTCCTCAGTGGGTTCCCTCGGTGGCTGGGGTTACAAGGTGAGGCCGGTTCCTGGTTCCTGGAGAACCAGCTCTCCGAGGCCTCTGGCTGGGACGGTGCAATAGGTGGTGCATCTGTGCCTCTTACGCTGGTTTAGGGGCCCTTCCAGCCCATGTCCCTGGCCACCGGGATGCGGGTCTCTCCTACAAGTGAGAAAAGCCAGAAAGATTTTTAAATAAAAGATGACACATCCATTGAATGTAAAAAGCAAAACAAAACAAAACAAAACAGCAAACACACTGCTGGCTTCAGAGTGGAAAATGGCTTTGGAGGAGGGAAGCCAATTAGAAGGATTAGTAACCATTAGCAACAGAGGCCAAAAGACTCATTATGGAAAAATCACTGCGGGGCGAAAGTGAAGCGTGGCTTGCCTCAGAGTTACCTTTAGTTCTCTCTGGGTCACATGTTTACAAATGATTTGTGTTGGGATGTGGAAAACAAGCTTAATCTTTAAAGGTCTAAGAGTTAAGAGACGGACAGTGCATCACGAAAGCCATGGCAGCTCGCGGCAGTAAGGCGAGTCCGGTAATGTGACATTTAGCAGGGATGTGTGTCAGCGCAGAACTTGTGCACATGAGCTGGGTAACCCCTTGCTTCCCTTCCCAGGTTCTGAAATAACTGAAAGGTGGACACAGGAGTCAGGGACTTTTTAAATGTCAGCTCGGTAATAAAACCCATTATGTCTTAGTTGTGTGGCCAGATGGGCTTGTTAGTGGTGCCTGCACCGCACTCACCCCTGAAAGGTCAGGCCTCTCTCCCACAGAGACAGCCGCCCCAGGGCACCTCCCTGCCGGCAGGCAGAGCGGGGAGGAGAGGAGGGGGCCAAGTTGAGCAGATGCTCTGACACCTGCCATCAGATAAGGCTCCCTCTGGAAGGAGTAAGGAGGGAGAGAGGTGGGTGGAGGCCAGTGCCAGGTCTCCAGGAAGGTTCTTCCATCTGGAGGTTTGAGGAGAGCAGGATGAAATTGCCTGCCCCCTCCAATTCAGCAAATGGGGAGACGCACCCCAGCAACTGGCCTAAAGGGCTTCAGGCTGACGGCAGGCTGCACGTGAGCTGATGGCTTTTTTATTTCTCAGCCAGTCAATACAAATACAATCACAGGCAGCATCAATTTGAATGCACCATCTAGAACAAGGTTTGTCCATCTCGGTACATGGGCCGAATCCGTCCAGCTCAGTTTTTATATGGCCTACAACCTATGAATGCTTTTTACATTTTTTAATGGTTGGAAAAAAATCAGAAGACGACCACTATTTGCTGACATGTAAAACTTACGTGAAATTCAAATTTCAGTGTCCATAAAAATGTTTTCTTGGAACACTGCCCTGCTGTGTATTGTCTGATGGCTGCTGTCACTCTGTCGGGGCAGATATGAGTAGCTGGGACAGAGACCAGATGGCTGGAGATGCCTAAAGTACATACTTTCTGACCCTGTGCAGAGAACTTGCTGACTCCCAAAGGAGAATGAAGAAGTGGTCATGTTGTTGAATTCTCTCCGGGTTGGGTCACACTCAGGACATTGTGTTCTGACCTGCGTTCTCCCTTCCGTGTGGAGTGGGTCCCAGGAAGTGATGGAGCTGATGAAGGGACCCCCTGGCCAAACCATGTCATGTGAGGACTGGTGGAAGGAACGGGGAGTGTTTGATCTGGAAGAGAAAGTCATGGTGGAAGTGACAGCTGCCTTCTGAGTTTGTGCTTATTAATTGTTTTGAATTCTTGGAACAGTTACTCAGGGAAGGCAGTTGTGTAGTTAATTCAAAGGGCACTGACCTTGAGTTAGAATATGTGGGTTCAAGTTCAGGCTTCTGCTCGTTTCCCTGGGCTTTAAAGATGCAGTGTGCATGTGACAGCCCATCAGGTGGCCAGGTCCACAGTGAACTGAGGTTCAGCTTTCATCTCAGAGGGGCTTCTGGCCAGTAGGGGACACAGTTGTGAATACCCCGAACTGGAAACGACCTGCAGTGCGCATGGTGTGCAGAGGGTGAATCTGGGGACAGATTTGTTCTGCTGAGGGGCTGGTGTGAATCAGGCCTCGGAGAACAAGCAGGATTCCAGCTCCTTCAGCCCAAAGCATCCTGTGATTCTGTGAAAGATCTAAAAGGTTATTGCGTGGAAGAGGAATTGGAGGTGTTCCTCGTGACCCCGGGGAGTAACAATTCAAGTTATGGCGACATATGAAGCACCTGTGTGCTCTTCCTGTGGAATCCACAGCAAGAGACTTCGGAAGCGTAGTTTTTTGGTACCTGGGCAGCTGGTGATCATTGGTCCTGGTGCTGCGACTTACAAGTCTGAAATAAAAGGGGAATTAAAAAAAAAAAGTTGTGGTGACAGATCTGGTCACACTAGCCTTTTGCTTAAAACCTGGCGAGGCCTTTCCTTGTTCCTCAGTCTGACATCAGCATCTCTAAGGGGATCTAGAGGCCCTGCTACCCTGAGCCTTGCGGGCCCCCTCCTTTTCCCGTCTGCGCTCTGGGTCTCCGCCCTGCCTCACATCCTTGGGGAAGCCTCCCCGGACTCCGGTCCAGGTCAGGTCCCCACGTTACCCCTTGTCCTCGGGAGCGCTGCCTTGTCATGCTCCAGACACACTAGGACAGTCCCTCCATGTGTGAATCAGTGCGGCCACCGCTGTGGCACCAGCTCTTGGCCCAGTGCCTGGCCCACTGGAACAGCTTCATCTGTAGTCAGAGAATAATGATAGATTTGACCGACAGAGAGGGAGACATAACGAAAAGGAAAGGGACTCCCACCCGAGGGCGAGGCCCACCCTGAGACATGTGGAGACACATGTCATGACGTGATGGAGGCAGATGGCGGCTGGGACCCCGCCGAGAGCTGGCTGGTGCATAGTGCCTGTGTGATCACGAGCACGCTCAGGGCTTATAGTGTTTGCTTTTCAGCGGTCCAGCCCTCTGTCATCACTGTGGGTCTGCGCCATTGGGAAGACTTTGGGGATCATTGAGGCCAAGTGATTTGTCTGCGGTTCTGCAGCTGGAAAATAGAGTCCTGGGCTTGTTCTGCCAGTCTGCTGTCCCCACCAGGCCAGGGCCAGGGCGCCTGCCAGGCTGGATAAAGTGACCTGGAGTTTTGGGACTCCCCGGAGAAGGAATTACAGCTTGCTCTCCGATGGACACTCATTCCACCTACAGCTTTTGTGTTTTTGTAGCTGGGTTGGTTTTAAACCTGCTCCACACAGTTCGAAAATTAAAGTGGTGGGTTGCATTGAACATGCCTCAAGATGTGCCCAGTACATGAAAAAACCCCGAGCCATGATCTTATGAAAAACACGCACACAGTCCTGCCAGCATTTGGCAAGGAGCAGTTCCCTGCTGCTTTTGCTGACTCTTGGCTGGCAACAGCCTTGGGGGACGCGTGCCCAGGCCTGTGGGATTGTGCGAGGAGCACTGTTCAGTTGGTTGCATGACGGGGCTACCATTGGGTGTCTCGCTGGTCATGACTCTCAAGATAAAAAGCTTTCCCGCTGGTGGTTCTCTTCCTCAGTGATACTGATCTTGTAGTTGTGGGTTGCTGCACACATTGTGAGGTGGGAGCCCGTTGTTCCTGTGCTGAGCAGGATTAATACCTGAAATACAGAAGCGTAGAAAGTCTTTTGACCTCACCATTTCAAAGACTGGTTAAAAGGATATGTGTTCTGAATATTTCCCCCATAGTGGATACAAAAGCAACCACCTCACCTATGGTTTTGCAAGAGTCTTTTCATTGTGCTATGCTGACTTTCAGAACGTCTCGCAGTCTCCCCGTGCTCTAAATTATTCAGAAGCTTGACGGCCTCGCAGGATCTGTTCTCTGTGTTCATCATTCTGTGTGCATATTGCTTGGCTGAAGTGCTTGGACCAATGCAGCATAGTTTGCTTTATCCTCGAGCCTGAGTTTCTCAGAACTCACCTCCAGGAGAGATGGCCCACCTGAGCATCCAGCGCACGGGGCCTGGCCTGGTGTTACTCTGTGTCCTGGCCAGAGCCTGCCCCAAGGCTGTGCTAACCTGTGGGCCTGGACACGCTGCCCGGTAGCCCTTCCTGACCGGAGGGCATCGTGCCACCAGACCGTGAGCTCCCTGGAGCCAAGGCCTGTGTCTTCTCACTTCACTGCCTGCCAACCTGGCGTGGCGCCCAGTCCAGGGTGGGAAGAGGTAGTGGAACCAGAGGGCAAGGGGCAGGAGGGAGGAGGGGCTTCCTGGGCCTCCTGGTCCACTGTACCTGGTGGTCTCAGTTGACATCTCTCAGCAGTGCCCCAGCCTGCCACAGAGGTGTGCTCGGCCATTCCGGGCTGGCTGCCCCTCCCACCCCCTCACCCTGTTTGCATCCTAACCCCTCAGTCTCTCTCTTAACCCCCTACTCTCCCATTTCTTGCTAGTTAGCCAGAATATGGCATTGCAGCCAAGAGAAATATCTGTTGTGTTTATTAAATTCAATGTAGTATTTTTCACTTTAAAGTGGTTTTGATTTTTATTTTGTTTTCACTAGATTACCAGTTTATTATAAAGAGATGTAAGTCAGGAATAGCCAGATGGAAGAGGTGCACGGGGTGAGGTGTGTAGGACGGTGCGCAGAGCTGCCATGCCCTCTGGGCGGGCCACCCTCCCCACGCCTCCGCTGTGAAGCTCTCATCTTGAAGTTTTTAAGAGGGTGATTTTACCATGTGATGTGTCTTCCCCCCTCTGCTAGCTCAGACATCAAGATTAAATGGCCTTTTCCGTCTTTAGCTCGGGCCTAGCTTCCCCTTCCGAGGCCTACTCAGTGGATCTTGATCTACCCCCTCTGCTTTGGGAGAAAGTCCGTGGGCCGCACACAGGTGGCGGGGGCAGCACAGAACCCCAGGGCAGTGCAGATGTGGGTAGAGAGGAAGGGCCACGTGCTGGGGTGGCGCTGGGAGTAAACTGGGAGGAAGTGGACCGAGCCCTGTGGCTGGCTGCTGGTGGGATGGGCAGGTGGGGAGGGCGGGCTCTCTGGACCCAGAGCATCACCACGTTCCCATCCCAGAGGCCACCCGCCTCCACGAGGCTCCGGGGAGAAGTGCTGTCGGCGTCATCACTCGGTTTCCGGCTCTTCAGCGTCTTTTAAGTTTTGTTTTCAGGGTTTTTTTTTTCTTTTTGGTTTCCTGTTTTAATGTTTGAATTATTTCAGTTTTGGTAAATTTTAGAGAACGGAAAAAATTCTAAGTAGAGTTTTACCACAAAAACACAGTGGCTTTTTTTTTCCCAGTTGTAGTCAGTGGTCCCACCTGCCGTGTACAGTCCAGGCGGTCACATACGCGACTTCAGGGTCAGGTCGCCACGCTGCCAGCTTCAGGGACATGTGAGCTCCTCAAGTGTTACGTCTGATTGTACAGGTTGGGGCCTTGGCAGGCTTCACTGCTGATGACCGGAGGGTGCAGGAGACCCAGTTAATCCACTTCCCAGTGCCACAGAAATGCCCTGGGCCCATCTGGTGCCTCATTGCACCCACCAGTCAAGTGGGCCCGTCCCAAACTATTAAAAAGAAATTTCATTTTTGTGTCTTGACAAGCACGAAAGAGGATCAAACCTGTAATTCCTGGCAATGCTTGTTTTCTGCCTCTTCATTGCCCCCCCCCCAATCTCTTGCTCTTGTTCTCGCTCCCGTTTACTCTCCAGGACCGAATCCCTGCTGGTGGAGTCTCCCCTCCTGTCCTGTTAGCCCAGTGGGCACCCCCAGGCCCGCTCCCTGGTGGGCAGAGTGAAGTCAGGTGGGCGGTGGTGGCCGCTCCTTGGAAGGCTGGCGGAGGATGGGACCCGTGAAGACGCTGACATGGAAGATTTTATTCCCTCCCAGCTGCTTCTGGGGAAATGAGATTTGACTCAGGAGATCATCAGAACTGCAGCCACGACAGTCTTGCTCAGCGCCTCGCTGCTGGTGCTCTCCTCTGTGTCTGTTGTTCTGAATTGTAATCCAGTTACTGACACACCCAGGAGGCCGTTTTACAATTCCCTTTTTAAAGTCTGAATTCCACTTGCTGCAGCAGAGCTGATGTGCGATTCACGCCACTCCAAGGCGGGACAGGCGCGTGAGGCGGTGTGGCTCCCATGTCACGTGCCCGTGCCAGAGCACTGGCTCTGAGGTTTATTTAATCTTGCTCTCCCTCGCGCTGTCCTGGGCTGTGCAGTAAGGGTGATGAGATAATGGTGGACCTGGGCTGGGCGCTTGCCGTGGGCCCGATGGCGAGCTCCCACTTCTCCAGCGTTTCCTGCAACTGTCACAGCAGAGGCAGATGCTGCAGTGACTCCGTGTCACTAGGGGAACCACAGTGAGAGGAGTCCTCCCCGTTTACCCAGTGCTGGGCCGCACACTTCCCTCTGCGGTTAAGGAACAGAAGCCTGGGGCGGTGGGGTCACCCACCCCGTGTATACAGTACACACGCAAGGGCGGACGTCCCTCACACCACAACAGCGTTTGCAGGACCCCAGCAGACAATTCCCATAAAACACTTAGCACAGGGTCTGGCACAGAGCAAAAGCTCAAATCGTAGCTCCTTTAATGATCAGTGAGGTCATGCTTTTTCCTACTGAAACATTCTGCTTCCTCTCCTTTGACTTAGAAGCCCCACTCCTGGCCATGTGTTCATGCTAGATTACACGAGCACCACGGGCTTGTCTGTGAGCCCGCTCTCGTGTGGCTTCCTGAGTCCTGCCTCCAGGAGGCTCCCCGATACCCACCCCTGCCCCCGCCACATGCTCCCTGGCTCGTCTCGGCTTGAGATACTTGACCGATACCTGTGGGAGTGTTGAGTGGAGGGAGTTAGTCTAGGTCTGCGTGGGGAGGGGGTGGTGAGCCCTCACATGTCATTTTCTGATAAG
Organism: Camelus bactrianus; assembly: GCF_048773025.1. Taxonomy (NCBI): domain Eukaryota; kingdom Metazoa; phylum Chordata; class Mammalia; order Artiodactyla; family Camelidae; genus Camelus; species Camelus bactrianus. Next base: position 12,186,476 of record NC_133541.1, read on the forward strand.
TGATTCTATCTCCCTTCCTTGGGTTGGAGGCGGGGTTTAATTTCAAGGGCTATAGGCTAGGGAAGTGTGTGCGTGTGTGTGTGTGTGCATGTGTAGGAGTTAGGAGACCAAAATCTGCAGTGGGTCCCCGTGGAAGCCCCAGGCAGCTGCCAAGAGGCCTCATGCTCAGAAGAAGGCCCCATTTCAGGGATCTCAAATCAAATGCCCCAAGGGGCTGGGCAGTATCTTTTAAGAATGCAGCATGTTGGCTGGAGTCTGTGACAAGTTAGAGCAGGGCCCCCCAGAAGGGCAGCCGCCTGTCCCTGTCACGGCAAGCCCTCCAAATCTGCACAAAAATGAGGGCAGCGCAGCGGGAAGCAGGCAGATGCTCTGAAAGGCTCTTCACAGAAGAAGAGATGTGGACATGTTACCACAGTGAGAAGCCACGACCTGGACTGGGGTTTCGGAAAACAGAGGCTCCAGTGCATGTGGCAGGAATGTTGACTGACAGTTTGCTTTGGAAGGCACTTTGGCAATATCTGTCACAACTGGAAATGTGCACATGCTTTGACCCAGAGTTTCCTCTTCTAGAAATCATGCTAAGTGTGAAAGCTACCGTGAGTCCACAAGGACTGTTGGAGGAGAATGTTGGTCTCAGCAATGTTTGTAAGAGTGAAAAACGGGAAACGACCCAAATGCTTTATGTCCTATGTGATGATCTATTTTTATACTGAAATATTACACATTTGTTAAAAAGAATAATGTAGATCTAATGTAATGACATGGAAAGGTGTCCAATTTGTGTGAAGAGAAAACACAAACTGTAAAATGTTGTGTAATATAGTCCATTTCCTAGCTTTGAAAATTCAGGGTTTTCAAAGTTAGGAAATCAGTCTGAATTAATAAAAGTCTAAATTAGAAGTGTAAAGGCATGATAGCTTACATTTTTCAACAGTTCACTTAAAAATGTCTCCTAAATACCTAGGTAGGAGTAAATGTATAATTGCTAATCATTTGTCCTAAACAGGTAAGCGCCTGCTTTTGAAAATGTCCTTTTAAGTAACTGTAAATATGTATATTTTTATTTGCTGGTAAGTTCTTTCTCAATGGAGAGTATATCTGTTTCTTTCTTGAGAATGTATATCAACTTTATTGAGATATGCATATCAAATATCCATCCAATCAAAAATGCTCAAATGGTAGCGTCCGAATCCGTGAGGCTTTCACTGCAGTTAATTACTGGAAGTTTACTAAACCGTGGGCCGCGGAGGGGAGGGAACTGTTTCGCAATGAACCCTAGGAGGTTTGGCCACTGTTCAGAAGTTCTCCTCCTCATTTGTACATCAGCGCTTTTACATGCTAAACGTAGTATCATTCGGACCCTTCCGCACATAGTAAAATATTGCAAGTGTGCAGTTTGCCCTGTCCCTCCTGAACTTTCTCTGTTGTCACATCGGGAGTCACAGTGTGCCTGTAAGGAGCACACCTAGCTCTGCCCATGACTCTGCTACATGGCCCACTTTTTGGGATTGCTGCCCCTGTGCCTGCCGTCTGAGTCTCGTCGTCTGTGTTAAGGTGACACCACATGTCATGGCCCATAATGACAGAAGGATAGCAATGTGGAAAGAAGTGGGTGGCGGCGGGGTGGAGGCCCCCTGGTGTGGTGGACTCCTGCAGGCTGGGTGCCAGGCAGAATCCTTGATCATGCTTGGATTTAACAGATTTTCTACACAATGCAAGGTGTATGGGGCTGGTTCTTAAATAATTTCATTCTGTCTTCCCCTAGTGAGATCAGTATTTTTACTCTCATATTAATCAAGACAGTTCAGGGTAAAAGAAGTTAGGTGTCCCACAGTCACTTCTGCATAAGGAAAAACGGGTTTTAAATTTGGGTCTGAGGGATGCTGAAACCCATGCTCTTTATGTCCCCTATTCCTCTTGAGTTTTGAGGAACAAAGATATTCTTATATATGACACTGATTATGAGACAAGTAGGCATTTCCTTAATTTTTAGACTGAATTTTTGAATGCTTTAAAATACTATTGATACTATATATTAATATTATGATAATATAATGATTATATAAGTCAATGATAGATATTTTGCAGGTAAAAACTATCCAATGTGTCTTGTTTTTCCCTATAAACAAAGCAGACTTGTGTAATTGTTATGTGTTTTTCATTATTATTATTATTATTAAATTTTTGTAGGAAATGACCAAGTTCACTCCTGGACACTAGTCACCAGCCAAGCCTTAGATGCCGCGTGGAGGGTAGCAAAGGGCTCCGTGACACTGGCCGTCTCCCTGCTGGCGGCTGCCCTCTGCTACTTCAGAAGGCTGCATTTATATTTAGGGCGCCGGCTGAAATGGTACGTGGTCATATCCTCTTTAAATTTCACAAATACCCTTGCTATCAAAACAGAATTTTGACACTATCGTTCCCTTTATCTTTCAGGTGGATTGGATATCTGCAGAGAAAATTCAAAAGTAAATATTCTCTTGCCTACGTTTCCTTATTTTTAAGGTGCAGAGAGGGTTTGGGAAGGGAGAGGAAAGGGAAAGTTCACCACCCTGTATTTTTGATTTGGTTCAGGGAACCTCAGCGTGGAGGCGGAAGTTGATTTACTCAGTTATTGTGCAAGAGAATGGAAAGGAGAGACGCCCCGTGCCAGGCTGATGAGGAAGGTGTGTCTGTTTACACAGCTCGCGGAGGATGGAGAGTTTTGTGTGTAAAACCCAGGAAACACGTGTTCCACTCCGTTTTACCCAAGATCAGCTAGTACCACGTGTGGCGCCAGGAACAACAGTGGCTTCTAATCAAAACTAAACAGCTGCTAGACGTGGCCTTCGGGCCTCTCCCCTGAGCCAGTGCCTTCGAGGACTTGGGTAGATTAGGTCTGTGATTTCAGGACACTTGAGCGTTGTACTCTATTCAGCCCTCCCCCGGCCAGGCCTTTTAAACATCTGCACGTGCAGTGGAGACTTCGGCCCTGGAAGGGCTCAGGCACTTTGACATGAGATGTTTTGAGGAATTTAGAACTTCCCATTGGACCAGTCTTGGTAAATACTCCCAGCAGTGCTGTCCAACCTTGTCACTAGCAAAAGCCAAAACAAAACAAAACATTATTTAAATGATTCTTTAGCATGGTCTTAAAAGTATATACTAGTATTCTTCACTGCCATCATCTCCCCAAAATGACATTCCCTAACTCTGCGCTTCCAGGGATTTATTAACTGAAACAGCATGGCACGGACTCTATTTGCACAAAAGTCACTTTAAAGTTGCACGGGGTCACGTTCATAATTTATACTTGTTTTGTTTCTGCTGTCCACTTTGCTTGGCAGAAAGACCTTGCTGAAGTTGCAGTGAATTCACTTTCTCTAGTCTCTTATCCAGTGGTATGAAAAACAACTTTTTCTTTTTTGTGCCGATAGGCGTATGAGGAGCTGTTCTGGCGGCGGCGGATCAAATGTGTTCGCCAAGTCAGAAGAGACAACTACGATGCGCTAAGGTCGGTGTTATTTCAGATCTTCAGCCAGGGCCTCTCTTTTCCATCCTGGATGAAAGAAAAGGACATTGTGAAGGTACGTCCTCACACAGAAACTTGGGGAAAGTCCCACTGATGGGCACCGCAGCCCAGATGCTCCGGGTCTTCTGTGGGTGGCTCGGTGCACAGGGCGCCATGAGACTGAAGGTGCTTTAGCCCAGTCCTCTGTCTCACGTGTCAGTTTGCAAATAAGTCATCTCAGAAAGATAGCTGCACTCAGTTTTGTTTGTTGTTAATGCTGGCATTTTTTTCTTGAGAAGGGCATCTGTCCTTTGTAAGTAAGGTGGTCTACTGAAATTACCTTTCTACCATGTGGTTACCTGAGTGTTGACAAATGCACACAGTGTAACCCCCACCCCAGAGATGCCCTTGTACCCCTTGACTGTCAGTGCTCCTCTCACCCCCAGCCCCGGGCAGCCACTGACATGTCTTCTGTCCCCCTAGTTTTGCCTTTTCCAGCCTGTCGTCTAAATGCAATTATCCAGTGTGTGGCCTTTGGAATCTGCCTTTCAGTTAGCAAAATGCATTTATAGCTCATCCGTGTTGTTCTGTGAATTTGTACTTCAGTCTTTATGTTGTTGAGTGGTGTTCCTTAGTATGAATGTAGCACATTTTGTTTACCCATTTGAAAGGTGTCTGGATTGCTTCCAGTTTTTGATAGTTATGGATGAGGCTGTTATAAATATTCCCATTCAGGACTTGTATGAACATAAGTTTTCATTCCTTTTGGGTAAATACCTGCTAGATTATATGATAGGTTTATGTTTAACTTTTAAGAACCTGCCAAACGGTTTTCCAGAGTGGCTCTGGCATTTTGCATTCCCACCAATAATGTCTGCTTTCCAGTTGCTCCGCATCCTAGGGTTTTTGTTTGTTTTTTTAGCCATTCTAATAGGGGTGCATTTGTCTCACTGTGCTTTTAGTTTATGTTTCCCTAATGGGTAACAATGCTGAGCATCTTTCCATGTGCTTATTTGCCATCCATGTTATCTTCCTGGAGAAGTCTCTGTTCAGATCTTTTTACCATTTTTATTGGGTTCTTTTTTCTTTTTTAATTGATTGTTTTGAGAGAGTTATTCTGAATACAAATGCTTTATCAGATAAGTCATTTGCAAACATTTTCTCCCAGTCTGTGCCTTGTTTTTTCATTTTCTTAATAAGGCAGCACATTAAAAAAATTTCTTTTTATTGAACTCTATAGTTGGTTTACAATGTTGTGGTAATTTCTGGTGTACAGCTAGGCAGTATATTTTTGATTTGTGACCTTAATTTTTATTCGAATGTAGTATGCCTAACCACAGATGCACACTTAAGGATGGAGGAGCAAAGAAATATCAAGTATATGCATACATATGTATGTATATATATAACTACACACGTTCTAATTCCTTGGCATCTTTTACTTAGAATTGTTTCTATTGGCAGTTTAGTTTCATCTAGCAATTGTCAAGTGTATGCTGTGTGCCAGCCCTGCTGCTGGTTGCTGAGGACAGACAGTGCTACAGAGGCCCTGGGCTCCACAGGCTTGGCCAGGTGGGGAAATGCATCAGATGCCCATGGCGGATCAGATTCTCATGTATTCCATGATTGTATTTAATCCCAGCAAGAGTCCTGCACAGTGGATAGCACTGTCCTTGATTTACAGTGGAGGATGAGGCTGAGGGGTTGAGTAACCTCTCAGCAGGGGAGTGACAGAACCAGGTTTGAACCCCAAAGTGTACCCTTCTAAAACCCACGTGCTTCCCGATGTACTATGTTACTGTAACACACTGTACTGTATGTACTGTATGTTACTGTAACGCTGTCGGGTTAAAAACAATTTCTAAAGAGATATATCTAGGAAGTCTGGGAAGTGTTTTATTCAAAAAGATAAATTGTTTTTGTAGACATAATTTTTATTTAGGTTTTCCTCCATTGTGAAATTGTGAATTAAGAGGATGATCCAAATCACTTAATCCAGAAATCTAAAAAAAGACTACATGTTGTTACTTAACTGCTGTTATAGTCTTTTAAAGTGAAGAGTGCCGAATGAGATAAGATTATCTGCTGTGACATATTCCAGACTGTGTGTAAGACATGTTGAGACACTGATCACTGTTGGCATCTACTTCCTTTTCAAGCTTCCTGAAAAACTGCTCTTTTCACAAGGTTGTAATTGGATCCAGCAATACAGTTTTGGTCCTGAGAAGTATACAGGTTCAAATGTGTTTGGAAAATTACGCAAATGTGTGGAATTACTGAAAACACAGGTGAGTGTCTGGGGGGAAAGACTAGGCATGAAATCACGCATCCAACGCGTAACCGCTGCCTCTCCTGTCAGGCCTGTCACTTCCTGTCCTGTAAGGAGGAAGTGTGGGCAGAAAAACTCTTCCAGGAACCAACCGTCTCCTTTCCTATCCCTTCTCCTTCCAAGTCATGAACAAGAGCCACGTTCTAGGTGATTGTTGTTAGGCCTGTTAATGGGTTAAGGGGGCTTTTGTGGGCTGGCCAGGAAACCTTGACAATCATGTACCTGTGTTTCCCCGGAAAAATATGGTGCGGGATCCAGACAGGTCACTCAGAAATGCTTTTCTGGGCTATTAGTAACTCAGGGACAGCTCACATGTTATGATTTGACTAAGAGTTTTTCCTGCCTTTTAATAAAGACATAGGTTTTAGATTGTTGAAATGAACCTTCCCTGGGAAAGAGTACATTTTTCTGCCGCGTCTTTCTGATCTGTAACACTGGAATTCAAATAGTATTTGGCCGGTACGGCTATTGTGAGGACTCAGTGAGTGAACACAGGTGGAGTGCTTTAAACTGTGCCCTGGCACAGTGACTGGTGAAGAACACCAGTCAGCACTGTTTGTCTCTGGAGCATCCCTTGTGTAACCCAGCCACCCGAGAGGTAGTTTTAGGAAACTGACTTGTTTAGTATTTTACCTTTATACGTGGTGGTTTTTTGAAAAAAAAAAAAAAATTTCATTGAAACTAGTTTGTTACTGTAAAAGTAATACTTCGGGTTAAAAAAATCAATGTCTAAAGATATAAAATGAAAAGTTAAAGTTCCACTCCCCTCTGTTAATCTCTGGTTTGTTTTATAAGTGGTTTAAAAATTACGCAGTGGTGTACGTATTCCCCTGACCCTTCTGAGTGTCACTTCTACATCTGTGTTTTTAGTGGACTGAATTCAGTGGGATTAAGGATTATCACAAGAGAGGGAGTATGTGCAACAGCCTTTTCTCTGATGCTCTACTGGAATATAAACTGTACGAAGCTCTGAAGTTCATCATGCTCTACCAAGTCACTGAGGTCTATGAACAAATGAAGACTAAGAAGGCCATTCCCAGTCCTTTCCGGCTCCTGTTCACCAGGGAGACCTCCTCCGATCCTTTGAGCTTCATGATGAATCACCTGAATTCTGTAGGCGACACGTGTGGACTTGAGCAGGTACACGGGGCAGAAGATTCGTGTGTGTTTAGTGAAGGACGATGGTGGTAACGCTTGAGCACAGAGGGGTGTGGGGCTAACGTCCAGCAGTGATAAACCCAGCTGCAGAGAGGTGGGGGCTGGGGATCGCTGGCCCTCCAGTGAGGAAGGGAAGCGTGCTAAGCCTTCGGGCCGTGCCGGTCGCTGCGTCATCGCAGCCCTGTGGCCGGTGAGCAGCAGTGCCCGAGCCTTTCTGACCTTCATGCTGCCTCTCAGGTGGGAACGGCTCCTCCCACAACAGGGGTTGCCCAGGAGAATAAGGACCCACTCAGGTCACCCAGTTGGGAAATGAGATAACATTTGGGAAAGCATGTGGTTACTTACTGCAGATAAATAGAAATCACTGAAAAATTTAAAATCCACACAATGCTTTTGTATCCCCACAGGAAAGGAGTTTTGTTTTGCTTTGCTTTCCTAAGAGGTGCTCAGACTTATCTGACATTTCAATAAACATTGATTTAAAACAAATAACTAGTTGGAAAAGAGTAATTTTTATTGTGAGCATTTATTTTTTATTAGTTTCTTTTTCAAATAGCTCTCCCTGTACTTGCTTCACACTCGCGTCCAGAGGTGCCCCCCGCTCGTGCCCGCCTTCCCTGGGGTGGACGCTGGCTCCCAGCTCTGTGCCCGCCCCGTGGTTCACGTGTGGGTCTGTCAGCAAGTCTGTGACCCAGCTGCAGAGGAACACTCTCTGTCTGCTGGTGGGAGGCAGCAATTTGGAAATGTGTATTTGTGACCTCTTTCATCTCTTCCCCAGATTGATATGTTTATACTTGGATACTCCCTTGAAGTGAAGATAAAAGTGTTCAGACTGTTCAAGTTTAATTCCCGAGACTTTGAAGTCTGCTACCCAGAGGAGTCGCTCAGGGAGTGGCCGGAGATCTCCCTGCTGACCGAGAATGACCGCCACTACCACATTCCTGTCTTTTAAGTCCGGCTGGACCAGGCACCAGCTCTCGCCAGTGACAGTGCTCACACGAGATGTTTCTCAAAGACCAGAGCTAGTGCTGCTGCCACTGAAGGAATGGGGAGCTTCCTCTCTGGGATTACAGGTACACTGGATGCAAACTCAAGTGCCTTCCCTTTGTCTTCCGCGATTTCCTCTAGAGCAGCTGCACTAATGTATTTGTGGGTTGCTGGTTTGACCTTGTTCCTAAGGGCTCTGGTCATTTCACACGCAGCAGGCCTTTAAGAGCACAAGAATGTTTATTTTGAACAACAGGAAAAAAAGCGGGAAGAAAACAAGTAGGGGAAAAGGACTAAAGGGAAAGAAAGAATTTGTCTGTAACCTTGCTGTTCTTAAGAATCTTGTCTTTGGCTGATTTTGGGATCTGCAAAAACATGCCCTTATTTTATAAAGCATTACCTTCCCAGGAGTCTCTATGGTATTTCGACTTTCCAGGATCGTTTGATTAACTTTAAAATTGTGTGTATGTGTATGTGTGTGGTGTTTACACTCACACACATACAGGTATAGTTTTAGATATACATATAAACACATACACACATAGCCACTACTCTGTGAGGTTGTACAGTTTGTTTTATATCTCTTTATGTTTTTTGCTCTGGCCTGTTTAATATTGCTTCTGACCAGTTTAATAGGTTTTATATAAATTAAAAAGATACATTCTGTAGATTGAGTCAATTAAATGACAATTACTGAACTGTCACAAAACTGTTAAACTGGCGTATTTAATGTGTATTTACATGTGTATTTAACGTGTGGTAAGTAGCCTCACACTCCCCACCCCACCCCCGCCAAGTGTCTGCATCCTAACCCCCAGACCTGTGAATACCGTTGGGTTCAACAGCAAAGGAGAGTAAGGTTGCAGGTGGAATTAAGGTACTAATCCATTGACCTTGAACTAGGGAGAGTAGTCTGCGTGCTCCAGGTGGGCCCAATGTAATCACAGGGGTCCTTAAAGGTAGAGAGGCACTTGGGAGAGTGTCAGTCGGAGGGAAATGTGAGGTGGGGAGGAGCTGTCAGGCGCAGCAGCACTGGCTCTGTGACTGGCACCAGGCACAGGAAGGACGTTACTGCGGTTACAGGAAGCAGCCACGCGCCGGAGAGTGGGGGCGGCCCCCGGAAGCTGGAGAAGGCCGGGGAGTGGACCCTCCCCTAGAGCCTGCAGAAGGGAACGCGGCCTTGACAGCACTTTGATCTCAGCCCTGTGGAACCCGTGTCGGACCTCTAACCTGCAGGACTGTAGGATCGCACACGTGTGGCGTTTAGGTCGCTAAGTCTGTGGTAATGTGTTCCAACAACAATAGACAACTAATGTCCTCAGGCTGACTACCTTTTGGTCGTCTTTATTTTGGACATACTTCCCTAGTTTACTTTGGTAATCTTTATTTTGGAGGTACTTTGCTAGTTTGTTTCAAATTTCAATAAACACAAAATAACTTTAAAAATCTTGGCTAATGACATACTACTTCAAAGTTACGAGCCCCTTCTAAGGATGACAGCGTGTTTGATGCTAATGTTCTCTCACGTTTCTGTATTTTTACTATAAATAAAAAGAGGTCTGTTCAATGCTGTGGTGTATGAAAATCAGATTCGGGTTCTCTTGTAAGGGGGATAATCACCTGTGTGTATTACATAGGCAGGTTTTGCCTGTGGTCATTTTGTTTTCTGGGTGAAGAGCTGGAGAGGAAGGAGCCCCACCACGGGCCTTTGCGTTCCTTTCACAGCCACACAGAGGAGGCGAGCCTAACTGATCTCTACAGCCCCTTCCTGCTTGGAGGTGTCATTTCACTGACACTGTTGCAGGTTATCCCCTTGATGTATTACTGTGACCAAGAAAAAATGAACTCTCCCCTTTGTGTTCACTGCGACTGAGACTCACAGAATTGCTGCTCCAGACTCCTGGCTCCACCTGAGCCTGTCTGGGTACCTGCCTGGCATTTGTATGTTCTCACTCTCCTTGCGTCTCCTTACCCAGTGCAGTGATCTCCACATCAATCCAGGACCGGAAGGAAAAACTTTTTCACAAGGATCGGCAGCCTATAACTCTGTGACGTATCAACCCATGATGTTTATCCTTAACTGTGCTGGCAGATGGGGCAGAGTGGGGCAAGAACGCTTCAAATAAAGGGGCAAGACCAAATTGTGAAAAAAGGACATTTAAAATCAATGAAAGTAAAGAAGGCTTTTAAATAGTTGCTATATTTTGAGAAAGCTTCAAAACAGAAGATTTTCAGGGAAGAGATATTGGATATTTCTGTTTTGTTTTTAATTCAGTTGTATAATTTAATGAATGTAACAAACTAATTAGGAGGAATTGCATATAAATTAGTAACACTTTTACATGCCACCAATAAATTGGAAGTGAATTTCCCGTGTGATGCCAACATTTAATGGCTTTCTAACCTTGTAGGTTTCAAATGATGCGAGGAATTATAGCTAAAATGAAAACACATGCCCTTGTTCTTTTCTGATTTTTAGAACAAGTTTCTCTCTTAAATTTTGGTCACATGTGTCCACACTGAGTTGTATGAATATTGTTAGTATAAGACTGACTTCTTATTGTGTCAAAATATACATACAATTTACCATTTTAACTATTTTTAAGTGTTTAGTTCAGCGGCATTACGTACTATCATCACCATCCAGCCTCAGAACTTTTTTTTTTTTTGGTAAGTTTAATTCCCCCACCTCGTACCAGGATTTCTTACACTTCTCACATGAGCTTTATATCATGACCTTCTAATCTCAGTATTTCCTCCAGGCTTAAACGGTCCTCAGTGTAGGAGTCCAGTGTCAGGGAGGGTTAGGTGACCAAACTGATCAGGCACATCGGGTTCTGCTGCATCTCGAAAGTAAAGAACTAACTGTGCATGGCTTCTGGTTTCATGCTAGGAACAAAAAATGTTTTTTTCTAACTTCTAAAACCTCAGACAGAACCAAGAGGTTGGCTGTTAAAAAAAAAATTGAGTATCAGCATAGCATTTTAAAATTCCATTTTGCGCACCCTTCAGTTTGAAAAGATGGGGTGGAGGTCAAATGAGTAACGCTAGACATTTTCCTGGACAGCATATAACTTAGACCATTGCTCCTAACCATAGGCCAGCACATTCATAAGGACAAACACAAGAGCCTGAGACTTCCCTGGCCCCATTCCTCATTATCCCTGTCATCCCCAAAAACAAAATCTGGGAGATGCCATGGGAACGCCTTTACGTACCTCAAGTGTCGGCCTCTGTCCACTGCTCAGCGTGCGCCCGGACTTCCTGTGGGTGGTGGCTTCTCTGTTGGACTAACTTCCCAGGAAGGACCCCAGAGTTAGGTGGAGAGAAGCAGCTGGTGCAAACTGACAACAGGTGAAGACCTGGAAAACTGCATGAATGTTCTGGAACTTTTAGTGTGCGATTCCAAGAAAACACATTTATGACTCTCTTAAATAAAAAACAGAGCAGAGATAAGGTGATACTTGGTGAAAATGATGTTTGTTATAAAATATTCGTATCCCTGGAGGTAAATAGGAAAGATAAGTACGTATTTATATCTCTTACCAGAAGCTGCCCTTGGCTATAAATCAAGCATGCTGGGTAGATTAAAAGAAAAACTCAGCACTGGTATATATATTCCATCTATGTATAATTCATTTATCAGAAAATGGTAAATGGATGTTAATTCTTCCACTAGGTCTATATTTCACAAGGTAATAATAGAGCACTTCAATCTGCTTGTGAGAGCAGTCGGTCACTAGCTGCATTTTCGGCTGTGCCTCCTGTGTGTCTTTTCATGTGCAAGCACACCGAGAGAGAAGCCACGCACTGTACAGGAAAGGGAGACACCACGAGTCTCTTTTTGGAGCAGGAAGTAAAGTGGCTTTTTCCCTTCGAAAACTGTGGCAGAGCAATGCTTTTAAAACTGTCCGTGGTGAATCTGTGGTGTAATCCATTTAAAAAACTTCCAATCCTTTACAGACTGGCACTTTTTAAAAATTAAATTAAAATGTTGCACCAAGATCAAGTTGCCATAAAAGTTTCTAAACACTCGCTCTCCATTTCTGTACGTATTCTTGCAGACTGGCAAGAGTTGGTTGGCACTGGTCTGGAGAGCACACTTCTGTAGCACTGAAGTAGGAGTTTCAGGGGTGAATCAATAGGTTCTGATGTTATTTACCTGTGGGTTTGGGATTTTGCCCAGAGTGGGAGGGCAGTGCTAGGATTTTTTCATTTTTGTTTTTGTTTTGCTATTATTGGCCCAGCCAAGGCCACTGTGTGCGTGCGGTATGCGCCTTGGGGAGGTGAATAAGGGCTGGAATCTCTCCTCCGAGTGACCACCTCTGCTTGGCAGGGGCCCTTGGATCAGCCTTCGGGCAGCCCCACTTGCATCAGCAGTAGGATGCTACTTTTTTGAGAAGGTTTCCATAGGTTCCTACATACTCTTAGCAGAAATCAGCAAGAACCTTATTTTGATTTCAGTTCTTTATGCTTGAAATCATCATCACGTTTATTTCTTTACTGGATTTCAAGCTCCTGTGGGAAGGAGTGTGGGTCTCATATCACTGTGACTAGAACAGTGCCCGTACAAACACCAAGCAAGTTCTGAATCACAAGCTGAGAAGGAAAGCCAAGCCCCACTGTTAACCTTCTTAAAGAAGCAACAGATCTAATAGTGTGATGATTTCCCCCTCAAGTTTCTTTTTATTGATCCAGGACTTAAAGAGACCCAGGTTTTTAGATGTAGTTCTGGGAAGAGACGTTAATGACAATAATGATACCCTGACTATGACCCAAGTCCCAGCGACCACAATAGACAGAATGGCCACAATAGACATAAGAGGTCAAACCAAGTATTGTTAACATTTTATCTCTCCTGAGGTTAACATTAACCAAGGACATTGAGTTCACCGAGAAACAGGTTCTTAAACAAATATGACTCATAAAAGAATGTTATTTACTGGGGTCACAAACTCCTAAGAAAGAACAGAACGTTAAGGTGCCCAGGGAATACACGCCATGTTCCACTGCTTGTGGAAGAGGCCTGACTCCAGCCTGGACTCTGCAGAGCCTCCTGGCAGGTCCCTGGTAGGAGGCATGAAGTCGGGTCGGGCTACAAGGGCATAACAGCCTGAATCCGCAGAGCCGTGGCAGGTACACTTGAATGCATCTCAGATATTCATCAAAAGTCAGAAGCAGAAGGACACACGAGGTGCACAGCTGCAGTCAGGAGAAATGAAGGCCTGGACGCTTATCACCAACACAGAGGAAATACCTTCTGGTGGCAAACGTGGTAAGAGGGAGTTCTTAAACAACAGGGGGCATGGAATGGTCTCTTCCCCACCAGACACATCCATCTCACCTTGGCTCCTGAGGTCTTCACGCACCTGAAAGACACACACAGGCCTCGTCCGTGGTGGGCTGAAGAGGTGGTGCAGGCTCAGTGTCTGCAGCAAGGGAGAGGTTTGAGCAAATCCATGAATTCCAGTCCTGTGTGGGTTTCAGTGAGAATGACAAGTGCCTATGAGCTGAAGTTGCTGTTTTATGATTAATATGAAATACTGCCTGAGCCTAAGTCAGCCTTGCCAGAAATATGCAAGAAATATGAGTTTCTAAGATACTTTGGGTTCTGTTCAAGCAGTTTAGGTTGTGAGGACAGATAACTACTTAACTCAGTTTGATAAGGAGACTCCCACAGAACAGGCAGGAAGTACAGCCAGTCCTCCTGGAAGGGGCCTGGGACCCAGAGACACAAGAGTGAAAGCTTCCAGCTGTGTTTCTCACGATCCACGGAGAGGTGGTCTCACTGTTCAAGATCTCTCTGCCTCTCTCTATACAAGTTCTCTCCCTGTCTCTCTCTCCCTCCCCCTTCCTCTCTTTGTCTCCCACTACCTCTCTCCCCCACTCTCCATCCTCTGGGCACAAGACGCTGCTCCTACCATTGAAGGAAACTGCATCTTCAAATTTCTGAGAAGCAAAATCTGACTGGTTCAGCCAGCCTATGGAACCTTGAACCATGCACACAACTCTATCTAGTCATCTGTGGCCAGGGCTTGGGGCCCGAGTGCCTGCAGCACAAATTCAAAGTTTCTAGGAAGCAGGTGCAATCAGGGCATGCTTCAAAAACCATATCTAATGCACGTGGAGATTTCACAGCTCAGGCGTACACATGCGTGACCTTCAGCGATGGAATAAGAATCTTCATGGTTCAGGGCACCACATTATTAAGGTTGGTAATAATCCAGTTAGCATCCTCATGGATAGAAACATTAACAATGGAGAGGAGCAAAGACAACGCAGGTGGCACCGAAGTGTTAAGGTACCAGTCACACAAGGTTTCCCCCAGGAAGCAGTTTTCTCAGTGGCCCGAGGGGAAGATAGAAAAAAAAAAAGCTACAGGTTCAGAGTAATTCCCTTCATGTGCAGGTTTGTTGCTGTTGATCTGTTTAAATAGCTGAAAAGACACATGTGCTGTTTTTAACATGCAGACCCAAGTCCTGTGAGCTTTCCCGCAGCATTTTGATGGAACATGGATTACAGTTCTTTGTCCTCTAAACCTCACCTCCGTGCGTTCCAGCCCCTTTCAGCCTGGAGCTGGCTAGCTCTGTGAAGCGTTCTGGCTCCAGGACTTGAACTTCATGTTGCAAAGGGTGTATTTGGCATTGTCTGCTTCTTCCAGGTTTTATGACGACTTCCTTCATTTGTTAGTCTCTTTGTGCCATGGGTAGTAAATTTTTACTGGCAGTGGAAATTGGCTCCTATACTCTTAAGCATAAGCATGAAGGTCAAATCTGATTGTCTGGAACCTCGTGCACAGAATTCCCAACAGCTGTATCACAGGGCAGTTTTATGTTTACTATAAGGAGACCTTGTTGTCCCTATGTCTATTACGACCTCTACAGGATATCATGTTTGTTAAGATACATCCTGGGGCTGGAGAACGGAGCAAAAAACACAAACCTTTAAAACGGTCAGATTACATCTGTGGCTTTCTAAACATTAAGGAAATAAAAACAATGGGAAATCTTCAGAGAACCATGAGATAGATATCAGAAGAGATAGTTTGGTATTGTAAGTGAATATCCACTAAATCTATTTCTGGGCCAACCTGTTTTGGGGACATTAAACTTACCTACATTTCAAAGGTGAACAATGCAACTAAATTGAGACAAGGTAAGTTTGGGCTTAAAAAAAAAATAGAAGAAGAAATACTTCCTACAAGTTAACGATCAGCAAGACCTAATGGAATGGGTAAATGTTTTGAACAATGCTGTAAGAATCACAGTAACAAAAGCAGTCAGACTTAAAGCTTCATTTTAAGAACCTCAGACACCAAGTTGAATATCCAGGTGGGAAGAAGCAAGTACATTATAAAACAGATACTGTTGGTGCTATCCCCACAGTTACTCCAGCTCAGGAAAAAGAAGTAAACACAGTGAAATGATTTCAAATGGTTCCCAGCCATCTCCCTTGCTTTACTCTTAAACCACCCCCAGATAATGAAATTTTCAAAGTCAGTTATTGTGTTGAACGAGGGGTAGTGATGAAAAATTGTAACCAAAGGAATTTTCAAATGGATGAAACAAAATAGGCTTTTTCAAATGTGAACTGGAAAGGAATTGCTCCACACAGAACAATTTAATGACTTTTGTAAGGTTCAGGAATGTAAGCAAAGACACACAACGCGGGACAATGGCTTCAAAATTGTAGCAGTGCCTCAGAGTTCCTGTTTGTAGGCTGACAGTCCTAAGGAGACCCATAGTTAGATGAATGCAATCTTCAGTGTCACCGTATCCCAATAGGAACCAGGAAGTTCAGTATCATCTCTGCAGCAGGTCAAAAAGCTGTCAAGTCCTTATATACATACAGAATCAAGTACCACACTGAATTATGCACCTTGTGAATAATGTTCAACTATCTGACAGCCACTTTTCTTTACAAGAGCACTCTTAACTGTTTCTTAGCATCCAGCCATATGTTCGGTCCCTCTGTGCAACTGCAGCCAACCTCAATTCCATTCTCCCTCACAACAACTCTTTGGTCTCAAGCTTTATCATGTGGAGAGAGAATCTTATGAATCTCTTGACAAAGGTCAAGCCATGGATCTTCCACATTATGCCTTCAAGAGACCTAGCTTCCAAAATGACTATTCAAGAGACCCAGAAGGTGTTACCTTAGTAGTAGGGCTAAGGTAGCCCAGAACAGAGGCTACACCAGACCTGTCCTTAAAGCTAAAAGCAGCCATGAAAGGATCAAACCAATCTGATCTTCCAGGAATTTAACTGCCTTCCAACACTAACAATTTTTTGAAGGAGGATAGCAAAGTTTAGACACTTAGTGACCTAGCAACTCAGTGTTCAGCATCCAATAAAAAATTACTAGACATACCAAGAATCAGGACAATATGACCCAAAACCAGAAGAAAAAGATCAATAGAAAAAGACCCACCAAGGGCAGAGATGATAGAACAAGTATACGAAGACTTTGAAATAGCTCTTACAAACATGCTCAGTATGTTTAAGAATCTTTAAATGATGTGAATATAATCAGGGAAGACAGTGAAGACATAAAAAGGAACCAAATGGGAAGTCTAGAGATGAAAATTAAGATACCTGAAGTGAAAAAATATACTGGATGGGACTAAGCTGTAGCTTAGACATGGAAAAAGAAAAGTGAACTTGAAGATGTAATAATACAAACTATTCAATCTGAAGCATAGAAAAGATAAATTAGGCCTCAATGACCTGGGGATGATATCAAGGTATTCATTACAGGATTAACTGGAGTCCCAGGAAAGTGTGTGTTGCAGGAGGGGAGGAGACAGAAGCAGAATAATATTTGAAGAAACAATGGCTGAAAAAAAATCCAAATTTAATAAAAACTATGAAACCACAGATCTAAGAATCTTAAGGAACTCCAAGCAGGATAAACACACAGAATCACACCAAAGCACATCATAATGAAATTGCTGAAAAACTGTGATAAAGAGAAAAATCTTAGGACCAGCCAGAGAAAAAAGGCACATGGTGTACAGAGGAACAAATAAAAGAATAAGTGATTTCTTTTCAGAAATAACACAAGTCAGGAGACATCTTTAAATTGCAGAATGAAAAAAATATTGTCAACATAAAATTCTATATACAGCAAAAATCTCCTTTAAAAATTTCACCTGAACGTAAAATAGACTTATTAAGACAAAAGCTGAGCGACTTTGCCATTTAACATCACCATAAGTAATGTTGGAGGAAAATTTTTAGAGAGAGGAAAAATAAAACCAGAGGGAAACTTGGGTCTACACAAAGGAATGAAGAGTACATATGTGGGTAAACATGAAAGTATTTTTTCATTTTAAAATTTCTTCTAAGAGTAATTAACTACATAAAGCAAAAACAATGAATATGTTGAGTTCCTAATTTATGCAGAAATAAAATGACAATAATAGAACAAAGGATGGAAGGGGAAAATGGAAGTTTACTGTTGTAAAGTTATACATAACTTTCAAATGTTATTCTTTAAAGTAGACGTGGAAGTTGAGGATATATTATAAACATTAGCACAACCACTAAAAATGAAGATGAGGAGGTATAGCTAAGAAACCAATAGCAGGGAATAAGGGGGAGAGTGAACAGAAAACAGATGGGATAAACAGAGAACAAACATCAAGATGGCATATTTAATCCCAACCATTACATGTAAATGGTTATAAACCCTCCAAATAAAAAGAATAAATTAGATCCAGCTGACTGGAGGGAATTCATGACGTATTGTGAAGTGAAAAAAGCAACACGCAGAATTTGTTGCTCTTAGCATTTGTTTATCTATGGGTAGTAGGAGGGAGAGGTGAGGGAAAAATGAAAGGAGACTGGCAAAATGGAAACATATGCATGATAAAATAACAAAAGGTGTTAAATATAATCCTTGACAACACTGATAATAAAATTGAGTTCTGAACATAGACTAGGACTAGCAGATGACATGAACACGTGAAAACACTGAATTGACTTAAGATGGGATTGTGGTTAATTTTATTCTTAGAGTCTGAAACTTCAGTGCAGTTTTTACTAAAAAAAATTAAAGTTAAAAAATAAACATCTCGGGTTTGAAGATACAAAAACTCATGACCCAACTTCCTTTTAATAGTGTTTTATAGTGGTTCTTTGACTCTCTAGTTTTCTGGACAGAAAGCAAAGACCTTTTGTGCAATAATTCCCCCAAGATAGTTCCACATTTTATCTGGCATTAGCACACAGCACTGGCTATAGTTAAGTAGTCATTCAACATGGCAAGAGACTCCATCTGAAGTTAGAAATGAGTCGGTCAGGTTCTTTGGTTGTAAGTAGCAGGAACTGACTCTGACCAACTTAAAAGAAAGAAAAGTATTAGGAAGACCAGAAAATTTGTCCTGGAATTGAGGCAGCCCCAGCAGGAAAAAAGCAGGAATTCCAGGGATGGTCCATAGCTGCAGCAGTCTGGTTGGGTTGCTTCCACTGAAATGAATGAATTCCAGTCTTACTTCAAACTTCCATCACTGGCTCAAGTGACAAATTCCCAGGAGAAACCACTGGACTCATCCTGTTCCCAGCCTCTATATACACTGGGGCCTACTAGGAGGAGCTCAGGACTCCACAGGGTGTCAGTAGCAGGAGGGCTGCTTCCCTCAGGCACAGTTCCACCAACATCACATGCACATAGAGAGGAAAGACTACTCCCCCAAAAGAATTCAGGGTGTTCTAAGATTCTTGGGACACTGGGTGGCAAAAACACCTTTCTTGGCACTGGAGAATGGAACAGAAGTCATGGAGAAATGTGCACAGGGTTGAGCGTCACACCCAGAATATAGAATCTACCTGCAACACATGATCTGGCTGCATTCCTGAGTCTGCGGTCCAAACTAAGAAGGGCAGGGCTTGCGAATACTTTTGTGCTATAAATCTGTGGGAACTGAATTTGCGGTCTGAAACCCAATATAATAGACATGATATGGCTTGCCTTTAGCCTGAAGGAAGTTGATAAAATAGTTTATGTTGGAGGCTGATTTCTAAGTATTACATGAATTTTGTCAATATGGATTTCAGTTTCAGTCTCTCATCTCAAGTGCTCCTTTAAGTATATATTAGTTATTATGGGCTGGCTATTTTTTTTTTTTTCTGATGGAGCTCTAAAATTGACCAGAAACAAACTACATTAGCACATTTGGGGACAAGATGTTCTAAATGTAATAAATGTTGCTGAGTGATATGAAATGATACGGCCCGTTTAAACCTTGAAGAAGAATATAGGCAGTTGGGTAAGTTGGGGAAATTATTAAGGAGAAAGGAAGCAGACTGTTGAAATTCTATGCATCACAAAAGAACAGCTGTATTGCAGATGGGCTTATAGTTGAAGAAAACAATAAATAATCACTGAAGGAAAAGGTAACGATTAAATGGAAGAGCCATCATGGAATGCAAATGGGAAGTGTTTACTTTTTAAGATATTTGAACTCAAGACCCATCTCCCAACTTCTCAGAACACTAGGGTCCCCCGTGTGTGCCTGCTCAGAGTGATGCTTTTCTTTCCTCAGGAAGAGAAGTACTATTTACAACTTTTGTGTTAATGAACCTTGGGGTTCCTACAGAAATATACTATGATCTCTTAAATAAAATTTTTACTTAAGCCAGAGAAAGGAAATAATGGACACTGAGAGATCAAGTAAATGCCTCCCACTCTGTTCCCTTTTAAAAATCAATAATTTTTATGTTTTTTTCTTCTTAAGGAAGTAGCATCTGGCTTTATGGAATTTGGAGGAGTTGAGCATCCTGTATGAATTATGCTGATTTTTAAATATGAATAAGATTGGAAAATGGCAGCTAATGTGGAACCATCTGAATAAGACTGAGACTAATGAAAATCAGTGAAACTGAACCATATACTCTTAGTTAGATCTTAGTAGATCATCTCGTCCCCCATCCCTACCACAGTCATACAGATGAAAACATGAGGTCACATGATTTGAGTTTTTCTGTTCAAACATTTGTGGGAACTTTCTACATAACTTCTTATTTTGAAGTGCTACTTCTTCCACAATTCTTTTATAACAGTGCTACATGAAGTTAGAATTAACATCCACCTTACAGGTAAATTCTGTTACAACAGGATTGATCAAAGGAAGTATGTGTAGACGACAGGTATCTGTAGTTATGTGCAGTTCATCTTTGGACTAAATTTAGAAATGTGAAGGATTAGATACATAGCTTTTCATCATTTCCTGATATTTAGAAATGGGTCCATTTCCAGGCCAGATCCAGAGTTATGTCTTAGAAATTTGTGCCCATCTGAAGCATGCTTAAGAAGATTATTACCATGAAGTCTCTTAACAGAATTAACCTTAAGCCTGAGTATGACCTGGATATTAGTCTGGGCTTCTAGTGTCATGAATGTTACGTACTCCCAGAATAAAATAAATTGCTTAATAATGCAATGAGATGACTTGTTCAAGAATTCAGCAATAAAAATGCCTTTCATGAATATGTCGTATGACTTATTTCACAAATATTGTCTTAGTTTATCATGCAATGTGTAATTATTCAAAAGTTTTGAATAAGAAAATGAAGCTAATAGAGGCAAGTTACTTGTCTCAGATCTCATGCCAAGTGAGTGCCTGGCACATAACACTCAATCAGTATATTTTGCTAAGTGGGTTAATGAGGTATTATAGTAGATCCTTTGTCTCCTAGTCAACTGCTCACAAAATGTACAAACAAAGGCAAGCATTGATGCCATAACATGTGGCATTGTTGAAATGAACAAAAGCATAATAGAAATGTCACTTTTAGAAAACTTTTGCAGGACTTCAACAGCCTTTTGTAAGTTACCTTTGAAAAGATGGCATGCAGGGGAGAGCTGTCCCTGGTGCTGAACCTGCCATGAGGCAAATCGGTCAGATGGCTTTCACTGATTTTTGTACATATTTTCTTCTGTGCTTCGATTACTAATGACAATACTATTGATAAAAGTTATATTTATAAATAATTTTCCTTTTAAAACATTTTAAATACTATTTTTTTAAATTATAGCTTTGCTGAGTTGTTGTTACATACCATGAAATTTACCTTTTTAGTGTAAAATTCAGTACATTTTAGTACCAGTCACAAAAGTCACAAGTTGTGGAATTAGCACTGTCTAATTTTAGAATATTTTTATTACCGTATAAAACCCCATCTCCTCAGCCTCTGAAAACCTGTGTCTATAGACTTGCATATTCTGGACTTTCATACACATGGAATCATGCAATATGTGGCCTTTTGTGACTGACTTCTTGCACACAGCATGTTTCTGAGGACCATCCACATAGTATGTATCGATACTTCATTACTTTTTAATGAAAAACAATAATCTATTGTATGAATATAAATTTTATTCATCTAGAATAAATCCATTTTATTCATCTATTCATCAGTTGATGAACATTTAAATTGCTTCTCCTTTTTGGCTATGCTACTTTGAACATCTATATACAAGTTGTTTTTTTTTTTAAGATTCTTCCGCATCCATGTCAACATTTGTTATTGTCTATATTTTAATTTTAGTCATCCTAGTGGGTGTGAAATTGTATCTCACTGTGGTTGACTTGCACTTGCATTTCCATAATGACTAACGGCACTGAACATCTTTTCATGTACTTGTTGGCCATTTTTATCTTCTTTGGAGAAATGTCTACTCAAATCTTTTGCACATTTTTAAAAAATGGGTTTTTTTTTCAGTGTTGAGGTAAAATAGTTTTTTTTAAAATATATATTCTGGATATAGATCCTTTATCAAACATATCATTTACAAATATTTCCTCTCACACTGTGGGTTGACTCTTCACTTTCTTGATGGTCTAGATGACTGTTTTCAGCACAGTGATCCTTCTGATTCTTCCCAATCCCTCCCTCAGCAACTCTCCAAAGGTTTGTTAATAAAATGTAATAAGAAGTCTAAGACTTAAACATAAGACATAACACCATAAAACTCCTAGAAGAGAACTTAGGCAAAACATTCTCTGACATAAATCATAAGCAGTGTTTTCTTAGGTCAGTCTCCCAAGACAATAGAAATAAAAGCAAAAATAAACAAATCGGACCTATTCAGACTTATAAGCTTTTGCACAGGAAATCATAAACTAAATGGAAAAACAACCTATGGACTGGGAGAAAATATCTGCAAAGGATGTGACTGATAAGGGCTTAATTTCAAAAACACACAAACAGCTCATACAACTCAATAACAAACAAACAAAAGATCAAAAAATGGACAGAAGACCTAAATAGATATTTCTCCAAAGAATACATCCAGATGGCCAACAGGCACATGAAAAGGTGCTCAACATTGCTAATTATTAGGGAAATGCAAATAAAAAGTACAATGAGATATCACCTCATACCTGGCAGAATGGCCAACAACAGAAAGTCTACAAATAATAAATGCAGAGTGTGTGGGAAAGTAAATTGGTGTAACCACTATGGAAAATAGTATGGAAATTCCTCAAAAAAATTAAAAATAGAACTACCATATGATCCAGCAATTCTACTCCTGGGTATTTATCCAAGGAAAGTAAAAACACTAATTAGAAAAGATATATGCAACCCTATGTTCATAGCAGCATAATTTATAATAGCCAAGATATGGAAGCAACCTAAGCGCCCATCAATAGAAGAATGCATAAAGAAGATGTGAGATACACACACACACACACAATGGACTATTACTCAACCATAAAAGAATGAAATCTTGCCATCTGTGACAATACGGATGGACCTAGAGGGCATTATGCTAAATGAAATAAGTCAGATAAAGGCAAATTATGATACCACTTATATGTGGAATCTAAAAAACAAAACAAATGAATAAACAGAACATAACAGAAGAAAACAAAATACAAACAGAAAATAAACAAGTGGTTGCCAAAGGGGAGTAATGTCGGGAGGAGGTATGACATAGGTAAGGGAGATTTAGATACAAACTTCTAGTTGCAAAATAAATGAGTCACAGGTATAAAACGTACAGTGTGGAAAACAGTAAGTAATTATGTAATCTCTTTGTATGGTGACCGGTGGTAGCTAGACTTATCATCTTGATCATTTTGAAACGTATGGAAATACTGAATCACTACGTTGTATATCAGGAATTAACAGTGTTGTGGGCCAACTGTACTTCAAAAGCAAACAAACTCATGGAAGAAGAGATCAGATTTGTTGATACCAGGGGCAGGGGTGGGAATGGGATACTGGATGAAGGCAGTCAAAAGGTACAAACTTCCAGTTATAAGATAAATAAGTACTAGGCATGTAATGCACAACATGATAAATATAATTAACACTGCTTATGTTATACATGAAAGTTAAGAGAGTAAATCCCAAGAGTTCTAATCTGGAGGGAAAAATGTTTTTTTTCCTAATTCTTTAATTTAGCATCAATATGAGATAATGGATGTTTACTAAACTTACTGTGATAATCATTTCATGATGTAAGTCAAATTATTATGCTGTACACTGTGAACTTACACAGTGCTGTGTGTCAGTTATATCACAATAAAATTGGAAGAAAAAATAAAACAAAAATTTTAAAAACTTGTCTGTATTAGTCAAGATTGTCTAGGTTAGCATTCTCAAAGTGTGGTCTTGGGCTCTTTTCAGTGGGACTATGAAGTTAAAATCAATTTCAAAATCAATTATTAAAAATACTAAAATGTTATTTGCCTTTATCATTCTCAATCTTTCACGAATGTATTGTGTTTTCCAGGATGTGATACCACAGCTCTGTGACTGCAGAATCAGACCCAAAAATCTGGCTTCATTCTATTAAGCCAGACATTAAAGAGATTTGCAAAAATTGAAATAGTGGTACTCTTCTCACAATTATTTTTGGATTTTTTGGAAAATATAGTTATTTTTCATTAAGATGTTATGATAATAGATAATGGGTTCATTATTTTAAAGAATTTAGTACATATTTTTTAAAATTCTCAGTTTTAATATCTAAAACAGTAAATATCAATATATAGAACTCACATGAAGAAAAGCTCATTGAGGTCCAGTTTTTAAATGTAGGCTTTATTATTATTCAGGTCTGGTTAGGTCAACAGATCAGGAGACAACTCTCACTGAAAGGGGACTTTGTTCCCAAGAGCAGGGGGTCTGCCATGTCACGCAGGGCCACACAAGGAAGCACTAGTTACTCTGCAGGTAGAAGGAGCAAGGGGAAAGCATGGGTAAGAGCCTTATTGTGGTTTTTTGCAGAAGGGAACAGGCAAGGCAGGGTAAGCAGCCTTAGGATTAGCTAGTTTGAATAATTTCAGCAGGCTCTAGGGTGTAAGGGCTGTCCTAGGGTTTCTTGTATCTGGCCCTGGAGTGATTAGGAAAGGGAAATACAGGCATACCTTGGAGATTCTGTGGGTTTGGTTCCAGACTACCGCAACAAAGCAAATGTGGCAATAAGGCAAGTCACGTGAATTTTTGGTTTCCAGTGCATATAACAGTGATGTTCACACCACACTGTGGTCTACTATGTGTACAACAGCATTATGTCTAAGAAATGTACATACCTTAATTAAAAAGTAATGCTGCTGAAATGAAAGAAGTAATAAATATCAGGGAGGAAATAATAAAATAGAGGTTAAAAACAATAGAAAACATAGAAGCGATTTATGACAAACCCACAACCAACATAATACTCAATGGTGAAAAGCTGAAAGCCTTCCCACTAAAATCTGGAACAAGACAAAGATTCTCACTCTCACCATTTCTGTTCTACATAGTATTGGAAGTCCTAGCCATAGCAGACAAGAAAAAGAAATGACAGGGATCCAAATTGGAAGAGAAGAGATAAAATTGTCTCTATATGAGGCTGACGTGATACTATATACAGAAAACTCTAAAGGCTCCACACAAAAACTACTAGAGCTGATAAAAGAATTCAGCAAGGTAGCAGGCTATAAGATGAACATACAGAAATCAGTCGCATTTCTTTACACTAACAATGAAATATCAGAAAAATAAAGTAAAGAGACAATCTCTTTTAAAATCACATTCAAAAAATAAAATATTAGGAATATCTGTGACCAAGGAGGTAAAAGACTTACAACTGGAGAACTACGAAACATTGATTAAGGAAATTAAATACAATTTAAATAAGTGGAAATATACCCCATGCTCTTGGATTGGAAGAATTAATATTGTTAAAATGGCCATGCTACCCAAAGCAATCTATGGATTTAATGTAATCCCTATCAAATTATCCATGAGATTTTTCACAGAACTAGAAAAAATAATCCTAAAATTTATATGGAATCACAAAAGACCCCAAATTGCTAAAACAATACTGAAGAAAAGGAATGAAGCTGTAGAAATAACCCTTCTAGACTTCAGACAATATTACAGAGATACAATAATCAAAACAGCGTAGTATTGGCACAAAAAACAGACACATGGTTCAATGGAATAGAATAGAGAGCCCAGAAATAAACCCACACACCTACAGTCAATTAATCTTTGAGAAAGGAGGCAAGAATATACAATGGAGAAAAGATAGCCTCTTCAGCAAGTGATGTTGAGAAAGCAGGACAGCTGCATGTAAATCAATGAAGTTAGAACACTCCCTCACACTATACACAAAAATAAACTCAAAATGGCTTAAACTTAAACAGAAGACAAGCCACTATAAACCTCCTAGAAGAAAACATAGGCAAAACATTCTCTGACATAAATCTCAGCAATTTTCTCCTAGGGCAGCCTACCCAGGCAATAGATATAAAAGCAAAAATAAACAAATGGGACTTAATTAAACTTACAAGCTTTTGCACAGCAAAGGAAACTATAAACAAAAAGACAGCCTACAGAATGGGAGAAAACATTTGCAAATGATGTGACTGACAAGGGCTTAAATTCCAGAATATATAAACTGCTCATACATCTCAGTATCAAAAAAACCCACAAATAACTCAATCAAAAAAGGGCAGAAGACCTAAACAGACATACCTCGAATGAAGACATACAGATGGTCAATATGCACATGAAACATTGCTAATTATCAGAGAAATGCAAATCAAACTACAATGAGGTATCACCTCACACTGGTCAGAATGGCCATCATAAAAAAGCCCACAAAAGATAAATGCTGGAGAGGGTGTGGAGAAAAGGGAACCTCCGACACTGTTGGTGGGAATGTAGTTTGGTGTAACCATTATGGAAAACAGCACGGCGATTCCTCAAAAAACTAAAAATAGAGTTAACGTATGACTTAGCAATCCCGCTCCTGGCCATTATAACTGGAAAAGACAAAAGTTCTAATTTGAAAAGACACTTGCATCCCAATGTTCACAGCAGCACTATTTACAATAGCTAAGACATGGAAGCAACCTAAATGTCCACTGACAGGTGACTGAATAAAGAAGTTGTGGATACAATGGAATACTACTCAGCCATAAAAAAGAGTAAAATAATGCCATTTGTAGCAATGTGGATCGACCTGGACATTGTCACACTAAGTGAAGTAGGCCAGAAAGAGAAAGATAAATACCATATGATATCACTTATATGTGGAATCTAAAAATATATGACACAAATGAACTTACTTACAAAACAGACTCCTAGACATAGAAAACAAACTTATGGTTACCGAGCAAGGGGGTGGCGTGTGGAGGGATAAAGTGGGACTTCAGGATTTGCAGATACTAACTACTGCATATAAAATAGATAAACAACAAGGACCTATTGTATAGCACAGGGAACTATATTCAATACTTTGCAATAGTCTATAATGGAAAATAATATGAAAAGGAATATATATATATATATATATGTAAATGAATCACTATGCTGTATGTCAGAAATTAACACAACTATATGTCACCAACTATACGTCAACTAAAAAAAAAATTAATGCTGCTGGGAAAATGGCACCAACAGACTTACTCAATGCAAGGTTGTCACATGCCTTCAATTTGTAAAAATGCAGTATCTGTGATGTGCAGTAAAATGCTGTATCCCTGTATTGGCCAAAAGTATAAAAGCCCTGTGATTGCCAGATAAAGTGGGAGGCTGTGGGGAGCGGGGTACAGCTTTGGACTGGTTAGTTTGCACATAAAAGCTGTACTCACAGGGGAGGAGTTTATCTCTAGGAATTAGCTAATCCTCAAAGGGGCCATCTCTCCTGGGCCAGCAAGTTCCCAGATGCCAGACAACAAGAATACAGGAAGAAAATATAGCCAATACAGGTCCTTAATAGTTTTTTAGAGTATAAAGAATGTAGAGACGTTCAGAAACCAAAAAGTCTGAGAATATCTGGGCTGTGCACAATAACAAAGACGCCCCAAATCTCAATGTTTTAACACAGAAAAGACCTTTTTTTCATTGTTCAAGTGAAGTTTTCATACTTCTGAAAGGTGGCATACAGTCATCCCTCAGGATCTCTCAGGGATTGGTACCAGGGACCCCCAAGGATATCAAACCCTATGGATGCTAAAGTCACTTATATAACATGGTGTGGTACAGTCAGTCAGCTCTCTGTATCTGAGGATGTGGAAACTGCAGATGTAAAGGGCCTACTATACAAAGAATATCAGAAAAAATTTTTTTAAAAGGCCATAATGTCAGAACAAAAGAAAATCATTTAAACTTAATTACTTTAGCTTAATGAGAAACTCCCTATATCATTCTTATTTTTCTCTTTTTTTTTCATGAGTTAGTGAAATTTCATCACTACTCAGGAAGAGTTCAGGGACTGGTGCTTGGAAATTTCTGACACCTAGGACAGTTACGGACAGAAATGATGTGGAGGGGAGGAAAAACCTTACCTGTTTATATGCTGAAAGGACCCAGCAGAGATGGGGAAGTTTGAAGATATGGGAAAAAGAGACACTTGATAGAAATCCTGGTGGAGATGAAAGGGGAGGGAGGGAATGGTCTGAAATAATAGGACAGATGGACACATCTCCTCCTCAAAAACTGGTTGGAAGGGAGGAGGAGAGGGTGCCTTTGATGGTAAGTTAGTTGAGGGGAGGAGAGAAGCTGAGAGTCCACCCCTAATGGCACTGGTTTTCTCTGTGAATCATGGACAATTTCATTGCTGAAGGTGAGGAGGGCAGGGAATGAAGAAGGTTTAGGAGTTAGGAGGCCCACTGCAGGGACTGGGGAAGGGAGAGGACCAAGAAAAAACGACAGGTGAAGGAGCAGAACCGAAGGCCCAGCTGAGTCTGGATCTTAACTAGTAATAACATGAAACATACGGCGGCCTAACTTTTCCAACTGGGCTTCTTAATCCTGGCATTGAACAGATGGTGTGAGTGTAGGGAACTGATGTTGATTGAAAGCCCCTGTAGTGTGATGATTAAGAGCATGGCCTTTGAAGCCAGCTGGCCTGAGTTAAAACCCTGACTCTGACACTTACTACCCTTTTCAGTAAAAGGGGCCACTAATAGTCTTGTGGTGCCATATTAATGCAGGGAATAATGGTTTTGTGGAGGACTAAGTGACTAAATGTATGCCATGGATTCCCTTACCACGCCCCAGCTCTGGGGGTTAAGGGGCCCACCTAGGTTCCATGGTTTCACGCCTAGGTGAGTGTTGGACTCTTGAAAAGGGACTGTTGGGCTGCACCCACAAGCCTGCAAGCTCAGTACCTGGCCAGCCTCAAGAGCAAAGAAAGACCCCCGAGTCAGTGACAGAGACATCAATGGTTTAATGCGCAGGGGGATCTTACCTGTCTGAAGCAAGGCCCTGGAACGACCCCACTGCAGGCAAACATGGCGGCAGGCTTCACTACTGGGGCAGGGGGAGTGGACGTCAGGTTGGCTCATCAGTTACCAGGGAAACCAGCAGAGGAGCACGCCCCTCAGGTCCCTCTGATAGGCTACCAAGGTGATGTTCTCATCTAAAGATTAGAACAATCACTTGTTGGGGCCTGGGGCAAGCATGTCAGTCAGCGTTTACTGAAGAGGGAAGGTCAATCAGGAGAGGAGGGTGTAGGTGAGGCAGGAACTGGTCCCACAGGGGATGTGCGGGGAGCAAGAGGGCAGCCGCGTCGGGCGGCCTGACCACAAAGGGACATACCCAGCTCCTCTCCCCTTCCTGCCTGTTTCCTTCTAGGGCACATCCTGTTCCGGCTCCTCCCTCGTGGCCATTACAATCCTCTCTGGTTGCGGTGGCGGAATAGGAGGTGGGTGTACCTGGGTTCTCCTCTGTTCTATTTCCAAACTATATTTTGGCATAATCTCTAAGCCCTACTGTCCTCAGGCCTTTAGTTTTATATCTCAATTACCTGTTTTAGAAGTAAACTACACGCTACCTCTTATTTGCATTTTACTCTAATAATCCTAGTCTACCCATCCACTTGCCCGAGAGAGAGGCACCTTGGGATCACAGGGGGAGATCATATATGTAGAGGATGCAAAAGATAAAAGCATAGAAAGAAGTTCCAAAGAAATCTTTTTACTTATTACCTCTCTTAATTCTCCTGTAAATAATGTTTCCAGCCCCCTCAAATACCCAATACTGACGCTCGGAGGGATTAATAACGTGCTCAGGGTGACATAGCTGCCCACTGTCAGAGGAGTCATTCAGTTCCACGCCTGTGCTCCTCCACCTCTGTGCTCTGTGCTGCCTCAAAGGTCTGCACTAGTCTCATGGGGGCCCTCAGGGATGGAGGCAGTGGGGGAACAGGCGGTGAGGGAGTGGTAGGTGTTGACGAGAGAGTAAACAGCATGGGCAAGACGAGAAAGTGGGGCTCTGTGTGTAGAGAAGTGGGGGCTGATGAACAGGGAGAGAAGGAAGAAGTGAAGGAGCTGGAATCACAATGAAATGGACGAACAGGTGGAAGAGGAGAAAGGAGGGATGACTCCTAGTGGGATGAAGCTGATGGTCTTAAGGGGTTCACTTCCAGATGATGACAAGGTCTAGATGCAGCCACAGGACTAAGCTGTTGAAGAGAAGCTGAACACCACGGGCGTGGAGGACACTAAGACTGCCAGTTTCAGCTGTTTGAGTAGAGGGTTGAAACAAGCAGATCTGATGTCAGAGCCCTTTACGAGTGTTTTAGAGTGATCTTGCAGTTGACAAAGAGGAGGCAGGGGCCAGGGTAGCAGATGCCCAGAGCTGGTGCAAGGTGGGAGCCTCCCAAGAAGAGGGCTGCAGAGGCAGAAAGAACCTTGGTTTTTAATTGTAGCACATGGAAATTCTCATACACGACTCTAAATGGTCCTCCCAGCAATCCTATGAGACGCATTCAGGGCAGAAAATAGAGTTCCTCCAAGAAATCCACCAAAAGTGTTAGCCTTGGGACTTAGAACAAGTCTCCTGACTTGATACACACTGGATGGAGTTTGTCCTGAGAGCCTTGTTCCTCTGCAGACTATTCACAGTTCCTACTTTTCAAAAGAAAACTTACAGACTCTACAAAGAAAAGGAAGAACATTTCTCTAAGTTCTCTTCACCCTAGACTCTGCTGTAAATGGTGGGAAAGGCCTGCTGGGCTGTCAGGAACTGGTGCAGACGAGGACCTTACGATGCCATCTAGTGTCCATGATTGGACTTACCCACAAAGCTTTGGCTAGAAATATTCTGAAAAATAATTTAAGAAGATTGCAAGTAACTGGTTAATTTTGCAAGAGAATAGCTATTAAAACACCTAATGTTTTTCTCTCCTTGCCAGGAAGATTCCTTAACCCAGCCTCCTGCATACCCCAAAGGCTAGACCAATGCAGTGAATTATTGCATAAAACAGAAATTATGACCCAGTGAAGTCCAAGGCTATCTTAAAATGAACAGTTTCTTTAAGGTCTTGGGTCACCTGGTACAGTGAAAAGATCATGAAGCTTGGTGCCAGCGTTCTGAGGCATTCTAAGACATCACTTAGAGAGGGTATATGACCTGCCCAAGGTCACAGAGCCAGTTTTCTCTTTGCTATACTACATTTCCACCACGATACTGATATAAAGAATATGAATTCACTCCACAGAAATTTACTAATGATCACTGGTACCATCCATCGGGTTATAAACAAGGAACATAAAGATTTATGAGTATTAGGGAATTGAATGTTTGTGTCCAACTAAAATTTGTATGTTGAAGTTCTAACCCATAATGTGACATATTTGGAGACAGGGCCTTTGTGGAAGTAAAGTTAAATGAAGTTATAAGGGTAGGGTGCTGATCCAGTAGGATTATGTCCTCCTAAGAAAAGGAAGGGAGACCAGAGCTTGCTTTCTCTCAGCAAGTACGCACAGCAAGAAGGCAGCCATCTGCAGGCCAGGAACAGACTCTCCCCAGAACCTGGGTGTGCTGGCACTCTGATCTCACTTTTAGCTCCAGGACTGTGAGAAAATAAATTTCTGTTGTTGAAGCCACCCAGGATGTGGTATTTTGTTATGGCCGCCCAGCCCAAGCCCAAGCCAACCAAGCCAATGGATATCTGCTTCCCCCGAAGCTGCTTCCAGCTTTGTTAGGGAGGTCAGCAGATCAATTACTACCCAACTTGCTGTGACAGATGTATGGACATCTCCTATTTCTAAATGGCTGCTTTAAAAATAATGCTGATGGTGGGCAAGACTGGTGGTGACAGTCAGTCTGACATCACAGATGCCAGATAGCTCTAAACTCAAATACGGTTCAGAGACGACCCTTTGCTTAGAGGCATCTCGCCATTAATAAAACATGGGCTTTCTCACAGAGCCCTGTGTGCCCTCTTTGAGTAGGCGATGGAGCGGGGCTGCAGAGCCAGTGACTGAACGTGGCCTTGGGTTCTGGTTCAAGGGCAGAACTTCTGGTCCTCAGCTGCCACATCCATAGATGAAGGGGTTTGACTGGCTGGCATCGGAGGCCATCATGTGAGGGTTTGGCTCACCTTTTCCCGTAGAAGAGTTCTGAAGAACTGTGAAACTGTTCCAACATTTGAAACTTGACATCTAAAATTTTCCATTAGAAATTTAGTTTTAAAGGATGTCATTTCCACTGTATTATAAATACTGGTATTTGAAAATAAAATCATCACCTGACTCACGTTTCCAGTACCAATAATCACTTCCCTGATGTGGAAACTGTTTGCTGATTCATTCTGACTAAGAGCTCCTGCAACTTGCTTTTTCTCCTTTACTGCTTCTGTGCTAAACAACCCCCAAACTTTTCCATTATGCTCTCCCCTCCCTATACATTCTTTACTGAGAATAGCTTTAACCCAGAGTCTATGCTCCAGGAAGGAGGTAATAGGCCAGTAATCTCAGAAGAATGGACAGACCCTCCCAGGGCCCCAGATTTATTGAGGTTAAGAGGAATGTAGCACCCTGTAAAACGTCCTGATTGTTATCACCTTTTCTGTTCCATCTAGTTTTTCTATAAAACCTCAAGACCCCACCCCCAAGATGGATTCGAAGTCTCTAAGGCACAAGCCTGCTGTGACTCCCCTTTGCCAGGCAAAGCAATAAAGAGGTTCTTTTTGAATTCTCCCAAAACTCTGCCTCAATCCAGCTTTCAGGGTACAGAGGCTGGTTTTGTGGCAACATAAATAACATATCAGAAATTCACATCATTCATAAAAAAGACTAATTTTACAACATTTCTTTTTCTCACTGAAATCTTACTTTTCTACTCCATTCTCTATTCCCAGAATTTTATATAATGTAGTATATTTTGTTTGAAAGTCTTTTATTACTTAAAATTACCTGGAAGTTTTATTATTATAATTATCAGTAGTAAAAATTTAAAACAATATATTACGAATTTTGATAATAATTACACATACTCAGTAAAATTTTATTGGGTGCATCTCTTTCAAAATCCATTGGTGAATGTTATTTATTGTTAGAAAGAGATAGGATTTAATCTGAATTCAATTTCTAATTTTAGGTTCTACAGAAATAAGCACTGAGAAATATTGTTCTCATAAATAGATGAAAACAGTTTTGTTATGACAGTTCTTTCAACTTCTGAATTGCATGCCCAAAGCATCATAGTAATCTCTCATTTAGTTATTTTAAGTCATCAGCTAAAAACTTTAGGTTTTCTGTCAAGTTTGTTGAAAGCAAAGAATTAGAAACCCCCTGAATTACAAAAGGATTGATTATCCAGTAATTAGTCAATCACCTCCCATTTCTGGGCCTGCCAAAGAACAGTCATCTCACCTGTACACACTAATTCTAAGAAAGAGTACTAAGTAAGGCAGAGAGCCTTGCCCCGAGCGTGTCACCTGGACGACATAAAATGTCATCACTATTGCTTACCTGTACTCTGCCTGATTCTTCCAGCACTCTCCCTCAGGAGCAGTGCTTTCTTCCAGTGAAATTACTGTCACTCTCATATCCCTACTTCACATTATATCTGAATGAACATATTGACCAAACTACTCCACTAAAATACCAAAATACCCACTCTTAACAGAAGGAGGGGCAAGACACGAAGCCTGAATACAAAATTTTGGTGCCTT
The DNA here is from genome assembly GCF_048773025.1 of Camelus bactrianus. Lineage (NCBI taxonomy): Eukaryota > Metazoa > Chordata > Mammalia > Artiodactyla > Camelidae > Camelus > Camelus bactrianus. The sequence continues at coordinate 12,219,853 of NC_133541.1, forward strand.
ATATTGGAGACTTCTCCAAAAGCAATATTTAAATTGTCCTTTGTTTTGATGCTCTAGAATAGCACTATCCAATAGAAATATAATGTGAGTAATGTATGTAATTAAAAATTTTCTAGTACCTTGTTTAAAAAGCAAAAAGAAACAGGTGAAATTAATATTATGTATAATGCAATTATTTCCAAAATATTATCATTTCAACATTTAATCAATATAAAACATTAAAAATAAGGTATTTTACATTTTTGGGGTATTACTCCTTGAAATCCTGTAGTATTTTACACAAATAGCAGATCTTAATTTTGACCAGCTACATTTCAGGTGCTTAATATACACATGTGACTAGTGGTTATTATAGTATTTGACAACACAGCCCTCGAGGGACGCACTGTAGTAAGATTTGGGAAGGATAAGAGAGCAGTGTTTTGTTTTTGGTAAAGAAGGAATATGGTGAACACAAAGTAAGTGGGCAGAGAGGAAAACAAGTCTATCCACGTCCTTATCTGGCTATGAAAGTTATCTTTTTACCCCAAGGCCTCTGCTGCACAGCTGTATGAGGTGGCCCTGGTGTACCTCAAGAGATAGAGGTACCTCCTTAAAAGGACCACTATTTTAAGGTGGATTTGAGCTGCTGTGGTCTTTGGGAAATAATGCAATGATAATTGAAATGAAATTATGCAGCCTTATTTTCTGAAGAAGACCTAGTTAATCATTCACTAAAATTCTGGACGAAGTGCAAAGAAAAAAGTTACGAGGTACAAAGATTAGCAAAAGATCCAGAAAGCCCTTGTTACTTTGTCAGCAATCTCCTGGTATGATTTCTCAAGGTATGGTTGACTCATCGTAAGTAGAGAGCTTTTGGTAATCGTAGGGTGATGTTTTCCCCTCTGACTGTGATGGAGATAAGAAGGGGTTACATGAAAATTACCAACCTCACATCAGATTACTGTAGGTGAAGGTCTCCCATGTTATGATACAGAAATGAAGAATCTCTTCCTTACCTTTATTTTCTTAGGAAACGTCTACAATTTGTCCCTCTAGCTCTTTCTGAATTCCAGTGTACAGTATGAAAGATGGGCGTCCTTTCCAAAGGAGCTCAGATGCTTGTCCTAAAAGGTAAGTATAAAGAAGTAACTCTATGATACTGTCTTAATTGGCTTGGGCTGCCGTGACAAAACACCATAGACTGGGAGGCTTAAACTACAGAAGTTTATTTTCTCACAGTTCCGGAGGCTAGGAAATCCAAGATCAAGTTGCTGGCTGGTTTGGTTTCTGGTGACAGCTTTCTTTCTGGTTTGCAGATGGCTGTCTTGTGTCCTCCACGGTAGATAGAGAAGTCTGCTGTCTCTTCCTCTTCTTATAAAAGCACCAATCCTGTCAGACTGGGGCCCCACCCTGATGACCTCATTTAACCTCTATCACCTTCTCACAGGCCCTATCTCCAAATTTCTTAGTCAGGTCAAGCTGCTATAACAAACTATCATATACTCGATGGCTTAAATAATTTTATTTCTTACAATTCTGGAGTCTGGAAGTCCAAGATGAGGGTGCCAGTATGACTGAGTTCTAATGAAAAATCTTTTCTGGTTTTTATATTGCTGACTTCTCCTTATTTCCTCACTTGGCAGAGAGTAGCAGAGAGGAAGAGTAAACTGTCCTTTGACTCTTGTAAGGGCATTAATTTCATTCATGGTTTCTCCACCCTACTGACCTCATTTGGCCCTAATTACCTCCAATGGCCCCCCACCTCCTAACACCATCCCATTGGAGGACAGGGTTTCAACACATGAATTTTGGGAGGACACATTCAGTTCATATGACCAAATATAGTCATATTGAGGATTAGGGCTTCAACTTATGAATTTGCAGTGGGGGGATATGATTCAGTCCACAGCAGATACTAAGGTACTAAGGGTATGGAGCTCCACTTTAGAAGCTCTTCAAATAAGTTAAGATTATCAGCTGCCTGTGTTATTTGTTTAGGATGAAATTACACTTAGCTGGAAGCAAAAGACTGGTTTAATGTTTTCCAGAATTCCAAGTCTTTTTATATTATTCTCTGTTATTTCCTTATGTATGAAATGGTTTCAATTTCATGATTAAATTTCATCATGGCCTATACTTCTCCCAAAAAAACCTCTTGGGGACAATTTTGGGGGTTTCTAGGTAAACTATTACTACTGCAAGATATTTTTTAATAAACTATTTCCCCCAGTTTTCCCTGTAAAGTTATTTCTTCTAGTCTCAGAACTGCAAATACACAGTAGGCTCTCCATCCCCAAATCCTGTGTAAAAATAATGAGCACTCCACAATCAAGAAACATACTGAAAAGGGGGATCTTTCAAATAAATACTCAGGTATTCCTGGAGTAGTTAATTTCTAAGTGAAACTAGATATACTTGCTTCCAAGCCTGGGTACAGTACATGAACCTGTGAAACTAGAATAAACCAAAAAGTACCTTTGCTGTGACTACTTTAGAAATTGATGTACAGAACATATTTGAAATCTATTTTTTATTGCTGTGACATTGGGAAATTCCAAATAGTGAAAATACAGAATGTTTTGACTTTGCTATAAAATATTAGTTTATGGTATTGAAAAGGAAGATGTGCATCCAATTGGTACTAAGTTCCTATTAGAGAATTAAAAAATCAGCCAATCCAATAAACAAACACTGCAATGCCTCAGCAGTACTCTTAATGAAAAATTACTGTAAATAAGGGCTGAAGTGTCCAAAGAATAGGGACTCAGAGTCTTTGATGCATTAACTATTCTAGGCAAGGCCACTGAAGAAGCAGTTTGAGATGATTCAAAATGCTACCAAGTCTAAGGACTTACAAGTTATAATACCATCATTTTACTCTTAGTTATCTCATTTGGGAATGTTTGATTCTAAGGGGAAGCTGGAAACGGGAATTGTCTCTAGCAATGTTATTACACAGGCTTTTACTTAAGCTTAGTTTTGTGTTATTATTTATTCATCCTGACATAAAAATAGGCTAATTGTAATTATATCATAGTTCATTGTCTTACTTCTCACGACTTCCTCTAAGAAATTCAGATTTAGTCTTTGACTTATTCAGTTTAACACACCTGCTTTCTAATAATTTAGTTCAGTAATATCAGTAAAAAAATTGTGGGCATTTCCAATATGCACTTACACATTAAAAATATACACATGTACCTCTGTGTTTATTTACTATAAAACATACACACAACACACTTTTTTAAAGATTAGATAAAGATGAAATACTTAACATTTAAATTATAATTTTTCTATTGAAGTACAAAATAAGAACAATATGACTAGACATTCTTCTTTATGTTGGAAAGTCTTGGTTTATCACTTTGTGACGTGGTATTTGAGTTTGATTTTTTTCTAATATAACAGACTTTCTTTGAAATAGTTTTAGACATACAGAAAAATGGAGAAGATAGTACAGAGTTCCTATGTACCCTGTACCCAATTTCTCCTATTACTAACATCATACATTAGCATGGTACATTTATTACACTTAATGAACCAAAACTGATACACTCTTATTAACTAAAGTCCATAGTTTATTCAGACTTCCTAACCTAACGTCTTTTTCTGTTCCAGGATCCCACCCAGAATACCACATTACATTTATTTGTCACACCTCCTTAGGTTCCTCTTGACCAACAGCTCCTCAGACTTTTCTTGTTTTGGATGGCCTTAACAGTTTTGAAGAGCACTGGCCAAGAAATTTTTAGGATGCCCCCTAATGGAATTCGTAATTTGTCTGACATTCTTCTCACAACTAGACTGGAGTTATGGGTTTTTGGAAGATCACAGAGGTGTGGGGCCATTTTCGTCACATCATACCAAGGTTACACACCAATCACATGATTTATAACTGAGCTCAGGCCACATGGTAACTTTCCGGTCCACTGGTAAGGATTCAGCCTCTACAAAGGTCCATTAGTAAGCCAAAAGCTGTTTTTCAAAAGGAGAGTAGTTATCCTCAGAGGATGGCAGGATTTTGCCCCAAAATTCTAAGGGTTTGCATTGTGATTCACTTACAGGTACTTGCCAAAGACTCCAAATATCACCTGTCTGCCACTTCAAGCACCACTGGATCCACTGAGTCATCTGACCCACGTGGAACAGCAACGTGCACAACAGCCAGGACCTGTTGCCGAGACTTCCCTTCTCTCACTGTGGGTGACGCCTTTTATTTATTTATTTTTAATAGTAGGAGGTGCTAGATGTAACAACTTACCCTTCACCTTAGAAGTGATGTCTTGAAATGCTCCACTCCACTGGACCCCTAGAAATTTCAGAGGTACAAGGCCTCTGAATTTGGGGGGATTTATTTCCCATCCTCTGATATGCAAATACCTTACAAATACGTGTATAGTAATTGCTACTTCCTGCCTACCAGGACCAACCAGCATATCATTATCAGTGTAACGGGCCAGCACGATGTTCTGCGGAAGGGGAAGGAGGTCCCTGAAGACTAAATCATGACATGGGACTGAAGAGCTGATGTACCTTGTGGCAGAACAGTAAAGGCGTGTTGCTGACTTGTCTGTTGATTCCTTCTAGTGGTCTTTTATGACACGTGTAATTGGAAAAAGCTTTTACCAGATCAATAGCTGTATACTAGGTACTAGGAAATGTGTTGAGTTGCTCAAGCAATGAAACCACATCTGGAATAGCAGTGCAACTGGAATCACCACAAAATCAGATTTATGAAAATCCACTGTCATTCCCCAAGATCCAACTGTCTTCTGTCAAATAGGTGAGTCGAAAAAGGATGTGGTGGGTATCACAACCTTTGCAACTTTCAAGTTCTTGACAGTAATGCTAATCTTTGCAATCCCTCCAAAAACGTGGTATTGTTTTGGCTTATGTTTTTATAGCTTAGCAACAGTTCTAATGGCTTCCATTTGTCCCTTCCTATATTAACAACCTTCACTCTACAGGTGAGGGGACCAATGTGGGGATTCTGCCAATTGCTGAGTATGTCTATTTTTTTATGCATTCTGGAACTGGGGAAATAACCACAGGATGTGTTCAGAGATGCACTGGGCCTAATGTAAGATGGACCTGAGCTAAAATTCCACTGATCACTCGACCTTCACAAGTCCATACTCTGATAGGTAGACAGTGATGTTCAGGTTTCCATGAATTAGTGTTAAGTCAGAGCCACTGCCTACTAATCCCCCAGAAGTCTGGTTATTTCCTTTCCCTCAGTGCACAGTCACTCCAGCAAATGACTATAGGGTCCTTTGCAGAAGGCTGGGGAAGAAATTAACATTATAAATTTTTGGCAATGAAGTAGGGTCCTTCCTCAAGAAAACCTAACCTTCCCTTCTTTCAAAGAGTTCTGGGTATGTAAATTGGCTCAAGTCTGAGAACTGATTGAAGGACTGCGATTCTCCATTTTGGTGATGCAAGTTGGGATTTCTGTTCATAGACCTAGAACTCTTCTGCTTATAAAGACCAAGTAGGAGGGGGAGGGTATAGCTCTGTGGTATAGCATGTGCTTAGCATGCAAGAGGTCCTGTGTTCAATCCCTGGTACCTCCACTAAAAATAATAAATAAATACATAAACCTAATTACCATCCCTCCTCCCCCTGCACCAAATAAAAATAAATTTAAATAAATTTAAAAAAAGACTAAGTAGGAATTTAGTAATTATCCATTTATTTCTTTTCTAGGGACACCACTATCAATTGGCTAATATCACAGGTCTCAGTGAGTCAGACAATTTTGACTATTGTTTTGTCCATTACAGTAACTGCACTGGTCCCACATTGCCACCCTGAGATCCCACTATCCCCACTGCATTTTGGAATTTCATTTGATGGTACCAGTCTCTACTGTAAGATACATCTGATTACAGAGAAGAGCAACTGCAGATCCCATCAAGGATGCTGGGACTTCACAAATAATTTCTCACAGTCATGGTGAAGCATAATGTCCTCTGGCTCCCTCCTGGGGTGGGTGAGAAGGTTTTCCAATGATAAATCCACTCTAACATTTCAGTCTTCTCAAATCTTTGGATATCTTCCTCTACAGTCTCCCAGGCAGTTCTGGCACTTCAATTTCATTTATTGTAGGCACTTTCAGGTGGATGGAAGTTAAGTAATCAATGGAAGTTTTGCTCAGGTCCTTCTCACAGTGGACCCATTGGGTCCCCAAACCTATCTTGTGGTTATTTTCTCACTTTCACAGGCATAGTAGGAAAAGACATACTAACAATCAATGAAACAAACTGGTAAGCCTTATCTAACCCTTTGAAATAAAATGTATCTAGAACATCTGCTTAGCCCTCCTTACCAATAAATTTGGCCTGATAGCATTTTATAATCCTTCATCTTTATCCCTGTATTAGTTTCCTAGGGTTGTTGCAGCAAAGCACCCCAAACTGAGTGGATTAAAACAAATGTAATTTATTTTCTTGCAGTTCTGGAAGCTAGATATCTGAAATCAAGTTGTCAGTAGGTCCATGCTTATTCTGAAGGCTCTTTAGAATATTTCCCTGCCTTTTCCCAGCTACTAGTGGCTCCTGGCATTTCTTGGCTTCTAGCTACATCACCACAATCTCTGCCTCCATCTTCACATGTCCTTATTTCTTCTGTGCCTAAATACTCTGAATCATCTCGTCTTTTATAAGGACACCAGACATTAGATTGAGGGTCCATGCTAATCCTGCACATCTCATTTTAACTGATTACATCTGCAAAGAACCTATACCCAAATAAGGTCATATTGAGGCTCCAGCTGGACATGAATTTTAGGGGACATAAGTCATCCCACTATAATCCCACACCCTTAATATCCATACAAAATTTAACTGTATATTCTTTTGTATGCTCTGAATTTTTTTTAGCATGTGCATTTATTACTTTTTCAAATATAATTAAAGGGGGAAATCCATCACTGTTCTCTGCCTTAAAATACAAGTATTCTTTCTATCCGGTTTCTCCCTCTGATGCCAACTACTACTTAGACTCCCTACACTGGTCTTCCTGTCTTGTCTTTTCCCAGTCTTTTCTCTAACTGCACACAACTGCGGTATTTCAAAATAATCTCCTCCTTCCGGCCTTTCAAGGAGGATCAAGCACAAGTACCCTAATTAGCCAAAGGTGGCTTTTTCAAGATCTGGTCTCCAGCACCCTTCTCGAAACAAGCTTTGTTTCTTCTTTCAGTAAAATCCCCTGTTATATATCGGTTTTGCCCCAGAACTACTCGTAGGTTTCTGAACTGCCCATGCCACTCCCTTCCTCCACACTTTGGTCCTGAGCTGCTTGCACTCATGACCGCTGCTCAACGTCAGCGGCTACTACGCTATTCCCTCCCCAGTCATGAAACATTGTCTTCTGATCTTTGAAGCCTGTTAATATTTCCCTTCGCCCTTGCTCCTCGTAAACCAAATTTCCTATAAGAAAGAACGTAGTTCAGGAACACACCGTGCTGCGCTGGCTCACCTGTCGGGCAGAACCATTTCGCTCTTCCCGCCCTCACGGAAGGGAAGGACTGTAACTCCCAGCCCTGGAGCCGCCAAGCCCGACCACGCACCGAAGGCTAAAGGCCGCCGGGCCCCGGGGACGGGTGGGTGGTGACGGACCTGTCACACCGGAGAGGCCAGGCCATCCACTCGGCCCACATCCCTCCCTCCACAGCCAGGCAAACCCCGTCGGCGGAAGGCGAGGCTCCGAAGCCAGGAGAGACACTGTAAGAGACGCCCAAATATGTCAGCGCCCTTTACATCTCAAGGCCGGCCTTCCTCCGCCTCACCGAGGAGCGTCCTCGCCGCTAGTCCAGTGCTTTTCCCTCTCCCACCACGGCCCGGTCCCTGGGGACTCGGAAGCGCCAAGATATCTAGAGCGATAAGCGCGCGCCGGAGACTCTAGGGCCGACTGGCGGCGCGCCCGGGGGCGGAGCATGCGCAGCAGCCGCTCCGCGTGGGCCGTCTTCGTCTCGGGCGTCTGGCCGGCGCAGGCGCATGCGCAGGCTTCGGGGCTCAAGGCGCCCCGCCCTCCCGGGCCGCGCCCCCTCGCCGCGGGTCAGAGGCCGCGGGGCGGGAGGTGGTGACGGGCGCGGAAGCGTTGCGTGCACCCTCGGAAGCCGGCGGGCGGCAGAGCAGCGGCGGCCACGGCCGGGCGCCCCGACCGGAGGGGCTCTGGATCGCTGGAGGCGGCTGAATCCCTGCGGCGGCGCCGCCGGCGGCGGCGGCGGCCCCATGAATCGCGGGACCATGCCTCAGCCCGGAGCGTGTCCGGGCGCGAGCTGCGCCGAGAAGCCGGTGCGGGAGGCGGGGGCCGCGGCTCCGGAGGGCAGGAAGGCGGCGGCCGGTGGGCTGCCGCGGACCAAGCTGCGGTGCCCAGCTGAGCAGTGAGTGCAGGACGCGGGCTGGGCACGGCGGGGGCGGGAGGGGACACTGGGCTCGGTCCCCTCAGAAAGGCTTGGGGGGCGTGGGGCCGGCAGGGGTGTAGCAGCGTGGGGCCCTTCCCACCTCGGCTTCTAAGTAAGGTTAGCGACAGACAGGAATCTGAAGACACTCGTCCAGTGTCCCCGTACAGAAGTTTTCCCGGAAGGCCCGTCTTGAAATTCTGTTTATCCATTGCCTCTACCCCACCCGCTATTTTGACATCTCCATAGCTTTAACGTTAAAGAAAACTCCAGAAACTTGGGGAAGAAACTCTAGAAGCAGATTGTTTGAAAACTCATTCCTATTAGATCTTTCCTCCAACCTGGTGCGGGAAGGAAGTAAGGTTGTCACTGTCACAGGCACAGGAAAGCTGAGCCACGCGACATGTTTGTTCTTGGAAGGCAAGTCGCCGCTTGATGAGTGTCCCACCTGTTGGACAGACTTTGGACGGAGTCTGACCCAGTTCTGTTTTGCCAGTTAGCGGCTTAACTAGATATCCTCAACCCTCTTTGTTTTTAAATCTGAAAGGCAGTGTTGGTTAGATCAATGATTTATTGAACTGTAAAGAAGGTGGCGTAAATCAGGGAAGTTTAGAGTTTCTGCAAAGAAAGGGACGGAAGCAGAATTACAAACTTGAAGGCTGAAACTTCTCTGCACTTTCAAGTTCTAGTCATATATAAATGCCTTTGGAATTCCAAAAGTGACAAAAGCACTCGAATAACCAGTTTGACAGATATCTTAATTGACCAGAAATTCCACTTTTTCTCCCCATTTCCTAAAAAGGGGTTCTAGGAGTGGGGACTGTTATTGCAGATATTGTAATAATTCTCACTTACATGCTTCTTTTCTGTGGGCTTTGACATTCTCATTTACAGAGCACCCAAACCCCTTGAGATAGTGTTACCCACACGGTTAATGGCCCCTGGGAAAGATTTAGAGCAGAAAGTCTTAAACTCCTGCCCTCAGGAGCTAGGCACATAACTGAAGTGAGTGAAGCTGGGTAGGTGCAGTCTGTGGATTCCTGGAGAGCTGGGTCCGTTCGGGCTGGGTCTACCAAGTTCTGGCCTCTAGTTGCTGGGTTTTCTGTATTTAAAGAGTTCAGATATTCTAAAATGTTCTGGTTTTCAAACAGTAGCATTTTTTTTTTATTTTTAAATCAAAACCACTGTGTAGGCCCATGTGTGAGCTGATGTGACCTGTGGCTGCTGTTTTGCTCCCTGGGTTTGAGACCTGCCTCAGCCTCTGCAGCGGGTAAAGTGCCTTTACCCCTTCCCAGCCCAGGCTAGTTCTTAACTGCTGCTGCCAGGCTGGCTGCTGCTACCTTGCTCATGCCCTGGTGGTCTGAGCTGGGCCCCCGCCTAGTGGCCCTGGCCCTCAGATGCTGCTTCTCAGCCTCAGCAGTTTCATGCCTCCCAGGAGATGTGGAAACTTGGAAATCAGAACCACAGTCCCCAACATGTGCATAGTTATTTGGCAAGTTTTTCTGCTGTGTGTGGTTCCCAGAGCCTGAGCACCTGGGGAAATGGGTCATGGTGCGAAAGGAACACTCTTTCCTGATGGGAAGGTTTTGTGGCACAGTGGCTACTGACTGTCAATAGAATTATAGGCTTAGAGCTGAAAGGAATCTAAAAATCCCCGGCCTAGGTTTGTCATTTTACACATTAGGAAAACGACTTGCAGATTTGATAGGTGCAGCCTGTCCAGGGAGTAGGCTTCAGGGCCAGGTTCCCTGATGCCTGGGTAGGAACCTCCCCACTATTTCTCTCTGACTTCCTCAGCAACACTAGGCAGAGGGATGTGACTTCTGATGACGGCCGACTTTACTTTTTTTTTTTTTTTTTCCTGGAATAGATGTTCCAATTTACTGTTTTATTTCATAGCGTAGTTGCTTTTTCTTCCTATTTTTGTTGTCTTTGGCCATCTCATTCTCTTTTAAGTCTCATAAGAGAGCAAGGGGGAGTAAGGGAAAGAGGTGACAATAACTTCAAATGTCAACATCTTACGTTTTGGGCTTTCTTGCTTAATATGTGGGCAGTGGGGTTACTTCTCCTTGCTCTGTGATATTTTCTCAAGGGCTGGAGCAGCCATACTGCATTACATAAACATTGCTTATTATATAGTTTGCAATATGATGTGTGCACATCAGCTTTTACATGGTGATGTATGCAACCTAATAGTTGAGTGTAGATTTAAATAAATAAAGTAATGCCTGAATTAAGTCGTCAAATAGTTTTTAAACCTTATGTTTTTCTGTCATTGGAGCCAGTCCCTTCTTCCCACCCAGAGAATTGGGTTTGCCCAGCACACGAATTGAGTAAAATTTTTGCACCTGGAAATATGAAATACTGTAAGATGCAGATATTTTGAGATAATTTGCAAAGGCATTTAAATACATTCAGTAGATAGCAATTGTGAATACAAATCATAGCCCAACTTTTGCAGCCATTGCTCACTCAGGCTGTGACTCTTTGAGGGGTGCAGTGATGGGTACGGGAAGGGATGGCTCATTTCCTGGGCAGCTCTGTAGAATACTGATTCCTTTTGACTGAGATCACTGTGTTTTGGAAGGGAAATAGTGGAGAAGAAAGACATAAAAACCATATGGATAAGCTACTTTCTAAATCTCTTTCCTTCCTTTTCTTTCTTTCCTTTTTTTCTTAGTTCACTTGAGAGCTGTGGTTGGCTGGCATTCCTTGGACAAGCCATATGGATGGCTCACAAGATGACTTAGGGTTCCTTTTGAAGAAGTATTGGGCCAGACCAGATTTTGTTGACTTTCTGGGGAACTCCTGCTGTCAGCAGGTCTCCTATACTCTGTCCTCTGCTCACTTGACCTGTACAATTGCAACTTATGCTGTGTCTACTTCTTGCTCTTAACTAAGCCAATACTACAGTCCTTGAGGATCAGAATGGTCCTGGGACATGGTTGGTGGCCAGGCTTGACATCCTTAGAGAATTGAGAAATGAGGCTGCTCCATCCGTGGTCCTTCTTTATCTGCCTGTCAGTGGGACAGGGCTTGAATCTGGGGTCCACAGGCTTGCTGTGTGTAGAAAGGAACATGTGTCTTTGTACCCCTCTGAAATTGAAGAAAGAATTATATGTATATTTATGTTTTTCTGGACTGAGATTCTGATGAAAGCTGTAGATTATCAAAAGAGCTGTGAACAGCAGCTTGTTAAACCGTTGTTCTCAGGTGTTGCTATTTGTACTATTGTGCAGATTTGTTTTCCCACCCATCTCACACCTTAGCAGCCTTAGAGGGCTATTTTTGGTGGGGTAACAGCTACACCCTCCTGCCCTTTCCCCCACCTGAGGGTAGAACCTGCTTCAGGGCTGGGATGTCTCTGAGAAACCTCATTGTGGAGGGTGTCATGTGGAGTAGCAATGAGCCAGTCGTGGAAAGTCCACTTGCAGGAAGGAGGTGGAATCTTGGCCTGGGTGCCGGTACTTTCCTGCATTTGATGTGTTGTTCACTCATCTATACAACCGCTAAGAGGTGAAGACAGGCTGGGTTGAGTGGTCTTTACTTTTCCTGTGCCTGTGTGGGATGGTGCATTGGTGTCACAGTGGTTGACACTGTCTCACCAGCACTGCCTGGGCCATTAGTCTTCTAGGACAGGCCAAGTTAAGCATGAACTGCAGCGTTCAAGTCCAGAGAGCTGAGCAAAGTCATACTCAATTTAGCTTTTTCAGATAACTAAGGGGAACTTGGCGCAAATGTTCATAACGGTGAGTGATTAAAATGCTGTCTTGTTAGCTTTGCATATACGTTAGAATTGACTTTTTTCATATCATGTATATACTTGCATCAGAAATTGAAAAATTGACTTCACAGGAATGCCTTCTGCTTCACGGAGCTCTGTGTTTTTAGCTTACACTTTTGTTTTGGGAAATAGTATAATTTTGTCTATATGTAGTAAGCATTTTTAAATTAAGTTTTCAAACATCTGTTATGCAAGTCTTTGAACAGAAAGTGGAAGGTTATAATTTAGTATGCAAGGTCATGTAACTTACTCAATGATGTGTATTGTCTTAATATTAAGAATGAAGTATTTCATCTCTAAGAGAAAATGAGAGTTTGAAAATACACACTTTAAAATAACATGATGCTAAACCAATAATTTTCTAAGTAGGAATTATTAGCATTTTGGTTTTAAAATTTGACTGTGTAATTGAGTATGACTCACATGCCATGGTCCCCAAGAAATCAAGGCACATTTAAGACTTTGTCTTACTTTTCTACACTACTTTTCTAGTGATCTGTATGTTTTCTAGAAGGAAACTTTGCTATGGTGATCATTCGAGCCTGTGTACTTCAGTGGCCTCTTTTGTGCCAAATGCTGGTCACTCTTCACTCCCACCCCAACCTGACGCACACAAAAGATTGCCAAGTTTCTGAAACTGGTCAGCATGGAGGAGTTTATCTTATCATGTAATAGCCCCTTTCCTTTCATTGTTTTGCCCTCTTCCCTTCCCATAACAAAAATTTAAACCTCTAGCTATTTTAGATTCCCAACTGTGAATCTAATTTTGTTCTGTTGTTGTTTCAGTTTTAATATTTTGCTGCTTAAAAAAGTTAAAGCAAAAATTTATTCAGTGAAGTATTTTCTTAAATAAAGGGTTTTTAAAATTTTTCTTGTTTTCACACACCTTTCTGTCTTTCCAGTTGATTGTCCTTATGTTGGATGTGTTTCATTTTGGCTGGTAAATGTCTACTCTTCTGACCATATCAATTGAATTTTATTCCTTGAACCTATAACTTATCCTCTCTCCAAGGAAACACAGCTTTAGGATCATTTTCAAAGTGGCCTTTAAAGACCATATTATAGTTTCCCTGGTGGCCCTGGCAAGTTAGCAGATGTCCTTGGTTACATGTCCTTGGTGAATGGCCATGGACAAACAAGTAAGCAAACATTTGTGCATGGGATCAGAATGAAATCTAGTTGTGGCTGAAGTAATTTGAATATACTCTGGGCCTCCCATTCAACAGTTTCTGCTTTAATTTGTTTGTATGTCTTCAATCACTACTTTTTTTATTTCCAGTAATCTTCCTTTCTGCTCTGTCTTCCCTTTGGCTTCTCATGTTGACTTCGTTTTATTCCTCTCCTGTTGGTCTCTGGGAATTCGTGTTTGCGGCTGTACACAGAGATGCTTGTTTAGAGAGCCTCTTCTTGGGCGCTGGTGTTGCCGTTGCACTTTGGCTATTTTGTGGATTAGACAGAAGGAGGACAAGAGTGGAGGCGGAGACGCATGCCCACAGCCACAGAATTCGCTTGAAGTAACATGTTTACGGACAAATAGATTCATAGTCTGTTAGAACTAAGAATTGGAAGAGGAACCTTGCAGGTTATTTAGATCTCATCTGGTCTTCTCATTTTGAAGATGAGAAAACTGAGGCCAAGATTAGGGAAGTGGCTTCCACAAAGACATGCTTCTGATAATGATATGAAAATAATTCACTTAAATGCCTGTTTTACAGGATCAGAATTTCTCTCCTACTTGATAAAGCTAGGAAGGAGGTCAAAAGATATCATTAAACTATTAAAAGAAGAACTAACACATTTAGTCACTTTTTATTTTAGGCGTTTGATGTATAGTTCCTGTGAATCTGGTTTCTGTTTGCTTTTAACCCTGGCACAGGCTCCATGGTTGACATCACACCTTTTACTTGAAATCTCACTGGGGTTAGAGCACATGGAAAGTACCTTTTCCCTAATACGGCTCCTTAACCCCACAACTTAAAAAAAAATACATACACACCATCACCTTTATTTAGAGAGAAAAAAGGGAGTAAGAAATGATCATTGGGCGAATCTTGCATCACTACTCTGCACGAATGGATATAGGATGAGCGTTATTAAGACTAGCTGACTTTTTTGAGTGCTAAGTAATTTGTGTGTCTATTTTCACAGGAGTCTCTTGAGGTGAGTACTGTCCTTTTCACAGGTGATTAAATTTAGGCACTGAGAAGTATAGTCACTTTAGTTCCATGGTCATACATATGGGCGGTGAGGGCTGGAGTGAGGAGTGGTTGAGCCTTGACACTCCGACTCCAGCCTTGGCACTCGACAGTGAGCTCACCTGGCGCAGTGGGCAGTGAGCCACCCGTGCAGAGGGCATAGATGGAGCCAGTCACAGGTGTAAAAGCACAGGTTAGTGTTGGCCAGGTGTTTGGACTGAAGTGTGGCTGTGTATATCTGAATCACAGAATACAGGCTAGCGTGGCGGGTTGGGTCCAGATTTAGACGTCCCTGCTTATTTGGGAGCCTTTGAAGGGTTTCAGAGGGTGGAGGGCCTGGGATACGTTAGACTCCACACCTCGGCCCGCCTCTCTCGGCGCCCCTTCTTCGTCTGTCTCTTGCTCCCCCTCACCCCTTCCTCTCCCCAGCTGTGCGAAGCTGTGCACTAGGCGCTGGGGTGCTAAGGGAATTGAGGACAGGAGTATCTTGAGTCATTCACTTAATTTCTTATTTTGTATTAACCTTATTAACTCATCCTTTCAGGTTCCGTTGTGCCTGGAGCCTTCCATCCTGGGTGAGGTTTGGGGGTGTGCTGGCATGGGGAGGGAGTATAGGGAATTGGGGGTCGGATCTCTCCTTAAGTGTGCATCAGCCAGTTTCCTTGTTTTCAGCTCTGGGTGTCCCCTGCACCCTCTGAAGTTCTTGGCATCCCCAGCTCCTGAGGCTTTCTGGGACCCTGCAGGGTCCACCGGTCTTCCCTTCCAGCAGGTGCCCCTCCATCACTCACTGCCCCTCCTTCCGCTTCTGGACTGTTTGGGCTTTCACATATCTTGTGGTCTCAGCAAAGATAGAGTTGGCATTTCTGTTTCTCATCATTTTCATGTTGTGGTGTATTCTTGAAAAGGAAGCATCTTAAAACTCAGGAGTCCTGCTTTTCATCCTTGTCCAGCGCCCAGTGGGGTTTTCTCCCTTTCTAGTACTCTGTAGGTCCTTGTCAGGTCACGAAATGAGCCTGGAAGCTCTTTAGGGAGCCGTCGTGTAAGGCCCCGTGGAGGTGTGTGGGGCAGCGGGAATGTGCTCACGGAAGGCGGGTGGCTGCTTGCTTGTAGGGGTCCCCGGGGAGGAGGCGGAGCCGTGGGGAGGTTTGTAGGTTTGGGGACTTGTAATAATTGATGTTCCCCTGTGCTATTTTTGAAGTAGCTATTGTAAAATTTACCTGTGACACACTAAAGTTGGTCATTGGCCTGCACGCCTATATAAATACTTTTATTAGCACTATCTCCATTCTTGGAGCTTGAAGAATCATGGCACAGCTTCACTGATAAGACATGTGCTTAGGTGCTTACCAATGTGGTTGAGACATTAATAGATGTTAAATTAAAATGGTTTCAGAGCCTTGTAGCCAGTTAAGTGGCATAAAATGTCTCATTAAAGTAAAAAACCTCTGAATTAGAATGCTAGAAACATGAATCTAAGATAAAAGACCCATATTTTATCAGATTGTCATCATGTAATGTGAAAAAGTTAAACTTTACGTGTCTTATACATTTTTTAGGCAGCTGCATATTGTGATAAGAGGGAAAATGTCAGTGCAACAAATTTTTGAAATGTCTAATTTGGTGTGATTTCAGCGAAGAGGACATGTATCGTGACGCGGATGAAATAGAAAAGGAGAAAGAATTACTTATACATGAAAGAGGGTCATCAGGTATGTTTGGAATTGTTTTATGTATAGAGTTTCTTATGTATAGAAAATGCAGTTAAATCAATATATCCATTTTCATAAAATATTGAGATGTACTTCCTCGGAAGTGGTCTTATGCGTGTGGTCTTACTTGCATCAGATTATTCGCTTACTGACATATGTTTGGGAAATACTGTTTCCTAAGGTTTTCAGGTTTTAATACAAGTATGTTCCCTGTGTGTTCTTGACGTTCAAGTCATTTTTGCACGTGTAAGGATTTGGTTAATCTCTTGACACCACTCTCTCACAGTTCTTGATTTCCTTATATTCTTAGACAGTTTGGATCTGAAGTGCATTTTTCATTTCAAGCGGAAGGCCTTATTGAGAAGCTGGCTCTCTGGGTCTTCGCGTGCAGATGGCCATGTGAATTTGATTAACTTACAGAAAGAACAGTCATGAGATTGATCGCACTAATTCTCTTATCATTTCATGATTCTGTGCCCATGTTTCTGTTCAGTCATGCCTGCTCTGCTCACCCCTACCGGGACCCATTGACCCATTGCAGCTCCAGTGAGCCACCCCTCCTGACCGCCCCTGCTGTGGGCACGGCTGGCAGCAGGACTGTGTGTGGAGGGCCTCCTCACTTCCCTGCCAGCCTCGTGCGGGAGCCGAGGGAGGATGCTCCAACATGGGACACGCCATAGACGATCCACAGGTGGCGTTTTCTTGCACATCACCTGTGTAACGTGTGTGTTCGACTGGTTTGTTTTAAGGACCAGCTCCTGTTTATTTTATGGTTAACAAAATATTTTATGTATAATTAGGAACGCAAGATACAGAGTGGGGTTTTTGATAGTAATTTTCGAGTCTTGCTCACAAGGAGCTGGGGGAGCTCTTCACCGCAGCAGCCCCGGGAGATGTCCTTTGTGGTGGTCCAGCTGAGTGTGTCCGGGCCACGCTGCTGCGGTCCTCCGTGGCCTTCAGAGGAGGCTCGCTTCCCCTGCTGCAACTGCACACACTTCCCCGCGGACTCGGTCCTGAGTCTTGTTCCTGAGGAGAAATTGCTTCCTCAGCCATCGCTTCTTCCTGCCACCTTTGCGGGGCCTCCCGCTCTCTGTCGCACGCCGCAGGCTCCCGGCAGAGTCCTCTCCTGTCCACCAGGGAGGCCCGAGGCAGGGCTCCGGCCTTTCAGCGGCCGGCTCACGCCCAGCCTTGGTCCGAGGCTCCAGTGTGTCCCTTTATACTGCGCCTTGGTCCTTCTGGGCTCCCCGCCCTTCCTGAGACAACATCCTGTGGACGGGCCTCGGGGGGGAAGCTCTGTCTGTTAGAAAACGTCTTTATTTCACTTTCTTTCTGGAATAACCCCAGAAGAGTAGTTGTTTTCTCTAATTTGTTTTAAGATTGTATTCCATTGTCTTCTGGTTTCCTTGTAGTTGAAAATGCTGCAGTCAGTCTGATTCTTAATCTGTAAGTAAGGTCATCTGTCTTTCCTCCTTCTCGTTGTCTGGTGTCCTGCAGTTTCTCCTTGATGTCTCTAAGTATGGCTTTTAAAAAATTTTTATTTTAACATTTTACTTGGGATTTTTTTTACTTTTTGAATCTGAGAATGCCTATTTTCATCAGTTCAGGACAAGTCTCAGCCATTATTTTTCTGAATGTTGCCTTTTTCCTATTCTATTTACTCCTTGTAGAGCTCTAATTAGGTGTTTGCTAGCGCTCATTCAGTCATCCAGGGCCCTCAGTTACACACCCTTTCATATGTATTTTCTGATTTTTAGTCTCTGTTGCATTTTGGACAGTTCCTTCAGAAATTTTTCCTTTGTTTTTTTGAAAAGTTATTTTCCCTCCATATTTGCCTAGTCTTTTTTTTTTTTTTTTTTTTGGATAATGTATTGCTCTTTGCTTAGGTTTTTATTCCTTTTATTTCTTAAGGCTTTCTAAACATATTCTTTGGGCCTGATAATTCCACTGTCTGAAAATCCTGGCGGGTCTAATTATGCCAATTGCTATTTTTGCTTATTTCTTGTTTCTTCAAAGTTTGGATTGTAACCCCAGCTTTTGTGTATCCGTGCAGTTTGTGCAACCTGGCTTGAGTGTGAGAGAATTTGGCCTTGTTTCTGCCAGGAACCCAGGGCCACTTTCTATTCATTTCTAAGCTTGAGTTTCCAGGGCCTTGCAGCTGTTGTGAATTCACACCCTGTTCCTTCATGAGAGCCGGCCTATGGGTATGAATTCTTAGGGGAGACTTCCTCTCTCCCCAGGTCAGAGCCCAGGTCAAGGCATAAAGTTTTCTTATGCTCCCTCTTTGTTAGTGAAGAGGGTTTTTTTTCACCTCGTTGAGAAGTCAGTGGACTATGGCTCTCCGGCAGAATTTGACATGCCACCTGTTTCTGTAAATAAAATGTTGTTGGAACTTTTTAGTTTGCATATTGCCCACGGTGATATTCACACATGGTAAAGTTGAGTAGCTGTGACCAACCTTACAGTCCTCGAAGCCAACATTATTTACTCTCTGGCCCGTTACGGGAAGAGCCTGCTATTCTTTCCCAAGCCTCTTGATGGAGAGTCTGTGTGTTCTGCAGAGGTTCAGTTTTAACTCCCCACCGTCCAAGAGTCTGAATCCTTGTCTTTGTCACCACGTGGTGGTTAAGGCACAGACCTCTTGGTTATTTCAGCTTCTAGTTACCACAGTGATTTTCAGCTTCCCCCCCTTTTGTTTGTTTGTTTGTTTTTAAGGTTTTGGGGCCATTAGAAGTGTTAGTAATCAGAGCCTGTGTTGTATGCAGTTAAACAAAGAAGGGAACTGTGGTATACTTTAAGCCACTTGAGGTCAAGCACTGCCTGTCCCGCGTCTCCAGCTGCTGGCCTGGAGGCCGGCACATAGTGGCTGCTGGAGGCGTCCTCCTGAAGAACCACAGGGGGATGGGAATAAAAGTATACTTTTGATGGTGGCAGCTGTGCAAGTACCCATTTCCCCACCCTGACTGCCTCACACAGGCGTCTGAGTCAGCATAGGATTGCGGCCTGTTGCATGGCCTCTTCGCCTGGTGGGGCCCCCTGCCTCCTCAGTCCTGAGCTGGTGGGGCCTGCTTTGCCCTGCCCAGAGGCCAGGTCTTGTCTTGGTGTGCACAGGAGAGAGGACTGCAGGTGAGGGGAGCGGGAAGGCTGGGCTTGCTTCCCAGGAGGTTCTCCCTGAGCCAGCGATGTGCTCTGCCTGATGGGAGAGCCTGGCCCAGTACATGTCCTTGACTCGGGCGTTGTGGGGAGGTAAGTGGAAAGGCAGATAAAAGGGAACTCTTCCCTCCACCAAGAAGACACTCAGAAAGTGCTTCCTGACTTTCAACAATGGCTGGTCTTTATTTGAGGGTTGGCTGTGCAGTGTTGGTATTTGTGGTTTCCATGTATTTTGCTTCAGGGGTCTGTTTCACCTTTAAGCCAATCCTGACTTAAACCACAGATAAATGTATTTATGGTATCTGTATATGTTATTTTCCCTTTTGTATAGAAGATTTATTTTCCTTATGAAAGCATTTACTATGAGAGTTTTAAAGATAGGCAGTTCTTACATTTTGTGTTTAAAAAATGATCGATTAACCTGAAGTGCAGGAAGGTCTCAGGGCTCCTCATGGGCCCCTCAGTCAGCCGTCCCTGCGTCCATCACCCTCGGTGGTGATGCCTGGAGTCCCTTTTTCTTCAGTAGTCCATACCCATTCAGGGCAGAATCTGGGGCTTTATCGTCTTTGCAGCCCCTGGTCCTAGCTCAATGCTTGGCCCACGTTAGACCATACAGTAAGTATTTGTTGAGTTGAGCCGAATATAACATTTTAATTTTAGGTACAACTTCCTGCTAAGTAAATATGTTGTAAGGAACTTGTGTGTTTATATCCTAATTTCTTTGCTAACATTTACTTCTTCAATATTTTAAAAAGGAAGTCAAGACATGCCTGAGAATTTACATCTCTTTCTTCCTAAAACACACACACAGTTGTATGCATGTGCGTGCATATGCGTATACCACAAAGTCAAAACCCAACTTCGTGTTAAACAAGGAAAACCTAAAGGCCAGTTTTTTTTTTACCATATCATTTGTTTGATCATAAGTTGTATTTTTAATTTTGGAGGATGTGTTGTTAGAGTCAAAGTCTGTGGTCCAACTCACGTTGAGCGCTGCATTAATTTCTGGCTGATTATCAACAACTTACAGCCTTTTGGGATCAGGGCAGGATATAACTGGATATAAGTAAATAAAGATAATTAAATACACCTTTTAAATAGAGGTGTTATCTCTTTGTATAATGGATGCAAAGAACTAATGACAGATCATTAGATGTGTCTTCTCACAGCTCAGACTGCTGCTTGTCTAATTGGAACAGTATTCATGGATACCTGGGTCAGTGTGATTGCAGGTGTTGAGGGCACAGCCAAGAAACAAAACAAGCCCCTGCCCTCAAGGAGCTCATGTTTTGCTGTGTGTGTGTGTGTGTGTGTAAGGGTGTCGGGGGAGGCGGGGTACAGAATAAGAAATATGACAGGCGTCGATCAGTGCCAAGAAGAAAAACAAAACCGTGTGAGGGGAATAGAATGAAGGTGTGTGTGTGATGTTTTGATACTGGGTGTTAGTGTCAGAGGTGAGCAGAGACCTGCAGGGAGTGAGGGGCAAGTACCTTGCAGGTAGGCCCAAAGCCATCAGCATGAGGAGTGGTGGGAGCTGAGGCTTGAGAGGCAGTGGGGCGCCGGGGCAGGGGGCCCTTGCAGGTAGTGAGGGAGAGGAATCCGAGTGTGGTGGGAGGCCCTAGAGCCCAACACTGACGGGTAGCGCCTGAATTATGTTTTAAGTGCATCGCTCTGGCTGCTGTGTGGAGAATGGTTGGTAGGATGTGGTGATGGGGAGCCCCATTGGGCGACCTCTGTGGCTATCCAGGAGGTGATGGAGGTCTGGACAAGAGGGTAGGCAGTGGTGGGATCCTGGCTTTTTTTGGGAATGAAGTGAGAGAGGAAGTAACCTTCAAGTAAAGCAGTGCCGTTATTCTGCTTATGCTTTGGTTTCATTATTTCCCCCTCCCCCATCCACTTTTTTTGATTCTTTACCAGAACCCAGATTAAGTGTCGCTCCTGAAATGGACATCATGGACTACTGCAAAAAAGAGTGGAGGGGAAATACGCAAAAAGCAACATGTATGAAAAAGGTATGATGCGTGGGTGCCTGTATTTCGAGTCTTTCCAGTAGTCTATCGTAAATATTTAATACGTCTTTTTTTATTTTTAGACATTGGTGATGACAGCTGCTATTAGACTGTGTAAATATTGGTGTTCTAATATTAGAGATGAGGAAACAGGCTCCAAAGATAAGGGATTTATTTGAAGTCACAGTATTAATACAGAATCATCATCAGTAACTTGATTTCTTTGAAAAACTAATAAATGACTCTGTCCTGTTCAGAATTGGGTGAGCCATTGGTGGTCCTCCAGGGGTCATTTGGGAATGCCTTTCTGACCTGGTAAGGTAAAAGCCTCAGATGTCATACGTCTGCTGTCCTCAGCTGGGTTTGTATTCATGTCCTTCAGTCCTCCACAGCCTAAGCAGAGGGATCTGGAACTGCTTCCTTTATTTAGGGCATCCCAGGGTCTGCCCTCTTTCAGTCCCATTGCATAGATTGGTGACCCTAAAGTTGTCCCTCCAAGGCTGTGGGACATCAGGGATTCCCATGACATGGTTCTCTTGTTCCTGTGACCGGGCTGGGTCATTGCTCAAGTCAGACCCCTTGACCCACTTGTACTGCACGGCCATCTGAGCAGCACACCCTGTTGGTTTCCTGTCAGACGTATCCTGAATCCAGCGTTCCTTTGTAGGGTGAAACTGCTGCTGCAGCTGACCCTTGAACAACATGGGTCTGAACCGCGCAGGCCCATGTGAACATGGGTTTTTTTCACTAAATATGTAGCAGTACTCCACTGTATGCAGATGCGGAACCATGGACTTGGAGGGCCTGCTGTCAAGTTATACGTAGATTTTTGGTGGAGTTGGGGGTCAGCACCCCTAACCCCTGAGTTGTTCGAGGATTGACTGTATTTGACTTTTCCTGAGCTACAGAAATGGCAGTTTCAACCTAACACTTCTGTCACCTCTTGTAACTTCTAGGTTATAGTCTTTACTCATTTTTCTCTTGGGATTATTTACAGCGTGAGTTTGAATACACTTCTGGCATATTAGAGATATTGACCTGTCATATTTGATAGAAATATCTTTTTAATTTTTTTTGTTTGTTTAAAACTGTACTGTTTAGGATTTAAAATTTTTAGCTGTTTGAAAACATTTGTTCTGGTCCTTGGAACTTCATTTTGTAGAAAACGTTGTACACCTTTTAGCAGGCACCTCAGCTGCCCATGCCTGCCCTGAGATGGGCTGACTTTACTCAGGACGTAGCTGCCACTTTGGAAGCTCTGAGAGCAAGTGTCATCCCTGCTACCTGCATGTCTGGACTGTAGACTCTTCATGTCTCAGGCATTTGTTAGAGAACTCAGTCAAGAAATACCTGGGACTCTCCGTTCCTGCCAGAGGTTGAGGACATTTACATTTCTGAGGCCATCTGCTGAATATGCATATCAACCACTGACAGATTTTCTAAAAACCTCCAGCTTTGTATCAAAGTGGATAACCAGAGGCCAGGTATCTAAACTGTATTTTCTCATCTTCCCCAGAAATGCTGTCACTGGCCTGCAATTTTATTTTATGATCTCAGTCTCTTTAAAGGATCTATTCTAACAGTTGGCACCTTAAGGTCTACAATTGAAGATGTCTGCTAAGTTTTCCAAATATTCCATATTTTGGAATTCATGCTGAGATGATTCTTCTGTGATTTTAGTTGGACTCTTCAGTGACCAAATAAAAAGGCACATCAGTTAGAAAAGCATCCTGTCAGGACCCCCGGCAGGAATTAAGAGCATTTCTGGCCCCAAGAACAGCTTGGATCTCAGTTATTTTTTGTTTTGGATATTCTTTTGGAAGTAAGTGGTATAAACCCAAATTTAATTTTAGAAGTTTGAGTCACCTCTGAAATAGCATGAGTAGTTTATGCATTTTGAAAGGTGCAGTTCTTTTGAATTAGCCTTTGTGCGTATTTAGGGTAACTAGGGGTTTTGCCATAGGGAAGAGGCGCATATTAGAATGCACGAGTCTGCTTGACGGGCCATTATATTGCAGTGGTTGGACCACTAAATAAAAATGCGGCTCTCCAAATTTTATTGTTGAAAAGAAGTACTTTTATATCAACTTTTAGCATCATCCTGTGACTTAAACCTTGAAAGCAACTGATAATGAGGGTCCAGTAGTTGGACGCAGGGTGACTGTTGCATGGTGCCCACCCATGATGAGGGTGACACTCTTTTTGTGAAAGTGTCAGTGGGGCGCAGGGTTTCCAGTGACCATGGAGGAAAAGCAGGACAAGCGAAAGGACTGCCAGGCTGGGGGTGAGTGAGGTGGGGAAGCTGCGAGGCTGCTGCCTGTGTCTGAGCAGTGTCCAGCGGAAAACTCCGATCATTTCGGCTGCCTGTGGACCAGGTCACTGGGATTGGGATGTGCTTCAAAATGGTCCATTTGGGTGGCTGTATTTGAGTGACTGAGCATGCCACTGAGCATTTTCAGTTCCTCGTTTCACTTCCAGGCTGAACAAGAATGACACTTGTCTACTTTTTAAAAAAGTCTAGCAGGTTTTTCCAGGCTATACCTCCTAGCATGTAGGTTTTCTTACAAATACCATGGAGATTTAGAATTTAGGGGCATTATTTTTAATATGGAGAAATAAGCTGGGTACATCTCTCTTGTCTTTCCTATCTCTTCATTAAAGAGTTGGGGGTCAATTTAAACACAGATTAAAGCCTTCAGAATGTTGGTTGTTAATAAATAAATGTTAACAACAGTTGCTTAGAAAGGGACATATAACTCCAACTTTGGGGGTGACTAGCATTTTTCTAATACTTGATATGTTATTTATATGTTCTAGTGTGTTGCATATGCTACATATGTCGGTATTTTGACAGTATTAACATTTGTTAATTTTGTGTGATTAATTTAAAAAAAGGAATTAGAAAATGTGAAAGACTCAGCCAGTCTTGTTTCCATTCTTCCAGGGATCGGGGGCACATTGTTTCTACAGGAATAAAACTCTCCACACTGTCTGAAGTCAGTAACGACCATTTTGAATTCTTTGATGCTTTCGCCCAGGGCTACGAGGAGGTGTCTCAGAAATTCACCTCCATAAGGCGAGTCCGTGGAGATAATTACTGTGCGCTGAGGGCCACGCTGTTCCAGGCCATGAGCCAGCCGGCGGAGCTGCCCTCCTGGCTGCAGGACCCGGAGCTCACGCTGGTACGCTGCCGCTGCAGGTTTGAGTCTGCAATGCTTCCAGTAGTTTTTGTGAGAAAGACTTCTCTGCCCCATGTGCCGTGTGCTAGCACTGCCTGCAGGGTGATCAACATGAGGGTTTATTCAGTTTTGTGGGGCAGGGATAATTTGCATAGTAAAGCGACCAAAAATGATTGCTATTTCCCAGAAGAGGAAGATGATAAAGTGTATATAACACTTCAGCGGAATTGGAGAGCCGGTGTTTAGGGTCTGTACAAAGCACTTAGGGGCAGTATGACTTCAGTGTTGGAGTCTGTGCCATGTGGGCTGGATATTGTGCTATCTGAGAACTTGCTGGGGTTTTTGAAGGCACATTTCTGTAGTCCTGGCTCCAGTTCAAGGACCCAGCACCCTCTGCATACTGGCTTGGTAGGTGACAGGGAGCAATACCAGAGAGGAGAGATGTTAATGTCAGCCTGAGGAAGGCTTCCTGGGAGGTGAGGGTCAGGAGCTGTGTCTCACACTGACCCTCTGTAGTGTTTTAAATTTAAATCTGCAGTGTGGTAGTGGCAGCCCAGGAACTCATGTATCAGTGACACATATCAGCTGAGGTCATGTAATAGGTTAGGTGTAGAATAACCTCAAGGAGTTTGGTGGGCAGGCGTGATTGGGCAGAACTCACAATATGACATTAATTGGAAGAAAATTTAGAAGTTTTGTGCATATATTAAAAAAGAAAACCCAAAAAGCTAGCTCTGGGAGGTCTGCTGTACTGGCAGCTTAAAAGGGAAAAATAATGTCAGGGTTTTAATTGATTGCAAGCTCAACATGAGCCCACGTGGTGTGTGATGGCCGCAGGGATAACGGAGCCCTGTTTTTTTCCGTTTTGTTTTTCAGTTGACGTGTAGTTGATACACAATGTTATATAAGTTACAGGTCTATAATAGAGTGATTCACAATTGTTAAAGGTTGTACTCCATTTACAGTTATTATAAAATATTGGCTCTACTCCCTGAGATGTGCAGTGTGTCCCTGTAGCTTATTTTACTGCCCTATATTGCCCTTCTCCTTCCCTCTCCCCACTGGTCACCACTGGTTTGTTCTCTGTAGCTGTGAGTCTGCTTCCTTTGTGTTCTATTCACTAACTTGTACTTTTTAGATTCCACATGTAAGTGATATACAGTATTTGTCTTTCTCTTCTGACTTATTTCACTTAGTGTAATGCTTTCCAAGTCCATCCATGTTGCTGCAAGTGGCAAAATTTTGTTCTTTTTTAAATGACTGAGTAATATTCCATTGTGTGTATATGTATGTGTGTGTGTGTGTGTGTGTGTGTGTACATACACCACATCTTCTTTATCCAGTCATCTGTTGATGGACACTTAGGTTGCTTCCATATCTTGGCTATTGTGAATAACACTGCTGTGAACATTGGGGAGCATGTATCTTTTTGAATTAGTGTTTTTATTTTTTTCTTAAATATATACCCAGAATTGGAATTTCTGGGTTACATATGGTAGTTCTGTTTTTAGTTTTTTGAGAAACCTCCATACTGTTTTCTACAGTGGCTGCACCAATGTACATTCCCACCAACAGTGTACGAGGGTTCACTTTTCTCTGCATCCTCGCCAACATTTGTTACTTTTGTTCTTTTTGATGATAGCCATTCTGACGTATGAGGTGATACCTCACTTGTGGTTTTGATGTGCATTTCCCTGATGATTAGTGATGTTGAGTATCGTTTCCTGTGCTTATTACGAAACCCTGTTTTAAAAGGAATGCTTCTAAAACATGGGCAGTGACCGCCTGTCTTGACCTGAGCTGATCAGATTCCATCTTGAGGGCTGAGGATGTGCCTGTACCCTCAGTACAGATGGAGTGTGTGCAAGATGATTTGTCTCACTTTGGGAACAGTTGAAGGAGCTGGGGTATTTGCCTAGAATAAAAAAGACGTGTAGATGATACTGGCTGGCAGCTAAGCTGGTTAGAGGTCTGTTAGTAGGTACACAGGGGTTCACACGCCCTCAAAGGGCAAAACCAGGACCAGTGGGTAGAGGATACTGCCTCTCTGTCAGGTGATTGTCTATTTTATAAACTGGTATAAGATCAGCACACTTGTGTGTTAAACTGTCTAGGTGGTGTCCGTGGAAGATGCTTTCTTCTAACCAAAGATACATGTCATCTTAAGCAGATTTCTCTGTTGTAGCTAATTTTTTTTATCAGAGGCAAAAGAAATGGATACATTAGGCTATTTTTAGCTTTGCAAATCATAATACATATTAGTACTGAAATATTTCAGAATTGTTGGTCAATCAGAAGCATTCCTGTGACTATAAGACACTGGTAGGGAAGCAAACATGGGTGATTTCGCCGTTTTGCTTTAACTTCTGTTTGAAAACCATAGCTTAATTTATAGATTGTGACATAAAATCCTCTCAGTTAGGCTGAATTTTCCTTTGAGCCTTTTACTTTCAGGGGCTATTTAGATTTATGGACTTAATTGACATAATGAATTTGAATTTTTTTATGCTTTCTGAGAAACTCTGGTGCAAATAGCATTCTACATAATTAAACATGTAAGATATGCCCCATGAAATAAAGCACAGTGTTCCTTTTACTTTGCTAACAGGATATGTTTGGGTAGGACCATCTGCCATGTTACAAGTGGTCGGCAGAGTGTGCTTGGTTTCTGATCAGCATTAGAATCTGTCGTGTGGATGAGCGGTGGGGCTTCGAGGTGGCTTTCCTGACTAATCTGAGTCATATGGAAATTCTCAAGTGCTCTTTCTGATTTCTTCCCTTTTCTGTATATATCAGCCAACAAATGGTTTTCTCTTGGGAGCATAATCTAACTGGTTGGTCACAGTGGTATTACTTTGTCATCTAACCTTTGTTCAATGCCAAGAGGCCTGTGTCGGAGAGAAAAAGCACGTCATACTTGCCTGTGAGTTCAGTATGAAAGTTTATTGAACTTCTCCTGCTCTCACTCAACCAGAGGACTTGTCCACGTGTTGACTTTGCAGCCGCCAGCCACTTTTCCATTGATTGGAGCACTTTCTTGACAGGGTCTGTTTTGTTGTTTGTCTTGAGCAGGTGACTGGTGCACCACATGTTTCTTGTTCGAGGTGCCAGTGCAGGAAGGTGCCCACGCTTGGTTGTTGCCCTTGATCTGTCTATGTTTTAACCACCAGTTGTCCCATGCACCTGCCTATAGATGCTGTTCCATCCCTGTTCTCATTCTGGGCCTTCCACCCAGTCTTTCTTCAGAAAGGCTTCACTGACATTGGTCTTGTTGAGTGAGCGAGTGGGTGGTGCCGACACGACCTAAAGAAGTCGGGGTGGAACCAAGTGCGAGTATATAGAGGGTGGTGAGGCCTACAGGGGCTGGCAGTGCACCCAATGGTGGTGGGGTACCCCGACTACCTCCCCCAGAAGCAGGGGTTTCTCCATCAGCAGATACTGCTGGTGGTGTGACTGTAATAAGTAAATGTCTTAATATCCATTAGCACACGTGCTTAAGACAAGCAGATCCAGTGATACTTAATTGTATTTTTACAAAACAAGAGAATCTTACAGGAGTTTTTGTATGAAAATCTCTGCCCATTTCCTACCTGTCTTCCTGCTACATCAGAATAACTTGTATCCTGTCATTTTAATTAAACCATGTTTGCTGTTAGAACTTGCTATAAATTGTTTGGGTTTAAATTGGGGTAGCCTTGCTATTATAAACACAATAACCATCTGACGATGAACCTGTCTCAGTTTACCTTGATCCTTGGTCTTTCTGAAATGCCGAGGGTCTCTTCTGACTGCTAACTTGTGTCCAGTGACAGTCATATTTCCTCGTGTCCGTGGGAACACAGAAAGGGTATTCACAGCAGGTAGGCTGGAGGGAATCTAGGTTTAGCATTATTAAGGTCTCCTGAGCTACCCAGGCTCTGTAATAACCCACTTCTTCAACTTTGGGAATCGGACAGGTCCTGGGACACCTAAGTTTGTATGTGAATCTGTAGACCCAGAACCAGCCTTGGCACACAGCCTGCAGGCCGCATGCTGTACTAAACATCTCTTGACCTCAGCGTGCATCTCATCCAGAGTTCTGTGAGCCCAGAGAAGCCACATGCCCGGGAGCTGGCTGCATCTGCTTCCATTTACGTTTGGAGAGAGGTTCTGTGTAGCATTTTGCCATTGACTGTCTCTCTCTCTGTCTCCCCTAGAGCACACTTGGTTTCAGGACATTAAAGGTAAACAGAAGCACTAGACCGAGACCCTCCCCTTAGGCTAAGTTCAGTGGAGGAGAGCCCAGACCATGCTTTCTGCTTCTGCTCGGCCCCTCTGGCCTTGCTCTGCCCACTGCCCTTCTGACAGTTGGGCCACCCCTCCCCTCCTGAGGTTGTGCTCGGATCCTTGTGTGTTGTTCATGCTTCTGTCCAGATCCCAGTCTTGGTGTTTGACTGTAGTCTGATCATCTGACCCTGACCCTGGTCTCAGATGGGGCTTGGTAGTGTCCTTTGGGGCAGGGGTCCTTTGGTTCCAAGTTTGCTAAATTTTAGAGTGTCTCTGACGGCTGGGACTTGTGACAGTGTTTGCCTGGAGTAGGATGGACTGTATGTTAAAACTCCTTTTATGAGGTAGTTTGGGGATGATTCATTTTTGTTATTTGCTATCCCTTTAATCATGGTGTTGATTTCAACAATTGTGGACACTTGCTATAGAAAATTTCAGGCTGTTTTTATAGTTAAGTCACAAGTGAAATTATGCCTAAGCTAATTACCTACTTTATTAAATATTTCCATCACTGTTTCCCGTTTAAACCTTGTTTTTTTCCTCACGTCTCTCTTAATGTAACAGCCGTCCCACCTTTGTGCATAGTGTAAAGGATGGGAATGTGTGTGTGTTATATGTGCTATGACCCCCTAAAAGCACTGAAAGTTATATTCACTGTTTTCATCTGAGCAAAGAATTTCAACTCCATTCTTTCCTCATAGTTTCTTTTTCACACCTCAGTTTTTGGGCTTTCTCCAGGATCTCCACATCTCTCAGAAGTATACAACCCTGCATAATTGCTTTAGCAACAGTTTGGCCCAGGCATGGAAGGACTGAGGAGACAGACTTTTATTTGGGCTTCTCTCTGTGCGTTAGGTCTTTGGGGGTCTCCTGAGTAATTCAGTTGAGTACTGTGCCTGCTTTTTGGGTACCTGCACAGTGTCACATGCTCACGTGGTCTCCTGGGCTTCCCTCCACCCCGTTTCCCCGCTCAAATCCATGTAGCCAGTATTTTCTGCTCATTGCACTTCTTTGTGCCCAATTGTGATTTCAGCTTGTTGCCACTTGAGGGCATTTTAGGTTCTGGTGATAAACCTGAGAACCTAATTGAAGGTTTACAGCAAAACTGCGCACATATTGCTGAGATGCAGGACAGTGTGGGCACAGAACTGGGTGGCATTTGGGTGGGTGGTCATCTGCCATCATAGTAAGATGAGAACACAGCCCCCTCC
This sequence comes from Camelus bactrianus, assembly GCF_048773025.1. Taxonomy (NCBI): domain Eukaryota; kingdom Metazoa; phylum Chordata; class Mammalia; order Artiodactyla; family Camelidae; genus Camelus; species Camelus bactrianus. Next base: position 12,249,742 of record NC_133541.1, read on the forward strand.
CCCTACTAATGAGTCAGTGTAGTTCGCCATCACTGTGGTAACTACCTAAAGCGGAATTTACATTCCTTTTGTGGTTTTGGGTTCTTGTAGAGATGAAACCACCTTAGTTTCACATGATTGCTGTAGATTGAGAAGGTGAAAACTTGAGTTACCGTTCATGAAAGGGTCTTCAGAGTCTTAGATTCCAGGAGAGTGGAGCATATGGCCTCATTTAAAACTGTATAACTGTTAAGCAAGCTCAGGTTCCAGGTAGGCATTAATTATTTTCTAATGGTCTTTTGACTGGGAGGTGAACTTTTGCTTCCTTTCTGCACTTTGTAGCACTGAAGTGACATGCCTGTGCCCAGCCTAGTGACATGGATTTTCTGACACAGCCAGGACGTGGGGAGAGGCTGAACTCCTCTGCTGTCATCAATCGAGTCATGTCCCAGCTTGCCTTTCAGACTTCATAATCTATTGATGATCAGGGGAAAAAATAACAAACGCTCCAGGAAAAAAAGGAAATGGGCAAAGTGACAGTTCAGCTGTTAGTTCTTTAGTGAGCTGGGCTGTTGCAGCTCCCTTCACCCTGGCTTCTTTCTCTTGGTTGTATTTTTCACTTTACTACATGTATTAGGCAGTTAAACTAGGTACCATGTTGCTTCTTTCAAAACTTTGAGGATATATGTAAATATCAGAAGTTAAGTTTTATTTTCCTAATCAGTAATGAAGCAGGTTTTTACTGTGTCTTGGACCATCTCACATGCTCAAAGCACCTTCCTGAGTCAGACATTAGGGCGGTAGGGAGGCCGCCAGTGAGCCCAGCAGCTGCCTGGGCGCTTTACGTGAAGAGCTGGTGCGGACGCTGCCGCAGCATACCCCTGCCAAGTGCTGGGGAGCGTTCCTGGTCAGGGCTGGAGCCCAGCGAGGCGGACTGAGCCTTTGTGTCCCAACCGAAACCACCCCTTTGCTCCAGCAGCCCTCCTCAGGGTGGGGCTTTCCGAGTTCCTGACTTCCACATTTAAGTCCTCCACAACCTAAACACAGGCAGATGTGCAGGAATTAATTCTGGAAACGAATGTAGGTTTTATAGGCTTTGTGGTTTCTTACAGCTTGGATCGTGTGATGGATGTTTTGGAATGTTAACATTTTTCTCTCTGTTTCTTGATACTCTAGTTACCAGAAAAACTCATAAGCAAATACAGCTGGATCAAGCAGTGGAAACTTGGACTGAAATTTGAGGGGAAGAGCGAGAACCTGGTTGATAAAATTAAGGAGTCCCTCACATTACTAAGGAAGAAGGTTTGGAACATGTAGTTTCCTTTCTCTGATAAGTGTGAGGCTCTCACTCCTGACTGCCCCAGCAGACCGCTTCTCAGTCCTCACCTCATGGGTTACCAAATGCTCTTGGCTGGTTGTTAGGCAAAATAATTCTAAATGAACACAAACTCCTCCTGTGAAGTCTTTGGTAAAATGAAGAAAAATCAACATCGTATACTCTTGGAGGAGATGATATGTTTAGTGAAGTGTTTAACTTTGTTTTAAAGGAAATCTTACAAATGTAGTCTTTGTTCTAAGTCATATTGACAAGTTTCAGGGATATCATTTAGTCCATTACTGACACTTCGTTTGTGCCAGGCTGTCCCCTAAAAGTTTCATGTGTTAATTTAGTTCTCCCAACTACCAAGCTGTTTCTGCTGTGGTTGTCCTCATTTTACAGCTGGGGAGATTAAGCCCCTGTGGAAGCCACCAGCTGCTCACTGGTGAGACCTTTGTTCCATCCTGACCCTCTGACTCTGGAGCCATCTCTTGCTGCCAACGTGGTCTACTTGTGGAAAATACGAGCTCTTCTAGCTTCCCAACCAAATACTGCAGAGTCCTGTGGCACGTTCATGACCATTAAAATTTACTTTTGAATTTAAAATGTTAATAGTTTTTGGGAGAAGCAGGAGTTAGTGGCTATTCGTAAGGGTTAGTTTCATATTGGCATCTCTTACTCTCATTCACTTTAACTTAAAAGCACATGTATTTGTAGGGTTTTCTTCCTCACCTGAAGAGTTTGCCCATCTTAGCTGTATACTTGACACTCTGCTTTATTCTTCATCAGGAGTCAATAAGAATTTGCTGAGTGGATTTATTCTTTTGAAACTCACATGTATTTTTAAGAGGGTAGGAGGGTAAGTTTAGTAAACAAATATTCAGGAGAGCCCATAATCTTCCTTGCCTATCTTCACAATCTTCACGTTTGAAGGTTGGCTTGGTGTTTCTGGGTGGTAACAGCTGCTGTAAGCCCGCTAAGGGGAGGAGTGAGTTTAGCTGCCCCTCACAGCCCCACGCATGCACGTTAGCTCTTCTGTGAGTACTTCTGATCGACTGGTCCTATCTCTTTGCCTGGGAGGATAGGGGAGTTGAAATTTCCGTTCCATGGCCCCAGAGCTCCTCCTTAGTGCGTTATACTTTTGTTTCTGGTTAGTGGGGGAGAGCTGGTAAGGAATTTGGGCGGTCTAAAGAGCGCCATCGTTTGAGCTGGAAGCTCGAATGTTGAGCATTGGCACGTGACCCCTGGTCATCTACTTTTGAAAATAAACTTGTGCTTGTAGTATGGACTTTTACCAGGGACTTACAGGACGAAAGTGTAGTTAATTATGCAACTTTCTTATTATAGTGGGCAGGCTTGGCTGAGCTGAGAACTGCTGAAGCAAGACAGATAGCTTGCGATGAACTGTTCACGAATGAAGACGACGAGTATTGCCTCTATGAAGCTGTCAAATTTCTAATGCTAAACAGAGCCATTGAACTGTACGATGACAAAGAGAAGGGAAAGGAAGTTCCATTTTTCTCGGTGCTTCTCTTTGCTCGGGATACATCCAGTGACCCTGGACAGCTGCTGAGGAACCATCTAAACCAGGTGGGACACACTGGTGGCCTTGAACAGGTGAGTTGTACCTTTGGGAGTATATTAGCCCAGAACAGCAGCTTCAACCATCAAACGTTATCTCAGGTTTTGTGGGTCAGAAGTTCAGGAGCAGCATAGTTTGCTCCTAGGTGGCTCTGACTCAGGGTCTCAGAAGGTTGCAGTTGAATGTTGTTCAGGGCTGCAGTCATCTGGGGGCTTGACTGGGGCTGGAGGAGCCACTTCCAACATGGCGCACTCACCTGGCTGTTGGTAGGAGGCCTTGGTTCCTCACTGACGGTTAGTGGGAGGGTTCAGTTCCTTGCCATGTGGGGCTTTCCATAGGGCTGCTTGAGAGTCCTCAGAACATGATGGTTGGCTTCTCTCAGAAAGTGATCCAAGAAGAGAACAAGGAGGAAGCCACAGTGCCTCCCACGATGTAATCTTGGAAGTCACACACCGTCACTTACACCATATTCTGTTTGTTAGAAGCAAGTCACTTAATCTTTCCAACACTCAAGTGAGGAGTGCCAAAAAATTGTGAACCTGTTTTACAACTAGCATGGTTCTCTCAGCCTAGGCCTTCTTCTGCAATGTGGTGGATGGAGTCAGTACCCTTGGCTCCGTTAAGCTACAAATAAGCCAAGTACTTGGAAGAGTCGTCTGAAGGGACTTGTTTAATTGTGGCAGCTGTAGCTGTGTAGGTAGCATTCTCTAAAAATAGAAATGGAGTCACTTTAGTCAGTAGGGCCCAGCCTGATCTTGGATCTTTTACAGATATGCCAAGTTGGAGTTTTACGGAGACCCAATGGAGTACTGTCCTGTGGGCCAGCAGCTGACTCACCACACTTGCACTGTCTGTCTTTGGTGTGTTCATTAAGTTGCCCTGAAAAGCATAAGCGAGATAGCCAACCACAGAGCGGCAGTAAGGCTCTCCTTCCAGGGGGCTGCCTTCCTGCTTGCCCGACTATCCGTGGTGCTTGCCTTTCCCTGGTACATGGGAAAGAGCACAGATAGACAATGGTCAGTGCTGGGTCAGACAGGATTGAAGATAACTATTTTAAAAAATTATCTATATTCATAATACAGGTTACTTAGGTCTCCTGAACCATAGCAAATACTTTGCAGGAACAAGCCTGGTAGAGCGTGATTTGCATCTTAGACTGAACTTAGTCCTTTCTGAGTCCCCACAAAGTCTGCTGTAACATTTTTTTAAATAACAGCTTTATTGAAATTAGTATGTTTCATGAAGTGTGTAACCCAGGTTTTTAGTATGTTTACAGAGTTTTGCAGCCATCACAAGTCTAATTTTAGACCACTTTGTCTAAAGGAAACCCCATACCTGTTAGAACTCATTCCTCCTTCTCCAGCTTTCTGTTGTTAAAGATTTGCCTATTCTGGGTGTTTCACATAAATGGAACCTAATTAAGTGGTCTTTCACGACTGGCGTCTCTTACTTGGCCTAAAGTCTTCAAGATTCACCCATGTTACAGTGTGCATCAGTGCTTCATTCCTTTTTTTTGACAAATAACATTCCATTGTATGGATATGTCACACTTTATTCAGCCATTTGGGTTGCTGCCACTTTTAGCGATTCTGAATAATCCTGCTGTGAAATCATGTGCAGGATTTTTGTGTGGACATGTGTTTTCGCTTTTGGGTATAGACCTAGGAGTGGAATTGCTGGGCCATATGGTAATTCTTTGTTTAAAATTTTGAGGAACTACCAAACTTTTTTAAAGCAACTGCACTGTTTTACATCCCTACCAGCAAGGTTTCAGAGTCCCATTTCTTCATATCCTTACCACACTTTTTAAAAAAGAATTGAGATGAAGTTTATGTAACACAAAATTAACCATTTTAAAGTGTACAGCTCAGTGGCTTTCCGTACATGTACAGTGTTGTGTGACCATCACCTGTGTCAAGTTCCAAAACAGTTTCATTGCCCTGAGAGAAAACCTTGTACCTGTGAAGCCGTCACTCCCCGTGATTATCTGTTTGTGGTTATAGCCATTCTGGTGGGTGGGAAGGGGCGTCTCACTGTGGGTTTGATTTGCATTTCCCTGATAACTTTTCATGTACTTCTTGGCATTTGCATATCCATTTTGGAGAAGTATCTATTCTGTACATGTTCTTTGCCCAATTTTTAAACTGGTTATTTGCTTTTTTGTTGTTGATTTGTAAGAGTTCTTTATGTATGCCGGATGCAGGTCCCTTATCCGACATATGATCCCTTCCTGATGGTGTGTTTGTTACCTAACAACCCATGTACAGAGGAGTGGGGCTGGGCCCACGGGGCGGAAAAAAGGCTGTGGCTTTGCCAGGCTCTGTGCTGCCTGGGATGTCAGGGAGGGAGCGGGTGGTGAGCTGCATCCTTCAGTGGGGCATCCCTCCACACACTTGTTTGCTCCTCCTGCAGGTTGAAATGTTCCTTCTTGCCTACGCGGTGTGCCACACCATCCAGGTGTACCGGCTCTCCAAGTACGGCACTGAGGAGTTCCTCACCATCTACCCCACCGACCCACCCAGGGACTGGCCAGTGGTGACCCTGATCGCCGAGGATGATCGGCACTACAACATCCCTGTCCGAGTGTGTGAGGAGACGAGTCTGTGAGACACACTCAGACGGCCCGGCAATGCGGCCAAGGTGCGCGGGCAGCTCCTCGGCTTGGGCCTCGGGCCTGCGGGTCCCTGAGAATGACCTCACAGGACACTTGGGCCCTGAGAGCCAAGCTGGACTGGGATTTCTGAAGAGTAGCTTTTAATAATAAGAATTAACTAAGTTTTCCCCCTCATCTGTGATGCAGTATGTTTCAGTGGAGAACTTCAGAGCACACCTGTTGAAAGGTGCAGACTGCATCTCCGTAAAACAAACACTTTTGTATCAGAGGAGACTCATTTTGGAGAGGAATTTGTTCTTTATATCTCAAATCAAAAGCCTCTCTAATAGTAAGCTGGCTTTCAAATTTTTTTTTTTTAAAGATAGTAGTTGTTTGTTGTTTTGGTGGTAACGGGTCTGTGCCGTGCCCTTCTTCCTGTGCAGGCTCCTCACGTGGTAGAATTCTGGGCCAGTCATAACATCCTCCGATAGTCTCACTGAAAGCGGTTTGGATTTACATATTGAAGCTATTCTAAGTGGATTATCTAATAGAAGATTAAGAATTGGGTCCAAAAGTGAGTTATTTCAAGGCTGGAGAAGTTGCTGCTGGAGGAGGCAGTGGCACCAGGAAATCCTTGCTCTGCAGGAACATGACAGGCGCCTGAGGTGGCGGACACACCGGGTCTGGTGGCTGGTGAGGCGGTGCGTGGTTGGTGGGCCGGTGCTGCTTGTGGTTGGTTGATCTCTAGAGTCGGGGGCTGTTCGTTATTCTCCAGTTCCACAGGGTCACCACTTTATAGTCAGAACAGGGCTCAGATCCACCTGCTTTTCTAGAGGAAGCCAAGGCCAGATGACTCAGGCACTCACCTGCGTTCAGAGATGGCGGTGAGCTGGATCCAGGTCTTTCTGTGCCCTGTTTTTTTGAGCGTGCTTTTGTTGCCAAATTCATGTAACTCATCTGCCGGCAGGGGATGAGTAACAGCAGAGTGCCTAAGGTTTTTCATGAGTAAGTTTAAACAGAAGCATGTCCTCAAACCAAGTGCAAAAGCATGGCTGAGCTGTGTCTGCCCTATTTGGTTTGGGAGGCCTGGGGGAGGCAGCATTCCCAGGCGAGAGTGACTGCCTGCATGGTCATGAGCTAGGGTGGTGCCGGGGAGTGGGGCAGGGCAGCTGAGCTGAGCATGCTCTGCACTGGGGCCTGAATCGTCCAGTGGGGCATGGACTGCAGACACTGTTCCCAGGAACCAGACAGGTCACTCTTCAGGACTGTATCAGCAGCACCTGAACTGGCTCAGTATTTGTGGAGGTGATGTTACCCTGAAAGTACCGAGTTTTATCTTATAATAATTAAAATCTTCATTTGGTCCAATTTAATATAGTTTATAAGCTATCTGATCTGTTTTTTGCCCCCAGAGGGGCAAACCTTTTGTGCAAATGTAAGTTTTGCTTTCACTTAAAAATTAAAACTCTTGGTTGAGAAAACTCAGAGGACACATAAAACTATGCAGGCTGTTACGCTAGTATTTTTCCCGTTACCTCATCAATAATAGTCACCACATCTTGGTAGGTACTTACTCATTAGAGTGTTTGGATCAAATTTTGCTCTAAATGTGTGTGAATGTGTTACAGAGGCTTTGTTTTTTTTACTGTGAAATGCAGTGGTGCCTGAAATAAAGAGGCACCCAGAAGCCAAATGAAAGTAATAATAATGACTTCTTGTTGACTTTGATGCTTCACTTTATGTAACTTCATTTTTATGTAACTTACAACAGGAAATGCCTTCCATTCATTCTTGAACTTTTTAAAAGCATAGCTTCAAATTTTTAGGTTGTATAAGGCAGTAGGGGTCTGTGTCCATCCAGCCGTTGGTTCATAACCACTGTTGAATTTAATAATACCAATGATCATCTGTCTTTGCATTTTGAGAAGGTTCCTTTCTATCCCAGAGTTTATTACAAGTGTTCAGCAGTTTGGACCCTTTGGTCTTGGCAGAAAGGTAATGTCTGCCTTACGCAGGCTTGATTTAGACCTTTGAGTTCATTTAAGGTACATTAAGCCTAAAAGAATTTCCCTGCAACAAGTTCCATGGAATTAACACCACTTCTTCAGAACTTTTTCTGGTTTCCCTCCTCACCTGCTGAGCTACTTCTGTGTTTACAGCATCCACTGATCTCACTCACACCCGGAACAGCGACAGCGGCGGCTGAGCACAAGAGGCCCGCGCGTGGTCTGTCACTCATGATCTAGGCTCGGTGGCATTGGATCTGAAATGTCGGTTCCTCTTGCTTGGAAGGCAGCACATCTGAAAATGGTTTAAATGCACAGACCAGGATCCAGCCTGCTCTCTTCGTATGGCCGCTGATACTTTGTGCTGTTGTGTGTGCAGTTAGTGATGGGTGAAAGTTTCCTTTGATTGTGGAAAACAGACCACTGCCTTTGTAGCCTTCTATTATTCTTTTTTCCTCCAATTCTGGAGCTTATCAGGTAAAAGCTCAGGCCACGTGAATCTAACACCTCTGTCAGAAAACACCTTTGTAGGTTTCTGCGTGCTTGTTTTGGTGATTGTTTGTCTGTTTTCCGAGGCTGTGTTATTCCTCTTGCGCTCTTCACTCCAAGGTGCTGTTTTACCCAAGAGTCCATGGTCTGCTTTTTGAAGAGCTTCCAGATAATGACGGTCGGGTGCTGTCTTGCCTTTGGTGACCTGGCACTCCTACCATCGCACCTGGAGACAGGACTCAGACCGACTTTCTGGCTTTGTCTTCTTTTTGGTGTTAAAATAAAGTTTGATTGCTTTCTCTTTCTTAAGCAAGGCTTTGCAGAGACACTCCCCCTTTGAAAGCGAGAAAGTATTTTCCTAAGTATAAACCTCCAGGGAATCTTACTTGTAGGCATACATAAAAATACATAAATGCCTTTTTAAAAAGTTCTGTGACTACTTAAAAACAATAAAAAGGAAGCCCTCAATGTGTGTGAGGTGCTGAGTCTGACATGTATGTGTAAGTTGTAGAATCCCCAGAGTTGAGCAAAGGCAGGGCCCAAGTTCAAGTAATTTTAAAATCACCTGAGGAACCGTAAGAAGTGAACTGAAGAAGGAATTGATTTTAGATTAAAAATGCCTTTTAGAAACAAAGCAACAGATGCCTGACAGACCTCCTTGGCTTAAGTTATAAAAGGCTAAAAATTTGAACCAATGGAAGGACTTCTGTGTGTGTGGCTACAAATTCCTTTTTCTAAAGTTTAGGTCCCCTGTTGAACAGAAGTAGAATATGTAATGCTTGACTCTTGGGAAACCACCTTGGTGATCTCTTCTGAGAGGCTGGGGAGACCAGGGAGCTAGGGCTGAGTTAGGTAGTGAGAAAAGACACAGGCAACTGATGGTTAATACTTGTGTGATCCAGTTACTAACTTGGAGCCATGGAAAGCACAAAACTAAAGTGGTTTGGCTGCCCCTGCCCGGGTAGCAGTAGCAATAGGAAGAAAGTAGGCTCGGCCGTGACTAGAAGTGGGTGTGTGTGTATGAACGTGTCTGCTCGCTGGTGTGCAGTTACACCGTGACACTCTGTTGTGTGCCAGGCCTCACAGCCTGAGACCCAGTCACATTTGGGAGGGTGGTGGGAGCTGTCCCATTTGCAGTTTTTTTCATTGTAAATTGAAATTTATTACTGGGACTGGTGGGATGGGTTAGTAGGTATTACTAAACTGTACAGAGTGGTCATTAAGCCTGGAAATAATAGGTTAATTGTATTGAAGTATCATAGCGATAAACCATTTATTATGTTCTCTCTGTTCCCAAGCCTTATGGCCACCTGTATATTTCAATATTTTGTAAGCTCATGAATAGCTCATTAATAGTAAGGGAGAGCATTGACTAGAGTTTTATCTCATTCTTGTCGATTCCTTGGGTGTAGGTGTGGGTCAGGAATGAAGTCGCCAGAACACAGGTCATCCAGGGAAAGGATACAGGACTGGAAATAACCACAGCCTTGGCAGTCGTTTTCCCGGTAACCGGGGGTGGTTGAGCTTAATTCTGAGCTTCAGAATAATTTTTTGTACTTAATTTTAATAGCTTTTATGTAATGAAAAAATGCCTTGATTTATATTCTCATAAATGGTGCTAAAATATGGTACCCATTACAGGAGCCAGAGCAATGCATGGTAATGTGGGAATTTTGAGGACTTTGATATGGGAACAAAGCCAAAATGAATGTATTTAATGAACTCCCTTCCCGTTTTCATTGTCTGTAGAAATGTTTTGGTACCGTTACCTGCATCTTAGCAGCTTCTGACTCTCTTGTGAATTGGGAGAGGATGATGACCCACCTTCTACCTGTGGTAGTGGTGTCCCCTCCCTGTCGGCCGGGCTGTGAAGGGAGGACAGCTGGGAACATGGTGTGAACCTGGCCCGCTCGTCTTGGCTTGTTTAGCAGAGTGTCCTGTTTACACTGTAAAATGTCAGCATTTGTCAAAAACTTCGCCTACTCTGCAAACCGTGCCCCCAGGGCTCCTGTCAGTTTGGGGTCTTGCTTCCCACCTGCACCCTTGGCCGGACACCTGGCCCCAGGGTGTGAGTTCCCTGGGTGAGGTGTTGAATCTTCGTCTTCATGGTCAGAGGCAGAGCCAACTCAGGTTTTGCTGTTGGTCACCTACAGCAAACCCAGCCGCTGAGGACTGTAAAAATAATAACTAAAAATAAACTGAGAAAATAAAAGCTCAGAAGCCTGGTTGTGTTGCTCTGGTTAAATGCCTGACTTTGAGGACTTGGGAGATTTTGGTTCAGTGCATTAACTTGCCAGCACCCCCAAGACAGGCCTATGATGGTGTTGGACCCACTTAAAGTGATCCCCCCAAATTAGGTGTGTGGTTCTGGGCTTGGGTCTGAATTCAGTAGCAGTCCCGTCACTGGCTGCTCACCACTCGGATGAGCTCGGGCCAGTCACTCCGCTTCCTGACAACTCAGTCCTCGTCTCCACCACCAGCTGTCCCCAGTGGGAGTCAGGGTGGGGGCGAAGTGAGACACCAGCACATAACAAGGCTTCGAGGAAGATCCTTTGGGCCTGCAAAGTGGGGCTGCGGCTATGGTCCACACCAGCCTTGCCGTGTGCTTGCTGAGGAGAGGCCCGCGGTGTACACAGTGCTCCCAAGTGTTCGAGAACCAACCAGACTATGGAAGCGCCCCCAGAAGTGTGATAGCATTGCATATGAATCAGACTGCCCCTGAAAGATGTTAATGACCTGGAGAAGGAGGAGACAGTGGGCTTTCAAAGGTATTCTTGGGGTTAGGGCAAGAAGTTTGAGCCAACAGTGAGCTGCCCTCCTGTGAGTCAAAGAACTGAGTCTCGGCAAAATGGGGCTGGGCTTCTGAAAACCCCCCTGCTGACGGGCCAGGCATCCAGAGGGCAGCGCTGGGCTGGTGGCGGGCAGCCGAGGGATGACCTGTGCTAGCCAGCCGCAGTGAGCTGGTGCCTGCCTTCATGGCCTTGTTGGACTGGGTGAATAAACAAAATGTCTGCTACAAATACACTTGCCCATCGTCTTGTCTGCACTCGGTGCTCTCCTCAGTTCCCAGGGCAGCGTTTCTGGCATTTCTCCTCCATGGTGAGTCTAGAGGAAGCCAGGGACCCCGGCTGTGGGTCCTCAGGAAGCCCTTAGGATCAAATGATCAAGAAAAGACAAGCCATGTTACATGTGTGTAAATGAGACTGTTTATACAGTACATTCCCACCTCCCATCGCTGCCTTGCTGGAAATCTGAGCGTTTTTTTCTGTGGGTTCTCTCAGTTGTTTGTCTTCCCTCCTCACTCCTACCCCTGTCTCGTCTGGGCTCTGTGTGAGTGGCCTGGTAATGACCTTCTGACCTGCTGGGTCTGGTGGGTTCATTCCAGACTTTGAGCCCCCAGCACAGCCCTGGGGACAAAGCCGATTCGGCCCTTGGGCGGAAGAGCCTGGGGTGGCGCTCCCCGCGAGCTCCCTAGGGCTGAGTGAGGATTTTTTTTTGCTCTTCCCTCCAGTTTGGGATCTTGCTTCCCACCTGCACCCTCGGCCGGACCCTGCAGCCTGGCCCTGTGACCTCTCACCAGATGGCTGAGAGGTCTGGTGACAGTGGTGTGACTACCCTTCATTCTCTGTTACAATTTAGAAAATGTATTAAAGCCAAGTACAGTGTCTTCCAGTACCCCGTAGTGCCACCTCCCCAGATGGAATGCACTTTATGGAAGGTGAAGTGCTGTCAGGCTGTGCTGTGCCCCTCATTCCGGAGATGGCACTCCTTGCAATGTCGGAAAGAATGCAGAGGAGATAAAAAGCAAACACGCCATGGAAGTTGTTGATACTCTCGGAGGTCACATCCTAATTGTACAAGGTGGTGAGAAACTGTGATGCACTCTAAGGTTTAAAAAAAAACCTTCAGAAAATATTATATAATTAACACCAAGTACTTCCATTTTTCTCAATTATAAGCAGTGCTGTAAGGCACCTCCTCGTTCATGAATCTTCTCACGCATCTCCAGACTGACCATGTTTAAGGCTCTTGATACGTATTTCCAACCTTCCCTCCGAAAAGTTGCAGGAAGTTCTCCTTCACCAGCAGGTGCTGCAGGGCCTGCTGCATTGTCCCCTGGGTGACACTAGGGATAATTTAATTTTAAGCTTTGACCACCTGGCAAGAAAAAGAGTTTGGAAAGGAAGAAAGATGTGTAGTTTTAAATGGCTTTTGATTCTAGTAATAAGTGGGGAGCATTTATCCTCAGTGCTCTGGGTTTGGTGGTATCTCTTTCCTGCATGGCCTTTTCATGTTCTTTGCCCATGACATTAGCCTCTTTCCCTTGTTGAGGGTGAACTTGAGGCATCTTGCTAGATTGTCCTCTGAAGAGGTACCACTGAGTGACAACATTTCCCCTGCAGAGCGGGAGGGCCGGTTTCGCTAGGCTCTTGCCAGTGCTGAGCTCTGCCAAACTTTGGTCTTTGCTGAGTTGATAGCTGGACTTTCAGTTTGCGTTCCTTCACTTGAGCAAGGCGAGGCATGTTTTCCTTGGGAGAAGCCATTCGTGGGTCATTTTCTGGGAACCATCTGCTCGCTTCCTTTACACATCTGTTACTACAGTGTCTAACTAGACCGTTGTATGTGAGAATACTTTTGGTTCTTCCATATGTATTTTACAGGGAGATGATCCCTTTTGGTGGCAAAGGCAAGTGACAAGGACTGGCTCGGGTGATCTTAGTTCACGGAGAGCATGACCATAGTGATAAGAAGAGGGGGTTGGAGATGAGAAGGATGCAGGGAAGAAGGTGATTGTGCAGGTGACCTGGGGTCAGAGTGTGTTCAGGGGCGGAAGGTGTGAATGCCTTCATTGATTCACCAGAGTGTCTGTTCTGGGCAGGCAAGGTGCCAACATCAGGGCTGTAGGGAGAGCTGGCCCAGCCCTCCCCTTCCCTTCCCCCCGGCCCTCCCAGGCCCTCTCTACACCTCCCCATGTTGGGCCTCACATGCATGTGTGACAGACGAGCTGAACCCGGAGTGAAACCGCTGATCACTCACTGCCCCATCCGGAGCAGGAGGAAGGGTGGAGGGTGGAAGATCTTTCTCCTGACAGTTGCCGTCATACACCAGCATGGCTCCCTGGGCCTGCCCAGCGCTCAGCTCTCATTCTGTTGTTCTCACATGGGGTGCTTCCAGGGATCCGGAGACCTCTGCCCCCAGCTCGGCAGTTTCTGTGAAGTGGCTGATGGTCCCACCCCGACCCACCACTTCCTCCTTTGCAGCTCCAGGAATCCAGTGTTATTACCCCCAGGTTCTTCTGAGCCCCACTCACCCGCTAGGGATGTAAGACAAACCCCAGGTCAGCTTGTTTATCTGTGTGGCCCGGGCCTGATTCATGGGAAAGACCTCTGCCCTGACAAACGTGGTGTGTGTCACCACCCTGGTGTCCCCTCCTGTGACTCTCCCGTCAAATTTGACAGGGGAGTCAGACACCTGTCCACCGAGTGCCCACCACTGTAGGGGCCCGTTTCAAGCTCTCTGGGTGTCTCCTGAAGAGCCCTGTCATTAGGTTTAAGGCATCGAGGGACCCCACCCCAACCCCACACACATGTACACACTCCCCCCAAGGAGGAGACAGGCTTGGTGTAGCTCTGCAAAGAAACCATCTCTACAAATTCTCTTTTAAAAAATATCTACTCTTGGTCCTTTGATTCCCTCAGCGTGGGTGAGGTGTGAAAGAGTGCACAGGTTCTGGAATGGGGCGAGGCATTAAGACGCTTGGAGCAGGAGGCTGGGGCACTGCCAGGAGTCCCTGTTTTGTGTCACTGCTTCTCATTGGGTGTTTCCATCCTCCTTCCAGCTGGGCCCTTGTTTACTACATGTATCCCTGACTCAGCCTGGTGCCCACCTGTGTAAGTGCAGAGTCCTCCTTGCAGCAGCCCAGTGCCTGGAGTGAGAGGAAGGACCAGCCTGGAAGAGCAGGGTGAGATGTGCGGTGGGAGGAGGCGGACAGGCTGCTGGGAACGGTTGTGCAGGCTGTGCACTGCAAAGCTCTAGGTGTCATTCACATCGTGGTCCAGTAGTACACATGAGCTTGGGAAGGAGAACCATTCTGGAGCCATTTTTGGCATCTAGGCCTTAGGTGACCAGGAGCACCTGAACTAAACCAGTGGGACGAAAGAGGGTGCAGAGGGAGGGAGAGAAGTGAGAGATGCTGGGAGCGAGAACTGACAAGGTCAGTGACTTGACTGAGGGAGAGGTGGCACATGGCGTAGGCTGGTGTCCGGGCGGGTGCTAATGTGACTCATCTAGCTGGAGAGGGGTGGAAGTCTGCGGGGGGCAGGGCTTAAGGCTGAGATGTTGGGAGGTGACTGGACTGCAGTTCTGGAACAAGTCAGGGCAGGAAAAACAGCCCTGGGGATCCCCAGTGTATATTTGGAATTGGAAACAGGCCCAGATTAGGTCACCCAGGAGCATGTAAACTAGGTTCCCAACTAAGGTGGGAGCAGGCCTGGGGTGGGGGTGGGCAGGTGGAGTCTTTTTTAAAGAAGGTGGAATTAAATAGCAACACAGCTGTAGGGTGAGGAAGGCCACTGGAATCTGGGCAGTGGCAGCATTTGGGGGAAAGGCGGAAAGAAGAACAGAGCTGAGCTGGGACGCGGTGCTGCCAGGCACCGGGGAGAAATCCCTTTTTGACTCCGTCACGCGTGAACATGGGAGCATCTCTCCTAACAGGGCCCCGGGGGCTGACCATAGCCGGCTTTCCTCAGCTACTTGTCTTTAGAGCAAGAGAGCCTGGTACACGAGTCAGAGGAAAGAATTCTAGGTGTGTGGTATAATGTGAAGTTTGATAATAATTATTCTATTTGTTCATTCTCTTTTGGTCTTTGGATCCAAAGGTTCTGAACCCAAAGTTAGACTGGCCTTTGTTTTGTTTTGTAAAAGCTCTAGTAGTTTTTCTTTGCTGAAAGGAGCCCGGCGGTAGAGTTGGTGGCTGGGGTGCTCCCAAGCTGCCTGGGAGCCTGGCGGACGTGCACCCCCGCCTTTGTGCACCGCCGTTGACGGCTCTGCAAATCCTGACGTCGCAGCGGAGGGGAGCTAGAAAAGATCTTGTTCTAGCGCAGAGGAGGCAGATCCAGAGGCATCCGATAACCTGCCTGGCTCACAGCTAATAAGAAGCAGAGATAGAATGAGGACTCACGGCTGCTGACTTTTTTCCTTTTGTGCAAAGACCAGTGTGTTGAACTGTGAAGTTAGCGTGGTATTTACTGGCTTGCATTGTCCAGTAGGGAGCCTGGAGCTTGCTGGGGGCATATAAGAACATAAACAATGCCAATATGCCCTTCACCCCAGCATTGCCTTTCAAAGTGTTGAAAAGGAAAACTTAGAACAGGGCTTAGTTTTCTCCTTGATATTAACTTAAAAACCCATTCAGTTGTATCTATGAATGTATTTAAACTACTTACCGCAAGGTGAAACCTTTCAGTAGTTTACCACCATTGTATAAGGTGTGGATGTGGGTGGTTTAGGACAATTCATAAATAGGCAGAGTAGAGACAGGTGTTTCAAAACCATGAACCAGCTTGTGGTTTACTTTAACATCTTCTTGATTAAAAGCCCTCAGCCCTCAGAAATGAAGACAAATATGAACACTGAAAGTCTTCTGCAATGTGTGAGGAAGGGGGCAGTGGGCAGGCCGCTGGGAACGGTTGTGCAGGCTATGCACTGCAGAACTCTAGGAGGGGTCATTTACATTGTTGTCCAGGTGGACACACGAGCGTGGAGAAGGGAAACTGTTTTGGAGGCTTCAGTAGCATCCAGGCCCTAGGTGAACAGGAGCCCTGGAGCTAAGCCAGTGGGAATACAGAAGATGCAGAGGGAGGGATGGAAGTGAGAGAAACTAGAGGGGAGGACTGATGGGGGTTAGTGTGACAGTGAGGGATGGGTGTGTCATGGAGGAGGTTTCTGGGAGGATGAGCATGTGATTCATCTGGGGTGGCAGGAGAAAGTGTGGGGAGGGTGCAGATTTGCTGACAATGTCTGGGCCAGTACAGCTCCACACCCTACCTCATAGCCAAGCAGGAAGACCTCTAAGACTTCAAAACCATGTGGTATTAGAGGCAGTAAGAGGGCAGCATGGCAGAGGTAGTACTGCCACTGGCATTTTAACTCAGACATGTCCTGAAGCAGGAAAGCGAACACGCAGTCAGAAGCAGGTCAGTAGCATGCTTACATCCTTGTTGATTTCAGGTATGTAAAAAAACACATTCTCTATATAATCTCTCATAGGACGTTAAAAAAAAATGAGAGCCATCATTCTTTGAGGTCAAGACATTATAGCTGAAAAAACAGTAATGCTTTTCACATAAAGACTGATAAGAGCAAGTCTCTCAGATGTGGGCAGGTGGGGTTGTACATGCTGTACCTCTTACTTTCCTAAAGCCAGGCTGTCTGGATCTCCATTCTAGAAGCGGTGGGGAGAAGCTGGGCCTCAGAGAAGATCTTTCAGTATTGCTGTAGTTGTGGGAAGTAAAAATCCATTTTAATACAGAATAAAATTTGAAGAAATGGCTCATGTTTAAATAAGACAGGGAGTTTGGGGAAATATCCCAGTGGCTAGAGGTTTTAGCTACCAAGGCAAAGGGGGAAATTTTAATGTCTCATGTACGTTTGACAAAAAAGGGAAATTGTAGTCAGAATTAGGAAACCATATAATTTGGGGCATGTAAACAGACTAATGGTTAGAACAAGAAAATCAAGAAACTAAAAACAATTTCAATCATATGCCAACCATCTAAGCTTTACTTAAAGTAAAATTAAAATATGAAAGCTGTTTGACAATATATGAGCACAAATTCCTCCTCCTCCAAAAAATTCCAAAAAAGAAAAGCATATATAAATGCTCTTAACAATGCAAAAACTTACATCTATGAAATACATACACAGCATTTAAAACAACGTATATTTTATACTGACCTCTGCAGTCAATTTTAATGAAGGCTGTACAAATATTTTAATGTGATTGGCTTTAACAGTTTAAACTAAACCCACAGTTTTGACGTGAAACCAAAAAGCCTGTAAGCTGACAGCCACAGCTCACGTAGAATAATGAGTCCCAGGAGACTTAATTTTGTTTTAAAAAAAAAATTCTGGATCACTGCTAATGTTCAGATCTGAAAGAAAGAATGAGGTAATTTTATTTCTCCATTGCAGGATCCCGTACCATGTTGTAAATCCCAGATCCTACACGGACTGTTAGACCAGGAAGGAGCCTTGGCAATAATGACTGGACCCTCTCGATGTACAGGTGGCCGCCGTGAGGCCAGAGAGGTGTGAGTGACGCTGAAGTTCTCCTTGTATGAACTAGCACAGGCTTGTCGCTGCTGAACAGGAGCCCCCGTGTGGCTCTGTCAAGGTTTCTGAAGCCCCGCGACGAGCTTCTTGCTCTTTCCAGCTTCAGATATTTGCCCTTTCCATACACTACGAAGCAAACCGAATGTGGTGTGGGTCGAAGGAGCAGTGTGTTTGCCCATAGGCCTTGTGGGTGTGGGGGAGTGGCCTGCTTCCCGGTGACTGGGCCACGCCTCGGGTGCTGGGTGCCTGGCATTGAGGTACCGTGTACCTCCTTTGTTCATCCAGAGTGGCTTGAACTTTGCTTTCAGTATCAGGTTCATCCAAACGGTGGGTCCCCCATGTCTGTGGCCCCACACTTCACGGAACCAGAATCCACCTGGCTGTAGTGGTCCCCACTCCCAAGTCACCATTTCTTGTCCCTGGTTCACAGATGGACAACATCTGCCTCTAAACCTCACAGTAACGACCAGTCTCTGTACATCACTGAGTCTCCACGAAGCCATAGGGCGAGTGGTGCATCTCCCCACTGTAACCTAAGGAAACCACGTATTCTTCTGGAGAGAGAAAGGGTTCCTAGGTCTTGTGCGCTTTTGTTTACGTATACGGACTGTAGAAGCCAAGTCTTTAGTGAAGTGCACTTTAAGTTACATCTCCTAACTTAAAAAGAGGCACCAAATAAACATGTGCTGAATCTGTGGGTAGCTGACAGCCATCTATAAAAGTGCATAGATCTTACAGTCGTTCAGAGACCCTGGTTGATTGCAAATGAAGCAGAGAAAAAATTATCCTGGAACCACTTGGACTTGGCAGAGATGATTAAAAAAAAAAAAAAGACTTTGGAGGTGCACCTTTGATGAGATGCTTTGCCACAGCGAATAGTTCTAACCTCCCCTCGGGAGAAGAAAGTGAAGTCAACTTACAGCAAGATCTTACCACCTCCCCTTCACTGTTTTCCCTTTTTGAGATCAGACAGTAAACACTATAATTTGTTACACCTTTCCTGACTTCGGCGTTGGGTGTGGGTTGATTACGTAATTACACGTCTCACATTTTGCACACTTAGGTAGTTCATTTTAGACTTTTAACCTGTAAAAGGGTAGGAGCAGGGCCTTTTGGTCTATTTTTCTTCAGATTTTCTCTACATCCTGTTTTATGTGTGGTTAGATCAGCTGATGAGTCACGTGGTGTTTTGCTGCTTCAAAGGCCAGAAATAGAGACTCCAAGTAACCACACAGAGGACCATCTTGAATGTTTACCAAACACGTTGCTCAAAAACATGCTTTTCTACGGTTCAAATGCTTTTTATGAAAGAGCTCTGTGAGGGCTGTGCCTGAGGCTGTGTCTTGGAAGGCAGATGGGAGCCTGGTTTCAGGGAATCGGCTGCACACGCAACACAGACCTCTAAACACTTACAGATCGCCATGTGCTACAAAGCCTTGCTCATTGTAATTTTGGTTCTCTATATGCATAAAGGTCAGGACTTAGCACATAAAAGGACCGAGCATTGCTTTGATTGATGAAGACTTCATCCTAAGTTAGGAGGGCAGCTCGCCTGCAAAGTAGGAAGCCAGAAACCCTGGCTGGTGGGTACATACCAGCTCATGCTGTCCTGGGCACTGGTCTGCTGAGATATTCAGAAATAGAAGGATTCTTGAATACAAGAAAATGTTTCTCAAAGTAATCATTTAATTACAACAACAGTACTACTTTCTCAGTCTTTCCCCCACTTCAGTTTGAAGAAGGAAAAAAGAATCCAGTCAGAGAGCTACTGAGTCTTTAAATGGGTATGTTTCTGGAAACTAAGGGCACAAAACAGCTGACCTCCCCCTGCCCCTTCCAGATGATTCCCAAGTGAGGAGGAGTTCGGAGGGTCAGTCGGTGTTAACTCTTTTACATCTAGCTCTAAAGTTATCGTTGAGTAAGTTCTGGTGTCTGGGGACTGCGGGAGAGGCAGGAAAAGGCTGCATGTGGGGACCACCGAGCTGGGCCCCGGCTGGAGAGCACCCTGGCGTCTGGCTTGATGGACCATCTTGAGTCTGGACCTCCCTCCTTGTGGGCCTCCTGCCCACTGCGCCTGCAATGGTTATTTATTGCAAGGACTCAGGAGTGAAAAAGAAAGTGCTTTTACTACCGTAACGAAATCTCCTTAGCCATCCAATATACCCTACAGCAAAGCCAGAAGTTTCTGTTTCTGAGTATCAGCCATCCCAGGCAGTTTCAGAGCCAGACCACCTGGTACTGCTAAAATACAAAGCAAAACATACATGCAAATCAGAGAAGATGACCTTTGGGCACAAGACCAGCCAAACCTGGGCAGCGAGGGGGTGTGGCTGATGTCAACCTGTGGCCTTTGTGCCCAAAGTAAGGAATCCCAAGCAGGTGAGGGTTTCCGGCCAACGTGCAAACCTCGCCACACGCCGAGCCACATGGCCGGCAGGTCCTGCCCAATCACGTCTTTCCTGGAGCCAGCCCGGCCTGCTTCCTCCTGCTCAGATCTTGGTGTCTCACTGATGCCAGTGGCACCGAGGTCCCGCTCATTGTGGGCAGAGCCCACGGCAGCTGCGTGGAGAATGAGAAAGCAAAGAGCGGCCTGCTTTGACACAACCAGCTGCTCTGACCTGAGCTGGCCCAGAGAAGACCCCCGGGTTGGAAAGACCTCTCTGAATGGCCCAAACTCACTTCTCAGCATCTAAATAAAAGCAGCTTCATGCTCCCGTGGTTTTAGATTGTGTGTGTCTACAAGGCACCGGTCCACACTGAGAAAGTCATGGCTGGTCTTTGCATAGTCCTTGGCCTGAGGCTTTCACAGAAATCCTGAGTGACTTGCAAGAGAAAAGGAACCTGTGTCGGGGGAAGGTTTCTTTGGTCGATGAAGTCCAAGGGGTGCCCCCCCATCACCCTGAAAAGTGGGAAGGAGAAGGGCCCCCCCCCTCCCCAGCCCGTGCCGAAGAACCTGCCGGCGGTGGGGTTTGCTTTAGAAGTTAAGGTGTGTGCTTGTCAGGCCGGCGGGTTTTAGCAGCACAAGCCAACGAAGGAACTGTGTCAGGGGAGCGTGTACTTCAGGAAGAAAGGTCTTGGACACGGGCGTCCTGCAGAGTCACAGCTCCATCGTGGCGGTCTGGGTCTGGGCTTGCGGCCCGTGTTTTCCCAAACTAGCAAAATACCATGGCCCACGAATCTTCACCCTGAAAGTGCCTCTGATGTCAGAATGCCCTCTTCTAGTTGCATAAGGAGCCTGGGGGGTCTTTCCTCGATTTTGAGGGAAGGAATTTGCTTTTTCAATTTGCTCTTTAAGCTCCAACCCCACAAGCATGAAATACTAATCACACATGTTAAAAAATACTGCTGTTTAATTTTCTAGTCATGTACTTTAAAAAAGCTGATACAATTAGATTTTTCCCCCATCCTCTCAGATCTGCCCCTGAAACACCCCAAAGTTATGCATCTTAATTTTCTGCATATATATATATGACAAATTGCTCACAGGAAGCACATGGGGATTTGTCCAGACATGTGAATGGACCCTGTGATGTTCATGGCTGACTCCAAGCCCTTACATTCTTTTTTTTCTATGAGGGACGATATGATTACACAGCACTGAAAGCAATAAATGCAAAAGGCTTGACTTTTTCCTTCTTTTTGCTCTTCTAGCATGTATGTCCATTCCCACGATAGTCTACACCACCTGACCCATTTTAAACCCCTGTTACTCATAGTGAAAAATAGTTCTCTTGTCATTTACTGACCCTTACATTTATATACAAATGACAGACTGTAAAACTGCTACAAACAAGATACAACATCCATGGATACAATACGTTTTCAACTGCAGGTACCTTGAGCACACGAGCAATCACCGTATTGTATTAGAGACATTTTATTGAAAATGCGAAAATAGGAAATGTATTATAGCCTAAAATAAATTACATAACATATACAGTATATATTTATATCTTTAAAATATTTTTTTTTGTGTTTAGGTTCTTTCAGTCTAGGAATTTTGACTAAATCAAGAATTTAGTGAACTGTGTCCATAATTTTTTAAAGAAAAAAACCCGCTTTCCGAAACTTAGAAAAATAGACTGCACTAAATGGATTTCAAATGTATCATTTCAGGGAGTATCACATAGTGACTTTGCTATGGTTTATAAAATGTCTTGCTTTCTCGTGTGGCGTAAAAGGGGAATACAGTACACTCGGAATTACCTGTACCGCATGGTGAGGACTAAGAATGGCAGGACCAGGTCATAAATCTACTTCCCAAGTGACGATTCGGCAACCTGGCATTAGAATGCTAGATTATGACTTAAAGCTTCAGTTCCCTTTAAAAACTAACATGTAAAAGTTAGAATGCTCCGTTTCACTTGCTCTAGTGCCATCTTCAGGAAAGGTGAGTGAAAAGCAAGCCTTCTGGGAAAGTCATGCCCAAGGACGCTGCGATGGGGAGATGCGCTTTTGTGACACCTTGAACAAGGCAGCTCACGTATGTACATGGCGGTGCGGGAAAGTGCGCGCACACTCAAATCTAGGAAAAATGTGAGGTGAGACGCTATCATTTGCATGTATCAGTTCGCTGCTCCCAAGGCACCTCAAACCTTCCCATGGGAGATGATTTCCATCTGTCCGTCCGTCCAGTGTGTTCACAGATCCATTCCTGAGCAGGAACGGCCACTCTGGGCTGCAGCCTGGTGCTGCCCTCCACACGCGTGTCACAGACGGTTTGTGCCTCCACGGTGGGAGGTTGCTGGCTTACATCTCTTTGCACAGCCATGTTACTGGGAAGCCAATCAAAGAAAGCCGAGTTGTCACCTGTTGATTCTTAAGAGTGATGCAAGGGACAGGGTGAGTCTGTGGCCTGCTGGGCAGTGGTGGCCAAGGGGTGTGCCGTGGTCCTTTGGTTCCAAGTGGAGACTGTCCGAGGGAGGGGAGACAACGTAGACTACCAGGCAGCTATGTCTTTGGGGTTTTCACGAAGCGGGGGCATGAAGTCAATTGTTCTGTTTCCACAAAGCAGTGGCAAGCCCATTCTGCAGGCCCCCACATCAGCGTGAGCATACCCAGTATGCCAGCGTGTCCGTGAAACCTTTGAATCAAGGCCTCTTGCGTTACCAAAACAAAAAACCAAAAACAAAACCGGAAAAAAACACGACAGGAGAGCAGATGACGCCGAAGTGTCACCTTAGCTGTCCCTGCAGCGCCTCATTTGTTCTCCCTCATCTCCACAATGTCTGTCCCTTCCTCTGCTGGAGGTATGTCCGTCATCGCCGAGTCCTCCCCCTCGGCGGCCGACTCGGTCTCCATCTTCTTTTTCTAGACCAGAGAAGACTCATCAGCGTGGGGCTGGGACAGGGGCACGTTGCAGCAGAGCCAAGAGCAGGGAGAGGCCACAGGGTCTCAGGGGACCCCTTGTTTATGGTTGGGGTGACCTTGCTGATGCTGCATCTCAGTCAGCTCTTCCTTTCGGTGGGGTTACCTGGCTGTCGGCCATGCTTGGACTGGGAGAGGCACTCAGGGATCCCGTCTCCCACTTCCGGGCTGTCAGCTGATGGAGGCCTACCTCTGCCCAACCACGGCACTTCCCTGCAGTCCCTCCCGATGGTGGCTCTGCCCTCCCCTCCCCTCCTCCTCCTCAGGTGCAGACATGACTCCTTATACCTGGGGCAGGTGTGCGGTTTTGTCCCCATATCTCACCTGTTTCCGGTAGACGTAGCACGCTGCTATGGCGACCATAGTGGATTCTCCCACAAACCCTGCAAGGAGGGAGCCCACACCCAGGGTGGCTCCATGGACCCTGGGGATGAGAACACAGGGGACATTCGTCTGTTAAAGCCGTGCTGAGGCATAGTCAAGTCAAAACCCAGCTGAAACTCAGGAAAGGGGTGGACAACAGGGGGACGGGACAATTGCATTAGAGATCTGATGATGAGGGCTGCACCTGAGAAATGGTCCACCTGAGTGCGGGGGGGGGGGGCCTGGAACTCCGAGCCCAGCCAACTCCCACCCCAGCTCCAGGCCTCAGCTCAGCACTGCTGGGGGGCAGGGGAGGTGGGCTTGTCCCCCGGCTCGTGGGCCCAAAGCATCTTGCCCCTCCTCTCCGTGTAGTGAGGTTTTCCTAGTTGTGGGGCTGACTATGCCCCTTCCTAGGAGACCGGAGCCCCTGAGGACAAAGGCGGCACCTTTGCTCCCTTGTGTTTGTCCCTTCCGGTTCTGCCACACCGTGGTAGATGCTCAGTGAACACTGTGTGGGAGCCGGACGAGAAAGTACTCTTCTGGAATGGATCTCAGCAGCCTCCCCCCCGGTGCCCAGGCAGAGAAGCAAGGTATCACTCTGCATTTCTAAGCTGGGGACATGCTTGGGGAGTTCAGGGGAAAAAGCAGATTTAACTTCTGGACAGAACTCGGACGCAGCAGCAGGAGCACAGCCCCAGCCCCCAGCGATGTACCCCAGCCCCTGGCGACGCACCCCAGCCCTCCGGCGATGTACCCCAGCCCCTGGAGACGTACCCCAGCCCCCCAGCGATGTACCCCAGCCCCTGGTGACGCACCCCAGCCCCCCCGCGATGTACCCCAGCCCCCGGCGACGTACCCCAGGTAGGGCAGGACAACGAGGCTGGCGATGAGGACGACGATCCGCAGCACGGAGCTGGGGGCCAGGACGAAGGTCTTCTTCAGGGTCATCAGCCACCCGGTGAGATGGGCCCTCACAGTGACTGATGGGAGAGCCAAGGACTGGTCAGCGACATCCTGCCTCTCCCTGACTTGCACCTCTCGCCCTGTCTCCCCTGCAGCAGACCCAAGGTCCTGGGGCAGCCGGCTGGGGCCCAGGCTCTGCTGCTGTTGCCCTGAGTCGGTCACCTCATCTTACTGGGGGGGGGGCTTCTGATGCCACCTCTGGGCCTGGGGGAGGCCTGTCCCCACCTCGGCTCCCCCATCATAGCCCTTTGTGTCCAGACAGCAGGTTGAGGGCCACTCCCCACCATGACCACCATCTCCCAGTGGGGGTGGGGAGAGGGGAGAGCTGCTACTCTGGCCACCCCCACCTCGGCCCAGCCTCAAGCGCTGATCCCGCCTGTCTAGAAAACTTAGAGAAAAGCGGTAACTTGATTGTGGTCCATTTTGATTCTGGGAGTTGAGAAGCTGGACCAGAAGCCAGGTCTTTCTGGCCCACAGGCTGGGGGAGGTGTGGAGGGGAGAGGCGTGGGGGCAGAAAAGGGGCCTGTCTCACTTCCCTGTCTCCTCCTCCGCCTCCTGACCACTGGTCTACGGCCACCTCGCCCATTTTGGTATTTCATAAAGACTTGCAGAGTGCTCTGTATCCCCCATCTCCCCATCCTGACGTGTGAGCTTGGGGAGGCCAGGCAGGGCACAGGCCAGCACTGAGGCGGGGCTCAGTGGCTGGTGTGTGAAGTACTAAATGGCTGGTTTGGGGGCACAGACACCCTTGGCAAATGTTTAGGTTTGATCTAAACTTGGAAGGGGTTTAAGGAAGTGGAAGGCCTCGTCCTTTAAGAAAAAAATGCTGCCTGTTTGATTTGTTTCTCAAACTTTCAATCCACTGGATAATGTCTTTGCATCTTTTTAATCCACTGTGAATTAAAAAAAAAAACCCATTTTTTGTTTGGGACAGGGCTGCAAACATTTCTAAAGAAAGAAGACTGGATAGGGCCTGCGGGTAAATAGGAATTTTCCTCTCATTCTGTTTTCCTTTACCTGGAACCGGGAAAAAGGAGAAGATGCGCAAAGGAACCACACAGAGTTCCGCAAAGGCAAAGTCCACGCCGATGATGTCTATCAAAATTTTCTCAGACACGTTGGGGGTCCAGAACATCACAAAACAGAGCTGGGAGAAAGACAGGAGGCAGGGTTACTAGGAAAGGCATACATGCGTGAAATGAGACAGTCAGGTAGTACGTGACCCCTGAGGAGCTGGGCCGATGCGGGGCTGGCACCCCAGTCCTTGAGCTGCCACCACTTGCTCTGTTCTTACCTGACAACACAGGCACTGGCCCATTCGCCACACCTGCCCAGGAGGGAGCCCAGCAGATGGGCAGGCGTCCAAGTGGGTAATCGGGCCAGTGTGGAAGGCTTACCTAGGCTGTTGGACAGCTCAGTTAGTTCAGGGTGAACGCGTGTATTAATGTAGTTTTTACAACTTTAACCAAAAAATAAAAAGTGACCTGAAAGCATCTGGATGCTTGCAGAACTGCACTGAATCAGCACACCTACTGAAAGAAGGAAATGATAACATCTGGATAAATGAAAGGCCTGGAAGCTTTTCAAGGTCTAGTTAAGAGAAGAAGAGACAAAAGCCACAAAATTTGGAACTTGGGAAAGCAGATGGGTAAACCAGTTTAACAAACTCAAGAAACTAGAATCCTAAACTGACAGGGGAAAGTGGAGCTGTCTCCTGCCCTTCCCTTCCCCACCATCAGAGAACGTGGCCACAGGTCCTTCTAGAAGTGGGGGTGAAGGCAGGCTGTGGAAAGTCTAGTTAGTAAGCTGCTCGTCCACAGTTCCCCTTGCACAGCTGGTGGCTGTGCCTCCCCGAACTTACTGGAGTTTAGTCTCTGAATAAAGTAAAACCAGCATGGTTGAGGGCAGAATTACTGCACAGGAAACAGAGGGATTAAGGGAAGGATGACATGTCGAATGTTTGGTCTTCTTCCTCTATTCAGCTCCAGAACACGGGAAGGCAGTTGAGTCCCCTGACAGGCAGGAAACCCAGAGTGATGGCTGAGGAACCTGACCCACCAAGAGAGAAGACCCCAAGTTCCTAAAAACTGGAGGCTCCTGACAAAGCAGCCCCACCAGCCCAGCCATCAGTGAGGCCCACACAGGGATATAAACCTCACCCACATGTGCACAGCTGCCAGCTGGCTTCTAGTGCCCCGCCTATAAAAACGAGGAGACAACCAGGGATCACCAGGCTTTGAGGAAGAACTCTAATATGAAGAGGCTAAAACAAAGAGGGAAGAAAACCCCAGAGGAAACAGACAACGACAAGAGACAGAGTGGGAGGGAGGGGAAGGGAGAGGAAAGGAGAGAAAGAGGAGGAAAACCTTTGCCCAGTGATAGTCTCAGTGACGAGAGAAGACACTACCCGTGAAACAGGAACTGAATGGAAGTGTTACAAAAAGGACATTTCAAAGAACAGGAAAGAAGTTCTGGGAATTAAAAAACAATTAAGGCAGAAATGAAAAATTCACTAAATGACAGGTAAAGTTGAGGAAGTCTACAACAAAGATAAGGCAGAATACAAAGACATGGGACGTATGCAAGAAGGGATTTTAAAAATATAAATAAAGGACCCATCTAAGAGGTTCAGCATCAAATAATAGGAGTTCCAGACTGACAGTCTGAGAGCTGAAAGATGCAAATTTCAAGTCCGAAAAGGGTCCATGATGTGGACATAGCACAGTGGATGAAAAAAGACCCACTGGGCATGGCACGGGACAATCCTGGGGCAGAAACCAGATCCTCAGAGCTTCCTGCTTTAGACAGCTAGGGAGCTAGCACTGAGAGTTAGGAGATACGGGGCAATAAATTAGAAGGGAAAATGACTTCTTCGTAGAACTTGAAACCAAACCATCAGTCAAGTATGTTTAGAAGAAAGACATTTACAGATGTTCAAGGCCTCAAAAAATTTACCCCTCCACGCACACTTTTTCAAGAAGCTCTTGTAGGGTACAGTCTGCCAAAAGCAAAGGAGTCGTAGATGAAGAAAAAGAAAGATGCAGGGTTGATCACAATAAAAAAACAAAAAAGGCACAGGAATCCCTGGGGTGGGGGTAAGGAGAGACCCCAGGAAGGCAAGACAGGCCCACAGGTCAGAGCTGGTCAGCACTAGAGCTGGTCGGAAGAGCCTTGGAGATGCTTCTTTGAGAGCATGAAACAGACAGGAAGCAAAATGTGTGTGAACACAGGAAAGGGGGTTTCGGGAACTAAGGGAAAAGGTAGGAATAAATGAGTGGTAAGTAATTACCATTTAGCTTTTAGAAAGCTAAGAAAAATTATAGCTAAGACAATGATTAAGTTCAGGGAAAACTAACTTTTTTTAAAAGAAAGGATGGGAATCAGACTTAGGTGTCAGAGTTTATCATAGTCAGAATCCACCGAGAGATCTGAAGATCCCGGAGTAGAAGCGGGGAGGGGAGGTGGGGAGAGCAGCTATTGTGGGGAGCAGTAAGGCCGACTCTGAGCTCCGTGGGTGTATAAAAAACTGAATTTAGAAATGTAATAATATAACTTTGTAAGAGAATGTTGTTAGAAGATGCCAGTTCCATAAAACTTTTCTCTCCCTTTCTTACCATGCACATGATTCTTCTCTAAAATGAGAGTGAATACATTATAAAATGAATTGCAGTCGTGTGAAAACAGAACACTGAAATCTTACAATACAACATCCTTTAGGCTTTGGGTAAATTAAATTTCATGGAATTAAGCTAGTCCTACTTACTATTGTGTTGAAATACATTAAAAAAAATAACTTGGAGGACCTATTATAAATGTTTCACTTTATAAACGCAATGGAATCTTATTCTAGCATATATTTTTCAGCATCTGGGAAGGATATCCCATTTTGGTTTTCAGAAATGACAGATGTACTATCATTTAACCCTATTGCCTGCTGCCAGGACTTATGCCCCATCTCTGACATGTACGGAAAAACACTTCTTTAGATGTAGCAACTTGGAGCTCAGGGGCTTTATTACTGAGTGGCCTGGACAAGTGGCCCTGTCCTCTTTTCTCACCACAGAGCTGCCAGCCTGGAATGGTGAGACATTGCTCATGCCTCCAGCCCAGGGATGGCGGCAACTTCCTGTCACAACTTCACAATGCCACCGAGCACTGCACAGGGACACAGTTCACTTTCTTGACAACTAGATCCATCAGCCCTCCTTCCATATATTTTCCATAGCGGTAAAGCTGTAAAGAAGTAAGATAAGTGAGCACCGCCCCAATGCTGGACTCGATTGTGCATTAGGACCAATAGAGGATAAGCTATCCTGGGTTTCCTTAATGGTCAGAGCAGAATCTAGGCCAAATTCTGTTTAAAAAAAAAAACAACCTCCAAAACCCCCCAAACAAACTTAGGCTTCCAGGAAAATCACTGGCATTCCTTACTCAGCTTGTAGCCAGTGATCATCTGAACAAGAGAGAATGCCTCCTGCTGCAATCTCTCAGTGCTTTGCAAAATCACTGGAAAGTGGCTTTTAGATGGCAACAAAGCAAGGAAAAAGGAGGGTGTCGTTGAGCGTCGGAGAGGAAGGTGCAAGCAAGGGTAACTCGTCCCCCTGCTTCTCCGCATGGATAAAGTTCCGCTGGAGGCTTTTCACTGTCTGGAGGAGAGGATCGGTAAGCTTCGGAGGAAGGAGTCCACCCTGACGACACAGGATAGTGAGACGTGTAAAAACCCCAAATCATGTGAGACATTTACATTAATATCAAGTAATCTGGGTGGGTGACGGCAGTTCTGGTCCCTTGGAAGCTAAACGGCGAGGTGCGGTGGATCTCCAGTAGGCCTTCCCAGGAAGGTGGCTCCGAAACATCATTCTAAAACCCCACAGTATGCTTTGTCTTGGCACCACTAAACCACTCTGTTCTCTATCCGGCATCTATCTGTGCCAGGCACACCCGACATGCCTCCATCAAGGCGACATGCCACCGAGGTGCTTCCTCAGTTCTCAGCCCCACACCTAGCACCTAGATGGAGTCTTTCTAGGACAACATAACTGAACGCCCTCACTCCGGTCCGGGGCTTCAGCAATCACAGGTAACTATTTAAAGGGAGGTGACATCGCCTGTATCGAAGCTTCCTTTCTTTTTCTCCCTGAAGTCTCTGAATTTGAACCTTTGCCTTTGCTGTGCTTCCAGTCTGAAAATGCTCCTTGCCTTCCAGAAAGTTCTCAAAAAACAAAACAAAACAAAAGACTATTTCCTGCATTGCCCAGAAAGGAATACTGGCAACTCAGAAGCAGCTATGGTGTTGATTAAAAGATGCAACACCTGTCTGCAGGTCCGCTTTCTCTAAGAAGCATGCTGAGCCCAAGCATAATCATCAGATTTAACCAGTCCATTTCAGAAAGCAAGAAGCTCTAGAAGTTAACCTCACAAAGGATATTTCAGGAAAAGTATCACTCTGCCGAGTTCACCCAGAGTAGTTTTGACTCAGAACATGCCCTCCCCGTTGACCAGGACATGCTGTGTTCTTCAAATATTTGCAGAGAGCTAATGACATTGACTTTTCCAAACCAGAACACAAACCTAATAAACTACCGACAGTAAACATGATTTGTTCCTTGGAGTAG
This sequence comes from Camelus bactrianus, assembly GCF_048773025.1. Lineage (NCBI taxonomy): Eukaryota > Metazoa > Chordata > Mammalia > Artiodactyla > Camelidae > Camelus > Camelus bactrianus. Next base: position 12,279,350 of record NC_133541.1, read on the forward strand.
CTGCCGGGTTAGGTTTTCTGCTGCAGAGTTTGCTGTCAACATTATCTCATTAGGAAGCAGCCAGCAAAACAGAACAACGCACTCAGTGCCCAGATCTTGGTTTTTCTATTTACTCTGCAATAAAAGGAACCAGGGCTCCTTGGAGACATGGTTGATTCTAGGACTAGGGTGGGAAATATACAAGATGATCAGCTTGGAATAATATACTCAAGGGCACAGGAGCCCAGAAGAAAGAGCTCCTAATGGTAAATCTGGAAGAATGTGAGCAAGAAAATAAATGATTTCGTATTGAGTTAGGACACACAGCACACAATAAATACCCATGAGTCCACACCGATACAAATAAACAAATAGGAACACATCCCCAGCACAGAATTCCAAGTGATTTATGTAGCTACTCGCCTCTCAGGGAGGAGGGGCATACCTCCCCACCCCTGAAGTGTGGGTTCACCATAGTGACTTCCTTCCAAAGAGAGGACAGGATGGAAAGGGGGGAAAGGAACTCCACAGTGAGAAATCTGGCAACTGGGATCTTGGCCAGGTCAACATCATCAGTGATGTCACGTTGATAGCATGTTCTCTTGATAAGACATGATGACAATGGTACTCTACCTATGTGGTCTCTCTCCCGACAGTCCATAAGCCCAGTCTCACCATGAGAAAAACCCCAGACAAGCCCAAACTGAGGGACATTCTACATAATACCTGAGCAGTAGTCCTTGAAACCGACAAGGCCACAAAAACAAGCAAAATATGAGAAACTCTCACAGATCAGAAAAGGTTAAGACAAAGTGACGGGCTTTAACATGGTAACGTGGATGGGAAGCCTAGGACAGGAAAAGGACAGGAGGGAGAAGCTAGTGAACTCTGAATAAACTGTGGAGTTTGATTCGTAATAACGTACTGGGGTTGATTCCTTAGCTGTGATGAATGTACCACAGCAGAGTAAGACAGAGTAGGGGGTGAGGGGTGTGTGGGGACTCTGGGCTAGCTTCACAGTGCTTCTGTAAGTCTAAAAATAATACTCAAAAAAAAAAAAAAAAAAGGAAAACTCTCAAACGAAAAGTACATATATATAAAAGAAGACCCATAACCTACTCTTTTATGTGACAGACTGTGATTCCTTTTCTGAGGACCTGGCACTGACCATGACATTTTTACTTTGAATTTTGAAATACTTCTTTTTATTTCAAGATATATTCATCTCTAGTGAAATGTACGCCACTCCAGACAAACCTTCTGTCTTCATGACCATTGGCTTCTCCTTTTTAAAACTGGATTAGCCTCTGTAGAAACTAACCAAAGGGCTGCAGCTCTTTTATTCACAACCTTGTCATGAAGTTTCTGGTCAGCACCTGTGTCACGATCACATTTCTAACAACGGTCCCGTTGGGCAGATCGATGAGGAATTTAACGTCTTCCTTAGAGGCAATCTGTTAAGAGGCTTTGGCTGTATGTAACTGCGCAGTGTAGGGGCAGTATCTAACCTTTCATTTTGAAATCCATGTAATAGCTACATTCTGACAAAGTTTTACCATAAATTAAGATTCCCAAATCGGATTAGTGTGCAGAAAGGATGAAGGGAGCCCCAAACCTTACAGAAATGACACTTCTGGGTCTAAGATGCCACAGTCGGAGTCAGTGTGACTGGAACCACATAAGGAGCATCCTTTCCAAGACTCTTCTCATTCAGAGTCGGACCCTGACTTATCCTGGGACTGAGTCTCTTTCCCAAGAACTGACGATTGAGATCCAAAGAAGCTCATGTCTCTGTCAGCATCCGAGCTCAGAGAACATACAAACCCAGCCACAGGGGCACAGCCATTTCTGCACGTCCTGAGAGGATTCCCTTCCACAAAGGAAACACTGCCAAGAGCTCATGTTTTACCTTAATTTCCAGAAGCTGTTGACTACGCTTTTGAGAAAGTCACAAAGCTGCCTCCATGACCCTGAATAATCAGGATTAAAACTAAATTCTCCTCCCCTGCAGTGAGATCTGAAATACATGCAGCTGTTTTGAATTAAAACAGTTGGCCCTGGGTATCATTTTTATTTGGTGTTTTTACTTAGAAGGGTTCAACTTATGTTTAATTGGGTTGAAGTCTCCCCTGGGTAAACCAGTGGTTAACCCTCAACAATGCCGCATACAAAGGGGTGGTTACGAGCTTGGCTCTGGGCGGTGTGCTTGGGGAGGAAGTTGATCTGCATTCCGGTGCCAGCTCCTTAGTGCACCTCGGATCACCAGACCGCCAGCACGACTGCAGCCCCAGGCTGAGGAGCCAGGATCTGCACAAAATGCTGCTGCCAGCGCCAGGCACAGTGCAGGGGATCAATCTTAACTATTGTCATAATAAAAGGCTTCCTGGGACCAGAATCAATGCCGGCCGTGGGGTCATCCGCAGGTGGTGAGATCAGGACTGACCTTACTGTCCTCTCCATACTCTTCCCTGTTTGGCACAAGGCACATGTTGTCTTTTTTCTTGATCAGAAAACATTTTAGAGTAAAAAGGACCTCAATCTGTCTTCACTGATAAAGTCAATCTTCTCCTTTAAAAATTTTTTTCAATTATTTTTTTTTTTGAGCATTTAAAATAATTTCACATGGGGCAGGATATAGCTCACACATGGCAGAGTATGCGCTTAGCACACACGAGGTCCTGGGTTCAATCCCCTGTACCGCTGTTTTTAAAAAAAGGATATATAAAACAATTTCACGTTTTAATTTTTAAAAAAATTTGGGGGGAGGTAATTAGGCTTCTATTTATTTTTGATGGTGGTACCAGGGACTGCACCTAGGACCACTGCACACGCTAGGCACACACTCTACCACTAAGCTACACCCTCCCCCCAGCAGATAAAGTCAATCTTTACGCGTACTTATGATGGACAGGAGCAGTCTTGTTTCAGAGGGAGGGGTGGCTTTCAGAGGGGGGCCGATGGCCTGTGTCTCGCAGCCAGTGTCTTGGACACCACACCCAGTGTCACTCCAGGCAGAAGGCACACGGATCTGATTTACTGGGGGGTGGGGCGGGTGGGGGGGGCAAAACCAGGCAGGACACTATCATACACACACACCTATCTTGCTTGAGCTTTCAGAGAGAGTTGACCTGGACCCGGGAAATATCATCTGGCCTTTTGATTCCTTGTACTGAATCACGTTAGTTGTACACATGTGGTGGGGGTGCGGGCGGGGGTGGGGTAGTTCATAGCGGGTTTTGCGGGTCATGGTCATGACTCTGGGAACCATGGGAGTCCTGAGTGGAGGGTGATGTGATGCGATTGCTATCCTGACAGGCTCTCCCAGTGCTCTGTGAGAACAGACTGTGGGGGGAGTGGGTGGCAGGGGAGGGCAGAAGCAGGGAGGAGCCCTGTCGGGGGAGGGGGAGGGAGTGGGGATGGGGGTGCTGCTGTAACAATCCAGGTGAGAGATGGCCAAGGCTGGAGGTGTTTAAGTCAGTGCTAACAGGATGTGCTGAGGGGCCCACCTGCAGCATGAGACAGTATGATGTGATCTGACTGAGTGAGCCCTTCTCTTCCTTCAGGCTGGAGGCTGAAGGTTCCACACAGGGGAGGGTCCTTCTGGCCTGTCCTCTCCACAGCTGCTCACTGTCCCTTGCCGGCTGCCACCTGAACCATATGGGTCACTTCTAACAGCTCTCCTAAGGGTGACAGTGAGTTCCTACGAAGTCACCCATCCCCAACGGAATGACAGCATTTCATCAGGACTGACTCTCAGAGCCAGGGTGAGTCCCAACTTTGAAGAGAAAAAAAAAAGGGCTGTTTAATATTATTAGAGTGGAAAGACCTCAAGTAGACCATGTGTGAAAAGGCCAGTGAACCCAATTTCTAGGGATCAGCCTTCAACGGGGTGATGGGAACAAGCCTGTGGTAATCTCCAGAGGGAACGAGGCTGCCGTCCCGCAGAGCTGCTGCTCCGGGGACCACTGACCCATCCTCTAAGGGGGGAGCTGGGTGAATAGTCACGTGGGTGTGGAAATGAAGGGACAGCACGCGAAGGGGCGTCGGAGAGGAACACGTCTGTGTAGGGCAGTCACAGGTAGGGTAATGCGTATTACAATATATACAGTGATGAGATACATACAAAGGGGGACTTTTTATGTAAGGTCAGGCTAGAAAAAATTTTAGTAGGCTGAAACAGATGGGGTAAAAGACATGTATTGCTGAGAGGTCCAGAGCTCCGTTCTCGCTGGGCAAAGCATGTTAGTGTTTATGGAGCATCTAGCTTTCTCAGTGTGGCTGCTGATGGTTACAACATTACACATCTATCTGGAATACTTTCACAGAGGGGTTGATGCAGCCATCAACAGTTACAGCACATTCACCGTAAAATAGCAACCTTTTCGGATGCAGTTTTTAAAGCCAGTTAAAGAAGATGAAAGCTCAATCATCCCTGTTATCATTTAGGTTTAAGGAAATTGCCATATATACACCTCCTAAGAGCAGTTGGTACGTCTTTCAGATGTAAGATGACTAAATTCTTAGTAAGAAACAAAGGATCGATTGAAAGAAACAATACAGTTCAACAGCAGGGGGCGCCATGCACCCAGTCTGCAGATCGCGCTCCAGATGCTCGCTTCTGCCCACTCCATCTACCTGCAGAATGTTAATTCTTTACTTACCTGGCTTGAAGACTATTTAGAAAGTTCCAGCCTTAGCTTATGTTTCGCCTTAACTTTTGTTTTGACTGTTAATAGTCAAACTGGAACTTCCTGGAGGCTGGGGGCAGGGGTGGGGGCATGGGGAGTTATTGTTTCATGGGTGTAGAGTTTCAGTTTTGCAAGATGAGTTCTGTGGATGGGCGGTGGTGTTGGGAGTGCCATATTGTGAATGCACTGAACTGTACACTTAAAAATGGTTAAGGGGCTGAGCTACATGGGCGGTGTATTTTACCCCAATTTTTTAAAAATTAAAAAAAAATTAGAACCTGCTTATAATGACACATTATGCTCGTTCATTTGTTAATTGTTCTAAGAATGCACATGTGGATTTGTGCTGTCACTCCTTTAGGAGGGGGATCTTAGAGATCTGGGGACTAGTCTTAATTGTTTTCATCTTCCCCCCCAAAAAACAATCAACCTCTCAAATCCACAACGTAGGGTGACTTAAAAGCAAATGCTGGACTGTTGGAGTTTGGGAGAGAAGTGTGAAGGGAGGGCGGAGGTTCAGTGGGAAGGAACTAACTCTCATCAATTACTTATTATACACCAAGGGCTTTCCATAGGGTATTTCATTTAATCCCTATTACAGTCCCAGGATAGTGGCATTTTTTGGTTCCTCTACCGAGGACAGCAGGGCCTAGAGGGGCTGTGTGGCTTTCCGCAGGTCATCCCACTGCTAAAGGGTGGGTGGGGCCAGGATTTCAATGCCGGCCTTGGGGGACTCAGAAGCCTTGTTCCCCTCATGTTCTCAGGATGTCTAAAGGCACCCAAATGGCCCAATGGTACATGGTGCATGGACAGTGTAGGGGTGCCAAGTGAAGAAGTGTCTTTTTTTAGAAAGTTTTAAGTTCAGCTTATTTACCTTTGGCCCTTTCTGCCCTCCCCCCTCCCCGTGCACAAGAGATCCTTGTCTTCTCCTGGATAATGTGAACAATGAGAAGGCAGTCTCGGGGCGCGGGGGTGGGGCAGCGCAACAGAAACAAAGCCTCAAACAGGCTGTCCTTGTTGGAGACACAGGGCCAGCATGGTACCACGGCTGGAATAAGGCCGGTAGTGTCCGCGGCCCTGATGGCCAAGGGACAGCAGTTCAGCCACAGGAAGGTGAGACTGGGTCACTCTCATGAACTGAGCACAGGGTGGACGGGCTGAGGTCCTGGGGGATGGCCGCGTTTGCTATTCATCAGCTGGGGTTTTGCAGCCTTCCAGCCGCAGGGGAAGGACTCAGGCCTGAGTGCTTCATGGAGATGCAGCTCTGACCAGTGGGACGCAACTAAGGAAAAGGGATTCTTGACGTGCTTGTCGGATGCTGACGTACGTCGGATGCTGACACGCTATCCCACGAAGCAGCAACAGCGGGGAGTTAATATGCCCACCAGAGCACCAGGATGGTCCGTTATCTATGGAAACAGAACTAGGGGAGCTCACTCTGATTGGCCCTTACATGATAAAAAAGCCCTCTAATTGTGGGAAACTGAGGCTGCGACAGGCAGGGCTGGATGAAACTCCTGGCCTGCAGCCTGGAGGCAGGGCGTTTTCCTGTGTTTTCTGCCGGCAGCGCCTTCGCCAAGCTGCCCAGACCTCTCGGGGAGCAGGTGGCTGGGGAGCAGGTGGCCGGAGCTGGGCCTGGTGGGATTAGGGGCGCTATAAATACTGCCACTGTCAGTGACCTTGCTGCCTTTCAAAAGTGGTGGCCGCTCTGGGGGAGGGGACAAGGCAGAGCAGAGTTCCTGAGTGTATCTGTGGGATTTGTGCTTCCTGAGGACTTACCTAGTGTGAACAGCAGAAGAAATATTTTACGATTAGTGGAACTTCCCTGAAAGGGATTATGTCCGCGTGTCACAGAGGAGGGACTGATGGTGCACACGTTTCTGACTGCTTCCTTCTCTGATGCTGGCCTTTTTGCTTTCTTTCCCTCCAGGAGGATCTCTTGGAGGCCCTGAAGTTCTGAAGCTTTAGGACTAAGATGTTTTAAATACCAAACATCTTCACCTTAAATACTGCAGTGGTCCCCACCCCCTGGATGGCAAGGTGTGACAGGCATCCAACTGTGGGTCTCTACAGACCACACACACAGTCACCCGCTCCACTCTGCAGCAGCCTCCAACCCAGCCTCTCCCAGACGACACTCATCCCAGGAAGCTGGGGACCCAGACGAAGAACAGCCTCACTGGATGGAATCGTGACCGTCGAGGAGGAGATGGCCACTCACGTGGCAGAGACTGACCATGTCCTTGTTGCATTCACAATAACCAGGGAAACTTAAAAAAAAAAACCAATAAAAGAAAACAGATTTCAAAGTTTGTGAGGGTACGATCTAATAACACCAGGGATGCTGCAAGGAGGCTGGAAAGCTCTCAAAAGAGAAACTCCCCGCCACTCCACTCCACCCCAACCAGAAAGGAGAACAGAAGGCACCTGAAGGTGTCGCAGTGGTCCCCCAAGCTGCTCTCGGGGGAGGGAACGTGCCAGGTGGGGAGGGGCTACCTGTCACCTCCCTGCCTTCGTTTGCCTGCTCACAGGCTGTCTCTTCCCGAGTCCCCGGGAGGTAAGCCCAGATGAGGTCTAAGAATGACTACCTTTAAAGGCTCGCAATCTCGTGGATGATTAAGGTCAGGAAGGAGAGAGTCAGACACGCTGACCTGGTACAAGTGCTGAGATCAAGAGAAAGGGCTTCCAAGAAACATGCTCAAGGGCAAAAGAGAAAAAGGAAAGAACTGCCAGGGGCCGAGGGTACACCCCAAGCCGCTCCTTTGAGTCTGCCTTTTCCACGAAGGAGCATCATCTTAATACTCGGCCAGGTGGGCAAACACGGTTAAGAGGGATTTGAAGATTAGAACTGATGAGAGGGAGCAAAGCGTTTTGTTTGTGCAAGGCTCGGATCACGAACATCACCTGCGGCGAAAACACTTGTAGAACGAACTGAGAAAGCAGAGACCTGGGGAGACGCCGGGAGCCTTGGGGTTGGCAAATCCCCTGCAGACAGATTCTAGAAGGGGCCGGACCCTGACTGTCAGGAGAATATGGCCAAGTGGGTCTTTCTGGCTCTTGTGTTTCACCTCATAACAGGACCATGTGGCTAACTGAAAAAGCCCACCACGTAGCCACAGGCTGCATTAATGAATGTTACGAAGTCAAAACTGGACAATTCTAGTCCGATGGCCAGGATCAGACCTGATTTGGAGTTTGTGCCCCATGTTCCCAGGGGAGCACTGACAAATTTCAAGGAGCGGAACCAAAACACCACAGGGTCTAGAAGCCAGGCTGCTAAAAAGGTGGAAAACTGGGTGTGGCTATTTGAAGGGCAGCCACGTGGAAGCAGGGTTAGACAGACTCTGCAGCAGGAGCACGGATGAGGGCGACTGCCTGCCCCATCATTTGTCTGAGGGATGTTACAGTCCATCTCAACAGCCTCCTCCCCGGGTCCTAGGTAGTCGCGTCTTAATGACTTCTGTAGTTTTGATTCTACAGTGACCTACTGATTCCTGAAACACCAGTTATTAGTTTGTTATTATAACAACGTGCTTTATACCTGTATTCATTCAAAAGTAATTACTGGGCACCTGTTCTGAGCCAGACACTGTGCGGATGCTGGGCATGCAATGGGGAACATGGCAGAGGCGATGCCAGCCCTCTCAGAGCCCCTGTCACTACAGAGCGCTAAATGTCATGATGGGGGACTCAGGGCGTGATGGGACCTGCAGGGCCCGCAGTGGGTGGGAAGCAAACTGATGGCGTCCAAGTTGGTGTCTGAAAGCAAGCTGGAGCCATGTATGCTGGACGAGGAGGCAGGAGAGGGTTTCAGGCAGAAGGGACACTGGGGGCAGAGGCCTGGGCGAGAGAACACACAGATGGTCCCTCCGCTCCGGGTGCTCTGTGCGGATGGAACGGACAGCAGGAGGACACTTGAGATGGTCCTCGTACTGCCGTTTAGGGTCTGGTTTACAATGGCACCAGAGAGTCAGTGGAGGGCCTTTGAGGGCTGGTTTGGAGGAGAAGTGTGTGGACCCCCACTGGGGGCCATGGAGCAAGTCGAAGGGGAACTGTAGGAGCACAAATAGGGATATGACGGTGGGGAATGGAGACGAGGGGGGTCCGAGGGGCATTTAGGATGAGGCTAAGACAGGGCTCTGTGCCCGGGGGGACACCAGGCTGAGGAAGAGGGCCGAGCCGAGGATGAGGCCAGCCTCTGGCATCACCAGCAGAAGTCCACGCTAGTCATCAAAATAGGGGATGGAGAGCAGAAAGAGCTTGGAGTGCAGGCCATGAGCCCCTTTGGGATGGGCTGAGCTGTCTGTGCCTGCGGGAAATCAAAGCGCATCTCTGTGAGGGAGGCAGTTAGATGTCAGGGCCTGAAGCTCAGGAGAGAGAGCGGAGTTGAAGATACTGACTCGGGAAGGAGCTAAACACGGCAACTGAAGCCACGGCCTGCAGAGAGAGGGCTGAGGAGGGAGATGGGCAGAGGGTTCGGACAGAGTTCTGACGCTCACTTGGAGCGAGGAAGAAGGATGTTCCACCAAGAGCCTGTGAAGGAATACTCAGAAAGGAAGACGGAAAAACAGTGTTGCAGAAGCCATGGGAAATAAGCAAAGGATGCAGGCGATGGGAGGTGAGAACCAGATGGCACCCGCCCACAGGAGCTGGGGCTGGAGCCTGCAGGGACCTCGGCCAGCTCTCTAAGGAGACAACGGGGAACCAGACAGAATGCAGATCCAAGGAACCACCTAGGAAGGGAGTGAGGCCCCTCGGGGAGGGGGAGGGAGGGGGCAGGTGGGCTGGAGGGGGACAGCAGATGGCATGGGTCGGGAGCATAGATGGTGGCAAACATCCATGGGAAGGATGGGCATGATTACCTGTAATTCTCTCAAGGAGCCTGGGTGCCAAGGCGAGAAATGGAGGGGACCTGCTGGATAAAGACATGATTTTTCTGTTTTCCTTCTATTTCTTTTTAAAGTTGGGAGCCTTGAGTATATTTAAACATAGATAGGAAGGAGTAATTTGGGAGAGGCTGACACGGGAGAGAGGGAGAAACTGAGACAGAGTCCCTGAGCATAAAGGATGGATAAAGCAGGGCAGCTGAGCCCCCACCGAGGTGCCACTCAGATGCGGGCGGTGGGGGGTGCGGTGTCCACCCTGCCACGGCTTTGTGGGGATAGGGGGCGCTGGCCTGCAGGACATCCTGCCAGCTGTCAGTGTGCCCCTCAGCCCAAACCAGCATCTCCCTCACTCTCTTTCCTTTTACTTTATCTTCCTCCCAAGGAGCTCTGACTACCTGTAGAAGACGCCACAATGGCCAACCGAGGGGCCACGCTCACCCTAGTGCCCAGAACAAGGATTTATTACTTTATATAGTAACAGAGGAGATTAAATGAAGGATCTTGAGCGAAGATGATCTGGGAATGTCTTCGTAGACCCTAAATACCATCACAGGTGTCCTGATAATAGAAGAGAGAGGCATGCAGAGGAGGCGGCTCTCTGAAGACAGACTGGAGTGACTCGGCCAAGGAAGGCCCGCAGCCGCCAGGAGCTGGACAAGGCAAGGAACGGGCTCTTTCCTAAAGCCCCGCCAACACCTTGATTTCAGTCCAGTGAACTGGTTTCGACTTCTGGCCTCCAGAACTAGGAGAGAACACATTTCTCTTGTTTCAAGCCATCAGGTTTGTGGTGCTTTCTTACGGGAGCCACAGGAAACCAACACGCTATCCAAAACCATCGTGTTCGTCGGTGGCCTGTCTTCCCCATGAGATCACAGACTCCTGAAGAAAAGGGGTTTTGTGTGTTTGTTTCACTGGGGTCGCCCTGGAGCCTGCTGCATAGCAGGGCCTCAGAAGGTACAAAAAGACCCCCGGAATAATCTCATGGCACAATGTAATCGTGTTTCCTTCACTGTGCCTGAACCAGTGGGTGCTCCCACCCAGAGATGGAGATGCAACAAAGCCCTTCACGATAAAATTAAGAACACTTGCAGCGAAGGCCAAGTGTCAGTTTAGCTAAAAGCGACCTTGCCCTCCTGTTCACTTTCTTAGTCTGCCTGTAGGTGCAGGAGACCCCTAAGCGCTGGGAGAGGTAAAGCAGGTGTTAAATTCTTCACTCGCTGTTTCCATTAGGCATCTCCATTCTTGTATTTCCAGCTTCTCCAGGTGGGAATCGGAGTGTAGGATTTGCCTAGAAATACTGTTTCTGCAGGTCAGCACTGTCCCCAGATTTATGTGCTTAATTATGTCTTTGCTGATGGGTTTTGGGGGGGAGGTGAGGATGGTGGGTTGTTGGCTTCATAGCATCCAATAGAAGTATCAGTGTTCGATTTATGTTACTTTACTTTTTTTGCAAATATCTCTACGTGACCAGAATGATACTTGACTGTTTCCTCCCGTTTCTGGATCCAATGGTCTCTGCTTCACAGCATTTTATGTCCTCCTGTGCTCATTTCAATACATCTATTTGGTATTTCTTGAGATAATTTACCAAAAAAAAAAAAAGTTTTGAGATGTTTTCCACGGGCTTTGCTGACTCCCTACACGTCGTAGCAAAGGGTGTCAAAGTTTCAGGCCACCAGGTAGGTGTTCATATTCAGAGACAAAAACACCCGGGGTTAAGAGCAGGTGCTGAAATTAGAAAACTGAGCAGCCGTGAACACCACAGCCTTGTTCTGTCCACGTGTCGCATCGTGATTATTGTCGGGAGGGTCTGGACCACGCATCTGATCAGGATGACGTCTGGGTCCTACGCACTGAGACCCACCCACTGACTGGATAAGAAGGAAAATGCTCCCCAGACTGCATCTGTCTTAGAATAAAAATGATTTTTAAAGCCACAGAGAGTCATACAATGTAATTCCTGGAAGTCTATGTGTTCACCCCCACCAGGTTAGTTTGCCGTTATGTGGAACAATCCCTCTGATAAATTTGCTTGTACACCAGAAGAGCCTCGGGGTGGAGCCTGGGAACCACATCCTGGATGTGAGACGGGTCCGGCAGGCAGCATGTGGCGGGACTTGAGCAGCATTGGGGAAGAACGCGGTGCCTTCCCCCTGGTTCCCAAACCCTTTCAGGTGGCTGCCCTGCACCTGCTCTTTGTAGAACACAGGTGTGTATTGATAGGTTAAACTGAAACTAAGTAACTTCTACAATTTTGTGCCAAATCAGACACCATTTAAAATGCTCAGGTGGGAAGCAGTGGAAGGGATCAAGGTTTTGAGACAATTTGGGGTGATAAGCACAACTGGATACAATACTAGCAACTTAACTTGTCTCTTGAAATTGGGAACTTGTTTCGGTGTTCAGGATGGTGGGTCCTGCAAGGGCCTGGTTGAGACGCACGGGATTGTTCAATTAATGGAAAACAGAATAAAACCAAAAGCAAAGCAACCTAAATCGAACACTGGTACTTCTGATGGAGGCTATGACCCCCACAAACCCTGCTCCCCCGAAAAAAAAATCAGCCAGGACGTAATTAAGCACATAAATTTGGGAATAGTGCTGACCTGCAGGAACAGTATTTCTAAGCAAATCCTACACTCAGATTCTCACCTGGAGAAGCTGGAAATACAAGAATAGAGATGTCTTATGGAAGCAGAAAGTGGAGAATCTCAAAAGAAAATACATCAGTTGACGAGTTAGGCCTGGTCAATCAATCCACGTGGCCCTAAATGACAAGCAGCTTCCCTGCTTTCAGAAACATCAGTGGTGAGTCTGCTGGGGGCTGCCGGACAAAGCAGCACAAACCGGGCAGCTGAGAACAAGGTCTCACAGTCCTGGAGGCCAAAGTCAAGGTGTGGGCAGGGCCACGCTCCCTCTGAAGGTGTCGGGCAGGGTCTGCCCCCGGCCTCCTGGCTTCTGGCATCAGCCCTCCAACCTCCGCACGGCGCTCTCCCCGTGTGTGTCCTGTCCACACCCCTTCCTCCCAGAACGCCAGTCAGACTGGATGAGGGGTCCACCTTACTCACTGACCAGGACCCCATCCGAACCCTCTTTCCACACAGGGCTACATTCTGAGTCACTGGGGGTTAAGACCTCAATACAGGAATCTGGGGGACACAATTCACCCCATGACAATCAGAATAGAAGATTCAGGGTTGAGTACAGAGTCACACTTTCCCTTTTTACCACCCACTGATGTCAAAAAGCAAGGCTCAGGCAGATCCAGAGTAAAAATCTATTTTAACTCTTTTTAAAAAAGAACCAGATCCTTACGTGGTAACAACCACTGACCTCAGATACCCTTGGTGCCCTCCTCTCTCTGCCTTAGGTGACAGCAAGCCTTCCTCCCCGCCTCCCCGCTGCCACACATGGGCCACCGCCTCCAGCACCACCACCACCACCACCACCACCACCACCAGGCAGCCTCCATTCGCTGAAGCTGAGGGAGGCCAGGGATGCAATGAGGTGGCCAGTGGATCGCAGCCTGGAGATGCTGGCCCAGCCCCACGACCCCAGCATGATCGGAACCTGGGGTCGGGAAGCCGCCCTGGAGCAGCCTGCCTTCCTGAAACAGCCGAGTCCGTGGAACAGTCCATCCGGCCAGTCGACAATTTGTCACACTTTCTGAGTTCTTAAAAACCTGTCTCTTTTAAACTCTTCGAAAGTTGACACAATTTGTACTGGAAGGATTGGCGGGGCCCCAGGGGGAGCTGGGCAGGCCCTAGAAGCCTCTGGGGCCTTCCACCGTCCCTGGATGGCTGTTGCACCCGCCCGTCACTCTGCTCCATCTCCTCTGACCCTCCCCACCACCCCCTTTCTTTTTCTGGCAGGTAGTCTCTCCCCTTTTCCTTCTGCCCTGCACTGTCCATCCATCTCTCTGACCTGTCTCTCCCCTTTCCCTGCTCCTCGCTCTTCCCCTCCTGCCTCTCTGGGCTCAGCATCCAGGAGCTGCTGGGTACGGCTGTGTAGGCTGCTCACTGCACAAAAGTGCCTGGCCTGCTCTGCCTGCCAACATCCATTTGGATGGATGTCCATTTCCATTTTGTAAAAAGGGGGCTGGGGGACGCCTCGGCAGCAGCCAAGCCTGTGCTTTGTAAGAATTCTTTTCCGCCTCTCCTGCAGTAGAGGGGCCCCCTCTCTTGGCAATGGCTCCCCCCAAACTAGAGCAGCAGGGAGCTTAAGAAAACACCAAATGTTTGAAAAAGTGCCATTGTAAAGTCAAAATGGAAGCTGGTCAACTGAAATCATCTAAAGCTGCTAAAACTTCCCCATTTAATATGATTTGCTATGAACATTAGAAAAAAATTAAAAGAAAAAAAAACATGTTTGGAGTAAGTTGGCAAGTTTGGTTAAGTTTAGCAAGCGAATCTGTTGGCTTCACCAAAATGGTCTAACATCCAGGAATATGGAGGTTCTTACCATTTGGAGATACTTCTCTGCATCAAAAGGACTGTTGAAAAGGCACATCCTACCCTAGCTAGTGGTTTTTATTTTATCCCCAAATCTGGAAGCTGGGAGGGAATCACGAGTCCCAAGTGGTTTACGAGAAGCTGGCTTCTGTAAGTTTCAGGTACCATTCCTTTCCCCAAGAGGGAGGAACACCGTTCCTGCTTCCTTATCACAAGCTCATTGCCACCGCCCTGCATGGTGATTACCACGGTTGTCTACTAGAGAAAAAGCCTTTTAGGACATACTAACTATCCCTGGGCTTTTTAATCAGCCACGTAAGAATGGGAGACCATGGCTCTACTGGAAGGTTTAGGGCAAAACTGGCTGCTTGCTTCTGACCCCAGCGCCAGCGACAGTCTTGTTCCTTATGGTCCTGCCTTTGCCTGCCTGGCTCTGATCGCTGCTCTGTGACGTTTCCTCCTCCGTGTGGCCACCACATTACAGACTTCCCTATGCAGCACACCATCTGAAGCTGTTCTTCCAAACCCAGTTAAACTGTATATATTTTGTTTTGGGTTTTTTTTTTTTTTTTTGGTGGGGGAGGGAGGTAATTAGGTTTATTTATTTATTTGTTTTTTAATTTTTTTTTTAATGAAGGTACTGGGGGTTGAATTCAGGAGGACCTCGTGTGTGCTTAGCACACACTCTACCACTGAGCTCTACCCTCCCCACCGTGTGTATTTTGGAACTGTGTGTCCCTTCTCCCCGAACAGCAGCCAGCGTGCCAGTCTGCAGCCACATTGCTAACCCTGGTTTGCGTCGTGTCTGCTCCTTTGTGGCTGTTGAGGGGATTAGTTTTTATCGGATGGTTCTCCCATTTTGAAGCTAATCTTTTGGACTGACTAAGGCTCCCCCTTTCCTCACCCTCACTCCCATCAGATGGTCTAAAGCAATGAACCAGCGCTTCACCGAGCATTCCCAAAGGCAGCTCTGAAGGAGGGAAGGCAGAATGCTGCCAGGACAAGAAGTCTGCTTCTCTACTCCACACGCCTCCTGAATCCACATCCTCTTCCAATTGGGCTGAAGGCATTTGCTGCTTTTCTTGAAGCCCAGTGGTTCCAACAAACTCCTGGATAAGAATATGAAGGAGGAACCGACTTTTGGAGTAGGATGGAGACTAAATTTAGATTGAGAATCTATACTGGGGAATAAACGCATCAGTGCACTGTAGCATGCTGAGATACTAGTCCCTATTAACCATCAAAAGTGTTTTTCACAGGCAAAGGCGGACGCTGGATCCGAACGTCAGGGCCTGAAGAGGGAGCCCGTTCTGATGGTCGGAGGAGTTTTTGCTGTAGCCAGTACACGCTTCCCTTTGGCAAGCAGTTAGCATCACCGGGTGACTGAGCGTCTGTAGGATCCGTGGGGCCAGCTCTTCTCAAAGTCCCAGGGAGACAAGTCAGCGGGCCCGAAGGAGCTGGGGAAGGCACTCTAACCCTAGGCAATGCACAGAAAGCTGGGGGACCATCAGACGGCTCGGGCTTTGAACGGAGTATCACCCACTGGACTAAACGCAAAGGGCGCCGACCTTGAGGGCTCTGCCACGCTCATTTCCTGATGCTAAGAAGTTGCAAAATTAAAAAAAAAAAACAACACGAAAATAGACTGGGGACTAACGGGCCTCTGAACAGCTTTAAAAATAGGAAAACCTGAGTATAAATCAGGAGACGGTTGCTCACGAGGGGCGGGTGCCCTCGGCACCTTTCTGATCCTTGTCTCACGGTTAATAATATATTAATTGATCCATGTGTTTGTGTTCCGTTTATCGTGCATGTTCTGTGCCAGGCATGATGCTGGGCCCTGGAGATAAAAGGTGACGAAGCCAATGACCCTGCCTTGGGAAGCTGAGAGCCCATGAGGAGTAACAGACGTGAAGAAGGAGTACGATCAGTGCTAGAAAAAGGTATGTACACATTACAGCAGCAACCTAACACCCTTCCATTTTTTTCTATGTGTCTTTTAATGGCAATTCCTCTAGCCAAGATGTTGGACCAGCTGACTGAACCATTAAAAGGATAACGTGAGGGAGACACACCATAAGCTGCAGACTCAAATACTACTGTTTTTAGTGTTGAAGAAACCACCGCTTCAAGTATGACAGCAGGTGCCCTAGTCCGGAGCCTCAGGACAGAATATCTACTCCTGCCAATGGAAACAGCATAGTACGGAGGAAGGGGCCCCGGAGAATGAGGCTGGAGGGCTGGCTTCTAGCCGGTGCCGCTACAGACAGACCGCAGCGGGGCTGCAGGTTACATTCCGGACCACCTCAGCAGAGCGATTATCTCCATCAAGTGAGTCATATGTATTTTTGGTTTCCCAGTGCATATAAAACTTACATTTACACTATCCTATAGTCAATTGAGTGTGCAATAGCATTATGTCTGAAGAATCAATATACAGCCCTTCATTTAAAAACACTTCATTGCTTAAAAAATGCCAACTATCACTTGACAACTTAGGGTTGCCACAAACCTTCCACTGGTATTAAAAAAAAAAAAGCATTATTTGCAAAGTTCAGTAAAGTGAGGTATAGCTGTCCCGGGTACTGGGGTAAGTCACTTATCCTCTCAGAGTCATTTCCTTTACTAAAAAATTATGGGTTTGATCAGTTCATCTTCAAGATCTTTTCCAACAAAGGATTCTGAGTCTCTATTTCTATGGTGACAAATCTACCCTGAGATACTTCTAGTCACAGAAGGTAGGGTTGGAATAATTAAATAAATAAGACCTTTACATGGGAAATCAAAGCACTTTCCTAGATCTTACATAGTTATCATTTCAAAATAAACTTCTTGCTCTCGCTTTAGAAGTGCAGATTATTGCCTGTGAACTGAAGGAGGGAAGAGACATCCTTAAACCCAACCTGGTAAAGTTCTCCATCGGACTCAGCTGTGGGAGGATGTTGAAATGGAGGAGACAGAGGAGGCCGGACCAACCAAAATCGTCTAGCTCTCTATGCGGGATGACATCCAAGTTACAGAACTTGGCACCCCAACCAACTCAACTTTCGACTTCCAGTCACTTCACAAGCATCCAAAAGCTGAGATCTGTTCCTGGAATAGAAACCTTCTCTGTTTTTCCTAAAATGTTCTTGCAAACAGTTTCAAGGTTGTGCAGCGTTTTGCTAATATTTTAGGGAACAATGGAAAAACTTGCACACCAGAGGGAGAAATAATGCAACCAGGAGAGCAGGGTTGCCTGGGGTAACCTGTCCTGAGTCAGGCAGGCACGCTATCAGATTCCTCCACGGGGAGGCGGCCTGGCAGATGCTTCTGATACCCCCTCCCCTCCCAGTTTCATGAAGGGTAGACCAGCAGAAAGGGCTGGGTCGGGGTGACGGACGGGGCGGGCTGAGGACGCAAGGCCACGGCTTGGTGTCAGAGGAGTCAGACGATGGGCTGTTTGTCTGTGTCGCCCTTGAGACCATCTATTCAGGTGTTGGATCAATGGACCAAGTCACAGGTTTAAAATGTGTGTAGGGCTTGATCTTAGGGACCAATACTGGGGCTCGTCTAGCTAAGTGGTTCTTGTGAAAATGATCAGAAGGATGGCGGTCCCTGTGTTCCTGTCTTCAGCATAACACAGCCCTCCTTGTTGCCCTGTGTCCTCGTCCTCAGCCGTTTATGAAGGGAACCGCACACACCCCGGCATTCTCGTACCAGACTTCTGTGTATCCTATAAATGGAGGATTTCCACAGGGCTTAGGGCACGTGTAGCCACCACATCAAACAAGGAACTGAATTGAAAAGACCCCTATTTCTTTTTACCCTCTTCTCAGCTCCATCTTTAGAACCCAAAGCGCACAGTGTGCAAGATATTATTTTTTGTTACTATTGATAAATGTTATAAACAACCTTAAGTTATATTATCATGTGCTTTGGCTTATAGAGCATGTAGGAATTTCTTCCACGTTTTTTGAACATTGGCTTCTATATTTGAACTACCCAGGGCAGTTGATAAAGGATGTTTGCTGTTTATCTAAGGCTGTGCAGAGTCACCGACAGGCCCTGCCAACAATGAGGTATTATCGACACTTGTCACACCTGTGTTCTCGAAGATGGCACAGGGGTCTAGGAGGTGCTGACTGGTGAGTAACTAGGTAGGGCACATTAGTGTTAATGGATGAGGAAATGAGCTTTCACAGGGAAACAAATGACACCAGTTAAATTTGGAAAAGGGACTGAGATGGCGATACAGTTGCCGCTGGATGTTTAAGACAGAGTATCATTAAAACAAAAGGCAGAGCCTGCTGTCTTCAGCATGTAAACCGTCCTTAGAAATGCCAGAAGTTGACCCTCTATTCTCAGATGCAAGGACCTCCTTGAATAACAATCATTCATATTTTGGGATGAAAATATGTTGAAGAGGTTGTTAAATGACCTAGCACAGCATCACATTATGGAATACAAGATTTCTCCCTTTAAAGCGGCAGTTCTGCCCTTTCCAAAAGCAAAACAGAGGCGGGGGCGGGAGTTCCCTTACCGTCAGCGACAAGGCCATGCAGACGAACGTGAACCTCTTGATGTGGGCCGCCGTGACTGTGTTGCTTGTGCTCACCGCTTTGTTGCTGGGGTTATTCTAGGGGGAAGGAAAAGGCTCCGGGTTAGCCGGGCTGCGCACACATGCCTCTTAAAGAGCATCTCGTTTCTGTTTTGCTTCACGTGTCTGAAGCATAGATGTCGCGTGACAGCTGGGAAGACGGCTGTCATTTTGAGTCTCTCTCAGGCAGGCTTCTCTCTGGTTTCTGGACGTGAACATTTAAACCAGAGGGAATTCTGGACTGAACACCTGCCCAGCAGTGTCTCCTGAATCAGCCCCTCTCCTTGGCACCCGGCGCCCCAGGGTTAGTCCACGACCTGGTCCTTCCTGCAGTGCCCCCTGCCCCGGAGCCCTTCGCAGGCAGGGGTGCATCTGGCCTGTATTCGGGGGCAGGTGTGAGGCCCCCGCGAGGTGTGTGTTTGCGCTCTGAGATAAAGGACTGGGCGCCTCACCCATCTCTTTAGCTCCTGCAACTTAGCAGTCTTTCTGGAGTAGAGAAGATGCTCAAAAAGCCTTTGTTAAGTTGACATTTAAGCAAAAATTGCAGACAGCCCAGAGGTCCTCTGACACATCCCCGAGGCTCACCAGGGCCACCCCAGCATCAGGGCTCTGCGTGCCCATCGCCCAATCAAAACAAGCGTCTGGCTCTCGACCGTGAACCGCAGCAGAGAGAACACATCGCCTGCCTCGTCGTGGATCCAGTCGGTCCCAGAGCTGGCTCACCGCACCCAGCCCTGAGCACCTGGCCCCCACGTCCAGCCTAGCGAGGGGCTCACGAGCACAGGGGGTACAGGTTCCCTCTGCAGAAGCTTCTGCTGTTTCCTTCCCCTGGAGGCCGAGGCGATCTCTTGAGTCCCCTCCCTTTGCAGGTGCCACCAGCACACACCTCTGGAGGGGCTTACATTTTCTTACCTCCCGCCTTTAAAGCACACCTGCTTTTCCGAATATCAGCCAGCTCTCCTAGTAAAGTGCAAATCACAGTGGGGAAGACGTCCCTCCATCCCCCTCCCCCCAGGGATCTGTGTGCTGGTGCCCTGGTGGGATGGGGAGAGGGAGGCTACGCCAGAAAGAGCTAGGGAACTCCAAGTGCTGCGGTGACAGCCACGTGTGCCAGCTCCACCAGGTGCACTTTTATTTTCAAAACAGCAAACATTTCTGCTAGCGTGTCTCATGGGGTTCGCGTCTGTGCTCTGCTGTGTTTGCCCAGTCTGCTCTTTAGCAGGTGATAACTGAAGACGGGAGAGGACTGGTGCTAGTGGAGAACCCTCCCCGCTCACTCTTTAGCTGGAAGCGTCAGAAGTTACGCGAGAAATTTTGAATCTCTCATTCTGGAACCCACAAAGAGGCCAAGGACTTCACTTGTCAATGCAGCAAATTCTGGAAGTCCACACAGAGGTGTCTAAGACAGGGGTGAATAGACGGCACTCATGGAAATGGCTTGGAGTAGCCCAGCGGAATGAATGCAAACAATGGGGGAGGAGGTTTCACAAGGCTTCTGGGTAACTCCAGTATCTCTGGCTAGAGGTACTCTCGGTAAAGGAAGTTCACAGCACCTAACCTCTGAGATCATGAATAAAGCGTTGTTTTTCTTGGATGCTTTGAAACTGGAGTGCTGTATTGTTACATTTTTTTATTTCCAGGTAGCCAAAAACAATTTCAGGTGAGACATTCACAGCCAGGAGGGTTCTAACACCTGAGTAACTGCTATTGACTTTTATTAATCATCTTATCCTCCAAGAGCTAAATGTTTAGCAAGAAGACTTATATCCGCCTTGGTTTTCAAGGATTTACTTCTACACACACATTCCTTGACATAAGAACACTGCTTTCTGTCAATAGATTGGATTAAACCCACTCAAACACGAACCATCAGCTCTCTCTCCTGCAGGTGGCTTGTGCCCTGTGAAGCCCATTCTCAAAGGCCTGGGAAGGGGGGATCAAAGGAGGTTTTTAGGAGATGCTCTGCCTGTAATGTTGTGAAGGTTCACAGTCAGTGGTGGGTCCAGCTCATGGTTTAGTGGGGAAGCTCCACACCTGGCAGAGAGTTCTGGGCAACACCCCACCCTCCTTCACGTCAGGCTGCAGGCGGGGGGGCAATCCCTGAAGTGCCTGGGGGTGAGCTGCTATTCATGGGTGATTGGATAGAGGCAGGTCATCTGCTGGGGACCCCTGGCAAAAGGCTTCCTCGCCTCCCCTCCCAGGGCTCTTGTTGGGATAAGAGAAAATGCTATCGGTAGTGGCTCTGAGCTACTTCTATAGAAATTCAAGGCCAAACAGCTGCTATTAAGAGTGCAAGCGGCGGGCTGTTTGCTTTCTTCCTATTTTTTCATTTTAAAACATCATGCACTATCTTTGGGGGGGTCTGTTTTGCTAGCCCATTTGTTTTCAGATAAATGTCTCCAGGTTCAAATAATTAAGCTTTAATGGAGTAGGCGTTTCTCGAATGATCTGCAGGTCAATCCTGACCCGGCCTCAGGCTACAGGTCCGAAGGGCTACGTGCGCCCCTGGGCTGAGGCAGCAGCTGCAGGCGGCTGCCAGTGGGGGCTTTCAGCCTGAGTGAGTCCACTGCCCCCCAGCCAGCCTGGACCCCCGGCTGCTGCATGGACCACTCGGGCGTGCGTGTACCCCAGTGCCCCGAAAGAGATGGGCGTGCTTATGAACTCGAGCACACAGCTTCCTCTCTGTACCTCTATGTCTGCTGCGAAGTCAGTAGAGTGTTGGTGTCACTAAAAAACCCCCACTGAAACAAAGTCCAATACATTGAAACGTTTTGAGAGTGTAATTTCCCTTTAGCAAACAAATAATTTCTCAGCAGGCATAACCTAAAATGAGGGTCAGTTTGGAGAGGCATCATGGGAGCAGCATCAAGGCAAGTGTGAATTCACCTGTTATTTCCTAGGGAAATAGTCCACAATTATCTCCGCCAGCCCCAATGCCACATTAACCTGTCAAAGGGACGTGAGACTGGGAAACCGCGAGGTGTCCCTGATCGGACAGCCCTGTCTGTCAAATGCCAGTTCTAAAGAGTGTGTTTCAGAAACTGCGCCGCACGGGGTTCTCACCTTGTCAAAAGCTGGGTAGACAGCGCGGATTTCCGTCAACCAGCCATATGGCATGTGGCCCACGGGGTACGTGGCTGTCAGAATTGCCACGGCCTGCAAGAGGAAGAGCCGGCAGAGTTAGCACAGGCATCCGCAGAGAGCACCTCCAGCCGCTGGCTGCCGCTGGCCACGTGGCAGAGCAGAGCAAACCCATGCCAGGTGTGGCCCCGCGCTGACAGGTCACTGCACCCTGGGGGCCAGCGTAGCCAGCTGCAGGCCGGCCCTGGAGCAGGAGGGAGGGGCAGGCGCTCCCCTGCGTCTGGGGAAATGGGCCCTCAGCCCAGGGGGCGCACCTGAGACCAGGAGGATGTGTCCCGTTTTACATGAATCCAACAAGAAATGGGTCCTGATCACTGCTTGAGAAGCCAAGATGTCAACCCAGGTCCGCTAGACTCTTCCATTGAGCCAAACTGAATCCTCCAGTCGAGCCTGATTCTTGAGTCTCAAAATGGGATTCTGAGCCCCACCCCTGCTCTCTGAATACTCTGCCCTCGGGGTCCACCTCCGCCTCCACACTGACCTTCAGGGAGGCTGACGGTCTGCGTCTATCTGTCGACGGCTTTATGGTACTCTTTTGACTCAACTGCCTCACTTCCAATCTGTTCAGCCAGGAGAGCTCAATTTTGATGTTGAACTTAAGAAAATTCAATTAATACTTCTCACGGGAAGCCAAACAGATTATTGGGTGAAACTGAGAGTTTCTTATGCGAACGAAAAGGAAGGAAAATGAAAGCAAAGCGTCTAATCCTACATTTCGGCCAAGTCCAACTCCCTGACTAGCTAGTAAAGGAGGAATACAGGCTTCGTCCTTTTTAAAGAGCATCACAGAGACGCCAGGAACCCGAGGGAGGTAAGCCCCCAGCTGGGTGCCCACACTGCTGTGAGGAGCACGCGGTGGAGCTGGACACCCCTGGAATCAGGCGGAGCCGGAGCCAAACCTCCCTGCATCACTTCCCAGCTGTGCGAAGCACGATCCCTCTCAGGCCCCCCACTGTCCCTCCAGCAGAACCGCCCATCACGCAGGGCTGTTGGCAGTCAAGGAAACATGCAGAGATGCCAGCAGATCAGACACAGACGATGGATTTGTGTCTGTTCCATCCCCGCCCCCCATGTCACATCTCTGTGCCACCGCAGTCCATCTTAAAGTGGCTCTAATGTATCATTTGCCTTGATTTTTCAAGGGGAAGGGGCACACTTGCACACAGGAGATGGGAGCCACATGCTTTTTCCCGGGCAACTTAAAGTGAAGTATTTAAGCAAAAAAGCTGCTATGTTCCAGAAGCCACCCCAGATGACATTCATGATTCAAAAAGCAAAATCCAGGCACCAGCGGAGGCAAGAGAAAGTGTTCTGCTTGTGATTTATGTGCTTCTCATTCCAAGCCAACATGCGCTGCCTCCGAGGACATGGAAACTGGCAGGAGCCCCCAGATGGGAAACACGCTGACCAAGCATTCAAGGGCAGTGTGTAAACAGGAGGCCCTAAGGAGCAGCCACCAGCCTTCCTGAGGGATCAGCGTTTCCAGAGCCGGAATTAATTCTCCAGAGGGCGGCGGAGGAGGAAGCAAATGAAGTAATTCTATTTGTTCATCCCATACTTGAAAGATGGAAAGAAATGATTTGACTCTTTCTTCGGTGGAGCTGCCAGTTTCCAGATCAATTTCTTGAGTGGTGAGTGAATAATGGAGACCCTCCTTGGGAGGAGGGCAGATGGCCAAGGGCACAGAAAGCCGTGGTGGGTGGGGTGGCATGTGCAGGAGGTGGAGACAGGACAGGTGACAGCAGGCGGGTCAAAACAGAGGCATCGGCCCTTCACCCTCAGATAGTTTCACTCCCGCTGCTGCCCCCTGGCATGTTCCACTGTCCTCTGTGATCGCAGCGAAGAGGCATCGCGTGACTCCAAGTCAGTGGAGAGGCACTGGCAGGAGAAAGAAAATCTGGATTCTAACACTAGCCCAGCTTCTTGCAAGTTTTGTGTCCTTGCCTTGGTTTCCTCATGTGGTAAAAGAGGAGAATGAATGAGACGTTTTCTTCCATACTCACAAAAATATTAAACCACATGGTTTGAAGTCACTGATGCTGAGATCCTCATGGCTTCCTTGTGTGAATGTGTCGTAGAATTTAACATCACAGAATTTCTTGGGCTTTCGAGATGAACTGGAAATAGATTTGTAATCCACCTCCCCCACTCCCCCCATTCTTTGCACAGTGATGACGGGTACCCACATCCCCAGGGGCTGCCCTACCTCTGTAGCTGCAGAACTGCCACCAAGGTCCCGGGACACGAAGAGGTTGACAATAGGCCTGCTGATTCTCTGTGTAGCCAAGATCAGAGCCAAAGGCCACCAGAAGCTCAGCATCTTTCTTATTGTCGCGTCTCCCTGCACCAAGAAAAGGGGACAAATGTTCACTGCTCTCTAGAAGAAGGACAGATAAAACAATTCAGAGCTGGCGTCTTTCTTTTTGATGTCTGCCATGGCTCAACTCACCACACTTAAAAATAACAGAGGAAAAGCCTCTGTAGACAAACCAAGTTGAATTACAATAAAACGTACAGTCTTATTAGAAATGAACTCAGACGGCTGGCAAGCTGTGGTGAAATCAAAACACACATCTAAGCTTGATGGAGCCAGGCCACTATTTTCCAAGCAGGGCAGCTCTGACCCAGAGCTGGAGAGCCCAGAGCCGGAGAGCCCACAGCTAGCTGCAGTTGCGAGGACGTACCCCCAGCTCCGGTCCACTCCTGTCCGGGATGATGTCGTGGATGTTCTTGTAGTAGCCCAGGCACAGGGTGGTGCAGCGCACAAGGGCGCCCATGTACAAGGAGAGGATGGGGATGAGCAGGGGCTCCCTGCATTCCAGGTGACTGTGAAGCAAAATGGCTACAAAAACGACCTGGGAGACAGGAAACAAGAACAAGTCAGCGCGGGGAGAACGGAACCATCAACAGACGCGACACGCAGCCCGACCTCTTGCAGCCGGAGGAGATAGATCTCCGAGCGAAAACCTTGACACGGATCAGAAGGACAACAGACACTTGTGCTATGTCTCAACACTGCTTTCATAGAATCCAGGGTCAGACATTTGGGAGTCACTGGAAGAGCACACAGTCACTTTGCTATATTCACCACTAAGATTCTTTTAAGGCAACTGTTTATCCGGTTAAGGTTATCAGTAAAAATATCCAGAAACTTTGGCATCCAGACCCCAAAAGATGCAGAAAAGCTTTGCCCCCTCGAGGTGCACATGTAATCTACACCTGAGAACCTGTTACCATCCATAAAGGACAAAACCGTGATCAATGACGGTACACAGAAAAATGGACATTAACATTTATAAAATGGAATTCACTAAGAATGCTGTAAAAAGCACCAAAGTGAATTATTATAAAACAATATAATTAAAGTGTAAGATGTTAACTTATAAAAGTTGAATAGGTCAAAAAATACAAAGTCAAGAGGGACCGAAATAATAGCAAAGTATCTATCTCTATTGAACAGAGCAGCCTCTAAGGCAAATTTATCAATGTACGTCCCCTCCTGTCCTGCAGGAAGCCAGAGAGTCAGCCCAGCCTCTACCCAGAATCCTCCTGGGACTCACATACTTACAAGGCCACTGAGGTGTGCTGCGTGCAGAAGTAGAGTGATGGGGGCGGGGAGGTACTGTCTGCCTACATCAACCTTACATCAGCCGAATGTCCACGGGGTGACAGGCGTGTAAAACACACCACACTAAGTGATGCTGACCAGAGGAGGGGTATCCCCATCGCTGAGTTATCAAGAAATCAGTGGTGACAGAAAGTTAACAAAGAAGCTGGGGAATGAGCACCATTCCTCAAATGAGTGCGTTCGATTGCTCGAGGAAACACAGAAAAGCAGGGCCATCCAGAGAAACTCTCCTGAACGAAATAAAAGTATCGGATGTTAGAGGTGGTCTGGTTACAGTGTGAACCAACGTCTATGCCTGGGCTGTTGTTCTCATACCAGTAAATGGGAGAGAACCTGTCAGAGGAGGGGAATGCAGAGGCCAGAGTGAGAGCGGGGCTGCACGGACATGACCAGGCTGCCTGGAGCACGGAGGACGTGAGTGGACACTCACAGTCACACTCACGACCACACACTCATGCTCAGGGCAGATACAGCGGAACCCACCGGTGGAAGCAGAGATGCCTGTGACTCTCCATGGCCACTGCTTCCCAGTGGAACAAGAGTAACGCATGAGCTGAAGAAGGCAAAGACCAGCTGGGGCGAGCCTTGTTAAGGACCCATTGCGTTTGGAACAGAAGGTTGAGAGTTGTGTGATGTGGCCAAGATGCCCATTTATTTCTCTAACTAATCAGAGGCCTCTAAGGTGCCCTAATATGGAAACTAGGATGTCTGCCGCAGACATGCTACAAACCTACAGCGTAGGCTAAGTTGATCGTGTTTAGAGACTGAAAACAAGCCGGAGGAAAAAGGAACACGTGAAGACCAACCCTTCCTCTGCCAAGTCCAGGAAGGCCCCCAGCCCATCAGGGTAGCCGTGCAAGACGAGCAGGACCAAGGAGGAGGATCTGGACTTGAAGGAAAAGGGAGAAGTCGGCGTGGAGATGACAAAGCACGCGGAGGAGCAGAGTAGGCTGGAGGGATGGAGGGTGGGCAGGACGCATTCGGCCAGTAGCGATCCAAGGTCAAGGCGAGGATTCTGTCAGCCTCCTCGTGTTGTTAACAGCTTGGTGCCTCGTGGTCCAGCGCCTACCATACATTTTACATCTTCCCTGTGGGCTGTATCGTTCATCAACTTAAACGAACACCTGGGCTTTTCGCATTTCATTCCAGAATTAAGATTTTTGAATCTGATATAACTATCAAAACTTTGTCGGGTTATTTTCTGAGGGGAACCTACTGTCTCGGTGGTGAGGATTTTCCCAGTGCTGGCCCTGTATCGGGTGCGGGGAATTCAGTGACAGACAGGCTAGCCCCAGACTCTGTTCCCTTGGAGCTGACGGTCTACAGGGGAAGGCAGAAAAGCTCGTCTGTGAAGCCAGCGAGCATCCACTGACAACCTGTGACCAGATCCGTGAAAGAAAGAGGGCAGTGGTGCTGGGGGAGCCAGGCTGCAGGGCGAGACCCCGCCAGAGCAAGACCTGGAAGGGAGGACAAACGGCTGGCGTGCAGAGGATGGGCAGATGAGAGGAAGGAAGCAGAGACCATGGGTCTTTAGCTCCTTATAGGCCATGATCAGGATTATGGTTTTTTTTTTTTTTTTTAATCCCCCAAACATCAGGAAGCAGCTTAAAAGCAGGTTTTAGGCAGCGGGTGAAGTGGCCAGAGTGTCACTGAGAATAGCTCACTGTGTCTGCAATGGGAAAGGATGGAGGAGAGACAGGGCAGAGGGGCAGACTGGAGTCAGGAGGCACCTCGAAGGGTCCAGGTGGGAGGGATGTCCCTCAGACCAGGCAAGGGCGGCAGAGGTGGGAAGAGGGCCGACCAAGAAATATCTGGGATTAAAAATTTTTAAAAAAGATTTCAGAGGTAAGAGTCCATCCATAAAAAACTAACTTCAAAAAAAATTATTTAAAAAAAAATTGTCACGAAGAGGGATGCTCCTAAGGTGGTTCCCGGGTTCCCGACCAGAAGGTAGTGGCACCGATTCATTCAAAAGCACAGTCATCAAGATTATGACAATTCTGAATCAAGACTTAGAGTGTCTTTGAAGGGTCTAAGTGGGAGCATCACAGAGACACTTCGATCCCTTGTCCAGAACTCAGAGGAGAGGGCTCGGCTACAGATAGTTATTTGGCGATCATTGATCATGTTATGAAGGGTTTAATAACAGGGTGTGAGTTAGATTCTTCACAAATAGAACACCCAGCGAGGAGGGAGATGGGTCTTGAGGAACTTCAACATTTACACGGCAATAGCTGAGCAGAAGTAGGAGTGAAAACAGGAGGTGGCGGTGTGAGAGCCCGTGGGGAGGGGTATCTCATGGAGGAGGGAACAGCTGCAGAGATCTGTATGGGCAGAAGTATTTTTCAGGGATATGATTCTTCCCTCCACCCTTGGATGCTTACTAGACTTATCTTAGGCAAAGACAGGATTTTTTTTTTGCCTTTAAGGTAATACATCCTCAAATGCTCATTGTGCTTCTGATGCTAGTGTTGAAAATGAGAGCTGTTTCCTTAATTTCAAATTAAGTGATTAGAGTGAACAAGGCAGTTCAGTTCATCTCTCAGAAGATGAGTTAAAAGTTTAAGACCAGGAAATAAAATCTCTAATAACTCACCAGAAAATTAACAAAGATACACCAGAGAATGACGTTAGCAAGAATTCAGGCATGTGCACACACCACACACCACACACACACACACACACACACACACACACACACACACACACACACACATAGTGTCAGCAGGAATTCATTTAAATTAGTTTTAATAGTGGAGTAAATGCAATTAATTTGGAAATTTAATTTTTGGTCTTTAGGGAGATACTAACAGTTGAACAGCAGATTATTTCCAAAAGGTGGCTGGAAGGCTAGCATGTACAATAGGGAAAAACAGGAAGAAACGGGTGGATATGCTCATAGACTGGAACGGAGAACTAGGAAGGGAGCTTAGAGATCAGTCCACCTCCTGCACTATAGAGAATCATTCCCCCAGATCCCTGACTGGAGGAACTAAGTCAACATAGACTACAGGGATTAAGTCTACTTTTCTGCTGAAATTTTTAATGTATTATCTCTGGTAGGATAAAAAAGGAAGGAGAATGGAAACCAGGGCTGGTGCCAACCCCAGGGAACTGGACAGAACAGCAAGATAACAGAGGTCTTCTCAGAAGAGCCAACTTTCTAGTTCTTTTTTTCTTTTAACTGAAGTACAGTTGATTTACGATGCTGTGTTAGTTTCTGGTGTACAACATAGTGATTCAGTTATACACATGACTTGCTGGTCCTTTTTAAATGTAGGGGAATGACATGTGAGCAGCAGCCCCTGGTGGCAGAAGCATTTAAGAATAATTCCCGAGTGCTCTCTAGAACCTGGAACCACATGCACACCCAGCCATGTGCACCATGACCCTTTGCCCACCCACGAGCTGCGACTTAACAGCCATTTGACATGCAAGCATCTTCATAATAAAGGTCAACACCTCTGATGCTAAATTTAAATTCCTACAACCCCCACTGTAGCAAGATCATCCATACTTGTATTATGGGGGGTTTCATTTTCTCATTCATGTAACAAGGATTTACCCAAGTCCACATTTGATCTGAGTAATGAGGAAATGCATTGCAGAGTAAATGGATGGAAATGAAGCATCAACTGGTTCCGGGGCTCACTTAAAAGGCGCTCTGAGCAGCTCTGATGGACACACATTTACCTGAGGACCACATTTACCTGAGCTATGACGTCTGAGATTGAGGCACATCCCACCAGGAAACTGTATTTGTGTTTTAAGAGAATGCCAGCATGAGTCCATGCCTGCCAGAAAGAAAGAACCGGGCATGAGACACACCTTCAGGATTAGTTTATTTCTTTTTTTAAAATTGAAGTATAGTTGTTTTACAATGTTGTGCTAATTTCTGGTGTACAGCATAGTCATTCAGGTATACATTTATATATATGTATATGTATATATATTCATTATAGGTTATTACAAGGTATTGAATATAGCTCCCTGTGCTATATAGTAGGACCTTGTTGTTTGTCTATTTTATATATAGTAGTTTGTATCTGCTAATCCTAAACTCCAAATTTATCCTTTCCCCCCTTTTCCCCTTTGATAACCATTCATTTGTTTTGTGTGTCTATGAGTCTGCTTCTGTTTTGTAAAATGAGTTCATTTGTGTCATTTTTAAGATTCTAGATATAAGTGATATCATATGATATTTGTCTTTCTCTGTCTGACTTACTTTGCTTAGTATGATAATCTCTAGGTCCATTCATGTTGCTGCAAATGGCATTATTTCATTCTTTGCTTATGGCTGAGTAGTATTCCATTGTGTGTGTGTGTGTGTGTGTGTGTGTGTGTGTGTGTGTGTGTGTGTATAACAACTTCTTTACCCAGTGATCTATCAGTGGACACTTGGGTCGCTTCCATGTCTTGGCTATTGTAAATGCTGCTGCTCTGAACGTTGGGGTGCATGTATCTTTTCGAATTAGAGTTTTCTCCAGATATGTGCCCAGGAGTGGGATTGCTGGATTATAGGGTAACTCACCTTTTAGTTTTTTGAAGGATGTCCATACTGCTTTCTATAGAGGCAACATCAAATTACATTCCCACTAGCTGTGTAGGAGGGTTCAGGATTAGGTTATTTCTGGTTGTTATGAGTTCCTGGACATACCTCATCTCTTCCAGACCTGAGTAGCACAGGTTTGAAAAATCTACAATTGGTAAAATGACTGTAACTTAGCCTGGTGGCCAGGACCACATGAGATTTTTAAGAGGAACCAGTGACTGCACAGTATTTATTTGGTACCAGTTATAAGCAGACATGTGTACTGGTTCGTGTGCCGGGCTGGAGAGCTGGGTGACCCCTCTCTCTGTGGGCAGTGCGAATCACAGCACCTGCATTCTCTATATATGAAGCAATGTTTTTAAAATTTAATTTTAATTTTTTTCGGGGGGGGAGGCAATTAGGTTTGTTTGTTTATTTATTTATTTATTTTAATGGAGGTGCTGGGGATTGAACCCAGGACACGGTGCATGCTAAGCATGTGCTCCACCACTGGGCTATACCTTCTCCCCTGAAGCAATGTTTTAATAAGGGCTCTAAATTGGTTCTGAGTTGTGACAGTCATTACAGGTTCTCGCTGACTGATTGGGGTCCTTCTCTTCAAGTTTGGGCAGGACCCGATCTGAGACTTTGTGCCTTTGGGGGAAATGAAGAGGACGGTCCTATAAGGTTTGCAGACAATGAAAAGCCCAGGGGATGGCAGGTTTGGAGGAGGTTTGAAGTTCAAAGTAGGATGCATTTAAGGATCATCCTTCTAACTTGTACTGGTTAACCTAGACTGACAGAGATATAGCATTTCACGTGAGCTAAACACAATCAGAGAGGCACGATCTACTCCCCAGGTCTGTGTCAAGACTTAACATGGGAGCTGCTACATCTACAAGTCCCAAGGTGTGAATGTGAAAAGAAATGCAAAGCGCAAGTAACGTCTGCAAAGTGCAGCTTGTGGGCTCTCTGCGGACCGAAAGCCATCTGGATGATAAGCTTTGTGCTTTTCAAATATTCTCTCTCCAACTAATACATCAGGGCCATGCTGCAGAGTGTGTGTGTGTTTGGGGAGGTGATGTGTATTACTTTGCTTTTTATTAGCAGTCCCTTCCTGCTGGGCCTTTGCGAGAGCTGACAGATGAAACATGGAAGAAAAGGGAGCGGATCACAAGTGCTCTGCTGTTATTCTGAGTTTTAGAAACTCTCTCGTGGCAAATAAATACAGAATGGAAGTGGAACATGGGGCACTAAAAAGTCTGTGATTCACTTTTTTGTCCCAAGTTCCCTGAATTCACTGTATCACTGTAATTCTATGTGTTTCAAGAGTCCCAGTGCAGCTGGGAGCACAGGCATTAGTGCAACATCGTGGGCTCTGTCTAGGAAGCTGGACTGTCACTCTGGTCGCCTCCTGCAGTTCGCTCACTGCTTTGAC
The DNA here is from genome assembly GCF_048773025.1 of Camelus bactrianus. NCBI lineage: Eukaryota > Metazoa > Chordata > Mammalia > Artiodactyla > Camelidae > Camelus > Camelus bactrianus. The sequence continues at coordinate 12,310,671 of NC_133541.1, forward strand.
AGCACGGTGGTGTCCCCTCCGGCCAGCCAGGGCACCATGGGGAATCTGATTCTACACTCCAACCCATTGGCCTTTTTCTTTTTAGAAGATATATGTCAACTACCACAGCCACTACACCTGGTGGCAAGTAAGAAAAAGGAAATCCAGCTACCAGTGTTTCAGTGGCCAAGTTCTCCACCTAAAGTGATGCTGTGACAATTGACAATCAGAACCTTGGGTCAAAACTAAGGGTTTAATATTTAAGTCTCCCATGCACAGCAGCGCAAGGCTGTCAGAGAGTCAACGAGCCAGTGCCTGTAACCCAACCCAGATTAAGATTTCTGATAACATTTGAGAGGACGGACCACATACGTTTCGACCTTGTCTCATTCCTCCAAGGATCTGGGGCTGCTGCCTTACCTCAATATACATGTCCACTCACCTCGCACGTCTACTGTATATAAAACTTGAGATAGGAGGTGGTAAAAAAAACTTGAACAGATGACCATATTTTAAAGTCTCCTTCCAAGGCTAATTTAAAATAAGCCCAAAGAAAGGGTTTATTTTCCCGCAGCATTAGACATTGTTGGAAAAAAATATATATTTTTGCTAAGTCTCTTTTATATCTATAACAGATGAATAGGAAAAAGCATTCTCTGAGAACTCTTCAGTGTCATGAAAAGAATTTAATCTATGGAAGTGAGCCACCCTTAGCTAATCTAGTAAAGCTGGTTATTAAAGTAATAAAATTCTATCTGTATATTTGAGTGATTCTTATTCTAAAAAGCTCTGGGTGCTTATACCACACAAGTGGTAAGTTTATCACAAAGCTATTCTGATCCCTTGATCCTGAATATATCAGAAAAGAATTTATATTTGAATCAAATTTTCAAATGAGCTCTCTTGCCTTCTGCCAGAACTTGGGGCAAATACAGATAATTCTCATAAAAGAAACTGAAAAGATGGACTGGTTAAAAGTCAATGGTCAGTTGGAACACTTCTGCACTGCTGGTGGGGATGTAAAATGGTGCAGCTGCTATGGAATTCAGTATGATGGGTCCTCAAAAAATTAAAAATAGAATTACTATACTTCTGGGCATATACTCAAAAGAATTAAAGCAAGGACTCAAGAGTTATTTGTACACTCATGTTCATAGCGGCATTATTCATAATAGTCAAAAGGTGGAAGTAACCTAGATGTCCACTGATGGATGAATGATGGGTAAACAAAATGTGGTCTATACATACAATGCATATTATTCAGCCTTAAAAAAGGACATTCTGACTCAAGCTACATACAACACAGATGAACCTTGAAGACATTCTGCGAAGTGAAATAAGCCAGACACAAAACCACAAACACTGTGTGATTCCACAGTGGAGTCAAGTTCACAGAGACAGAGAGGAGAGCGGTGGTTGCAGGGGCTGCAGGTGGGGAGTGAGTGTTCAGTGGGGAAGTGCTTCAGTCGGGAAGATGCAGACAGCCGTGGGTGGACGGAACACAACAGTGTGCACGTACCTGACGCCACTGAAGTGCACAACTCATAGTGGTTAAGATGGTAAATTCTATGTTATGTGCATATGACCACAGTTAGAAAGGAAATGTGCAGGGCAGTGAAGAGAGCCTCAAGCATGTTGATCAATTTTTGGGTGGGGTAAGTGGAGCCATTTCCACATCCGGGTTGCCAGGGGCTGGGCGGGGGAGGGGCGGATGGGGAGTTCGAGTTTCATGGGAATAGGGTCAGTATCACAAGATGCAAAGAATTCTGAAGATTCACAACAATGCGATTCACTACAATGTGATTCACTACAAGCCATAGAACTAAATACAGAAAAATGGTTAAAGTGGTAAATTTTAGGTTACGTGTTTTTTACCATAATTAAAAAAAAAAGTGCCAGCGATCTTCTCCACTCACCATTGCATCCATAAAAGGAAAGGCAGCAAGATACAGGAAAGCCCTTCTCGTTTTGTTCCCCACGGACTCATCCACGTGGTGCAGTTTATTGATGATGTAGTAGCCGAGGTCACTGTACGCTGCAGGAGGTCCAAAAACAGACATGGCGGTGTTCAGAAAAAGTCAGCCTTATAAGCCTTTTATCCCAAAAGACTAAAAACAATTTTAAATATAATATTTGGGCGTTTTTTGGTAGAAAAATTAGAAAATTTAAACGAGAAAAAAGAAGAAAATCATCTACAACCTCATTCATTTCTCTACCCAGAAGGGGTCACAGTTAACACTCCGGGTTCTAGTTGCCCAGCTGTTTTAGGGTGCGTGTGGTGGGGTATCCACGGGTGTTTTAACATAAAAACGGGGTCGGGCTGCATTTGTAGTCTTTTGTAAACCATGAACATCTTTCCAGAATATGCTTCTACATTTGAATGGACGCACTGAGTTCCTCTTTGTAGGTTTACTTAGTAGGGCTTAGTCGCCCCCTATTGTTGTACGTTTAGGTTAACCTCACAAGTCATTTGTTGAGTCCTCACCCCCCTGTACCTCAGAACGTGACCCTCCTCGGCAGCGGGGTCATTGAAGGTACAATTAGTTAAGAAGGGGTCACAATGGGGTAGAGCGGGCTCCCAACTCAACGTGATGTCCTTCTAAAAGGGGAGACTTGGACCCGGAGACAGACGTGCTCACAGGGAAGCCCACAGGCGCATGAAGGCAGGGGTTGCGGAGATGCCTCCCAAGCCAAGGGACCACCAGGAGCTGGAGAGAGGCCTGGGGCAGGTCCCCCCCTCGGCCTCAGAAGGAGCCAAACTGGCCACCCCCTCCATCTTCCGGCCTCCACACTGTGAGACAACACATTTCTGGGATTTGAGCTCCCCTGGTCTCAGTGCTGTGTTAGGACAGCCCCAGCAAACTCCTTCAGGCGGCTTCTGAGAAAAGGAGGTGTGGGGCCGACTGGCGTCCAGCCAAGTCCACAAGCCCCGCTCCTGGGCTCTCAGACGTCTGCCTGCGATCCCTCAACAGATAAAGCACATCCTCTCCTGGGCGTGTGGCCCTAACAAACTACTAGCCCCAGGTAGCGCCTAATCTCATGAAGGTTCAGGCTGGCTTGTCTCAGCCCGCCTTATCAGAGTCGTAAACCCCACCGCCCTTCACGGCCCTAAACCTCTTATCTCACCTACATCCAGTCAGAGACTTGTGCTCAAGCTGATCAGGCATCTTGTGACCCCACCATATAAAGGCCCCCCACAACCGGCCCTTGGCGCTCACACAGGCCGCTCTCCCCCGTGGCCCACTGTGGTCCATGACAGCATGACCTAATAAACTCCTTTTCTATTCTCATCCTTTGCCTTTGGTAAACTCTTTCACTGCTTGCAACGCCGGCCCGCCTTGTCCCCTGACAGGAGAGACTCTGGGGCGGGGCAGGGAAAGAAGGGACACATGAATCTGAGCAGCTGAGAAGGGGCACGTGAATTTGAGCAGGGCGGGCAGTCTGCTTGGGCGGCCTGAGAGTACCGAGATCGCTGTGAGAAAGCGTCTCTGCTTCTGTAAATATACCTCAATATACCAACATCAAAAAGAGCGCTTCTATGCAGAATAACGAAGAGCAACCATCTATAAAGCTTAAAGGGCCTGAAGGACTGACTGCTGGGGGATGAGCTCGGCCAAGCCTCTGACTCCCCCAGGATGTGTCGTCCCCGCCCCCGCCCCTGCTTCGCTCCCGGGTACTTTGGGACCAATGGGCCCAAGGATGCTTTTCTTCTTTTTTACTTCTTGTCCTCTTTTAGTTACTAGAGGAAAACTCTGGAGGCCAAGGAAAGAGGCTTTTTCTTCTTGTTTTTCCCTCCTTCTCTCTAGCCTCCCCTCTGGTAGAAGAGTCTGATTATAACTACGAGGTTGTTTCCACCTGGTTAGCTGGGAGTGTAAAATCCCAGAAGCTGTTTTTCATCCATTTCCCCGACGCCTGCCACCCAGTCCCGTGTCCCTGAGCTGCTTCCAAGTGGAGCTGTTGGCTGGGGGTCATTTGTTAAAAGTGCTTTTGCATAGAGTCCATAGTTCCCAGGCGAGCTGCCGTAATGACATTTAGTAAATTTCAGCTCCTATAAACTGCCTTCCAAGACTGTTCGGAAATAGCTTATATTCCTTATGACAAGTAGAACATTAAAAATAGAAATTAAGCAAGGTTTTTGAACAGTTGTAGACGGATTTCGTGGTGTGGCTGCAGCGGGAGGACACTGACTCGGCCTGTTTACAGGTATGCAGCTCTGAGCCGCCCAAACCAGAAACAGGAAGGGCCATTCACATCTCCAAATTCTTCTGACCCCAGCCCACCAGGGGGACGGGCCCTTTCCAGAATCAGCGGTTCTCAAACTTGTCCATCCCATAGATCTTATACTTGTTGCAAAATGCCACAAAATATTAATATCAATCTAGACAAGTCTCATTACCTATAATTTTCCCCATGAGAATTAAGGAAAAAGCCCTCCTCTCATTTTAGTAACAGGATCATATGTGTATTCTCAAGACGCAAATCTGGCAACTCTTATTCTAATTCAAATTCCTTAATTCCCAGGCTGAAAAACCTCACAAGAACTACTGATTGACCTGCTATGTTCTGTTTACTAGGTTTTTCACAGAGGCAGGTCATCATACCCCTGTGTTTCTAATGTATCCTTTCTAAAATATGTGTGTTTGTATGGCGGACAGGACATATTTAAATCACTCCAACAAATATGGTTGTATCAGGCACTACACCAACTCACCCAGCTGCAAAGAGGCTGGTTACCTGCAAGAGGGCTGGGACACATATGAGACACTCATCATTTTAATCTGCACATGAGCAATATTTACTTGGAAGATTTGGGGATGGGAGGTACAAACATTGCCCAGGCCTTGGAGAGATATTGTAGACCCACGCATAAAGTAAGTAAAGGTGAAGTTTTAACACAAGAACTTAAATTCTATCTCTATTTTTATCAAGACTCGACACCACTCAGAATGGCCATCATTCAAAAGTCCACAAATGACAAATGCCGGAGAGGCTGTGGAGAAAAGAAAACCCTCCTACACTGCTGGTGGGAATGAAGTTTGGTGCAGCCACTGTGGAAAACAGTATGGAGATTCCTCGAAAGACTAGGAATAGACTTACCATATGACCCAGGAATCCCGTTCCTGGGCTTGTATCCAGAAGGAACCCTACTTCAAAATGACACCTGCACCCCAGTGTTCATAGCAGCACTATTTACAATAGCCAAGACATGGAAACAGCCTAAATGTCCATCAACAGATGATTGGATGAAAAAGAAGTGGTATATTTATACAATGGAATACTACTCAGCCATAAGAAACGACAACATAACACCATTTGCAGCAACATGGGTGTCCCTGGAGAATGTCATTCTAAGTGAAGTAAGCCAGAAAGAGAAAGAAAAATACCATATGAGATCGCTCATATGTGGAATCTAAAAGAAAAAAAAAAAGAACATAAATACAAAACAGAAACAGACTCATAGACACAGAATACAAACTTGCGGTTGCCAGGGGGACGGGGGATGGGAAGGGATAGACTGGGATTTCAAAACGTAGAATAGATAAACAAGATTGTACTGTATAGCACAGGGAAATATATACAAGATCTTGTGGTAGCTCACAGTGAAAAAAATGTGACAATGAATATATGTATGTTCATGTATAACTGAAAAATTGTGCTCTACACTGGAATTTGACACAACATTGTAAAATAACTATAACTCAATAAAAAAATGTTAAAAAAAAGAAAGAAATGTAAGTAGCTGTTTTCAGTATGACGAAGACGTGCAAATGGGTTTTAGTGTCTGGCACAGGTGACTTGTAAAGGAGACACTGAACAGGGGAGGGCGTTTACTGGGGCAGGAAAGTGACATAGGAAAGGGTGGGGGGTGATGAGAGAACAGCACCCCATCTTGAGCCTGTGGTCAAGGTTACGGGAAACAAAGAATGGGCAAGGTCTGAGTATAAAAACACTTACAGACTAACACAGCACTGTCAATCAATTATACCTGAATAAAAAAAAAAAGCTAACAGGCTCACTAAGAAAGAAGAAGGAAGGAGAGCAAAGATGCCTGATGCAGCGGACAGCAGAAGGCGAGAGAGGAATTAAAGAGTTAGGCAGAAAATTGGAATGAGGTCAGCAAACTGAAGGAGGAAAAATCATTAGCGTTTAACTTTTAAGTGTTTGAAAAAAATTGACACATGCTTCCTTAGCAATTGCAGAAAGAACCTGTTTGGTGGAAGAAAATCACTATAATTGTAAAAATATCAACAGTGATAAAAGCGATTGTTAGATATATCTGGGATACAGAACAATTTTGGTTCAAATGTAAGATTTTGTGATTCCATTTTAAAATTGAAAATCTTAGATTTAACTTGGAAAATGACATTGATTTTTATTTCAATGACCAAATGTTCTTCCCAACAGTGTCAATTACCCAGTACACTCAATTTTTCCTTAATTACTGGCAGCTAGTAATTAGCCGTTAGTCCCAAAGTCTCATCCAAGCATGACTAAAACAGGGAATGTTAGTTTTATTTAGAAGTTTAAAAAAAAAAAAAAAAACAACCAAAAACCTAGTAACAAAAAGGAACTAACTTATCTTTCTTTTTAGGCAAAAATTTATTTAGACCCATTCATTTCACATATGGAATTTTCTCAAATACATAAAACATCTTTGAAAATGGTCCAGATCAAATCTAGCTGCAGAAGTTTCTTCAAACCTCAGCTGATGAGTTTGCATTCAGGGTGTCAGCTGAGGGAAAGCAAGGTATCTCCTCTCTACCCCATGCCCTGAAGCTCTGAGCCCAATGCGATGATCAATAGTGACCCTTTGGCTGAATATCTGGCCCGCAAGAAGCATCCTCTCTTCCACACGGTCCTCAGCACAAAATTCTATGCTGCATTAAAAAGGAAAACCACCAAGGCCTCACTCCATTTACTTTCAGATTCAGTCATAGGAGTAAACATTAGCAGACACTTGGGTTCACTGGAAATGGCCTGGGTTTATCTCCTGGCTCTTCATTCAACCCTAACATCCATGGTTCTCCTACAGTGGGTTTGTGAAGTGTTCACAGGCTTCATGCAACTGCCTTCAATAGGTGTGCATTCAATTTTTATGCTAGGTAACCTGACCTATTTTAAAGTCAAGAGGTTCTGAAATCATGCCCTTATGGGTTTTATCACTCAATAGAAGGCAGAAGTAGAACTCCAGCTCTAAAGGAAGGTGCTTTCCCAAGTCTTGGTGAACCTGTAGGCCAGTCACTGTGTGTGTGTCATACAATGTTCTCATTGTTTCATGGAAAGAATGTCATGCCAAGAGTATTTAGTCTTGTCTTGGAATAGAAGAATGAAGTCCTGAAATGAGATAATTTTAATACATAAAACAACCTTTGTTTCCACAGCTGATGCACATTAATCCTAACAATCATTCTATTTTTATTCTTAAGATTAAGTGAGTCTGTATAGTAATGTCTGTCTCTAGCAAAAGCATGTGCCGTTTTTTTAGTGGTGATGAGTTTTAATAACACTAATATATAATTTTCTTTCTTTCTTTCTTCTCTTTCTTTCTCCCCACCCCTCCTTTCTCTAATCTTATGTAGCTTTATTTGTAGCTTAAAAAAAAATCTGCTTCTACCCAATAGACCAAAAGTGCCTTGAGGTTGGATCCATGTTTTTCTTTGATTTGTTTCTTTTTTTCAATTGAAGTATAGTCAGATACAATGTGTCAATTTCTGGTATACAGCATAATGTCCCAGTCATGCATACACTAATACATAATATTACATATTATTTTTTATATATATATACACACATATATGTATATATCGTCATCTGACACAGGATTTGGGAACCAAAGACACAAAACTACAGCTTCCCAGAGAAAACACATTTTCTTTTCTTGCCCTAGAAGCCAAATTCCATTCCTTCCATCCCTTGAAATTTTTGGGAGAAATATTTAATGATTACGGAAGAGATCACATTGCAATAAATACATGTAAAGAAATTAAGAGGAATAAGGAATTACCAAAGCTAGATTCCTAGTGGATGGCCAACAGCCTTACCTATCAGGGTGTGGAAGACGGCGGCGATCGCACCGGCCACCACCATGCACAGGACAGCTTTGGTCCTGTCCCGCTTGCTGTTCACAAACACCAGGCCCACATTTTTGAAGTCACTCATGGGGCCCGTGAAGAACTTCATTAAGGAGTACGCCAGCCCGTAGCTGGCCAGCATCTCCACTGCATCTTCCTTGACAGCAGCGATGCCCCGGTTCAAAGCCTACGGAGGGAAGAAACACACACACAGCATTAGAAATGTTGTCTTGTCTCCAGGGAGTCCCACTTCAACAGTAAAACTCAGCAGATCATGTTTCTATAGAAACGCTAAGCAGTTTACAGTGTAAATCTCACTGTAATTTGATAAAAGTTATTATTTTTCATTTTCATCCATATTAGCTTCAGTTTGAAATATCTTCTTGTAGGGGAGATACCTGTCCATTGGGGTTAAAGTAATAGCAAAAACTCAATAAGCACTTTATGTTAATATCAGAAAACATTTCTAAGAAGTTCTGGGTTAAGAGCTTAACATGTTAAATTTTACTTGCAGGCTACATTTACACAACAGCAACAGGCATCCTGGAGATGAGTCAACCACTTTATACGGAGTGGGTGATGGCTTCTTTTCTTCCTTTAAGGAAGGGGTGTGTGTTTGTGTGAGAGAGGGAGAGAGAGAGAGAAATATTGTGTGTGTATTATATATGTATCCCTCATAGCACAGAGTAAGTTCTACACTATGAAAATAGGTATTGAAGGAATTTGCTACACCATCAAATGATGCTATTCACCTGATTCTACTGTGTTTTAATTTGATCTATATTCCTGATCTCTGTGCAGACAAATAGGAAAACTTTGAAACCAAACACACTGTTTTGGGATAATTCTTGCTGGAGAAGATGCAGTTGTAGAACATTCTATTTTAACCACCCTCCATGAGGGGCCGGCCCTCTGAGGTCCTGGCAGCTTGTCAGGATGGCATTTCCAAGTGAACTTGCCCACCTACTGGATGTATAAATTAGACTGGAGATGGTGAGAATGGATGTCCAGGTGGAAAGAACTTTATTTTTAAAATGTCGCCAGAACATGGACTCTGTCTTTGGGAACAGGCCACTGACTGAGAAGGAGAGTCAGCTTTCTGTACAGTCCTACACTTTTCAACATAGACTTAATTTTTTAGATTAGTTTTAGGTTCACAGCAAAATGGAGCAGAAAGTACAGAGTCGCCATAGTCCCTCTCCCCCAAAGCCCACACCACATCCCCACCATCAACATCCCATCCCATACATCTATCACAACTGATGAACCTACACTGACACGTCATTATCACTCAGAGTCCATGGTTTATATTAGGGTTCACTCTAGGTGTTGTACATTCTGGGGGTTTTGACAAATGTTCTATAATGATGCTTATCCACCACTCTATAGTTGAACATTCTATGCAAAACACTGTTAGCAAAAAGAATGTATTTATAGGAAGATACCAACGTGTAAAATCACTTTAGAAAAATCTAGGATAAAAATAAATGATAGCTGTAGGAATTCAGTATCATTCCTCTGCTAAAGTGGTATCACACAAAGTAGTTTTTGCTAATTGTTTCCAATTATATCTCTTATTCTCTTTTCCTTTTTCCAATCATAACTGTAAAAATTTCCATAAGAAACTTCTTAGCCTTTGTAGAGCATTCCTGCCATGACGCCTTCCGGAAGAACAAATTTTCCTTCTACCAAAGCTGATCTAATGCTTTAACACCCTAAAGCAAAATAACAACCACCAAGCTCTTTGATAGTAAATCTCGTGTTCAAAAGGTGTATCAAGTCAGAGGACTCCTGCTATGTGTCAAAACCTATCACTTGATAATCTTCCAGATTAATTTCCTTCTGGACTTCTATAGTGGATGTTGTCGGCGATCCACCCAGATCCCTTTTACTGGTCAGCGCATCCATCCCCAGGTGCTAGGAGTTGGCCATTAATGCCCCACAGCTGCTTCCTTCTCAGGGAAAATTGCCCCCAGCCACTTTGGATTGGTTAAGCCACACCTGACCCCCAGGCAGCACCCAGCCAATGGCTGGCTGACTTCAGAGTATACAAAATCACCTCCCAGCCTCTCTGTGGGATCACCCTGGTACAATTCATACTCCAGAGCTCCTGTAGGATCAAGTGGAAGTTGGTCTTCAGTGGGGACAACATCCTTGCATAACCTTTTCCCACCACTCACTGCTTCCCTCTCCTCTCCTCCTTAGAGCTCACACTCAATAAATCACTCACACAAGAATTCCCCAAGGCGGGTTCTGCTTCCAGAGAATCTAACTGAAGGCAACTTCTAATTTCCTTTCTCTCAGACAGAGAAGAGTCTATGGTTTGTTCTTCTCCTTCTCATCCTCCCCGAGTCCATGACTGTAAATTGTTTATTTTCATTGCTAAAATGTGTGTTCAAATTTAAATGATATCATTATATATTAGTGTTATCAAAACTCAGGCTCAGCTGCTCACCACGTGAAAAGCAAGTGTTGGTAGAAAGGAAAGTTTGCTCTTTTCTGGAGGCCAGCACCTGGGGGAAGGGTGGACTCATGTCCAAAGGCCAACTGCCCCACCATCTCCCTGCCTGCCCCAGTTTGCCGGACCTGAGTTTCAATAACATCAGTACAAGTTTTAAAAGCATATAGGAAGGCACCTAAATAAAGTAGGATTAATCTTTTTATGTGTCTTATTGGTAAAACTTTATTCTTTGCTAAAAACATATCAGCCCTGACTGGGGCATCCACTGCAATGTTTCTATTTCCACCAGCTGTTCCTTGAGGGAGTCCTAAATCCAGTGCGGAGGCAGAAGCGAAGAAAGAAGGGCACTGGGAATGATGGCTCTGTCAGCAAGACTGAGCATGGAAACTCCACTCAGCTCAACAATTATGGTAATTTGAGGAAAGAGCTCAGGGTTTAGAGCCACGCAGACTTGACTGGATCTGCTTCTTCTTAACAACAGAGAGGCCTTGGCCAAAGTACTTATTCTCGCTGAAATAATGGCTCTTAGATTGTATGTAAGTAGTGTACAGGGCCCCAAGCACCATCGGCCCAGAGAAGGCACTTGAAGGCAAGGATTTTTGTCTACATGGTTTACTACTTTACACCTACCACCTTGCTACATCATAAACACTCAAACGTTTTTGGCTGAATGACTGAATTAGGTATTTTTCTACCAGGAATTTCGATGTTGGTACTGATTAGTATGCACTTGGAAAAAAAAAATCACATTTTGATTGTAAGATGAAGATATTATTACTTGTAAGATATACCATTGATTTAACTTTTTTTTTGACTACATTAAATGTATGCAGTGATGGGGAAACATCCTGATTTCAAGAAACATTAAAGTACAAGGGAAAAAGAGCTTTAGAATTGAAGACATATATTATATTAATATTATTTAGCCTTTTTATTATTCCCTTTTATAGTATTTCCCCCAATTTGTTCATATCCTAATTTTATAATTTTCTTTTGATACCAGAAATACTAAATTATTATGTAGTCGATCAATCATTTCATGGAGTTTCCTTCCATAATTTTGGACTTCATCATTCTTACCCATCTTTAGATAAAGTAATTTTGTCCAGTTTGTAGTTCCATTTGCACCTTTAGCTTTTTAATCCTCCTGCAACTTATGCTGTGAAGTATGGCCTAAAATTAATTTTCTCAAAATAGCGTATTTCTTCAACACCAAATGGAATAAAATACCCATTACCCATTTATTTGTGACGTTTTCTTATCAGTCATTAATTCTCCCGTGCCCTTCACGCACCTACTGTTTGCTTTATCTGGCTGTCTCAGTTGGCTTACCCTGTTTTTCTTCATAGCACGTTCATTACTAGACATTATATTGCTGCTTACTTGCTATTTGTCTTCCTGTCTATCTTCTCCACTTGAATGTAAGCTCCAGGGCACAGAGAACTGTGTCTGGCTCAGGCCACATCCCCAGACCTACAACATGGTAAGGGGTCATGTGAAAGGAGAATGATGACTACTTGAAAGGATGAAGTGAGAGGTACACAAACAACATAAACCCTTCCTGTGATGGGTGCTGAAGAGATGAAATTAATGAGCTGGGGACTCCTTGGAGGAGCTTATTCAGATGACCCAGACAAGGAAACCCCTTCAAAGAGATGACATTTGAGCCGAGGGTCGAAGAACAAGAAGGAACCAGCTGTATTAGAGCTGGAGGAAGGCTTGGTGTTTCTAAGGATCAGAAGAGCAGCCAGTGAGAGGAGAGAGGGGTGTAAGGTGAATTTGGAAGGGTAGGCAATGCTGAGGTCATTCCTGGTCACGGTGGAGAACACGAACACGGTCTTTGTTCTACGAGCAGTGGGAAGCCGTCAAAGGGTCCAAGCAGAGGTGGGACAGAGGCTCCTGCTGTCTGCAAGGTTGGACGTGGTCTGAAGAGGGACCGGCAGAGCAGGAAGTCAGGAGATCTGTGGTAATCCAGGTAAGAGAAGGCAATGGCTTGGACTTGGGTGGGGGCCGGGGAGTGGAGATGGAGAGAAGTGATTGACTTGAGAGCTTTTTGGTGGTAAAATAAATGGCTCTGGTGATGGACTACATGGTGGGCGTGTAGAAAAGGGAGAAATCAAAGCCAACGGTTGAGTGTTTTGGTAAGTCGCTAATTAAATGGTACAGTTACTTACTGAGCTGAGGAGACTGGGGTAGGTAAGGGTTGGGAGGAAAAAGCAAGACCTCCATTGGGAAGTCCCCTGTTGGGTGTGAGATGCCCGTTAGGATTCCAAGCACAGAAGTCATCAGGTAAGATAGTTGGCTGTATGAACCTGGAGTCCACAGGGGATGTCCGGGCTGCAGATACCTGGACGTCATCAGCGTATAGGTAGTATCTAAAGGCAGGAGACTAAATGAGACCATCTAGACAGGACAGAGACAGAAAGGAGTCTGAGATTCAGCCCTGCAGCACTCCAGAGATAAATTTAAACATATTAAGGATGTAGCAAGCCTTCCATGTCATACTGGGGAGGTCACAATGCTATAGGTCAGCGTCAATCAGTCAGCTAGTTCTGTCCTGGCCACGTCACTCGCAAACACTGCTGCATCTCTAGCCAAGACCAGGAAGAACAGCTGCTGAAAGATGAAAAGCTATGGCTTTGAAATTCAGTTGCAGACGTGTTTAAGGTGTCTTCGAAGTGCCTTAGGCCTGGAGTCACAATTCTGTCCCAAGACAGTCCTAAGTACAGAGGCTCATTGGCTGTTTAGAGGCAGGTTTCTAAATGTTCATGGGCTTCCCAAAGTAAAGACACGTTAGATCAGGGCCACAGCTAACAGGACTCCAACCACTGTAAATAGGAAGCTGCCGTTCGACCACAGCCTGGTTCTGATCCCAGATGGCCTGGCCCCCACGCCTCCTCACCCTTCAATCAGGGTTCTCCATGCTGCGGGCACTCGGCAATGCAGAATGTCTGACTTAAAAACTTATCTGGCTCCAGAAGGCTTTTCTTGGGTCTTACCTGCCTTAGGATCTCCCAGCGTCTGCCAGGTTCATGGTGTTCTATTGCCTAACTTTTTCCTCCAGAAAGTCAGCAGAACGACAGGGTATTAAAAAGTAAAAAAAAACAAAGCAAAACAAAAAACTCAAAACAGACCAAAAAAACCCCCAAAAACAAAAACCACACACAACCTCCAGGGAAATGGCTAACAAATCCCACATGTGATCTCCCAGGATGAACTGTCTTAGATCATTAAACCCTAGAAGACACGCTGACATTTTAAAGGTGGGCTCGGGAGGCCAGAAACATTTCTATACTGCAGACTGAGAGTCTCCACACCAAGAGTCACCGCCTCACCCCAGTCCTGCCCATCATTTCGTGCCAATGTTAACAGCAAGCGTTCCTCACTAGCTGGGCAGAATGTCGCACCCCCGGGAAAGGGTCCAGGAGGTGACGCCTTGTCCCTGAGAGCAGCCCTGGCTCACCGGCAGTACAGCTGATCTCCGGGCTGGGAGCTCTGTGAGTTTTTCTCCCTGCACCCCCCCAACTCTAAACTTCATTAAACTTCTCACTCTCTCGGTTCCCCCCCACCCCCACCATTTTTCTCTCTTGGTCCTGCAGTCTGTCCTCCTTAAAGCGATGCTCATCACTTTAACCACAATCTTGTCAATGCCCACAGCTCACCAAATCTTTGGTCCCGGATTCATCTAATTATTTACCTGTTCCACTCTTATCGATATTTACAGGCTTCTACTTGGGCTTCGAGAACGGCTGGAATCAAGTATCCAACAACACAGGCTGCTGCCACTATCCACTCATCATCTCCTTCCTCGACCAGGCTGTTCGCTGCTCAGTTTTCCTTCCGTCTTTCCCATTCCCTCCTCTCTGTATTCCTGGGCTGCCTCATTGCCTCCTACTCAGCAGATAACCTCACCCCTTACTTCATCTGGAATACAGAATCCATCAGGTAGAAACTAAACTCCTTGTTGCTTCTCACCCTAAAACAATCCTCAACAAAACACATCTGCCCCAAACCCTTCTTCACCTGCTCTCACCTATTACAATGGAAAGGCCAGTCTGACCTGGGCCGGTGTGGGGCCATCCACCTGGGTCTCTGCATTTGTGCCTCTCTGAACTCGTCAGGAGCAGCCATCTGCCTCTCCTGCTGGTCTGATCCTGGCTGCTTGACTGGCCCTTCCCCATTAAGCATGTAAATACACCTGCTTAAGCCTCTTCCATCTGAAATATCACCCTTCTCTTGACTTCTCTAGTTACCGCCCTCTTTCCCACCTTCTTTCCATAGACATCTATCAAACGTTACGTGTGCTCCTTATTTCCATTTTTGTTTTTCGCATTTACTCCTCAGTCTGTTAGAACAGCAGCTCCAAAAATGCAGGCACCCTGTCTGTATCCCCAGAACCACATCTGACATGGTCTGGTCACATAACAGGTAGTCAACACGTAATGCTTTGTTAAAACCTCCCGCTGGGTTCTGGCTTCTGACTCCCCGCCCGCGATACGTGCTCTTCCTGCTAAACCAGACTGACACTTTCTGTCTTCATCCTTCTGACCCCTCAGCAGATCTGACCCTGTTGGCCACTCCTTCTCTGAAGCACTTTTTCCTCCTTGGCTTCAAGGACACTAAAGTTTCTAGGGTTTCCTCCTATTCCTTCTGCTCCAGCTCTTTCTCCTTGGTGCTCTCTCTCTCTCTCTGTCTCTTAAATGTTGGTGCTCCCAGGGTTCTCCCGGGGGCCCGCACCTCTTCTCAGTCTTCACTCCAACTCAGAAGTCCCGCCCCCACCCACAACTTCCATTACTCTGCCGGGGTGGGGGGTGGGGTCTCAGGTCCATCTCTCCAGATTTCTCAGGCTTCTCAAGCAACAGACCCACACATCTCCATCCGAGCACCTCCCCGTTTCCAAAACTGAGCTCACCACCTACTAGGCTACTTGGGTTCCTACAGAGCTGGCCCTCCCCTTGGGTTCCCTTCAAATGAATGCATCCAGGGTCCCCACCCAAAAGCCTGAAGACCTCCCTGGATGCCTTTTCACCATCACACCCACAGGATTTCTTGGTCCTATCCATATGCCTTCCTTAGTTTCTCTTGAATCTGACCAGGTTTCACCAGCCCTGTTGCCATGCTGTGGGTCAGGTCCCTAGCGGGTTTCTTATCCCCAAGCCCTCCTTGCCTCCATGCTCGAGTCAGATCACAAAAATCTTCAGTTCCTATAAGAGCATCCAAGGGTATTATGCTAAGTGAAATAAGTCAGAGAAAGACAAATACTGTATGTTATCGCTTACATATGGAGCCTAAAAAATAAAACAGACTGGTGAATATAACAAAAAAGAAACAGACTCACAGATATAGAGAACAAACTAGTGGTGACCAGTGGGGAGAGGGAAAGGGGAGGGGGCAAGACGGGGGAGGGGATTAAGAGGTACAAGCGATCATGTATAAAATAAGCTACAAGGATGTATTGTGCAACACAGGGAACATAGCCAATGTTTTATAAGAATTATAAATGGAGTATAACCTTTAAAAATTGTGAATCGATATACTGGACACCTATAACTTACATAATATTGTACATCAACTATACTACAATAAAAAAATAAAGTTTTTAAAAAAAAGGGTCTCCAAGCTGCTTCAGGGCTGCACCCTGCTTGTAGACCGCGGCTCCAGAAACCTGGCGCTGCGGGCCTGTAACGGTGTCTGGCACGTGGGTAGACAGCATCCGATAACTACTCGTGCAACCAGTGAACAAACACAAAGGCCACTCGCGATCTGACCTTGCTCATCCGTCCGCTCTCAGATCTCTACACTTCCCCTTGCACGGTGTTTCATGAGGCATCAACTATTTGCAGTTTTCTGGATATGCCGTGCTCTCTTTCAGCTAAAGGCCTTGGCCCAAGCTCCTCCCTCTGCACAGAATCACCTTCACCCCTGTCCCCAACCCACTCACCGGTGAACTCACAGTCAGCTCGGGAATCACATTTCTGGGACGCGTCCCTTAAGCCTGGGTCTCCCCTGTGCCCTGCAGCGCCCCCCACCCCGGCCCCATGACGCACTCACCAGGCGGGGCTGGGGCTGCCCGGGTACCTGAGTGCCCATCTCTCCAGGCTGCCTGGGGCAGGGACGGGGCTGGTTTGTCACCAGCTTTCCTACCTCTACTCAGCACAATGCCTGACACACAGTTGAAACTCAAATATGTGAACAAACGAATGTGTTAACTACAATATCCAGCTATGTATCTGTTCGTTCATAAAATCCTCCAACTGCACGTTTAGTTTTCTGATAAAGAAACCTATTTTTTGGTAGAATCTATGTATTTAATATACGCAAAGAGGTGGCAGTAGCTCATACACGTTCATGTAATTGTGGTATTTTCTCATGAGATAGGCAAGGACTTCCACTGCTGTTTCTACTGTGTCACATGGGGCTGCCAGTAGGTACTAGATAAAGGTGACTGCTTAACTGTAGACACACGGACATAAATAGGATGCAACATGGGGCCACAGGATTAGCCTCTTAAGTGTAAAGCTGAAGCAAAGATTTTTTCCGACTCCTTTTCTCCCGTGTCCTTCAAATGTCAACTGGGATACAGAACAAGCTGTTCCCCTATGAAGTCAAATTCTGTAACAGAGGTCACCTGCTGTGAGAAGAAAATCAGAAGTTTAGAGTTAAACAATAAGAGAACCTTCTTGGAGAAGCTAAGAGAATCTTGCTAAGTGCTAAGTGACAGGTAACCAGGGAGGTAATCTCCAAATTCAGAAAGATGGGTTCTTGTAAGGCAACAAGGCTTCAAAAGAGGTGGCCATGCAGCTCAGGAAGTGCCAAGAGCACCTGGACCCTGAGCTTGTAACTGACATTCATGGCCACATGGTAAAAAAATAATCATGTTGCTCATCTAGAAATGGCTTTTCAAATTCTTCCACAAAAAAGGTGTTGAGTTCGAAACTGGTTCCCTAAAATAGCAGATTATTACATGAAATGCTGAAGGTCCCATTATTTTACCTTCAGTAAGAGGAATAGTTTCTTTACTTGCTTCATCCTGGATTAGAATAACCAATGGGACACAGGGCTGGGTAATAACTCTGTCTTGCTAGATTGTCATTTAATCTCTTTGACAACAGACTATTCTGTCTACAGCTTCAGTGATCCCTTGACACCTTTTATGATATGAAGCAAACTCACTATATTATTGCTGCAAAAGAAATACAGCTTAAAACTCTTTCCCAAACCCCAGGTCTTCAAAAATTTGTGTTTTGGGACACGCGGAAGATTCAGAAGTCCACGCGTAGGCAAAGCTACCTGTGGGAACAGCTTCTAATGACCTGGATAATCAGCATCTTTGGATTTCCATCCTCTAAGTCTGGGTTCCTGTAATTTTCCACTCTGATTGTTCTGTTCGTCTGTATTTTAAAAAGTGGTTTGGGTTAAATTAGATTGTTGGTCTTCCCGGTAGTTTTCCAGCCATGTTTTATTTTCTCAAGGATCTATATCCCTCTAAAGGAGACACCCTCACTCTGTCTAGCTGGAGCTCTGGCCAAGAACTTGACACCCACACATGAGGCTGTGGTTTAAAGGGAGTGGCAGTAAAATGAACCCTGGGCTCTCTGGTCCAGAGTCATTGCTCTGTTCAGTACTGTCCATATTTAGTGCTTCCTGAAAGCTTGGAGCCAACACAGGGCAAGTCTTAAATATAACACTGGTTTTCTCCATCACTTCTCACACCTGGAGAGGAGTTTCTATAAAGAACAGAGACAAACTACTAAACAGATACAAAGTCTGGCTAACTCAGTTTTCCCCTGCTGGTTTCTTCAATACTTCAGGGGAAACACAAATCATTTTACTTTTGAGCTCTTCAATCTAGAAATATGTTAGTTCATTCAAGGGTATATTTTACTGTCATAGGGCCCTCCTCATATCCTCTTGATCTTTTATTCAAACACAAAGCTTATTTGCCTAAATTTAACTTTCATTCAAGATGGTGGGAGGCTTGACAAGGAAGAAATAGTACTATGAAAATTCTAGCATACTTTAAAAAAACCAAAGTTTCCCATAAATTAAAGAATCCTTACTTATTCCTCACCTTGATCTCACATCTTTACTATTACGAACATTTCTGCATTTCCTACTCATTTTTAAAATACTTATAAAGTTATATGGTCCCCAAATGACGATATTTCTTAGTATCTCAAGATTACATCCATTCCACTTCAGAACCGAGTTTAAAATGCTTTTATGTTAAAAAAAGAACAAAACAAAAAAACAACCAGCACAACAACTCCATAAACAACAGTCTGGAATAGATTAACTCTGGGATCTGGGGAGTCTAACTTTTTATGCTTTCTCTCTGCCCACACACTTACATACCCTACATACTCTCTCTGTAATTAGTAATAGATTTTTTTCCTGATTAGCACCTATAATTCGGCTGTAGATCTCCAAGCAAGCAGCTCAGAAGCTCCATTCCTTTTCTGACTCAGACTTGTATTGAGCCAGATTGGCCCTGTCTGGGGCGGAGCAGAAGGACAGCCAGACTCAGGAGGGAGGGCGGCTGAGTAACTGGGTAACTTGCTGGGGCTGGGCATGCACTGGGGGGCTGGAGGAGCTGGACTGGACTGTCCTCAGCTGAGCATGCTGACCCAACCTGCTCCCTCCAGCATGAAAACTCTCAGCTTGGAGAAAAAAAAATGCTGCAACATTCCATAATGTCATCTATGAACTTCTATTGACATTTATAAACACATTTTTTCCTCAGGGAAGAAAAAGAGAATGCCTATTTGCATTTGGAGCTTATGAAACCCAATGACCACGGTACTAATGACAACAGAGCTATCTTGGTGGCTAACGTTTACTGAGTGCTTGCACTGTGACAGACACTGTTCTAAGATCTTTAATTCTCCTGACAACCCTGTGGGGGACATACTATCATCTCCTAGCATACTCGTGAGAAAGACTGGTACACGGAGAGGCTAAGGCACTTGTCCAGGCTGACACAGAGCTGGGAGAAGAATCCAGAACATGCTGACCTTTGGGCTTACGATCCTAACCATTCACTCTATTATCCTGAACCAAGCCCTCCTTCCACTTTGAATTTGATATCGCAGCTGGTGCCAAATGCTTACTTTAGACAGAGAGGATTAGCTGATCAGAACAAAGAGAACTTTTGGATAAAGTCTATTTCTTATGGAAAATTCCAAAGACCCTGAAGCAAAGATTATTTTTTAAACAGTCACGGGTAGCAAGCCCTACAAGTGTAAATGTGGAGGATGAACAGAGGGAGACTGAAGTCATCATGCATCTGAGCCGTGCCAAGAAAAGGAGGATGAAAGACATCAGGTCACTAACACTCTGTCATCAGCACCGCACAGCATGGTGAAGGGTACAAACAAAACCTGGGAACGCAGCACCACGTGGGCCGTCCATAAGCTTACGCGCCACCCTCACCATGCCTGGGGTGGGAGAGAGGCTAAGGGTTCTCTACAGTGGCCTTCTAAAGATGTGGACAAGAATGCTTATGAGCTTCTCTAACACGTGGGATAAAATATCATCTCAGAATCTTTAACTCGTCCAAAATTTTTACTCGCTTCTCAGCTGCAGGATTCATTTATTTCTGCATCATGGGGCTCAGCTATGACTCACTGCTGGTATTTATATGACCGGCACACGCCAAGTATTGTGAAAGATTTCTAAGGGTCTGGGGCTTTTGATCTGATTGCTTTTAGGAGGCGAGGGAGAGAGAGTCAAAGTTAGTCATTAAACAGGTTAGTCCACCCAGCCCATACATGTTCTATACCCGAGTCCTACACACACGTGCACACATGCACAGACACGTACACACGCCGAAAGGAACTCCCAAATTCAAATAGACAATATTTAATGTGATAAAGCTTCAGTGTTTGCTCTGCTGTGTGCAAGCAGCTTTGTCAAGACCTCCCCAGACCCCCACTGCTATTATTGGTTTATATTATTTTACCTGATTCATGAGATTCTAGATAAAGTCAAATCATCTCACTGAACAAACTGTTTAGAACACAATTCAAGAAAGGGCAAAGAGTGTCATGGTAGCACCAATGAACCAGGAAAGAGTCAAATGGTGTCAACAGCTGTTGCAGGGATTTAAGAATTATATATTCTGAATTTATTTTGTCTGCACAACTATAACCATGCATTATGCTGAATATTTTTCAAGTGACAGGATAAATTAATAAGCTATAGAATAATGTGGGTCAAATTAAAGTGCTTTGAAAATTTCTAGACGGAAGAGAATGAATACATTTTTGTCACTATTTCATATATATAATAATGAGTTAGTTAATGCACATGCTGAGCTTCAGTCTGTAAATCTAGATTGACTCTAATTCTGGTCTTGGATCTCTGAAAATCAGAGATGCCTGAAGAGCTGTCCTGCTCCAGCCCTCTCACCCATATGAGCAAGGGGATGAAGGGGACCCAGTGAAAGGTGACATCTGGACCCTTCTCCACCTGGCCCTTGAACCTGAAGGATGCTGCAGCCACAGAAGCATATTTGTTGCTGGTGTATAATAATTAATTCAAGGAACATTTATGGATCACATGAAGAATACCAACCTCTTGCATGTGCAGTATAGGGGAATCTTGGATGTGCCTTATCTAGCAATGCTTCATTATCTCATTGGTTTTATCTAGCAATGCTATAGCAACAGGGAAAGTACAGAAAACTCTCATTTTGTAGAAAAGGAACCAAGGCTCAAAGAGACTCTGTGACTTGCCTAATATTGGTTAATATATGGTGTAGCCCAAACCAGAAGCCAGGGAGGCCATTAGCCTGGGGCTCTTTCGTCCTTCAACACTAGACTGAGGATGGTGGGTGGATGTTGGAGGGTAGGCAGGATAAACAGTTCCCCACTATTAACAGAGAGGGGAAGGGGGGTGTGTCCTCATACAGAAATGTCTTTACTCATCCAGATGGTTAAGTATTAGAAATAATTATTACTAAAGAAAATTATTACCTTTATCTAATGGCAATTTAGTTTGGGGATTTGATGAGCATTTCTAAGAAGATGTATTAGGTTAAGTTAAAACTTCCTGGGCTTATATCCAGAAGGAATCCTACTTCAAAAAGACACCTGCACCCCAGTGTTCATAGCAGCACTATTTACAATAGCCTAGACATGGGAACAGCCTAAATGTTCATCAACAGATGACTGGATAAAGAAGATGTGGTATATCTATACAATGGAATACTACTCAGCCATAAAAATGACAACATAACGCCATTTGCAGCAACATGGGTGTCCCTGGAGACTGTCATTCTAAGTGAAGTAAGTCAGAAAGATAAAGAAAAATACGATATGAGATCGCTCAGATGTGGAATCTAAAAAAAAACAAGAACATAAATACAAAACAGAAACAGTCTCATAGACATAGAATACAAACTTGTGGTTGCCAAGGGGGTGGGAGGTGGGGGGAAGGGATAGACTGGGAGTTCAAAATTTGTAGATACTGACAGGCATATGCAGAATAGATAAACAAGATTATACTGTATACCACAGGGAAATATATACAAGATCTTGTGGTAGCTCACGGCAAAAAAAAAAAAAAAAAAAAGTGACAATGAATATATGTATGTTCGTGTATGGCTGAAAAATTGTGCTGTATACTGGAATTTGCCACAACATTGTAAAATGACTATAACTCAATAAAAAAAAGGTTAAAAAAAACTTCCTTGAGGCTTTTTCTCTTTGAAAGAAGTCAAAAGCAGGCTCCTGGCCCCAGTGATGCTTTCATAGGTGGCAGTGTGCAGCCTGGTCAGCCTCTATCCTGCACTTTGGGCAAAGAAGTCCTACAGGATGAGCAGCTGGGAAAGCTCGCTGGACCGAAGCTTCCAGGGATCCCCGTGAGCATCTAGGAAGGGCATCCCTTAAAGTACTACAGCCCCATTCAAGACCCTAATGATTCCAAATAGGAAGATCAGTGATGCTGCCCCACTGACAGCAGGACAGCAGCTTGGGTACCACCTGGTCTCCAGATGGTCTGATGGTCGTGCTCAGTGCTCTTTCAGTGCCTCTAGGATAGTGGACGGCGGACGTATGTCTCCTGGTACAAACTAAGAATGGACAGTGAAGCCTCCCCAAAATACCCACCGCCACATGGGGTTATTTAAGCCTTTGTAAGTCCTGTGACATTTCCATCCAGACTCGAGACTCCAAAGGAAAAAGGACCGATGTGCAGTACAAGCACTGAATCTTACCCGTTGACACTGACATTATTTTAAAGCATCCTAGAGGAAAATATTAATATAAATTGCTAAAAGAATAACTCTCTAATAAAACTCCTTAACATACGTCTGTTATTTAAAAGTAATTTGTTAAAGGGGAGGGTATAGCTCGATTGTTAGATTGTGTGCTTAGCACGCACAAGGTCCTGGGTTTAATCCCCAGTACCTCCCTTAAATAAACAAACAAACAAACAAACAAACAAATAAATAAACCTAATTACAACCCCCCCCCAAAAAAGAAAAAAAAGTAATGTGTTGAGAAAAAAAGAAAAGCCATTTTTCTTTCTTTGTTTCTAATGGCTTCCGTGTCTTATTAGACTAATAAATGCATTGAACCAATGTTAGACTAATAAACTGCCTCTCTCCCATGCTATAAGAAAGAGAATTATAAAATTCTTGGGAATAAACTCAACAAGGAAAATAGTTCCTAAATGCAGAAAATCACAGAATTTTCCTGAAGTTCATGAAATAAGACCGAAATAAAAAGGCAAGCTATGTTCCTTCTGGACAAGACATTGTTGAGAACATAGCAGAGAGCTTTCTGAACTCATCAGTAAGTTTAATGGGGTTTCAGTAAAAATGCCAGCAATCTGGGTGTTCATTTGGGCCTGAGTAAAATGATTTTCAGCTTTGTATGGGAGGACAACCAAGAAAACGTGATAAAGAAATCTAGTGGGGGAGGGGTATAGCTCCATGGTAGAGCACATGCTTAGCATGCATGAGGTCCTGGGTTCAATTCCCACTACCTCCGTTAAAAATTAAAAAAAAAATTATGCTGTACATCAGAAATGGACACAACATTGTAAACTGGCTATACTTCAATTTTTTTTTAAAAGAAGTCTTGTGAAGGGGACCTTTGTTTACCAGGTATGAAAGTCACGAAGAGCAGGTGATTCACAGAAGAAGTACTATGGAGCATACACATGTGAAAAGATGCTAGACTGTGAGACTGGGGAGTCAGGGAAGTAAAACTAGAAACAAGGAGACTGTCGTCAGATTAAAAACACTAACAGGGTGGATAAAATCCAGTGCTGGTGAGATCGGCACAAAAAGAAATTTTGTACCATACTGGCTGGAGTGTAAACTGCTATAGTCTTGTGGCAAAGGAACATGTCAAAAGGTATTAAAATTTAAAGTGTACGGACTCCCTGATCCAATAATCTGCATTTAGAATTTATCCAAACAAAATAAAGCACTTCTGCATAATACCATGTAAACAAAGGCATTCATTAAAGCATTCTTTGCAATGGCAGACACAGGACAACATTCTGTCTATCTGCCAATACGGGACAGGCTAAATTATGATGGTTCTTATTTGGTGCATATATGGTACCTGCGCACCGGGGAATGCTGACCAGCAATCACAGAGCATGAGGTGCCACTGAACATACCGAACCAGAAAGAAGCCCACGATATGGTATGTTCTCACTCCATTAAAATTTTTCTTTTTTTAAAAAAGACCCTAAAAATGTGTAAATACATTGGTCTGAGCAGAAAGTTGGAGAGTGACATATACCAACTTAACACTGGTGATTTTAGGAGGGGTGGGATGACAGAGGGTAGGAAGAGGAAAATTACTAACTTTACACACGTATCTGTATAGTTTTACTGATGACAAAGAACCTAGGTTACCCTGAGATAAACAAGATTATACTGTGTAGCACAGGGATATATATACAAGATCTTGTGGTAGCTCAGGGTGAAAAAGAATGTGACAATGAATATATGTATGTTCATGTATAACTGAAAAATTGTGCTCTACACTGGAAATTGACACAACATTGTAAACTGACTATAACTCAATAAAATATATATATATATATAAATAAAATGAAAAAGGAAAGCAACTTCACCGATGCACACAAAATAAATGAAATGTCTAATTCTCAGGGGGCAAAGCCAGAGAACCACCCCACAAAGCGAAGTTTGATGGGTTGCTGGTGTGCTTTTTGTGATCACCCGAGATGACACCTCTTAGAAGGAATTCTGCTCATCGCACTTGAAAAGCACCCTGATTTCTGACAGTTTTAAACACAAGGCTGAATTCTGGAAGCTGCATGCTGTCCAAAAGACAGCTGCAAGTCTCCAAAACCGAGAACTCTGGGCATAAGAAAAGAGGAATATTCTCTTGTTTAACTCACCCTCCTGCTGCCGCTTATTTAAAGCCATTTGTGGCCTACTTCTACCTTTTTTGTCTTTAGCACCTCAGTCATGATGCATTTACAAATAGGTAACAACAACTGTAACACAGTCTGACTACAGCATAAAGGTATTTAACCCAGTCTGAAGGGACAGAGTCGGCTTCTTGGAGTCCTGTGAACTTCACAGGACCATCCATGCTCCCTTTGGTAAGACTCCAAGCTCTGAATTTTCTCTCTGTGCTAGCTCTGAATTCCAGCTGAAAAGCCAGTGCCTGCCCATCCTCTGAGATCACGGGCAAGTCTTTCTCTCCCAGGAACCCCTGACTGACCAGTCTCAGCCACGAGACGGCTCCTGTCATGGGTATTACTGCTGTTATTTATTTATTCATGAAACGAGTTCATTCATTCACATGTACTCAGTGAGTACGGAATATCAGCCTGGCACCGTGCTCTTTTCTGATCACTAAACACGATATGATGTTCAAACAGGTTGTTAAGCTTCTTTGACCACCATGTCATGCACAGCGATCAATAAAATCCCAGGGCCAGGCAAAGACGCTGTGCACTCACGAAGTGTCTCTGAATATTTCTTTATATCCCCCACAAACCTGAGAATTAGGGGCGTATCTGACAGACTGTTCTGAGGATTAGGGCAGTTTTGTATGACGAAGAAGAGGACAGACTCAAGTTGCTGAAGATGGAGAAAGCAGTGGGGGTGGGGAGACAACGCAGGGACGGAAGATTGTCGCTGTGTGTGGTCAGCCAGTGCCTATGGCTGTTCTCTTGCTCCCTGTGCATCCCCTGCAGGACCAGTCCCTGCCTCACCTACACCCCACTCTCCTGACTGACCTTCCTACCTGCCTGCCCCAGGTCCCAGCTAGTGACTGTTCTTATCAAAGGGGCGGCGATGGGTGGGCCCCTCTGCTGGTTTCTCTGGTAACCAATGAGCCAACCTGACCTCAATGCCCCCTATAACTGCTAACCACCCCCTGCCCCCGGGAGCGAAGATGCCCACTGTGTCCTGCCCACCGTCCACCGCACGTGGTGGGGTGTGTCTCCAGGACCTTGCTTCAGACATGGAAGCTCCCCCATCCATGAAGCCACTGATGTCTCTGTCACTGACTCCGGGCTCTTCCTTTGATCCTGAAGCTGGGTGAGTCCAGGCCTTGTAGGCCCGTGGGGTGCAGCCCACACAGGGCTGTAATCAGTGCTGAGATGTGAACACAGCAGCACAGCCCCACAAGTCAAGTTGTTCACAGGAGGATAATTCTAACCAATCAAAATGAAAGGAAAGGGAATTTTAGAACAAAAATACATGAGCCCTAAGCAGCTGTGCAAAAAGAAAAGAAATGTATAAGAAAAAGGTATACTCTTTGGGTATAACTACATCTAAACTCATTTGGCATTACCGACAACAGCATTTATGTAAGAATTTAAGAATCATTCCATCCTCAGCCTTAGAATTGTTCTACCGAGTCTCACTCTTGAGCTTCCTGATGGCTTAAATGCATGTTTTTGAAACCAAATTCGATGTCCTCACTATACATTTAGGTCCACTTCAATTACTCTAAACTCACATTGTGCTTTTGGAGTTGTGGTGACAAAAACCCTAAGCTTCTTTGCTAGAAATTTTTTGAAGTGTTCAGGATTTTGGCTTGATAACGTCTCCTTAACACTTAGAAATAAACCAAAGTAAACATTTCTTCCTGTTTTACTGAGAGTAAAAGGCTATTTCCCAAGGCTATTTGTTAAGTTTCTAAATGGCAAAGTGCAAATTTTAAAAAATTGTACTTTAAGGATAAAACCAAGGATGTTTCTTGACTTTGAGCAGCAAATAGATTTCCTCATTGCCTAAAATAACTCTGACAGTATATTTAAATCTGTTTTAAAGAAGGCTTTACAATGCCTTTCAGCTGCTCAATATAGAATGTGCTGTTTCTCCACAAGTTAAAATGCATGAAGAACTTTCCCCTTGGTCTTCCTAAAAGACCATTTCTACAGAACGAAAGATCCTTCTCTATAATTACTTACTGCTATGTGAAGATGAAAGTATACTAAACGATAAAATATGACATAAACTATTACATCAGCTAATTTCTAACCCTCTCAAACACGTATGAACCCAAGACTAGTCCGATACAACTGCCCCAAATGTTTTCCTGGCTGATACAAAAACTGAAGAATTCAAAGAGAAAAACACTGATCAGGGGAAAACAGGAAGTCCCAACTTTGAAAAACACTCAATCCACCTTCTCTGCAAACCACAAAAAGATCAGACAAACTAAAGATGTGTTGACATTGGCTGTAGATCTTGAAAGGGGATAGAACCTTAAAATACAACCGAAGTAACACTCAAATTTCCTTTTTGCTGGTTCTTTTCCTTTTCTTTCTTTTTGGAAAATATATTTTAAAGTAGAAATCTAAAATTACGTTCATATTCATCCCTGCATAGATTAGCAGCGTTGTATGAAGCTCTGACTGTTTTCAAGTACTTTCCTAAGCGTGTACAGCCGTCCGTGATGGCCATCTTCTCATGAGTCCTCACACTTCGCTCACTCCTTCTGAAAACCCAGCAAGGTAGGGAGTCTTGGCTCTTGTGAAGGGTAGAGAGACTGAGACTCATAGGGGAAAATAATTCACCTAAAATCATAAAGCGATTAGTGGCAGAAGTGGGACTTTGGCCTCTAAATCCAGCAGAGTAAGCTGAGAAGCATGCAGACCATCAGTTTAGATCTGAGCTTCCCCATGTACTGCTGTGTTCTCTTGGGCACATGACTTCACCTCCCCGAGACTCAGTATGCTTAGTGAAATAGGAATGCTCACCCAGTTTGGTCTCCTATAGGACAGAGTTTAGGATTAGCTGAGCTGACAATCATGAAAGTGCTTAGCATCAAAGGAGGCAAATCACCAACCCTTTCTTCCTCCCCCAAATAAGAACCCTGGAGGTACGACGATGTGGACACCTGCCCTGACCTAAAGCAGAAGCCCCAGAACATCAGGGACCTCCAAGGCCCCTCAGGACCTCAGGATGCAATTCTGATTCAGGGCAGATTAAAAATTAGTCTTGAAGACCCGTGACAGGTCTAAAATCTTCTGTAATTTACATGCTTTTTAGAATAGCCACAGCCTGTGGAGAGAGTTAAGCTCAAAATTATATCCTGACGCCCTGGGTGACATTCACGCGGCCCTAAGTGTGGTCTCATGGGGTTGGAGAAGGGACCCTATTTCTGGAGGAATGGATGGTCTCTGTCCTCCAGAAGTGACTGTTGACTCAACCTGCCTGAAATTTAAGGCTCTCCTGTCAGCAGGGAGGTACCGGGTAGCGAGGTCACTGTGCTAGTTGTTTTTAAAAATGCCAAGATAAAGATTCAATGAAGTTCCCAAAGCGCCTTCTATATCAGGTCTCTGAGCTACTAGCCGGCTCTTCAAGCTTTAATAACCTCTTCCTGCTGCTCATTTTT
This sequence comes from Camelus bactrianus, assembly GCF_048773025.1. NCBI lineage: Eukaryota > Metazoa > Chordata > Mammalia > Artiodactyla > Camelidae > Camelus > Camelus bactrianus. The sequence goes on from NC_133541.1 coordinate 12,339,029, forward strand.
TTTTTTTTAAATAAACATGGTTCCCTTGCTTTAAAAAACGAATGGGAATTGGTTTTGAAGAAATTCAGCATGCAGTCAAAAGCAGTAGTAGCTAAGCAGAATCAAGCTGCCTTCTCACTATTCAATACGTATCATTAATCTGACAGCATTAGAAGGAAATGTGCACAGTGTGTAATGCAGCACCGGTTTTACATGTTCAAAAGCAGCTTTCAGTGAGCGATCATTAAGTCAAACATCTACCCAGGCATCTATCTCGGGACCCTCCCAACTCTTTTTTTTTTTAAACATTTTTTTATTGAGTTATAGTCATTTTACAATGTTGTGTCAAATTCCAGTGTAGAGCACAATTTTTCAGTTATACATGAACATACATATATTCATTGTCACAATTTTTTTCACTGTGAGCTAGCACAAGATCTTGTATATATTTCCCTGTGCTGTACAGTTTAATCTTATTTATCTATTCTGCATTTTGAAATCCCAGTCTGTCACTTCCCACCCTCCGCCCCCTTGGCAACCACATGTTTGTATTCTATGTCTGTGAGTCTGTTTCTATTTTGTATTTATGTTTATTATTATTATTATTATTTTAGATTCCATATATGAGCTATCTCATATGGTATTTTTCTTTCTCTTTCTGGCTTACTTCACTTAGAATGACATTCTCCAGGGACATCCATGCTGCTGCAAATGGTGTTATGTTGTCATTTTTATGGCTGAATAGTATTCCATTGTATAGATATACCACATCTTCTTTATCCAGTCATCTGTTGATGGACATTTAGGCTGTTTCCATGTCTAGGCTATTGTAAACAGTGCTGCTATGAACATTGGGGAGCAGGTGTAATTTTGAAGTAGGGTTCCTTCTGGATATATGCCCAGGAGTGGGATTCTTGGGTCATATGGTAAGTCTATTCCTAGTCTTTTGAAGAATCTCCATACTGTTTTCCACAGTGGCTGTACCAAACTGCATTCCCACCAGCAGCGTAGGAGAGGACCCTCCCAACTCTTGACTGACACTCCTGTAAATCTCTGCCATGCAGCTGCCATGTGGACCGGGGCTGGCTGATAATCCTTTGATGAGGAAGGCTGGGTCAGTAGCTCTTACGTGCCCAGTGCCAAGAGCATATGTACAAAAGAGATTGAATATGAGGCCCATGCCTTCAAGGAGGCTACACTGAGAATGTGCAACCAGTAAAGAGTGATTAAAATGCTAAAGATTAGAAGTGAGACCGCCTTGAACAGTGACAGCCACTGTGTGTGCTGGAAAAGCTAGGAAGGGCCCTGGGCTGGCAGGGAGGAGGGTAGAGGGCTTTAGGTGGGGGGCAGAGCCTACCTTCTCGGTGAGCCCAGAGAAGAGGCTGGGCGTGGGGCAGTGGAGAGAAATTAAGTCAGGTGGGGTCAGGGGACCCCAGGCAGGGGAGTTAAGATTGGATCTGACTGGCAATAGGAAAAACTGAGAGCTTGTGAGTGTAGAGCTTATGAAGCCTGATCTGGTAGGAAGGGGCATAATAGACGACAAATGGGAAGGAATGAGCCAAAAAAAACCACCTCTCCAAGGACCAGGTATTCAGTCCAGGATCCAGGGCACTGGTGCTGGGAAAAGATGGGGGCCAACATTTATTTTGATGCAAGAAGTGATATCTGCTTCTCATCTTCCTTGGGCATCCCCATCCTGAGTCAGCCTCCCTGAGGGCAGGGCCAGGTTGTCAATCAACACTGGTGAAAGGAAAGAACTATGTCAGGGTTTCTAGGTGAGTTGCAGCAGGGGTGTCACTGCCTGGAACCGGGTGCCCGAGAACACAAGCTGAAAACTCCACCTGGGACTATCATTCTCCAAGATAAGAAGAGAAGTACAGTACTTAGTTACAACAAAGCCTAAATAAAAAGTGGATGTTCTAACCAAGTTTAAAGAGGGTATAATCTTTAGGGAAGGATGTTTGACCAGAGCCAGCAGAGCCAGCAGAGCCAGCAGAGCCAGGCAGCCTTGACCCTGACATCTAAGGACCCTGAACTTGGAAAAATGCCTACAAGATGCTGTGAGTTGCTGCAGCCACACACAGATCCCACTCTGTGTGCAGTGACTGCCCGTGGGACCCCATTTATCTCTGGACCCGGCCTGGCCACAGATCTCACCTCTGAGCTCCCCTCACCTCGGTGGCTTTGCTCAACAGTTCACAGGCATTTCCCCCAACCCCCAAGGGGTGGTGTATGCACAGAGCTGGCAGCGTGGTGAGGACTGCAGGGATCAGGGCTGGTGAGAGCACCCGACATCCAGCAGCACTGTTCGCTGAAGGGACACAGGCTAAGTGGTCTGAGATGCACAGGGCATGAAGGGGCAGAATAAACGGGCCAATCTGATCCCAAGGGAGTTTGCCCTGGACGTTTGCAGCTGATGCCCAGTGGCCCAGCTAGCCAGGTGACCTCAGGAGAGCAGCAAGCAAGGCCCCAGCTGGAGCAGTTTCCTGCCCCATTTGCTCTCTGGCGTTTGGGGTGGGGGGGTGGGCACAGTAAGTTCTCTGCCTCTTCATTTGCCATCATTGCTTTTCTTTGTTGCTGACTGTTGAGCGATGAATGGGGTGACCACCCACTGGGGGAAAAATGTGTTTCTCTAAGTGGAAGAAGTCATGCTAACCAAATGTGTCTGCAAAGCAAATGTGTTTGCTAAGCTAACACGTATCTGATGGCAAACTTCTGTTGGGATAAACGGAAATATCGCTGGGATCTGTTTACACGGGCGAGAACCAAATCCCACAGGCTGTAGATGGAGTCGAGCTTTATCTATTCTCTCAAGCAAAGGAGAACATGGTGTGTGCACTCTGTTTTGGGCACGAAGGCACGGTCGGGAAGCCTGCTGTGAACACCAGCTGTTCCAAGGCAACAGAACTCATTTTCAAAGGACATGGATTTTCGCCACAGTGGAGGCCTGGAAAAAGCTGAATGACTCCAGCTGGAAGTGTATCGGGCAGTTTCATGTGCACCCAGCCCTGACTCTGCAGCTATGGGAAGACAAGAGAGGAGGGAGGGGGGCTGCAGAGAGAAGCCCCGGGCGTGACCTGAAGGCAGCTGGCGCAGCACCAGAGCTTTGGGGATGCTCCAATTAAATGCCTTTTTTTCTCTCTCTCTCCTTTCTTCATTGTCACCCCAATTATTAATAGTTCTTCCACAGAAAATCCTTTCGCTTGCTGTTAGATCGGTTTAGAGAGAAATCTTCCCCGGTTGACTAACCACTGTAATTTGCAAATAAGCTGTGGTTAAAAGCTGACCCCCATAGACAGATCACTTCTTAAGGCGCAGTTGGATTGTTTTTCCCATGGAGGTGATAGACATAATATGCAAATAACAGAGCTTGCTACAAATCATACAGTAAGCTTGCTTCTTAACGGACATGGCCTTAAGATTGGTACACCGAGGTTTGGGATGGAGCGATCTTCTTATCTTGGAACAGGGTTGAGGTTGCATTTAGCACTATCTTGTCCTAAAACTTTGAAGAAATAGGTATGGTGCTTGCTTCAGCGTAACATGAGGCGGTGGAAATAGACAATTCTTCCTGTGCTTTGGGAGGTCTGCTCTTGTGTTTTCCTTTGCTGTGCCGTACGTTTTCAGAGGTAATGGAACTAGAAAGCGGTGCACAGAAACGATGTGCTACTCTCTGCTGCTTGGCTGAGGGACCTCAAATGCCTGGACCCAGGTGTGGTCCACAGCTGGTCACTCATCACACACTGCTGCAAGCAGCGGCTCTTTCTTGAAGCTGGATTTTTTACGTTCACGCACAGAAACATTTACCATTTTCTCTGCGGCGTGCCGATGGCAACGCAAAATTTGGTTGTTGCTCTGGAGCCCCTACCGCCAAACAACAAAATGCAGTCTGCAAGAAGAGGGTGGAAAAAACTGACTTCCAATGACAGAAAAGTCCGATCAGGACCTACTAAGCACCCTTGTTTGCCATTTGAACAGGCAGCATTTTTTGCATTTGGTGGGGAAAAGGATGCAGCTTTTCTTCTAAATTAGAGAATCCTCTGAACAATATGTGGTTCTGAAACTCACTGTGAGTGAAAATAAGTCCAAAATCAATGTGAAACTGACTAACGAGATATGGAAAAATGAAGAAGGAAAATTTTGGATTCCTTAAGCAAACCCTTGCCCTTTTCAAATGAGAACTGTACAGGACATATTGCAAAGGCAGATTGTAGCACAAAATACATAAAAGCAAATATCTTGAGATGAGCTCAGAGACTGAAAGGCTGGTTAATTAGTCCTTTTGCAATGTAAAACCTTATTAAGTGTTCTGTTCCTTGGTATAATTAAAATTATATTGGACACATTTTCTTTTCAGATTGTCAGAGCGGATTACAGCTGAAAAAAAATTTTTCATGTGATATTTTTACCAAGAAATTTATATCTGTGCCTTTTGAGTATCATTTGATGCATGTATCTTAGGTTTAACAGAATCACTGGACTAAAAGGTTTCTTTTTTTTACCAGGTGGTTCATTTACCTCCTGTCTTTACATAGGACACATTAGATGCCTTCTTTAGCTCTGGAGTCTTTAAATTCTCTAGGTCCCTCCTGAAAACAAATTCCATTGCTTCTGCTCTGTTCTTAATGCCTAGCATTCCTCTGAAACAGCCTTGGTTTGGAAACTGACAAGCATGTACAGTGTTTCTGAAAGTGTGTTCCAGGAACACTGTTTCCTGTTGCTTCTGCTCTGTTCTTAATGCCTAACATCCCTCTGAAACAGCCTGGGTTTGGAAACTGACAAGCGTGTACAGTGTTTCTGAAAGTGTGTTCCAGGAACACTGTTTCCTGGATGTTAATAAGTGCTATATATAAAAATAAAGCGAAAGGCAGGCGAACAACTTTAGGATTCAAAGTTAAACATCTCTCTCTTTCTTTTTTAAGAACTTCTCAAAGCCTTTATATGCCAATGTGTGTTTTAAATCTCCAAGGGGACAATGGTATTTAGGGTTTCCCAAATGTTTTGCCCACTAAATCCTGCTTTGGGGGCACATGTCACACTGCTGACTTTCCTAAAGAAGATACACTCTTGGGAGGTGGGCACACAGAGCTGAGGCAATGAGCACTGGGCACAGGAGAATAAAGACCCATTAGCAGTGCTCACGGATGGTTCTCACAGGGTGACACTGTTAGGAGCCGCAGGCTCACAGGGATCTAGTAACTGCCCCGGCATAGCTGGCTTTGGGATACTGGAGATGTCACCGGTCACCTTGCATGATTCAGATGGCCACGGAGTTTCTCTAACTGTGTGATTCTCAGTATCTGTGTGTGATAGCCTGAGGCAGCTGGAGATTCTCCAGGACTCTTCTGAAAGTTAATTTAGCCTTTCTTGCTTTAGGTATTAATTCTGAGGTCTCTAGTTTGCATAGAATTTCTCAGTTTCCTTTCTTAATTATCTTGTTGGTATCTGCAGACCAAATCTATAGACTTCTTTGCTGTGTTAGATAGTAACTCACACTGACTCACTGACATATGTTATCAAAGCTGCACGTATAACAACTTTGTAGATGGTTCTATCCCAGTGCAAAAATATTCACCTTACCTTCCCACACGGAAAGTTAAGAGCACACTGTCACTGGATAACACACGCTGCTGGCTGTTTACCCAGGTACACTGGGCTCTCTGCCTAACCAGACATCAGTCAACAGGTGGTTTTGACAATCTCACTCCAACAGCCTGTGCTTCTAGCCATTTTGATTAGTACCTGAGCTAGACGTTTTGAGAAGGTATGTATACATACATAAAGTTAGTAGGTAGTTTCTGCTTTGTTCTCAATCTAGGTGGGGAGATAAGGTAAATTTATAAAACTTGTACAAGTAGACATAGTTATATGCGGCTTGGGGGCAATTTTGTAACCACAATTTTCAATTTTGCCACTTCAATACATTTGTGTCAAAACCACTAGGTACAAGTTGCCTAATTCAATAGTTGTTGAATAAAATAAAACCATTAATCAGTGAAAGAGAATTGCCCCCTCCCCCCCATAGCACCTCTCTCTGCTTACTACCTGCCCTCCTCCCCCTAAAAAAACCCAACAAAACTCTACACATCCCATCAAAAAAAAATTGGGAGGGGAGAAACAATCTATGTATGCCTATATCTTGAACACGGTTAAAACAAGGGACTCCAATGTTTTAAATGGAATGTTATCACAATTTTAATAATTGCCATCTAGTAACTATCTTGGAGTCCAACAGAACCCTCCCTTTATGGCAGTATCTGATGAGCGCGTGGTATTTGACCATCACGAACTGGGAACCCTTTTCTCAGGAAGCCAGGGGAGCGAGTGCTGGCTGTGCCGTGGCAGGAGGTCAACCTCCCGTGACGAGGGCAGGGACGACTCTGCAGAGCGCCAGGAGCGAGAGGGAGAGTTCCTGTGTGTGCTGTTCTTGGAGGCCCTTCTAATGGGAATGGGCCCTAGCTGCTCTTGCATCAGATGTGATCCATCTTCCGGACAGTTTTAACCGTCCTCTTGTGACCTCTTGTAAGTATAAAAAGGAAATGTAGACAAAAGTGAATCTCTGAACTGACACCTGATTAAGTAACGAAGAAGAAAGGGAGCTGGCCGGCAGCACCTTTGCACTGCGGAATTCTTCACTTTAGGAAGCCCATGTTATGTTAGCTATAACATCACAATATAGGTTGCCATGAATTGAGAAAATATAGTTCTCCTTTAAAAATCTCATCTTCTTTTTTAATTCCGCGTGATGAAAGGTTTCTGGTGCCTCTTCTTTCCCAGCCCCGCCTCAAACCGCCTACCACAGAGTCACAGCCACACCGATATCCCATCTGTGCTACTGAGTCAACACTTGGCCTTCATGAAGAAGGATTGTAAAATTTCTTGGCTGTTTAGGTACCAATTTTCCTAACCTGAACCAGTTGTGAGAAAGGTCAGCTTATTAAAATATTTTCAATTTTGGTATGTATGTCTTGACATGTGCTTTCACTAGGGTCATCCATTTAGGTTAGAAATCCCCAAAAATTGGGCACTGGGTCCCCCTACCATAAATCTACAAGCCAGCAAAGTAGCACAGGACACGGGAGTGTTTAAGTGCTTTGATGAGATGTGTGTCCATCACAACAGAGAACCCTGATTCTCTTCCCCCACAGTTTTCTATTTCTCCTTGAAATCAACTGTTCATGGGAAGAAATGATGACTTTCCATAGAGATGAAAGCCAGAAGTAGGACCTGCAGATGTTCAGTTCTTATCCTTCTGAGTTTCCCAAACTTTTCAGGCTAAGGCCAGGGACCACTTGGATGAGAGGCCTCCAAAGAAAACTCTGGACCCACAGGAAGTGGAGTGGATGACTCAACAGGACGGCTCCTTCCTCTGAGTCAGCCCGGTTGGTCTCAGTGTGACCCTGGATTGGGCACTGGGCTTCTGAAGCCAAAACAGAATTAAGATCTGAAACCAAGCTTTTGCTCACAAAGGAGCCGAAACAGGAAGTTAGGTTTTGGGTGCCAGCTGAGTGGCAGCCAGACACTGACTGTTTTAGGTCTCCAGTGGCATCACTGCCCACTGTCCTGACTCTTCCTAGGGCTGTGTCCCACCAACAGCTCCTGAATCCCACCCAAGGGAGGGAAGATGGAAGATGCAATTCTGAATTTCATGGGAGAGGAAATAACACTTATGAAAGCATGCAAATTACTAACTTTTAAGATGTAAAGTAGAATCATGATGGACATGTTTGTACCTGATAGCACTGATAAGGTTGTCCAGGATTAACTGATTGATTTTGAGTTTAAAGTACCCAAGTGACAAGACTTATGAAATTAACCGTGAATTCAGTGCCTGGCTGTTTATCCCAGGATTTTCAGGTTTCAGGAATCTCTTGCAACGCTAAGAAACTAGAGACAAGCACGTGCTTAACTTCCACTTTCTGTGCCCTCTGACGCCATTCCACGTCCTTTGCTCCATGACTTATTATTCCATGGTGGACTTCTCGTTCCTAAATTAAAAAGTCAGCCAAAGAACAAAAGATTTGGTATGAGATCAAACCTTGCAAATCACCGTCAAGTTCATTTTTTTTTTTTAACTTCTTTTACACCTAGACCCCTGGATGGTAGAGTGTATTCATAAAATTCCAGAATCAATGCTCTCATGTCCATGGTGGCAAAATGTCATTTGACAGAGAATAATGACTTCAGCGGGGGCATTGTGGGGTGAAGAAGGTAGGTGGGAAATAAATGGACTATTAAAAACAGATTAATCATGTTCCCGCAAGTACAGCTCATGATCCCTCCGGCACCAGCCCACACAGCCTCCTAAATTAGGGAACCTCTTTGCCCAGAGTGGTATGCAGCATTCCGAACACTTTGACTGTAATGAAATAGTTACTCGGCTTGCAAGAGACTCAGCTGTGCCAATGAAATAAACTCAGCCACTTCGCGACCTTCCTCACACAGAAGAAAAGGACAAGGCGGACCAAGATCTCCAGCCCAGAGACAGGGCAGGCGAAAGAGGAGAAACCCGGAGTCTGGGCGCCCGGACTCTTTCTTCTCTGATGACTCCACTGGTCACCCAGACCAGACACATTATTCTTTTCCGAATGAAGAGGCCCCCATGCACAATGGCACCAAGTCAGTGGCAGGCAGGATTGCTGGTTTCAGCTCATAAAAACCCCAGTATACTGTAGAGCCCTTTGAACTGCCTTGTGGGGGTGTGCTGTTGGAACTCACAGCTTAACAGAATTCTGATGACGTTACGCATTGTCCACAAATGCAAGTCAACAATTAACCTTGTGTGATAAGACAAGAATAAAACGAATATTGAAATGTCTATTTTCAACCCACTGAATTTTTAGTTTACTAACATTTGAACACCTGTTTCAGAGGAAACCCCTTTCCTCTGTTAATTTCCTGTTTTCTTGACCGATATGAATCTTTTTCCAAGTTAAACAATCAAATCAGCCTCGGCAACAAGGTCCTAGAGTGGGAATATCTCATCCACTTTTTCATAAAGAGTCATGCTTGATATTGTCCGTCTTATTCAATTTCTTCCACTTTTAATTCTTCAAAGTCTGAAGACCAACAGGAAATAGACATGGCACCATTGTGGCTCATTAGAATGTAGAAAATAACACATTTTTCTACTTCAATTCATGGTAGCATCATAGCCTTTACTTCCTTCTCTCTCAATATATTTCTTTTTATAAAATTCTTGATTGGATACTTTTAATCATTTGACCCTAAAGGGTAGATTTTTTTCTGTTAAGAATATTTACTTATTTATTTTTAGAAGCATTTTTTTTAAACATTTGATTTGTTTTGGTGGGGGGGAGTGATTAGGTTTATTTTTATTTATTGACTTATTTTAATGGAGGTACTGAGGATTAAACCCAGGACCTTGTGCCTGCTAAGCACGTGCTCTACACACTGAGCTATACCCTCCCCAAGAGTATTTATTTAAAAAAATAAACCAAATAGGGCACCAACAAGTTGAAAACTACCAAGGGAAAACAGATTTTTCTTTAAGGATGAATGTTTCCTCAGATTAAAATCAAAACCAAAAAGTCATTTTCTACTAAAATATCAGTAAACTGAGTAGCCAACTTTTTGGTAAATGTTTCTGATTTGGCCCTTGTTCTCAAAATAACCCCCTCCCTCTGCCCACGTTAATATACTGGCCACCTCCTTCCCCCAGAGCCCCCTTGCCGGTTGCATAAATCTCTAATGATGTTTCTTGGTCTGGCAACAAATTGTCCAGGGGCATCTCAGGTCCTCCTCACAGACAGACAGACAGACAGACAGACAGACAGACACAGACACACACACACACACACACACACACTCTCAATATATATATATGTTTTCCAGTTTTAAAACATCAAACAAGCAATTCTGGGTCTTGTAGCTGACAAGACTCTCTCATTGACCCAACAACAGTCAGACTCCTCTGAGCCATCGTCTCCACGAGGCCTCATTGACCTGGGGTCCTGTTTGCAGTCTGCCTAGTCTATTTGTAGCGAGAATCGTGCTCTGTCAGGTTAGCAGGAATCCCCACCCTTGGTGTCTCCTGTTAGTAATTTTCCATCCCTGAGCCCCTCCCTCTGCTCGTTGGCTACAAATCTCCACTTGTCCTGCTATATTCAGGGTTGCATTGATCTCTCTCCCCTAATACGATAGTGTTGAACCTTATTGCAATAGTCCTGAATAAAGTCTTCCTTACCATTTTGACAAATATCAGATTAATTTCTTCTTTAACATGAGGGACAATTAAAAGGAGAATAAAGCATATTTGCCCTCAAGCAACTGACAGTCTAGACGGGGAAAGAGACCTGTGGTACAACCAACATGAATACAGGCGGCATGAACTGAGTACCATGGGCGGTAACAGTACAGGCAAAATGCTGTCTTTGAATTTTATTCTGTGTAATCATCCTTGTCATAAGATATATGGTTGAATAGGTTCTTAGTAGCATAAGCCACTTTTCCGTGCATGGAAAGGTTCTAGGATGTTACAAGGTGGTATTAAAATCAGCTCACAGATACTCTCGGGAGGATAAACTTCAGCAAAAGTACTGCACAGATTCACGCTGATGGAAGCCTGAATTCCCCAGGGAAATGTTAAGTTCAGGTGGCTATTACGGAGTTATTTTGGCCAAAATATAAACACAGAAGAGTCACCAGAAGAAAAAAAAAAGGAGAACTACATTTAATCAAAATGTGTAACAGTATCCTCAGCTTTGTAGCGCTAAGGGGATCACAAAGTTCCGTGTCATTCTGGAAACTCCCAGCGTGAAGAGGATCTATACTGATGTGTGCCAGGATGACCATCAATGCCTGGATCCCCCCTGAGGGCCCCTGGGAGGGGCATCCCTCAGAGACTGGGCTTTACTGGCACTTGGTCCCCAGTCAGTATATCTGCCACGGCTTATCAACTCCAATTCTCATTTCCTGGTTTTCCAGTTGCTTCACTACACTGTTCCAAAGTCATCTTCTTACAACATGGACAAAATCATGCCACTTCCACCTTCAAAACCCATGAAGGACTTCCACCGCCAACAAACCATTAAGTTTCAACTCCTGCCTATGGCGGATTTGTGTCGGGTTCTTTCCCAGCTTCTCCTGCTGTCTTTCCCTGCACCCCGTGTCCCAGCTCTCCCCAACCAGTTCCCAGCCCTGAGCGGCACACTTCCCCCCCACTTTGCTTGGAGGCCACGCAAGCCTCTCTTCTAATTTCCCTCTCATCCTTCAAGGCTCAGCTCAGGTTCTGAGGTCTTTGAGATGGCATTCCCATCTCACAGCAGAATCAACTATTCCCTTTTCAATATCACTTCAATAGACAGTTGTTAATCTCTGCATGACATTTATTTCATTTATACATAGCGCTATAAAGTTAGTTACTTATATGTGTGCCTGCTCTACTAGATCACAAATGACATGAGGGCGGAAGACTGTGTGTGTGTGTTTGCATTTGTGTGTGTGTGTCTGTGTGAGAGAGAGAGAGAGAGAGAGAGAGAGGGAGAGATCAATGTACTAGCGCAGCTTCTGGTAAATATCACGTACCCAAAAATGTAAATAAATGGACCCAAAGTGGATGAATTAAGTCAAATCTTTTTTCTTTAAATTTCAAGCTCAATAGTCTGTTTCTGACACCAAGGTGCATTTTATAGCATGCTTTGACTCCAACTCAAGGATACACCTTGGATCTAACCATTCAAGAATTTATCTGAACAGCTCATAGTTTCAACCTCCGACACCTCCTGGGGTCATTACATTCACTAATAGTCATCTAAGCCAGCTCTTTCTCTTCCTTCCTCCCTCTCTTCTCTAAATAAAATTTTAGTTCCTTCAAATTCCATGGTAGGGGTGGGGGGTGGGCAGCTGAGTCCTAAAGCCAGAATGCCAGTATTTACTAAACAAGGCCATTCTTACTTTATATTCAAAAATAGAATTGGAATATGTAGCCGAGTTTTCACGTTTCTAGTCTGAAGAGTCCTGACCTCTGAGGTATGTTCTTACACACCAGCGTCTTATCTCTGTCCTTTGGAACATTTCACTTGGGCCTTTCTGGAAATTCAATAATTCTACACAAACTACACTTAGGATTTTAGGTCTGTGGTTACTTAGAAAAGGAATAGTTTTCTGTTTCACTTAAAATATTCTCCGCCTAATGATACCCACAAGGCTCTAGCAGGACGTCTGGGTTGACGTATTCAGGAAAGAGGAACAAGTCTCCTGGGTGGGACCACAAGTGAAGATCGAACAACGGATGCCCACTGTATTGTAATGAAAGGAGTCTCTCCCGTGCAAATTCACTAGTCAATAGAGTGTACGTATGCGAATGGGTTTTTGTGCATGCAAGTGTGTGTTGCAACAGAACACAGGCACAGGCTTGACATTTCTTTGATAGCTCTTCTCATCATTTGCAGTCTCACCATATTTTTCACCATATATTTCCTCTCCCAGATTATTATAAAAACCTGAGAGATCTTGATTTTCCATATGATTCCAAATCCATATGACTTCCAGGGAACTCCATGGGTTCTACATTTCCCAAGAGATATGCTGGTTCTTTGGTCTAAGTCGGTTCTCACGGATGACAAAGTCTTCATGAGCCCCTACCCAGGAATATTCTTCATGTGTAAGATAATAACCACAGCTTGGCCATTTCCAGACAAACACAAAAAGGAACACCAAGGGTACATACAGAGACGGGGGCCACTGGGCAGACAGAAACACTGACTGGAGTGTTGCAGAGCACAGAGGTACCACTAACACTGCTGAAAACAAGTTGGAAAGGATTCCAAACGTTGTCCTGTTGAGTCTAGCCGCTCTAAAAATCAGGTTGCTCAGGCTCTTAAGGTTAAGATCCAGGACTCCAGCCAGTAAGCTAGCAGTGACCCACGGTGGATGGATAATTATTACAAATGGCCAATTCTGAGTTCTGTTCCCTGCAGTTTTCTGTTTGCAGGACCTACTCACTCAACTGCCCAATCCAGCTAAAGGTATTTTCGGTAAATCAGTTAACAAAGCACTGAAGGTGAGCTGATGAGAAAGTATCCCTGACCTATAAGATGTCCCCAGTTATTTCAATGTGGAGACACATCATGTTGAATTTCTTTCTTTTCCCAACCTAAACACATGGTCCTGTGTTGACCTAAAGCAGCTGAAGGCAGGAGGTGGTTGTCTTAGGAGGGAACATTCTCCTTCTGAATCTGCCGTAGCTGAGTGTGTTACTTTCAACAAGTAGCCTCTCTGGGTCTCAGTTTCCTTATATACAGAATCAAAGAGGATTGGTTTAGATGCTCTAAGAGAGAGGAGCTACTTTAAATGAATCCGACGGTTTAGATGTTCTAAGAGAGAGGAGCTACTTTAAATGAATCCAAGTTTAGCTTCTTCTAAACCTAAATAGCTGGACTAGTGACTTTTCTCTCACAGTGCTTTCGTTTCCAAATGATCTAACTCGGCATCAGAGAGTCATCTGGAGCATAAAAGAGGGACCGGTGCCAGCGTGAGAGGGAAGAGAGAGGTTCAGCTTGGAAACTGTCAGGTTCAGAAGTGGGAAAAAATCATGCCTGCATTCTAAAGGATGTAGAAGTCTGTTGATGACGCGTTCCCTGGATCTCTTCCCTCACAAAAGGGTTTTGTTCAGGCGTCCATATTTTCATGAGGCCCGTGCGTTTCAGCTGTCTTTCTCGGAACATGAACGTCAAGTCCATCTGACTGTTCCTCAGTGGAGCCTCTGTAATAGGCTGGTCTGGAACCAAGAAAAGCTTCTCCAACGTTCACCCGACCAAGAGGCAGGGAAGTCAACACTCAAGCCACAAGCTTTGGCCACCATGCAACGTGATGGCAAAACAAACTCTCCTACCGGGAAAAGAAAAAACTCCTTTGGGATGAGAAGAAAGAAAGGGCCCTGGGCCAGGAACACGTGCTTCCACCTAACTCTATGGCTCCTGGCTTTCCTACACGTATTGCCATGAGTTTCTGTTGGACACACTTTATTAAAATTAAAAAATAATGTGAAATCTGCTTTGATGATTCTGTGGCATGGCATTTTCTAAATTCAACTATTTCCCTGGATAAAATGCTTCAGTTCCTTTAGACATGGACTCTCATTTTTCTGTTGTTTTTGCCAAATAGACAGATGGAAAGGATGTATCGTGTAAGAGTCTAGGCTCGGATACTGTGGGGTAGCAAGGATGAATCAAAGCTTACGGACTCTGTTTGGCTTTCCGTGGCGCACTCTGGCAGCCGTGGGGTACACGTGTCACAGGCTGTCTGACCCTGCAGGCTGGGTGACGGCGGCAAAATTCTCTGTGTGACGCTAAAACACAGGGAAGCAAACAATGCAGACTGTTTAACAGGAGTGGAAATGAGTGAAATGCAAATATGGAAAGAGGAAGAGCCAAAAGGGACTGAAATTAAAAATGAAGCGCCCACGTGAATGTAAGAACAAAGAGGCATTTCTCAACGACTGTGAGAGGGACCACATCTGCCATGTTGAATTAATCCTCCCCCAATTATACACTCTGCATTCACCAGAGACTGTCCATCCAGCTTCCTTCTGACTCCTCTACCCTCCCTCTGTATTTATCTTACACAGATTCAAGGGGTCAGACTTGGCTTTAGAAAGTGCCACACCACCATCACTTTGTATGTCGAGGCTCATGATGCAAAGAATCAGGGTATTTCGTCTAGAGCATCGTTCCCAGGTGGCAGCAAGTCTCAAACACGGCTAGACAACCTCTAACACCAGCATCCCTCAGAGGCAGGCTTTGCCTGGAGAGAGGGCTCATCTAAGCTTTCTTTGTAAAGAAAATAAAGAGCTTGGTATACTGATAACAGTACAATTTAAATTTGAAGTGCGGATGCAGAAAGAGCAAGATTTAAGGAAATCAAGAGCTAGCAAATTAGTCTGCCCATCACAGTCTGGACTCGTGATGCACCCTGATGAAGGCTTTAGCTCTTTTCTCTCACCTCCTTCATTCCGTGTGGAAGTTCAGGTTTTTCCCAAACTCCATCTTTAAAACTCTCTTGTTTTCTGGTGGGACCAGCCAAGCGAGAAAGTTGGCCCCTGCCCACCACCATCTACTCCTCTTGGAGCTGTCCGGCTTTATTTAAAAAAAATATGTTTTTTTTAATGAAGCAGAAGCAGAAAAAGGATCATATGCATGCAAGTCAGAGCATCTGTGCACATTGGCCCCACGCTACCCACAGCCTCACAGCTATCAGTTTTCTAATGTGACACAGCAATTCTGCCGTAGCTTCTTACACAAAGAAATAAAAAGTGTCACTGAAATACTATCACTCTGTTCTACGACTTGTTGAAACGTGTACACAACAGACATTTAACAGACAATCCTCCAGCAAAGGCCTTGACAAAGAACTTAGATTTAATTGCTTCTGCAGAGTTACTTTGGAAAAGAGCTAGTTTTCTTTTTAAATCATGAAATAATTTATTCTAAAAACACACAGAAATTTATTGAGGTTTATAACATAGAGACTGAAAGTGGTTTCACTCTAAGGCTCAACTCTGAATAGGGACTTAATGATCAGGTCACTGGCACGAGCTGTCCCTTGTCGGTCACGCACAGGCACGGCCAGCCAGTGTCCAGGAACAGCTGATCTAGTCCTGGCAGGTGACTCTCCGTTTCCATGTTTATCTTCAGAAAAATGAAATGCTGAAACTGCATGTTATTCTGCAGCCTTTCTCTCTTTCTTTTGCGTAACTTGTAAAATAACTAAACACTGAAGAAAGACATTTTGGCAGGACACAGATGGACACACAAAGGTATGCATGTTGGTGTCTCGCAACGTTAATAAAGAAGGCCTGCAACGTGGGTCAGGACGTTCTAGAGAAATAAGCCCTCTCGACGGGCCTGACATTTATCCAGGAGGTCCTCACTGCAGTGAAAGTTGTTCCAAGGTTAAATGGAATTCTTCCCCACCTTCATTTTAGTACACGTATTTTTGTCGTAGAGAGATCCACTTTCCCAGCCAATTCCCACTGACTTCCTACAAGTGGGTTAAAACAAATTAAGCTTAATCTCAGACAACCTTTGCAGCTCAGTAGCGACATCACTGGGAGGTACACATGCCCACATATTTTGGGCCAAACACCGTGCTATAAATTAAAAAGAACTTCACTGCTGCAGAAACAGGCCAGGGAAACCTAGTATTTTATAAATAAGCTTTTTATAAGTTTTAGGCCAGCTTTGACACGTTGGTGGTAAGTATAATAAAATATCTACATAAAATAAGAGTCACAGATGAGTGAACTTTCTAATAAGTATGAACTTCAACTCTAACCACATGCTTTCCTTTAGCCTGCTAAAGGAGTGTTTTTTAGTTGGAATGAAACAAGAACTTACTGTGTATCATTACACAATAAAATTGCCCTGAAGTTTTAATACAAGGGCTTCCTATGCAACTTATTGATTATTTCGTTACAGAAAAAGTTATTCTTACTTATTTTATGGAAGTCCAGGTGCTAGAAAAAGTTATTCTGACACTTGTTAACACAGTAAAGAAGACTCTACTCAGGACTACTGCACTAGGGGGTCAGCACTGTGGTGCTGGGCAGGGAGAGAGCTCAGCTCCGAATACAGTAGGACAAGTGGGGATTTACAGCCAACGAGCAGACTAAGAGCACCAGGGGATGGCAAATTACCAAGAGGAGCCTTCCAGCATAGAGAGAGTCTTGCTAAAGGCAGGCCACGGGCTTACACATCAAAGTTGAGGGATGAGGACCTTGACCAGATATTGAGGGTGATCAGATATCAAAGGTGGGGGGTTCTCTCTAAACTGACACGGCAGGACTCTTGCTAAAGGCAGGCCAGGCAAGGACAGGCACTGAAGGTCAAGGTCGAGGCCTAGTCCAGAAGAGGGCTAGCTAAACTCTGGTTAAGGAGAGAATCTTTGTCAATTTCTACCATTCAAAAATTTTAAGTTCTTAAACTTCAAAAACATACGAAGACTCTGTGAGAGCCTGCCATCAAAAGGGTGATAAATTTACGGGTTTTGTGGAGACGTTCCAAGTTAACTCTGAGCACATGCTTCAATTAGGAATCCCGTGAGGGTAATAATCCAGTGAAACCTCCGTCGTTGACCAACAGTAATAAGCTCAAAGTTCTCTGCGTCTTCAGAATGAGGGCCATCTGGTTGGCAGCCGCTCTTTTAATCGGCCCCAAAGACAGAGCCTGTTATCACCTCACACAGAATTACAGTAACAGCTCTTTGACTCTGAAAACGAAATGGCGTAAAACAGCCCATATTCCAGAGGAAGCACTGAAGGAGGAAAATCATTCCAAATTAAGACTCTGTGACAGGTTCTGGCTATGCGTTAACACGGTTTTTTGTTAGTTATGGCTGATACTTGCTGTAAGTGAGGGCTTTGAAGCATCTGGAATGGCGTTAAAGTGCCATCTTCTCACTGACCATATGAAATAAAAACATAAGCCTTCATTAAACAAAACGTGTACATTTTCAGTGGGAAAAGCCCAATACAGTAAAGAACGGCCATTAGCTGGAAAGTAATGTGATAACTAAAGAAAGTTTTAGAACTATAATGGAGTCTTTAACTTCTACTGTATCGCCCCATGTAGCTATGGCAACGGGAGACCCAGCTACAGGAGGGAAAAAAGGAATCCTTTACATTAAGGCCCTCTCATGTTGATTTTTAAATTCCTTTAAGTAGTGACTAACACTAAATCCGTGTTTGTTTTTTTCCATAAAAAAGTCAATTCTGCTAGGGAGCAGCATTTGACCTATACAAATAAACAATTCAAAAATAAAGTTATATTTTCCAGAAAGTCCGGTCCACATTTTCCTTTTCAAGAACTGACATTAAGTTTTCTGCCAATGAGCAGACATTTCACTGGACCCCTCTCTTCCTCCTATCTGAAGCTGCAATCAAGCTATTAATGGAATTACTTGATCAGAACATTAGACCTGGACTTGCCAGTGTAGCAACCACTGGCCTCATGTGCTACTGAGCATTTGAAATGTGACCAGGCTGAACTGAGATGTGCTCTAAGTATTTAAAATACATACTGGTTATCAAAGATGTAGTACAAAAGCAGACGAAATCTCTCCTAAAGAACTTAATTTTGATTGCATGTAGAAATGATAGCATTTGCTATATTGGGTTAAATAAAACAGAGCACAAAAAATTATTTTCACCTTTTAAATGGGGATACTAGAAAATTTTTAATTATCTATGTGGCTCATATTACGTTTGTGTTGGACAGTGCTACATCCCATAGTTCTTTGGGGGAGGCTGTTTTCCTAGCCATCTGAACAGAATGAACAGTTCACACTTCAGAAATAGCGCACTTGCAGAATCACATAATGACCCTACAATAGGCCATCTGCTCAGATGCTGATTTAACTCTGTTACATAATCTTTTGACTGTATATTTAAAGGCAGTCGCCTTCATTTTTCGTGATGTACAGCATGCATTCAGAAGCAACGCAAAACGCTGCCAATAAACAACCGAAATGTCATGACCACAAATCTGTGAATCCAAGAAGTACATGGAAACCACTTTGCCCTTTTCTTGTGCCCTAAGTACCTGCCATTAAATACCACCAATACTGTATTAACCTGAGGTTATCTAGGCGTGGCAAAATCAAGTACACCATTATG
This sequence comes from Camelus bactrianus, assembly GCF_048773025.1. Lineage (NCBI taxonomy): Eukaryota > Metazoa > Chordata > Mammalia > Artiodactyla > Camelidae > Camelus > Camelus bactrianus. Next base: position 12,357,642 of record NC_133541.1, read on the forward strand.
AAATTTTACAACACTCAACGAAGCCAAACTTTCAAATACACATGGCATTGACTATATTTGTTGCAAAGGGCAGAGTACGAACTTCAGTGATTACTGCTAACAGTTGCTTATGTCATCGGAAACCTGAACTCACACTGTTTTACACACCAATATTATAAGAAAATAACTTTAGTTCATTTACTGTATTGGTCCTCAGTGCTTTGAAGTGTGATTCATTTAAATGTCAGCGTGTCTATCTCCCAAAAGAGCAAGAGTAACAGTAGCAATAATTTAAAAATAAAAGTAATTTTTTGGGGGGGAGGGTATAGCTCAGTGGTATAGCATGTTGCCCAGCAAGCATGAGGTCCTGGATTCAATCCCCCGTACCTCCATTAAAAATAAGTAAATAAATAAATACCTAATACCTCTCCTCCAAAATAAAATAATAAAAATAATTTAAAAAAAGAAGAGAGACCCTGTGTATGAAATGAACAACTGGCTGTGAAAATGAACAATTTACATTATATGGCAAGAAAGCCACCATCATGTGGAGGCTGAGTGGGTGATCCTCTTACAGATAATTCAATAATTGAGAGACTGAGAGAGAAAAAGCGGATTATTTTTCAAGCAAACTGGGCATCAAAACTAACAAATGACTTTCAAGTTCACAGCCTCTGACGCATGAGAAGTCATTTCCACATTTAAACTTTCCTTTCTTCCTGTGGTGCCGCTGCCCAGATAAACAGGCAGCAGACAGAAACCTACTGAACAAGTAGGTGGCAGCAGGAATATCTTATACTGACAGAGAGTCTGCAGATCCTCAGACAGCCCTGACTGACCAAAAACACTGTCCTGTTACATGTCGTCTCCACAAATATAAAGGCTGAAGTGATCTGTCTCGAGCAGGACCATCCTTCCTTGAAAGAGGGGGAAAAAAAATAGGTTCTGATGAAATACGTGTAGAAAGAATTATAAAGTGAGGGAAAGTGGATTTTCCCCACCAGATCCCTGAGGGTTGGGAAGGGGATGAGATGTGAGCAGACCTAGCCTCGAAATGGTCTGTCTGCTGCACGCAACCTATTCTTGATTAGAAATCAAAACCCAAACTGGACTAGAAGCCCAAAGGGCAATAATGACAGCGATCTGTCCAAGAGCACAGAGAAACGTGGCTTCTTTCTTAATGTTTGAACTGAGCTGCGCTTGAATGAGAAAAAGAATGAAATGCATGTCCACAGTCACGAACTCTAGAACACCGCCCTGATGTACCACAAGAACCCACAGTACCCCCAGTGTAAGCCACGGAACGAGAATAACCATTTCAGGTTATTCATAATCAAAACAGGCAATCGTTTCCAAACCACCCAGCTGATAAATACAATGTGAAGCCTTGCAGTTTGTGAGATGGTTTAACGAGCTGCTACGCGTGACAGCTGACACCTCTGGTTCCAGATGTGAGAGGAGGGTCCTCAGCTCTCAAGAATGAGGTCCCAAGTCCTGAGTCCCTACGAAATTTCCAGTGTCACAGCCCAGGAAGTCAGCCCTGGGTACATCCTCTTTCTGCCTGGCCCCTGCCTCGAGCCTGGCCTGTCAGAGCTCCCCTCAGTGCCCCCGGGCTCTGGTTACACACCCCCTAACAAGGGGGGCACGTCACTTTCTCGCCTCAGTAAAAATTACTTTGAAGAACACATATGAGAAGGAAAATGATCACTTTACCCAGTGGAAGATACTCTGAGATCTAGAGGTGAGAAGAAGACAGCAGTCACCTGTTAGTAATGGACAGCTTGGATGGTTAGCCCAGTCTCTCCTCGTATTTCTCTAAAAACCAACATGGCAGCACGGAAAAGAAATAAAACCCATGGCCATAAAGCCAAATATTCAGGAGCAGGTGCTTTCCTTCTTCGGCTGCCATACTGAGACTTTTCAAAAGGCTGATGAGGCCACAAACAACTGGACACATGCCCAACTGTCTTGAGGCTCAGCCAGAAGTGCTCAAGTCGATACTCTGGCACACAGAAGTTCTAATTACTCAGCTACTCCATGGCCTACCCAGACCCTCTGTACTGTCACACATCTGCTGCTTCCATCTGACATCTGTTTAACCCTCAGCGTTTTCAGCGCTTTACAAGCTCATCTTAGTTCCATAGAGGGACTTGAAGTCTATGGAATTGATAAAGATGACAGTGACCTGGCTCATTTTAACTGATCATTCAGAATCTCTTAAAATAAGTGCCTGATTCACAGATCAGTCTTTACACTTTCCGTCCATGGGGGCTCACAGAATTGTGCTCTTTTTTTTTTCTTTATGAGGCTATACTCAAGAGATTAAAGCACACATACCAGTGACAACAGTTTTTTTTTTTAACCTCTGTGATTAAAGCAGTGAGATCTGAGGGGAGAGGGTATAGCTCAAGCGGTAGAGCTCACGCTTAGCATGCCTGAGGTCCTGGGTTCAACCCCTGGCACCTCCTCTAAAAATAAATAACTAAGCCTAATTACCTCCCCCCACCAAAAAAACTATATATATAAAAAGATAAAATAGTAAGATCTGCTACAATTAAGGGAACTAATTTTTCAAGGAATAGCTAAATAGATACTAGGTTAAGACTACTTTTCCAGACTAATGCAATGTACGCATGGTTAACCTGATGATAAACACAGCATGTTTAGCTAAGCAAATAAACTAAAATAAACCAAAGGATAAAGTACACACCAATGTGTGTTTTTCCATGCACATGTGTATCAGGTTTTCTTGACGGTTCAGCTCATGACAAATTAATGAGTGCTGTATCAGACGAAGTGAGCACCCCATACGGGATTAAGTCACTTCTGCTGTGTGTCTAGATTTGGTCTCCTGAGAAGAAAAGAGTTGACAACTTTAAATTTGCTCTCTACCAAATTTTGTTACTCTCTTAATCCTGTGATTCTTCATCAATTCTTTTTTTTTTTTTTTTCCCAATTTGGATTAACAGCGTCTCTGTAATTCAGTTTCTTCATCCATCAAATGCAGACAACTCTGGTACCTACCTCATAAGGGCTCTGGTGGAGACTGAATAAATTGATTTCATCTTACTAAATAAGAGAAAATAAACATCTAAAGTAAACATGTTAGCTTTCATTATTATTTTACTCAGAAATGATAATGTATCTGAAGCTCTGCACAAACATTAGCTTTTGAGTGTTGTATGTCAAACAAGGGAGTAGATTTTCTCATTAACTCTTAAAAATTAAACTGAAAAATGCTTATGCTGCATTGTGGAACCATAAACCAAAGTCAAAATCATCACTTTGCTATTGGGTTTATTCATGTTCCAACAAACATCCATGTTCTCTGCTTCCTGGGCACACAGCTAAACTATATTTCCCAGTTTCCTCTGCAGGTAGGTGGGACCATGTGACCTGTTTTGGCCAATGAAATGTGGAAGAAGTGATGTGAAATCCAATCATTAAGATGTGGGAGAAGTAATGAAGCCAATGAAATGTGAGGATGTGGGAGCAGGTCTGGTCCCTAAGAATTCCTGAGCGAACAAACCTCTGTCCTCACCTGTTAGTTGGATGCTGAAATCAGTGAACTCAGAGGCCCTAGAATATGGCACAACTATTACATACTGGGGACCTGGATTCCCGATGTCTGCATGGAGCACAGTCACCTCATGGACAAGGACTGTGGCACCAACAAGAAAGAAACTTCGAATCTGCCAAGTGACTGAGATGTCAGCATTCTTTGCTCAAGGAGTTAACAGACCTTAACCCATGGTTTTCTCCTTCCTGCAGGCATGACTGTAACGTACTTGAGTAATAACGTCAGCTAACACTTTTACCATGCGCCAAGCATCTAAGTGTTTTCCATGTATTAGCACTTTTAATCCTCTCCACTGACCTATGAGCCAGGCAGGTATTTTTTTCAGACCAGAAAAGTGAAACACAAAGAGTTCAATAATTTACCTAAGGTATCCATCCAACGTAAGGTGAAGAACTGGAGTACAAGCTTCAGTCAAGTCCTAGAGCTGGTATTCTCAACCACTAGAATATACTGCCTTTTAAATATAAATGCACAAACACTGCACACGCATCTTTGGGATTATTCACCTTGGTGTTGCATAGGGTCAGTCCAGGCTCAGCCAAGAAGGCTGGTTGTCAATAAGGGATCCCCAGAGCATCCTTTCAGGGCACACCCCACTTTCTCATTTAAGTGGGGAGCTCATCATTCCTTTGGCTTCCTGGGGCTCCTAACTGAGGGATCATGTCTGGGCACATTCCATACACCCTCTCCCTTTGTTGTCTCTCTGCTCTGTCCTAAATCCTATTTCCCTTGGGATCCTGCTAACTGAAAATTGATCACTCAGCAAGTGAACACATTCCATCAAGGTTCTCCTTCTCCGATTCTCTGTTCATTTCAACAGAGATTTTAACAGAGGCCTTCAAGGGACAATGCCATAATCTGAAATGGTAATTTGACTTCTGAGAGTTTCCAACATCTCCGGGGAGGCACAGGAGCCATGTTTGTTTGGATAAAGGGGAGTATTTGGCGCACCTCCGATCCCACCATGCGGGCACCGACTCTAGTGTGGGATAGAGCACGTGACTACAGACCAACTGTAAAACACGTCTCTTTATTTCTAGGCTGTGGCTGCAACACCCTACTTCAAGCACTGTCATCTGCTCTATGCCAGTTAGGAAAAGGAGCCACGGTAATCCCACCAGACGACTGGACATGAAGTTGTCCGTGACAGGTCAGCCTGGATACCTCCCAAAGATATCTCCCATCGTTAAAGACAAGTTTGTCTTCACTGCAGTGCAGTTCTTTGAGCCCACGCCATGGAATAAAAACCATCAGTAACATACACTCTAGTGAGGCCCTCATTATGTGGAAATTTTACTTGTGAAAATGTTTCATAGCCTAGACTCCAGCCATGCTACAGGAAAGTATAGCTTACCAAACTAAGGCGCTGTGTCCAAATCAGAGGTAAATAACAAGCCAGCAAATGACTCTCCCTCAGAGGTACCAATTTTTAAGGTCTGGATTACTCAAAGGAATTCCTTATGAGGCAATGATTCAGAAGCAAGTTCAAAACAGGGATACTGCAGTTCTAGTCAACTGGTGGCTCTTGCTGTGCACTCTAATGAAGAGAAATAATAGAAGCCAGAAGAACTAGTCGAACAGTCACTACCACCCTATGAAATACGTTTCCTATCATCTTTTTACCAGCTCTTTACAGAGGAGGAAGCAGGCTGAGAGGAGGTAAGTGATTTCATCAAGGTGACATCATGAGGAAGTGGCCAAGCCAGGACTTGAACTCCGGTGAACTCGCTGGTACTTGTAACCACTACCAAACTGGGTATAACCAGAAACACTCATCCTGGTGATCAGATTTCTAGAAATAATCCGATCGAAAAAATCAAAAGCTGAACATCCTATATATAGTGAGGACTCAGCTTCTCCTGGAAAAGATCAGAGTTCTACAATCATATGGCCTCTCTCCGACACAGAAGAAGAAAAGAGTCAAACGCCTGCTTTATAAGTAAACTACCAAATGCTTAGGAAGAATGCATGTGGGCAAGTTGCCTGTTCTTGTGCAGCAAATCAACAGGAATGCTTGACACATGAGCTAGAATACACCTCGGCCAGGCCAGGGCTGCCCAAATCACTACACATTACGTGCGTCTGAAGAATCAGTCCTAGAAACTGCCTCCCAGCAAAACAATCAGATCAAATCAAAGGGTTGTTAGCTATGTCCTGTGTTCTGGGCAAGGGACCTGAGGCAAAAAGAAGCTATTTTCCCCATCCTCAAGATCTGTAAAAGATGTAAGACGTAAGTTCCGTGTCTTCATCGAAGCTCATCAACTCTCCTAACCAAGTAGTAATTTCAGCCAAGGAAGAACCAGCCTAGCCTCTAAATAGGTCCTTGGGAACATTAGTACCGTGTTCTGTAAGTCGGGGAACTGCTAATACTGCATTTCTGACCTTGGTTTTGCAATTTTGGGATCGGAGGGAAGAAGCTACCCATCTTCTCTTTATTGGTAAGATAAATGGAAAGTACCATGTTTTAAGTTGAAAAGCACCTCTTTAAATGATACCCTAAAATCACCATGACAGACTGCAGACTTAAGGACAACCACTGAGCAGGTTTTTTAAAAATGGGTATGCTAAGCAAAAATGTTAGGCAGAAAACTTCTTGGGTATTTGTGGCTTCCCTTCAGAACAATCCTCTTTTGTGCCTGGGCTCGTTGGGCAAGCGTGTTTTCCTAACGCAGGGCCCCATCATGCAGAGAACACATTACTTGTGGCTAGCCCCCAGCGCTGGCACTACCGTGCCCGTTACACACACCCACGCGGGCCGGAACGCCCGGAGGTGGGGACAGAACGAACAGGAAAGTTGTCCCTGCACTGAGGGAAGAGGCCAAATCAAACACACCCCGGGGCCTGCGGTGGGGAAAAAGAAGAGGCCGGAAAGATACTCCCTGGTGGCCTGGCATGTTTAAATGTTGTGGGTTCGGGGGATGGGGGTGCTAGTGTCAAGCTTTGGGGGTAAAAAACAACATCTCTAACTTAGAAAAATAGTTCGGTCAGTAGTGAAAGATTACAGCCACAGAAAGCACCAAACACACTAGCAGAGAGCTGTTTAAGAGCCCGAGGTCATGGATCTGTTTTCCCAAAGTGCCTTCCCACTGGCCACACTCCCAAGCACTGCCCAGGAAGGCCAGCCCTGGCGCTGGCCCTGCCCGTGAAGCACTGAATCTGATTCCGACTTTCCATCACGTCTAGCCCAGTGCCTTGGCACTGCAGAAGGTTTGCCTGGGACTTGCCTGGCTTTGGCCCTGAGAGGCCTGGATCCCGGGAAACCCTTCAGTCCTGGGCAGCCTGGGCCAGCTGGTGACTGTAAAGGTATCTCGTGTTCTCAGCAGGCCCTCATGGAGACGTGGTTCAATGGTCCTTTTCCCCCCCGACCCTTACAAGGACACACTTATAGATGAAGCGACTTTTTTGATAAATAGAATATGATTCAAGGGAAATTATAATTTTGAGTATGCCCAGTGCTGAACCACATATAAGGTAACATATCCAAACATATTTAAAGCTGTTTTAAGTCATATAGGGCTATCTCTGTCATGTATTTTTTTTTTACATTAAGATATACTATTTAATAATACTATTGCCGGTGCATTTAAAAGCCACATTCTTTGAACTTGAATCTGCACAAAGTGTTAGAACTCTTGTGATTTGAGAGAACTACCCCCCATGGAGTTGTGACCTAGTAGCCCCAGCCTCCCATGTGGAACTCTGCCTTGGGGAGGAGGGGAGTGAGGCAGGAGCAAACAGGACCCATGGTTGATCCCCAATCTCTGGTCTCCCCTTACGAATACTTGACCCCACCTGTCTCCACTGTCCTCCATGAAATGCCAACTTCCCCGACTGGCTAGCTTGACTCACACTCTCAAGGCAGAGTGGGCAGCAAAAGGATGTGGATGAAGGAAGGACTGCAGAATTTCCTCATTCTGCCATGACCACCATTTGGTCTTTCTTGTAGCAAACCCCCTGGGGCCACTTCATCAGGCATTTGATTGCCTCTCCAGGGTCCCCAGTGACCCCAGGCTGCCCACCCAATGGCGTCCTTTCACTCAATTGACTGCTTTGGGATTCTGGAGACACAGCGTGAGGCTGCCTGGGTTTTGTTGCTGATTATTTGCTGATTTTCATGATGTCATAGAACCTCATTTCTTTCAATGGCTGTTTAAACATATGCTAACCATTTGCAAAGGTCAGGAACCAGGAAAATAAAAATCTTTGAAAATGGTTTTATTGTAGTTCACCCACCTTTGCCCAAGCTTACTTGGCCACAGTCTCCAATATTCACCCAAAGCTTCCCACTATCCTGCCGCATAATGTGGGAAACTTACTCAACTAAGCTATTCACAGACTTAAAAACAAACATTCTCTCCTCCTCAACCTGCATATTAATCTTGCTAATTGAGGAAAAGCAGTTACCCAATCACAGACTATTTCCTGTAGATTAATCTTTTTTTTTTATCACCAAGTTAAATTAAGAAAGATAAGGAAGAGAGAGAACCTTTAAGGAACAAAGATTAATCATTTATGAAAGGTATTTTGCTTTTAAAACTAACCTAAATTTTGAAGGAAAAAAATAAAATCCTTGCCCAGCAAAATACCCAATTCTCCCTCAGTATTTCTCAAGAGCCCCTAACACCCACAGTGCACAGTTCTACCCAAAATTACAGTGAAATTTCCTGGCAGCCTCCTACCAAGAAGAGTAATTTTTAGATCAATAACTTCCAAATACAAGTTTTAAAAAATATTTTCTGGTCTGAAAATCACATTAAGAAATTAGTCTTTAAGCAGTTACCTTTCCAAAAGAGAACACAGTTCAAAAACTAAAAACGTAACAAGTATTTTAAGGTTTTTAAAAGGTTGCTGTCACAGACATAAATTTTATCGTCTCAGTGGAAATACTGACAGTTTTCCATGTGTAAGTAAATAATATTCCTACTATTGTGTTTTGTTATAAGGTCCCCAAATAGTTGCAATGAGGGAAAAAATAATTCTAAATTATAAAAAGCAGATCCCTTCCCTGAAAATTCAGTAACCAAAGTCAGTGATCAAATTGCTAGTAAATGGTTCCAGCGGCACACACAGGGGAAAAAGTAAAAGTAAACACGTGGCATCTAGTAAACATCTAGCATCAAGTCATCTAGAAAACACAGAGTGAGAATGGAAAACAAATTCTAATAGAATATTTAAAACTGCTTCAAGAGGAATCAGAGGAGGTAAGTTTCCAACATGGTTAAAGGAAGTTTGAATTACTATTTGTGCTTTAGTTTTCTAGCTTTAAAATGGGAATCTAGATTTCCATTCCACCGTGAAAGCAATGAAAAAGTTGGGAAGAATATGACTACTGAGAAAGTGGGAAAACGCATCCTTTTTGAAAAGGAGAAATTAAACTAGTTTCCAAAAATTACTTCCAGCTACCTTCCAATTGACAATTGAAATATATCTGTCTATAACCGAATGAGTGAGTGGCCGGAGACAATTTCTGGTGCTTAATGTGTTTCCGATTTCTTGATGCAATTACGCAGCTGGTTTGGTGGGCCCCGAGCTTGGCCAACTTGGTTCTTATTCCTGTGTCTCAGCGCAGTCGGGCAGCAAACAGAACCACAGTGAGGTCAGTGGCTTTCCTCCACTTATCTTAAGGCTCTCGATAGATCATATCTTCAGGTGCTCACAGGCAGGTGAATACTCATTCCATTCTTGAACCATAGTGTAGCCACACATTTTGGAAGTTCTACCAGAGAAGACTGGAAAGAAGTGTAAGCAGCTCTTTTGCCCGTTTTCTGTTTGTTCAGCTGTTTTCCTCACACCTTAATCGTAAAGATGAGCTCACTAGGCAACATTTAACCTGACTCCTGATTTTTGCTTTATCGAATGTACACAGTGCCTTGTCTAACCTGTTGATACCTTTCCTGGATTAGAAGGAGTAAGAATGAAGAATTAAGTAGTTGAAGAATGACTGACTCTCTACCCCTAGTTTCCCCTTAGTAAATTTGCAGGTGGACCCTGCAGGTGCAGGTGGACCACACAGGAAAGAGAGCATCTAACTGCAGGCGAATCATGTGAGCAAGACAGCATCCAAGGGAAGATCAGGAGCCAGCACGTCTGCATGCAGTGGGAAAATGACAATCCGACCTCTCACCTTAATGATTAACTGAGACTGTTTCCCCTTTTTCCCTTTAAAAACCATCATGGCTGAGCAGGATCTTCAGAGTTGGTCTCTGGACATGAGTCCACCTTCTCCTCAGACTGCCAGCTTTTCTGAATAAAGCACCTTTCCTTTCCAGAGACACATGCCTCTCGATCATTGGCTTTTGAGCAGCAAGCAGCCGAACCTGAGTTTGGTAACAGAAGAACTGACTTAACACGCTCATTAAAAATGAGGTGTCTTTCTTGATACTCTGACAAACCCTCTTCTGTAAAGCTCAGGTCTTGGGGTGGGAGTGGGGTTCATTCACTGACAAGGGTGTTAGCTATTCACAGTAACTGGTAACAGACTAGACAAAGGTCTCACTTACTAAAAACAAACAAACATCACATAATGTAAAAGCTGTGAGTCGAATTCTTCCAGTGTCTTACTGAGGACTATATACTGGGAGATAGCCTCCAGACGGCTCTGAGAAACTGTCCTGACAAGGTGGGGGGTGGGGTCATACTTATATAATTATGGTGAGGGGAGCATGCCACAAAGCACACATCTCAGTAGAAGGGTGCTGTTAGGCATGAGGAGCAGACATCTTGGTTTTTTAATAATTTTAGTGCTTTCCTAGGTTTAAGAAGATGCAAGAGATTGGATTCACAAAATTTTCTGCTAAAAATACCCAGCTATCTGAAGGCCTGTTCTGCCAGTTCTTCCCAGGGCACAGAGAGCCTCATTCCTGGTCTCCACCCTGGACTCCTTTCAGGGTGTGTTGAAGGTCAGTGGCCACAGTGGTTAATGACCTAGTCCTTGTAGAGCTGGCTGGCAGGTGACATTCTTTAGTTGGCTCCTGTATAGCTTGCTGGGCTGTTAGCAACACTGGTTTCCCTTGCTATGCGAGAGCAGAGCGTTCTGATGAAAACTTTCGTAAGCCAACATGGTGTAAAGTGAAGAATCAATTACTTAAAGACACATCTTGCTAACAGGATGCACAAAATAAATCGAGATAAAGCACAGATGCTCACAGACACAGCTGAAAGCCATGAGACTTGATGCTGAGATGCTGAGTATGGTTCCCAGTGAAGGAGCTTGGCGGGGCCCATCTTCCTGGTCTATGCATGAGCTGCCCTACAAGGGATCACTGAGAAACTAATGCTGAATGCTATTTTGCTTTTCATCTTTTCCCCTAAATTTGAAAACCCTCTTTGGATTTCTTTCAGTTAGCCAGAACAGGTACTAACGTAGGTCTTTCATAAAACTGAAGTGGCGCCTAACGAACTTTTGAAAAGTGGGGGATACCTGTACCAATCCTTGTAACACCTGAAGCTTGTGCTTTCCCTGGCCTGTCTTAGGGCTGATTCCCAAGGTTGCAGGTGTAAAGAAGGGTAAGGATCACTTAAGCATTCAGGACTGAAAAGGTTCCTGTGCAACCTTAAAAGCAAGTGATGATATTTGCCAGAGACCTTTGAAAACAGACAGTGGAAGCAATCTAAACATCTATGGACAGATGACTGGATAAAGATGTCTTTTATATATATGTATATTTATATATATCATTTATAAGTATTTTTTGTACACACACAATGGAATACTAGTCAGCCATAAAAAAGAATGAAAAAATGCCATTGGTAGTGACATGGATGGACTTAGAGATTATCATACTAAGTGAAGTAAGTCAGATAAAGAAAGACAAATATCATATGATATCACTTATATGTGGAATCTAAAGAATATGACACAAATGAATTTATTTATAAAACAGAAGCAGACTCACAGACACAGAAAAACTTATGGTTATCAAAAGGGAAGGAGGCAGAGGATAAATTAGGAATTTGAGATTTGTAGATACAAACTACTATATATATAAAATAGACTAACAACTAAGACTATGAAAAAGAATATATATATATATACACATGTAACTGAGTCACTATGCTGTGCACAGAAACTAACACAACATTGTAAATCAACTATACTTCAATTTTTTTAAAAAAAGGGAAAAGAAAGAGAAGATAGTTAAGATGTTACCCACTGTGGCCCGGCCTGGGCTGGGCCCGAGGGAGATGAGCCCGGCTGACCTGAGGCCCGCCCAACTCATCATATTCTACAAGGAGAGCCCGATCTGGTGCATAATTCTATCCCCTTGTGGGTCACTCCTTCATTCACGTAACAGAAATACGTATGTGCAAAGGGACTGTCTGCCGTCCCCCAACAACGCGCTCCATCTCCCTCCTGCACTGACCACTCCTCTCAGTAACACACCACCTCAGACTTGGCCGCAGGAAGGAGTCAGGATACCAAACAGCACCACTGCAGGGCTCGGTGGGGCTCCAGAGGACCTGCACCCCATTGTGCGCCGATCTGGCTTAAATTCACAGCGTGGCTCCCCTTCCACAAAAATTCATAAGCATCTTTAAAGTATGGAGATAACTACTGTGATTTTATATATAATTTTAAAGCACAAAGAAAGAAGGACGGATGACAGGGGGTCGGGGGGAGAACGTGGGCTCTGCCGTTGGCCTGTGGGCACAGAGGAGGGCTCTGTCGCCCGACCCTGGACAAGTTATCTGCTGCCTTCAGCTTCAGTTTCCCCATCTGTAAAATGGAGAAATTAACAGAAGCCGCCCCAGGGGAAGAACCCTCCATTGAAAATGCTCAGCCTTGCAGGAGAAGGCAGAGCTCAGTGATAGTATGTGCTCAGCAGGCATGAGAACCTGGGTTCAACCTCCAGTACCTCCATTAAAAAAATAAATATTTTGAAATGCGCACCTCTTGGGGAGTGATGGAAATGTTAGCTATCTTGACTGCGGTGGTGGTTTCATGGGTGTAGACATCTATCAAAATTTATCAAATTGTACATCTGACATATGTGTAGTTTACAGAAATTTTACTACAATACAGGTGTTTAAAAATAAAATAAAAATTCGAAAATAAATAAACCTAATTACCTTCCCCTCACCAAAAAATTAAAATACTCAGTCTTTGCACGATCTGGGGTAAAAAGTTGTCCGCAAACAGCAATGGCTGTTGTCATCACTGTTGCTGACTGCAGCAGAGGCGAGCGTGCTCAGAGTCGGGGACGAAGGGGCAGTGTTGGGGGAAACCCACATGCACTGACGATTTACGAGGACATTTCTTGAGATTCTTAAAAATGTAAAGCTCTATTGGTCTTGGGCAAGTCACTTACCCTCTCTGTGCCTTAATTTCCTCATTGGGAGAAAGAGGATCCTAACAGTAGCTGTTTGCTAGCGTTATTCAGCAGATTGATGGATTAATATACATAAAGCGTTTAGAGCCATTCTCTGGAACAGAGTCAGGACTATTTAACCCTTTGTTATCACCATCATGAAGGTAAAGAAAAGCACTGTTCGCAAATTAGTCACCCGAGGTAGGAAAGAAAAGGTTATTTCCCTAACATTTATGAATCAAGCAGGTTTAATCAGTATTCCTGATAATTTTTATGATGATATCCTTACAAAGTCTTTTTTTTAATTATAATTCTGGATTTGGACAGAGCTTGTTACATTTTAAAGTGCCTCCATAAGTATTTTTAATTCTGTTGAGATTAAGAGAGATGAATGTTACTAAAAGAGATGAATGTATGCCTCTGGTTAATCATGCAGATAATTTGTCTCGCGGAAGAGTCTGTTCCATTGCAAAAGGAAACCTTGCACCCAACAGTCTGTGCCTACAGTGCATTGTGAGCCAGCTCAGTGCATTGTGAACCATTTCTCAGCATCACTGACGTTGAAAACCATGATTACAATTGGGCTGTTAATCCTTCTAAAGGTTAGATGTGCTGATGATACAAAGCAGTGCCAATCCTACCTACACTGTACCCTGTGAGGCATCTATCTCATCCTGCTTCCCATCAGTTAATTTCAAGCCATGGGAAGGTCCAGAAACACCAATACAGTGTTCCCATGGATCTGGGGCTTGTGAGATTCTGGCAGACACTCCTGCTGGCTGCAAATTCCTTTTCCTGTTTGTCTTTCTGCTTAACCAGTCACTCTTTGTCTCATGACAGGATCCCACTTCAGGGGGTGATCCTCTCTACCTTCAGAAAACCACAAACATCTTTTACTCCAAAGCTATACTCTTCCTATAGGCGAGCATGGAATTATTAAAACCCTGGAGGGAAAACTCCCCTGCCTGGAGTGACAGAGGGAGAGGAGACAGAGAAGGGGAGAAGCTCCAACACAAACAACTGGTCCTCGTGGGACCGCCTGCTTAATTCCACTGGGACTGTTATTTGGCAGATGCTTCTTTGCACACTTTCTGATAAAGGAAAGTTTAGAAACCGTTTATTTTTCCAACAAATCACTTAATGAGCATAACAAAACATTCTGCAGGGTAAAATCTTTCCGCCAAAGTATACAAACTGCAGGTGTGTCCAGGCAAAAACCCAACCAAATCCTTTCTGGCCCCTAAGGTGTGCATACGCTGGCCACACAACAGAATCACTATCCACGCGAAGACAAAGAACATCGAGGATCTGAGCTCTGGGGACTCGGGTGTTTGTGAACAACTTGAGAATCACTGAACTATATAACAAACCGGGAAAGCTGTTCATAAACATCCCAGCAAAGATCCTTACAGTGATTTTGATCTAGCCATTTCCAAATAGATCTTTATTTCTTCTTCTTCTTTTTTTTTTAAGCAAATCAAGCGTAGACTTATGCAGCCTAACAAGCGGAAAGGTCTAGAAAGTAAAGCAAGAGATGTAGGAGTGAGTTTCCATAGTGACTATAGCATCCAACATTTTTACTTCCTGACCTACAGCCTTGAGTTTAAACCTAAGTGAAGAGTAGTGAAGACAGGTAAAAAGAAAGCTAACATAGGAAAGTGAAAACACACAGATGCAGTTTGGTCTTACTGTCTGACTTTGATCCTTTTGATGACTAAGGTATCAGTGTATTCTGTCAAGGTTAAGTGTCTAGCCTCAACTCGTAAGAGTTTTATCAGTTAAGAACAAAAACCAAAGAGATTCCTTTTTTCTTTTTCTTCAAATCTTTAGTTTAAAGAAAGGGTTTTTATTTAGTTCTGTTTTCAAGGTTGGCTAGATTTTGATCAGTCTCCAAACCCCTAGGAAAGTCCTAATGGCAGTCATCTTTTCGCCTTTCATTCTCAATATTCTAATTTTGCACCACAAATAAGACACTTTACACATGTCACGGATGTCTGCAGGCCCAGCGTTTATTCTGACCTGAGAAGGAAAGTGAAGATGAACGTTCACCATCAGAGGTAGGAACTCCTCCTCGACCGTCAGGTACCTCGTGACCAGTCATGCGCTGAACCAGAGAAAATGACCAACGTCTGACTTTTCTGTGACCTAACAATAAATGTTCAGGCTGGCCTCGTCCGAGACATTTAGCCATTCCCATCTATGACTGTCAAAGAATCCTTCTGAGAACAAGCAAGACAATACATGAGAAGTTCTTAAATGTGCTGAAGGGGAGGTGGGTGGTGAGGAGAGTGGTGCGCGCCACACAAGTGATGGACGTCACCATTTGCTTTCACCCTGACCTCACCTCACACCTCCTATATGCAGGTTTGCTCATGAAGAGACCTCAACACTCTTAAATTTTCAACAAGCAGCACATCTGGCCAGAGTAATTCCCCCAACACTGTTTCATAACAGTTTGTGTTTCCTCTTTCTGTATCTAAGTTATGGTTCAAAGATTTCAAAGCAGGAACATGATATTATTCCAGCAGAGCACACATGTGCACCATTTTGCATCCTGTCCTAGGACAGAACCACTTGAAGAAAGTTGTTCCTGCTACAGTTTTCTAGAAGGAGGTGCCTGTTAAACACACACACAAAAATCACAAACGTGGATTATTTTTCTGGATTCAGAGCTTAACCAAATTCTGATTTTCTTATAACTTGGTTTTTACCATATTAAATTTGAAATCGAATAATCTATTTATAAGGTTAATTGATCTGTGCATTTCCTGGATTTGTGACAGTCACTCTTTTTCATTGCATATCATTTCTTCTTTTCTTTAAATTTGAAAATTAAAAAAAACCCCAGCTTTATTGGGCTATATTTAACATGCATATTTAAAGTGCTCAATTTGATATTCTGATACACATACATGTCAGTGAAGCCATCACCACTGTCAAGATAACTTATCCATCAACTCAAAAGTTTCCTTCCACTTCTTTTTTTGAGGTACAACTGACATATAACATTGTATCCATTTTAGGTGTAAAACATAATGCTTTGATATATGCATATGTTGCAAAACAATCACCACAATAAGTTAACCACCATCACCACACATAGTTACAAACCTTTCTTCTGTGATAAGCATTTTTAAGATCTACTATTTTAGCAACATTCAAACACATAATACAGTATTATTAACTATGGTTTGACAGTTATTCTAATAGTTGGTTTAGTTGCCAGCTTCAAGCAAAGGTAGATGCTTACGAATCTGCTCTATAAGAAAGTTTTTGGAAATGACAATGATTTGATTTAGTAAGTACTGCATTTTCAAATCTGCTTCAAAATTTTACTAATTTGTCAGGTGAAACGAGCCCTTCTGGCTTCCCAATGGTGCCCAGGAAGCCTCAACCGCACTCAAGGTCTGTCCAAGAGGGGAGTGTGCAGATACCTAAAGACAGCCAAGGTGCATCCTAGGTGACTCCATCCATGACATGGAAAATGAATGGAAAACAGGGACGTCCCCACTGAGTGAAGCCTCAGAGAGAACCCACCGCTGCTCCAAATTAGTGGGCATTCTGCTTTTATATAACTTGACAGGCTAATATGTTAATCCTGATGTTTTTTCTTCTTCACCCTGCAGCACGTGTCTGGAACTGTCCTAAAAGTTTTGATGGGGAATGTATATAACTAACAGCATGAGGATACTAACTGTTACTACTGCTTTTACGTTTATTAGACAGAAATGTGCAAACAAAATGTTTACAGGGACAAAGCTAACATATAAATTTTTGTTCAAAAAGAAAAAAAGAAAAAACTTAGGGCCTCTTCAATCTGGACAAATGAGGGATCCAAGGGAAAATAACTAAAGCATAAAATAAGTGATCATTTTTAAAAATTATTTTTTAATTGTGGCTAAAAGACACATAATATAAAATTTACCATTTTACCCATTTTTACAGTATAAAGTTCAGGGAGATGAAGCACAGTCACACTCTTGTATAACCATCACCACCATCATCTCCTGAGCTTTTTTCGTCTTGCGAAACTGAAACTCTGTACTCATCAAACACTAAGTCCTCACACCTCCTCCCCTGGCCCCTGGCAACCACCTTCCACCTCTGTCTCCGTGAACGTTACTCCTCTAGGTATCTCACGAGTGGAACCACACGTTGTCTTTTGGTGGCTAGCTTCTTTTGCCACAAGTCAGTAAAGTCTTCAAGTTTCATCCACGTTGTAGCACAAGTCAATATGAGATCATTTCTTTTCCCCCAAATCGTAGCTTCGAGAACCAGGTGTCAATTCTGAAGTTCTAAGGAGTTAGTTTTTGTTCTTTGTTGTATTTTTAAGAAAAATTAAATGGACTAGTGCTTTACAAAGGGATGATAAACATTGAGCAATTTCTACCCCCAGAAGACAGTAAATGGCTAACAAGATAAATGCATTCACTACAATTAGATGAACTCCTAGGTAACAGATGCATAGAAGGCTTATTATTGGGAGGAAATTTCAAATCCCATTTCAGCCTGCTCTGCTTAATGTGGAGATGGTCAACTGCTAGCTGGTGTTCTCTATGACACTCGTCTCCCCTGAGAACCCTTTGAAGCTGGGTGTGGGTTGGGGGAGTGGTTTCTTACTCAGCAGATGGCCTCGCCAACCATCTCTTCACCTGCCAAGAGTCCGGAGGTTGCAGGTGTATGTCAGGCAGGTGTGAACCACATCAAAAGCTCAGCTCATTGAAGGCCAAGGACAGATACCAGCTCAGATCAAGCCACACCCGAAAACAGCCTGGCTGGCAGCATCTCACGGGGCCCAGGCTCTGGCCCGGTGTTCAGGTTTGGCCTAGAGGACATACAGGTGGTTGAGCTCTGCCTCGGTCTTCCTGGGGAACCAGCTTCGTCTCACTCTGCATAGACAGGAGGCGGGGAAGGAAAGTGGTGGTCACCCAGCCCGGGGGCGTGTGGGGCCTTCAGTTCGCAGGATCCTGAGAAAAGTTAAGCTAAGTCTCTGAGGCTGGACTCGAAACAGATGGCACTGGAGGCAGGAAGAGTGGAAGTCTTCTGTCTCCCCCAAGTCTCCTCCATACACAAAGTGGTCACAAGCCACAGCCGAGCAGTCACGTCACCACTGGATGGCAGTTGCCCGTCCTTTTCCCTCTTAGTAGGATGCCTAGAGCAGAGTGTTCTGGACACGCAAGGCAGAATGCATGAGGATGCCTAGAGTGAAGTCAGTTCTCCCAGCCATCTCCTCTGACCCCACTGTGATTCCACGGCAGGATGGCAAATTCTTCTGGAAGCTTCAGACTAAGTGGGGCACTGAGTTGTGGCCAGAGCGCCGGGGTGATTAGAACTTTCACAGGCATCACCTCCCGAGGATGGTACCTGCCTGTGCCATGGTGGCAGGAGCCCGTCTCCTGGGCCATTTGGCTCCCTAACCAACCAGCCCCCCGGTTCTCATTCTATACCATAATGGACCCCAACAGATAAGAGCCCCTGCCAATGAGTATGGGGCTGACCAAGAAGGAAGAAAAGAGCCCATCTCACAGGAGCAGGAGGGGTGAGCCTGACGAGGCAGCAGGCTGGAGGAAACTCAGGTGTAAGGTGGGTTCTTCTACTTCCTCGATGTGCCCTTGTGTGAACTCTGGGCTGGGGGTGGGGGAGGATACGGGTCTCTGCCAAAGAAAGCTGATGCAAGAGAAGTGATAAGGAAATCCTCCAGGGTGAATGAGATGCTAACTTCCACACGGGGCGCCCAGGCAGCACACACACACAGCAGGCACACACTTTGCACACTCAGGTGAGTATGCACACCTGGGACCTATCTTAGACACCTGACTGTGACCTTTTTGCAATGGACAAGATACTTTTCCTCCTGTGAATCCATGAAGCAGGGGCGGAGGGGAAGAATAGCGTGTTCTTGCATCATCCATGAGATTCTGATCCGTAGTCAAGTTCACAGTCAGAGTAGAACAAACGTGGCTGTGGGGCAGAACAGCTTTACTAGCTAGCTGGGCTCTGGGATTTGTCTGCCTCTGCCTCACTTCCCCTGAATTCTGGTGTAACCTAAAGCCTTCTTTATTATTTAACATCCCCAAGGTGAGCAGCCTTGGGACAGCTCTGATGTCTTCTGCTTATCCCTGTAGTCCCTGCTCTCTTGGCACAATAAGCAAACAGGCTCACTTGCTTCCTAAACCCACAATTGTGTTTTACTCGCCAAGTTTCCTTGACCTTACACTTGGCCTAAGGTGTTTCCAGCCACATGTACTATTTCAGCGTTTTCACCCAACTTCTGGACTATCAGCTCAAAAGCAGCTGCGAACTTTGAAGTCCTCAGAGGTCCTTACCCTAAAGAAAGACATCAATATGCTATTTCTATCCCAACTGTAGCCTTCTAACGCTCCCGACTTGCTCTCATGTTGCCCAACTTCCACTGTGACTATTTAGATTTTATGAAGGTGTTGTATCTACAACTTAGAGGTCTGGGGAAACAGTGGAAATCAAAAGATAACTTGGTATTTTCCATATTTCCAATCGCACCTGGAAGCCGGGCCATCTGGGCTCAGATGAGCCCTGTCCACCGTCTGTAACGTCCTGCTTCACGGTGGCACAAGAAGATTGAGGATTTGTTTATTGGCGCCCTCCTCACACTCTGAGGATTTTTCATGTTTGCTTTGAGTCTAAGAGTTGCTTCCATCTTTCACAGCTCCCCGCCCGCTGCCTTTTCTTTGTGTATAACATGCTCTTTGTCTGGTGGGAGAATTCTGGTGCTTCTAGGGCCGTCTAGGGAGGACTGGCGCCATCAGGTTGGTATCGGTTTCTACTCAAAAATGTTTCCCTCAGGGAGAGAAATTACTTTGCAACCTATCATATTATCAACTTCCTCTTGCTCTTCTATTCCTGTTCAGCTAAGCATGCAAGGAGAAAACAGCTCTTTCTTTACAACTGAACTTTCAGGGAAGACTTTAATGAGATAACTGATCATTTAACATCCAGATTAAGGGTGTTGACAGAAACGTGCTTTCCAATAAATCCTCCATTTCATCATTTTGGCAAAGAACAAAAATGCATATTGTTTTACCTGTTTATCTAATTAGTGAATCTGGTCAAAGTCTAGTTTGGATAAATAAATGAGTCCAGAGCTGTCTTTCTTCCCTCTACCCTGCACCTGAAGCCACCATCCTGAAGTTTAAAGACTTTGCTGCTGGCAGAAGAAAAGATGGTGGTCTTTGTTTTTTAACTTTCCTGATTCCATTAAGGACAAGAAAAGGAGACAGTATAAAGCAACTAAACAAAATGGCATGTGTATGTGTGAGTTTATGGGCTTGTGTCCAGGAGTTTCTCATAAGATTTTAGTACCTGCTGACCTTACCATATAGAGCCACAAATTTATAGGGTTTTCTGAGCCCCTACAGAAAGACTTGGGTTGACAAGGACTTGAAAGGAGGGTACTCTGGGTACAGCACAAAAGAAGAAACACAGGGCTGCTGGAGGTCCCCCTGGATTCCAATCCACCAAGGGAGCCAGGCAGAGCCTGATTTGACTCTCCCTACACTGGGCTACCTTTGATGTCCTGCAATACTGCTCAGTGACCGTAGGTGTCAGGGGACCTAGGGTTGGTCTGACCAGTGATGTGCAAAGGTAATAGATTAATCACCCCAGTACTGCAAACCTGGGCCCCCCCCCAAAAAAAAAATCCCCTGGGGACTTTTCACCAAGAGATTCCCGTAAAACTCTTATTTTGACACAGCCAAATCCTAACCTTGTGAGCATCTTTTGGTAAATCACGCGGAAAGCATCATGTCAACCTGCTAGAAAGTGGTTATGATTTTTAAAGTTTAAAGACCATTAACCAAAGTGTCTTAAGATGACCATTTCCGTGAGTCAAGGGTTTAAGAAGACATTGTATGGACTCACTGCCTCCATACAATGCTCTGTTTTCCATACAAACCTTCCCCCCACCCCCTGTCCTTGATCGCCGGGACACCCCCCACTAGAAACAGCACAGAAACAGCAGTAACTACAACTCCATTTACGTGTATTGGGTGTAACAGTCAGCGGGGCTGGGGCTATGATAAGTGGGACAGATTTATTTAATAATCACTTTTAAGTGCTTTTTAGTCATTCAGCTTTTCAGAGGATTTCTTTCTCAATTATTTCCTACGTGGGCAATGGAATGGTACTTCAAGAATAAATCACGGAGCCACAGCCAAGCGACTGATTATTGCCTTGGGCTGTTTCTATGAGGGACCCACCTTACGTCATCCAGCACATCTCATTTGAGAGGGAACACACACGTCTGACACACTGTGAACTAGACTAAAGATGAACCTCGAGTTTGGCGCTTTTCAAACTGCAGTCTGGCAGGTCGCTGGGCTCCTAAGATGAAGCGCTCTTCCTCAAAAGCAGTGCATTGCTCTCAGGAAGAAGGGGGCCGATACACCACTAAAGGCATGGGTGACAAGAGCAAAATCTCTTATTATTGTCATCCATATGGGGAGCAAGGAAAAGAGGTAAAAGTCAGCGCCTCAGAATGAGTGATTATGTGGCCAGTGAAGAAAACAGAGGTGGGAGGGGGAAAATGAGCTGTTACTGGCTCTGACATAAAATCGCCTTTGCTGTGGAGGCTGCGCGCCGGTGCTCGGAGTAACAGCTGTGTACGAGGATGCTCTGATCCGAGAAGAAAGGAAGGGGCCCTGTAATCCTGCGGGACCTGCGGGCTGCAGCAAAGGGAAGCAGCAAGCCCTCAGTGCTAAGAGAACAAAAGGGTCGTAATCAGCGAAGCTGGTATATGTCGCGGCCTTCATCTGTGCTTCTGTGAACCAGCTCTGCACGGGGCTGGTTCTTCCAGTCTAGCTGTCCTTCGGATTCACAACAACTGCTGGGGCCACGTCAGCTGAGAGACAATCTACTGGTCAGGCTGCCAGAGTGAGCCTGGGTTCCCCGCCCCTAGTCACAGACCCGGCCTTTCTGACATCCTTAGGATGGAGAATTTCTCCTGCTTCCTGTGGGAGGACCACCTGCTTTCAAATAACCACCAGTCACTAGGAGACTCCCATGAAAAACTACCACTGAAAATCCCATAAGGATTTTTCATTTGCTTTTTTTAAATTTCACGCTCTGTTCTGTGAAGGTGAGAAACTTCAAACATCACGACTGCACCTTTCTGTGATAAAGCGATCATGGCTATTAGAAAGAAGATGACGTGTTATTACGAGGAGAGATGAGTTACAAATTACTTTTAATGACCCGCTGAAAGAAAAATAGTGATTTACCTGCCTCCATTCGCTGCCTCTTCCCACCAAAACAAAACAAACAAAAAACTCCACAAAAAGCAAATGAACAAACAAAAACACACCTCAAGGGAGATAAAAGAAGAAAAATGCTTTCATGCCTAGAAGCTGTCCACCCCTAAAAAGGACACAGCCCACACATAAAATGGTTATTTCTACACTTTGAGAAGCCACAATGACTTAGAGGAGACTACAGTCACTAAGGGATTAATTGCACTGTATTCTCATTCAGTTTGGGTTGAGAGCTTTATTTTCAAAGCTCCACCATTAGCTTTATGACAAATCTATGCTTTGCTTTCTAAGGTCCTCCCCGCTGCCAGCCCCAAATCAACTCCATACAATTAAAAAAAAAATCTGGCTTATTTAAAACAGCCTGTAAATATTTACCATCATGCTATGGGAAACCTCAAACAACAGGAAACTATCCAAATGTTGTCGAGGTTATGTCACCGATGGCTTAATAACCTCAAAAGCGAAATCAATGCAAACAAGTACATATCACGGTTCTGGGTTAAGGAGGATAGGGTTTCATTTACAGAACAGTGTTGAGTGTTGAAAACGTAACACTCTTATTTCCACCATTTTCCCTTTGGACTTGCACCTCAACCTCAGTCACTGAGGACCTGGCATATACTGGAGATCAGATTTCTTCTTCTAATCTTGGGACAGCAGGTAAGTCCCAGATGCATTTTCTCTCCCACCTTCCCGTTTGGATTTTGAGGAGGGAAAGCGTTCTAGTTCTAGCGTATTGTCTCCCTTTGTGTAACGATAAATGATGCAACAAAACCAGAATCCCTGCCCAAAGGACTGTCCCCTCTGACAATGTGAAATATATAGAGACAGTTCATAAACCATGACCACTAAACTTCATTTGCATAGAAATCATTGCAGGTTATGAGCCTACGTATTGGACAGACGGAGGGAGGGAGGGAAGGCGGGCTTAACAGCAAGTGCTCGCTAGCTGTTAGATTACTTATTACGTCAGTGCTGTTCTCTGTTCGGGGCCCAGACTGCGACACAGAGTACGGCACATTAGAAGCATCTTGGTTGGGCCGCAGCTCACTCTGATGACCAAAAGTGCCAAGTGCAGAACGCTCCTCACTAGGAGGTGAGAGCTAATAGCTGGAGGAGCGCTTCTCACCAGGGTTGCTCCTCACATCTGGGTCCGTTCAGTCTGTTTCCAGCCATGGTTGTGCAGGATGAGTCCCTGCTCCAGAAGAAGATACCGGTCAGTCACACAAGATCGCCGTGCACTAAGAAGCTGCTTTAATGGCCACTTGCAGTGCACCCCTAAAGAGAAGCTGGTCTTCTTTGTGGACTCACAGGGCGGAGGGCTGGGAGTGGGCAGGGGTCTCCCCAGCCCTCCGCTCCACCTCCCTGGGTCAGTGCGCCCTGCACGGTTAAGGCCATCTCCGCATCAGGGAGCACCTCAATGGTCACAAATCACTCTGACTTTTTAACCCTTGGGTGACGTCACCTCGAGCAAAAGGCCTCGTTTTGCATGTTTCCTTTCACCAGAAAATGATTTCTCACCCAAACACAAGAATTAACTGTTTTGCAAGGCGGTCTCACTGATGCAGGAAAAACAGATGTGGGGCGTGAGGTGGGCCATGTCCCAGGCCTCGGTTGGGCCCCTGGGATGTGCCCTATCTAGTGTGGGTCCTTGCTTCATGCAGGAAAGAATTCAAGAGCGAGTCACAGTTGAGTAAAGGTAGATTTATTTAGAGAGATACATCGAAAGGCAAGAGAAAGGTCACGAGGTGGGGGGGGCGGTGTTGGGCTCAGATTAGAGTGAAAATAGGTACACACTCCATAGACAAGAGTGCTGGCCTTCTCTGAAAATGAGAGAGAGAGGCGGCCACGAGGCTCCCTGCTGCCAATTTTTATGGGCTCAGTGGCTTCATATGCTAATAAGTGGAAGGACCAGTCTAACTAGCCTGGGGAAGGGGCTGGGATTCCCAGGAAGTTGGCTACTTCCCACTCTTTGACCCTTTGTGGCTAGCCCTGGGACAGTCATGGCGCCTGTGGGCATGTTATTCACCACGATAATATGGTACAATGGGTGCACAGTGAAGCTCAAGGTCTGCTGCAAGTCAACCCTCCCACCGTCTTGAGCCTCAAGGCCGGCTGGGGGTTGACTGTTTCACCATCCTTGCATTAACTGCTGTGTCATTCCTTGAATGGCTGTGCCCTGCCCCCGTCCTGTCTCATCACTAGTGTCTCCATACAACCCGCCGACCGAATGTCATGTTTGTGCCACCAGTGATGCCCCCAGATCCAACACCTGGGTCAGCACCGGAGAGGAGCTGCTCTCCCGGCTGGGGGGTGGCGTGGCATTCTGGTAGCACATTAATGCGCCGTCACCCTTGCGCTAAGCTCGAGCACGGGGTATTGTGCTTTGGAAGAAATTGAAAAGACTCGGTCCGTTGTCCCTCCATTTAGAGGGCCAGGTGTGCTTCAGCTGATAGAAGATGGGGGACATCTGCACTGACCCTGCACAAATCGCATTCACCACATCACTTGTGTGTCCAGGCACGCATTCACTTCATCCAATTGTTTCATTCCAGCCCGTCTGAGGCTCCCTCTGTGCTGAGCACTGTAGGAAGGGAGCCCTGAGGCAGGCTCGGTAGGTGGCATCACACACTGGCCCTGCTTTCCTTCTGGGGCTCGTGGGGAGATGGGGAGACAGACGTGGAACTATGGAGACGCCCTGGACGTGGACGAGGCAGGGAGGGCAGGAGCTCCAGTGCCCCCAGGAAGGGTGGAACGAAGGCTATTCTCTCTGCCCTAGATGCTGTGACAAGGCAAGAAACAGTACCGCAGAAATCGGGGGAACCTAATCTGAAATTGATGAATGCTTGGAAGGAAAAAAAAAAAACACTAAAAAAAAAAGACACCTGATTTATGAAAAGGTGCTGAAAAGCAAGGAAACTGCAAAGTTGGCCAGAAGGTATGGCCACTGAGAGCCCAGGGAGTGTTTTTTTTTCACCTGATGATTAAATTTGATGAAAGTAATATTCTGCAGCATAGATAAGAAGGAACGGGGAGGCACTCACCATCAGAGGAGGGCAGGGAGGGGCAGGGCGAAACCGGCTCGGCAGTTTGGGAAGGCAGAGCCGGATGCTATGATGTTGAAGGAAGAGAGCTAAGGAGGTGAGGTTAGAGTTCCGGGAGGACTGGGACGGACCCTGCAAGTGACCTCAGTGCTGAAGGGGGGCCACTGTCTTCATGAGGACAGAGGGGGCCCTCAAAAAGGAGGCGGGGAAAGCTTAGGCCAGGCAGACACCCAGGGAAGGAAGGCTGCCCTCCCGCTGTGGTCCTCTGACCCGAGCACAGACCACAGGCTCTGAGTCTCACCGCCTCCCTACAATCCAGGCCAACTTCTCTGACTCCAAGACTGGACTCCACGCTCCTCCGTGCTCCAGGATTCCTGCTACGAAGCCCCACCCAGGGCACGAAGGAGGATGGGGCTCACCTCGGAGAGGGGGATGAGGCCAGCGGACCCTCTTGTCCAGGCGTGTCTTCTACAGATGTCCGCTGCTGGTAGCCACACTCTCCTTCCCGGCAGCGTTAGCCCACGTGCCCGTGGACTGTGGAACAACTACTGCGGTCAATGAGAATATACTTTACAAACTGTAAAGTGCTCAAAAATGTGCAGTGTGCACCAGGCAAGGGAAAGGGCAATGCTCATTTCATTGCATTAAAACTGAGTTCCCCTAAAAAGGAGTTCACCTGAGTTTATGATTAAGCTCTCTTTCCAAAACTTTATTCCCTTTCTTGTCCCCTCTGACCTGGATCCTGTGCTAACCGAACACTAATCAACCAGTCAGATGACTGGAATTGCAGTTGTCCACGACATCTATTGTTATGACTGACATTGCTGCCATTAATTTAGTATCATTAACGTACATCAGCAAACAGACGCGGGTTCCTCCAGGGCAAGGTGAGCTCACAGGGCCCCAAGCCATGAACCACTTGGCCTGAGAATCATAGACCAGAGACATCCGGATCCCTTGAAACTAGGATGAAGAAGTGTTACGAGATGATGATTCATCCCAGCTTCTTTGTTTTTCCCCTTTAAAAACACCCCCCCCCCACTCCAAGGCCAAGCTGGAGTGGAGCTCGCTTGGTGCCCTGCAATGAGCCCTTCCTTTGCACAAACACCTGCTCTCAAAGTTTGGCTTTCCGTCCTGCAGGTACATGAGCCCTTGCTCAGTAACAGCATCCTGAAAAAGGAATGTCCACCTCTGCTGAACTGAAAAGAAACAATTGGGTTAAGGATTTGTTTTCCTCCCCCTTAATTTAAGGTATTTGTATTAACATTGGTGAAAGAAAGAAAGAAAAGAAAGAAAAGAAAAGAAAAGAAAAGAAAAGAAAAGAAAAGAAAAGAAAAGAAAAGAAAAGAAAAGAAAAGAAAAGAAAAGAAAAGAAAGAAAAGAAAGAAAGAAAGAAAGAAAGGAAGGAAGGAAGAAAAAAAGAAAGAAAGAAAGAAAGAAAGGGAAAGAAAGAAAAGAAAGAAAAGAAGGAAAGAGAGAAAAAAGGAAGGAAGGAAGGAAGGAAAGAAAAGAAAAAGAAAGAGAGAGAAAGAAAGAAAGAAAAGGAAAGAAAGAAAGAAAAGAAAAGAAAGGAAAGGAAAGGAAGGTATTTGATGTAATATATACATAATTAGAGGTATTCCTTTACAATATGGATATGATCCAATTATAGAAAATATTTTTACTTCCTTAAATTTTCATCTAAGAGCTTCCTAGTAGCTTGGTTTCTTATTATTAAATGCTGTATTTTGCACTATTTTTCAAGAAGGTATCAATGGAATGAAGGTAAAGATAAGCCTAAATCAATAGATACAGGTAGGTGTTTTTAAATTTTACTCTCACTAGAAAACTTAGCAGTAACACCCTTAAAAATAGAATTTGAATGCCACTTAAGGACTAATTAGAGAAAAGGAAACACAAGATGGAAGTGGCAGGGCCCTTAGAAATTAGTAGGCAAGTTAAGACATGATTGGGTCACGCTAAATTATGGGGCAGGTGAAGGAGTAGGAAGCAAACTAACAAACTGGCCTCCCTGATGCTAAAACTGCTTGCTGATTCATTCTTTACCGAGAATAGCTTTAACCCAGAGGCTGTGCTCCAGGAAGGAGATAATGGGCTGATAATCTCAAAAGAATGGACAGACCTTCCCAGACTCATCCAGGTTATGTAACACCCTGTGAAACGTCCTGATCGTTATCACCTTTTCTGTTCCATCCAGTTTTTCTATAAAACCTCAAGACCCCACCTGCAAGATGGGTTCACAGTCTCTAAGGCATGAGTCTGTGACTCCCCTTTGACTGGCAAAGCAATAAAGCAGTTCTTTTTAGATTCTCCCCCAACTCTGCCTCTCTGTCTTTCGGGGTACAGAGGCTGGTTTTGCAGCAACATAGGGAGCAGGAACTTTAAAGTCCAGATAGCTACTGATTGTGACTAGCAGAACAAGTATTTCTCTAGCCATAAAGAAATCAGAGTTATTTTCCACGTGAGAACACTTAAAACTGCCTTCCAAGTTGCACTGACTGGGACAGCTCACCACTAGATTACATCGAGTTACAGGCAGTGGCTTCCCACATCCCATCACCACCCCCAGACCCCCAGCGGTCCTGGGTCCCAGATGCTACAGGAAGCAAGAGTCCCACTGCAGGGGTGTCCAGACACCCCTCTGTGCCTTGGTCTCACACAGTCCACCCAGGAGAACCTGCCCCATCCCACCTGCGAGTTCCACCCCAGGGGATCTGTTTCACATCCATGATCTCTCTTTGGACTCTTGTCAGGTTATCTTCCTGGGACTGTGGGACACTCTCATTTATGAGCTCTCAAATGACCATAATCACAGCTAATGAGGCAGGTGCATCCAGAAGACCTTTTGATTTTAAGTTAACCCAGTCTCTAAGGCACGTGGCACAACCTCCTCCCCTCCCAGCCACCACCACCTTCCCTACATTGTTATTAAAGGTAATTAGGACGAACACTACTTTTCAACATTACTGCTTTTTCTAACAGCATGGTTTTCTACTCCTCATTACAAACAGACAATATTTTAATAACATTAGGGGTTTGTAACTTTGGTTGAGTGGCCTGGAAACCTAACCACGATTTATAAAATTATTTCTACAGCAAAATGTATTCTAAATGAATTTTATGAATTACAGCCAGCCGGTAAGCTGCAGACAATACCACAATCCAAACAAACAAACATAAAGCCATAAAAAGGACCACTCTGAGGCTGGTCCGCTCCCTGCTGTTTACACAGTAAACATTTAATATACAGAGAGTCGGAGCAAAACCTAGGAGCCTCATCCCATTGAATTCCAGATGGCATCTCTCTGCTGTCGCCAGGCACCTGGTCTAACTGTAATATTACCCCTAGCACAGCTCCACGATGGTTCAGATAATCTTGCCTCCCCCCACAGTCCTCCTGTATTCCAATGCCAAATATTTCGAAGTATTTTTGAATTTTCCAATCACTATTTCATTAAGGCAAATGGCTGAGAACTGACTGTATTATAATAAAGCATTTTTCCATTTTGAAGGGAAAAAATGAATATGCATTGTATTTGCATTTAGGTAAAAATGCAAAGAGCTCCCATTTATGGACAATGTAAATGCAGGTGCCCCTGGGGGAGGGAGCCAGAGGAAGAGAAGGGGAGAAAGAGAAGCAATGCTATGCAGGTACCAAGTATTTATCGTAGCCCCCACTCCCCCAACTCTTATGCATAAATTTGCCTTCTCCCTCAGGCAAGCAATTTAAAACATTTCACTAACTCTATTAGCAAATTAACATGACTAAGATGGAACTCACTCTCCTCACTCCAAACCAGCTCTTTTAAAGCTGGGTAACACCATCCTCTGCTTCATCTTCTCCCACCCTCTCCCATCAAGGACCGAGTCCGTTTGATTCTAGATAGCTTTTCTCTGAGCCCTCCCTCCCTGCCCCCCAGCCCTAATCCAGGCTGTCTTCATCTCTCTGGTGGTTGCCAGAAGAGCCTCTTAATTGGTTTCCCTGGCCTCTGGTCTCACCTCCCTCTAATTCATTAGCCACAATGAAACCAAACTCTCTTTCAAATATGCAAATCCAAGCACACCACATTCCCATTCAGAACTCTTCAAAGTTCCCCACTGCCCTTAGGATCAAGGCCAAACTCCTTATGCTGATTGACCGGACCCCTCCTGGTCTGAGTTCTGCTCACCCTGCCACCTGCCCCTCCTAGTCTTGCTCTCTGTCTCAAATATACTCAGCATTGTCATTTTCCACCTGGAACTCTCTTGCTTTCCAGAATAGAGGACACACCATTCTTTTTAGATCTCAGCTCTTAGACTGAACCAAAGCTTCCTTGACCCTTTAAGAAGGGTCAAAGATTCCTCCTACAGGATCCCAGAGTAAACACTCTGAAAAATATCACGAGCCATATCAGTAAACAAAGGATGCTGCGGCCATCAAGTCATCAGCCGCTACCACCACCTCTGACCATGAGGGAGCGGACGGAATTCAGGATGCAGACAAGCAGGCAGCCCAGCCTCTGCACCACCACCCAGTTGTGTGCCTTGAGGGAGCTCAGGATAGGAAAGAACAGGACACTGGCCCTAAATAGCCAGGTGCACATCAAAGGAATGATTTCATGAGCCCAGACCTTTGCACCTTCCCATACATAGAAAAGCGCTAAATTCCTTAATTTGAGATGTCTGGTTTTCTCTAATTAACAGTAATCTGGTGTTCTGACTACCTAGTCTTTGTTGCAAAAACTCCTATATATCCTGGCTTCTCCCTTGCCTGGGCAGAACATCTCTAGAGCAATCTGAGAGGCTGTGTCCTGGGCTCAAGCCTTCAGGAAATCCACCGAATAAAACATAACTCTCAACTTTTAGGTTGTGCATTTTATTTCAGTTGACAACACCCTTTTCTTCCTCTATCTCAGACTTGCACATTCCTTGGTAGATGCCTGCCTGTCTGCTTGCCCTCCTAGATTAATCACTGCACGGGTCAGTCCTTTCTCCTAATCCACCTTTAGTGACTAGCACTGGACAGGCCACATGGTAGGCATCCAAGAAATGTTGAACGAACACATTCATGAAGACCCTCTTCCCTCTGTAATCCATCCCCCTTTTAATAGTGAAAACACTCCAAAACAATGCATTAAGCACCAGGGGAAGTGGGTTACAACTCTCAACTCATTAAGCAGCCACCACACTTTGTTTCAAACACCTTGGTGTGTCACTGCCATAACTATCAGTAACTTGAGAAAGACCTGGTCCTATCTGCATGTCTAGATTAGAGAAGAAGCCAGTGGTACAAGTAACAACCCGCCCTCCCCCACCCCAAACCCATGTCAAACAGCAGCCTGTGATTAAGAGAAAATGAAATTAAACCTATCATTTCAAAATGCACATGTTACCTAAATCCTAGCAACGCAATTAAAACAAAACAAAACAAACAAACAAAAAAACCCAACACTACCGAGCAAATCCAGTCTTAAATGTCTTTTCCTTAAAGTTAAAAAAAAAAAAACCCAACAAAAAACAGCATTAATACTGCTGACACACATGTTGTAAAATCCAAGTGTTTCTAGCATCTGTCCTCCAGCATGCGTCTGCTTGCCTCAACTCAGCTGGCTCTAGTCTAATAAGTCTCCTTAATGCAAGTCACAGAATTAATACAAAGCAAGAAAAGTCAGCTCTAGCCAAGAATGGGTCAAGGTATAGCAGCCCGCCTGGCTTGAAGTCTTAGCAATTCTGCTTTAAATACGGGGCGCACTACATACTTTTCAAAGTTCTTTTGTGTCCAGTCTCTGGGTTGCACTTGCAAACGAAGGTACGGAAACCCTCTGTACCCATTTAACAGCTGGGAAAGCTGAAGTCCCCAGAAGTCAAGTTCTTTGCTCAAAGTCATAGAGCCAGCAGGGGCAGGGATGGAGGTCAAATCCAGAGGGCCTGTCAGGAGCAGGAGCTCTTTCTCTCAGCGATGCTGTGGTCAGCGTGCAGCACTGCTAGAAACTACAGAGGAGAAGCCACGGGAACTCAGTGCGCCTCTCAGTAAGCATGAACTATTTCCCCTCTCCATCCGCTCTGCCGCTCTCTCCAAGGTGGGCTTGGAATAGCAGGGAGACCAGGTTACATGGAAGAAGCCATGGTCGGTGGGCTAGAAAAGAGAGAACATTTTCTCTTCCATTTCCCCTAATGATCACTAGCTCCACTTTCCCCTAGAACACAGTCAACACCAAATATTCTCCTGTGAGGCTCTAAGCATGAGGCACAAGTCAGAGGAGCCTGGCTGCTCCGCAAAGGCGCTGATGACACACACAGCTATTCAATCTGTTCATCTTCAAAGTGGGGAAGATGCCCCCTCGACAGCCCATTCCAGGAGCCCCGGGCAGGACCTGGCAGCTTGGAAGGCCAGTTCATTTCTTCTCCTCTCCCACGTGTTCACGTGGAAAGTTTTGGAAAGCACATTTCTTAAGCATCACTGAATTCAGCAGAAAAAGCACCTTTCTCTGCCTCGCAACCTGTAAGGACAGGTGTCCTCCCAGATGTGCGCAGGTAAAACCAACACACCCCTCCTCCCTGCACTCATGCCTGACCCCAAGCGGAGAGCACATCTGGTCCAAAATGTGCTTCTTGAAAAGAAGGAAAGTCCTGAAAGAGTTTGAAAGTATTACATCATGAAAAACGGAGTTGATCTCTCAGCATTAAAGGAAGGCTTTAAAAAAAAAGAAATCATTTGAAGGAGTTGAGCACCCTGGGGCTTTGAGAGAAATAGACTGTGGGTTCCAGTGCCAGGAGTCCCAGCATGAGAGGGGGGATGTCCGTGGTGGGACAGGGACACACCCGAACATGGCGCCCGAAGGGGTGGGCCCGGACAACTTCCCGCCGGACTGTGGTGTCACACACAGCAGAAGCCTTGAAAAGGTGCCCGTGTGTGGGAGTATTTCCAGTATTAATCCAAAGGCTACAAAGATTTCTGAACTAAAATGGCTCCAGTAACTGAACATCTAATCACATTGGATCAGTTGAGTAAATTATGGTACATCCGTGAGAGAGAATGCCATTAATCATCACATTCGAGATGAATACTTAAAAATCAAGGGACACTGCCTGTGTCCTTGCGTGATGTAACAGCTGGAAAGAGATGACGATGTTGTTTCAAAATACATGCGTGGAAAAGAGATGAGAAGGATGTGCACTAAAAATAATAAACAGCATTATCTCTAGGCAGTGGGCTTGCAGACAATTCTCATTTTCTTCTTGATATTTTTATTTATTTTCCTTCCTTCTATGATAAAAATGGACTAATTAACATTTTTTTTAAAAGAGAGATCCTCTTAAAAAGCCACTGGCTTTCTTTCATTTTTTTTAAATCCTAACTTTATTTATTTATTTATTGCAATGAAGATTTTCTTTTACTTTTTGGGGGGGTAAACAAAGTTTATTCAAGGAAAAGCAACTCACTGAGAGATAAAACCATTTTAAAGTTTACATATTTTGCTGTTCATTGTTTCTAAGAACAGCTTAGAGCTTTAGCTTTTCAAACTTCCATAGTTATCACACGAATAAAGGCAACTGGCTTTCTGAGTAGCTATGAAGTTAATGAAAATTCTTAAAATGTTGCTAAAACATACATAACACACAATTTATCATTTTAAGCATTTTAAGTGTACAGCTCAGTGGAATTAAGTACATTCACAATATTATGCAGCCATGAGCACCGCCCATCTCCAGAACTCTGTCTCCCCAAACTGAAACTCTGCACCCCTTAAACAGTAACCCCCACTTCCTCCCTCCCCCAAACCCTGGGAAATGCTATTCCCCTTTCTGTCTCCATGAATTTAGACTGTCATAGGTACTGTATCTGAGTGGAAGCCTCCTTCCACACACGCAAAAGCATGTTCTTTTGTGTCTGGCTTATTTCACTTAGCAGAATGTCCTCCAGGTTCATCTCTGTGTAGCATACATCATAATTCCATTCTTTTCTTTAAGGCTGAATAAAGAGTCCATTGTACGTATGTACGTATGTTGTTATATGAGGCTAGCTTTCCAAACAGACTTTAATTTTTAAATTAAATTTTAAAGCATGTCTGAAAATCAAAATGATGAGCAGTTCACATAACTAAAGGGTGTATTATCAATTGAAGAATTAAAAACACCAAATCGTACAAAATGAGGGGAGGAGTTATTTTACACAGAAAGTCAAACTCTCCACCTGCCTTAAATCCACTAAAATCCACAATATTGAGCCATATTTTGCAACAGGAAAGGATAAGAGTGCTACACCCTCTAATGACAATGAGTGGCCTCAAACTCAGTCATCTGGGACCAAATGCATGTCATTTCGTATGAGCAATTAAAAAGGCTTGCTGCAGCACTCGGAACAGCGGACGCTTCGGGAAGGGGCGCCAGACACCTCTGGGCTGATGGAAACGCTCCCTATCTTGATTGGGGAGTGGCTTATATACGGGGGTGCAGTTGTCATTTGTCAAAACACATGGGCCTGTGCACGTAAGAGCTGTACGCCTCACTGTATATAAATGATACTTTGATGTTTTAAAAAGGAAAGAAAAACAGGTTCACCAGGCTCCTCCTCTGAAAGAAGACATATTAAACCTAAAAGAAATTAGACTAAATAAGAATTTGAGGACAACAAAAGGGGTCCTGCAGCTCAGCTACTGATGCTCAAAGCCGTGGGGTGCTTTAGGGCCCTTCGGTGGATCTCTCTGGTCCCCGGAACAGAGTTCAAGCTCCTTCCTCCTCGCTGCTGATACACTGGTTCATCTAGGGAAGCTTGGTAAACACCTGGACTAACTACCAACAATGCCAGGGCACCTGCCCAGGTTTGGTAAACAGCCCAAAATGTGTGCAGCCGAGGTGGCATTAACACCCACAGGTGTGAGCCTCAGCGTGGGAGTAGTGGCTCCAGGTGACACAAGGCTGCATCAGAAGAGGAAGGGGTGAGAACTACCACCCATCCCAAGAGGAAATCAAGGGCTCTGCGAGAGCTTGAGGGAACACAGTCGAATGTCAGGTCTGGAGCTGAGAGGAGACCCTTGACTCCCTTATTTTGGACCAAGCTGGCGAGCAAAGGGGTCTTTCCAGTTGCTTCTGTGCTGGACCTGGCTAGAATCACGGAGGTAAAAGTTACCTCTTTCTTACGAAGCGTGGTTATCTGTTACTCTCTTCTGCACTGTTTGTCCTTATAAAATGTCAAGTTTAGGCCACCCATCGTGGGAGGCCGCGGTGTCCCAGCCACGGTGAATTTCCTGCCAAACCATTTAAAGCACTCAATTTCTTTTTCTTTTCTTTTCTTTTTTTTTTTTTTTTTTTGTAATCTGCTATTTTAGATTCCCCACACCACCATTCCCCTCTATTAAAATGCATGACCCAGTGGCCAACAGATCTCCGGGTTGTTTACAGAGCAGCAGTCAAGAGCATACAAACTTCCTATCACCTTAAAGACAGCTTTGAAAACACAAAACAGCCACACCTAAGCCAAATGGCAGATGAAAAAAATGACAGTCTGGGACTCAAACACTTAAAAACAAACAAACAGAAACTGACCAGGGATCCAGACAAGCATACTGATGGGGACTCATCATCATTGAGTTAAGACACAACAGGAGTGACCCACTCTTGTCCTGTAACTGCTCCCGCTGGACCACGAACCTTCTCACATCCTGGGAAGATAATGGCCACAAAGCCAACTTCTGCCCCCTCTCCTCCTGGACTCAGCTTGCTCCCTAGAAAAACATCTCCTTAACCTGCTAGTAAACATCCTGCTTTTCAGCCATTTAATTCTCACTGAATGTCCCAAGAGCCTCACCTCACCCTTCCAGGCGCCTGCAAGAGTTCTTATCCTGGGATTCCCACCTTCACTTTTAACCACCCCCCAGCCTGGAGTCACAGGTCTCCACTGCCAGCTGCAGTCTCCATCCAAGTAGGATGACGACAGGCAAACTGGAGCCCGAAAGGCACAGGAAGTGCTTTTCCTGGGAACGTGGGCTTGGAGGTGGATGGGGTGCCCTTGCATCCTTATGCTCAAGAAGAAGGAACCATACACACGGCCCCTCCTCTGACCCTGAGGTTGGGGACAGAGATGAGGACCCATGTCAGTAAGAGAACCATGCATTCACACCTACAGACCCACCTACAGAAAGGCAACCTGTAACAGCGCCAGGCGTCAGACTCATGGAAAACCTTGCCAATACTGTGATCTCAAAATCCCACAAAAACTGTAAAAGCCAGCTAGGACCTGTGAGCTAACTTAGACCAAAATATACTCCCCACACAAGAAACGAAGCTGGCCCATCTGGCCCCTGGGACCACGTGGCATTTCTTGGACCAGATGTACGAGCTGTGTCTTGACCACTCATTATCTAAGGGAATAAATACTGCCTTTGCCCTGACAAATAGTAGTTAGTTCCCTTCCCAAGATGGACTCAGAAAACATTTTTGGCATGGAGAAGCAACCATATAGAACCAGAAAGCTGCGATGCAGAAGGCTTCAGCTGACTGAGATAACTATGGTCTTTGTCATTTTAAGCTCATCTGTTCTCAGCATCGTGAGCAGTATTTGGTTGTTGGAACAGCAGCAGAATGTCCCCCAAACCATGGAAACAGCAGAAAGAAAACAAAACAAAACCCAAACCTGGGGTTTGTATGGCTTGATAGGAAGTCTGCTAATTCCTTTATCTTGTGGCTGTATTCTCATCTTTGCAGATGGCTGCTATCTGCTTTGGTGACAGGAGTGTGCAGAGAGACTGAGGCAGAGTGACAACCTCCCGATGAGAACAACCTCTACACAGCTCACTGATTTATCGCCATGACCAGACCCACTGCGTTACTGCCGTTATCTGAGCACCTTGCCATGTGTCATCACAACGGCTCTGGACAGTAAGGCCTTCTGCTCTGTGATGCTCTGACAGCAAAAGTGTTCCACGTAGGTTTTCTTAACAAGGACCTAACCGGAGAGCAGGGGACGTGTCAAGTCAGGCAATACTTGCCTAAGTCACAGTTCGCTTACCTGAAATTGACTTGAGAATCTCCCCAGGACAGAAACAAAATTAGGGCAAGGCAGAGCAGAAGAGCGAAGTGTCCCAAAGTGTAAATGCTTTTTTCCCCGGGGAGGCCTCCAAAATTATTTTTTCTTCATTTTTCCATGGAATCCTAATGAATTTTAGTTTCTCGGGCCAAGAGCAGGTTCAAAGCAGGAAACTAAAAAGCAAGTATTCATTCTGTATATTTTGTGTTTGCATTTTGTGTTTGCATCTAATCCTAAACTCCCAATTTACCTCCCCCTGTCACCTTTCTCCTTTGGTAACCATAAATTTGCTTTCTATGGCTGTGAGTCTCTGTTTTGTAAATAAGTTCATTTGTGTCATTTTTTTTTAGATTCCACATATAAGTGATATATCATCCACTGTATAGCACAGAGAAATATATTCAACAACTTGTAATAATCTATCATAAAAAATATGAAAAATAATATATGTATAACTGAATCACTATGCTGTACACCAGAAACTAACACAACATTGTAAATCAACTATACTTCAATAAAAAAGCAAGTATTCAACACATATTAGCTATTTTTATTAATAATTATTTTATTGTTTTTATTTTACCAGTTAGTGCCCAACTCTTTGTTAAGTATTTTGAATATCACCTGTCAGTGGATATCCTGTCAGCCGATCATCCAACACAACATTCACAAGCCACCAAAAAATGTCCATCGCTTTTAGTATATAGTATTTATTCAATAAGGTAGAGAAATGTGCAGTATAGATTTCTAGCAACAATAATCTTGTACTGAAAAAAGAAAAAGAAAACCAGTGATCTGCATTTTAAAGGGTGAGCTTCAGTTATCAAGAAAATGCACTCACAGAGGTAGCCCGTCTCCAGGAAATGCTGCACAAAACAGGGTTTTCTGTGCTTCTGTTGCATCTCCACATCAACTAATAAAGTCACAGGTATTAAAAAAATACCAGGTTGATTTCTTAAAATGGAGACATGACACAAGGCACTTCTGGTATGAGTTTAATGAGGTCTATTTATTCCAGCTCACATAGGACATTAAAAGGATGATTTCCCATCCGTGATCTCTTGCTCTTCCATCCCAACAAAACCTGCCCTGCTGCCCCAGGTCACACAAGGTAGAGCAAAATGACCGGGAAGCCAATTCTTGGCCACTAACATAAAATTGGGCTCATGACATCAAAAAAGGGAGATGGTACCGTGGATAGACACTCCTTGGTACACTTTTAAAACCGCTTTTAAAGGATTTGATGTACTATGAGAAAGAGATTTAGCTACTGTCTCATGGTATGAAGGATCCGATTATCTTCAGAAGGATGTGCTTTGGAAGAAGTCTGACAAAGTAGCAGTTAGAGTTAGGTTGGTCACTGAACCACCTCAATAAATAAATGAGTCAAGAAACAAACCGCTCAATTATACCTTTGTGGCTCTAGAAATAATCTACTCACCTAAGTGCAGTGAGAGGTACTTTAAATGCAGGAGTACATCTAAAGAAAACTGGGAAACACAGTGGAGAAGCGAGTATCAATTGGACTAAGGAGGTCACAGTGCCCTTCACTAAATATGGACTGCCAGTGACCTCATCTCCTATGTATGAATGAGAAATGGAAATAGGCACCAAGTTATGCCAGGCACAAAGCCCAAGGCAGCCAGAGAGAACGCATTATCTACTTACTGCACAAAGATGCTCTGTGAAACACACATACATGTATATATGCGCGCGTGTGTGTGTGTGTGCGTGCGTGTGTGTGTGCGTGTGTGTGTGCATGTGTATCCTCAATTATGTCAAAAAAAAAAAATTGGCAGGAGATACCCAAAATGTTAAAGTTTTTCTCTTTTTCAATTTAGAGTGGAATTAAAGGTATTTATACTTTTTTCCTCCATTTAAAAAATAACCAAACTTTAAACAGCATGCATAACTTTTATAATTAGAAAAAAAAAAAGGTTATTTTGAGATCTATTCCATTAACATCAAACAGACTGGAGGGTAAAAAAGTCCCCCATCTACAGTTACTTAGAAATTTAACCAGGGATTTACTCTTTTGTCTGTAAGCACTTTGGAAAGTGGTGCATCCAGTGGACACTTTTGTTATTCCTTAGGGTGAGCGCTGCCTGGGGAGGTCTCTTCCATCACTCAGTGACCTTGAATGGAGAGTCTCTTCCGGGTCGTGGCCAGTGCCAGGCACAACACTCACTTCTTAAACATTCCTGTACCTCCTGGTTTAACGGTGACGTTTTCTAGGGGGTGGGGGTGCATTGCTCTGCTTAGTAGACAAGGAGAACATTGATCAAGCTCCTCTTCCTGGTCTTTTCTTTTTTCCCATTTTGTGATGTTGGTAATTTGAGACCTTCTTATACCATGGAGGCCTAACTCTAGGTTTCTGAAGTTAGAAAGGGGGGCTGAAGAAACACATCTCACTCCAATATGTAACAATGCATATACAAAACTCTTCATTCACAGATAAATCCCTTGGGTCTCTGAATGATCCTATTGGACCCACCCAAACTCAGTCATTCACCCAGGACCATCCGAAATACCTCAGGTTATCACTTGAGGGTCAAAGAGGAGACCAGGACCTGGCACTGGCAGAACACATTGCTTCTTAAGTGAGAAGATTTCAAGTCTTCATAGCAAAGCTGTCTTTAATATTTTGAGTGTCATTAGGTACCTTTAAAAAAATCACTGATTTATTCTACATAATTTGGTGAACTTGGCTTTTAGGGAGTGCAAAGACTTTCTAAGTTTAATTTTAAACAGAAATCACTGTCCTTTGAATATGGTGAGAACAAAGGGACATTTGTCCCAAATACATTGTCCAACATATACCTTAGTGTCTTCTCTCTTTCCTTAGCAACCTCTGCTGCTCTAATGATAAAGATTTAAGTGATTTCTGAATAACTTTATTGTGAAGTATCAGTTGTTGCTTATCTTTCCCCCTCCTTTTTAACCAAAGGCTATGCCAATCTCATCAAAATAAGATACAGCATTGGTTTCATTGTTTATCTGGCTACTCTGGCCCTTCTTACATGAAACTCGGTCACAATCTCCCTTTCCTGAGAGTCCTCATTATGAGTGTGTTACATCCATTGAGACTTTAAAATTCAAATATGACAGCTGAGATTAAATTTAAACCAAGGCTGGGCCTCAAAAAAGCCAGAACTTACTTCCAAATTTCTAAGAACTCCTGGGCGGGTCTCAGTGAGAAAGCAGAGAGGAGAATGGCTAAGGACCAGGCGGCCACGGTTTGAACCTCGACTCCGTCGGGACTGCCTGTGT
The DNA here is from genome assembly GCF_048773025.1 of Camelus bactrianus. Classification (NCBI taxonomy): domain Eukaryota; kingdom Metazoa; phylum Chordata; class Mammalia; order Artiodactyla; family Camelidae; genus Camelus; species Camelus bactrianus. Next base: position 12,397,112 of record NC_133541.1, read on the forward strand.
AAACCTGCACAAGTGTATTAACACTCCTGGCCTCTTATTCTTTCCTCATACGTAACATGCGCTGAGATGTTCAAAGCACAGACTCAGTGATCAATGAATGGGAGTGATGATTTTTTTTTTTTTTTTTTAGTGGAGGGAGGTAATTAGGTTTATTTATTTATTCTTAGACGAGGTACTGGGGATTGAACCCAGGACCTCATATATGCTAAGCATGCTCTCTACCACTTGAGCTGTACCCTCCCCCCAGCAATGATTATTCTTGATTCTCCACCTGTACAAATTGAGATAAAATGAAAATTCTGCACACTCTGCAATTATCATAAAGTGTTCTACTCATCTAAACGGTTTTACAAACATTATTTTAGTTTCTGCAGTAATAGATATATTCTCATTTTATTCTGTGGTGCCTATCCTATGCTTAATATTAAAAAGCAAGTTGTTCGATTCCAGATAGCTTTGTTCTCAGTGTAGACTTCAACACGTGCCCCCACCCCCAAATTACTGCCACCACCAAAATTGAAAAATGTGATAATCTATTTTGTTAAAATAAATATTCCTTAATATTCTGGTTTCTTCCTTGACTGAGCTATAACATTACAGGACAAGCTATGCATAACAGATAATAACATTCATGGAAAATATTGAGAGAGGCCCTGGGTGGTTTCTTCACACCCCCATGCCCCACGCCAACACTAACAGCCCTGAGATGGTTGATGTGTAATTCCCTTACTCAGTCCATGTGCCGCTTATGCAAATGTCAGTGGAATCTTGTATTTAGCTGGATTTTCATTTTAAAAGTCCTGTCCACCTTTTCTATAGAAACCACAAACTGATATGTTTATAATTTTTAAAAACCCCTCATTTAAGAAACATAAAATGATTTCACTAGCCTTTTGCTTTTGACAATTCAGAGACTTAAAAGCTATGAGATGTTTTATATTCTTAATCTTGCATTTCTTCATCCTCTCGAAAGCTTGTGAACCAGGGAGTGTTTTAACCTTTGGACTCCTGCATCACTCCTGTGTTGCTTTAGGCTTAGACAATTACTGAAACATGAATCATTATTTCACTCACAGCAAGGTGAAATACACCTGCCCACTCCGAAAGCATGGTAGAAACTTACATGTGTCCATCTGTCTAGAAGAACTCGACAAAAGTCCATGTTAAGAGCCTCACACTTTCAGAAGTCTAATGTAGACCCACTTTTGCAAATAGGTTCATTTTCCCTCCTCTTTACTGTGCCTCAAAACTTGAGGTAAAATGCTCTTTTATTCATAATCCACACATGACCAGGCCACTCTAGCTCACACTGCAATTCTTGCCCTTCCATTTAATAGTAAGAAAAAGTAAGCTCTGTGCTTTTCACCCTGTGCCATTTGGCAAAATTATCATCTGGTGCCAGAAGGCAAAGCAAGTATCCATTTCTTCCCCCATCTCTCCATCCCAAACTCTGATAAAATATCTCCACCACCAGGCAGCCTGTAACCTCATAAACACACAGGCACTTAAGGGATAAGGACCTCAAAGGATACTTGTTGATAAAACTTGCTTTTCTGCAACTAGACAGCTTTTCTAGCACTTTGCTTATGTCACCTACGATAAGGAGGTTAGCAATGTCTCAAGGATGAGTTTGAATTATTAGACCCACTAGGCTAGACCTCCTGTATATTTGTCTCTTATGTCTAGCCTCCCTTTTGTAACCTCTGGGAGACCCTATCCCTTACACTAAAATCCAGTCCTTGTATGAAATCAAGGCAGATGTGAGGCAATACTGTGGTATGTTTCAGGCCATTTAACTATGGCAAAGATACTCATCTCTCCCAGTTATACCTGCGTAACTAACACACACGTGTGCTACAGTTCAGGGAGAAGAGATTCAGTGAGAAGCGATTCAGTGAGAAGCCTGGGCTCTCTGACAACCCTCAGGGCAGCTCCAAGAAGATAAGCCTTAAAATAGTAAAAGGTGGAGGTGAACATGCAGCCCTTATCTAAAATGTGCCATGGAATAAATTCAGGTCTAAAACCCTTTTCAAAGATTAGAGGAAACGCCCAAAGTCACCAGTTAATTATGCAAGAAGGGGAGGTGGGCAGGGAAAAAAGTGGAGCAGCAGAGAGGCCCTTCGGGGACCCTGGGGAGGTACTGGCAGAGCAAAGTGGCAACAGAAAAGATACAATATTTCATCAAAGGAAATTATCTGGCTTACTAGCCAGACACAGAGGTTATGCTACATTGTGAACTCTTGTCAGCAACAAAATTAGAAGCAGAAAGTAGCTTACAAGGTGGGCTAAGTCTTAGGGAGCTTAAACCTTGCAATCTATCAAAAGTTCTGAGCACAGACAGACAAATGCAAGCAGATATTCAACAAATGGAGGAGTGAAAAAAAAGCCTTCTGAAAAAAAATTTTTTTTAAACTCAAGGTGCATCAAAATAGGTGCCTTTTCTAAATAAACATTTTTTGAGGTTCCCTCACTTAAAGGAAAAGAAATAAGGCACTACGACAGCAGAAGAGCTGTTCAATCCCACCCCGGGGCCAGTTCTGACACCTGACACCTGCCCATCAAGGTGACAGGCTGCCCCCCTCAACCCTCCAGCCTCTTCCCAGCCTTAAAAATGCAAATGCACCCCGCTGAAGGCCTGCGAAAACGGTCCCCATCGGCAAAGTGCAGAGTCCCAATGCCCCGCTGCTGGAGAGTCTGCAGCGCTAGATTTGCAATGACGCCACATGGAAAGAAATGGGGGAAAACATGAAAAAGAAACAAGGATGAGAAGGCAACAAACAAAAATGTGCTCCCCTTCTCTGGTGGTCCAAGAGGGGGGAAAAAAGAAACCCCAAACCAGAGATGGCCAGTGGTCGGCTTATCAGGACACGTTTGGGACACCTCTATTCCATACCTCAGCTTAAAAAAATATATATTACAAGTACCTGGGAAATCAACTTGGACACATTCTAATACAAATCATCACCATCACCACAAACCCGGGCTAAATAAAACCCCAGCACTCGAGCTATCAGAAACTACATTTTACTTACAAACCAAAGGTTTACATAATCACAAATTACATAATACTCTTTCTGTGCACTAAAAACCCTTCTATAGGTGAAGCGCCAAACCCTCCGGTCTTTTAACATTTTCCAGGGAGAGCTGGAAAAGTCTGCTGAATAATTGGGGGGAGGGGGAATGGAATGCTGGAAAGTCATCCTTGACAAACAGTAAACCCAACCAAATGTTTCAGGATAAAAAACGACTCGGAGCAGGTGACTTTCCTCTGCCCCCATCCTCGACCGCCCAGGCGTCTACGGCCAAGGTAGAAGGAGCAGGGTGAGGGGTGTGGGGCGCGGGGCGGCGCTGCCCGGGCCGGGCGGGGGGCGCGGCCGGGGCTTACCTGCTCCCCGAAGTCGATGGCTATGTTGGTGATGCCCAGAGGCACCAGGAACCGGATCAGGGGCCAATAGTGCGTGAGCGCCGGGAATTTCACCATAGTCCCCGCCGTGGGCTGACCCCACACACATCTGCCGCCGCGAGGGGACTCTGCCGGGAGGCGCGGGCCGAGCGGGCCGAGCAGGGGTGCGGGGGGACGGAGGCCGGGTCCGGCGGGGCCTCGGGACGGCGGCGGCGGCTCCTCCTCGCGGCTGCGGCGCCCTCTCCAAGCACGGCTGCTCTAGCAGATCGGCAAGCTCAAGTCCATCCCTGCTGCCCTCCCACACAACAAAGATCTGCCGGGAAAAAAAAGAGGAGGGACGGCGGCGGCGGCGGCGGCGGCGGCGGCGGCGGCAGCGGCAGCAGAAGGTTCTGCTGACAGCGGCTCCATTATAAGCGCTCTGGGGCCCGGAAATAAATAACCGCGCGCACGAGGCGCCGCCGCCGCCGCCGCCGCCACCACCACGGTGCGGAGGAAATCAGGGGCGGGCGCGGAGGCGCGGACACCGCTGGCGGCCCCGGGGGCGGGAGGACGGGCGGGCGGCGGCCTGGGGAAGGGGCCGGGCGGGCGGCGCCCGCCTTCCCTCCGCCGCCGCCTGCGCTCGGCGCGGCCGCGCGGGGCGCTGCGCACGCACAGGCCTCGGGGCCGCCGCATCCGCCGCGTCCGGGCGCGCGGGGTGGGACTCACCGCGGTACCCCTGCCGGCCGAGGGCGGCGGCGCGAGGCTGCGGGGGAAGCGAGCTGGGGGCGGCGCGCCATCCAGAGCCGGAGGGCGCCGCGGGGGGAGCCTGAGGGGCGGGCGCAGCCAGGGATCGGGAGGCTCCCCGGGGCCCTGCGGCCCGGCCCTGTCGCCCCAGCTTTGTGGGGCCCGCGACTGGGGTGCCCGCACAGCCCCGGGAAGGGCCGAGACGTGTGAGAAACAGGCAGCAGGGGCCGGCGACCTGAGCGCGGACGCACGTGGAGAGATGAGGCGCGCAGGGGCCGAGAGGGAGCGAGTTTGGGAAGCCCCCCTCCACCTCCCTGGCGGGCGCTGCGCGGGCCCTGTCCCCCGGTGGCCGCCTTGAGGCGGGTGGGGACGTGCGGAGGAGGCCGTTCCCGGCCGGAGACCTGCTTCGGGCCCATCTGGAGAGCTGGAGGCCCTGGAGAGATGGGTGTGTCGCTCTGGGCCGGCGGGAGAGACCGAGAAAAGGAGCATCTCTCAGCGTGTCCAAGGGCGATGGTGACCCGCATCCTGGGGGAAAATGTGCAGAGGGCCGCAGGGACGGTCCCCGCAGGCACCCGGGATGTCGGGGGCTGCCCTTTGGGACGCTCAGATCTGCCTCCAGCAGAGTTTGCTAACTGTCAGCTGAGAGTCCCCTCACTGCACCACTGCTGGAGGCAACAACAACAAAACTCGAAAAGTGTGTCTCTGCAATAAAGGAGAAAAAGAAAAATCTGTTTTATAATACTGTGCCCCAGTGATTTCAGGATAAAGAATAGTTGTGACGCTTTACCTAAAATTAAGAACAGCGTGGCAGCAAAGTCAGCATCTGTCTCAGCACCCAGCGCTCGATGACCGGAGGGCTGAGGCCCCTGGAATGAAAAGCACCCAGAGGAGGGAGGGATTGCGTGCGTGGAGATCTCTGTACAATAGAGGGGAAAGGCTTCCCGTGCAGGACGGGCTTCGCGCGCGACCTGTGGTCTCGCAAAGGGCCTGGCACTTAGAGGGAGCTGCGCTTGGCTTAATGCTCTGCTGTGGCCCTCTTGAAATTAGTAATTTTTAAAAGAGGGTCCGGCAAACTGTGCAGCCTGTCCTACTCATATTATTTTGCACTACCGTCCCCCATTCATCTTTCGGTTTACGAAGCATAATGAATTAATTCATTATTAAAACTAATAAGTAAATCTTGCACCTAGAAAGGAGCCTGTTACCTCGAATTTCGCATCGGAAAGCTTGTATTCATAGTGAGCTTGAGACCTCGACCTCCAGGGTTCACGTATTTCACAATTATTTGAAAATATCCCATGTTTTCTGCCCTTGAAAAGACCTTTTAGAATTCCACACAGAACAGGGCCTTGAGAAATAGGAAGCTAATTTACCTTGCAGCTCTGATGTAACCTCAGATCACATCCCCTATAATTAAAATGAAATTCTGGTAATTATTTATTGTGTTAGATGTATCCAGTAGTATTATTTTAGAGATTTCCCAGCAAAACAGGAAGTTCTCGTGTGCGGGACTTTCCTCAACAGCAGGTTCCTGAAAGGTGTGTTTTAATAGAGTTGGATCTTTATTTTAAATATCCGAAGAGAGCCTATTATTTAAAGGAATTCTCAGGGAAGGAGTTTTTTTTTTTTTTTCTAAAGCAAATATCATCTTACGGTTTATCCATTCTGTAGTCTAGCAATTTTACCTTAAACAATCTAATGACACTGACCTTTGTCTAGAACGTGGGGTTGATGAGGTTCTCAATCGATCCTCAGGAAGTCTCGTTTGCTTTGGTTGGTCCCTGGACAAGGACAGGCCAACCTTGCTGTGCTGACTGATGCAGTCGCACACCTTTGGTCTTAAGGAGGAATGGCGAGAAAGTTCCAGTGAATCAATGAAAGGTCATCATCCTTGTTTAAGCACTCTAAGTATACTTTTTAAAATAAGTGATTTAATAGTGCCATCTTGATTATGGCTAAGAGCACTTTTTAGATTTGAAAGGGCTTTGAATTTCAGTCACACTATAGCATTGTGGAACTGAATGGAACAATTAATTACTTTTTTTTTTTTTTGGTCAAAGAGTCAAAAATCAGGTAGATTTCAAGGGGAGTTTTTGGCCTCTCTCTCTTCCTCTTTTAAACTCAGCAGTTGTTTGAAAAGATGTCTAGAATACAGGTGATGATAATGAATGGGAAATTTTTAAAATTACCCAGAACCCAAGGAGAGATCACAGAGTCATTTAAATTAGATTCAGAGAGTGTTCTCTTTCAGAGGGTACAGCTTTACTTTCCTTTTACAAGGTTTTTAGTTTAGATTTGATTGCTTTTGGCCAAAGATTGGTATAAGATTTACAGACTGTATACTCAACCATGTAAGAAAAAAATTATGTGCATATAGGAAAAAATACTGGAAGGAACCACGCTCAACTATTAACAGTGGTTAGTTACAGCTGCATAGTGTTAGTACTTATTTTTCTTTTATACTTTTCAGTATTGACCAAAATAGGCATATGAAAGTTTATAAAAAGAAAAAGTGTTTTTAAAAAATATTTGCAAAACTTCCTTAGAAGTACAAGTTAGCATTGATTTCACAGCACGGGAAAAGTTATTCTTCCCAAAACAATTTCATAAACGACCAACAATATGCTATTATTTTAATGCCTAAAATTATTAACGCCAAGTTTGGAAGACACTAATGTGAAAAAGAGAAACTAAAAGTTACATACACGTCTGATTTACTTTTTTTCTGTAGTTAGTCATAAATGGATATGCTCACGTTACCCACAAGGAGTATTAGCTGCAAAGGACAGAATAAAAGATCTTGTTTAAGATCCAGTTTGAGAACTCTACAACTCATATATCCTTGATTTGAGGAGCCCAATGGTGTCACATTGGAAACATAGCAATGGGCATGGTCTGGAAGCAGCTGCCATAAATATTTGTGTGGGATGGGCTTTATACAGTCATCCACACTGGGCACACATGATTACCCCATGTCATATACTCAGTGTAACCAATTTACTCAACACATGGTTTTGATGGAAGGTTTAGTCCCAAATATTGATGTCTAGTTTTGAAATGATCAGTAAACCCTCCAAGATATAGAGTAGATATAAATCCAAGCCTTGTGGTTCTCCATCTGGGCCTAGTGCAGTTTTACTGCATGGCTCACTGTAAATATGGTCGGGGGAGCTTCTGATTCTACACTACTTAATTATGTTTCTATAAATATTGTCCTATTTGATGCAGTCATGATTTCTGCCTGTTTTCAAGCTTCCAGAGAGCAAAAGGAGAAGTCATATCTTTCCCCAAACTTCAGGTTTTACTTTTGTCGTCTCTGTGTCATTCCAGCCCAAACCCTAGTTATAATTTGACTGGCCTAATTATCAAAGCCAATTTGTGTGCTCTCAGCGTATTCCAACAATTGGAGGTAGGAGGTGGGTGTCATGGGTAAACGATCCTGAAATCGAACATCTGCTGTAGATAAGCTAGACTTTGCTAGTTACATTCAGCCAAGAGTTACAGTTTTCACTTTTAATAACTTCTTCAATAGTATTTGCAAAGGGACCACACAGATGCTTCAAAATGTTGTGCTATGAAAACGGATGGAGAAGATTTCTACATACTGATATGGAGGGAGCTGCAGACTATTTTGATAAGTGAAAAAAGTGAGGTGCCAAACCATGAAATGGAATGCTATTTGGGGGTGTCAAAGCAGAGAGAAATATGAGTATGTTTGTATGTGCCTTGTGTATTTGCTTTTATTTGTGAAAAGACACAGTGGAAATATAAACAAAAATGATTCAAACGTTTATCTTTGGGGGAAAAAAGAGACCAAGGTGGAATAGAGATGGAGGAAGGACTTCTCTGAATGTACTGTATTATCACCTTTTGGCTTTGAGAACAATCATGTTTTACATAGTGAAACAAAATTAAATCAAAAGAAAACAATTATGGACAGCAGACATATAAATCTCTTGAATTTTTTTTCTCGTTTATTTCTCTTCTGAGAAGAGGGTTTGATGCAAATTTAATTAGAGCACAGATTTACGCCTTATGCACTTTTATAAATTTTGATTTTTCTATAGTTGCTAAAGAATAAAACATTCAGGAAGCCCCTTGCCAGGTCAGTGATGTAACCTGATAACATCGTATGTTGGTAACTGTTAACTCACTCTTACATCTGAACAGGGACCTGAGAAACAAAAGTCAGTTTTAGGGTGGATTCTGCTTGTACCACTCAAAAACACCACCACCACCGCCTGACTTTCAGGTTTCTGGAAGGATCTTCGTATAGGTGAGCGTTTGATGATTTGCCAACTTACATTTGGCTCATTACCGTGAAACACAAAAGATACTTCATCCTGGCTCTCCAAACCTTAGGTCTGGCAATTCTTAGTGAATCAGATGGATGGACAACAGAAAAGATGAAAATGTAGTTATTTCTCATTTCCCTTTTTCCTCTTTGTTGAACTTTTGCTTTTGCTATTTTTTTTTTTTAATGACCAGAATAACACAAACTCTCTGTAATTATAGGCATGTCTTGTTTTATTGCACTTTGCTTTATTGCATTTCACAGGTAGTGCTTTTTTTTTTTTTTTTTTTTTTTTTTTTTTACAAACTGAAGGTTTTTGGCAACCCTATGTTCAGCAAGTCTATGGAGGACATTTTGTCAACAGCATTTGCTCACTTCCTGTCTCTGCATCACATTTTTGTAATTCTCCCAATATTTCGAACTTTTTCATTATTATACGTGTTGTGGTGATCTGTGATCAGTGAGATTTGATGTTACCAACTATGAGTTGCTCAAGGCGCAGATAGTGGTTAGCGTATTTTAGCAATAACATGTTTTTAAATTAAGGTATATACATTGTTTTTTTAAAGACATATGCTATTGCACACTTAATAGATTACATAGTGTGAACATAACTTTAAATGTCCTGAGCAACCAAAAAATCTTGTGTAACTAACTTGCTTTAGTGCAGTAAATTCACTTTATTGTTGTGGTCTGGAATTAAACCTGCAGTTTCTCTAAGCTATGCCTGTAAATATATTTAATAAAGTTTACATTTTTATTCTTGCTATCTACCCAAGGTCTATTTACTTTTAAAGGCTCTTTGAACATCTCATGTCTTTTACAAAGATATCCTGTATAATTCTAGCTCAGTTTGATCATTTCTCTTCTGATCTATATCTTGGTGATCAGAACAAGAGCTGCATTGGTCTTTATTTCTAGTTTATGTCTGATATCTACCACAAAATATTAAATTTCCTGAGGTGGGGAATGATTTAAAATATTATTCCATCTCTTTTCACTCTCTTACTTCCCATCTCCAACCCAGGATAATAATAGACACTAAATAATACATTTTGAATTGGGTTTTCCATAATCTTGTGTATGTTGAACCTCCAAGTTGACAATTCGTGGCTCACAGCTAATCTATGAGGAGGTGTATGAGTTGAATTCCTTTGGTTGAATGTCAGAGAAATTAGCTTAAACTAGACAAAGCTGAAAAGAAGGATTTATTATGAAGATACAGGTGTGTCCCACAGAACCCAGGCCAAAAGCACTGTGTCCTCAGGAAGGGCCTGGAACCAGGGACTGAGCACCCGTCAGGACTCTGTCTCTAATCACCATTTCTTTCTCCTTTCCTGCTCTCCCTCCTCCCTGCCCTCCACTCTCTCCTCTGTCATCCTCTACACTTCTGGTCCAACCTCTGCCTTTCTAGTGATTAGAAAGTGCTCAACCACAGCTCCCGAGATTTAGACATCAGATTCTTTTTGCTCCCAGGTCTGTATTTCTGCAGAAGGGACCCTGAGTCAGCCAGCTTGGGTCAGGTGTTTACCCTGGTTAAATCAGAGGAGTCATGGGGTGGGGGCCTGTTGTCCAGAATGACCACTGGGAGCCCCAGAGAGGAGAGGTTGGGCAGACAACCCAACAGCTGTCCAGCACACAGCCCCTGCCCCTAGTCTCTGCAGCACATACTCACATCACCCCATACAGACGATGTTCCAAAGATAGCTCTGCCTAACAAAGCCCGACTATTCTGTTACAGCTGCAAACATATACTCTCCTTCCCTAACAGAAGACAACTCGAGGTCATGCCCAGCCACTCTCTGCAGAACTGGGGTCCCCGATTCGAAGAGAATCTCACCTTTTGCCATATCAGGTGATGTTCTCGGGTTCCAGGGAGTAGGTATCCTTGGGTGCCAGTGTTTAACCCATCACATTTGGCTTCATTAAAAAGTCAAAACAAAACAGGTGAAATTGATTCTAATCAAATATTTTGTTTGACCTAATGTATCCAAAATACCACTGTTACAACATGGAATCAGTATAAACACATCAATGAGATACTTTATATTCTTTTTTCCTACTGGGACTTTCAAATCTGGTGGGCGTGCCCAGCCAGGTCCCCTGTTCTCTCCGCATCTTGGGGCGAGGCCTTCTTGGGCTGGGGCACAGCTACACCCACCATGGGGCCATGCTCCTGCAGAGGGACCCCACCAGGGTCCCTCTTTCTCTAGAGGAAGGGTGGCTTGGCCCAGGGAGATAAACATCCACGGAACCAAGGGGCCAGGTGATGGGGAGAGCTGGGAAAGACCAGCTGGCTGGCTCCTGGAGACCCTGAGCGCTCCTTGTCCCATGGAGAGTCGAATTCCGGGGTGGCCCCTTTCTATCAGGGAGCTGGCCTGGTAGGGCTGAGTCCTTGGAACCACTACCTTGTTGCCAGGAGATGAGAACGCAGGAAGGCACCCAGAGGTGTTCGTGGGGCAGTCCTTCTTCGTCTGCACAGCTGAAAATGGGCGACAGAGGATTTTAGGTCTCTGATTCCAAAGCCAGTTCTCCCAACGACTGTTCTCTTCTGCTCCTTCCAGCTCGATCACATCCATGCAGGGTTTGAGCCAGGGTGGCTGCTGGAGGTAGACGGATCTAGGGACTGCTGGTGAAGCAGCCTCCGGCTGGACTGAGGTAGTGCAGCAAGCAGGCAGGGCCGGGTCCTGGCAGGTCAGGAATGGGGACACACCAGGGTGTGGTCCCTGTGGCCGAGGGAAAGACTGCAACATCAGGGTAGCTGAGTGGCCTGGCAGTGGCTGGGGCGGTTCACAGAGAGACTTGGTTCGGGTGGAGGTGAACTGCTCAATTGTTTGTTTTTTGGTGAATTGCCCCACCCAAGAATGTTCCAGTCCTGTCTTAAAGGGTTTGCCCCTCCAGAGAGGGTCTGGTTTTCCTGAGTCAGTGATTTTGTCTCCTTCTGTCTAAGAATCCTGCCAGCTTGTCTCCAAAAGAGTGTTTTGCTCAGTGGAAGGATCGGGGCTCTGGTGGCTCTGGACCTAGACAGAGTCCTCTTGGCCTTGGGGTTAGTAATTTTCCAGGTCCCTCCAGAGCTGGGGCCACAGGTGGGCATTTGACCTGAACCTGACACTCTAATGAATCCCATCAGCTGTAGGCGCCGGGCATCCCTGACAGGCCTCATCTCAGGTGGCTTGGCTGCCCACCAGACCAGGGGAGCCACTTACCTGAGGCCCCATCCCAGCGGGAAAGAAAAGCATCTTGTCCTTGCCCCAGTGGTTCTCAAGGACCCTGCGAAGCCCCCTTTAAGGCGTGTTTACCATGATGTGCTGTGTGTGTGGTCCCCTCTACCAGGCGTGTCTGTGCAGAACATGTGGCCAAAAGCTCCAAAAAATGTGTAGACCAATAACAAGTTAGATTTGATGTAGATCTGTTGTATAAGTTTCCAGTGCAAACTATGGGGTGAGTTCATTTGGTTTGCATTTCCCAGGGTTTACCTAACTATTCCCCCACAAAATTCTATATATTGAAGTTTGTACACCCTTCAAAATAACACAATAGTCATTAAAAGTAAGATTGGTTGTGTTTTCTGAACCCCAGATACTATTATTGGTTGCTTTTCAAAGTTACTTTGGGGGGTATAACTTGAAGGTGAAAATATTTATGTTTCAGCTGGTATATGAAAAAGACGGGACGCAGTGCAACCTGGGCATTCGACAGATGTGCTTGAAGACAGTTTTGTCCAGCCATCCTCCTTATCTGTGTATCTGGCAGAACCAAACTCGGTGACAATAAAAAAGGGTTGCCATTGACTTCTTTCTTGCCACGGCGATCTCCATTATCATCTTCTGACTGTTCTGAGGTTCCCGTGGAGAGGTTTGGGCAGGACAGGAGGAGGTCTGAAAAGTCGAAGGGCCAGGAGGAAATGCGGGTTGCGTAAAGCACCCAGGCAAATAATAATTAAGAATAAAACAAACAAGCGCAGCAGTGGGTGATATTTAGGAATTGTTTACTGTGCACCACGCTGGGCTCAGTGCTTTAGCTGTAGAACCTCATTCATTGATTAATTCATGCGTTCACTCATTCTTTCCTTTATTCAGTTGTTCAACAGTTTCTAATGTGTCAGGCAGCATCCTAGGAGCCAAGGATACAGCAATGAATGCAACGAGGTTCTTCCTGTCCTAGAACTTATGTTCTGGTAGGGAGACAGCCAACAAACACATCCATAATGCAAAGTAGATTAGTCCTAAGAAGAAAAAAATCTGAGCACAGGATAGAGGTGGACAGAGGGTGGCCAGGGAAGTCACTCTGTCGAGTAAATGTCTGCTTCCCAGGCAGAGGGAACAGCAGAACCCTGAGCCCGGGGAAGGGCTTGGCATGTTGAGGGAGGGAGGAGGGGGGAGATTGGTTGGGGATGAGGTCAGTGGGGTAGTTAGGGATTCAAGTGGAAAGGGGAAGCCCTTGGAGATGATTGACCAGGGACATGTTTTGATGTAGGTTTCAAAGGAATTGCATTGCTTTTTTAGTGGAGAAAGGGCTGGGTTGGGGGGAATGGTGGAAGCAGAGAGGCCAGATAGGAAGCTACTGCAATTATCTAGGAGGGAGAAGATGATGGCTTGCAGACATGACATAACTTGGAGGAGATGAAAAGTGGTGGATTCTGGAAATGCTCTGAAGTTATGGAGGAAGTATTTGCTGATGGATTGGGATGTGCAGTGAGAACAAGAGAGGAGGCAGGTTTTGACTTGAGCCCAAACTAGCAGAACCATTTACTGACAAGGGCAGCATGGGAGACAGAGCAGCTCTGGAGATGCAGATCAAGAGTTTGGTGTGGACGTGCCACCTTTGTAATGCTTCTTACACATCAGGTGGAGATGTCAGAGAGAGCTGAGTAGCTAAATTAGTCTGGAGCTCAGAGGGGAGGCTGGACACTTGGATTCAGGTATCAGCAAAACACTGCTGTGTGAAAGTCAGGATCCCAGATGAGGCCATCAAAGGAGGGAGGAGGTAAGAGGTCCAAAGTACTCCAACATTTTGCTGCGAAAGGGACACATGCTGAGGCGAGTTCAGAAAGGTAGGAGTTGACAGTCAATCAAGAAAGACCAACTATGTCAAGTGCATGAGTAAGTTGAGTGAGATGGAAAGAGAAATGATCACAGGGTTTAGAAACTTTTATTTCATTCATCTCAAAACTTCAGGCTCTGGGCACTGTTATTATTCACACTTTCCAAATGAGGAAGCCAAGACTCAGAGAGGCTTAGTAACTTGCCGGGGCTCACACAGTCAGGATGGAGTCCGGGTTTCCACCTGCTAAACTCAGAGGCTCCCTCGGGCTACCCTGGAGACATACGTTCCCTTCCCTACTTCCAATTTGTGAGTCCTGGGCTTTTTACCCCACCTCCCATGTAAACAGTGTTCCAGGCAAGAAGCTTTTCTTAACGCCATTTGGAGGGTGACAGATTCAATCATGCAATCGGCATCTTCAGAGAGAATGACTCAAAATGAGGACAGAGAGAGGATAATGTAGAGCATTTAGGAGAAGCCTGTCTTGCTAAGTAATCTTCGGTTTGGGCTCATGATTGCTTTTGAAATTTCTTATTAGCGTGAGAGAGAGAAGGGAAAAAGGCTCAAAATAGAAAGTGTTTGTACCAGGAAAAAAAAAAAACAACAACATAATAGGGGGCTTGCAGGCTTTACTGACAGATTGCAGGCTACAAAACAGATTTGTGGGTGAAATCTAGGCTCTTTGTGTTTGTTCTTTTTTCATTTCCCCTCTTTTATGCTTACTGCCCATTTAAGAAAACTTAATTGAGATACTATAGAAATAGTATTAAGTAATCCTCATCCCTAAATGAGGTTATCTATTGACTGCAGAATATTTTGTGGGAAAAGGCATTTTCGTCTTTTGAGAAAAAAAAGTAGCTGATGTACTGGCCTATTTTTATATATTATTTTTTTTCTGACTGTGTATTCTTAAAAATCAGTAATAGTCTGAGCCTCGATTTTCAAATTTGGGATTCCCAATCTAAAATTGAATGGATTTAGAGTAGGTGAGTTTTACAGCCTCTAAGCAGTGATAGTTGGTGGGTCATAATTACAAAACAAAAGGTCCTGAGTTTCAGTGTGAATGAATTACTGAGGGCCGCCATAACAAATTACCACCAACTGAGGGCTTAAAACAATGGGAATTGATTGTCTCGCAGTCTGGAGGCCTGAAGTCAGATATCCGGGTGTTGTTACACTGTGCAGTAGGGGAGAGCCTTCCCTGTCCCTTCCAGCTCCCGGGGGCTGTCGGCCTTCCTGTCATAAATCTTGTCTCTGCCTTTGTCTCCACATGGCTTCTCCCCTGAGTTTCCTGTGTCTCCAATCTCCTTCCGACTTTTTTTCTGATAAGGACACTTTCCCTGGATTTAGGGCCCACCTTAAATCCAGGATGATCTCATCCTGTGATCTTTTTTTTTTTTTTCTGTTTTGTTTTGGGGGGTGGGGGGGAAGCAATTAGGTTTATTTATTTGTTCACTTTTTAGAGGCAGCACTGGGGATTAAACCCAGAACCTCCTGCATGCTAAGCATGGGCTCTACCACTTCGAGCTATACCCGCCCCCTCATCTTGTGATCTTTAATTTAATTACACTTGCAAAGACTCATGTCTCCAAATAAGGTCATAGTCACAGGTTCAGGGATTTAGGATTTGGACATACTTTTTTGGAAGCCACTATTCAACCCTCTACATGGTGTTACACCCTAAAGTGGTGGGAAGGAATCAGAGGCCTAGGGTGGAGTCTTCCCTCTGATGTAAGTTTGTGACACCACCACGTTTAAGAGAAGAGAACAAATGTGTGCGAAAAGTTTGCAGAAATCCTTGAGAAGGGAGGAGATGGCCGGCTTTGCAGTCCCTCCTTGCAGGCATCTAAATTCGTCAGAAGAGAATGTGCCCTGGATCAGACCTACCTGGGCTGAAATTCATTCCTGCCACTTGCGGGCCATGTGACCTTGGCAATTTATTTTGCTTGGCCTCAGTCTCTTCATTTGTGAAATGCAAGTTGTAATGCTGATGTTGGAGTGTCCCTGGGGAGATCAAAACACGTGTCAAGTGTGAAGTCCCCAGCACAAGCTGAGAAGATCCTCTCCGTGCTGAGCTGGGGGCCCATATGCCCCTCCGGATGCACTCAGCATCCTGTCTGTACACTTGGAGCCCCGAGCTATGGGGCTGGTGGGAGCCCTGGTCTGGCCCCTCGTATCTTGCCTCTGCCAGCTGGTCTGTTCAGGGCCCAGTCCTCCAGCTGAACAGCCTGGGCCTTCCTGGGCAGTGCCCTGTTCCCATCCCTCTCCTCAGCCCCATACCTAGACATTCTAGCCATCTGGCTCTCCATCTTTAGAAGTGTATGCTCTCCAAGCGCCTCAGAGAATGCCCATTTGAACAGAACTCGTTAAAAGAGAAAGCCTGCAACTCTTTTGCTCAAATGAAAGGGGTATTCCTTTCATGGATTTGTGGTTTTATTATCAACAGTTGCCTAGCGTCAGCTAGGTGTGGCCAGAAAAAGCATATTTACGAACAGGAATTTTTATTGCAATCTGAAAATCATCTGCTAAAGGCACTTGCCTACTTGCCCTCAGGTAGGGGCTCTGTTGTTGATTGCTGCTGCTGCTTTTTTTGTAGCCTTTATTTTATTTTATTTTTTCCTGGGGGGAGGGGATAATTAAATTTATGTATGTACGTATGTGTGTACGTACGTATGTATGTATTTAGATGAAGGTGCTGGGGATTGAACCCAGGACACATGCTTTACCTAAGCATACACTCTACCACTGCTATACCTTCCCTACTTCGATTGCTTCTAAACTTTCTCTAGAGAAGTTATTCGCAGGCTTTGGGATTTCACAGAAATCTAAATAAATAGGATTCCAGCTCAGCATGGTCAGTCTATTTTGCTAAGTAAGAATGTTAATAATAATAATAATAATAATAATAATAATAGTAATAATTACTGATTATTCTTTCCATTATCTTGTGAAAGGAAGGTCACTTGAATATCAGAAAGGAATGGACATGTTCTCTTCGTGAAGGCAGTTCTTTAATGAAATAAATTGAATTTTGTGTTCCTATTTTCCTTCCATCAAAGACTGGCAAATCTTTGATCCTGAGCTGGCGCTGGCCTGGGGACCAGGCCTCGGGAGTCATCACTCTGGATGTCGACACGTCCGGCCAACGCTATGATTAGCCACCTACACTTTGCAGGTCGTGGTAAACATAAAGGTCACTGGGGGTGCATTTATTCATTCAGTCATTCCAAAGCGGTTAGAAAGAACTTGGACTGTCAAGCCAGACATACCTTCATTCAAGGCCCAGCTCCGCCACCTGCCAACTGGCTAACCTTACATATGCCTCTTACCCTTTCTAAGCTTCCATTGCCGCATCTACAAGAGGAAGAGGACAGAAATTCACTGAGTTCTTAAGAGGATTAAATGAGGATTAGCGAAGGGTCTTTGTTTCAACAAGCTAGAACTCTGTATGGACAACAGTTGCTAGAGCTGGGGTTGTGTATTAACACACCAGACATTGCTCAAGACCCCTGAGACACAGAGTCAGAAGTCGCCATCTTTTCCTTCAAGGAGCTCACAGTCTTAAGGAGAAGACCCAAAAAGGATGGCCAGATACAGTGAAACCAGTGCTAGAATGGAGACAGAGCTTGGACGCCTTGTAGAGGACAAAGAAAACAGAAAAAAAGGAGGTGAGGTCAGAGCAAAATCTTAAGGAATATACAATTAAAAGAAAAGAAAAGATACAAAGAATCATTAGGCTCTCAGATGAGAACTGGACTGACGTGTAGTGCAATACCTGAAATGTGCAGATTAAATCTGGTGGACAGAAGCCTCCGGGTCAGCATGTTTATGGTTGAAGAAATGGTTCTCATCAAAGCAGTAATTTCCCTCTGCCTTACTGCCTCCATTCTGTTTGGGTTGCCCTAAGAACATTCTTCTCCATAAATTCTGACCCAAAGAAGATGAGTTTTCAGTGAAAAAAGGAAAGAGAAATTACAGCTGATAATTTTGGGGAAATCCTGAGCGTAGATCTTTGGAGAAGTCCAGAGTGCTTGAGTGACTGAATTCCAGGATGTTATCTTGCCCCTTGCTACTCAAAGTGAGGTCCTCTACCCAGCGTTATCTGCGTCACCTGGGAACTTGCTAGAAATGCAGAATTTTGGGCCCCAGCCAAGAGCTGCTAAATGACACACTGTATTTCCACAAGCTCCCCAGTGGATGGGTAACTACATTTCAGGTTTGAGAAGCAGTACCCTGGCCTAATTTTTTTTTTTCAGTTGAAGTACAGTCAGTTACAATGTGTCAATTTCTGGTGTACAGCACAATGTCCCAGTCTTGCATATATATATACATATATTTGTTTTTCATATTCTTTTTCATTAAAGGTTATTACAAGATACTGAATATAGTTCCCTGTGCTATACAGATGAAATTTTTTAAAATCTATTTTTACATATAATGGCTAACATTTGCAAATCTCAAACTCCCAAATTTATCCCTCCTCACCCCGTTTCCCCCAGTAACCATAAGATCATTTTCTGTGTCTGCGAGTCTGCTTCTGTTTTGTAGATGAGTTCATTAGTGTCCTCTTTTTCCCTTGGTGAACAGAAGACACCACTGGACTGGAAGTGACCAGCATCGAAACCTTCTTACTGACTTGGACTGATGTTTACCTTCATTTCTCACGTCCACGAATTAAAGAATAATAGTTGTGGAAGAGAGTGCAGGGCTTCCCCAGAGGCATGTGACTTATAACTGCATGATTATGTTACTTACGTAACACACTGAAGCTTAATAAAATTTACTTGCATTTATGCCCATGATCTCATTTATATTCCCAAATAACCTGTAACTCTGTTGTATTTTTTGTTTGGGGGTTTTGTTTGTTTGTCTGTTTCCCAGACAAAAACCAGAGCTCAGAGGCATCAGATGGCTTGCTGGTTTTACACTCAGCTCCAAGTCCAGGGCTCCTTCCTGAAGCCGAGCAGCCCATCACCTGTCACAGTTGAGAGGATGGTCCCCCCAGGACCTGGGCCAGTCCCAGGGCCCATCATTTCCATTCCCACCACCAGCAGCGCCGTTCGGTCCACGGCTTCTGAGCTAGCAGCCAAGACAACTATCTGCTGCTTTCAGTTCGTGGGCAGCTGCTCCAGGTCCTCCAATTAGCTAGCTCGGAAGCATCTGAACCAGTCACCTAGTCCTGGGGGCCAGGACTACTGATTCATCTTTTTATTCTTCACAAGCCTGTCTGGAGCATTATAGAGCTGAACTGAGTAGGTAAGACCGAATACCAGGTGTTCCTAACAAGAAGATGAGAAAATCTCCCATGACCTCTGGAGCACTGAGTGAATCAGAATTATCTTGTGGGAACAGAGGCTAGAGAAAGCAAGTCTTAAATAATGGGCATATCTGGAATAATCTTGAACAAGCAAGTACGTGGAGAGAAGATAACAGAATGGGGAGGTCAGAGTTTACTTGTTCATCTATCTACCTCGAAGTGAAATTCCAAATCAAAACAAGCACAGCCAACAAAACTCCTACAAAATGATCAGAAATGGGCCAGTTTCTTACAGTTTCTCTAATTCAGAAAGAAGAGTCATGCAGGATCTCTTTCTCACTGTGTTCATATCACCGTCTGGTGATGAGAATGACTGACAGGATAAATACAGTTAATTGCCATCCTCTCCTTATCCAAGCTTCACAGCATTCAGCCCTATCTGACAACTGATCTGGTACCCACGACTACCAAAAAATTATCCGTGTGTAAAGCAGTAGATCACAAAGTGTAGACACAGTTAGGCATGCACCACGACTCCAGAAAGGGCTTGGTGTGCGGCAGACCTCGTTTTTATTGTCCCCTCCATGAGTCATGAATCGCAGCACCTAATAAACTCTTGACACACTTTCCAGGCAAGCAGAATTCACCTTCGAGATAATAAAACTATACCTCATTGCTAAGTAGCTCAAAAGTGAAAAAGCCACCTTTACAAGATAACAACCATTAGGGCAACATCAGAAGGACTGCGTGTGATTAGAACAACAGGGTTATCCTGCTGTGGCATGTGGCTTTATTATGTCTGTCGTATAACTGCTTTTTTCTTCCGATCCAGCTCTTGTTGAAATTAGTAGTGATCAAGAATCAAACCTGATAGCATTTCACACCCATACATTTTTCAATAATTATAAGGAGAAAAGGACTTCTGGCTAGCAAAGGAGAGAATGGTTCAGGAATATTCCTTCACCATGAGAGACCTGACCCTAAAATTGAGCCTAAATTTACATGGTGTCTTTATTCATTTGTGGGCGAGGATAAGATTGAAGTGTTCATAGAGATCCATAGATGGATCTCTCCCTTGAATAAACCAAGTAAATACTCTCAGTGTCTGTCTCCCAGGAAAATGCAGGAGATCTGGCAACGTGATGACAAGTAAGACGGAGCCTCTGTTCTTAGGGTGCTTACAATCTAGATGGGATGTAAGATGCTTACGTGCATAATTCTAACAGTAGGTAGAAAATGATGATGTGCCGGAGAGAGACACAGAAGTGAGAAAGGGCAGTTTCTCTGAGCTGGGGTATGGAGGCAGCTTCATGGAATGTGTGCTCTCTGCACTGAGCCTTTGGGGATGTGGTCTAGGAAGAGGACTGGAAAACATGTGCTATCTCAGAAATTAAGATTAGGGCACCTCAAGATGTAGAGGGGGTACTCCTGGGCATATACCCAAAGAAAACAATAATTTGAAAAGACGCAAGCACCCCAGTGTTCATAGCAGCACTATTTATAATTGCCAGGAAATGGAAGCGACCTAAAGGTCCATCAACAGATAATTGGGGACACACACACACACACACACACACAATGGAATACTACTCAGCCATAAAAAAACAATGAAATAACACCATTTGTAGCAACATGGATGGACCTAGAGATTATCATATTAAGTGAAGTAAGTCAGACAGAGAAAGACAAATATTATTTAGTATCACTTACATGTGGAATCAAAAAAAAAAAAGATACAAATTTTATTTCAAACCAGAAATAGACTCACAGACATAGAAAACAAACTATGGTTACCAAAGAGGAAAGGAGGGGATGGATAAATTAGGAGTTGGGATTAGCAGATACAAACTACTATATATAAAACACGTAAACAAAAAGGACCTACTTACTGCATAGCACAGGGAACTATAATTTCTTGTAAGCAGCTGTAGTGGAAAAGAAACTGAAAAAATATGTATGTATGTAAATGTGTAACTGAATTGCTTTGCTGTACACCTGAAGCTAAATTGTAAATCAACTACACTTCAGTAAAGAATTTCATTTTTAAAAAAATGTAGAGGGGTGCATTCCTGGAAAATGAAACAGCATGCGTATGAGAGCCCAGGCTTTTTCCATGGGGGTCACGTGGGCAGGTGGGACGTAGGGCTCCTAGTGGTGAACCCTGGAGAGTTAGGTTGGAAGACCGCATGGGCCTAGGTGGTGGGACCTTCAAAAACCAGACTGAGAGTTTTTATTCTGTATGTGATTATTGCAGACAGATATGGTTATTGGCTTCTCCAGCAGATACAGCTGACTCCCCTTTCCTTCTTTGCTAACAGAGCCACAATGATCATAAACTCCCCATTTTATAGGCCATCAACGTCTGTAAAATGGTTTTGTAGGTGTTTGACCAGAAGAATAGCGCTTGAGCTGGTCAATCCTTTGTATGGAAAACCCTGGTGAGAGGGAGGAGGGTGGGGGGTAGGGAGAAGGGAGAGAAGCTTGAGCCAGCCAAAAAGACAAAAATGAAGGCCAGGAAGCACAGTAGCAGTAAGACACTCTGGAGAACCTTCTAGAATATAAAAGCATCTGACAATCACTTTACAAAATACCGGAAAGGCAATCACTTCCTAACCACTGCAGCATGATAAGAGCACACTTATTTTGACTTGATTCATTCTAAAGGACAACTTAGTTCCAGCACGGAGCTGTAAGATCTGTCCTAACCAAGGTAAGCGGCCACCAGGAAACTCTTGCCCCATGCTTTGATCTCTGCTGTTGGCAGTATTAGTAATTGTCAGTCATAAATGGACTGTGGGGTGTTGACCTGCATACCTACCAAAAGATATGCTCCACGCCCCTGGGACCTGTGAATATGGACGGCATTATTTGGAAATAGGGTCCTTGCAGATGTAATTAAGTTAAGATGAAGTTTAAGAAAGTAGATGCTAGGAATTCTCATTACAAGGGAAAAAAACTTGCTTGTTTGTTTTTTTCTTTATCTGTATTAGATCATGGTTGTTAACTAAACTTATTGTGGTCTTTATTTCACAATATTTGTTAATCATCTTGCTGTGCATTTTAAGCTTATACAGTACTATATGCAACGTATATTTCAAGAAAAAGTTAAGATGAGGTCACAATGGATTAGCGTGGGTCTTAAATCCAGCGACTGGTGTCCTAAGAGGAAGGGGACATTTGGATCCAGAAACAGAGGAGACACACAGGGAAGAGGCAGAGGCCAGCGGAGGCAAAGACTGGCATTATTCTGGCATTATTCTGCC
This sequence comes from Camelus bactrianus, assembly GCF_048773025.1. Classification (NCBI taxonomy): domain Eukaryota; kingdom Metazoa; phylum Chordata; class Mammalia; order Artiodactyla; family Camelidae; genus Camelus; species Camelus bactrianus. Next base: position 12,419,095 of record NC_133541.1, read on the forward strand.
ACAAGCCAAGGCACGCCAAGAACTGCCCCAACCGTCAGAAATAGGACGTGCGAGGTGATATTCTTTCGTAGAGACTTCCAAGGAAGCGTGGTCCTGCTGACCCCTTGATTCTGGACTTCTAGCAGCCATGCCTTTGAGAGAATGGATTTCTGTTGTTTTAAGTCATTCAGTTTGTCGTGTCTTGTTACAGCAGTCCTAGGAAACACACCTAGACCAGTCGCTGCAATGAAAAGATGAAGATGGTCAATGAGAAGCAAACTACATGCTGTTTATAAGCGACACACTTTAAATAAAATGACAAAGATAGGCTGAATGTGAAACGAAAAAAAAAGGAGAAAAAAATACCACGCAAATCTTAGCCAAAAGAGGCCGTCGTGGCTATTTTTGTATCAAACCAAGTAGATGCTAACCTAAGGTCTACTGCAGGAAAAAAGGGACAGCTCTCCGATAACGCAGGCTATTCAACAGAAGCACATAATGATATTAAATTGTATACATTGAATAACTTGGCTTTAAACTCTATGAAGCAAATGCTAGCAGAACTAAAAGGAGAAATACCAATCCATGGTAGAGTTACAGATGCCAACAGCACACGTCTCTCAGTAACAGATAGAATAAGCAGGAAAAAAAATCAGTGTGTATAAAAAAATATTTGAGCAGTACAATTTACCAACTTGACTTGAGACATGAGCCCAACGAGGGCAGAAATTCACTCCACACCACCGACAGATAGGTCTCTGGCATGTGGTGTCTTCCCAAGTGTTGGCTGGATTTTGATTTATTTACGGTCGGCAAGTTTCCTTCTTGAAACAGTTACACATACATTCTGTGAAGACACAGGGGGTATAGCTTGCAGCTTTATTACTTTATTCCCACCCTCTCTCCAGTGCTTTGGCAGAAGGACATTAGTGCCAGAAGAGGAAGAAAGGGATCAGGAGACTTAAAATTTGAGTGACTCAAGAAATATATAAATGATGACAAGACCAGAATTATAAAAACAAAGATTTATTGGCAGGGTGGTGGTTAGGAAGCCATAGCAGTGTGAGCACAGGAGCCAGTGTGGGTGACGACCGTCGACAGGAGTCAGAGTCCAGACTCTGGGGAGTGGGACCGCCTTGTGTCTCTCCCTTGCAGCTGGTGAGAGGTGAGGCTGTAAAAAGGGAAATGAGATAAGGAGTGGACTAGTGGAAAATTACTGAGGCCTTTGAACAGACGTTAAGAGTGTGGACTTTGGAGTCACGTTGTCTGATTTTGGGTCCAGCTCCCCCTCTTACTAGCTGTGTGACCTCAGGCAAGCGACTTAAACTCTCTGTGCCTCATTTCCTGAAATTAAAAATCCTGAGGATTAAACAAGTTGATAAGATTCATGTCTGCTACTTCTGGCAAGAGGTACATCTGGCATCTAGTTGTAGATGTCCAAGCAGTTGAAGTATTGGTACAAAGTTACGGGGCAGGACAGAGGGTGCCTGGGTAGGGACCGCTGGGCCCTCAGATAGTCTTCATATCATCAGAGAGAGCTCCAAGATGCTGGCCTCTGGAGGGTCCTGGGGCAATGAGTGAGAAACCCGAGTCTGGGATGCAGAAGCACTCCCTTCACTAGACTTAGCAGTATTCTCTATCACCTGCCTCCATCCTTGAAATGTAAAGACCTTTTCCTGATTATCAAGGCTCTATATAGCAGCACTGTTTGTAATGGCTAAAAACTGGAAACAACCTAAATGTCTATCAATAAGGGAAGAGATTAATTAATTGTGGTTTATTTGATGAATACTCTACAGCAGTTAAAACAAATGATTTGGTTCAATACATAGCAACCTGAACGGCTCTCAGAAATCTAATGTCAGTGAAAAAAGTAAGTTGCATTGTGATAAAATTTATATAAATTTTGCAGAACACATTGTAGGATGTTTATGAAAGCATAATATATAGAAATGTGTACAAACACAGGCTAGATGGACACAATCTCAGGAAGAGAGGGGTCTGGAACTTGAACAAAGTGGACTCAAATTTCATCTAGAACATTCTGTCTCTTCATTAAATATTTGAAGCAAAAACTACAGTTAATTTTGGATGGAGTCTCCATTATTTTCCTGTACTTTCTTCTATTTTAAAAAATCTTTTCATGCCCATTGTAGAAAATAAAGTATATAAAAAGCAAATAACTAGAATTTAGGTGTAATCACTATTGCTATTTTGTCCTATCATAATGTGTGTGTAGAGGTATATTTGAAATTACACTGTATATGCAGTTTTGTAAAATGCTTTTTAAACTTGATGTATTATATTTTCCTATGTCATAAAGTGTTCTTTACAGATACGATTTTCAGTGGCTGAAAAATAGTTTATCTTCTGCACATACTACAATTATTCCATCATCATTTTTCCATAATTGGATCTATAAACTATTTCTGACTTTTTGTCACTGTAAATAACGAGGCTGTGAACACTGTATATTTCTGATTATTCTATTAAGATATATTTCTAGGAATAGATTTATAGGTTCAAAATTTGTGGGCATTTTTAGGGCTATTGATACACATTGACAAATTGATTTCTGAAAGACTGAAAGAGCAGACACTCCCTCCAGTCGTGTGTGTATGGGATACTTGCTGATTTTAAGGTCCGTTACTCGGATAAAACTCCTAAGTTACCCCACCTCTTCTGCAATTTTGTTTTCCTGGTCCTCCAGGCCTATTTTCTTTTGTATTTCCTCTCGTGGTCGTTTAGACCTCAGGAAGAGAGTGGCTTCTGGCTGGAAGACAGGCAGGGTGGGTGATTCCCCTAATATTTGCTCCTGTGGGAACCTCACGGCCAACCTCCTCCATCCGATGAATGCAGTCACTTCCAGTCATTAGGTTGAGGGCCAGTCTGATTCCTGCTCAGCACCTCCCACTCTGTGGCTGACACGCACCGCAGTCTGCCTTCAGGGAGGAAGGACAACCTGTTATTTTGCAGTTGTGCTGTCTTCTGTCAATAGCAAGCCAGTGACACTACCCTCAGCAAAAACGCAGGTTCACCCTAAGTGGCTGTTCCTTTCAAAACGGGATAACTCAGCCCTGACGTCTGCTGTGACTGGCAAGAATCCCTTCCATATGGGAACACCTCTCTGTATCCGAAACTGGGTCTAGTCATGGGGCTCCTGATGGGTAGCACATGGTTCAGCAGAAGAATGAATGGTCTAGTCCTGGCCTGTTCACTGGTGTGTAACATGTGTTTGTCGCAGCCCACATGTTCACTTCCAGGATATTTGTAGACATAAGCCCCAACTGTTTTCAGAGCCTCCCACCTTGTGATACTTACTGTGTTGCTTTAAACTTACACTGATATAAAACAGAAATGAACTGCACACTCCACTGTCACTATAGGATGTCATACATTCTAAAGTAAAAAAAAGTAGCTGCCTCCCACTGCTCTTAGGGTAGGTAAATAGCCACATCCCCATCGTGACCCACAACCTGTCTGGTCTCATTACACATGAACCTCTTTGACCTTCTTTCTGGATCTCAAACACAGCAGGGCCTTTGCACATGCAATCTCTATTGTCTAAAATAGTCTGATGTTCCTGGATTATCATAGACCCAGCATGTCCCACCCAGGGCCCTCCTTTACCCAGTCTTAGTGGAATCCTTTAGATGAGCTCAGAAATAAAATCTTCAGGAAAGTGGCTGTCCCTGATACCCCAGACTCCATCTGGACCCTCTGACGAATGTCCTCATAACATGTTTTTGTTTGTGATGGTTTGTGGTTTGCAATATACTGTTTATCTGTGTCGTCCTTTTCTTTTTTCTTTTTTCATTGAAGTACAGCCGATTTGCAATATAATTTCTGGTGCATAGCAGTTACACCTGTATACATATATTCCTTTTCATATTCTTTTTCATCATAGGTTACTACAAGATATCGAATATAGTTCCCTGGGCGATGCAGTAAGATCTTGTTTATTTATCTATTTTATATATAGTACTTAGTATCTGCTAATCCCGAACTCCCAACCTCCACCCCCCTGAGTCATTATTGTTTGATGTCTATCTCTCCTATTTGTCTTTTGTGCTCCACAGGCAAAGAGGTGGCTTTTCTTACCACTGGAAGTATGATGGCCAGCACAACGTGGGGTAGACAGGTGCTGAATGACTGCTTGTCAAATGAATAAATGGAGGCCGACATCACACTGCTGATGGCTTGGTTGGTTAGTGCAGTGGCTGAGTATCCCCATTGTCAGTTTCCTTGCAAGGGGATGAACTATTTCTTATACTATAGAAGACAGCCACTCAGGGTAGAGCCTTTAAGATGAATGGGCAGGTTTTCTCACCTGCTTTTTTACCTGTTAGTGATGGGACCTTGTTCCTACTTTTGCCTCAGTCTCATTTAAGTATGGGGACAATATCTTCACTTTTCTTCCATCCTAAGATACCATTATTGAATAACATCATTTAATAATAACTTTTCACTGGAAAAACCCAAATATACTGGAAAAAAAAAAAAAGCAGCATTGTTCCCACATTAAGTATATAAGTATAAAACTCAATCCTGGATTCGTTAACATGTTAAAAAAAAAGACATCTTTTAGAATTTAGACGAAATTTGGCAATCCTACCACACAGGCTAGTTAAGACTATTAAAATAGATGAATACATGTTAAGTGTATTGCTAAGTGTCTGGCACATGGTTCAATAAAATATTATAATAATTATAATATAATATATAATATAAAATACATAACATAATATGAAATAATATAATATTATAACATAATATTATATGTAACATATTATATATAATACATATTATATTATGCATTATATTCTACATAATACATATATTACATAGAATATCATATTATAAATAATATGACATTATATATATATAATATTATAAAGTTTCTTACTATTTTTATTGTCATTTTACTTTGAGAGGATTAACTTGATTTTAGCCTGTGGCTTGTATATCTTCAAGGACATTGAAGGGCCCATGTCTTTGTCTGGGAGGAAGAAATTTCCTTTACCCTTCTAAGGTTCTTCTGTCTGGCCTAAGAATTAAATTGGCATGAGACAGATTAACAGGAGAGAATCAAACAAAATTTAATAACATGTATATAAGGGAGAGACTTGGGAAAACTAACTCACTGAAACAGCCAAGTCCCTCACCTTAAATACCATCCTCAGCTACAAGCAAAGGAGGATGTTGCAGGTGCGGAGAGCCAGGGACAGCACAGTCAACGAGGGTGGGGTTGCTATGCAGATCTGTCTCTAGAGATCGGGTCATTCTTCTCTTCTGCTAGCAGTGAGGGAGACACCCTGCCACATGGAGAGTTCCCTTACAAAGGTAAATATTTCTTATAAAACAGTAACTTCGACTCGGTTTGCAGGGTTTTCCCCATGTTTGCTGTTTCTTAGAAAATAACCAAAGAGACATATTTAAGGGTGGCAAATTCTGCTTGCCTATGCCATCTATTTCTTTATGAATTCAATTTGCCCTAGCATTTGGTAAGGCACCCTGAACACACAGCAGACAGGCATCAACAGTGTAGATAACAGAGGAATTCAAACCATGAAGACCAAAGCTGTTTCCGACCTTGCCTCCTACGGGATCTTGAATGAAGGGAAAGCAGTGTGGGCCTCTGGTCTTCCTCTGGCTGCAGGCACTCAGAACCCAGCTCCTTTCTTAAAGAAAAGCTCCTGTTGGGCGGGCCTGCATCTGCTGTTGTGGTCAGGATGTTACTGTTGTCTTTTCTGTGTTTTCACAAAATAACATCGGGGCATGTCTATTCCAAGAAATCACTGTTGGGCATTTCCGGTCCCACGGCCACCCCCTGGCCCAGGCCTTCATTACCTCTTGCTTGTCCCCTCGTAGTCACCTCCCACCAACCTCCAGACTTTCCTCCCTGCAACCCATCCAGGTTAACTCAGTTCAGCACCAACAAGCGACCTGCTGTCCCTGGAGTCATCCGTCTCAGTTAGGGATGTGCTCTTCTCACTCCCCGTGAGTGTCTGGCTAAGCAGGAAAAGCTCATGGTCATGTAAAGCGTTATTCTTACTAACATTTGGGGAATAAAGTCACCCCTCTTGGTTAGCCTGGTGTACGAAGCTGTCACAAGTCAGTGCCTTCTAACTTCCCAGACTTTCTTCTGCTCAGCCCTGCTTTGTTCCTGATTCCCTGCCAATCGCATCCGTCAGTATCCTCCGCTTTCTGGCCTAATCTCCCTCACTGACCTCCCTGAGCACAGCCTGGGCTTATCCTGCAGGACTCGACTCCAAGTTTCTAGCTGGGGGTGTAGTCAGACATGCACGCATCTGGTTTCCCTTCTAGACTGGAAACTCCTTGAAAGTAGGAACTCCACCTTACTTCTCCTTATACTGTAGTTTTTACAAATAGTACACATAAAATAAGTAAATTATTTTTTGGTTACTGAAACATCAAAAGTAATTAGATGTCCTGTATGTGTCACAGTAACTCTGCCTGCAAGAGAGAAAAGGTGCCCAGTGAAGGCATCTTTCTTTTGCAAGTAATTTTCTTCTTTCGTGTGTTCTTCCTCTGAACTAATGTGATGGTGCAGAGGGGCTTTTCCTTTCTTTGACGTGCAGAGAGAGGTCTAAGCTGACAGATGATATTTTAGCTATGCATTCATTCATGCATGGATCCCCTGCTCAAAATGCAGCCAGTATACATTGTTAAACTGACACCAGTGCTTTACTGTATGAATGGTGGGTTGAATTCAGATAGGAGTGTTACCCAACCAAACTTGGGTCTGCTTGGCCACGCAGTAAAGCTAATCCACCGACACCGGGTTATGGCAAAGGAAAGGGCAGCATTTACTGTGAAGCTCCAGGCAAGGAATCTGGGCAGCATTAATGCTCAAAAACCCAAACTCTCTGATGGGTTTCAGGAAAGCATTTTTAAAGGCCAGGTGAGGGAAGGAAGTCAAAGGGTATGTGATCAGCTAGGGCACGTCTCTGATTGGTTGATGGTGAGATAACAGGGTGGGGGTCACAGGGGCTGACGTTATCAATCCTTGGGCTCCAGTAGGTTTGGGGACTATGCGCTCATGGTCATCAAGTAGTTAACATCTTCCATTTGGTGGCGGTTTTAGCATCTGTAAAACAACTCAGGAAATGTGCATTGGGTACTGTTACCTACTTCAGAGAGGAACTAAAGCAGAGGACATGGGGGCAGGGGTCTGTCCCAGGAAGCCCCCATAGAGTCCTGCTCAGTTACCTGAGGACCAGGAGCTGAAGATGGGATCAGTGACCTGGATTGAAGGCACAGCTGGGCAAGGTCACCCCTCCCCCCATCTGCCCGCTCCTTAGCTGCGGCTCCCAGAGCAGAGTAGCCACTGAACATTCTCATCCTTAAGAGCTGGGCTGATGCTACCAGCTTTCAAGAAACAGGTGTCACAGAGAATTATTCTAAGCCAACGACACTGTGATACCTAATGATGGATTCTTGATGGCATAGGGCACCCCACCAAAATAATTCTGTACACAACGTAGCCTATTGGTTTTCCATATCGTGTTTTATGGCTCCCTTGACTTTTAGGTGTTCTTTTGCAAGTAATGACTTGTTGCCTGTGTGGACTGAAAAACACACACACACAATGTGAGAGCAGTGAGTTTCAGTTTTATTCAGGGACCTAACTGAGAACTACAACACAGGAGACAGCCTCTCAGATAGCTCTGAGGAACTGCTCCAGAGAACTAGGGGAAGAGTCAGTGTAAATATGATTTTTTTTTTTTTTTTGGGAAGCACATGTAGTCAAACATCAAATGAAGACTGCTAGTCACAAAGAACAGATATCTCAATGAATGATTTTCGTGTTTTTCTGTGTATGGGAAGATGCAAAAATCTGAGGTTATTGAAATTCTTCCTTAGAGGTGCATCTTGACTACCTAGGGGCCCATTTATCCAAAGCACAGAGGGGTTCATCCTGTTTTTTTCCACCTTGAATTCCCCTTAGAGAGCACACTGTCCTGGGTGATGCAATGGGTTGCAACTTAAGCTTTTGTAATAAGGGGCTGATGAGTGGCACTCTTTGTTTTTTTGTTTTTATTTTAAATTGTCTACATATTTTACAATTGTGTGCAGGATATAATTTCTAAATCCAGTTTCTTTTCTTTTTCAGTCACTGATGACATTCATGTCTTTATTGTATGGCAGATATGTCCGTATCAACAGGCTCTGAACAATAAAGTCAACAAGATGGTTTTCCAGATGGACAGATGATTTTCTGGTTGCTTTTAATTACTGAAGAGTTAAAACAGCAATTCTGAATGAGCCAAAAAAGAGCTGAAAAGCCCCAGTAAATGTTAGAATAGGCTCAGGCGTCCAAGAATGTGGATTCCAAGCTCCATCGGAGTTGACTGAACTTGGTGATCTTGAGCACACAATTTCTTCTCTCGTTACTGGACTCTCCAGCTATAGAACAGAGACATTGCTGACAGTACCCTCCCCCACACCTCATCCCTCAAGGATGTGAACACAATGTATGGAAATATATCCTCAGACTAAAAGGTCACACGTATGTTTGAATTAAGTAGTGAGCCTAAGATGTTTTTAGGTGCTGGTATTTCTATGTAGATCCCTTATAAAAAAGGTGCATCTCGGTGACAGGTGGCAAGTTGCTCATCTGTCATAAACTAGTCCATAAAAACCATTTATCTTTCCCTCCTTCTCTGCATTATCATCTTTATTTTCAGGTGCTGCTGAAATGCCTTGTTTTCAATAACAGACATAATCTGAGAGGTCATTCTGTCTGTGTGTTCCATGTCACCCCACCCCCTTTGAGCTACGAGCCAGTCCCCAGTGTTGAGGGTGAGCCTCCCTCCACAGTGCTGGCCTCCTGGGTAACGGTCAACCACAGAACTGTTCCAGGGCATGAGTTACTGAGGCAAGGTGCCCCTGAATCTCATTTTTCTTGCTTTATTTTAACCAGATGTTAATAGCAACTGATGGGAGAGTGACCTGTCATCAAGCTTTGGGAAATTTCTTAGGTAGAAGATGTTCAATGAGAAATGTCACTCTCCAGCAATTTCAGAGTCTTGTGATTTTTATTTTGCCTTAAGGATTTTTATAAACCCATTACTTTCCTATAAAAGACTTTCAACTGAAATAATACATTTTTCATCATATCGTTACTTTCATTGCTGCAGACTCTAAAATACTTGAAAAAATATTTTAAACTCCTATTCAAGGACCATTTTCACCATTGTGAAATTGACATAGGGTGATATACAGTGACAATTTTAATACCTTACTGCCATAGTAATAAAATCTTGATGTAGTAAGAAAAGAAAAGATCCTGTTATTTTAATAATATGACAATGCTCTTTTAGAAATGCTGAATAATCACTCTGGCTGGAGTTGGGAGAGGCAAGGGCATTCCATTATTTGAAGAGCATCACATGGTGCCTAATGACTTACTTAGAGAAAGTGTGAGCGTACTTTCTGTCTTATTGAAAAGGTACGCCTCCTTCAGATTGGCTTTGTGAGAATGATCCTTTCTCATCATTTTCATGAAAGACACCGGCTTTAGGGTGGCTATCACATAATCACTGGTGGCGTATTACATATGAATCCCTTACCCCTAGATGGTGAAGCTCATCTTTGAAGGCTTGCAACCTTAGCTACTCAAAGGTCTCTTAATCCATTGGAACTGCCAATGTTGGCAGTGATCTGCAGGCTTATATAGCTTTGCGCTTTGCATACTGCTCTAGTCTGGATAAAATGCTACCATCACTCAAAATAATACTTTGTAGAATTTCAGAATCTTTTATGAAAAGTTTCGTAGGAGGTAATTTTTTAGTCTTACTTGTAAAATGAGAAAACTACATTGTTAAAAAAAAGTCTCCATAAAGGATTGTTCCAGCAAAATGAGATTTCCTAGAACTGATGTATTTTTACTTCAAAATAGTTGATAAGCTTATGTTTAATTTTTCCTTCTCCCCTTCACAGGAAGGACTTCCTGAATATTAATCATATTTTAGGCACACATGGTTATTTTATTCCTAAGGTGTCAGTGTCTGAAACAATCCGTTTCAATATATAAAGGAAATTTCCTCCAGCTGGAGAAAATAGGGTTAAGTTATTTGCTTTAGATTCTAGTAAATTTCATGGTAATTGTGTCACCGAAATGCTTAGAGTCTTACGTTTTTATCACATATTTTAGCAAAGGATTCACATTTGTCTTGGTATTATTGCCCAACTGGTACATGTTCTGCCCTGCTAGTAAGGTATTTGGTGGCTAATGGGTCAGGAGAACACCTTGAAATTCCTTTGCAAGTTGCCTCTCTGCATGCGGTGGGGAGGGCTGGGAGAGCCCAATGCTCTCACCACAGGAAACATGCCCGCCATCTGGAACCGACACGGAATGCCTGTCAGCATCCATTGCGTCACAGATGTGTTGCCACTTTTGAAAACAAATACACAAAGAAACACTGTGACACACATGTAATGGAATATAGGTGTGTCAAGCGGGACACACCTTTCAAAGATTCCTGGGTTCATATTTCTAGTTGTATTACAACTTATTTTTTTGAGGTATGGGGATGAACAGTTATTGAGTGACAGAAAAATTATCCTGTGAATGACATCATTCATACGAAAGCTTGCTAACACCTGGTGATAACTTCTTTAGGTTTCTTCACTTTTTAAAGATCCCTTTCTTACCAATATTCTGCATTTGTGAGACAGCAAGACTTCTAGGAGTCTAGTCTGTGGCAGCATTTCCTTAACTGATTCTTCTTCTTGGAACTTGAATGTCTCACAAAATTCAATAGTTATTTCATGAAAAAATGGATTTTCCTGGGTAGGTTAGTCAGGGTTCTCCAGAGAAACAGAAGTGATGGATGTGTATATAAATAGAAAGAGATTTATTGGCTCACGTGATTAAGGAGACTGACAAGCCCCAAATCTGCAATGTGGACCGGCAGACTTGAGACCCACGTGAGCTGATGGTGCAGGTGAAGTGTGAAGGCATTTTGCTGGAAAATTCCCTCTTGCTTGCTGAGGAATGCTGGTCTTTTTTGTTCTATTCAGACCTTCAACTGATTGGATGAGGCCCACCCACATTGTGGAGGTGAATCTGCTCTGTTCAAAATTTACCAGTTTAACTACTAACCTCTTCCAAAACACCCTCCAAGCTGACAAATAAACTTAACCATCACACGTCCACCCCTTGTCAACCTGGCACCCATGTGCATCTCTAAATCACAGATAAGGAGATAAGAGAGGAGAATGCAGACATTTGCTTTTACAAACACACACACACACACACACACATTAATAACAAAATAATGTGAACAACTCATGACATTTGCAGCTCTCATTTCTGTAACTGGCCACATACGTGGTAGATGTTCGTATTCATAACTACTTTCCCCCGCTACCCATCCTGTATTCCCTCTGCCTTCAGCGAGTGCCTCTGTTGGTTGTGGTTCTGTCTCTGGTGGGGGTGAGCCAAAGCTCCACTCCTGAAGGATCTAGGCCATTAGGAGTTCTACCTTAATTGGGATGCTACAGATTTTCAGTGACCTTAATCACAGGGTGTGGTTAAACTAAGAGAAACCTTAAGAAATCTCCTTCATTCCAGGCATCCTCTTCCTTAGCAGCCCAATTTCTTCTGGCAGTCAGGATCAATCACTCTAGATGGCAGACTAATTCCCTTCTTTGCCTATTGATTCAGAGGCATGAAGAGCCCAAAGGGGCGGGTGGCAGTCTTCACTTCCGGTTCAGTGGAATCATTCCTGTGCCTTCTGGTGGAAGCATTCCTCTCTTTGGAACTGAGGCCTCTAGGCATGCTCGCCTAGAGTATAAGGTCATGAAGACAGGATGCAAAAACTTCCCAAGTGGGTTGCAAGTGGTAATAGTGGTAATAGTGAGTGATGCCACTCCAGTTTCTACCCATTGATTCCTGGACCCATGAATCTTATCAGAGAAATAGCACCGTATGTTGGATACTGACTCAAAGCAAATTCAGTACAGCCTCCTGGAGAACCTTGCCCCAGCCCTGCAAGGTGTTGCCAACTAGCTGGCACTGTAACTAGGTATTTTTTTAAATTGAGATATAGTTGATTTATAATATTAATTTCAGGTATACAACATAGTAATTCAAATTTTTAAATGATTATACTCCATTTAAAGTTTTTATAAAATATTGGCTATATTCCCTGTACTGCACAATATATCCCTGTAGCTTATTTACTTTATACACAGAAGTTTGTACCCCTTAATCCCCTCTCCCTTCCCTCTCTCCACTAGTAACCACTAATTTTTCTCTTGTAACTGAGCCTTCAAAAGGCCATCCCACCATTCTATTAAGCCATCTGCTTCAGGATGATGGGGAACATGGTAAGGCCAGTGAATTCTACAAGCATGAGCCCATTACCTCACTTCATTTGCTGTGAAGTGAGTTCCTCGATCAGAAGTGATGCTGTGTGGATATCACACTGGCAGATAAAGCACTGTGTAAGTTCATGGATGGTAGTATTGGCAGAAGCACTGCATGCCAGGATGACAAATCCATATCCAGAGAAAGTGTCTATTTCACTAAGAAAAAAATGCTGCCCCTTCCATGGTGGAATCGGTCCAATGTAACCAACTTGCCACTAGTGGCTGGCTTATCACTCTGATTCTGGTACCATAATTTGTATTAGTTGGAGGAATACAGTTGATAGAATGGAGAGAGAGAGAGACAGAGAGAGATTTGTGATAGGAATGAGCTCATGTAATTATAAAGGCTGACAGGTCCAAAATCTACATTATGGCCTGGCAGCCTGAGATCCAGGAGAACAGATGATGCAGTTGCAGTCTGAAGGCTGGAGACTAAGGAGAGCCAATGATGCAGATGAATCCTGAAGGCATTCTGCTAGAGAGTTCCTTCTTGCTCAGAGAGGCCAGTCTTTTTCTTCTATTCAGGCCATCAACTGATTGGATGAGGCCCACCATATTATTGAGGGCAATCTGCTTTACTCGAAGTTCAACAATTTAAATGTTAATCTCATCCAAAAATACCCTCCAACTTAACCATCACGCTGGAAAAAAAGTGGGAGGAAGGAACCCTGCATGTTACAGCTCCCCTGTGGAGGGAGAATCACAATACCCATGAACAGAAACACCCTGAGAAGTCCTGCAGTGAAGGTGCTTTTTCACATTTGTATAACCCTGTCTTGCTTAAACTTATTTGCTAATAGGAACTAACCTCCCCCTCTACTTCTTTTTGTGTGAAAGTGTATTGTCATCTTGCTGGATACCAGTGTCTAGAGAAACACAATTAGGTAAAATGCTAGTCTATAGAATGGTGTCAATTTAAGTTAACTAGCTCATTTGGGGATTAAATTGGTGATTTCCACTTCACTACCTGGCTTCATTAACTGACTCTGGTAACCTAAAAGGGTATTTATGCATTTGATTTGTTGGGAGATTAACATAGCTCTGTTGGCTAAAGCATGGTGCCAATGGATGGGAAGTGAGGGATAGGAATGGACGTGGGAGAGTGTCCTGTCAAGATCGTGGACATACACGGTAATGTCTAAGCAGATCAGGAGAAGGGGTCCTACTGCTAGTTTTGCCTCATTCCTTATGAAAAGCCCAGTTGAGGTAAAGAACAGTGAGGGCAGAGAGGGCATGATGGTTGTCCCCAACTCAGTCTGTAAAGACGGTCCCCTGTGTGGGGACCGTGAAACACCTGGTGCACTTAAAACCGTCGTCAGCACTAACACAGAGCCACCATCCGAGAAAGATATGAAAAGAAGGCGAATCATAAGGAAAAGAAAACAGCCATTATTTTTTTTCCACTTGCATATTCATAGGCTTGTGATTTCTTTCTTAACTCAAGGAAAGAATGAAGCATCCTTAATCCTATCATCCTGGAAAGCTTGATGAGTAAGCGTCTGAGTGTTGAAAGGCATGGAAATGTGATGTTATTTGATAAAAAATTTCCCTAAGTCTGCATTCAGAAATGTGAAATCCTAGGTCAGTCACAGGAAACTGTCAAGCTGTATAAACCAAACACTAAGTTTGTCTAGTTAATCCATTGATGATTATCACCACAAGTGTTACCCCTTTTCTCTACTGGCCCAACCTCAGCCAAACATGCCTCGTCCTCAGTGGAAAAAGTGCTACCTGGTTTCCACCCAGGTGTCTGTCTCCCTTGAATGTGATGGTCAGGTTGGGGGCAGCAACAGTGCTCAGTCTGCCCAATGGGGCAGTGCCTTGCCGCTGCCTGGGCTGAGAGTGGGAGGTATCTGGAAGACAGAAGAATTCATGTGCCTTGAGGTAAACTTTACTAAAGAAAGATAAGAGACAAAAAGAAGCTGGCAGAGACATTGCCTACCTCCCTCACCCACTCCGGGCATCCTTCCTGAGATGCCATGGTTTCCTGTGACCCAGAGTCAGGGATGTCTTTGTGATGCTGCGGCCATTTTGGTAAGAATCTTAATTTTTCTCCCCCTCCTTTACTGATTCATTTTCCTTTTCCCTTCACTTGCAACCCCTGCACTCAGTAAGCTTTGTTCCCAGGGCTCTGTTTTCCAGAGAAGTCAGCCAAGACACTGCCAGCATACCAACATGGAAGTCACTCTGGGTCACTCCTGATTATTCCTGCAGAAGAGAAGCCAGCATAGACAACGGGAGAGGAATTACAGCCTTCATCGGGTAGCCGGAAGGCCTTCAGCTCAGCTGCTGGGGCCCAACACCAAGAGCCCTTTGGCAGCATTTTAAGGGGCTCAAAATACGTGCCTGTGTCTGGGGCTCCCTCCCTCAAAAGACACAAGCTGGCTGCGTGTGACTCTGGGCTGGGTCAGGTTGCCGTGTTTCCTGGGCTCGTCTTCACGCATCCCTTCCAGCTCAGCGCTCCCCTCCCATCAGCCCTGTTCGTGCCCCAGCTCTACTCTAACCAGCGTGCTGCTAACATTTTCACCCTGATGTTTCTGGGCATTTTTTAATGGCCCAGTGGCAGCCTCCAGCCAGGCTGAGCCGCCTACCTGCTCTGTTCAAGTTATCTCCCCAGAAACCAGTGAGTGGTTTTTGTAAGAACTCAGGTTACAAAGTTGCACAGGTTTGGTGTGGTCTGCCCAACCCGATTTTTCTCATAAACTCTGTCATTTTAGTGCCTGATTTTAGAGAATGTGAGGTGTGTTCAGGTATGTCTATGTTGCAATCAAGCAGACGTGTCAGTGTCTCTTTTCAAGTAGACATGAACTAAAGACTTGTTGAATGAATAAAATGCATGAAAGTATTTCTAGGGATGTAGAAAGTGACATTCATATCACAGTTTTTTTTTTTGTTTGTTTGTTTTTTTTTACTTTTTTGTTTATGTCAAGGAGGATTTAAAGCTCTCACATTATAGCTGATTTAAAAACAGACTTTCCCATGGCCCCTCGCTGGCCTGGCCCTGATCAAGTCTCCGGATGGGGCGGGGAGGGTCAGCTCCTTCAAGCAATTACTTTATTTTTCTTCTTTTTAATTTTAACCCTAGTGCACATACCAAGGAATGTGTCTTTAAAAACAAAAATAAGCCCTGAAATGTGTATTTGGGATTATGATAAGGCAACCAAAGAAATGAAACCTCAGGCATCCTGCTTTAAGTTGATGACTCCTCCTCCCCAGGAGACGGAGAACCGCTCTAGTGGGTCAGTGTACAGATTGCATACAGTCTCATTTTTACGGAAACCCTTTTGGTGTGCATAGGAATCACTGTGTACAAATTGGCCAAGTGCTTCTGTAGATAATGTCAGTGGAGTAAATATTCGACAGACCATTAAAAAAACAAAACAAAACAAAACCAAACAGACTTTCCCCACGGCAACAGTGTTACCTGCAGATAATGCGATAAGCATGCTATGCTGAGTCTTCTCTACCGTCTGAACCTACGCCTCTTCCTTCTCCATCAGGTTCTGCGCCCCGGGAGGCTGGACTTCTTAGGCTACATCGGTTGTGATTCTCCTGCTCTCTGGCCTCCTGTTGGGTCCAGCCAGTGAGATGCAGAGGAGGGGAAGGGTGGGTGGGAGAAGAGGTGGGGAACCCACATCTTTGTTAATACTCTCAGTTTATGGGTGCCACCTAGTTCCTGCTGTGATCCTGATGGCTAAACAACTTTCTCTGAAGGTTTGTGTATTTTCCAATCTTTAGTAGGTGAATGAGTGAGGCAACTCATTAACTCCTTGTTATATTCATCCTTGACTAAGAAGAAATTCACAAGAGATTTCACTTATGTCTTTAACTAAAAGTGAAGAGTATCTCTTCCTTGGCAAATCTGTATCTGAAAAAAGGGACACATAAAATACATTTGGAAAAGTGCCATTTCACACAATTCCATCTGTTTTTTTTTTTTTTGATGATTCAGAAGTTATTTCAGTAGACAGCAGTGTCTCAAGAGCAATGATTATGTAAAAATTATAACAGTACTAAAGTATGTATGGGAAGTCTGGTTAATAGAAAACCAGACAGTAGAATTTACTACACTTTGGGTAAAATAATCGTGTATGTGTCTGCTATAAAATTTCCCTGTGAACATGGCTGAGTTACTAACAAAACAGAGACCCAGAAAAATGACTCCAGGGTAGGTTTTACGTTTTTAAAATAGCATTAGAAATATTTGTTGATTTTCCCCTATGTTCAGACACCATTATGGCATGTGTATCATATTTCCTTTCATCCTCAGGGCAACCCAATGAATTGGGTTTTGTTTTATAGATGCTCAGAGAAGTTAAGTTACCAGCTCGAGATCACATACCTGGGAAGGGTCAAAGCCTGGATTAGAGGCCAGGTCTGTTTGATTCCAAAGTCCAAACTCTTACACTAGACCAACTGTCATTTCACGGATCGTTGAACGGGAGTTCGAGAATCCACAGCTTGGCTTTTCTGAGCCTTCATGGAGGTGGAAGTTCATCCCAGTCGGCGATGGCAACTAGTGCTTTGCTTTTGTGTTTTTCCCTGCGAGGTGGGACTGATTCTTATGATTTAGGCATCGCTGTGTGTCATTACCCACTGCAACAGCAAAAGGCGCCAACATAGGCCAGCAAGACCATCCTTCATGGTAACGGCAGCAGTCACCACGCCGGGAGATCCTGGGACTGAACTCTTTTTCACCTAAGGAAACAGTAGGAAGCCATGCTTTCAGGCAGTCACGTTCAGCACCGTGCATTAAATCATAGCATTTTAGAGCTGGAGGGGAATGCTTATAATGAAAGCAATAATTTTTACTTACTCTTGAAGACCTGTCTGAAAATAGTAGACTATCCTCGGCAGGCAAAAAGGCAATCTTTATTTTTCATGTCCTGTAAACAAGGCCACAAACGCTGCATGAGAAGGTAAGATAAAGGCTTATTTTTCAATAATTTATGTGTTATCTCCGAGTATGTGTTAAATCCCGAAGGGTGACCCAGACCACTGGACCGGGGTGGTCCGGTGGCCGGGGCGGGCAGTGGTGGAGGGGGAGGAAGGCCCGGCAGGGGGAGGTGTGTTGGTGGGGTCTACACATCCTTTGCTTGGTGAGCAGCTGCCCTGAGTTTCTTTGGCAAATTAGTTACATAGGGTGTAAAATGAATGGGCAGAATATTCATTGAGGAGGGGAGGGCTTGGGGTCATATTTCCTGATTATCATCCCAACTCCACCTTCCTAAGGGAGGAGAGATTTTTGTCCTTACTTAGTCTGGATCAGAAGTGTCATGGCGTTGGTGCATGATGGGTACTTCTGACCTGCAAGGCTAATTTTATTGAAATGAGGGCATAATGAGCAAAAGGTTACCTTCAGACCCTGGAAATTCCTGCCTTTTCTGACCTTTCTTTGTTGGTCTCCAGGCCAAAAGGTGTGGCCCCTTATCAGCCCAAAGATTCCTGCTTTTCTTTCTTTGCCCAGGGGCCCCTGGTGCTTACGTAGGTTTCCTGCATTTGGCCTGTGCCCCTCCTTTTTGCCCAACTCCTGCCATTTGGTCTGTGTCCCCCTTTCTCTGCTCATATCTAGCTATCTGCCTGCTCTAACAGAGTCAACCCTGCAAACCAGACCCATCTGAGAGCCCACTCAAGAGAATTCTGCCGACATGTGGCTTCATTGCAGGACGATTTTGGAATACTCTTCCTTTCTGGGTCTGTCATTCTCGCGTTTAAGGTGTTTAGGAATTTGCTCTGCGGAGAAATTTGTGGGTCCTGGCGGTGGGCTATGAAGGATAAAGACGTTCACAATCTCTTCGATATGATATTTGCTGTGTTTTATCTCTAGCTCCTAGAACAGTGCCTGGACCATATGTGGTGCTCACTGAATATTTATTAAATGAATGGATGAATAGATGGAGGGAAGGAAGAAGAGAGACGAATTCTTGAACAAACTTTTTGCATGATGAAGGAGAGCAGAGAGGAGCTTTCATGAGCCCCACCCAGTGTCCTTCTCCAGGCTGGGGCCAAATGGGAGCCTCAAGGCAGTTGGCGGGGAGACTAAAGCAGGCTGTGTGAAAGGGCGAGGGCTCTACACGCCTCTGCACACTTGCCCTTTGCCTTCTCCCCGTTGGGCACGAATCCACCCACGGGAGGACCACAGGGGCTTTCAGGACACACAAGTGTGAGCCCCTGGCATATCCATTTTTCACTTTCTTGGTCAGAGTGACTCCTAGAGGGTTAATGAAAACCACATGGCGCGCCCATCTGGAGACGTGGGTGGAGGAGTGAGCTTGGCACCAGAAGACTGGTTGTGAGGCGGTTTTACTAATTCAGGTGAGGCCTGTGAGGGCTCGAATTCAAACACAGGTGGTGAGAATGGCCTGGAGGTGATGTGTTCTGGAAATATTTGTCGGGAGGATCAGCATTACTTATTGGACTCATCATATCCTGCCCCGAGGCCTTAGATGTCCCCAAATAAAGTGACTTTATAGTTTCCAGCTGAGAATGTTGGCCAGCCACCAGCTATTGCTAGGAGCTGGCTTTTTCAGAATGGCCACTATATTCATTGTTTTTGAATTTCCGAGTCCCATCTGTTTGGTTCTGCAGTGTGTTTCTTTCCATACTTAATAAAGACCTGTTGAAATGGCATTTAATTCAGATTTTTTTTGCACCAATGAAGTCAGTGTGGCTTTTCTCACCACCCTAGCATTTCAGCCTCTCTCTGTCTCTGTCACTCTGCCTGTCCCCCCCAGTCCCCTCTTATCTCTCATCTTTCCGCTTTAGCCACGACTGGCTCCGACTTCATGACTTCTGATCTGTGCCTCCCAGCTTACCTGGACTCCTGGGTGCTGGCTTCTGGGACTCAGCTTTACCCACGCTCAGACCTACCACTCACTTCCCAGCTTGGACTTCCGATGCCATCCTCTGACTCGGAACCGTCTCTGTGCCCTCTGGTTTGGTCTGGGGACCCAAATGTTCATCTTGCCATTGCCCTTTCCCAGTTGGTCCTGTCCTGTGGCACTTCATGTCCCCGGGTGGCATGAAGCTTTTGGCCTGGCTGTCCCCACTGGAGAGTCTGTTTGGCTAAAAGAGTTTGCGCCCTATTTCCCGGCATTGTTAGCAGGACACCCCTTCTGGACACCTTTCAGTCATTCCATATTTGGACCTGAGATTTCTCAGCTCTACCTCTTCCCATCCTTCACCAAAATTTGAAACTCAGACTTCTTACACAGAAATTTCATTCAACGAATCCCATCACTTTGATCACCCGTCTTAGATTTAAGCAGTGCTCGTTGGTCTGTGTTTAAGAAACGCATCATCTTCTGTCCTGGAGGGCAGGGGTTAACTGTTTGCTTAAGCAGCTTTATAATGTAACAAAGGCCACCACTTATGTTGTAATGCAACCGAGAATAAGTTTAGAAAAAATTAATGCTATTAGTGATTACTGAAAGATGACTTCTTTGTGAAATGGAAGTAATATTAGGGAAAATATTAACGCGCTTTATCTTCTGCACTTTCGGGTATGTTACCTTATCCCTGATCACCCCGAGGAATCCGTCTTCTTCACGAGTGTGGTGCTGGGGTTCTCATAGGGATTTGTTGACATTACAATGGAAATGTCAGGGGAAATTAAAAAAATTAATAGTCAGTTTCTGACATTCAAAATAGGCTTTCGCTGCCAAGCAGTAGGCTTGAGGTTTTTGCTGCGAGAGGTTTCCCAAATTAGCATGTCAAGTTCAGAAGCCCAGCCCTTGGTGCTTGAAGGAATAAGACGCGTAGTCTTTTTCTCCCCTGATTCCTGCTTTATTGAGGAATAATTGACAATTATATGTTGTATATATTTAAGGTATACAATTGATGATTGGATATATGTAGACATTGTAAAATGATCACCATAATCAAAGTAGTTAACGTATCCCTTACTTTATATAATTTTTTTTTTGTGGTGAGAACCTTTAAGATCTGCCTTCCTAGCAAATTTCAAGTTACATGACAGTATTGTTAACTATGGTCGCATTGTTGTACATTAGATCTCCAGAGCTTACTCATCTTACACAACTGAAACTTTGTATGCCTTGATCACCACCTCCCCATTTCTCCCTGCCCCCAGCTCCTGTATCATTCTACACTCCGATGATTTTAGATTCCACGTATAAGTGAGCTCATGCAGAATTTGTCTTTCTGAGTCTGGCTTATTTCACTTAGGATAATGTTTTCTAGGTTTACCTATGACCTCATAAATGGCAGGATTTCCTTCTCTTTTTTTTAAAGACTGAACAGTATTCCACTGCATATACATACCATCCATTTATCCGTCAGTGGACACTTAGGTGTTTCTGTATCGTGACTACTGTGAATAATGCTGGCGGTGAATATGGGGTGCAGATATCTCTCTAAGATCCTAATTTCAATTGTTTTGGGTATATGCCTGGAAGTGGGATTGCTGGGTCATGTGACAGTTCAATTTTTAATTTGGGGGGAACTTCCATCCTGTTTTCTATAGTGACTGCACCAGTTTACATTCCTACCAACAGGGCACAGGGGCTCCCTTTTCTCCACATTGTCTTGATCACATCTTCCTGGGAGAGACTCCAGAGAAAGGAGGGGTGCTGTATAAGCTGAGGAGATGCTGAGAGTGTGGGTCTTTTACTCCAGCTTTCTGTCTGGAGCTCCAGGAGGAGGCTGTCTTGCAGACTGCTCCCTTGTGAACCTGGGGACACCCCCATCGAAGTAAGCTAGGAAGCACAGAGTGGGCTGGGATTCATTAGCTTGAGTTGCTTTTGCTTCTGGAGGGGCATGAATGGAACCTAGAATTTCCTTCTTGTTCCTGGTGTTTGGGGTGGGGTGGGAGACACAGAAGGTAGCTGCGTTTCGGGCCCTCGGGTCAGCTAAGGTCTCCCTGAGGTGAGGGGAAGGTGGAACTTGAGCAGAGACCGGGATGGACCACTTAGGCCAAGAGCTGAAGGAGGGTGTGCTGGAGACCCGAGCCCTCCACCACCTGGGGGGCGGGGGGCAGGTCAGCGAGGGGGGAACGCCCGACCAGGTGTTATTAATGATTCATTTTGACCTGATAAAGGAAGATGGGCGTATAGTGCACGTGATCACATTTTCCTTAACAACAAAACCTGGAAGGTTGCGCTTCAGGACTTGATGGTGGTCGCATTGGTTGTTAGAGTTAGAATCTTGACTTTCTCTCTTCTGCTTCTCTCATTTTGAAACATATTTTGTTAAGAGAAAGGGTAAATTTTATACAAAGAAAAAAATAAAGCTATCTCTAGAAATTAAAAAAAAAAAAAAAAGGGAATCTTGCTGGACACGTTACCCTGCAACTTTTCTTTCAATATTCCGAAGCCATCCCTGTATGTCTGTAGACATAAATCTCTCTTTTTGAAATTTTTCCTGAACACACATATATAATTTTACACAAACTGAATCATATTTTTTCTCGATTCAATCTCCTTTTTCCTTTACCTTCTACCCTTTCCCCTCCCCGCTACCACCCCCACTGTCTACTTCCCCAGGTAGTGTCAGCAACCTGATGTGTGTGGTTTTGTACTTTTTTCTGTATAAACATACAAATACGTATAAATATGTAGACATGTGCACATGTAAATGCATTTGCAGGTGTTCCATTTCTGCATTGTCTTTTGTACTCACCTCTACCTCCTGGAAAACCCTGCCAGCCAACTGGCATAACTCCAATGCATTTTTTAAATGGTTCCACAATATTCTATGGTGTTGCCATATTATAAGTCGTTCATCCACCTGTGAGATTTCTGAGCATTTCTTTTTTCTTGATTCTTGGAGGTGGTGGCTATTTGGCTACTGTCATTTAAAGGCTTATAATAATAATTTTTTTCTCCATTTTTTAATTGAAGCATAGTTGATTTACAATGTTGTATTAGTTTCTGGTGTACAGTACAGCACAGTGATTCAGTTATATGCACGCATATATATATGCATATTCTTTTTCACATTCTTTTTCATTACAGGTTACTACAAGCCATTGAACAGAGTTCCCTGTGCTATACAGCAGGAGTGTTTGTCTATTCTGTACGTAGTAGTTGTATCTATGCTACTATGAAAGCTTATTATAGTTTCTATATTTCAAGTAAGTTTAGCAGTTAAGTTTTATTACTCTGATAACATTAACACACCTAGATTTTTATCCACTTACTTCTAATGACGTTCAAATGTGTTACTCTATTTTAAGGCCAAGACAATAGTCCTTGGTGAATGTAGGTGCTATGGAGTAAGATGATAGGACAATGAATGAATAAATGTTTGAGAATCTCTATTACGTAAGATACAGATTTCGAGCTCATTAGTGGGTTGCCACAAAACTCTTTAATAGAACGTGTGCAAGGGATTTCTGTGGAGGGGTTAAAGCCGGGCCCAAATCAAGGTGGTGACTTTTATTTGAATTAACCAGCTGTTGAAAAATGGGCTGGATCTTCAGAAGGCCATAAGGTTTTTACAGTTTTATTGGAATTTTCATTGCAATTATTGCATATGGTATCTTGCATTCAGGCGTAGGTCACACTGATTTTCAGAGGTTAGTAAGATAATGTTAGCTTCTTATTGTCGACTCTCCTTGACCTTTCTAGCATTATCTTATGCCCAGAAGATTTGTTACAGAGTCCCAATATTTACCCAAGGTAATGCTTCTTTATATATCTAGGTCCAAAGTTTCAAAAAGTTATAGACATCTAAACCCTCATTTAATTTTTGTTGTTGTTGCCTTTTTTGGGTTGTGAATCTCGCTCACAGTGGGTGAAGATGATAATTTTTATTTTCGTCTGCCAAGAGTTTTAAATCATGCCGACTAAATGAGGTAAAAGCCAACATTGCTTAGCTGAGTTACCTCTGATGACAGTGTGTAAATCACTTCCTATCATTTTACCTGCAGGAAGGGGAGGTTGTTATTCTGTTACACTTGCTTTAAATGTCTAACTGTGGCTTCTATTACCAACAGAAATTTGGAAACATATTGGCCCACTGCCATAAACTTTTGACTAATAAAAAACAAACACATAGTACAAGTTTTTCTCTGAAGCTTAAATTTAAAACCAGGTGTGAGGGCAAAGAGGTTTGCTAATGCTGAGCATGTCTTTGGTCACGTGGACACCATGTAGTGTATGATGAATAAGGTTGATTTTTAAAAAAAATTTTTACTTTCTTCTTTGTAGGAAATAGAACCAGAATTACCTGAAAATCTGCCCAGTGTTCTCGTTACTGTCTCAGTCATTTGACTGTGGATGGAAGTCAGGGCATCCTTAATACACAGTCCAGAGACTTAATAAGTAAAAGGGAAATTGAAGGGCAGATAAATCTAACTTAGAGAGTGGCAGAATCCCTTCTGTAATAACAGCGCTTAATCACCACTTCTGTCTTCAGGATGTTTTTGCACTGTTGCGTCTCATCGCCAAGGATGGCAGAGAAGGTGGGATGCAGGCAGCTGTGGTGAGAGATCTGGGGTGAGAGAGCTCTCTCCACCACCCACACATCCTTCCCAGTGTGGGCTGAGTTCCGGCCAGCCAGCCATTCTTAACCTCCAGGCTGACTCACTCAGGGCTTGTAACCCAGTCATAACCCCTGACTCTGCATTGTGTCCCACAGGCTGGGCTGGGCTGGGCCCCTGCTTAGCAGGACTGGACCAGGCACCACCGTCCTCTTGGGGTCTTCAGGTGTTAGAATTAGCAGAGACCTTGGCACCATCCCCTCACCCTCCTTGCTTTGCTGATGATGGGACTGAGGCCCAAAGAAGTTGAGTGTGTTGTGGTTAAGTCCTAAGGGGGTCCACATTCCCTACCCTCCCGATCTGTGGGGCTCTCTGTCTTCACTGTCAGGCACCTGTCTTTTTAGGGAAGATGGCTGTGCGTCAGGATGCTGAGGGTACGGGGCTGCTGTTGAATGGGATGACAAGATTTCCGCTGGGGCATGAGGCACTGGCCTGGGGCGCTGCTGAGAGCATGAGGGTGGGGGCTGCAAGCCAAAAGCAGTCCATTTTCCTATATCACTGTTTCTTCGATGGCATCCCTACCTCCAAATCTGTCCTCATTGTCAGCCTTCTCCACCTGAAACCCTGTGCATTTCAAGTCTGTGCATTTCAAGAACGCTGGTATCTCTGACTACATTCAGCCTTGAGCTTCTTGGCTGAGAGATGTTCCCTAGAGACAAAACATTAGTGTTGATATTTTTGGATCATTAAGATGTCCAGCTGCGTCAGCTGCTCAACTTCTTTTAGCCTCTCTTGTCCTGCAAGATCTTCATTACCCGAGTGAAGGAAAACTGGCTTCTAATTCTGGATAATGTCAGATTGTCACAACTCCATCAGGATTTAGGTAGAATTAAATTTCTTTGTATTTTTAATTTAATTTATTTTAATTTTGTTTTTTAAATTGAGGTTTTTTATTGGCTTTTTTAAAAAAATGGAGGTACTAGTGATTAAGCCAGGACCTTGCGCATGCTAAGCATGTGCTCTACAACTGAGCTGTACCCCTACCCTCTAAATTTCTTTTTAAATAGTTTAAATTCTGAATGGGCCTAAATGACTTCCTCAAGCTTTTTCTTTACTTCAAAAAAAAAAAAAAAAAATCAGAAAGCGAGCAACCTTTTTTACCTTCTTTTCCTGGAGCTTCCTGAAGAAAATTGGCAGAGCGGCCCACCAGGTACAGGTAGTGAGTGAAATAATGGATCTTTTGGAAATATACAGCCCTTATCGTGAGACTCAATAGCGATGTTTTAAATGGAAGGTGTAAGCAAATCTTAGCTGGAGGCAGCATCTGAACTCCCTTTTCACCAGTGTTACTCACTGATGGCTTCTCATCAAAGAGAATTATAATTCAAATTACTTTCAAGATTTCCCTATTGGATTCCATGAGATGCCACAGGTTTTTCTGTAAAAGGAAATACTAGCCGTAGATTTTTTTTTGCCCTTTAAATTGTATTTGAAAATTAGATATAAGAAGACTGTTGAACACATATGACATTCCATCCATCACTGACATGGAGACAGGCTTTTATCGACTGTCTCTCAAGTTGACACGAGAGCTCTTTGCAGATCACTGATCTGTGCTGCATATTCGGCCTCTCAATTTCAATACATATCAGTCCTGTTACTTCATGCGTTAAGGGTACGAACCAACATCGTTACTCAGACTCACTTCCCAAGATCTATTACTGACAGGGGAAGTTGAAACAGAAAAGGGAAAAACTGTGGTACTCAAACTGTGTCTACTGTAAGTGAGCTGAAACAGGACTACTTTACAGAAAATATTAATAACCACAGTCTTTGTTTTCTATAAAAATTACTCAAGATAAGCTACACATTTTAAAACAGTCTAATTCAGGATTACCCAAAAACTGTAACATCAGCAGTTCACATCTCTGCCTTTGCAATGGTGTAAATAGGATTTTTAAATCCTGCAAGCAACAGGAGTTTTCAAATTACAGCACTGCAGTGAAAACAGAATATGCAAACCTGGAGTACTGCACAGGTGCTGGGATCCTGGGAGTCAGAATAACAAAATGAAGTTCAAATCCGGACTCCTGCTACTCACTCTTACTTTGAGCATTATTTACTCTCACTAAGCTTTTTTTTCTCATTTATAGAATGAAAAAATCTGCCGCGGATATACAGAAGGGTTGTTTTGAGAGTAAATGTGAAGTGTTTAGGGCAATGTCTCGTGTGGGATAATAGTCAGAGCAGATCAGCTATTTTTATTAGTTATTATTCATGCTGCCTCTTACATCAAGATTGGCTAGAAAAACATCATTCTTCCTTCTAGCAGCATATTTAAAAATTAAAAAAATATTTCCCAATTTATTTTTGGTTCTTTTACAAAGTTTACAAATTGCAGTTAAATTTGGGATCATTGCTGGTAGCAACTCAAGCTAGTATTTTATCTCAACTCCTGTTAGGATTTAAGAGTGTTTCTTGGTCAAATGATCTCGGGAAGTGGTGCCATAGCCTACCATTTATCTATACTAAAATGAAAAAATTACTAAGTGCAGTAAGAAGATTGGACAGTGGCTTTTCTAAGCCATTATATACCATATTTGATTGAAACAGCCTCATGTAGTTGGGCATTCAAGTTGTTTCTCACATTTTGCTATTGTAAATAGTGCAGAACCTGCATCATTGGTAGACAACAAAATTTAAAAATAATATTGGTTGAAAACCCTTTCATATAGATGACTATAAAATAGACCCCAAAACTTAGAGACATAGAAAGTGTGATGCATACATGACTAGTGGGAACATAAAAGGGTTCAGCCACTATGGAAAACAGTGTGGTGATTCCTCAGTAAGTTAAACACAGAATCACCACACGATCCAGCAATTTCACTCCGAGGGATATGCTCCCCCAGATTGGAAACAAATGTTCAGACAAAAACTTGTACATCAATGTTCATAGCAGCACTATTCACCGTCGCCAAAAGGTAGAAACAACCCAAATGTCCATAAGGGGATCAGTGGATAAACAAATGTGGTATATCCATACAATGGAGTATTATTTAGCCATAAAAAGGAATGAAGTACTGATGTATGCTACAACAGTGATGCACCTTGAAAACATGCTACGTAGAGGATGCCGGACACAAATGTTCACATACTGTATGATTCCATTTATAAGAAATATCCAAAATAGGTAAATCTATAGAGACAAAAAGCAGGTTAATGGTTGTCCAGGGCTAAGGGGAAGCAAAGAAGGTGTGACTGTTTAATGAGTAGGGGGGTTCCTTTTGAGGTGATGAAAATGCTTGCTTTTGGCCAAATTATTTCCTCCTAAACTATGAGGAGCCCCTTTTTAAGGGATGGTGTTGGGCATTTTTGCTCTGTCCTCCTGGACTGGACTTGATGGAAAGGCATTTTGATCAAGATAAAAAATTTGTAGCTTAGCTAAGGGGTTGTCATCTAATAATCATCTCTCTTTTTTTTTCTTGTAACATTTTTCATTTTTTTTTTTTTGAAGGAAGGCAATTAGGTTTATTTATTTATTAATTGTTTTTTAAAATGGAGGTACTGGGGATTGAGTCCAGAACCTTGTGCATGCTAAGCACACACTCTACCACTGACCTATATCCTCCCTGTGCCATCTCTTGTTCATAGTCTTCTTTTCATCTTTTTCTTTTTCTTTCTCTTTCCATTTTTTTCTTTTTCCTATCCTTCTTTGCATCTTCCTCTTAACTGCTGCCTATATTTCAGGCTTTCCAGGAAGACTGAAGCACATTCACTTGGTGACAGAGGTGGAGGTCTTGCTTTTTTGCTAGATTTGAGACAATCAAGTCCTTAAAAACATTCACTAGACATATTGGGCTCTGCTAAAAAATTTGCCATGCTTGGATTCATGTCAATATGTGTATTGTGAACATAACTTTCTTCTTAAAACAACAGCAGGGAATTGCCTCTATTTTATCATCTATTTTTGGCTAATTCTTTTGACAAATTACTGTCAAATAGCTTTAAAAGAGACATGTTTATCACTTTTTAAATTTTTGTCCTCAAGAGTGATTTTTTTTTTAAAGCCAACATGATTGATATTTAATGTGAAAAAGTATGAGAACTAAGGACATTGGACTGGAATTTAAGAAATATGTTATTATTTACCGACAAAGCAATGGCTTTTTCCCCTTCAATTGAAGTAAAGTCCACAAGCCATACAATCAACCATTTGAAAATACACAATTCAGTGGCATTTAGTACATTCACAATGTCATGCGAACACTACGTCTCTCTAGTTTTAAAACTTTTTTTATCACTCCAGAGAACAGCCTGTACATTAAGTAACACTCCCCATTTCTCTCTCCCTCAGTCTCCTGGGAACCACTTATCTGCCTTTATGGATTTACCTATTTTGGATATTTCATATAAAAGAATCATGTTATGTGTAACCTTTTGTGCCTGGCTTCTTTCCTGGAGCATAATGTTTTCAAGGTGCATCAATGTTGCAGCATATATCAGTACTTCATTCTTTTTTTCTGGCTGAATAATATTTCATTGTGTGGACGTACCACAATTTGTTTATCCATTGATATCTATGGACATCTGGGTTGTTTCCACTTTTTGACTATTGTGAATAGAGCTGCTTTGAACATTGGTGAACACATCTTTGTTTGAACATTTGTTTTCAGTTCTTTTGGGAATTCCACCTAGGGGTGGAATTGCAAAATTATATGGTAATCTTGTGTTTAACTTTTGGAGGAGTCACCAAATTGTTCTCCACAGTGGCTGCAGCATTTAAAAATTCCCATAAAAATGTATGAATGAGGGTTCTTATTTCTCTATGTCTTTGCCAATGCTGATTATTTTTCTTTCATTTCCCCCATTATAGCCATCCTAGTAGATGTGAAGTAGTATCTCACTGTGGTTTGATTTTTACATTCTTAATAACTGATGATGTTGAAACTCTTTTCCCATTCTTGTTGGCCATTTGTATACCTTATTTGGAGAAACGTCTATTCAAATTCTTTGTCCAGTTGTTAATTGGGTTATTTGTTTTTGCTGTTGAGTTGTAATAGCTGTATATATTCTAGATACTAAGTCTTTATCAGATATATACTTTGCAAATATTTTGTCCTATTCTGTGGTTGTCTTTTTTCTTTCTTGATAACATCCTCTGATGCACAAAATATTCTAATGTTTGTAAAATTCAACTTATCTATTTTTTCCTTTTGTTGCTCATGCTTTTGGTGTCAAATTTAGGGTCCCATTACCAAATCCAAGGCCATAAAGATTTGCCCCTTTGTTTTCCTCCAGTAGTTTTTATTTTTAAATCTTATGTTTATTTAAGTCATTGATCAATTTTGAGTTCATTTTTTTTATTATGGAGTGAGGTAAGACTCCTACTTTTTTCTTTTGCGTGTGTTTATACACTTTTCCCAGAACCATTTGTTGAAGAGACTGTTCTTTTCCCATTGATTGAGCTTCGCACCCTTGTCAATAGCTATTGGTTATAATTTTTGGATTTATTTCTGGACTATCAATGCAATGCCACTGGTCTATAAGTCTGGCTTTGTGCTAGTACTACACTGTTTTGATTACTGCAGCTTTGTAGTTAATTTTGAAATCAGGAAGTGTGAGTCTTCCCACTCTTTTTTTCTTTTTCAATATTGTTTTGGCTACTCAGGGCCACTTGGAATACCATATAGATTTGAAAATAACATTTCTATTTCTCAAAAAAAAAAGCCATTAGAATTTTAATAGGAACTGAATTTAATCTGTAGAATGCTTGGGGTGTATTGCTGTTTTAGCAATATGTATAAATCTTCCTATCCAAGAATACTGGCTATTTTTTTCATTTTATAGGTCTTATTTAACCTTCTTCCATAACATTTTATAGTTTCAGATTTTGAGTCTTTCAGCTTTGTGATTAACTTTATTACTAGGCTTTTTTTTTTTTTTTGGATACTATTATAAATAGAATTATTTTCTTAATTTCCTTTGTGGATTGTTCATTGCTAATGTATAAAATCACAGCTGATTTTTGTGTGTTGGTCTTCCACTTAACTTTGCTGAATTTGTTTATTAGCTTTTGCAACTGTTTGGTGTATTCATTGGGATTTTCTGTATATAGAATCATGTCATCTGCAAATAAATATAGTTTTAATTTTTTCCTTTCCAATTTGGATGGCTTTTATTATTACTTTTTCTTGCCAAATTACTCTGGCTAGGACTTCCAGTCCAGTATTGAATAACAGTCTTGAAAATATGAATAAGACAAAGATGCCCATTTTCACTACTGCTATTCAACATTCTACTGAAAGTAATGGATTTTGTAGAACATTTTTCATTTATTCCAATTCACAAACTAAAGTCAGTGGTTTAATAATGTCCCACTTTCCTGAGGTTGTTTTTGGCAAATTTGCTATCTAGAACTTAAAAATACTGAAATAGTCCTATTAGGAGGAAGATGGTGACTACCATCTGTCTTACCTGACTAGATCTGCTTTCTGTTAAAAGCCCATTGACCAAGAATCACGTCTAAAATTAGGGCTAATGATTTAGTAAGCTTGGTGTTTTCCTTAGTGACTTGTGGTTCTTTCTAGTTTATAACACATAATGAATTAAAAGTAGTGGAGAGAGTAGGGAACTGTCAACAGCTGACACTTGGGGAAATGACAGTTGACAACAAGAGAACAGAAGAAACGCAGAGAGAGAGGGAATTCAGTTAAATGCTAAATGCTAACCACTTCAGTGACCCCACTGTGTCATCAGTGAGTTAGCAGTGAGAGACCGTATAATTTTTAGAATAACCCATTCAGTTCATTTAACAAAAAGTTTTATAAACATGAAATTAAAATGTCTTCTGAAGGGAAAGTTTCAATTTCATGGATTTTGTATTTACATTGCATATCTCCTTGTCAATGCCAGGGAAATGAGTCATTATATGAAATAATAGGACAATTTTTATATATTTTTTTTATTGAAGTATAGTTGATTCACAATATTATATTAGTTTCAGGTGTACAACATAGTGATTCAATATTTTAAAGATTATATTCCATTTAAAATTATTATAGAATATTGGCTATGTTCCTTGTGCTGTACAGTGTATCCTTGTAGCCTATTTATTTTATACATAGTAGTTTGTACCTCTTAAAAGCTTACCCCTCTCATGCCCCTTCCCCCTCCCCTCTCCCCACTGGTAACCACTAGTTTGTTCTCTGTATCTGTGAGTCTGTTTCTGTTTTGTTATATCCATTCATTTGTTTCATTTTTTTTTTTTAGATTCTACACGTAAGTGATAACATGCCATTTGTCTTTCTCTTTCTGACTTATTTCACTAAGCAAATACCCTCCAGGTCCATCCATATTGTTGCAAATGGCAAAATTTCACTCTTACAGCAGTCTTTTCCAAGTGAGTTCTCTGACATATTTCTGGTGAAGGGGATATGGAAAGGATGTGAACCATCACGGTAACTCACCCCCGTGAAAATAAATTGATAGTTTTATTCTTTGAGACCCTTCATGGGGGTATTTGAGTATAGCTCTGCCAGTAAGTATTAAGCCAATGAACGGATGGTCATTTCCTAAACAACTAGATCTATGGGGACCACGTAATTTATTGTTCAAACCAGGACCCTTTCAAGAAAAGGATGCACTATTAATTATACCAGGACAAAAGGTATAAACCGGTACTGTCTTGGGCAGACTGAGATGACTGGTCATTCTAATTAAAACCATTAGGACCACTTGAGTTTTTATTCTTAATGTTCTTGTTAATTTACCATGGGCAAAATTAGTCACAAGAGAAATTTTTATTCGTCAAAGCTACAAGCCAGATTTTCAATGGAGAGGAAAATGAGCTAAGGGCCCATTGTTATGGTGGTTGCTCTTCTAGACTGGCCTATTCTGGTGATGTGAGGCTAGACTGAAGTCAACCCATATTGGTTTGATACTGAGTGTGGCCAAGACAGACCTGTCTGGTGGGTCTGGGTCCAGGCAAAGGCTGGGGTGAAGGGGACCTCACTTCAGCCAGGATCTTTTGGGCCGTTCTTGTGCCCCTCTCAGACTTCATATCAAAACAAGGCAGCCTGGGACCACCTCGGTTGCACCAGGGCTCACACAATAGGGAGGAGTCCTAAAGTTTGGCTATAACTGGACTCATTCCAGGGATTAGCAGGAACTGAGCAAGAAAACCCTTCTCATTAGGAATAGTTAGTTTCACTCCCTGCCATTTCCTTGATAAGTAAATTTCACAGCCAAGCAATCACCACATAATAAAAGCTATTACACGAACATACTCAATCATGTGGATGTCATCTACGATTCCAAGGGCTAAAGGTAGAGATGATTGAAAACCAGAAATGATGCAGTTTAGGTAAACATGGTGAAAGTCATCTGTTGACTTCAGCAAGACCTTACGTTTAATAATTCTTCTCCAGTAAGTGAGCGTGAGTTTGTCCACCCCTACGATGAAGACTTACAGGGAAAAGGCTGTTGGAAAATGGTAAAAGTAATGCAGGCCATCTGTGAGCATTTATTACGTAGTAGGCACAAGTCGTTTGCCTAAAGCAACGTGGTTAGTAGCAGAGAGGAGCAGAGCTGGAATTAAAATCCCATGTTCGAAACTGACATAACATTGTAAACTGACTATAACTCAATAAAAAAAAAAACTCATAGTACCCTGAACTGAAAAAGAATATAAGTATGTATATGTATGACTGAACTATCATGCTGTACACCAGAAATTGACACAACATTGTAAACTGACTATACTTCAATAAAAAAAATTTAAAAAATAGCAAATAAAGTACGATCCAAAAAAAAAAAAAATCCCATGTTCTTTTCACTCTGCTGTACTGACCCCCAATTGTAGACAATGGAAAAGCGTTAAGATACAGATCAGGAACCTGGGTCCTAGTCATAGCTATGTCTTTAATAAGGGTAAGTCAGATGATTTTTCTGACTCATAGTTTCCTCGTTTGTTAAAGGAAGTTAATACAGGACCCATCTGAATTCCAGGGTGGTGGTGAACATCAAATGTGATGTGCTTTGAAAATACTTCTCATAGTATAAAGCACTGTGAAAGCAGTTATTCAGATTCTGTCTTAATCACACTTGTAGAGTGACCTTTATGAAAAATTCTTTTAGTTTTTTCTGGATCTTCTTCTCTGTACTTAGAGATGCAAAAGATAGGGAGAGAAAGGTCACCCCCACCACCTCCCACATTCATCCCAGGAATTTCTTGTAAATACTTTTCAAAATGATTTCTATGGAGGTGCCTTTGCTGGCTATTTTAGGAGTTGTTTGCAGGTAACAATTTCTACATAGATAAGCATAATTCTGAGTTATCTCCTACATCTTCAGTCCTTACTAAGAATTCCTGAGATTTTAAATGTTAAGAGATGCTGATAAGACAACTTAAGTTTTAAGTAATAGAAGTCTTCAACTCAAATTGATTCAAACATAAGGAAACACAAGGGAGTTTTCCATCTTACTTAATAAAAATTTCACAGGTAAGGCAGCTCCTGCTGTGGTATCTCAAAGCCTTAGATCTGCTTTCTGGAAATTTTATTTACTTTGACCTTCACCACGTGTTGATATCATGGCTGTGATTCCAGGTCTTAAAGCATATAGGGCATCCTCCAAAGGATAAAATGAAAACTTTCCCCCAAAGTTCTCTGGCCAGGATTGTACTGAATGCCACCTCTAAGCTAATTACCAGCAAGAGGAATGGGGTCACCATGGCTCATCATTTGAAGTGGGATGGATCTGAGGGAGTCAACCACCAGTACTACCGTAATAAGAGATTGGAAGGACTGAACCATTTGACAATAAGTAACTTTCAGGCAAACTCTTCAGAGTAGACTTTTTTTTAAACTGAAGTATAGTCAGTTACAATGTGTCAATTTCTGGTGTACAGCATAATGTTCCTGTCATACATATATATGCATATATTCCTTTTCATATTCTTTTTTCATTATGGGTTACTACAAGATATTGAATATAGCTCCCTGTGCTATACAGTAGGAACTTGTTTATCTATTTTATATATAGTAGTTAGTATCTGCAAATCTCGAACTCCCAGTTTATCCCTTCCCACCCCCTTCCCCCCTGGTAACCATAAGTTTGTTTCCTATGTCTGTCAGTCTGTTTCTGTTTTGCAGATAAGCTCATTAGTGCCTTCTTTTTTCTTTTTTTAGATTCCACGTGAGTGATGTCGTTCAGTATTTTCCTTTCTCTTTCTGGATCACTTCACTTAGAATGACGATAAGGCTGTTTCATTGATGGGGTGACAAAGCTTCTGCCATTTTGCACACATTATCACCCACACAGATCACAGCCAGTGTGAAGAAACAGATAGCATTGTACTTGTTCTGTTGCCACATTAACAGATTTCATGATTTCTTTGTGACTTCTCTGGGGAGGTATGTGAAGGATGGAGTGTACCTGTCTCTTTTTCCCAACTGGAATATCCACCACAATGCAAGTATATTCATTCCAGTAATTTTGCACACAAATTTCAAGGTAGGCCTTTTGGGAAATTCTCTCTTAGCTTCCAGAAATGTATGTGAGACTCTAATATGTTTCCAAGCATGAGTATTAACAGTATTTTGTTAATGTTGGCATCCTGGAAACTCAGAGAACGTTGATGATCACCAGGGAAGCCTCTGGAATGGCATTTTGTAGGCTCCTCTTCCTCTTCATTGATGCATTTGCTCAAAGTGGTACATCACAGCTGTGAAGAGTGGGGTGCTCTGGAGTTGGTCTACTTGGATTCAAGGCTTGGTGTTCCATTACTTACCAGCTGTGTGACCTTGAGCAAATTAATTAGCTCCATATCTCAGTTTCCTCTTTGGAAAAATAAGCAGAATAATAACACCTACCTCACAGGGCTGTGCAGCTTCAATTAGATAATGTACAAAAGGCACTCGGCCTAGCATCTAGCCAGGAGATATTAATTGATCTTTGTAATTAATCTTTCCAATCCGTGTTTGTTACTACTATAATGACTGTATTACTGCTGCCACCGCCACAACTATTACTGTGTATCAATGGCTGTATTGTCCCGAACAACAGGAAAAGGGTGAAACTGGTGTATTCTCATACTGTGATTTGGTGGGGCAGAGGCTGGAGAGAGAAAAGTGCGAGTTAGCTCAGTATCACGATCAAACGTCTTATTTCTTTGAGGAAATAAGAAGAAACTGAAGTGGAGACAAGGAATGGGAGACTTCCTTTCCTCTGGATGGGATGAAATACAGGAGTGATAGATTTTAAACCATGCACCCTGTCTCTGTTTTTCAGTTAGCTGAGCCTGCAGTTCCAACTGAAAACATTTGAGATGAAAGAAAATTAATCTTTTTGGAATGGCAGGGGACAGCTGATGTATTCCAAGAGGAGACTGGTTATCCCTTACGATGATGACTTTTGCGTGAAGAAATAAGCCTCAAGGTCTTGGCAAGGGAGAAATGGTAACTCTGAAGTCTGGCATCTCTCTCCTGAGTGATTTGTTGACTCGGTTTTAGCTGAGTGTTTTTTGTATTAGCCTGTAGTCAATCCAGCTGGAATACTATGACCTAGTGCCGAAAAGCCAACTAACTAGTTGGAGACATTCCTATCCGTTCCTTGACAAAGGAGACAATTCTCACCTGATGAAAAGAAATAATTAGCAAGACATTATGTATGTTT
Organism: Camelus bactrianus; assembly: GCF_048773025.1. Classification (NCBI taxonomy): domain Eukaryota; kingdom Metazoa; phylum Chordata; class Mammalia; order Artiodactyla; family Camelidae; genus Camelus; species Camelus bactrianus. The sequence goes on from NC_133541.1 coordinate 12,454,595, forward strand.
TGGTGGAATGGAACGTGCTCTTCTTGGTGAAAGCTTGTTGGAATAAGACATTAAATTCCTGTTTATTTTGTGTCTTCATCTACCAGTCCACAATGGCAGCTGTTTATCGTGTTCATAATCAGAGCCACCCTCGTTTGAGGAACCGCTTCTTTTATTCAATCCCCTGAAGGAAATATTTGAGAACCCTAAGCTTCTGATATCAACTGAGATAATCTGCTGATGAATTCCTGATCCGGACAACTCGCCCAAACTCTCCTGTAACTTGTTCCCCTGAATGAGTGGCATCTGTTTAATATATCGTGCGATGCTTACCCTCTGCGTTTTTTTCCTTTTCTGACTTCTGTCCCTTTTCTTACATTTGAGTGAACATTCGATGTTATGGCAGGAACAACACATTATGCTTATGATGAAGCACAAAAACTGTCTAGAAAAATATCTACTGACCATTTACCCATGAACCATGACTAATACTTATCTAAATGGAATGAAGGGTAATGACTCCAGAAGTTCATAGGAAAAAAGGGAAGGGCTCAGTGTTTCATAGCAGTAACAGTTGAATAGCTATTTCCTCTTTTTTTTACAGAATTTTTTACCCTTTAGTCTCAAATTGCTTAGCAAAAACTCTCTTACATACCCTAGAATAATTCCTTTTGAAAAGCCTTATAATACTGTCCTCAGTAATATTTAATATCATATTCTCTATAATATTAGAGAAGTAAAAAAACGCTTTGTGCTGTACACCAGAAATTGACATGTAGCTGACTATACTTTAATTTAAAAAAGCACCCTTGAGGGTGACCAAATTCATCAAAAGAGATCATTTTTAAATTCTCCTAGCGCAAGTCTGTGACGTCACTAGCTGCTCACCCCGACTCCCCGCTCACCACGTTAGGAGCAGCAGCTGTGTTATATGCTTTTGTGAAAATATTTTCTGGAATTTAAACCTCAGGGTTTCTTGCCCTTGATTTTAGTTTTTTAATATAGTCAGAGAAGGCAGAGATCTTCCATAGAGGCTGAACTTCTTTTATGCTTTGGAATTAAAAAAGGTAAAAGTGGTAGATATTCCTTTCATTGACTGCAGTCATTTCTTGAACTTAATATTTCACTTCGGGGGAAAATTAATTCCTCAGAGAGCACATTTTGGCTTCAAGGTGCAAGGCAGTGAAGCACCTGGTGTAACATCCTGACACGGGCACCTGGATGCTCTGCTTTCCCCCAACACCTCTGTGGACAAATGAAGAGAATCGTCCAGCTGAAAATCCCACCTTCTATATTTATAGACCCAGGAAGCCTCAAGCCGTGACCTGCCTTTCCTTCATTTTCTGTGGAAAACTAACCTATCAAACCACATCAAGTCAAATCAAACGTACTTTTAATCTTAGACATTATTTCTGGGTTATCTTTTCACTTCTCTGCACATACGATGGCTCAGCAGGTTAGAAACTGTGACCTTAGCTTGGTTCAGAAATAACCCTCTGAATTCATTATCCTGCTCCTGTTTAACAAGCAGGATTTGAGGAAAAATCTCATTTGATGTATTTTTATTCTCTGTTTGAATTCTATTAAGCACCAAACAAAAATAAAAATAAATCGTAGTTAAGACGAACAGAAAATCTTAAGTCTATTGGACACATCCAAATCCTTATATTCACAGAACTCTTTCTTCCTAATTTCATGGTCTCAGAGAACTGCATGATCTCTAGATATTCACAGAGACAGGCATGAGCTCCAGGATCACCTGACTTCAAATCCCAAACCTGACAGCTACTTACACTGTCATGTTAAATGTAGTTCCGTTTCTGTACCTTACTCACCGATTTGACATTTATCAAATCCTCACACAAAAGTGTAGGTTGGAGAAATGACAAGATCATATTATTTAATAGACTCTTAAAGTCAACAAATAATAATGAAGTTTAACCTTAGATATCTTTTTGTTTGTTGGGGGTTCAAATGAGTGTTGGCTAATATGCAGATATATTGCTTAGGATGGGCTTCCATTTCAGGACAGGGATTAATTGTCTGAAGTCATGTGGGGCTTGAAATAGTGTATGAAAGGGAATTGTGTCGAAGCTCAATTTTTCATAGAAATGACAAGATACCCTGTCTAATCAGCTATAAATGATGTATCTAAGGAGAAATATTACAGCCTGAAAAACACATGCATTAGACCCTGTAGCCCTATAGTTAATCATACAAGGCTGCGTTTAGAGTTATATAGTATAATGCATTGTTCAAAATTCTCATTTTCACCAGCCCTGCCTTATTTTACTGTAGCATGCGTCGAGTGAGTAAATAGATACACCGGGGTCGTGGAGCCGAGAAGGGATTTCTGGAGGAAAATTTCTCAGGCAGCTTTGATTATTCAAGCCGTTGGCTTTCATCTGATGTCATACCAAGCCTATCTGTTATCTCCATAGACTTGTTTAACTTTTGATCTCTCCTTAGGTAGCTGTTTCTTCCAAAAATCAAAACTCCCCTTCTACTTAAACGATGGCTGACTTGAAGGTACGTAGCCTTGAGCGCGAGCCTGCGTCTCCAAAGCAAGGCTTTCTGTCCAACTCAAAGGCCAGTGTTGTTTTCTGCAAAAGCACAGCTGTCAGCGGAGCTGGGTTTTTCTGCTGTTGTTTATGATTAGAGACATATATGACTTAAGTGATGGAATTGGCTTTAAACAATCATAACAATAGATGCATCTATCCACAAGGTGGGCATTAGATTGGCTCAAATAATAGAACATTTTCGGAATTCCCTTGGGAGGGTTTATTGCCCACACAAGGGAATGAGTCATTGTATTATATTGAGGGTTTGGTCCCTGGTTCTCTCATTTTCTTTCTCTGTGTCATCACCTGACTTTCATCCGGTCTTACCCTGCTTTCTTGGTCACTGTAGTTCACTGTTCATGAGTCTGTGAGCAAGCCAACCCTCTCTCTGGACCCCTCTAGAATCTGCAATCAAAAACTTCCTGGATCTCATGAATATAGAAAACAAACTATGGTTACCAAAGGGGAAAGGGCGGCGGGGGGATAACTTAAGGGTTGGGGACACACGTTACTATATATAAAATAACAAGGACCTACTGTATAGCACAGGGAACTATATTCAGTTTCTTGTAATAAGAGATAGTGGAAAAGAATCTGAAAAGAAAATATATAAATGTATATGTTTAACTGAATCACTTTGCTGTACACCTGAAACTAACATTTTAAATCAACTACACTTCAATAAAATTTTTTTAGAAAACTTCCTAGTAGTAGGGATAGATTGGGAGTTTGAGGTTTGCAGATACTAACTACTGTGTATAAAACAGGTAAACAATGTTTCCATTGTATAGCATGGGGAACTATATTCAATATCTTGTAGTAAACTATAATGAAAAAGAATATGAAAACAAATATATGTATGTCTATGTATGACTGAAACATTATGCTGTACACCAGAAATTGATGCAACATTGTAAACTGACTATACTTCCATTAAAATAACTTCCTGAGAACTAAATCAATCTTTTTCTACAACAACTCAGCCCAAATCAAAGATCCAAGAGAATGATTTCTCTCCATTCATCAAATTATCTTCTGAACTCAGTTTGTCTAAATGTCTTCGATTTCCCATATCACAGGTTTCTTTCCAGCATGTCCATCACCCACCCAGAAAGGTGATGTAGTCTCCTACCTCTGTTGTACATCTCCTCTTGTCTTCTTCAGGAAAATGGTAGCGTTTCTAACTCTCAGTTATTATTACCTGATTAACAGTCAAACTGAGAGTACTTATACTTTATACAGGATTGCTTCTCTGTGTATTGAACTTTTTCATTGACATCCTTAAATTTTTATCTAGCAGTTACCATTAATGTGTGGTGGCCTTAAATAAAATTAATAACTAACGTCCTTGGAATGATCCCTCCCCATCCCAAGTCCTTTCTATACAAAATTAATGAGATGTTTTTTTAAACTGGAAGTATTTGAACGGCTTTCACATAGTTAAACTTCATAGGGAACTTCTGCTTATCTAAGACTTTTAAAGATTGTCCTGGAGTGTTATTTCCATGAAGTCACGAGTCCTCCTGCGCACCACTGCATTTCCTGTGCTTAGAACGGTGGTGGGCACACAGTACATTCTTAATGACTATGCAGTCTGCCCTTTGGCTGTTTTGAGAAGTTCGAAGATGTTGTTGATAGCGCTGGTTTATGAATCCGAGCATGGGAGAGCAGGCATTCTGTACCTAGTCCTGAGTAACTGGGAACTTAGAATCATGTCCGTCACATCATGCTCTGAGCCAGTAACTTGGGAAGCTGTCTAATGAATTTGCACAGTGAGAAGTAAACAGGGAGAGTTTGCTTTCTAGAACACATTAATTGGATGCAGGTTTTAAATTTTGCCCAGAACAACTTTAAATGCCTCTGATTGGAAATCACATCCTGTCCAAACATTTGGGAAAATAGAAGTAAAAATTTCCTTCCTGTTTATGACCATCTAACCGGTTAGATTAAAAGAATCATGTTGTTTTTTGGCTCTGTTTTAAGAATTTTATTTGTTCCTGTGCACTGTTACATTCCCTGATATGTGAAAAAAGAAGAATCAAAAGTCGTGGGCTTAAACAGCACCATCGCCGGGTTAAGCCTCTTGCAGAGGGAATATAACCTTCAGTTCTCAAGATGCAAGTTCCTGGCTGGTAATGAATGAAGAACAGCAGTTCCAGAGTGCCCAGTTAACATTCCAGTATGTGTAATGAAGCACCAGCGTGTGCCCCTTCCCCCGGGAGGGCAACAGGACAGAGTTCCGCCCTAGAGTCCACGGTATCAAAATGGGCTTTGATTTTGTTTTGATTTGTTTTTTAATCACTTTAAAAGATTCTTCATAGTATCAAAGAGCTTTTGCTCTGTGACAGGGTTAAGTAACCATCCAATCATATATACATTTTGCAGAGACATTAAGGGCTGATAAGTTCCAAGAGCAGGCTGGCACCAGACAACTCGTTAAACACAGAGCCAGAGTTCAAATTCAGTAGCATTTTCCCAGCTACACTCTTACCTATTTCATTCTTTACTCCCTCCTCTGTGAACATGACTTATCCGGACTCTAACAGGAAAAGAACTTATTTCTGCAGTATAATCTACAGAAGCTGTGTTGGAATAACCAGGGTGAGGCAAAATTCTTCCTGTTGAGGGATTTTGCCCTGGAAGCCTTGCCCTCTGCAATGCCACAATCGGCCTCTGTGGTGTTCCACTGGGAAATGGTCAAGACGTTCACTTCCATTTCTGGGCTATTCTGGTGCTTCGCATGGCACCGAGGAAATGAGGAGGAGATTTGGGTTTAAGACTGTAATTCTTTTTGCTTAAGCCTTGATGTGGTATCAATGGGTGAGGAGCAGACAGCACAATTTGTTGACTGTATTATGCAGGTTTCTTTAGGACATTTAGAAAACAGAATGGAAAAAATGGAATGAGACATAAAGCAACAAAACATTGTAAGTGCTCAAAGAAATTGGATAATATCTTTGGAAGTAATTTTTTTTTTTTTTTTTTTTTTTAGCTTCTGTGAAGTCCTCTAGCCTTGTGAAACCCCCAATTCAAATTCCAGGTAAAGTCAATCCCTTACATAGTCCAACACCTATATATTTTTGAAAAACTAACTGTCCCCCTCCACATTTTTTGTTGTTTTCATACAATAGAAAATGTACAATTTTTTGTACATTAAAAAACAAACTTTTAATTAAATTATTACAAAAATAGAAAAAGGTATGTGTTAATTTTCATAAGGTGAACAGAAATTATAAATACCATCCACGCCAAGATAAAAAACATTACTGGTGACTCAGAAGACTTTTCCAGACCCTTCCCAGTAAACCTCCTTCTCCCCGAAAAGGTAACCAGCATCCTTATTTCAATCACTGATTGAACTTGGCTTTGCAAGTTTTTGAACCTTCTGTAAGTGAAATAATACGGTAAGTACTCTTCAGTGTCTGGTTTCTTTCATTCAACATTTTTTTTTTTTGTTACCTGTAGCCGATTTGTTCATTCTCATTGCCAAGAGTTCTCCATTACTGAATATACCTCTATCCACTTACTGCTAATGGACTTTGGAGCTGTTTCCAGTTTCTGGTTACTAAGGGGAGGCTTCTATGAGCACCTTGTGCACGGCTTTGGGTTCACATACGTGCTCGTTTCCTTTGGGGATATACTGAGGAGCAGAATTGCTGGTCATAGAGAAATCCTAGGTTCAGCTTTAGTGGGTTTGGCCCAACTGTTTTCAGTTGATTGTACTAATTTACATTATCAACCATGGTCTATGGAGAATCCAGCTGCTTAATATCCCCACCCGAAGTTGGTGCTCTGGTGGGTCCATGCTGGCATTTCACTGTGGCTTTCATTTGCATTTTCCTGATAACTAACAGTGAGCATCTGTCAATACCCTCCAGCCAAAGACCACCAGGAACACACCTGAAGTTGCACAATTTGGGTTTACTGCTGGCTAGGATGAGGGAAACTCCCCACAGTGGGACTGATGGTATCTCAGTAAGAGGGAGTTAAGAAGGATTTGCTCTAAGATTTGGTGTTTTTAGGGAGAGTTTATGGAAGTAGAACTTTGCTCCAATCATGCTGTCAGGAAGCCAGGGCACTTCTATAATTGGGGGTCTTAATCAATCTTATCCCTAAGGCAGGAGGAGTGCACTGGGGCTATTAGGCAGGGAAGGGGGTTTGGGTTTAGTCATTTTTGTGGTTTGACCGACAGACTTGGTCTTGTCTGTGTTCAGACATGATTATCTCCGTTTGTCTTGATCCATCTCTGGTTACAGGGCGAGCTTATCTGATGCTGTGGACCTGCGGACTGGTTTATGTCCCACAGGGTAGCCCCGGGGCAGGGCTGGCGGCAGCAGCCTGCTCCCAGAAGTCAGGGGCTGCTTTTTTCCTTTCTCACACCTGTTTGTCAGAGAGTGGTGTGTGGTTTTCCTTCCTATAATGTTCTTTTCAGATTTTGGTCTCCAGTTTATGCTAGCTTCATAATACGAGTCAGGAAGTGTGTGGTCTGTTCTGGTCTGTAGAAAAGTTTATATAACATTGGTGTCAATTATTCTTTAAACATTTGCAGAAAATCTGCTGGTGAAGTTGTCTGAGCCTTGACAAGACTCGCTCCTTGACCAAACTTTGGTCAGGCTCCTCTGAGCCCTTTCTCAGTGAGGCCTCTGCCTTGGCCACCAGCTTTGCTGGGCCTGCTCGGCTCAGTTACAGCGAGGATCCTGCTAAGTCAAGTTAGGAGGAACCCCCAGCCTCGATACCTGAGCACGCTGGCATGACTTCAGCAAGAATCTCGTTACGTTGGTTTAGCAGGAACCCTCCTACCCTTGATTTTCCATCCACTGACTCCTTCCTTCTACTTCTTGGCTAAAAATGCCCAGCTGTCTTTACTGTATTAGGAACGGAGCCCAGTTCTCTCCTGAGGTGTCTTTTCCCCGATTACAATCATTTCTGAATAAAATCTGTTTTTACTGCTGTAACTCTACGTCGTTCTAATTTTCTCTGACAGCCTGGAGGTGGTGCCATGAGGTTAACATTGGGGTTACGCTTCCAATGGCTTTATTAGATATCTAACTATTCAGATTTTCTGTTTATTTTAGTTTCACTTTCAGGGTTTTATTTTTTAAAAAAAAAGGAATCTGTCCTTTCATCTGTACGTTCAAAAACAGTTTTAGAATGATGTTTGCAAAAAAAAAAAAAAAAAAAAGAATGACGTTTGTAAGAGCGTCTTAAGATCTTTTACATGCCTGTAGCATTGGCAACGATATCCCATTTTCCACTCCTTATGTTTATATTTTGTAGCATTTCTCTTTCTTTTAATCAACCTTGTTAGATGTTTATGGATGTTGCTGACAGCATCATATTTACTTTTTATTTTTGTTATTGAAGTGTAGTCGATTTACAATGTTAGTTTCAGATGTGCAGCAAAGCGATTCAGTTATACATAAGCATACATACGTATATATTTTTTCAGTTCCTTTTCCATTATGGCATCATATTTAAATTTCCATAAGACATTATTATTATTACTGTTTTGTACAATTAATTTTTACTTAGGTTTACATAAATTTACGTTCCTCATTATTCCGATGTATTTTTGTGTTGCAGTCTTCTGCTGACACACTGGGGAAGACACTGCTGAGTGCTGGATTCATTCTTGGTGCCTTCTTCTTGTTGGTACCTCAGTCTCTCAAGAGCTCTTTCTTAGCCTCAAATCCCATTTTGTCTTCCTGACTCTGTAAAACCACTTAAAGCTCTGTTCGCATCTCTGCCTCCCCGACCCTAGCCTGCTATTGATGCCAGAAACCCTTCCACAAGGAACAGATTCTGTCAGTAGAGGAAGTTTAAACATTTCAGAACTCTGAGAGCCCAGGATAACACGCTGACTCTGGTGAATGACAGATATACGATTCTTCCTTAGGCACAGAACCGGGACAAGCAAGAGACAGGCTATGGCAGCGAGAAAGAGGCAGAGAAGAGAAAAACAGTCTGAAACACTTTGATGATGTCTCTGGCAGTGTCTGGAGGCCAGAGGCCAGTGATCCTTCCATTGCCGCAATAACAAGAAGCACCAGATGTCTTTATCTCCTCCTCTGACCCACCGTCCTCAGGCAGGTGTGTAGCAGAGAGGGCGTTAGCCGATGCACTTTCTGATTATCTTTACCCCCGTGCCGCTGCCTCCCGGGATGCAGTTGTGGCCCAAGGGAACACAGGTGGCAGGAAAATCGAAAATGAAAAATGTGCTCTTTTGATCTCTGGTATTTTATTTCACTAATAATCTTTCGGGGTCACAGTCCTTCTGAAAAATTGATTATTGCTAAACCTTGGTGTGCTTCTTGTGTATAAAAATTCTCTCCTCATCTGTTGTCTGTTTGCGTCAGTGTTCTATAAATACATTAATTGGTGCCGCTTTTCATTTAACTGTCACTGCTGTCTCTCTCTCTCCTTTTCTGACAAGCTTGTATGAAACTCTCTTACGATGGAACAAAATAAAACCACCCAGTCATAGGGGTCTATTTTGGCAAAAGAGGAGTGTAACAGGAAGAAAATTTGTAGTCTTTTGTGGTGAGCAAAGGGCTGTTAAACTCATCAGTGATAAGTTTGCATGAAAAATTTGGAATACAATTCTTTCCTAGATGTAGATTGAAAAAAACAAAACAAAACCCTGAAGGAAACCACTGAAATAAGGCAGGTACAACAGAATTATCAGAACATTGCACCGTGGGAAATGGGCTGAAACCAATTTCAACCTCATTTTAACATTCATCAGGTCATACTTATTTTAGATGACTTTGGCTTTAGTGGTGTTTCAAAAACCATATTCCATGTGTGCTCCCTTCTGCCTTGAAAAGCGGTAGCCATTTAACAGTGGAAACCGAATGAGCATATCCATCAATTTCAAGCATCTTTTCAACGTGATAGAAATTGGGATTAACTAGTTGCATGGTAGAGTATATTCTTACTAACTCCCATCTACAAGACACTTAAGGACACAGTAGCTAATCATTTTAAAGGTCTGCTACTCTGTGCTCTAAAGCTTATAAAACCAGTGTTTTGGAATTTGTCAACGGACTAAAATTTAGGGTATAATGAGGCCCTTTATTTTCAGATGAACTTAGATGGATGCCATCCCAGACCAGTTGACTGGAATATCAGCCAGGGTTCGACCAGAGAAACAGAATGAGTGATTGTAGGAGCTGGCAAGTCTGGTGTCACTAGGACAGGCTTTAGGATGAACTGTCTGGAAACTCTTGGGGGAACTAATGTTGCAATCTGCAGGTGAAATTTCTTCTCCCATCAAGATACCTAAGTTTGGCACTTATGGTCTTCAGTGGATTGGAGAAGGCCCCTCACATTGAGGGTAAACTCCTTTCTTTCAAGTTAATTGACTATAGACGTTAATCACATCTACAGAATACTCTGTCCTAGCCCAGTGTTTGAATGGCTGGCTACTGTATCCTTGCGACGTTGACACATAAAACCAACCATCACAACCGGTCATGCAAAAGTCTCCTCTGTTTGAAAGGAATTAACTTGAAGTGACATGCAGTGTCTTCATTATAAGCAACATATACAAGCCTGGCTTGCATGGGTTGCTTTTTGACCCCTAAATGGGGTCCTTCTTGTGGTGTGAGAAGAAGCTGTTCTGTCCTGCTCTCACAGTTCCTGATACTTTGGTAGGGGACATGTAGTCAGGACACTAGACAATCAGGCAAAGTTTTCTTATTTTTTGTGAAAGGTGCACAGAATGAAGATCCACACTCTCAGTCAACCATCTCCTTGCCTCTTTTTGCTTCTGGAGAATGGGGCAGAGGGAAAGGCCTCTGAGAATTTGTAATCAGTGTTCAGTTCTGAAGGATGCTTAATTCAAAAGATAACTAAAATGAATACAAGTTCTGTAAACATGGATTCTTTAGGAATGGAGAATGTTTCCTTTTAGGACAAAATGTGCACTTGGCCAGTCTATATTCGTTCATAGAAACTTTCATTGTGGCTTCATATTTTTAATAACTGAAGTAATGTTTCTCATGGCTCATATGGCTTCTTTAGTTTGTTCAGTAATTTTATACTTGTAAGTTCTGCTGGGCCATACTGAATGCGTGTTATGAGAAAAAATGTAACACTTTCTAATAAGAAAGAAAATGACTTTGTACTTAGGTCTCCATTCCATTCCTTGGTCACTGACAATTGACCAGGCAAATTGAAATACAAAGGGGAATAATTACCTAACACATCGGTTCAGTGTGATCTGTCACGGGATTGCAGAACTTGTCCTCCCACCAAGAGCTCTTTTGATCCTCTTATTTCTTGGCTGGCCTGGTTTCATCAAACGTAACTTTAAAATTCAGGTTCTGTTGATAGGAACGTGTTAAACACATACTAAGATGCTTTGGTGTTCTCTGAGAATGACAGATATTCCTTGTAAAGCTTTCACTTTTTATTTTTTTAAGACCTCCAAATTCTATTACTGTACATGAAGAGGGTAGGGAGGTTTACATATTTTGATTTTTATTCTCACAATATAATTATCTCAAGAGAATTCTAAGGGAAAAAAACCCAAACAGCTTGACAGTATTATTTGTTGCCTGAATAAAAAGCAACATTGTCCACATTTTGTGCAAACGGGAGGCGACTCCAGGTGTCCCAGTGCACAGCCCGCGAGCCGACGACAGCAGGACCCACAGGAGAGCCGTCCGGGGGCAGTGAGGGCGGTCAGGCTGGTGGACCAGGGCATCCTTTCAACTTGTGGTGGTGAAACTCAGGGGTTGGAACCTGCTGCATGGAAAGGAAAATTTTCCTCCCAGCCCTTTTCATCTTGATTGAGGTTAAAATATAAATGGGAGTGTTTGTGTTAGAGCCTCTTGCAACCATTTTCTTGGAGACGAACACTTAAGTGCTTTTCTAAAACATTTGAAATTGAAAATGCAGACTGTGGGCTTCGCTGGTTTGTCCATGGGTGGTCTTCAGAGGCTGGACCAAGACTGGGTGTTGGGTGTTTGCCTATACGGGGCAAGTGAGGTGCTGGTAGACCTGGGCATAGTACTTCTGAGAAACCTTGAAAAGAACCCACGTGATTTTTCTGCTTTCACCTTCCTTCAGCCCCAGAACATTTGGCCCCTCAGTATCCCAGCAAGGCCACTCTTCAAAGAGTCACAGAGCTAGGGGCCCTTGTTCAGCAAAGACAGACTTACTCTTGCCTCTGAACATTGCTCAATAAAGAGTTTTGCTGAGATGCTAAGCCAACAAGGGCAGTTCCTTCTTTATATGTGAGAAACGGGCAATCACGGGGTTTAGGTAGAGAAGTCTCATTTCTATTACAGTAGTGCTCAAACTCTTTGATTATGAAAGCTACAATTGACACTGTGACTTAGAACACAATTGCATTTGCACGCACACACACACACACCCACAAAACTTAAACAGAAATGTTGCAGACCAGTTCCCAACATTGTTACCCACGATTGGTTCTGATATTTTCTGTCCAATCCTATCCATCCTATCCTGTCCTGTCCACTCCATTCCCTCCCATCCAACCCATCCTATCCTCACTTCCCCATCCTTTCTTATCCTATCCTATCCATGCCATCCCATCCCACGCCATCTCATTCTATCCTACCCAATCTATATCCAAAACGCTAGTCATGAGACATTAAATTGATCTGATGACACTTTAACGCCAGGTGGAAAACACTTGATCTACTCCTAGAAAATAAAATCAGCGGTGATGCTGCTTCCTGCTCTTTGAAAGAAGCTCTTCTGTATCGAAAAATCTGTGGCCCACAGATACACTGATTTCTGCCCAGCCCTCCTCCTCCCCAGGAGGAGGAGGGGAAAGAGGGTAAAAAGTAGAGCTGTGTTCTTTCAGTGCGACACAGAAACATGCAGGGATGTGTGTGCTCTTCATTTTTTACCATCCTTAGTTCCCAAACCTGACTTTCCTTTCCCTGCAGTGGGATGAGAAAAAAGAAAATCAGTGTCTGTTGTAACTGGACAGGGCATGGACTGGTGCTGGGAATGGGGACTCTTTTTTCAACTCTCACACCTCATCCAAACTGGGAGTAAACAGAAGTTATTACCAGGCAGAGCTCTGAGTAGACTGATTGGTGATCTGCATTCATGTCTTGATGTGGTATGAGTTTGCTCTCTGTGGTCAATTCTGGTAGGCATTCTAAAAGCCCCCAGAAGAGAAATTAATTGCCTACTATTCCTGTGATGTTAATGGTGCTCCCTTGGGCTTTCAAAAGCAACTTTCAAAGGGGAATGTGATTTAGTCCGTAGTTATGTTTATGTTTTGGTTTTCCAGTGTCTGGAGTTCTTTATTAAAGGCTGTCAACCTAGGGTTTTAACCGCAAAGATTTAGCACCATGTTTTTAAGAAAAAGAAAGTCAAGTTTGGGGTTAATGAAAGTTAAAAATCTTTGGGTCTCCTGGTGGGTCTCCTGTACAGACACTTGTTTTGCCACCGTCTCTTGCCCGGGTACGCCAGGGCTTTGCAGACCAGCTGGGCCAGAGGGAAAACAAAGTAAACATTACCAACGGTGACTGTCAGCCTCCTTTTTTTTTTTTTTTCCTACCAGACAAACCTCTTTTTTTTCCCTTTAAAATTTTGTCTGCATTTGACATTTTGAATCACCCCAGAAAGTAGGATATTGTTTTTACTGAAGACACTGACTGGGTGAGCATCTCCTACCAACTTGTCTGGAAAAAGCACCAGACGTCCCCTTCTCATTTGCCTCTGGCCGAGGTAAATACTGCTCCTCCTGACCTCACAGGGTTGAGACTCTGAGGACTGCAGCTCGTGTGGCCCCAGGCATGGAGAAGTTCCAGTATGGAGACAAGCACCTAAGCATGATGGAGCCCGCGTGTTACAGATGGGCCTGACACCTGGTCTAGGGGGACTGTTCACCTGCAGTGGGCCTGCCTAGACTTCAAAGCTCAGAAGAAGTGAAATGTTCTAACCATGAACATATTTGTCACATACTGAGCGAAAGTACAGAGATTCTTGGAGGAGGCAGTGGTTGAAGTATTAGAAGCAGACTCGTCATAACAAAAATATTTTGTCATTGTTGCTTTGCCTAATGGACAGGTGTGTCCACACTGGGATATAACACGGAGGCTGAGTCTCTGTCTTTATATCTCAAACAGTCACCATCTACTTTCTCGTTCTCCCAAGAGTCAGCTCCAACTCTTACCTTTCGTTTTCCTATATATCCAGTCTCTTCTTTGAAAATGCTAGTTCTTCTCCCCACAGCATGCAAGCATGCTCAGAATCTCTCCCATTTTGGAAAACAAAATCCTCCCTTGATCATTCTCCTCTTCCTCTCACCAGTGGTTTTGTCTTCCTCTCTCCAGGTGTACGCTTCTCTGGGTGTCTGCATCTCTGGCACTGGCGGGCACCAGGATCATCTAGAGAGCCTGTTAAAGCATCCATGACTGGGCTTCCTCCTCAGAGTTTCCGACTCAGTGGGCTTGGGGTAGGGTCCAAGATATGCATTTTGAGAGCTGAGGACCCAGGGTGAGACTCATCTCTCTGAAGAACACTCTACATTTGCTGGCTGCACTCGGTCTTTTTTTTTTTTTCATTCGCTACGCAATCTGCTGCACCGTGGACTCTGCCACACCACCACCGACATCTATGTGTTGAATTCAGTGAACACTTTGTGTCCTGTCCTACTTGAGCCCTCTGAGACATCGGTCACCCAACTGCATCCCTCTCTTTCCTCATTTGGCTTCCATGACATCACTCTCTCCCCAGTCATCTCCTTCCTATCCACTCGTTCTTTCTGAGCTGCCTTTTCAGGAAGCTTTTCCACCCACGGTGTGTTTCAGTCTTCCTCAGAGGGCTGTCCTCGCCTGCTGTATTCTCCCTGAGATGCCTCAGCCAGCCCTGGAGCTTTGACGGCATGCCAGTAACCCCATCAACTCCTCCACCACTGGCCTCCCTTCTAGCTCCGCATCTGTACATCCAGACTCTTGATGTTCAACGTGTTCCCAAACAGGCTTATGATGTTTACCTGAGGTCTTCTCCTCTTGTTTTTCTTATCTCCTCAAGTGACACCCATTTTTCCTGAGCCAGAAATCTGTGTGCCATTCTCAGTTTTTTCTCCCTCACCCTTAATCCTGACATCCAAATCATCATCAAGGTATCTCTTACATCCTGCCTTCTTTCATTTCCCATTGGTAATGGTTCACTATGTTTGCATAAATTACTGAAACAGCCTCTCAAGTGTTGACTCCGTTTCCAGGCTGGGAGGAATATAGGGGCAGCTCATCGGATCAAAGAAGCAAAGGTAAGGATATTAGCTTTCTGGTGTCTCCAGGAGCTTTTTAAACACTGGGCATATACGGGTCACTCAAATAGTGGGCATTTTGCTATAACATAAATTCCGGTCTTGCCACTGGATGCACCAGCATTTTATACAGTGAATCACACATCTGGAGCAAATACAGCATTGCCCTTCATTTCTGGAAACCTATAATTTTTCTTTAGTACAGTGTACGCAAACTTCTGCACTGTCTGGCTATTGCTAGCTTCCCCCCCCCCCAAATGACCACTGCTGAGAGGGAAGGGGCTCAACAGGCCCTCTCCTAATTTGGATTCAATGCTAGGAACGGACTTTAAATACAGCAGTGCAGGTGGTAGGTGTTCCAAGCTCCATTTCACAAATGACACTGGGGCTCTGAGAAGGTAACAGAGTTAAAAGGCAGTGGAGCTAAAGATGCAAACTGGGTCTACAACGAAGCGTGTTGTAGGACATGAGAAACATCTAGCTCTTTCTGGGTAGAACCTGCAGTGTGTAGATTCGTCTTCTCTTTTTCTTTCAATGGAGACACTGGAGATCGAACCCAGGACCTTGCGCATGCATCCTTTTTTTTAAATTGAAGTATAGTTGATTTACAGTGTTGTATTAGTTTCGGCTGTACAGCAAAGTGATTCAGTTATACATATATATGTATATAAATTCTTTTTAAGATTCTTTTCCATTATAGATTATTATACAATATTGAATCTAGTTCTCTGTGCTGTACAGTAGGTCTTGTTGTTTATTTCAAGTGTGTGTCTGTTAATCCCAAACTCCTAATTTATCCCTCCCTCACTTTCCCCTTTGGTAACCATAGATTGTTTTCTAGGTCTGTGAGTCTGTTTCTGGTTTGTAAATTAGGTTCATCCTTTTGTTGAAGTGCTGTAATTTTAATAAACTCAAAAACTGCTATAATAAAGCACAAGTAAGAAAAGTACTAAAGCCAAATATAACCTGGTGGTCCTTTTCTATATACGACTTTGTTCTTTGTGTGTTGGTGTAGGAAAACTTAAAACTTTTTATTTGGAAATAATTATAGATTCTCAGGAACTTGCAAAAATAGTACAGAGATTCTGGGCACCCTTCATCCAGTTTCCCCCAGTGGTTACATCTTACACAACTATAGTGTGATATCAAAGCCAGCAAATTGACATTGGTACAATGCGTGTGTGTGTATTTTTTTGCCTTTTGTCATATGTGTATATTCATATAAACACCATTGCAATGAAGATACAGAATTATTCCATCACCACAAAGATGGCCCTCGTGCTTCCTTTATAATTACCTCGCCCCTCTATTTTTAACCCTTGGCAACCACTAATCTGTTCTCCATCTTTATAAACTTGTCATATTGAGAATGAGCATGAGGGGAAATCTGGGCTCCCGCTTGGCCTTAGCTGATGGAAGAAAGGGTGGGGCCATGTCTTTTCCATGGTGTTGGCTGGGGTAGGGCGGTTATTGTTGAAACTTTCTCTGTCTTGCTAGGTTATCTCTTTCCTGGTCCTTCAAATAGAGGGAGCAACCTTTTCTTTTTCGTCTGTTCCCCCTGTGGTTTCTGCATTGCTGGCCTCTCCAGGCAGCTGCCTGGGATTTGTGAGGCAAAAGGAAAGCCCAGGGCGCTAGGCATAGTGCTTCCCCCGGGGGCCCCGGGCCTCTGTAGGTTGTCCTTTCCTCTCTACTTTCTGGGCTCTACTGCCGTTTGTTTTACACACAATGTGCAGGGTTTTCAGCTGTACTTCAACTTCCTTCCTTAAGACAAGCTGTGGTTGTGCATTCTTAGGAATGCTCCCTTAACATGTACGAAGGACCAATGGGTGCTAAAATGCACGACCTCTGCTCTGGGCTTCAGACCTTCGTAAGCTTCTACCCTGGGTGTCCTACAGGCACGTAAACTCAGCAGGTGGCCCTCAAATTCCTTCTTGTTTTCACTATCTCAACTAGTGATACTACCGGCAACTCAGTCATCTGAGGCCAAAACTTGGAAGCCGGTTTAGACCCCTGCTTCACACATGTGATCATTCATCACGTCTGACTGATTCTACTTCTTAAATATCTTCTGAACTTAACATCTGCCGCCCATTCCCTCGTCTTTATCTGAGACTTCACCATCACTTGCCTGGACCATTGTTGCCGGAACCTTGTACCGTAGCTCTTTGCCTCCAAACTTTGCTCCCTCTGAGCCATCCCCTCACTGTTCTGAAATGCGTCTTGTCTTTCTAAAATGAGCATTTGGTTCTTACTTCCCCTTCAAGTCCTTTTCCTGGTTACCCAAGCCAGTTAGCCAAGGGCTCTTGTGATTAGGTCTTAATCTCCAGCCTCAGTCGTAGTCGTGCCCCTGTGGAACGTTCCGTCATTTGTACCACTTGTCCCTCCTCGTACCTGCCAAGCCGTTTCACGTCTCTATACTTTCCCCTGGGCCATCGCACACACGTTTTCTTCTCTTGAGAATGTCCCCACTTCCTCTTTCTTCCCTTGTCTATCGATCTGATCTGGAAAATTGAGCAGATGAATCACTTTATTTGTGAAGCTTTCCTCGATGCTTAATTCTATAATTGTACTTAGTACAAGGTGTTGCAGTTATTTTAGTTGACACGTCTGCCTCTCCTAGAGATGATACATGCCTTTCTGAGACCAGATCTTACCAGACAGCAGCATAATGGAATGCTTCAAAACAGGGATGCTGGAGTCTTGAGTTTAACTCCAGACTTCTAAGAATTAGTGCTGTGATCTCAGGTAAGTTACTTTACCTCTTTGTTAAGATGTTTGTCCTCTGTGAAAATTCATCGAATGTGAAATGGGGATTACTGTGAAGACTGGCCAAGATAACCTAAATTGCACAGCATAGTGCCTGGCACAAAATAAGCTCTCAGAAGCTGTTAGTTATTATGATTATTTTTACTGTAATTTACTGGACTATCCTCCTCATTGTTGAATACTTGGGTTGCTTCCATCTTTTTTCCTCTTTTTGCTATTGTAGCTAATACTGGTAGGAAATGTAAATAAATAACAAGAGATGACTAGAATTGGGATTATTTCTATGTCTTTATATCTGAAGTCAATGAAATCGACATAATTTTCCATCTGTGTTTGAAATAGTTGTTGAAAAAGTCTCCGTATTACTTGTGATCTTTTTCGTATCACACAGCTCTTTGGGTCTCCCGAAATTGATGAAATATTTCTATCCTACAAGCCTTTGGAAGAGAAAGCTGCAGAGAAAGCACGTAATGGGTGAGTTTGTACCTGTGTCCTGGGTAAGGTGACAGCCCCGTAACTTTGTTTCTCTTTGCCTTGTTCTGCTCTTAGATGGGTGTACTTGAGGTTTTGAAGAACCTTTGTTTCTGCTGTACCTTCTTTCCTCTACCCCATATAGCCTGGTTTGTAAACACAGATAGAGTGACAGGCACCATTTCTCCTAAGAAATGGGCTAAGGGAAAGCCGATTTGAGAAGCTGGGACTCTACTTTTAGCATCAAAGTGGTTTTGGCTTTAACCTCTCTGTTAGTCCATTCAGGGTGCTCCAGCAGAATGCCATAGACTGAGTGGCTTACACAACATTTATTTCTCACGTTCTGGAAGCTGAGAAGTTCAAGATCAAGGTGCTGGCCAGTTTGGTTCCTGGTGAGAGCTCTGCTTCTGCTTTACAGGTGGCTGCCTTCTTGCTGTGTTCTCACACGGTAGAGAGAGACCATCTCTCTTCATGTCTCTTCTTATAAGCGCACTACTTCCATTCATGACCTAGTTACCTTCCAAAGGCCCCACCTCTGTTCATCTTCACTTTGGGGATTAAGTGTCAACATCTGAATTTTGAAGGGACACAAAGACTCAGTCCAAGCAACCTCCTTCAGGATGTGGAGGGGAGGGTGGGGGGTCTTCTGAGACGATCATCTGAAGTGGAAATGTGGCCTCCAAAGACAACTGCATTTTTGAAGGTGATGCCAGCTGATTTCAGCTTATCCTACAAAAGCATGATATGTTTAAAATAGGAGTTTAAAAGGATCTACCAAAAAGACATGTTATATTGCTGCCCTGATGGTACTAATTAGCAGCCCCGAAGCTTTCTCATTGTTTCCTGTTCTTATTAGTGAATCATCCCCTAAGATTTTATTGTGCTTAACCAAAATCTATTCTATTATGACTTAGTGGTTTTATGTCGTGTTAGAGTGGAATGGGATGAGGATAAAGATGAATGATTCTCAGCTTTGATAGTTCCCTTAATACACTCTTTCTAGATAGTATAAAGAGAATTCTTAGAGTGTAGTTCTGGTTTTTTCCAAGGTAACTAAGCTCAGACTCGTTTCATCCATCTGCAAAATTTCAATTTTAGAACTGTGTAATGATCCATGACTCTCTCCTCTGTAGTCTACCATTTGGTCCTGGGCAGCATTTGGGATCTCTTCTTTTCTAGGTCAGGACTGCAAGTTCCACAGACTCAAAATCAGTGTGAAGAGGCATTTTCCAACTGGATGCTCCATCATGGGTAGATTATCTTTCTTTTTCTATGAATGATACTGGGAAAAGTTCCAGCTGTTTCCCCAGACCAAAGACCCTGAGATGAGGGCATTCATCTAGTGTTTAGGGACAATGAGAGGAGAGGTAATACACCTGGGGGCAGATACAGAAGGTCTAGATAAAAGCAGTCAAGGTGGTTAGTGTAAAAGTTTAAATCACCAAAATCCAAAATGTGGGATATATTTAATATCATTTACATGTGCGCTGTGCTTTTACTTCTTATTAACTCTTAATTCAGGTTAGCTCAGCTATTGGAAATCCAAAATATTTATTCACTTTTATTTTTGGCAACGGTTAACGCAGCGGATTGTATCGACTCAGCCTATTGGATTATATAATGAATAACACAGTATGGACTGTAATATTCATTATATAATATTTATAACTGTGGTATTTGTTATGAAATATTTATCACCTCACTTAAAAACACGGGAAATGATTTCTGATGAGTTCATGTTTGGATTATATGCTAATGCTTTCCAAAATTCCATACCTTAGTATGAGGAGAAATGAATCAAAATCCACTGCTTTAAACAACATGAGTTAGGTGCTTATTTATTTCTGTAAAACCTCTCAGTACTTTGAGCAGATTTCATAGCTTTATGAGAAGAGTGACTTTCTATGCTAAACTGCTATGGCCAAGGCACATTTCCCAGACTCCTTTGCAGTCACATATGGTCATGTGACTGAGTTCTAGTCCATGGACTGTGAGTGGAGGTGAAGGGTGCCATTTCCAAGCCTGAGCCCTAAAATCCCCAAGCTCCTTCCTTTTCAAAGGCAACCTTGTCACAGACATAGAAAACAAACTTATGGTTTCCAGGGGAGTGGGAAGGGATAAACTGGGAGTTTGAGATTTGCAGATACTAACTACTACATATAAAAGAGGTAAACAACAAATTTCTTCTGTGTAGCACAGGGAACTATATTCAATATCTTGTAGTAACCTATAATGAAAAAGAATATGAAAACAAATATATATATGTATATGTATAACTGAAACATTATGCTGTACACCAGAAATTGATGCAATGTTGTAAACTGACTATACTTCAAAAAAACAAAACAAACAAACAAACAAACAAAAAAACCAAAGGCAACATTGGAGGGAAAATGTGGAAGACAGTGGAATCAGAAGAGAGAAGAAGCATAGATCATTGAATAATTTCTTGAAGGAGAATCTTGATCAGAAATATCCATTTCAGAATTTTCATGAGCAGAAATAAAGCTCAGCTATGCTAATCTGCTGAGGTTTGGGGGTTTGTCTGCTTATCAGCTGGCAATCCCTCAACCAATACAATTGCCCTAGGTTTTCCGCTCAGATTTAGTTCTCCTTTTTCAGTTTTTAGGATGACACTGTTGTTAAGACCATGAGCTTTGGAATCACATAGACCTAGGATGGAATCCTCTTACTGGCTATGCAGATACTGTAATTTTCAGAACTTCAATTTCCTCATTAAATTGGGGATGTAATCCTTACTATTTGGGATTATTGTGAGGATTAAACAGAAAGTATTTTGCACAGTGCCTGGCATATCATAAATGATTTTTATATTTTTATTTTATTTTTATCTTTTTCACATTCATGGAAAAAATTGTTCTAATTAGTGAGTTTTAAATACTTTCTCTGTGATTTCTAGATTATTTATGGTCCTGTAACATGCTGCGCAGTTCCATCCACATGGTTGTGTTCTTTGCCTTCTCTCTGTCTAAACATTCCTGTCTTTATCTGGAAAAAAATTCTCATCCTTCAAGGTCTAGTTCAAAAATTACCTGCTGTGTTATATTTTACTTTTCAAAATTGGCCGCAGCAGTATTTCCGATCCTGCAAGCTCTTTTAGAACTTCACCATTTCTCCCTCAAGTGGTGGACAATATTTTGTGACCATGTCAATAAATAGAATGTGGCAAAGTTGAGGTGTGACTTCTGAGGCAGGTCATAGGTCATGTGGCTCCCACTGATTCTCTCTTTTTTTTTTTTTTTTTGAGTAAATGTAGATTTATTTAGAGAGATACATACTGCATAGAGTATAAGGCAAGAGAAAGGAAAGGAAAGAGGTGTGGGGATTGGGTGCTTAGATTAAAGTAAAAGTAGGTACACACTCCATAGACAGAGTGCGGGCCATCTCCAAAGGGGAGAGAGCAAAAAGGGCGGACTCTCTTTGAAGGAAACTCACCCTTGAAACTCAGCCCCCACGCTGTAAGAGAGCCCAGGTAGCGTGGAAATGCTATGCATAGATGTGTATTCTAGCCATCCCCAGGTAAGGTCCCAGGCAAGGATCAGCATCAGTCTCCAAAGATGTGAATGAACAAACTTCTGAGAAGGCCCAGCTGACACTGAGTGGAGCAAAGATGAGCTGTCCCCACTGAGTCCGGATCAAACTGCAGACTCGGGAGCAAAATAAATGTCATTATTGTTTTAAATGACTAAATTTTGGCGTAGTTTGTTAAACAACAATAAATAGCAGAAACACCTCCTCTAGAAAGCCATCCTTACAACCTCTTGGTTTTTCCCTTGGCCCTGAATTAGTAGCTTTTTTTCCGTGTTCTCTTAGCATTTTATTTACTTCACTAACACTTAACAATTTGTTAAAGTTTATAAAATTTTTGAGGGAAAGGTCAATGCTTGTTCTTCTTCTTTTTTTTTTTTTTTTTGGTTACTTGTAGCGTCTAATGCAGTACCTAGTACTGTGCAGGTGTTGAGCAGACGTTTTTAAAATGATGGTTGAGTTTACGTTAGTTTTCTTTGTCAGAGCTACTATGCTCCATCTAGAAATTTCCACACTATATTAACTTCTGGGGTGAAATGCATCTGGATCATAAGTAAGTTGCACAAAACTCAAGGATGGGGATGACTATCCTGGAGGTTTTCATGAGAGTGGATGGAAAAAAAAACCCAACAGAATGACATGAGAGAATGTCTAGCTGTTATTAAGCAATATTTGCTGTTTTTTCTGGGACTCTATATAGCAATTTAACTTGTGATCATTGCTGCCAGGGGTTTAAACGTCATGGAAACCTTGATTACTCTTACCAGAATATCTTTTGTAAGCTCTTGTGACTTTCAGTGATGCTCTCTTTAACTAGATGACAGAAATGTGCCACAAAATACCTCGACATGCTTAGAATGTATAAGTCGCAATTTCCATATCTGTTTTCCACATCCTATCATTAGCAGCATTGGTACAAGGAAGCATATCTAGTTCAAAAGCTTCAAGTGTGCTTATTTCTCATAAATGGAAGGAATATTCAGCTAAAAGTCTACAGACCTGATTTTTCATCCTTGTTCTGCATATGGCTGAGTGTGTGATCCTTAGGAAAATCCTTTTCTTTTCTTCAGGTTTCCATTTCCTCATTTATGAGATGAGATGAAGACTGATGTTCTCCAGGGACATGTCCAAGTCTAGCTCTAACCATTCTATGAGCAAAATGATAGCACAACATTTTTTACAGAGATACAGATGGAAACTCAACGTGCTTGATACTTCCTGACCCATAAATAAAACTGAGGTTGGAGGGAGCGTTAGGATTCTGAAATGATGACTACCTTTTCAGTGGCTGCACAAAACTAGCCTGTTCATCAGCTCTTCTTTTCATGGGTTGGAATGATACATTTTAACCCCTAAGACATGCTTATGGAGAGGTACCGTGCTGAAGAGGAAATCACAACAGTGCTTTTGGGGGCGAGTCTTTGATCTGCCATATCAGATTCCTGTCACTGTGTACATTCACTGTGCTGTAAGATTAAAGAAGCTTCTGTGACCCCTTTAAAGCTAAATCCACCTGAGGTTTGTCTTTAAGAGAGACTGTGCAGAGGTTAAAAAATCACCCTAGGGTTGCATTTTGAGACAATGAGAATACTCAGCAATATGATATAGATAAAAAGTGGCGAGCAGGATTACATTTCTTTTTCCTGGCATGTTCTTTGAAGGTAGTTTATAATAAGGCAGAATGGAATTTGTCTCTCTATGACATTTTCCAATTTTTCTGGATGGTCAATAAAAGATAACATCACCACTATCATTTCTTTTCACCTGGTCTGGGAGAATTTTCTTTCTTTCTTTCTTTTTTTATTACAGATGAGAGAGATTTATTTTGTTAAGTAATTGATTATAAAATTTTATTTTTATATTCATCACAATTTTGTATATTTTTATAACAGATGAAATATTTATATTTTACTTATAGGTACTTTATAATTCATATCATTACTTTTTGAATAATATATTTTCTTTTATATTTTCTTACTGTTTCTGGTGTATCAGAAACATACTGATTTTATCTGTGCTTTTCAAACTGAAAATAAATATATAATTTTCAGTTTTAATAAGCACTTTACTTTCTTTTTTGTTTTACTTATTTTCTTTTTCTTTTTTAAAATTTTTAAAACTTTTTTTATTGAGTTATAGTCATTTTACAACGTTGTGTCAAATTCCAGTGTAGAGCACAATTTTTCAGTTATACACGAACATACATTCATTGTCACTGTTTTTTCACTGTGAGCTACCACAAGATCTTGTATATATTTCCTTGTGCTATACAGTATAATCTTATTTAA
Organism: Camelus bactrianus; assembly: GCF_048773025.1. Classification (NCBI taxonomy): domain Eukaryota; kingdom Metazoa; phylum Chordata; class Mammalia; order Artiodactyla; family Camelidae; genus Camelus; species Camelus bactrianus. Next base: position 12,478,477 of record NC_133541.1, read on the forward strand.
CTATTCTGCATATGCCTGTCAGTATCTACAAATTTTGAACTCCCAGTCTGTCCCTTCCTACCCCCTTCCCCGTTGGCAACCACAAGTTTGTATTCTATGTCTATGATTCTGTTTCTGTTTTGTATTTATGTTCTTCTTTTTTTTTTTTTTTTTGGAGTCCATACATGAGCAATTTCATATGGTACTTTTCTTTCTCTTTCTGGCTTACTTCACTTAGAATGACATTCTCCAGGGACATCCATGTTGCCGCAAACGGCATTATGTTGTTGTTTTTTTTATGGCTGAATAATATTCCATTGTAGAAATATACCACATCTTTATCCAGTCATGTGTTGATGGACATTTAGGCTGTTTCCATGTCTTGGCTGTTGTAAATAGTGCTGCTTTGAACATTGGGGTGCATGTATCTTTTTGAATTAGAGTTCCCTCCAGATATATGCCCAGGAGTGGGACTGGTGGATCCGATGGTAAGTCTATTTTTAGTTTTTAGAGGAACCTCCATACTGTTTTCCATAACAGCTGCACCAGATTGCATTCCCACCAGCAGTGTAGGAGGGTTCCCTTTTCTCCACAGCCTCTCCAGCATTTATCACTCATGGACTTTTGAATGATGGCCATCCTGACTGGTGTGAGGTGATACCTCATTGTAGTTTTGACTTGTATTTCTGTGATAATTAGTGATATTGAGCATTTTTTTCATGTGCCTATTGATCATTTGTATTTCTTCCTTGGAGAATTGCTTGCTTAAGTTTTTTGTCCATTTTTGGATGGGTTTGTTTGTTTTTTTCTTATTAAGTCATATGAGCTGCTTATATATTCTGGAGATCAAGCCTTTGTCAGTTTCATCATTTGCAATAATTTTCTCCCATTCCATAGGTTGTCGTTTTGTTTTATTTATGGTTTCCTTTGCTGTGCAGAAGCTTGTAAGTTTCATCAGGTCCCATTTGTTTATTCTTGCTTTTATTTCTATTGCTTGGGTAGACTGCCCTAGGAGAACATTTTTGAGATGTATGTGAGATAATGTTCTGCCTATATTTTCCTCTAGGAGGTTTATTTTATCTTGTCTTATGTTTAAGTCTTTGATCCATTTTGAGTTTATCTTTGTGTATGGTGTAAGGGAGTGTCCTAGCTTCATTGATTTATATGCTGCTGTTCAGTTTTCCCAACACCATTTGCTGAAGAGACTGTCTTTATTTCTTTATATATTCTTGCCTCCTTTGTCAAGATTAGTTGACTGAAAGTTTGTGAGTTCATTTCTGGGCTCTCTGTTCTGTTCCATTGGTCCATATGTCTGTTTTTGTACCAATACCATGCTGTTTTGATTACTTTCTTTTTTATTGAAGTATAGTCAGTTTACAATGTTGTGTCAATTTCTGGTGTATAGAATAATGTTTCAGTCATACATAGACATACATATATTTGTTTTCATATTCTTTTTCATTATAGGCTACTACAAGATATTGAATATAGTTCCCTATGCTACAGTAGAAACTTATTATTTATCTATTTTATATGTAGTAGTTAGTATCTGCAAACCTCAAACTTCCAATTTATCCCCTTCCTGCCTCCTTTTCCCCCAGGTAACCATAAGTTCATTTTTTATGGCTATGAATATGTCTCTGTTTTGTAAATAAGCTCATTTGTGTCATTTTTTAAAGATCCCACATATGAGTGATATCATATGGTATTTTTCTTTCTCTTTCTGGCTTACTTCACTTAGAATAGTGATCTCCAGGTCCATCCATGTTGCTGTAAATGGTATTATTTTATTCTTTTTTATGACTGAGTAGTATTCCATTGCATAAATATACCACAACTTCTTTATACAGTCATTTGTTGATGAAGATTTAGGTTGTTTCCATGTCTTGGTTATTGTAAATAGTGCTGCAATGAACATTAGAGTGCATGTGTCTTTTCAAATTAGAGTTCCCTCCAATATATATGCCCAGGAGTGGGATTGCTGGTAAGTCTTTTTAGTTTTTTAAAGAAGGAAATTTTTCTTTTTGTTATTTTTAATGCTTTACCCTAAAATATAAAAGTGTTTCCAGCTCTTGCATTCTGCAATTCCTAATAATAGGAAATGAACTGACAATTTGTATACAGGCCTCATAATAACAGGAAACTGATTAAATACATGGTAGATTGCATGGTATCTATTTTTGCAACATGAAACCATTTCAGGTTTCATGTTAAACCTTCAGAATCAGCTCATCTTTGCCCCATTTCTATTTCCTCATTGCTCCTGCGCTCATATATGTTTATGGAACATTGTGTGTATTTTAGCAGCAACAAGGATTAAAATAGTTCAGGCTCCAAGAACAAAACTGAAATGATGTTTTCCAGGGTGCAGAACGGCTACCTAGCTTGACAAAAGCGAGCGCAATGGGCTTTTTTGTGGTGGGCGTCGGGCCAGGCTTGTTCTGCTACTTCTTCCTACTTTATGATCTTGTTAAGATTGACCTCTACTTAGCATGTGGTATTTTTTCAACTAAAATAAAATTCATAATTGGGCTCATTTTCATGAGTGACTATAAAAGTTTTACTTTCAACCCTACCCGTTAACAGGGAAACAACCCTGCCTTCTCTACACTTGGAACAAACAAAATAAAAACAACAAACAGAATAACTACTGGAAATATTGGACTAACTAAAAAAAAAGGTATTGAGTTTAGTCTTAAATGGTGTGAAAGTCTCAAACAGTCCACAAATATAGTGCTTAATTTAATTTAAATATGCTGTGTTTCTCTAAAACCCGTCTCCCTCTTCCTCGCCCCCTCTACCACCTCTCTGGGAGGTCTTTTATAATGAGAACTTTCTGTGGCAGAATTGTCATTGCATTCGTTTCAGGCATGGGTTATTTCTGGGACAATGGCAGATTAATTGACAGGAGGCTGGGCGAGTCTTTATTATTTAGTTTTGTTATCCTTAAATACTTACTGGGTAATTTTTTGATTAAATTTGTCTATCGGATACAGTAGATTTGATCAACATTGTGCAAGGGTACAGTAATGCAATCTTTCTTATAGTACTGTATTTGATTTGAATGGATTATTTAATCAATAACGATCAGTTCGGTCCTCAGAGATCCACAGGCAATTCCCATTTTGTGTGTGTGTGTGTGTGTGTGTGTGTAAGAGAGAGAGAGAGAAAGAGAAGAGAGAAGAGTTGGGGAGAGAGGCAGTTTAGACCCTTGGATCCAGTTATATCTAAAACCATACATGCCTCCAAGCTTTTTAATTTCAGCAGCCGTTGCATTCCTTTTTTATCTGAACCAGTTTGAATTGGGTTTCTGTCATATGTTACTACCATGAGAAAAGAAATGAATAGAAGTTTTTAAAAACAATTGCATTTAGAGGGCTGAAGACAAATAAGAGTGTAGGTAATAAAAGCCTGCGGAGGCAGGAAATCCAAGGCGGGGGAGGAGACTAACAAAAAGCAGGAGAAGGTAACAGTGTCCTGTCGTCACACATCAGGGAGCAAGGGCTCTGCCCAGAAGCTTGACTTGGGGTCCAGGAAAAACTCTGAGGGAGCGTTCTTGGCAGCAGAGGGGTGGAGAGGAAGGTGCGTGGCCAGGAGCTGGGGAAAGAGTGGGCGGTTTCCTTTTTCCATAAAAGGGACTTCTAGTCACTTGGGCTGGAAACCTTGGAATCAAATCTTCCACCTCCCTTGCCGCAGCCCACACATCCAAACAGTCATCTCGTTCTGTAAATCTCCCTCCCCAGTGACTTTCAGACTCCTGCCTTCCTTCCTATTCCCACTGCCAACGGCTTGGTTCAGGTGCCCAGTATACTTTCCGGGAACCTGTAAGGACCTCTGCGCAGCTCCCGTGCCCACGGGTGTTCACCTCTGTCATCTGTGTTTTATTCTGCTGCCAGGTTATTTAGTCCTAAGTCTCGGTTCTGATTATAAAATAGCCACACAGGGTGAGGGGGCCTTGGACTAGAAACCCACAGCCAGCTCTGACTTGCTGAGGGATCTTGGGAAAGATTTGTAGAAACCTCGCTAGGTCTGAGGATCTAATCTTTGAAGTGAGGGGTTGGACCAAGCTCTCTGACATTCATTGCCTCCCTACTGTCTGTCAAAAAAAAAAAAAAAAAAAAAAATCCTGGCCCTATTCTAACTCTTTCAGCCCTAACTCCTTTAACATACACACACCTTAGCCACAGTGAAATACTTTTTGTCCCTTGGTGCCTCCACCCCTCAGCTTGTATCTTCCTACCTCTGTTCATTCCTACCTCTGTTCATTTCACCTGCAATCCTTTGTCTGTTCATAGGGCATCCTATCCAGCCTCTGAGCCCAAGTTCAAACGCTGTCTATGGACGTTCCTGGACTCCCAGCTGAGAGCCATCTTACCCCATCTTCTCTGCAGGATGCTTTGCTATGTCCTATTGTCATCTGAGCATGCACCTTGCTTCCCACCAAGTTATTCACAACTTGAGGATCGAAACATGGCAGTATTCATCCTTGTAGCCATCAAGGCATCCAGCACAGTAGTTAGTTCTCAGTAAATGTGAAATCACATCCTTTATTCTTGTGTGGCCAACTCAGGCATCTTGCAGAGCTCCCCCAGATCACTCTGATGTGTAGGTCTGCTGAATAGGGTTAGGTAATAATAATAGAAGAGCCTTTGCCATTTGTAGCAATGTGAATGGACCTGGAATTGTCATTCTAAGTGAGGTAAGCCAGAAAGAGAAAGAAAAATACCATATGATATCACTCATATGTGGAATCTTAAAAAAAGAAAAGGACACAAATGAACTTATTTACAAGACAGAGACAGACTCACAGACATAGAAAACAAACTTATGGTTACCGTGGTAAACAGGGGATGGGGAGGGATAAGTTGGGAGTTTGGGATTTGCAGATACATACTACTGTATATAAAATAGATAAACAACAAAGTCCTACTGTGTAGCACAGGGAACTATATTCAATACCTTGTAATAATCTATAATGAAAAATAATATGAAAAGGAATATATATATGTACAACTGAATCACTATGCTATACACCACAAATTAACACAATGGAAATCAACACAACATTGTAAGTCAACTATACTTCAATTTTAAAAAATTAAAAAAGAAGAAGAAATTGTGGGTGCCCTCTAGGAACCACAGCCATCCTCCAGGAGCGGAAGGTGGCCTCCAACTAACAGTGGGCATGAAGCTGGGGCCCTTAGTCCTACTTCTGCAAGGAAATCAATTCTGTCCATGACCTGAGAGAACCTGGAAATGGATTTTTTTCCTCCAGTCCAACCTCCAGATGAGATGTAGCTTCGCTGATCCTTTGAGGAGAAGGAGAAGGAGGAAAAGGAGTAGACCTTGGGCAGAGGATCCAGCTAACTCACTTCTGGATTCCTAGTCCATAGAAACAGAAGTTAAAAATACATATTTAAGCTACTAAAAATGGGAGGGCCTTTGAACTTCTTGGTAAGTCTCACTTGGAGCAAGCACTGATCTCATTCCAACCCACGCCAGGTAGGGGTCAGCAATGTGGAGTGTTGGGTGAAAGTTTCATTGAGAATCCTATAGCTTCACATTGAGGCCAGTCTCGCCAACACTCTCCTTGTTGTTTGCAAGATAAGGATGAGCGTGTTCTGGGCAGAAAAGAGTGGTCTCTGTGTGGTACAGCTCCTGATGGTGGAGTGAAAGGTGGAAAGGCTAGTCTGGAAGGATAAAGAAGAAATAAAGGGAAGGAAGAAAATCCCAGGGGAAAATAACGAACAGTGTAGACCGAGACCATGACAATGGTCCCAACATCCTTTTTATAGCAAGATTACCATCTCCAGATCTGTCAACTTGTTGACATGTTGTGGCGAGACTGAGGCTTGGCCAAGCCAGTGCCCATGCCAGTAGCTAGAATTATGTGGCTCTCTCGGACCTTACACGATGAACTTTGAGACCTTCCTCCGGAATGCCGGCTTTCCTCCAGGGCTGAGGGGAAACGGGCAGCTGTACTTGGGTGAACCTTTGCTCCCTCCTTATTGGCTTCCTCTCTCCACCCACAGCAACTGAAATCATTAAAATCCTGTATAATTAAAATTTCATCCAAGTTACACCAGTTATGTCTGCTGGCCGCAGTGAAGTGTATAAATATCTTAGAAAGACATAAAGACAGAGGCTGCTTCCTGCCCGCGGTTTCCCCTCACACAGGATGCTGTCTGCTACCCTGTCTGCTATGGACAGCCCAATGAAGCCTGAGCTCCCTGCTCCCACCAGCCTGCTCTCACAGGACCTCGGTTCCACAGGTTATTTACAGGGATAGGGTCTAAAGGCCCCAAGTTGTCAGATTTGGGAGTTTGCTCTTTCGGATCTCCCTCTTAATCTCTTTCCCTCCCCTCTTCTCTCTCTCCATTGAGATTGTGATCTCTTGGTTTTGCATATATTTACATTAAAATGGCTAAATAAATGCCTCATCCACTCATTTAACTAGAAAACTGGAGTTTATCTCCTTGCCTCCCCATCCTCTATGCCAACATCACATTAATTTGTCTGAAACAAATTTGCATTGTTATTTCGTGGCTCAAAACCTCACAGTGGTTTTGCATTACCGACAGGATGATGTTGGAAGTCTATGTAAGTTCATTCACTGAATGATGAATTCTGAGCATGTATCTCATGCCAGGCACTGTCAGGGCTCTCTTGTCATAGATTCTCCAGCAGCTGCAGGAGGCAGTGAAAAGATGATCCTGCAGCTCAGTCACTAGCATGGGGTCCTGGAGACCTGGTGTTGTGGGCAGTGTGTGCATCTCTGAGTCACGGAATACCTTACCTAGTGTGGGTATCATTGAATTGATGATGGCTTTGCTGTCACGTCACATCCACTGAGATGCTTGTGGCAGGTCTGGGATCAGCATGTGTCTTGATTTGAGTTCCCACATAATTGACTTTGAGACAGGGATTTGAGTGCAAGCAGCTTATCTGGGAGATGGTCCCAGGCAAGTGAGACAAGAAGGGGAGAAGCCCCCAAAGATGGCATCATCAAGTCAGTAACTTTAGGCAAGTGGAGCTCAACTCCCCTTGGGAAATCCTGGAGGCAGTGCAGAGCAGACCTCAGACTCATCCCAGTCGAGGCTTGGGAAGCCGGGCATCATCCGACATGAGTCCCCAGAGGTCTCTGTGGAGAGCGGTTCTGGGGTCCTGAACGCGATTTTATGTCTTGCTCACCTGCACGTGCCTGGGGTTGCTGGCGTTGCTCTAAACAGCCCTCCGCATGGAGAGGCGAGGGTTGTGGGTTATAGCAGGGGATTGATGGATTCACTACAGCCCGTAAGACCCCTGGTTCCTGCCTGAAGAGCGCCTTGTGTGGTTCATTCTCATTATTTGCGGTGATGTTCTATAAAGTCACCATGGACACCAAAGGATCCAATACTGAGCCATTACTCATAGAGGAGACAGATAGGTAGCTACGAGCTGTCAGTCAGCAGACCAACACATAACCCCATTTTATGTGTTTCTGTTTAAAGACAGCTTATTTCTATACACTGTGCATGACTGCTGGGCTCAAGGCCAACAGCACTTTGATTCGTGCTGATGAATCTTGTCGAGCACGTCTTCCTCGTTAAGGCTCATCGCAGCCTTCTTGATCTGGGACACTGGACGCTAGACAGCACTCTGCTTGGGGACCATTTTAAACAATGAAATCACCAACGATAAGTAGAAAAATGACACTAAATAGACGGTGAAAAGGACACCTATTTACAGTGCGAGAGCTGAAACAGGAAGGCAGAGCGCAACCTTCTTCGACATCACCCGGAACGTGGACATCACGGAAATCAGGTTTTTTGCTGTTCTGTACGTGTCTGTGGGTGATCGTGAAAGTGCCTCGAGTTGCACTGATTGCAGGCTGACAAATAAAATTTTTTAAGTAGACGAATTCGCAAAAGCAGAATCAGTGAATAATGAGGACAAACTGTATTTCACTGTAGGATAAATATGGTAAACACCTACCATAAGGCTTAGTGGGGTTTAGTAAATTGCATCCCATAAAATGTGGCCTGGTATTTTTGTGAGACTAAAGAGGGTGACTAGAGTAGGCCTGTGCAACTAGTCGGAAGCCTGTTAAACAGTTATCAGTTATCATTTAAAAACACCAGGAGCTTATGCTCCTTAATAAAGAATACTTTTGGATCGGAACAATTTGTCTCTGGCTAATTTGGATTTTCTTCGGGACACCAGTATCTTTCTTTGTACTGACACAGAGAAGTCAGTAGCTGAATTAGATGAATAGGCATAGAATTATTGAACTAAGCATGTTTCAGGTCACCTTCCATGCGTGTTGTACATGAAAGAAGGGTTTTAGAAATATGAACTTGTTTGTAAAATAAGAAAGGGAAGCAAGAGGTATTAATTTGTAGAAGTAAGAGAAGAAATAAGAAAATTTATGTCTGTAGGACTATATTATACATAAATTTTTATAAATGTTATATAAAATATATACTAGACAAGTATATTTTAAATGCAAGCTAAAATAATTAGGACTGATGCAGTATTTGCTGGAAGCAATGGAAAGTATTGGGCAAAAGGAACTAGATTTTGTGGCTGATCTTGGCCGTTACTGAATGGCATATTGTAGGGTAAAGTTGGATAAAAAATTAGAGAAATGAAAGTGCTCAAAATGTGTCCATTTTCTTTGGAAGGATTTTAGTTGTTTTTGTCTACCATCTCTCTGGGTTTAATTATAGTCAGTGCTTGGTTATGGCATGGGAGAAAAATGAAGAATTATTTCTGGATGGATTTTGAGGATAACATGATGATGCGTGGTAATAAACATCACCTGTGAGTTTCTGTTCATTGCATCCCACTAAGGTACAGTCTTTTACAGTGTTTCAAAATGAATGCTTGCATTCACTCATTCACTCACTCATTCATCGGTCTATACTGAATCTTCACTCGCTGGACAGCCTTCTGGGTGTTGGAGATACAGCAGTGAACTAAACCTAACTACTTCCCTCATGGAACTTACTCAGTAGTGGGGAGAGATGGACACTGAATAAATGCATATGCAAAGCAGAATTTCAGATGCTGGTAAGAGCAAGGGAGAAACACGGAGCAGGGAAGGGAGATGGGGCTCCTTTTGTGTGCTACTTCAAGTATTTGTGATCCTCCCTTTGACTCCAGATGCTCCTGCCAAGACCAGTCCCAGCAGACTTTGGCCAGCTCTGTGCGGCTCTGGGGTTTCCATACGCTGAGCCTGGGACACTCCATGGAAACCAGCTCTATATTCAGACATGCATAACCCCAAAGCGCAGGCAGGAGGGGGTCAATCAATGCTTCTCGTTTTTGTCCCCTGGAGCTTTAGTTCTGATATATATTTCCTACGCTTTCCTCAAAGGCACCGAGAAGGATCAGTCATCTCAGCGAGACAGCAGCTGGTTTGCACATCCTTGATGGCCCTTCCCTCCTTGCCTGTTTCACTCACCTGCTCCTGCCCTTCTGCTCCCTGGGATTGAATTCTCAAATAACTCCCTGCATGTAAGCCTTTGTTCAGACTCTGCTTTGGGGGATCCCATGGTAGATGGAGAATGCAGAGGTTGGAATGGTGTTGTAAGTATAAATGGGGTTTCCAGGAAAGGCATCGCTAAGAAGGCATTTTTGAGAAAAGACCTGAAGAAGGGAGGTAGGAATCATGCAGGTAACTGGGGGGACAGCATTCCAGATTCTGGGGATGACAGCAAGGACAGGGATGGGCAAGAGAGAGTGAGGAGTAAAAGGAGATGCAGCCAGAGGGATGACGGAGACCCAGATTCCATCCCATGGCACCATTGTTAGGATCTGGGTTTCAACCCAAGTGAGATAACCAATTTATTCTCAGAAATTCTGCCTGCTTTGCCCCTTTTATATTTTATTTTTAATTTTATGTTTGTTTGATACACTTGGATCCTCATTTTCTGGGCAGGTACGTTGAATCTTTTAAAAGTGAGCTTCACTTGGTGAGAGCTGCATATTCCTATTCTCAGCTTTCTTGGGTTGCTACCGAAGTGGTGACTTCTTTGAGGACAGCGCTGCAGGTGTTATTGTACTGGATCCATGCATGTTGAACCTAGAGTGTCATTCCTAACTCCATCTAGTGAGCAGATACTTACTGAGTGCTGCTCTGTGCATGACCCTGTGAGGCAGCAGGAAGATGTTTAAGACTCTAAGGAGCTGAGAATGTGATAATGCCTGATGGCATCTGAATCAGCCGGATCGCGATCCTGAAAGTCTGCTAATTAAATATGCCACGTTCATTTTTTCCCCTTGTACATCATTTCCTTTAATTTTGCTTCTTTCCCCCTCCCCCCTTTTGCTTTTACGGGAAGAACTTCTGTACATCAAACCATATCCCTACTTATTTCAAATGTCATAAATCCTATTGCTGTTTTCAACGGTCTTACATTTCTTCTCTAATTTATCCCTACTGACTAGAGATGTAATTCTTGGGACTATTTTGACAGAGAGAGAGAGAAAGAGGAGAACTAACTATAGAGTGGGAATTCTTCTTCAATGGAGAGAAATGAGTAACTGGCCATGACTGAAGAATTTGGAAATTAAAGGAATAATGTAGATTTACGCTCAGCTAACTCTTCCACTTCCTTTGCTCATTCGATGTGTCAGGGGTGAGAGGAGTTCTCTAAGCGGTGGACATGTCCCATGAATGTCTTCTTCTTGCTCCAAAGAGAGCCTCCCTTGTCGCTTTAGACGTTCTCTGGCCTCACCCTGTCTCGGCGTTGGCTCTCTGGTCTGTACTGTTTAGTATCGCACCCTTTATTGTGCAGAGATCCTTTGTGTTGTGTCGTGTGATTTTCGTTCTCACGGGCTTCTCTTCCTTCTTGAACCGTCTCGGTCGCGGGATCCTCCCTCTCCTCCCCTGGAACCTGGGGATCGGCAGCAGGTCACACATCTGAGCATGCGCAGGATTTCCCGTCTCCCGGAAGTTCCTCATTATTAACGCGAATCACATGCATAGTAGCATGTGCCTTGTCACTTCCTTTACTTTCTGAGAAGTGAAATGGTAAGGAAGGCAAGTTAAATGCAGACATTTATCAGATGACCTCCTTTCAGATGGAAATTTCCAATATTTCTAGATAACTGAACTCTTTCCTTCCATAACTTGCCAGTGTGCCAATTTAATGATCAGTTTCAAGATTAACTAATTTCTTCAGCATACTTCTATTACTGTGCCTCCTTTGGTCCTCCCTGTCTATACTATACACACCTATATGTGTATGTACATGTGTACATACCTTTTACCATTACCTAGATTTCACTACTAAAATTTTATTCTTGTATTGACAGATTTCCCCAAAGACTAGAGTGACCATATGTCCCAGTTTACCTGAAACAGTGCTGGTTTATCTGTTGTTCCTCTGGTAACTAATAATTAATACCTCCCCTTTTGTTTTCAAAACTGTGCTAATTTGGACTCTAAATTATGGGATTACCCTATCAAAGTTGTTTTTTCTTCCCCTCACATCCTGCATGCTCTCTCAAAGTCTGAATCCTAAGTTGGAAATAACGTAACTTAACAACATCTGTGCCCCCTGGACCTTTAATTTCCTGCCCCACACTTCCAGCCTGTGGGGATTTTCCCTGTCACATGCTTCTGGCAATGTCAAGTCCACATGTGGCTGGACTGTGCCATCCACCCGATGGGTTTTTTTTTTTCTTCCTGGGTCTTTGACCCCTTCGTTTCAATGTGCTGCTTCCTCTGACTCTTCCCTGTAGGATGTGTTGTTTTGGCCGACCCTCATCAGGTCATGGTTGATGGTCTGTGGGAGGATGGGCTATACCTTTGGTACAGGTGAACTGGTTCTGAGTCCCTTCTCTTCCTGGTCCTCTTCTTTTTCACCAGCCCGTATCCTGAGAATCTTTGATATCTGGAATTGTTAGTTTCTTCCTGGAACACTTTGCTGTGTGTAACCAGCAGGCATGCAGAAAAGAGTTGGCTCCAACTTTTCCACCTGTTCTTCAGACAGAGAGGCCAGCTTGGCAAAATAGTGGCCTCCAGTAGAGAAAAAGAAACCTAGCAAGTTTCCGCAGGCCATAGAAACAATCCTCGCTGCTTCTCTACTTTTTGGAAAACAAGGTATGTTGAGTGTCAAACCCTTTGCGTCTCTCTTAACACCACCCGGAGCGAGCTCCTCTCTACCTGCTCCAGGTGGAGGAAGGCTGGTCATCTCAGCGGTCAGTCATAACCTTGGAGTCAGACAGCTTTGGGTTTCATTCTTTACTCTGTGGCCTCAGGCAAGTTACTGTATTTCTAAGTTTCCTTGTTTGTAAAATGAGAATATCAATTCCTATCTTGTTGGCTTTAGGGGAGAGTTAGATGAGATCATGTATACAGTATGCTGAGAATTGTGCCTGGCAATGAGTGTAAACCTAGTATATAGTTGTTTTTCTTACAATAATGACTGTTAATTTTAGTATCAGAGTTATAGTGAACCATCAGTTCATCAGATTCTATCTTATGAAGTTGACAGCAACAACTAACACAATGACAAGAACTACTGAGTGAGGTTCTAAAGCAACCTCGCTCTGTTCTCTTGGGTGGCTATTGGTGGCTGACAATACCAGAGTCAGCGGATCATCCCGTAGACCATGTGATGGAACAAAAATGATCCTGTGAGTAATTAGGCAGCTTTGATTTTTGTTTTGCAGATTCTTCCCCCTTTTAACTCAACAAGGGATAACGTCCACCATAGCTTTTCTTCTTGAAGAAGGACAGCATGGGGAGAATGAAGGGTGAAGAGAAACCAGCATTACAAGTAGCTCAAGTTTGTAGGCTGACCCACTGGGGACTCCCAAGAAGGTCTGTTGGTTCGCCAAAGAGTGTGACCCCCAAGTGAAATTTGAGTGCTTCTGTTGAGTTACTTCTTTCCTTCTGGAGGCCAGGGGCAAATTCCTGATACTCCTCCCCTCTAGATTCTTAGTTCTTTGATTTTCTTCCCATTGTAAATTGTCTACCAGACACTATCTCAGTCCAGACCCATAACCAGCTGAACCAACGCTTCCTAGAAGATGACTATGATGACTCTTTTCAGCTGGTAGAGTTAGAGGATCCTGTTTTTCCTCCATAGCCAATATTTCCCTTATCACGAAGACTTGTATTCAAATGGTATTATTTCTTTTTAGAGCCAAACGTATTTCTCATTTCATATTGTCAGATGATCTGATTACTTCTGAGCACCATCCCTCGGCAGGGGAAAGAGCAGATAAACTGAAGCCCACTGTGCTTAAGTGACTCTCCAGGATCTCATGATGAGTCAGGAAACCAGACAGGAATAGAAGCCACGACTCTAGCCTCCCAAACTGTTTTTCTGACCACCAGACCACACTTCCTCTCCAGACTATGAAACACTGGAAAATGGGAGTCAGGCAGAGAGTAAATATGGAGGCAAACCCACAGAAACACAATTTTACTTGTACCCAAATCATGTCATTTAGCAAAGGAAAACAGAAAAACACCCCAATCTCTTTGCTGTCATCAAAATTATAACCTAAACCCATAAGGGATATAGAATAGGAAATGAGTCTGCCCTAAATTGACATACTTTTTCCGTTTAAAATGAATTTGAAAAGATTGTCCATCTTTCAGTCCTGATGTGTTTTTCCCTTATGCAAAAGGAGAACCTAAGCATTCAGAATAGGTTTTATTTAGGTTCAAGTGCATATAAATAAAATACCTGTATTATTCTTATTCTTTACATGATCAAGACTTTAATTACTACTTATTGCGTGTTTAAGGCTTTGTGGGAGCAATAGGCTTATTAGACATAGTCACTGTCTATAAACTTAATATTTAGTTGGACAGAGACCGTATATACCCATGAAGAACTGAAGGCAGTTGGTGATGAATACCAAATGAGCAGGAGTGATTGAGAAGCGGTGCCTGATGTGCAAAGCTGGAATCACAAAGCAACATTTCATGAAGACTTGGGTTTGAGTCTCAACTGTATCACTCGTTAACTCTTGGACAAATCAGATTCTATGCATCGACAAGAGGCGACAGCCATTGCCTGGCTGTCTTCCAACAGCGTTGGTGTGTAGACCAACATGAGACAATGCATGTAAAATGGGCTGTGAGCTGGAAGATTAAAATGTGGGAGGAATTCAGATCGTAGGCGTTGTCAGAATCAGGCCAGGGTTGCACAGGTAGGCCTTTCTCCTTTGTTTCTGGAGTCCTCAGTGATACAGTTTTCAAGGGCTACATAGCCTGCCCAAATGGAAATTAAAACAAGAAATTAAAAGCAGGGTCCCTTTGAAATTGTTTTTGGCTATGAAAATAGAAAATAACATAATATTTCCCCTTTGGCAAATAGCTCCCTGCCGCATCCCTTTGGAATACGGGCGAGTGAGAGAGCAGAACACCTGCATGAAATCAGCTGACGACGGTTGTGTAGAGAGAACTTTTCCATTTGGAGGAGGAAGACATGCAACTCAGAGGAGCCAGGTCCTCTGTCCCGTGGGACACAGAATGCCAAAGCCTTGCCCACCTGTGGTTCCCAGGAAGCAACAGCATTTCATCACCCAGACTATGTGGCAACCAACTGGAATCCTTGAATGACCCTTCCATGGAAACAAGCCTGACACTGTGTTCAGGGCTTCCATCTGTGGGTGAAACTGGGTATTGTTGAGATGGGAAACTTGAGAAAAGGCAGGAATTGACTTTTAAAATTAGGCAGAGAAAATTGACCGTAATTATTGTTCAGTTAGAGCCCGTGAGGACATTTTAATTCCAGGAGGTCATGTGAGTTTTCTTAATCCAGGAACCAATTAATTGTAAAACTCTTGTCTAAGAGTCTTTATTAATCTCTGTATCAAGTCATTCTTTTACAGCAATAATTCATTACCTTTTACACTGAGCAAAAAATGTAGATTTCTGCTGTTGACTGTGTGACCTCATTATGAAATCAAAAGACAGCTATTTAAAATTGTCTTCTATCTAAAATACAGCCATTAGAATACAATCCCTGTCTTTCTCTCGGGGTCATGCATGGCCTAATGTAAGTAACACTGTAGAGTCCCTGTGCCAGAAGTAGAATAATAGGCAACTTTTAGACCATAATGCTCTGGCGCCAGCCAGCCCTCAGGCGCATCATTTTTGATTGTGAAATTTATAGGAAAAGCTTTGTGGGTGGTTGTAATATATTAGCACCACCTAGTGGTGATGGGCAGAGCTGCCTTTCTTCACTCCCCAGGACCCCACCTCCATCAAATTACTGCCCAAGCACGGCTGACGGAACTCTATTTATAGTCTTTTATCTAATTTTGTGGCCACTTTCCACTTTGAAAGTTAAAGGTGCTGCACAACTGGGGTAAAAAGATGAAGAAATGTACAAACTATTATAATAATAGTAATAATACTAATAATCAATAATTTATTGAACACTAACATGATAGGCTGTAGTAAGTGCTATGTTTTGTTTTAATTTTTTTAAATTGAAATGTAGTCAGTTATAATGTGTCAATCTCTGGTGTACAGCATAATGTCCCAGTCATGCATATACATACATATTATTCATTTCCACATTCTTTTTCATTAAAGGTTATAACAAGATACTGAATTTGGTTCCCTGTGCTGCACAGAAGAAATTTGTTTTTTATCTATTTTTCTATATAGTAGCTAATATTTACAAATCTCAAACTCTCAAATGTATCCCTTTCCACCCCCTCTCCCCCCATAAGATTGTTTACTGTGTCTGCAAGTCTGTTTCTGTTTTGTAGATGAGTTTATTTTTATAATCCTTTTAGTCAATCCTCACAAGACCAGTGAGGTAGATTTTATTCTTACTTTCCCATTTTGCAGGTGAGGAAACAGACAGAGCGCTCAAGTAACTGGCCTTGGTTACATACCTGGTATTTAGAGGCTTTAGGTATTTCCTTGTCTCACTGACATTAAATTTTCAGGGGTTTTCATGTTGGTACCATCAGAAGCATCTCTGCTATGATACTATGAGTAGGTGGAGCTCAGAATTTTTCCCAAACTGAGAAAGAACCAACAGCGAGGGAACCAGTGGGGCATACTGATTGAGAATGGGTGCTGCAGGGTCAGACTAGAGCTGGGTTCAAGGCACAAGCCAGCCAATTATTCCTCCTGTGTCCCTGGGCAAATTATGGTTCCACTCAGAACCTCGGTTTCCTCTTCTACGAAATGGAGATAATACTATCCTACTCATGGAGGAGGTGGCAGTGTTGGGTGAGATATGTATGCATAGATTCTGGCTCATATTGAATGAATATTGAAGGGTTATGACTAGATTACTATTAAAATAATTTTTTTTAGATTTTGTGGATTTCTATTTTAATTTCTTTGAATGCTGAAGTCATCCAATGATTAGAGTTTTCTGCTTCCCTCCCAAGTTATCAAAAGATTCATTTTGTGGATGGAAAATAATGAGTTAAGAAGCCTATGTCTTAAGGTTCAATAGCAAATCTGGGGTAGAATGGAAAGTAGTGTAAACTCGTTTCTAATTTGTCACATATTGTGGAAGAAAGGAGTGGCTGGTTCACAGTATATTGTGTTGCCGCCATTGGCAAGCTTGCTCACATGAGGCATCCAGAGAAGTTTCAGATGGTGGCCAATGGCTCTTCCTGTCTGGAGGGCGGCTGTGGATGGTGGAGGTTTGAGAGTAGCCCCTCTCCCCCCCCAAGGATGCACCTCTGGTCCTTGCAGAGGGCACCTGGCTTTCATTTTCAATTCTCAGGGCTCTGGGGGTCCCCATAGGTAACAGAAATCTCTCTCAGGGCTCTTTCTTCTCTGTGACTTGTCCCTGCTTGTTCAGCACAGTCTGGGGTTGCTGCTGGAGGGGCTGAGGATGGGAAAGGTGAAGAATTTTGATTAGAGGATAGAGGACCGTGTAATGGGAGGGAGTTGGACTCACAGTGGCTTATGTGAAAGAAAATCAGATTCTCCCACTGCCCAGGGTCAGCTCGGAGAGCCCAACTCCTTTCTCCTTTGCTTGGCATGACTGCAACCCTGTTCCTGTTTCTATCATCCTGCTCTTCCTATAGCTCTGAGCTCCTGGAACATAGAGAGAGGCTTGGTTAATATCATACCACCCCTAACAAACTCTCTGCCCTGCAGTCGGAGCTGCCTTTTATAAACAAGTCTGATGATTTTACTTCCTTATCTCAAGCCACAGAGTGGCTTCCACTGCTCTTACCAAATAGTGTGAAATCTGCAGCCTAACTTAGCAAGGCCATATGTGATCCAGCTCCTGCCCCTTCAGGCCTCCTGTTTACACTCCAGGTGCTTCATTTCCAGAATGTTCTAAGCTCCTTCAGACCCCAGGGCCTTTGTACATACTGTTGTCTCCACTAGGACCATCTTCACTGGACTCCCTCTTACTTATTTATCCATAGACTTGGGGTCCCAAACTTTGCCACCTGTTTGAATTGCTTAGGGAGTTGTAAAAAATTCTGATGCCCAGGCATCATCCCATACCAGTTTAATCAGAATCTCTGGAGGTGAGACCCATGGAAAAGGATTTTTGAAAGCTCCCCACGTGATTTCAATGTGCAGCCAAGTTTGCGAACCAGTTCTTAGATGAAGTACTTTCTCCACGTAGTTGCCTAATTTCTTAATTTTCCAGTTTAGTTTGCATCCTTCATTACGTGTTCTCATAGTTCTCTGCACATTTTGCATTTGTTGACTATGTCTCCCACCAGACTGTGTCTATTGTGTTCTCTATTCCTAGGGTGTGGCTCGGGGCTTGGCACGTAGGAGGACCGGATGAAACTGGAACGTGGATGTATTAGTGTTGCCACCACCAGCGGCTGGCACTCTCCAAAGGGTAAGAGGCTGCACTTTGACTTGGCTCAGGCACCTGCATCCATGTGTTGAGTCAATGAAACAGCTGCTGAGAAGAGGAGGGCGCCCTGCTGGGAAGTGCCCACAATTCCATTATCTGGGGAGAGTGTTTCCCTGCCTTTGGAAATGCTTCGATTTCTGGGTCACAGCAAGAACCAGAATTATCAGGGCTTATATCTGATCATTGGGCAGTCCTCCCACAAAGGATTTGCCTATTAACTTACTTATAATTAATTGTCTTCTGGAGTGAATATTTACCAAGAAAAACATTCTCAATACTCAACAGTCAAAGGATATTTCCAATGACGGGTACTAAATTTTTTTTTTTTTTGATTGAAGCACAATTGAGTTACAATTTTGTATTACTTTCAGGTGTACAACATAGTGGTACAAAATTTTTATAGATTATACTCCACTTAAAGTTATTATAAAATATTGGCTATATCCTTTGTGCTGTACAATATATCCTTGTTTAGTGTATTTATTTTATACATAGTAGTTTGTACCTCTCACTCTCCTACCCCATCTTGCCCCTCCCCCTTTCCTCTCCCCACTAGTCACCACTAGTTTGTTCTCTAGATCTGTGAGTCTGTTTCTTTTTTGTTATATTCACTAGTTCAATAAATGATAACAGGTTATCTGTCTTTCTCTGTCTGAATTATCTTACTAAGCGTAATACCCTCCAGGTCCCTCTATGTTGTTTCACATTGCAAAATTTCATTCTTTTTTTATGGCTGAGTAGTATCCATTTTGTATATATATACACACATGAAGTCTTCTTTATCCATTCATCTGCTAATGGACACTTAGGTTGCTTCTATACCTTGGCTATTATAAATAATGCAGCTAATGAACATTGGGGTGCAAACCATTTCTCAAATTGACCATGTATTTCTTGGTGAATATTCACTGGTATGGACTATGAACAAAAAATAAATTAATAGAGCAATATATTAGCATAAGAGCAGACTAACAGTATCAATATAGCCATAGAATGTACTTCATGGAGAACAGAAATGAGTTTAGTTTATGGCCTCCAATACACTATATTGAGGGATAACCTAGATACGATGTCAGAAGGATAAAAAAATTAAAGACATGGTGTCCGTGTAAAATGCACTCTATAATCAAAGCACAGTGACAGGACAATCCTGACATCCATCTCAATGCTTTACTTTTTCTTTTTTGCATTCACTTCTACAGATTTGTTTCATTATATCACAAACAGGGAAAAATCTCTTATTGAAAGGGAATGTAAGAAGATGCAACATCTAATGAATGGAAATCTGAACTAGAATCTACCAATAGATTTTGCATCTAACTTTTTCTGCAGCTGTGGATGACTCATTTTAGTGTCTCAGTTTCTCCACCCTTAGAATGAGAGTAATAAAATTTGCCGTTAATTAAAGTCTCTATTTTTTTTAACTGTTTGGGAAGTTGGGTCCAATGGAAAAATGAAATACTTGAGGATATGACTTAGCCTGTGCTAGGAATTTTATAGGCAGTTCACCAAGGATTTTTTTCCAAGTGATTTGCACGATATGCAAAATGTATTTTAAGCTGAATGCCTTGGACTGAAAGCCATGCACAATAACCTGTCCCAAAAGCAATTATCACATCAAGACACACCCGTTGGGATTCAACGTTCCTATTTAAAGTCTGTCCAGACATCACAGCCCACATGTATAATGGCTTTGGCAGAAGAGTGAGAGCCAGCATTGGCGGGAGCCTCGTTTAACTGAGCAGGAAATAGACGTTTTCCGAACCAAAGTTTTGAAAGTTGAGAAATACCTATTTTGTGAGCAGAATTTACGGCCTCATTCCTACGAGAAGAAGAAGTAAAAGCAAATGGACGACATTTAATTCCATAAAGAAGTCACAGCTCTGGAGCCCATTTTCCAATGGGACCTGAGGGTGTTTGTGGAACAAATGAGCATCTAAAAATATTTCGATCTCTTTAGATCCCTGAGATTTCAAGTATAACATTCAATTCAGGCACTGATTTTTCAAGAGGTCTTTGCTTCCTCCTCTTGTTTTCTGGGTTAGAAGCTCCCTTGTGAATGCTGGTTACTGGGTTTCCATATTGTTTTGGAATTGTCCTTTTCGCCATTAGATTGTGAGTTATTGATGGATGACCATGGATACTGCTTATTCATCTTTGTTCCTGTTGTAATCAGCACAATTTGAACAAGAATCAATCTTGTTCAAGAGTGGGACCTAATTAAACTTACAAGCCTTTGCACGGCAAAGGAAACCATAAGAAAAACAAAAAGACAACCTATGCAATGGGAGAAAATATTTGCAAATGATGCAGCTAACAAAGGTTTAATTTCTATATAAACTGCTCATACAACTTAATAACAAAAACAACCAAACAGCCCAATCCAAAAATGGGCAGAAGACCTAAACAAGCAATTCTCTGATGAAGACATACAAATGGCCAATAGGCACGTGAAATAATGCTCAGTATCACTAACTGTCAGAGAAATGCAAACCAAAACTACAGTGAGGTATCACCTCACACGAGTCAGAATGGCCAGCATTAAAAAGTCCACAAACGATAAATGCTAGAGAGGGTGTAGTGAAGATGGAACCCTCCTGCACTGTAGGTGGGAATGTAGTTTGGTGCAGCTGTTAAGGAAAACAGTATGGAGGTTCTTTAAAGGACTAAAAACAGACTTACCATATGATCCGGCAATCCCACTCCTGGGCATATATCTCGAGGGAACTCTAATTTGAAAAGATACACACACTCCAATGTTCATAGTAGCACTATATACAAGAGCTGAGACATGGAAACTGCCTAAATGTCCATCAACAGATGACTGGATGAAGAAGCGGTGGTATATTTATAAGATGCAATACTATTCGGCCATAAAAAAGAATAAAATAATTCCATTTGCAGCAGCATGGATGGACCTGTAGATCATCATTCTAAGTGAAGTAAGCCAGGAAGAGAAAGAAAAAACCACATGATAGCACTCATACGTGGAATCAAAAAAAGAAAAAAGAAGACACTAATGTACTCATCTACAACACAGAAACAGATCCACAGACATAGTAAACAAACTTATGGTTACCGGGGCAAAGTGGGTGGGAAGGGATAGACTGGGAGTTTGAGATTTGCAAATATTAACTACTATGTATAAACTAGATAAACAACACATTTCTTCTGTACAGCACAGGAAACTATATTCAATATCTTGTAGTAACCTATAATGAAAAAGAATACAGAAAGGAATATATGTATGTACATGTATGGCTGAAACATTAGGCTGTACACCAGAAATTGACACACTGTAAACTGACTATACCTCAATTAAAAAAGAAGAGAGATGATTGCTACCTCAATTGACAAAGGAATGAGCACTGTCGTCACCATTACAGGCCTGGTACGGTATAGGTGGTGATACTTGGAATCCAAGCAAGAAAAGCTAGTCAAGGGCCACTCTTGTTTGTGCATGACTAAATTGCACCAGGATCTTGCGTCATCGGAGGGCTGAGTGTTTGGCGTGTCAGGAAGCGCTGTGGTTCCATTTGGCCAGTGGATTTTGGCAGTATTGGGTTCTTGTTGCCTGCTGCAGTGATGCAGGGAGGCAGGGAGGAGGGCGGAGGGAAGCCCCAAGTAATTTCTCAGTAATAAAAGCCTGTCTTCTTCAAAGGCTTCTCTTTCCTTACCTCTCAGAGAAAATACTACCTTAACACATCATTCCCTAATTCACCTTCAAAGAGGAGAGAGACACAGAAAATTGCTTAACAGAGATGGCCAAGAGTTATGCTGGTTCAGTGTGATTCCAGAGGAAAAGCTGTCTTGGCTCAAGGCCCAAGTGGCCTTCAGTTTTTCTGTGCAAGATGCTCTTAGGAAATCTGAGAGTTATGGGTGGAATGTTTAGACCAACCAGGCACGTCCGCAGGTGGGTAGGGGGAATCCCAGGTCAGAGCCAGGCGCTTGATGCGATAATCAGAGGTGGTTTGCTGAGGCCTGGAGGAAAGGTGCAGAATCCTGCAAAACCATGATGTGAATTTGAGAAAGGAGATCTAAGTTAAAATAAAAAAGCAGCAAAGATGACTTGGTTTTTTGAGCAAAGAAGTGTGATGTGTAATTCCACACCCCCTCCAGGAAAGCTCAAATTAGCTAAAAAAAAAAAAAAAAAAAAAAAAAAGAATGATTTACATTGCAATGATGCACAAAATTATTCCAGTCCTTAAAATACTGAGGTAAAGTTTTGTAAGAGAAGAGTGCCTTTATTTGAAACTGTTGTTCCCCCTAACTATACAGAAATAGGTGACTTTATATAATAATAGTGGAAATGCCCACTTGACAGCCAAGAAGAGACCCTTCAGCTCAGCCTTCTCTGTGGTGACTCAGCTCCCATGGCCTGGGACCCAAGGAACTCTCTGCCCCTGTCCACAGTTACTTTCCAAAACCCTGCAATGTTCACTGAAGGGATAAATAAAACCTAATATCAGCAGCTAAACTATTTGCTCATAAAAAGATATCTATTGAGTAGAAGATTTAAAAAGCCTCCACTGAAATGTCCTTGTGGCAACAATAAAGAGTAATTTAATTTCTGTGCTCATATTGCAGCCTCCTTTTTATCAACTTTATTTTTTAGGTCCAGTTCTTCTCCCCAATCAAGCAGCGAAAAGTAGGACAAAACAGGACCTCAGCCAGCTTGCTTTATACATCTAAGATATGAACCTCCACTCAGAGTATGGGATTTCCTTACAGAAATGTATTGGGGCCACGGCAATAAAATATCTTAAAATTTTTTCGCTAATCTCTACTGTGTATCAGGCACCACCCTAAATATCTTGTGTTTCATTTGTTCTTCTTCCCCACAAGCCCTTGAGAGGTGTTGCAAATCTGGACACGTTACAGACGTCCAGATACGGAAACTGGCTGAGAGAGAAATCTGCCCGGGACACGTGTCATGGTTTGTCGGTAGAGATGCTGAGATTTGAACGGAGGTCTGGTAGCCATCAAAGCTCGAGTTCGCACCCACTTCAGTATCGTGCCTTCCATCAGCGAAGCCCTACGTGGGGCCCAAAACATGTTTATAAGAGTCTGCACTCTAATTTAGAAACCAAACCCAAATGCAAAACAATGCGTGCGTATGAGAACAAGCCGCGCGGTATCTCCGCTTCCCCACCGCCGATCTGCAAACCAGCTCCAAGCGAATTCCAAGCTACTTTAGGGGCCATGCTTTTTCTTCCCGGAATATTTACAAATAGAATCACTGGAGGCCTAAGGCATTCGAGGAATTTACATGTTTGTGCTTCTCATAAAGATGGGGAAGCATTGGATTTCCATGATGGACACGGATGGAGGGAGGTGGAAGGAAGATAAGGGCCGAGGAGGAGGGGGCAGGAGGAGTTTGAGGTGTCAAGGCCTGAGCTCCTTTCTTCCTTCCTAACTTGGAAAGTGAAATTAGGGAGATGGATTGATGGGCATGAGGTCCCCACGGAGCTCTTTTCAAAATGAGATGATTCCTAATTTAATTAGGAGTTTGGAATTCGCAGATACAAATGCCTATGTAGAAAATAAATAAACAGCAAAGTCCTACTGTGTAGCACAGGGAATTATAGTCATTATCTTGTAATAATCTATAACTAAAAAGAATATGAAAAAGGATACATATATATGTAGAACTGAGTCACTATGCTGTACACCAGAAATTAACACATCAAAAATCAACTGTGCTTTGATTTTAAAAAATGACATTACTGAGTTCAACTGTGTTTTAAAATGTACTGCAAAGACAAGGCATGGCTTCTTTAAGAAGAGATTGTATGAAGTTTTGTCAGAACCAAAAAAGCTATTGGGCCATTAAAAATGCTCAGCATTGAAACAGCTCACCTGCTGTTACTTGAAAGCGCCACTGGGAAACAACGTGCACGTTAAGATTCCACTGTTGCAAAAGGCACACATATAGCAGGACTGATGCATGAATATTCTTGTAACCAAGTGCCATAGATGGAGCAGCTTCAACAGATTTGGAGGCTGGAAATCTGAGATCAAGGTGTCGATGGGGTTGGTTTTTCTTGAGGCCCCTGTTCTTGGCTTGTTAATGGCTGTCTTCTCCTTTGTTTTTACATGATCTCTCTGTGTGTGTCTGTGTCCAAAAACCCTCTCCTTGCAAGGACATCAGTCATATTGAATTGGGGTCCACCTTCATAATTTCATTTTAACTTAATCACCCCTAGAAAGATCCTATCTCTGAATATAGTCACATTTTGAGAGACTGGGGGTTAGGGCTTCAACCGATGAATTTTGGAGAAGACCAAATTCAGCCCATAGCAGGCATCCTGAGTGAGAAACATGGGTATCAATTCTCCCTTTGCCAGGATGATGGGCAGCACTGTCTGTGGGGCAGTGTCGTTCCGGGCAAGGAGAATTCAGTGCATCTCCCCCTCCGCTCTTGACTTTTCCAGTCCAGGAAACCTCACGTGTTGGTAAGCTGACTGGAAATCCAGTCAACTCTTGGTTCTCAGTTTTCCCAACCCAGTTATTACAATAAAATTTTGATGTGTACTTCTACTGCATAGCACAGGGAACTATATCCAATTTCTTGTAATAACGTATAACGGAAAAGAGTCTGAAAAGAAAAAATATATATAAGTATGTATATGTATATCTGAATCACTTTGCTGTACACCTGAAACTAACATTGAGTCAACTACACGTCAATAAATACATTTTTTTTAATTTTAAAAAGTTTAAAAAACTTCTTTAAAGTCATTTTGAAGGTAAAAATTCAATACTTCATAAGCATTAAAAGCAGAGGAACAAAGGAAACTAAAAGCAGGGTGGGGTAAAAATGTAGACTCATAAATGAAGGTGTGTTCTCAAGCTACACTTCAGCAAATATTCTTCAAGGGCCTGCCGTGGCAGAGGGGCCAAGTGAGGCTCTTGAGACACAAAGAGGAAACAGAGAATTCCTGCCCTTGAGGCCCATGCGGGGAAGGACAGGGAACAGAGCGTCCTCGTGCAGCGACGTGGGCTGTCAGAGGTTTGTCCCGGTGCCATGGGAACATGAGCAGGAGCTGATGAAGCAGACCGGGACAGGTGGGCGGGAGGGCTCCAGGTGGAGGGCAGAGCACAGGTAGGGTGTGGAGGCAGGACAGGGCTTGCTGAGGAATGGGAAACATGATTGCTTTTGGCCTGGTTGGGGAAGTGAGGCTCAATGGGGAGGAGGTGATGGACAAAGTTGGAGACAGGAAGAAGAGGTGATTAGAGAGCCATGCAGGAATAGAATCAGGGGCTTGACGACTCTTGGAAAATGAGGAATGAGAGAAAGGGAGGAATCTAGAGTGTATTCAGTGACATGTGTCTAATGAGGGTTTATTAAACTCCCACCACGTGACCGACACCATGCCAGGCGTGGAGTACGTGACGGTGGGGAAGAGAAATCAGGTTCCTGCTCTCACTAAACTAAAGTCAGGCCAAGATGCAAAGCAACTAAACACACATTCAAAGTGAAGGGAGATGAACATGATAAGGGTGGAATGTCTTCTAGATGTGTCTCTGGGTGTTTGCTAGTAATTTTTCCCAACCTAGTCAGAAAGCCCAGAAGATAGAAAAGATAAGAGGTCTGGTTTTGGACGTGTTGAGTTTAAGGTGGAATATGCAGAATGTAACGCATTATTTCCTGGTGCCACTGGAGAATAGGAACGCTTCCCCAAAGGGAGGCGTCTTCACATACACGTGGTGAGCGTTACCTGGCAGTCCCTTCTCTAACCCCTGGTTTTGTAAAAGAGAGAATTTTCCGAGTTTAGTATGAAGTGAATGAAGCAGACAAAATTACTGGCATGTGTGGAGCCTACTTTCTACTAGAAAAATATAGTTTATAAGAAAAACATGAAGATAAGTAAAAAGCAACATAATGCATGGAGGAGGAATATGGCCTACGGTTGTAATTTTTATCAGGGTGGCGAGGGAAAGTCTTTCCTAAAAAAGGTGATTTTCAGAAAGAGCTAAAGGCATGTTTTGGAACAGACAAGAGGTGCCGGGAAGTGGCAGATGAGGAGAGGGTTTGGCCAGCGCCAGGAACCGAGGCCGATCGTCCACAGCGTCTGGGAAATGTGGCAACGGAGAACAGTA
The DNA here is from genome assembly GCF_048773025.1 of Camelus bactrianus. Taxonomy (NCBI): domain Eukaryota; kingdom Metazoa; phylum Chordata; class Mammalia; order Artiodactyla; family Camelidae; genus Camelus; species Camelus bactrianus. The sequence continues at coordinate 12,504,375 of NC_133541.1, forward strand.
TGGAGTTTCCTCCAAAAATGAAACACAGAGTGACTCTAGGATCCAGGAAGTGTACACCCCAAAGAGTGAAAATCAGCATCTCAAAGAGATAGCTGCACTCCCAGGCTCACTCACTGCAGCAATATTCACAGTAGCCGAGGGGTGGCAACAGCTTAGATGTCCACTGACAGATGAACAGATAAAGAAAATGTGGTCTATACACACAGTGAAATATTCCTCAGGCTTAAAAAAAAAAAAAAAAAAAAAGGAAATCCTGCCACTGGAGACAACCTGGATGTAACTGGAGGACACTGTCCTAGTGAAATTAACCAAGCACAGGACAAATGCTGCCTGATCCCACTTACATGAGGTATTGAAAACAGTCAGCTCAGTGCCTGAGTAGAAGGGTGGTTGCCGGGGCACAGTAGATGGGGAAAGTTGTTCAACAGGCATGAAGTTTCAGTTGTACAAGATGAGCAAGTTCTGGAGATCTGCTCTACAGCACGGATCCGATAGTTAACCATGCTGTACTGTGCACTTGGAAACTTGTCAAGAGGGTAGACCTCACTTTAAGTTCTTATCACAAAAAAAAAAAAAAAAAAAAAAGGCTGGGGGTGGGGAAGGGCAGGAGGAAACTTTGGAGGTGACACTGTTTATCACCTTGGGAATATGCATGCCTCCAAATTCATCAAAGTGTGTATATTGGAAAGGAGTCTTCTTAAAGGGAAGAAAAAAAAATACTGAGGAATTTTATACATCCCTAGTTTTTCCTTTGCGTGTGTTTTTGAGGAACAATGTTGCCCTCTAGTGTTCAAGCTTGTTTCCTTTATTTCACGCTGGGAGGGGCGGCAAAGGGTTCAAATGTGACTGCATGACAAATTCACCTTGTTGTTTCAGTCCCCTGTGGCGTTTTTGGTTAAGGTTTTCAATTGAAACAAAGGTGAAAATACTACTCGTTCTTTTTTTTTTTTTGCTTACTAGAAATAGTGCATTAATTAGAAGAACCCAGGCAGGCAAAGACCAGTTTGAAAAATGGCGTAAAGCTTGCATAGTACATAGCAGACCCTTGATTCAGAGTCCCGTGTCCTATGACAGTCAAACACAGTTTCCATTACTTCCAGGCATTTGTAAAATGCTCAGCGTTTCCATTAACATGATGTGACATTTATGCAATACACACACAAGGCAAAAGTTTATACTCAGTATGTATAGTCTGGGTTTTTATTAAGACTATTCTTTCAAAACAAATTTCTTGAAATAAAATAATTTTTAGCCTTTTTTTCCCCTCAACTTCCTTCGAGTGTGACCAAATAAACTTCTAGTTTGAACCACAAGGATGCTGTCTTTTGGGAAATCAAAGTCAAGAGAATGGAGTAAGGATGGTAATATTACTCTCTATTTATAAATTGAGAAAAAGAGCGTATGAATTTTTAAAATGACAGCATACGGTTAGTGTTGGTCTGCAGTGCGTAGCTCCCCTCCCTTTTTCACATATTTTCTCTGGAAGCTGTGCTCATCCCGGACCTCTCTGGCTTGTGAGAAATTGCGTAACACGAAATTGACAGTGTGGGCAGTCAGACAAACCTGGGTGAGTCCTGGACTTGCTAGTTTTCCCTGAGATGTTGGGTAATAAATCTAACCTCTGAATCTCAATTACTGTAAAATGGGAGCGGTCGTCTACTTTATCTCTTAAGAGACATAAAAATTAAATGGGATAAAGTATGTGTAAGCATCTAGCACAGTGCCTAGCACAGTATATACATTAGCATTAACAAAGGAGATCACGATGTAAAAAAGCACGTCACAGATTCTTTGCAATAGTGAGTTTTGCTATCAAAAAAAAAAAAAAAAAGGTACTCTGGACCCAAATAAGAATAGACTTTTGCCTTTGGAATTATTTTCAGCAACGATGTGTCAGTATACAGTCCAAATCCCAAAGCAGAGTCCATAACCCAAACGGCAAAGCCCTCCAGCCATCTCGCAGGCAAAGCAGTCATAATTTTTGTTTTCTGGACTGAGCAATTTACTCTTTCCTGTTCCATCCAAGATTGCCTTGAAACTACTACTATAAATTGTGAATCATTTATAAAATTCAGAGTGCACCCTTCCTCACGAGTGGAGCGCCTCTTCCCGTAAATGTTATTACTGAAAGGACTGCTTAGAAACTCCTTTTTCCTTTTAATTTCCAGTGAACCAGTTGTGTAGGATTACCTTCCTATCAAAGCTGGCCTCCTGTCTTGTCTATTTTTATTATTCGTGGTGGATTTTGGAACAAACTTTACATTAACTTAAATTTTCCTTTGAGTATAACCTTCAATCAATGTGAGACGGGAATCCAGGGTCCCAGCCTGATCTGATGTATTGGGCATCCCCTCTACCAAGCCCCATTCTTGAAACTTACGAGAACTCCGGCATGGTGAGGGGTGAGGCGAGAGGCGTGAGGCTGGGAGTCACCCTTCCCAGCCGCCACCAACCTCAGAGCTCTGTACAGTTCAGGACTCTTTCAATTCAAAGTTGCAGGAGCTCGACTCAGATTTGTTTAAGCAGCAAAGAGAATGTATTAGTTTGCGAGACTCAAGAGTCTAGGGTAGATATCTGCGTTAGCCTTTCGGAGGGATGCCTCAGAAAATACGACCAGGACTTTATCTGGGGCTTGGCAGTTTGTTTTATGCATTACATGCATCATATGCATTATATGAATACATAGTCAGAATTTTGTCTTCATTAATATGTTTCAAGATTCAGTCTCTGGGAGACCAGTGAATCTCCTGTTGGGTCCCTTCCAGCTTTGTGCGTGGACCCTTCATCTCCCTGAAATCCCTTGAACACGGATCACTGTCTGTGGGGGAGCTTTGCTTTCGAATGTTCTAGGCAAGCCTGGCTACGTTATCTGCTGGGCTTGGTGTGAAATAAAAATGCAGAACCTCCTTTTCAAAAAGCAGGAAAAAGTGCCACTAAAGTACTAAAATATAAACCTCTTCCTTTCTTCCGTGGTCTCTCTCCATCTTTCACGGTGTTTTTAATTCTCTATTTAATGTCATGCTCCTTTGGGCATGGGGATTCTGGCCAGGAGACGCTAGACTTTCAAAGGCACTGGCACCCCTAGTGCATTCTGTAAAGCAAGTGGGAAATGAAACACATTCATCAGCCATTTTGACATTCTCTTTTTACTGGCATTCCGCTTTGTTCTTTAACAGAGGTTTTGAGTATATTTTTTAAACTGTATCACTGAGTCATTTGATTTTTATTTTCTGAGACATACCTGTAGATTTTCAAAAATATCATGTCTTGTTTCCCTAACTTCTCCCTTGACCTTAGTTGACCAGGCCTTTTGAAAGGCTTTTTTTTTTTTTTTTTTTCACTGTTTAGTTCAGCATCTTCTTACTCATCATTCTTGAGTCAAGACTTTGGGAACGGAGGGCATGAGAGGGACATGATTTCTGGGTTTTGTGCCAACGTTGCCATCTCTTGGCAACATTGAGGTCAAGACAAATGATGTGGTGACCCAGACACTTTCTCATTTTTGAGGCCAGTGCTTTGTGTTTAATGTCTTATTATATCTAACGCCTGAGATTTCAAGCGTGTTGAGTATTTGTGGCTCTGCTCTGAGTTCCCAACCTCTGAAGAGAGCAATAAAAATAATTTAAAAAAATCAAAGCATCTTTTCTTCCACTCACTTGAAAGACGATGTGACAATTGGAGAGTTTTCCTTTATGAGTAGACTCATACACAGACCTGTACGTTGGAGTTAAAGGGATAAAGCAGTTAGATCTGTGTCTACTATTTGCCTCGTGTCAGAATGACTCAAATAGCCCACATTCTTGCTCAGAAAGAATTCCACTCCCCCTTGAGCCTTGCTGTAGATTTCTGCTATTCAGTTCACTGCTGATTCCATGCACACATTTATGCCTCTAGTTTCCTGATGCACCAATAAATTCTCTTACAAAAGCCAGACCTATCTGATGGCTTATACATTAAGATCGTTTTAACCTACTTTTGTCCTAAGCTCTCAAATAATCTCCCACTGAAGACCAATTTTCCTTAAGTAGGTTTTGTAAGGTTTTCATGGAAAAATCAAATCGATATTTCACCACGATTCCCCCTTGTCGTTGCACATTTTACCTGAACAGTCATGTATTTATTTAACTCATTGGATAGCAGACAAGGTAATTTGAATATAAAATTTTTAAATTTTACATATTTCTTTCAGATAAAGATTTACAATGATGGACGTTTGTTATCTTTGTCAAAGAATAATCCTTGAATTTTTATTTCCAATGTATGCTCTTCATTTGGAAAATAGAGCCATTCAGAAAGCACATGCAATGGTTAATAATGGTGTTAGCATAACATTCAGAGTGATGGAGAGATTGTATGAATCACATGAGGATAACTGTGGGAGAAGGAGTTTGGAGAACTGAACTAGAGTTAGAGTGATGCCCCTGATCGAGTCTTTATAAAAGTTTCCTTTTTTGTAAAATAGAAAAATTGACAACGTCAGCTTCCCAACATTGGACCATGTTACAGAAAGAGAAAAGGTAAACATGAGTTTTATTTTTTAAAAACAGGCATAGAACCAGAGTAATCTTCAGATGAATTCAGTGGAACGAGCTCAGTGGCTTTTTTTTAAAAACAAAACAAAACAGGATCTTCTTGAAAAATATATCTAATACATGTGTTGTTGCTTTATTTTCTAGATTACTAGGTACAAAACATTTTTTGTGGGAAAAATCCTGTTGAATGAGACACAGGGGAGTGTCCGTTTAGTGGACGAGGCTCTGACACTTCTCCTGCCAAACGTTATCCCTCTGTTTCTTCCTTCATATTCATTAAGCAGATTCCTTCTGTTCCCCAAGGAAAGGTTGGATTCCTCAAGTTTGAAGTAAAAGCTGAAAATAGAAGCAGAATGTAAAGGAAACTACAGGTGGACCATGCCACATGTTCTTGGCAATGAAAAAAAAAAAAGCAGATCTTCTAGGTGAAAGTAATTTTGATGGAGCAGAGTTTCTTTGGCAGCCGTCCTCATAACTGGATTTTAATTTTACTTCTTGACTTTTGGGTCATAGATGTTTTCAACAATAGATTCAGTTGGAATTGAATTAACAAACCATTGACATGAGTTCACGGGCTCTTTATGCAAAGAGGTCAGCCCCTGAAGTGCAGGTGAGTGACCCTTAGGTCAGCCCTGGTCTCTCTAAGGAGTAGGTTCAGGTGTCACCTGATACAAGACACCCAGCAGATCAGCACTTCCGGCCAATGTTGTAAAAGCCAAGAAAACGATTCTTAACTCAGAGAAGACTGCAGGATAGGCTGCTGTGTGTGGCATTTTGAAGAGTGTGAAAAAGGCCTTATCTACTACAATTTCTAGCATGTGGGGAAAAAAAAATGTAAGCTGTTCTTCCAAGTGACCTCTTTCAAAAGGAATGGAATTTAGATCCACATCCAAGATTAGTGAGAGGCACCAGAAAAAGCAGACTTCCTGTACCTTTTCTTTGGCTCGGTTAGAAACAACTCTTGCAACACTAAGGCTGGGCTGTGCTTTATTGTGGGCAATCGCTCTGCAGCTGAATTAACTTTCTTCTTGAAACCACAGAAGTGTCCAGATAGAATGTGTATCGACATAAAAAAGACATTAGCTCCCGTGACTCCTGTCATCTTGTTCTATTGTCTCTACTACAGTGGTTTTATCCCCCCCGGGGACATTTGGCCATTGTCTGGAGACACTTTTGGTCGTCACAATCAGGGGGAGGAGGTCCTGCTGGCATTTAGTGGGTAGAGGCCAGGGAGGCTGCTAAACATCCTGCGATGCACAGGACAGCTCCCCCCACCCCCGCAAAGTATCCATCCCAAATGCCAGCAGAGCTTCTGCCGAGAACCCTCGCTTCCTTAGACACTTTTCTTCCATCCTTTACGCATCTCCTCCAGTAGCCAATTCAGTGACCACATAGGGAAATGGAGGATGCCAAACATGTTTTGCCACCACTAATGGGCTTACTATTTATTATCAGGCTGCCTAAATTAATGTTAAGCAATAAACAAAAACAATTTGTTTAACAGCTTATCCTTTCTTTTTAAACCATCTTTAAAAAAAACTTAGAATCACAAATAGTAAAGAAAATGTAATATCAAATTTTGTTTAAAGTCCAAATGATCCTCATTAACATATGGACCAAAATCTAATTAAAATAAGATCTAAGATGCTACCCATAATTAGAGATAATTATGTTGTGTAGATCATTATTGCAAATAATGGCACTGAGAGTACTTTGGTGGCCAGTGCCATCCCCGGCTGTGTACGGCTGCCCTGTCTGTCGGTGAAGGGATGCACCGGAGCAGGGGGATGGGGATGGGAGTCGGGGTGGGGTGAGGCACAGCCACAGCAGGACATTTTACTTCTACTCTCATGTTGCTTAAAATATTTGGGTGAATATTGCATTTTACTTCCCAATGTAAAGATAACACTTTAAATTGCTTATCTTTGGAAAAAAATGGATGCTCAAGGAAGGTAAACTCTGTATTGGGGCTTGGAGTAACTGAGCATATTAACATGCACTCCTGGGGGTAAACTCCTCTCAGTTTGAGAAGCACAATTACAAGGAGGGAAAACAATACAAGAAAAGGCAGAAGACTTGGATTCCAGTCCCAGCTTCCACACTTCATCCATTCATTTATCTATTCATCCAACAAATGCTTGTTGCTTGTCTACAAGGCACCAGGTACTATGACTCAGAGGTGAACAGGGTCCCCACTTTTTGTGGCAATCTGTCAGGAAAGACAAAACAGCGACAACAATGGAAATACCAATGATGAACATTTGCTGAACATTTGCTGTGCTTTGATTATTATAAGGGTTTATGTATATTACGAGTTCACTGAATTCCCACACCAAAATTTCACCATTATTGGACTGGAGTTGGTGTCAAAGGAGTCTGAGGGGCACCTGTTCATAATCCAGAAACATCTTATTTCTACCTTCTGGATTTGCTTGAGCTCAGTCTTTTATACACCCTTATCAACCAGGACGCAGCCAGAAAAGAACCCGTAGAAGTTTATGGTGCTCATGCCACGTGGAGCTGGTTAAGCAGTCTCCCTAAGGCTGTTGTCCCTGCAGACGCACAGAGCTCGTAGTCAGGAAGGGAAGATCTCAAGTAGACTGAAACCTTGTGAGCGTGAGCTGAGACCTCGTGAAGACAAACTGAAACCTCTGACTTTGATGACCCTTTATCATGGAAGTAAAACACACACATACCTGGCCCAGGACTCAGAGAAACTAAAGGAAGATGTAGAATAAGATGGAGTGTTTGCAGCGCCAGATGCTGCTTCATGTAACGAGGTGAGTCAACAGATGAGCAACAACTCGACGTGCATTACAAACAGCTGCACCTTCCTTTCAGCCCTCGAAATGTCTCAAGAATCTCCCTTGTGACCCTCTGTAACCAGAAACATACACGAAAGGGAATTCTGGGAAGTGTGCTCAGCCTAGTCCAGTTGACATCTTACAAAGCTATGATAACATCATTTCCATTTGATGATAGATCCCTGCACACCCAAACTTATGACTATTAGGTCAGACAACACTTGGTTCATGATGGGAAGTTCTGGATCCACGATCACCTTATGTACCAAGGTGAGGTCTTCAGTCTGTAACAAGACCCACTATCAAGTCAGAAGCATTTTCTCAAAAAAAGAAGAGTTCAGATCTCTGATTTATCACATTATCTCTTCATATGAAATGTATCTTAATGTAGACTTTCTGTTTTTTTATATTATCTATGTTTTTTCACTTACCAAGACCAACACACAGTCACCATATTATATTAGCTGGTGGAACTTTATAGCTTGTTTTGATATTTGTAGGTGAAATCCCTCTTATTGTTCTTAAAAAAATTTTTTTTGTTCTTTTTTATTCAACATTTTTGTCTTCTACTTTATAATTAACTTTTCAAATTCAATAAAAGGTCTGTTGGAATTTTGATTTACATTGCACTAAATTTTTCTAATTCAATGGGTTTTTTGAACTCTTGCAAGCAACCTTCATATTTTAGGTTCTTATTTCATGCCTTCTTTTCTTTTTGTCCTCCTGTACCAAATTCTGAGAGAACTTTTCAGCTCAATCCTTCAATTTAGTAATTTATTCCTCAGGGGTGCCTCTTTGGATATTGGGCTATTTTGATAATCATGTTCTTTTACTTCCAAGATATCTAGTTGGTTATTTGTCAAAAATAACTCATTTTTATTTCATAGATGAGATAGCCTTTTGTATATCTCTGAGGTTATTAATTATATTTCATTTAAAGTCCCCTCTTTTTGGTTCTACTGTGCATGCTTTTCTATTTGCTTCCTTTTGTTCCTTTCTGTCAGAGTATTATTTTTCTTTAAATATTTTCTTTGTTTTGCTCATGCGCTCATTTAAAAGCTTGAGATTCCCCATTGACACATGTGTAACTGTGTTTCTGTTGGTTGCAGCCTGCCTCCAGTGATTCTGGAGGAGGAAAGAAGACGAGCTCCCTGGTGGAGCACTTGATTACTCTGTCTTTCGGGCATGGGGGCTTCCTGTTTCTTCTGTTTGTCAGAAGTTACTCTCCTAGTGCCAACAGTACCAACTTGAGCATTCAAACTAACTGCTACAGTTCAGGAGAAAATACTTCCTTGGCACTGAATTGGAGGTGTGAAGTAAAGAGACAGTGAAGGCAGGATGGCCCCACCAGGCTGCTCTATACGCTCCAAATGTGATTCTGTAACCATGATGGCTTCCCAGCTCCCTGTCACCACCACCTCCATGCTTAGAGCACACCCAGATCTGCTTTGATTTTTCATAGCTGCCCTGTTCTGGGTTGAATTTTGGGCTCCTGTTACTCCATTAAACCAGCCTCACTTGCCTTCCATCTTTTGGGAATTAGCCACATTTCTGGTGTCCTGATATGTATTTTTTCTATATACAAGCAATTATTATACAAGCTGTGGTAAGCAATTATTCTCTTGTACACACACATGCGCACACACACATTTTCCCAGTTTCCCATATTTCTGGGAAATCTGGGATAGGGGAGGAAGCTGTCTCTGCTCAGTCTGCCATCTTGATCTAATTTGATCTGATGTTCTTCATGTGAATTTAGGTTGTTGCCTTTTGTGGTTCTATAATGCCTCTAACCCCCACGTCCCCGAGTTGTCCCAGGACTGTTCACGTCAGATGAAATATTCACAGCCTCGCAGCTTAAAAGCACTAGAGATAAAGCTACTGGAACATAATGACTCATAGTAATGAGGTTTCATTTGAAGGTAATATGAACAACTGGGGACTTGCGTCTTTGCTGTCTGAATTCTGGAGTGATTTCACATTGGAAAGCAGGAGGCTGTGGCTGGTTCCTTGGCTTTTGTTCACAGACTCTCCAGCACTGTCTGCTTGATGGATGTGTTTTCTCATCGCTGGTGATAATTCTATAGGGGGCGATTCACTTGCAAACGGGGGCGAAAGCAGTCCATTTCCCTCCTTCTGCTCGCTCATGCTCGTTCACTTTGCTATTTGCTCCCAATGTCCATTTCCTTTACTCAATAAATCATGTTTTGATGAGAAAAAAGTACAAAATATTAGTCATGTGAGGATTTGGATCATATTTAATTTAGCACCAATGAAAAAGTTTTCTCTTTAATCCAGTAGCTGTCTGGAGCCAGCGACGGTTCTGTCCATGCACCAGCTGAAGGCCAGACAGCTAGCTCCCAAACCAGCTCGGGGCTCAAAGGATTCATGCTAAATTCATGTATGGGCTGCGACTCTAAGCCTGGGGGTTCAACTGTAAATCAGGAATGACTCTAAGTAACAATAACTTTGCTAAATCCAATCTTCTTCTTCTTTCTATGGACTTCTCTCTTCTTTCACTTTTCTATTCTTTTATTGCTGAACAGACCACCTTGGGTTCCATGCTACACTCACACCTCAGGTTAAGAGGCCCCAGGGAGCTGTGAGAGCACCCAGCTGCCCCATCACTTCCATAGAGAAGGAATGGATGGACTCTTCCTTGGGTATTAAAGCCATCCCTGCATATCAGTGACCAAGTGACAGAGCTGTCACTTGCTCATCTCCATCTTAGGTCTTGCCTACATGCACAATTAATCAAAGAATAGGCTGATCACAATGGTTAGACTGGTGTGTGTTTGTGTGTGTGTATGCATATGTATGTGTATGTGTGCCTGTGTGTTCAGACTTGAGTTAAGGAAGTGAGAGGTGAAGCTGTGAAACAAGAGTGTATTCATATTTATGTTGACCAGTCTGTCATCTGTAGGACTAAGACCCTGGGGCCAATAGCAGACAGGCTCTGAGGTTAAGTCTCAGATTGGGTTCTCCAGAAGTGGTAGCCGACAAGGAGTTTGGGGTGCAAGATTTTATTAGGAATCAGCAGCTATGAAATGAAAGGGAAGGAGGAAAGAGTGAAACAGTGCTATAAACCTGAGAAATCTTGCTCAACCTTGCAGGCCCCCTGAGGGGAGAACTCCCATCAGTGTTGTCCTTATCAGGTCAAAATGGTGATGTCTTCATACCCCTGCCTTGCTCAGTTGCTGGGCCTTGGTTGACCAAAAACAGGTGGAACCTGGGGTGTGGAGGCTCTGAGCAGCTAGGCAGAACCCAAAGGAGCCGACAGTGGAGGCTGTCTGCTCACTGTACTCCCTGAAAATGAGAGCAAGTCCTTCTTTGAAGGGCCGTCTGTTCAGCACATCCTCGTGTCTGCCTCAGGTAGAGTAGCCAATGGGGAGAACATTGCCTTGGAAAGAGAGAAAGTATAGGTACCCCAACTTTTTCTGGAGGTAGTGGAAGGGATCACAAGGGTGGGACAAATATGAGTTCTTGAATTTCAGTTATTTCTCAGTCCTCTTTTTTTTGATCAGTTTCCAAGGAAGAAAAAGGTTATAGTAGGAAGCAAGTCACGTGAAAGAATTATACTATTTTAAGCCTCATTAAAAAAACGGATAAGAGACAGCTGTGATTTTGGCCTGAGAGAAGAATTCAGAAGAGATGTACCAGAGACTGAATATACAAATGGCCCGTGGCCATGTTATAAATACACATAAAAACAGAACTCTGATCCAACTGACTCGGGAAAGCACCCCAGGGTAAACAGCCCAGGAAGCCAGCGTGCTATCTATGTCAGACTTGTAGGAAGTCAGACCACTATCTAGAGATAGTGGCACCACTTGAGGAAGCCAAACAATAACTCCTGTAGTGATCAACCCCAAATGGCCAGGACTTGATTAATAACTGACAGCCCTCTGAATTTTTGTCCCAGCTTCCAACTTGGAATTAACCAAAGAAAGCCAAATGTGCACCCCTGACCAACCCCACAGGGTGTCCTGCTTTGCCTTAGCTCCCCTCCAGTTTCCCCAGGCCAACAGCCTCCAAGCAGGGCCGTCCCTGTTTCCCACTATGAAGTCTTCCCACTCCTCTGCCTGCCGTTGAGTCTCTGCCAAAACAGAAGTGGTGGCGAATGACTCCCATGCTATAGAGCAAGCTCTGAGTCGATAGCCTTGCTTGTTCTCATGTGGGTGGTCTTCATTTATTTCCACTGGAGGGAAGGCTAACAGACTGTCAGGGGATCAGGGGAGTCCTGAGAAGCAGCAAGACCAGCATCTACCTTTCAGAGTCAGGACTCGGAGTGAGGGGCTTCTGAGAACCATGTAGGAAACTTCTCTGAACCAGAGCAGAGGGCTTAGGGGCTGTCAGTCTGGCAATCATGGTGCAGGAACTGAGCCCCAGAATCTCCTCGTATTTTAAATACACTATTGCCCCCCAAATGCTACCATCTGGGAAAAAGTGGGACATAGCTCGCAACCAACATCTGACTGAATATTTACTGAGTGCTGAATATGCCAGGCTCAGTGCTAGGCACAGGGGACAAAATAATGAACAAAAGAGAAATCTCACAGGCTTTATTTTCTCCACATACAGTGCCCAGCACTAGTAAACATTTAATACTATTTTTGCAATGTCATATAAAAAATCAGATTGATAGAAATGTGCATTAGAGTGGCTTTGAGGAGAAATTGCCTGATTGAAAATCCTAAACCATACAAGTAGATGCCTGAAGGAAAAAATGCTTTCAGAATCTAGTCCTAACTCTGGTGTGTGTGTACTTTGTGTGTGTGTGTGTGTGTGTGTGTGTGTGAACACACACTTGGATGCTACCTTGGGCTACTGAGCATTTCTAAGCCTCAATGTCTTCATATAAAAATGTGATTAATAATAAGTCTCTTAATGCAAATCAAAACTACAAAGAGTCTTCACAGCAGACTTCACAGCAGAATGGTCATCATTAAAAGGCCCACAAATGATAAATGCTGGAGATGGTGTGGAGACAAGGGAACCCTCCTGCATGTTGGTGGGAATGTAGTTTGGTGCAGCTGTTGTGGAAAACAGCATGGAGGTTCCTCAAAAGACTAAAAGTAGACTTAGTGTATGATCCAGCAATACCACTCCTGGGCATATATCCAGAAGGAACTTTAATTCAAAAAGATACATGCACCCCAATGTTCATAGCAGTGCTGTTTACAATAGCCAAGACATGGAAACAACCTAAATGTCCATCAACAGATGACTGGATAAAGAAATTATGGTATATTTATACAATGGGATACTACTCAGCCATAAAAAGAGTAAAATAATGCCATTTGCAGCAATATGGATGGACCTGGAAACCATCATTCTAAGTGAAATAAACCAGAAAGAAAAAAAATGATATCATTTATAAGTAGAATCTAAAAAAAGACAAATGAACGTATTTACAAAACAGAAACAGACTCACAGACATAGAAAACAAACTTATGGTTATTGTGGGGGGAAGGGATAAATTGGGAGTTTGAGATTTGCAGATACTAACTACTATATATAAAACAGCTAAACAACAAGTTTCTTCTGTGTAGCACAGGGAACTGTATTCAATATCTTATAGTAACCTATAACGAAAAAGAATATGAAGAAAAATATATGTATATATATGTATAACTGAACTATTATGCTGGACACCAGAAATTGACACAACATTGTAAACTGACTATACTTCAATAAAAAATAAAGAAAGAAAAAAAATTAATAGATCTCTTTTCTCTCAAAGATTTGAATAAAATGATAAAGTAAATATAGATGTGCAAAAGAATTTGCAGATACTGTTAATTCCCTCTCTCCCATCACCTAATGCAGAGCTTGGGGAAGAGTGTGTGCATGTAAATATTTCCAGGGCCAATTCTCCTTAGATTCCAGTGTGTGACAGTCACAACCCTACAATCGGATCCGATTCATGTCTCTCCCTGCCATGATGGTTTCTTGTCTTCCTGGCCTCTTTCTTTGCCGAATTCCTGTCACTCTTGGGTTCAGTGTCCCTTGGACAGGAGGGTGATATGACTGAGACAGGATCACTGGATTGGTGTGGTTGGCCAGATGGGGTCTGCTTCCCTTCTAATTTCCTTGTGCCTCCCTCCACAGCTTGACCCTGAGTGGAAGAATGTAGTGTTTCCCAAGGCAAAGGGCCATTCTTGGGGCCAGGGTATAGAAGGAGATACAACCCCCAGCTTGAATCACAAAGCAGTCTCTTGCCCGCAAGACTTCAAGAGCCTCAAACTGGTCTCTCGGAATCCACTCTGCATCTTTCTAACTCATCCTGCCCAGAGTTGCCAGCTTTGAAAATATAAAGCTGTTCACATCACACCCCTGTTCAAAATGGTTTAATGACTGCTGGCTGTTCTTATCAGACCAAGCCACCAGGGAATTCTAAAATTCAACCTGATGTTACTTTAATGTCTGTAAAAATTGTGGTTCTAAAAGAGAGGGAGAATAGGACAAGAACAGAGGGCAGACTGAAGCAGTATATAGACTTGTTAAACGCAATTAAGTGGAGAAGCCAGTTGGATGGGGGTAATAGATTGAACTGACGTGCAAATTCGGTAATAACTGTGACTCAGTTTCCAGTCATAAAAAGGACGACAGAACAGGACTTGGCTTGGCAGTAAGAGTGGGAAGAAGAATTTCCTTGGAAGTCTGCAGCTTTGGATATGGTAACACCCAAGACTTGGTCTGGTTATTAAGCATTCTCAGTATGCCAAGAAATCTTAAATAGTCCCCTGGGAAAGCAAGCTCAAAATTGTTTGTGGTGGCAGGATTTCTTCTTTTTTATGGCTGAATACCATTTGCAACAACATGGATGAACCTGGAGGACATTATGCTAAGTGAAATAAGCCAGACAGAGAAAGGCAAATAATGTATGATCTCATTCAGATACAGAATCTTAAAAAAAAAAAGTCAAACTCATAGAAACGGACACTGGAATGGTAGCTACGAGGGGCTGGGGGAGACGGGGGGATGTTGTTCAAAAGCGTACCAACTTCCAGTTTTAAGACGAGTAAGTTCTGGGGAGTCTAATGTTCAGCATGGTGATACAATATTGTATCATATACTTGATATTTGCTGAGAGGGAAGATCTTAAGATTCTCACCACACATACAAAGAAGCAAACTATGTGAAATGATGGATGTGTTTATTGACTTGACTGTGGTGGTCATTCCACAGTGTACACCAAATCATCACATATACCTTGAATATGTACAGTTTTATTTGTCAATTATATCTCAATAAACCTGGCTAAAGATTGTTTGAGATGACACAGTTTTTCCCTTAGCAGATAAGCCCCTTCAACTCCAGGGAGGTTTAGGATTCAGTACAGATATGAAGAAAATAAAAACTCATAGTAGTTAGTCCGTTTGTTAGACTAAGTGTCTGTAATATTTAAGAATATTTGACATATTAAAGTGTCAATAGCTTAACCATGTGGTTTCAGTTAAAATATGATAATGAATGGTTATTTTAGGTTTGTGATTAATGTGAAATCACACCAAGCTTATACATGTTATTGGGACATTTAAGAGAGTTGAAGAATCATTGTATTTCAGTGCATTTTCACTAACTACTTGAGTACTTAGGAAAAGTTGTCAGACAATTGCAAAATTCAAGAAAATCAGATACTACATTTGTAAATACAGTGTAAGGTGTTTCCAGGCAACAAATTGAGCTTGTGAGATCAAACAAGACCCCTTAAGTGATTATTACAATTTGCTAGTCTTTGAAATTGAACAATACATTTTTTTTAAAGCTTAAAGTAGCACTAAGTGTATGACCTGTAACTTTGATAAGTGCAGTATTAATTTAAAAATGAAGTACACTCATTTTTTGTCAAAACTTCTCATTTCTGGGGGAGGGTTGAGCTCAGCAGTAGAGCTCATGCTTAACATGCACAAGGTCCTGGATTCAATCCCCGTACCTGCATTAAATAAACAAATAAATAGACCTAATTACTGCTCCTAAACACTAAAAAAACAAAAAACAAAAAACAAAAAACAAAACTTAAAAAACTGAAAAAAAAATTCTTATTTCTAAGCTATTAGAATAAACTCTTATAAATTCCCCAGCAATGTCTTTCGGGCCCTGCCCAGTCTGGTTGCACTGGGATACCATTTACATCTCCTGTTCCTGTCCTTCCCTGTAAACATGCTCCAGGTAGGCACATGGCCCCATTTATTTACTTACTTTTCAAACACACTGAGTCCTTCCCTACCTTCTGGCCTTTGCACTTGCTGTTTGATCCATGTGCAGAGCCTTCCCTAGGACACAAGGTGGTTCACTGTCATCCTTCCAAGCTCACTGGAGCCATCTTTCTGGAAGTGAGGTCATGGCAAGGTCATCCAATTTACCCTATGTGAGCTGGCCTCTGTTCTTTGGATCCAATCACTTTATTTCTTTCAGATGAATCATCTCAATTTTTAATGATTTAAAATGATTACATTATTTGTTTCCTTTGATCACTCTCCCCCAGTAGAGTGTACTTACCATGAGAGCCGGAGGTTTGTCTCATTTACAGCTGACTTTGGCAGATAGGAGGTGTTAAATAATATTTTTTGAATAAATGATTGAAATGTATGTCTATACTTATAGCAAAGACAGGCTCATTCTATCTCTTCAGGAACTTCTTTTCCTCATCCAACAATGACTGAATACTTTTCTCCAAGTTAAATATTTCTATGTTCCTCATAATTACTAAAGACTATATAATATACCATTATAAATGGATACATTCTTGTTGGAAGAATGATGAGCAGAAGTTTTAAATTTTAATGAAGTCTAATCTACCACTTAAAAAATAGAGAAATAGAGAAAAAAGAATATATTTAAAATAATTGATCCCCAAGGAAGAAAAAATACTTAAAAATCCCTTATTTTAAGAATCAGAAAAAGATGTTAGAAAATCCTCTAACATCCTCTCTTCAAAAGGACACTGGAGGAATTCATTGTTATGTAACAAAGACAGTAATTATCAGGAAAAAAAGGCAGAGTTTAAGAAAAAGCAGGATAATATGAAAGTAGATATAAAAGAGAAAAGAAAATTTTAACGAACTAAATCTATAATACCACACTTAAAATTCAAATAGGCACTGTAGAAAATAAAATTTAGAAGCCTTTAAAGAAAAAGACCAAGTTGAGGAAATAATGACATAGAAAATCACAAATAGAGACATCCAACATAAAAATTATAGGAGTAAATCAGAATAACTGGAACATAGCTTCCATATAGGAGAGACAATAAAGATTATTTTCTTAAATGTTCTCACTCTATTTCAGATTAAATAACTGAAGAGAAATACATACCTAGAGAAATCCTGATTAAAATTTTGAACTGCGTAGATGGAGGAAAAAAATTACCCAAGATTCCAATAGAAAAGTATTACTTTTCTGCAAATCTAAAGACTATAGACAGTGGGGAGAAATCTACAGGAAAACTGTGTGATCAAATAGTTTTATGCATGGAGAAGTTGTCTCTCATAGGAAAGGCATGAGAAATACACTATCAGGTATGCAAGCTTTCAAAATATAAATGAAGAACTCAAGAATGTGGATGTCATATTCTTTTTTTGTTGAAATATAATTGATGTACAATATTATTTTCGTTTCAATTATACTACTCAGTGATTTGACATTTGCATACATTATGAAATGATCACCACAATAATTCTAGTAACCATCTGTCCCCATACAAAGTTATTACCATATTATTGACTATATTCCTTATGCTGTATGTTACATCCCCATGTTTTATTTATTTTGTAGCTAGAATACCTCTTAATTCCCTTTACCTATTTCATGTATTTTTTTAAATTGAAGTATACTCAGTTACCAATGTGTCAATTTCTGGTGTACAGCATAATGTTTCAGTCATACATAGACAAACATATATTCATTTTCATATTCTTTTTCATTATAGGTTACTACAAGATACAGAATATATTTCTCTGTGCTAGACAGAAGAAATTTGTTTTTTATCTATTTTTTATTTTGTATACGTTTGAATTGAAAATTGGAATGTTAAACCAGGAACCCGTTGTGTTACTTGCTGTTGTACTGACTCAGGAGGTCACGGGTGAGACTTGAGATTCCTTGCTTTCTTCTTAGCTTTGAGGGAGACTTCTTTTTCTATATAAGGAAACGTGTTTCCCAATGTGCCTCTTTGTCAACCCACTGTTCAGATTGACTTCTTGACATATTTGATAACTATGTTAAAAAAAAAAAAAAAAGGAATTACTGTGCTTTTCAGTTTCCAGTGCTTGCTAAGAATGCATCAACTAATAATACAGCAGGACATACTGTGAGGAGGATTGTTAAACAAAAAGCCTTTTTGCTCTCACAAAAGCAGAACTGCAGAGAATTCCACAATGGTCATTTAGTTGCCAAGGAATTTTAACAGTTTTTGGCATATTGTATTACATAGGCTGAGTCATTTTTAAAACTATTCAAATAGCAGATATTTATAGGCACCAAACTCTTGTTCAAATAATACTCAATTTGGATCTGTGTATATTACTGACTATTCTTAAGTATCTATATATACATTCCTGAGCTATAATCTCAACCACGTAAAAAAGGCATAGAAAGCACTTTAAGGAAATTCACTGAAGTGTTGTTATCTTGGCAGTTTGAGGTATAAAAAATTAACAATTTTTTTTCCCCTGCATTATTACAGCAATTTTCCCTCTCTCTTAAGTGATACATTTCCTGGTGCTGTTCTGATCATTCTCATCAGAGTATAAACATGCTGGTGGAGCTCCTCTCGGCTGAAAAGCCTTGTTCTGACCTTATTTCCTACCTAGCGGTCACCCCGTTTTTCTGCTTCCTTTTGTATCAAAACCTTGGGAGAGCTGTCGAGGTACTTGCAGTCTCTGATAACCACTCTCCAAGTCTGTCTTAAATCTTCCTAATCAGGTTGCTTCACTGAATCTTTCTGGTCGAGGTCTCCCATGGCTCCAGGTTGCCAAGTCCACCAATCAGCTCTCCTTCCTCATCCTATTTGACCAATCAGCAGCGAGGGACACGTCAGCCAACCCTCCTCCTTCACACACTCCTACAACCGCCCTTCCTGGTTTCTTCCGGCATCCCTGTCCTTTCCTAAGTCCTCCTTCCCTCCAGCCTTTCACAGTTGTAGGGCGCTTAGGCTCAGTCCTGCAACCTCTTCTCTATCTATATTCACTCCCTTGGTGGTTTCATGTGGTCGCCGTGTTTTAAACAAAGCTGTACCAGTTTCTAAGACTATTGTAGCAGATTACCACAAACTTGGTGATTTAAAAGCATTATTCTCTCTCAGTTCTGGAGGCTAGATGTCCGAAATCCAGCAGGACTGGAGGTAACAGCTCTCTGGGTGAAAAACTTGTAGATAACGCTCAGGAAGAAATAGACTCCCCCTATGAGAACAGCTTTCTAAATCCTGACTCCAGGGGTCTCCAGAAGGTAAACATAATCAAAAGCAATTCGCTCCCATTTCTCCCCTTATTTTTGCAAGAACAGAAGAACCCAGAGCATGGGCTATGCAGGTAGGAGGGGCTTTATCTGCTGGGAGAGACTTCTAGACTCTGCTGCCCCAGCATCTAATTCTCTCTGAGGTTACCACCAGGTAATCCATTAGTGTTTTCACTATGTGTACTCTTCAAAACTTTTTCATTGTAAAATGACTGTAACTCAATAAAAAAGTTAAAAAAAAAAACCCAACTTTTTCATTTGCAACATTTTCTTTGAGTCTTATAATAGATTTACCTTGCAGTTGGTAGGACTGAGGATTTCTGTGGCATTCTCCAGACGGAAAATCTGAACTTCAGGGAGGTGAAGTCCTGTCCAGTCCAATAATAACAGGTCGAGCCAGACCCCAAGTTCTGACACAAGCCCACTGATCCTCCCTCTCCTAGGATGCTTGTTGCTTATTTATTTTGTGTTGAACCCGAACTCCATGAGTACTATTTCTGTGTTCAAATTGAGTTACAGTACATGTTTGCAAAAGGTTAGGGAAATTTTCATCTCCTTTCTCCACCCACCATATTTAAACTTGACAGTCCAGCTGTAACACATTTTACTCTTTATCAGCAGAAGCCTCTTTATTTTCTGTTTAAATCAAAACAAGGGTTCATCAAGTGAGTCTGCAATAAGCATGCTGTAAATAAACAGCTGTAAAATGAAGATGTATTGAGTTGAGAACAGTGGGAAATTGATCTGACTGTATTTTATGAATTGTGCTAGAATTTTCAGCATGCGTTATAGAAATGATTTACAATTTCTTACACATCAGTGTAGAATAAGTCATTGAAGCAGGTTATTTGCTTGGATTTTCAGAGGGGTAGTAGTTCATCTGCTTGAGGTCTCAGAAATGAAGAACTTACGATTCAATTTTCTAGTGGTGAAGAGCACAGACTTTGGACTAAGACAGAACTGAACTTGCTGCTCAGCTGTACTATGAACAAACTATGACTCTCTAATACTTTACTTAATCCTCAGTTTCTCCATCTGTAAGATGGGGCTAATACCAGTACTTATCCTATAGGATTATTAATATATAAAAAGAAAGTTCGGGTACAATTCAATGGTATTGAGGCCACGGACTTAGGATGCTGAATCCTGTCCTGGTTGGGATCCTTCCTGGCTCACACGTTTCCAGAAGGTTTATAAAAACCAAGAGGAAGAGCAGATGAGTGATTTTATGTTTTGGCCAGATTTTGTTTTGCTTTCATTAGGAGAATTAGTCCAAATAACTTAGCCTGTAATTAGTTGAACCGAGTCTTAGTTGTGCTGGTTGTTTTGTTATTGATTTTGATGGAGTTACCTTTTTCTGAAGATGGACAGTAAAGCCAGTGAAACCCATGTTTACCCCTGCAGCTGTGTTTCTTTAGCTTTAAGATGAATTTCTTGGCCAGAGGCAACATTGTGTGGAATCCCACGTGATGGACAGAGCTCAGTAGGAACCTCTAAGTGCTTCTCCCCCCCCCCCCCCCCCCCGTGGCCTGAAAACTTTGACCTACCATGAGGACTTGTCCTTCTGAAGTGTGGTGTCTTATTCCAGGCCTGGGCGGGAAAATCAGGAACTTGTAGTCACTGTAGCCAAGTTGGCTTTTGAGAGGAGCCTTTTGTTGTTATGAAGACCATGCACAGTCCACTCTGCTGTCCTAGGTGCTTTGTTCATGAGTCCACTGAGGGAGGAAAGTGGCAAACATTTGCAGAGTCGTTCATCTTGGTGGATGAAGGCAGGTCTCTTTGCTGTAGACTAATGGAGTGAAGTGTTATAACAGTCTTTCTTAAAGATTTTTAAAACCTTTCTGTTTAAGAGATTCCAGTTAGTAAAATGACACATATTTGAAAAGTGTATAGAATAATAAACTCTCCAGTTTTTGGTTTTAGTCCAGCTCCTGTCCTTCAGACCTGGAGTTCTGGCGATATCAGTTGTGGCCGGTTTCATTATAGGCCCCAGCAAGCACTTCGTCCTTCTCCGCATCCCTCATTCATCATGGTGGACAGTATTTCCTTCCCTCTTGACTCTCAGCTTGCCCACATGATTTTCACTGGCCAGTGGGTGGAAATGAAAGTGTGCCAGTCCCATCCTAGGCTTCAAGGGGCCTCATGCTTTCCCACTTTCCTTTCCACACCTCTACTGTGTTTTGAAGAGATCGTGTCCTGCTAGTCCACTGGTACCAGGAAGATGAGGGACGTGGGGAGCAGAGCCATTCCAACTGTGGGGCCACCCAAGTGAGCTTAGCTTACATCAGCACTCTCCCAACTGGCAGGGGGATGGATGAATGATACCACATGATTGTTTTAAGCTGCTGAGTTTTGCAGAAATGTCACACTAGTACAGAAATTAAGCAGAACCTTAGTTGGCTCCATATATGTTTCATTCTCACAAACCTCATGTACTGGGGTGGAATCTCTTTAGGCATCATAGGGGTTCCCATCTCACCTGACTGCGTTCATGTGGATGTAAAAGAATGAGTGCGTGTGTGTTCTTTTGACTCAAGTCTTATTTTCATCTCTCCTTTGCTTATAATCATTGCTGCTTGGGATCAGTCATCTCCAGCACCAGCCATCTCCATTGCTGTCAATAATCTCATTTTGATGACTTTTCTATTGTTGTTATATTCCAAGTCACATACAGAGGGCTGCCCATTACCCATAGTCTCTTAACAGCTGGGAAGAGGAACAGGTGGCAGGGGTGGGTGGCAGCCTCTCTCCCACAGTCTTTGTTTTCTGTCTGCCTCCTGCATCAACCATCAGCCAGGGTTTGATTCATTATCCAGTCACTAAAATTCGTCTTAGGTAAGCTTACTCCATTGTAATGAACTTGGCTTGATCTGAATTTGTACTTTGTCCTCCTCGGATGAGCTTTTATAAATTCTGTAGCAGCATGTCCTCTCTCTAGTCTTCAACAATCTTCTTTATACCATACCTATGATTTCTTTTGAGTATTATTCTCCTTTATCCAATTAAAAATTCATTCCTAAGCCTTATGCTGTGTCCGTATCCTCTTGGGCGTGGATAAGTCACAATAAGGCAGACTGACTCATTTGCTGATTCGTGGGGAATGTCTGGAGAATCCCATGATTTGGGGCTCTCCCAGTGTGAGACTATTGTTTTTGCCTTTTTCTTTTTACGTGAAACCCTGGACACACAGGAGTCCAAAAGACTATGATCATTAGTATCTCTTCATGATTGTCATCAACTTTTGGCCTTGGTTTGCTCCCCAGGGCTGTCCAGCTGAGCAGGAAACTTTTCCTGAAGCAGAGTTACACAATGGTCAGCTCCACGTCCTCATATACGTCCACTGGGCAACTTGGGACCAGCTCTCCTCTGGCAAGCAGTCTGATACTGTGGGAGGTGTCTTCCAGCCCTGATCGTTTGTGTTTCTTATTGCTTTTAAGTTGGCCCTTAACACAAGGGATTGGAAGGCACAGCTGTCGATTGCTTTGCGTGGTGAGGAGTGGACTGTCTGCTTTCCATGTAGGGAAGAGGAGAACCTCACAGCCCGCTCCTGTTTCAGGCCTTAATGTTCATTTTATATCTTCTTTGAAAAGTTGTTTAGAGTCTGCATCTTAGCAGTCTTTTCTGTGTCTTAAGGAACTGAAAATGACACACATAAGCTGCTTCCAGAAAAGGTTGTTTACTTTAAGAATATAAGTAGCCTCAAGTTGGAACAGGACACTTACTGGGAATTGCAGCCCTCTCGGGCCCCTGCTGGTCTTCTCGTCTCCTTCATGGTTCACATGACCTTTTTTCTTGTGGCATCTCTATTTTCCCTCAGAGTCTGCTCTGTTTTCCATCTGCTGCCAACTAGCCAACCCTCTTCTTATACCAACTAGCCAATCCTCTCCTTAACCTCTAATGAAAGTACAGTTGACTTGTTAACTACCATCAAAATGGTTCCCCTTATGCGAGGCCACCGCCTTGGTCTCTGGCCTGCCTCGGGTCAGACACTCACACCTGCTCCAAGCAGTGTCCCCCAAGTACGGACCAGTTTAACCTGGAATGGGGAGGAGAGAGTGGGGAAGCTTGGTGGGCATCACAAGGGACATGTCCTCCACCCTTATGTCCCAACATGTTCCCAGAGTCACCTACATTCCCTAAATGAAGAATAAGAATGAAGACTATTTTCTGCGTTGGTGCATGGCCTGAAACATCCCCTCTGAGCATGACTGTTGGGGCAGCTGGCTTCATGCCTCACTGGCCTAGGGGTCAGTGGGGGCACTCTGACCGCTTTTCCTGGGCACTACAAGGCCATCGCTTCTGACATCGCACTGCTTTTCCTTACTTGATCTGGCCATTGATCCTGGCCCTCTCAGTTCTCTTAGCTAGTGATCAAGACAGTGCTAATGAATCTATGCAATTTTTCTTGTCTACCTTTACTGCCCGAGACTGAGCGTCAAATCCATCATCAAGATGGATCCTGTGGGTAATCAAAGTAGGCAGTTCATTGATTCATTTTCACTCAGTGCATATTTAAAGAACACTTTGAACGGCATTGGGGGTTTACAGCAGTGAATGAAAGCCACCGTAATCTATCAGAGAATAAAAATGCCAAGTATTTAAAAGGGTTGTGAGTGTTGTAGAGGTCAAATAATGGGTATTTCTATCAGAGAGGGAAGCATTTGGCAGCTGATGCTCATTCATTCACTCATTTGTGCATTTATGAAAACGTATTCGCTGAACAGCTACTATGTGCTAAGCACTGATTGGGTTCTGGCATGTATTAATGAACAAAATTTATGTTAAAACAAGAAAAACACGAACATTTCAAGGTGTGAATGAGTCTCATGAGGAAAGCAAGGTGAAGGGCAGGATAGTGATGGAGGCAAGAGGCCACTTTTCACGTGTGCCCACAGCAGGCTTCTCTGAAGATGGGAAAGTTGATGTAAGCCCTGGTTGAAGTGACGGAGGAAACCCTGTGAGTATCTGGGTGGAAGTATTCCAAACAGAGGGACTAGCAAGAACAAAATCCTGAGTCCGGAGTGTGCTCAGCACGTTTGAAGACAGCAAGGGGGCCAGTGCGGTGGAGTCGGGTGCCGAGAGGAAAAGGAGAAGAGACAAGGTGTCCACCTGGAGACATTGTCTGGGACCAGATCCTGCAGGACCTCCTAAGCTGTGGGAAGGATGCTGTTCTAGTGAGACAGTTTTGAGCCGGCGAGTGACACAATCTGAGGTATGTTTTAGAAAGATCATCACAGCTATCTTGTGGAGAACGCATTATACTCCTGAGTCAATTTACGGCTGTTTGTTTGAAGAAACTGTGCATTTTACTTACTGGCTTGCAAATCCGAATTATGATCTATGAACTGCAGAGTAGGCTTAGATCCACTTTTCTCTTAACCAGAAATTTTCTGAATTGCTATACCGAGGTGAAGGCAGATTTATTGGTGTGAAATAACTAAACCATGACAATTCCATTAGGAAGATCTGATAGTATCTTTATAATGGCTGGGACTTTCTAAACATAAAAGGACAAAATGATATTACCCCCTTTTTCTACTAACTCATATGCTGTTTGGCTCCCATCTGTGAACACTTTATTGGTTCTCTTGCTTATGAGGGTATCAAAGCAAGTCAGCTTCAGTTCTCATCAGTCATCCAGCCATATTCCATCCAGCAGGTCATGAAAAAAATGAAACAACGGACCCAGGAGAAAAGAAGACTTCTACTGCATTTGCCCAGACAGCGTATGCTCTAGTTCAATGTAAAAAAAGTGGCTGGGGTTAAGGGCTGACTGTCCAGAGTGGGTCTTGACCATGTGCTAGGTGAAGAATCAGCAAAAAACAAGAGCGTTTTGCTGACTAAGCAAGTATTTTGTCAAAACCAAAGTGCTTTATGAAAAGCAGCAATTTTTTTTGAAAGGGCTGCCAAATGACATTTTGGGCAGACGCTATTAATTTTCTTTTGAATAATTCACTAAAGGAAGAGTCTTACCGTCCTCAGTAAGTAATTTAACAAAATCCCAAGCAGCAAAGCCATGGACAATAAAGACCTATGCCGATTTAACAACTCTTTAGATTGGGCCCTTTCTTTGGGTTTGGTGTATCCTGGAGGCATGGCTAAGTTCTACTGAAGGTTTTCTAGCATGGACTAGGTTGTATTTTGGTAGCATTCTTGAAGGATCGATGGTAAACTTGGAAAGGATGATTGGATCAGATGCCTTCTAAAGTCTATTTCAATCCTGAGATTCAATGATTATAGGATAGAATCTTTCAAGTGCAGAGGTCTTGAGCTCTGCTTTCTATGATCTAATCTCTTGTGATTCAAAATTGATCTGTAGAACATCTTTTGAGTTTCTACATGAGTTAGAGAAAAGCAATTTTCCTTCTGAGAAAAGAATGCTTCCACCCTTGAATGTTTCATCTTTTTTTTTTTAATTTATAATTATTTTACAATGTTGTGTCAAATTCCAGTGTAGAGCACAATTTTTCAGTTATACATGAACATATATATATATTCATTGTCACATTTTTTTCTCTGTGAGCTATCATAAGATCTTGTGTGTATTTCCCTGTGCTATACAGTATAATCTTGTTTATCTATTCTACAATTTTGAAATCCACCTTTTTTTAATGATGGAGAAATATGCCTGTGAAAACCTTGTGAGACAGCAGCTGCCTGAAAAGACTGCAATGACAAAACGTTCTGTATCTGTGCTGTTGCAGGCGATTGCCATTAGAAATGTAGGGATATTGAGCTTTTGAATGTGGCTTGTGGGATTGAGGAATGAATTTTAGTTTTTATATAATTTAATTAATTTAAATTTAAGTGTACGTAGCCACAGGTAGTTGATGGCCCATCTATTGGACAGTACAGTTCCAAGATAACCTGAAGAATTGTTCTATACTTAATAACACAGTAGGATTGAAAATTCAGACATTTCTATTTGCCCCTAAGACAAGTAAGCATGATTATTTACCCACATTTTAGCTCCAGTCCTGGTATGTATGTCTGCATGTACATATACACTACTCTCTTTCTGTCTCTCAATCATCTATTATCTGTCTTTCTGTCTGTCTGTCTGTCTGTCTGTCTGTCTATCTATCTATCTATCTATCTATCTATCTATCTATCTATCTATCTATCTATCTATCTATCTATCTAATGTTTTCAATAGCACACTTTGTAACACATGGAGGGAAATGTGAAGGACTGGAGGACACAAAGAATATGATGAAGGTTCCTTGTGTGCATTTTAAAGATAAAATTACCATTTTTTAAGTGAGCTACCACAAGATCTTGTATATATTTCCCTGTGCTATACAGTATAATCTTGTTTATCTATTCTACATTTTGAAATCCCAGTCTGTTCCTTCCCAGCCCCCACCCATTGGCAACCACAAGTTTGTACTCTATATCTATGAGTCTGTTTCTGTTTTGTATTTATTTATTTTTTTAAATTCCACATATGAGTGATCTCATATGGTATTTTTCTTTCTCTTTTTGGCTTACTTCACTTAGAATGACATTCTCCAGGGACATCCATGTTGCTGGAAATGGCATTATGTTGTCGTTTTTATGGCTGAATAGTATTCCATTGTATAAATATATCACATCTTCTTTATCCAGTCACCTGTTGATGGACATTTAGGCTGTTTCCATGTCTTGGCTATTGTAAATAGTGCTGCTATGAACATTGGGGTGCAGGTGTCTTTTTGAAGTAGGGTTCCTTCTGGATATTTGCCCAGGAGTGGGATTCCTGGGTCATATGGTAAGTCTATTCCTAGTCTTTTGAGGAATCTCCATACTGTTTTCCACAATGGTTGCACCAAACTGCACTCCCACCAACAGGGTAGGAGGGTTCCCTTTTCTCCACAGCCTCTCCAGCATTTTTTAATTTGTGGACTTTTGAATGATGGCCATTCTGATTGGTGTGAGGTGATACCTCATTGTAGTTCTGATTTGCATTTCTCTGATAATTAGTGATATTGAGCATTTTTTCATGTGCCTATTGATCATTTGTATGTCTTCCTTGGAGAATTGCTTGTTTAGGTCTTCTGCCCATTTTTGGATTGGGTTGTTTGGTTTTTTCTTATTATGTCGTATGAGCTGCTTATATATTCTGGAGCTCAAGCTTTTGTCAGTTTCATTTGCAAAAATTTTCTCCCATTCCTTAGGTTGTCGCTTTCTTTTACTTATGGTTTCCTTTGCTGTGCAGAAGCTTGTAAGTTTCATTAGGTCACATTTGTTTATTCTTGCTTTTATTTCTATTACTTGGGTAGACTGTTCTAGGAGAACATTTTTGAGATGTATGTGAGATAATGTTTTGCCTATATTTTCTTCTAGGAGGTTTATTTTATCTTGTCTTATGTTTAAATTTTTGATCCATTTTGAGTTTATCTTTGTGTATGGTGTAAGGGAGTGTTCTAGCTTCTTTGATTTACATGCTGCTGTCCAGTTTTCCCAACACCATTTGCTGAAGAGACTGTCTTTATTCCACTGTATATTCTTGTCTCCTTTGTCAAAGATTAGTTGACCAAAAGTTTGTGTATTCATTTCTGGGCTCTCTATTCTGTTCCATTGGTCCATATGTCTGTTTTTGTACCAATACCATGCTGTTTTGATTACTGTAGCTCTATAGTATTGTCTGAATTCTGGGAGAGTTATTCCTCCAGCCTCTTTCTTTTTCTTCAGTAATGTTTTGGCAATTCTAGGTCTTTTGTGGTTCCATATAAATTTTATTATGATTTGTTCTAGTTCTGTGAAATATATCCTAGTTAATTTGATAGGGATTGCATTAAATCTGTAGATTGCCTTGGGCAGTGTGACCATTTTAACAATATTGGTTCTTCCAATCCAGGAGCATGGGATATCTTTCCATTTTTTTTAAGTCTTCTTTAATTTCCTTAATCAGTGTTTTATAGTTTTCCATGTATAAGTCTTTCACCTACTTGGTTAGATTTATTCCTAGGTATTTTATTACTTTGGGTGCTATTTTAAAGGGAATTGTTTCTTGACTTTCTTTTTCTGTTGATTCATTATTAGTGTAAAGAAATGCAACTGATTTTTGAATGTTAATCTTGTATCCTGCTACCTTGCTGGATTCTTTGATTATTTCTAGTAGTTTTTGTGTGGTAAAATTATCATTTTTAAAGGGAAATACAAAAGAAAGTGGGCATAGAGTTGTGTAAGCAATCTACTTGTTTTGTTTTTAACACTTCATTAGGGCAAGTCAGGTTTAATGGTGCCTGGAAATTGACTTGGAAGATTGAAATCATATACTTCCTAGAAGCAATTCAAGATCTCAAAGCAATAATTTCTAGGCCTTATGATCTTCACAGTACTTTGTGCTCTGTAACATATAGACAAAGATAAAGAAAAAGTGTTAACAACATTTGAGTCCTGTGTTCACTTTTCATAATTCTGGTGCTTTTTTCTAATGACTTTGAAGAATGAGAGCTTTTTTTTTTTTTTTTTTGAATGTTATGTCCTGTTTTAATAGTGAAAACAAAGTGCAACCAAAACCAATGGAGAGAAATAATGAATAGACATTTGAGTACTTTAATTTGTATGATTTCTAAAAATAGCCTCAGTGCTAATAGAAGCATGTCAAACTATTAAATGGTTCCAAATCCTTTAACAGTGGCGGAGAAAGATAAAGGGGCCCATGAGGGAGAAATTCAGAAGTGACCATCTGAATTTTCAATACTGTCAAAAAATGAGAGCTTTTAAAGGGGGAAAAGATTGATGGCTGGAGTGGATTTTGATAAGAGCTTATAAGAGACTATTAGCTTAGTGGGTATAGAGTAGAAATAAGAATATTAAAATTTTTAATAAGTTCTTCATTTAACCCCACTGAACATGCTATTCTGCAAGGAACCTTAACCTTAAACTCAAATCATTGCTGCTCCAGTATTTCTCTTCTTTAGCTGATTCTCCTCACAGGTTGATATTGAACTTGAACTTTAAATGGCTCCTTACTGCTTGCAAAATCAAGACACTTTCCATAAATACCTGCTTCTTACAATTTTTGCTGAAGTATATCTAATGGTGAGGACTTATGTAATAAAGACATAAATTTATTTTAAAATTTATAACTATAATTTTATAATTATAATAAATTTATAATTATAATTTTAAAATAAACAATGGGTTTTCTAAGTACTGGACTGTTTTAATGTGTTAAAAAAAATAAGTATCTGGCTTACTAAATAAAATTGGAAAACTTTCTCAGTCCTTCCAAGCACCTATTGATGTTTTTTCCATTTAAAACTGCAAATAGTCATGTGAAAAATCATAGTTTTTGTGGAATTGAATGAGACAATACATATTAATACACTTTGTATAATACCAACATATTATGCATATTCATTAATTCATAGTATAACTCATTATGGGATGAATTGTGTCCTTCTGAAATTCATATGTTGAAATCCTAACCCTCAGTACCTCAGAATTTGACTGCATTTGCAGATAGGGCCTTTAAAGAGATAATTTAGGTAAAAAGAGGTTATATTGGTGGGCCCTAATAGAATGTGACTAATGTCTTAGTCTGTTCAGGGGGTTTTGACAGAATACCACAGACTTGGTGACTTAACAACTAGAATTATCACCTCACACTAGTCAGAATGGCCGTCATTCAAAAGTTTACAAATGACAAATGCTGGAGAGGCTGTGGAGACAAAGGGAACCCTCCTACACTGCTAGTGGGAATGCAGTTTGGTGCAGCCAGTGTGGAAAACAGTATGGAGATTCTTCAAAAGACTAAAAATAGACTCACCATAAGACCCAGCAATCCTATTCCTGGACATATATCCAGAGGGAACCCTAATTCAAAAAGACACCTGCACCCCAATGTTCATAGCAGCACTATTTACAATAGCCAAGACATGGAAACAGCCTAAATGTCCATGGACAAATGACAGGATAAAGAAGATGTGGTATATTTATACAATGGAATGCTATTCAGCCATAAAATGACAACATGCCATTTGCAGCAACATGGATGCTCTTGGAGAATGTCATTCTAAGTGAAGAAAGCCAGAAAGAGAAAGAAAAATACAATTTGATATCACTCATATGTGGAATCCAAAAAAAAAGATAACAAATG
Organism: Camelus bactrianus; assembly: GCF_048773025.1. Classification (NCBI taxonomy): domain Eukaryota; kingdom Metazoa; phylum Chordata; class Mammalia; order Artiodactyla; family Camelidae; genus Camelus; species Camelus bactrianus. Next base: position 12,534,260 of record NC_133541.1, read on the forward strand.
AACTTATATATAAAACAGAAACAAACTCACAGACATAGAATATGGACTTGTAGTTACCAGGGAGGAGGAGGAGGGTGGGAAGGGAGAAACTGGGAGTTTGAGATTTGCAGATATTGACTGGTATGTGTAAAATAGATAAATTTATACTGTATAGCACAGGGAAATGTGTTCAATATCTTGTAGTAGCTCATGGTGAAAAAGAATATGAAAATGAATATATGTATATTCATGTATGACTGAAGAATTGTGCTGTACACCAGAAATTGACACAACATTGTAAACTGACTATACCTCAGTTAAAAAATTAACAACAACTAGAATTTATTTCTCACAGTCTTGGAGGTTGATTAGTCCAAGATGAAGATGTTGGCAGATTTGGGGTCTGATGAGAGTGCTCTTCCTGGCTCATAGATGGCCTTCTTTGTTCTTGTGTGATGAAAGGGACTAGGGAGCTCTCTGGATCCTCTTAAAAGGCACTAATCCCCACGTCCATGACCTAATCACTCCCAAAGGCCCCATCTTCAAATACCATCACACTGGGGGCTAAGATTCAACATAGGGATTTGGGGGAACATATCCAGACCATAGCAACTGGTGTCCTAATAAGAAGAGGAGATTAGGACACAGACACTTACAGGAGGGGGACCACACGAAGTCACTGGAGGACGATGGCCATCTACAACGTAAGGAAAAAAGCCTCAGAAGAAACTGACCCTACTGATACCTCAATCATCATGGACTTACAGCCTTAAGAACTATGAGAAAATGAATTTCTATCAGTGAAGCCGTCCAACTAAGTCTGTGGTCCTTGGCACGGAAGCCAGAGCAAACTAATATAACCTTCTTACTGAGTTCACCCCAGGAAACTGTGGACTACAGACAAAAGGCTTTTGAGCAAGGTGACTGTTATATTCTGGATAAAGGGTTTTACCCCCTTGTGAGCCCATTCTAGAAAAGAGTTCTTTTTACAAATACAAAGCAGCAGAGAAAACAAATATCCAGCTTTCCTGTCTTCACTCACTCCCAGACTCTCAGGATCTTCTGTGTAGGTCTGAATCAAATCATTTTGTCACCATGTATGTTTTAATCTTCCTTTTGAGTCTATTTTTATTGTTAGTTTTGTGCAGGTATTTTCTGATCCTATTTGTCTCAGTACCGGAAATTTTTTTTACATGTGTGCAAACTTAAACACAGAGTGAAGTGAGACACTGAGCTCTTGTGACTTCTTTTTAGCAAGAGTCCAGGCCATGGGGACACCGAATCATGAGGGACCAGCCCCAGGGAGCCCTCCCACTGCATCTCTCCCATGCAGGGATGATGCTATTTCCTTCTGACCAGAGAAGATCAGCCCCTCATTGTCTTCTCAGAAGGGCCCTTCCACAGAGGCCACTACTCTTGGGTCTCCTTGCCCCAGAGGTGGTCTTTCCCCATGCCCCTTTTGGCAACAAGCTGAGACCTAACTGAGAGTTCAAATATTCCTACACCAGGGTTAACAAGTGTCAGTGCCTGGAAAAGGGAGAGGACTCGGGGGTTGGGGAGCTGATGCTGGGAAGAGCTTCCTTAGAAAGAAGGCAGTGGAAGTTTCTTTTTAAAAGTTGCAGGTACATGACAAGATGCTCAGCCTTCGTCATTAGGGAAACACAGCTATGAGATGAATAAGTCTGAGAATCTAAGGATAACGTAGTGACTCTAGTTGATACTTGACTGTATAATTGAAATTTTCTCAGGGAATAGAACTTAACCTGTCTCACCAAATTAAATCAGAAAGAGATATGGGAGATGATGGATGTTTTAATTAACTGGATGGGAGGAATCCTCTCACAATGCATATGTTTATCAAATCACCATGATGTATAGTTTAAATATCTTAACAATTTTATTTGCCAATTACACCTCAATAAAGCTGAAAAAAAAAAGGAAATGCAAACCCAAAGCACAATGAGAAACCACTTCACATGCACTGAAATGGTTGAAATAAAAAAGACAGATCATCTATAAAGAGTGTTGCTGAGGATTTAGAGAAATAAGATCCATCATACACTGATGGTAGGAATGTAAATTGATGCATCCACTTTGGAAAACAGCCTGGCACTTCCTCAGATTGTTGGATGTAGAATTACCATCTGGCCCAGCAATTCCACTCCTAGATATATACTTAAGAAAAATGAAAATCCGTATCTATACAAAAACTTGTACATGGATGTTCATAGAAGCATTATTTCAATAGTCAAAAGGTAGAAATAACCCAAATGACTATCAACTGAAGAATGGAGAAACAAAATGTGGTATGTCTATACAATGGAATATTATTCTGCCATAAAAAGGAATAACTTTCTGATATATGCCACATCATGGATGAACCTTGGAAACGGTATGCTAAATGAAAGAAGCCAGTCACAAAAACCCACACATATTGTATTATTCCATTTATGCAAAATGTCCAGAATAGGCAAATCTATGGAAACTGAAAGGACACTGTGATTAGGGGAGAGACAGCTACTGGGTATGGGGATTCTCTTTGGGGTGATAAAAATGTTCCAAAATGGCTGTGGTGCTGTTTGCATATATCTATGTGTTGCACATATCTATGGGTTTTTCAGCAAAAACTGTTGAACACTTTCAATGGGTGATTTACAATATGGGAGTTATATCTCAACAAAGATGAAAAAAAAAAAGTATAGTAGGGACCAGGCCTTCCAAGAGAGGAGAATAATGTGCTGGCCAGCATTTGGATGTTAAGCAAGATGATTTCATGAACAGCAAAGTCATAACCTTAGAAATCTTGGTGAAGTGTTCCCGTGCCCATGCTTAACAGAGGGGCATGCGACCACCAGCATTTGAGTGAACCATGTAGGCTGGAGACTGGAGCCTCTTCCCTGTGTCTCCCTGAATTTTTAGCCTCTTAAATTCCCACATGACATAAACGAATGTCATTCATTCAACCCCAAACACAAATTAGGTTGGATTTAGATAATGCTTGAAGAAAGGAACAACGTAACAGCTGCAGTATTATTTTAAACTTTTATTGAAGTATAGGGGCTTTTTTTTTACATTTTAAAAAAATTGAAGTATAGACAGTTACAATATGTCGATTTCTGGTGTATAGCATAATGTTTCAGTCATACATATGTATAGACATATATTCATTTTCATTATAGGTTACTACAAGATATTGAATATAGTTCACTGTGCTATACAGTATAAACTTATTGTTTATCTATTTTATATAAAGTACTTAATATTTACAAATCTCAAACTCCTAATTTATTCCTTCCCATCCCTCTTTCCCCTGATAACCATAAGATTATTTGCTATGTCTGTGAGTCTGTTTCTGTATTGAGGTATAGTTGATTTACTATGTTGTGTTAATTTCTGGTCTACAGCGTCATGATTCAGTTATACATATACATTCCTTTTCATTATAAGGTATTAAAAGATATTGACTATTAGTTCCCTGTGCTATACAGTAGGACCTTGCTATTTATTTTATATATAGTACTTAGTATCTGCAAATCCCAAACTCCTAATTGATGCCTCCTCTCTCTTTCCCCTTCAATAATTGCATAGCTTCAATTTTGAATAATGCTTTCAGACCTATGGGTTTTGCAACTAGATGGCATTTAAAGAAATTTTACCTATAACCTTATTTATTACATTCTCCAAGTCAGTATTTGATTCCTGTGAACTTCCTTTCATCCATCCCCTTCTTGAAGAACATATCTACTGCAGGCTTCCTATTAACTTTGCTGTGACATTCTAAAATAGGTCTTGATCAATTTGACATTTAAATAGCCATTGGGCAGAGATGTAACCTCATGCTTGAATAAATACTATTTAATTATGGCTTTATAGAAATGCAATATTCTTTAATTACAAGAATTATCTCCAAGGTAGATAAAGAAGTCTGCTCTAGATAGTCTAAGACACTAAAATATGAAAAATGGAAAAATGGTTATTGAGGCTCTGTTGACTGAAGGATTAACTGAGAAATGGGAACTGACTAGTGTGAAACATTTGGGCAACAACTTCCAGACAGGAACTCAATAAGCTTATGTAAAATTAAAAAAAAATATGCTCTCCTTTGTAACAGAACCCGCCTCCCACTTTTAAGATACTGTGATGCAATGCTGAGAAGGACACACAGAGGTGAAAATTGATTTTCCCTGAAGAGCACATTGTAAATTCAAAGCCAAAATTCTTTCAACAAGATTAGTAAGTGCTATTCATGGCGTTCCCTGGGCAGATCAACAGTGTGAAAAGTATGTCTACAAAATCCTCTGTTGTCTTCAGATGTGTATGAGGGGCAGCCAACCATAGGAGGAGCTCTGATCATCTGTTGGTGGAGAGGGGGCACAGTGTGGAGGGCCAAGTTGTAAAACGCAACTCATTTTTAGGCAAACCTGGTGGTTAATTAAATGGCTGACTTGTAAGCTAAAGACCTTTACTTGAGAATATAGAACTTCCCTAACTACTAACTCACAACCCTTAGAAACATAATAAGTGAGAAATCCTCCCTAAGTTTATAAACATAGAGTAAGCCAAGATGGGCCCCGGTCTGATGGAAAGGTCAAAAATTAGAAACACAGGGAAAGAACATAGCAGTTTATGCTTCTTTTTGGTTAGTGATTAATCATTAAATACTTAATAAAATTCAGCTAATACTTTTATTTATTTAAAATAAAAACCAGAATTAATTTCTTATTCTGGCAATAATGTATTTGAAAAATAAGGAGACCCGGGTTTGGACATGCCTGCTTTCAACTTTTGTGACTGGGCAGTTCTTTTCACCTCTCTGGGATTCAGTTTCCCTATCCATATAAGGACAGCACTTAAAGATCCTAAAATGCCTTCAACTTCATGATTTAATGATTTATGAATCTTGGGTTTCAGAGTTGGCTGCCTCACTGATGATTTATCCGAGTAAAATAACATTATTGACTCTCCAATGAGAGACTAATATTTCCTGTGGGTGAAAAATTAATTTTTAGCTATCACTAATGTCAAACCAAAGAAAATATCCTGACTCCAATAAGAAATTTAAAGAGTCTGCCCAGAGATAGATGGCTAGGAACTAGCAGTGTGTGAGTTCCCATAATTAACTGAAACTCCACATAGGAATCTTTCTTAATTTATGAAAAAATTCTGTGGTTCCTTTTCTTTTCCAAACTAAATACTCTTAAAGAAATGAAAATATGCTTAAGGAGAATACTTAATAGGAGCAACTCTATTATATTTTCTTATGAATAGTGTCTAACCCTTTAAATGATGAAACTAATATTACAAAGTGATAATAACATATTACCATATGCTAATCCACCATTCATAATTTCTATTTAATCTCCAAGAAGGAAATGAATTGTCAGACACTTGAAATGCATACCTGAAAATTGGGTGCTCTGAAATTTGGATGAACTAAATAGCTTTTCCTAAGGCCATTTACGTAACCAAAAGTGACCACGTAGTTATAGTTGTTTAGATCAGTGACTAAATATACTACGACAGCAGATGTTTGAGGATTTATCAGTGAGGATGTCTTTGGATGTAAACATCAACAACACAAAGACCTCGAACTGACTCGTACAATGAGGCAAGAAGAAGGGAGGGATGTGGGGTGGATGTGACCCAGACTTCCGTCTCTGTTTCCCAATATTCTTTCTTCTCTCCCGTGTGTTGTTCCATCCTCAGTTTGGATGCTGGCTTCAGAGTCAGGTTGTTGTAATTCCTATTTTGCTTCTGTCACAGTGCCTGGAACATGGTGAACCTGCCATGAATAATAAAATTTGTGATAAGTACTGGCATTTATTAAGCTCTCATTACATGTATTAAGTGTTTTGCATGTATTGATTCATTTACTCTTGACCATCACCCTGTCAGGCAGTGTGGGACTTTAAAAAATATATCCACACATTCTTTGAGACGCCTCCCTTCAAGAGGCGAGGTCTAATTTCCCACCTCTTGAGTGTGTCTTGGACTTAAAGACTTGTTCTAATGAGTAGAGTAAAGCTAAAGTAATGGTGGGTGGCTTTGGAGACTAGGTCACAAAAAGGCTGTGGCTTCCATCTCAGTTTTTTTTTTTCTCTTTCTTTCTCTCTCTCCTCACTAATTCTGGGAGAAGCCAGCTGCCACATCTTGGAGACACGCATAGACAGGCTTGTGAAGAGGACCATGTGCCATAGCTGTGAGGCCTGCTGACAACCACATGAGTGACCCTGAAGGCAGACTCCCCACTGACCTTGGAGGTGACTGCAGCCCCCTGTTGGCAGCTTGACAGCAACCTCATAAGGAACTCTGAGCCGGAGCCACCCAGCTAAGCTGCTCCAAGATTCCTGTTCCTTAGAAACTATGTGAGATCATAAATACTTGTTGTGAACTACATTTTGCTACATTGTTTTCAGCTGCATTTCAGCTAAGTTTTGGGTAATTTGTTACATAGCAATAGGCAAGTCCTACTATTACCCCCATTTTACAGATGAGCAAATTGAAGCAGAGGAAGGTTAAGTAACTTGTCCCAAGTGATGCAGCCAGGAAGTTACAGAGGCAAGAAGCAGACCCACACAGTCTGATTTTTTGAAATTCTTGATCTTTTAAATTGCCCCCAATTTCAAGATTGGTGAATAATTTCAGGAGGATTGAGATGAGTGATTAAAAGAGACTGTCAATATGGTATATTTCTTCATCTTTCTGGTTTACTTCACTTAGAATGACATTCTCCAGGTCCATCCATGTTACTGCAAATGGCATTATTTTATTATTTTATACCATATGATATCACTTATATGTGGAATCTAAACAAAAAGACAAACAAACTTCTTTACAAAACAGAAACAGACTCACAGACATAGAAAGCAGACTTACGGTTACCAGCGGGGAAGGGAGTGGGAAGGGATAAATTGGGAGTTTGAGATTTGCAGATACAAACTACTATATATAAACTAGATAAACAACAAGTTTATACTGTATAGCACAGGGAGCTATATTCAATGTCTTGTAGAAACATGGTTAAAAAGAATAAGAAAATGAATATATGTATGTTTCTATATGACTGAAGTATTATGCTGTACACCAGAAATTGGCACAACATTGTAAACTGACTATACTTCAATACAAATATATGTTTTAAAAAGAGAATATCAAAAAATCTTCTTAACATTATTTTATTTGTAGCTAGAAATAATGTTTCTATGTCTTAGAAGCCGTCAGGCATTTAGATGTCTTAGAACCTTAAATCACAGAATACAGATGTGAGAGGCAGTTCATGGCTTTAGGAAAGGGGTAAGGAATTTGCTGAACTTCCACATAAGGGGAGAGCTTTGAATTCATATTCCGTGTAGACACAGTTGCTACTCATTGAAACTAGGCAGTGAGACAGTAACGCATTGTAAGTATTTACTTTTATAAATTCTGGTAAGTGTAATTCTAGCTATGGCAGATGTGGGGCGATTTCTTCAGGCACCAGGATGAGACTTGATGAAGCCACTTTGTTCTGAATTCATGTGATCGTCGATATGAAAGTCAAGAAAACCTAGGTCTTAATTCCTGTATCTTTGCTGAGTTATCCCGGTGAAGTCCCCACTCTGTGTTTTTCCTTATCACTTGCAAATCGCTCAGTCCTGCTTCTCTGAAGGAGAAAGAGGTGTGCGGCTGAGTTCCTCCTGAATTTCTCAGTCCTCCTTACTTTCTTGTTTCTGACTCCTCAGTTGAATGAGGGCGATGTGAGCTCCTGAGGCAACAAGCGACCGTTCCTGTTTTTACATGGAGGGTTTTCTAAGGAACCAGAGCCCAGGGAGGGGAAGTTGCCTGCCTGAAGTCACTCTAAGAATGAATGATAGGGCCTCAAACACTGGTTATCCTTCCACTGCTGTGTTTAGAATTTGCTCCAGCTCTTACTCGAGGGTGGGATGACTCCTTACTCAGCCTTGGGAGGCAACCTATACAAAGTCTAATATTCCTTGTACCCTGAGTATTCAGGTCTCTCTTACCTCCTTAATAGACTGGAAACTCTTAGAGGCAGAAAAATGAGAATAGTGCCTTGCCTTGAGCTTGCCTCGTAAGTACTAATGTTACTGACAAGCGAGAAAGAAAGTGAAAGGATGGATGGACAGATGGGTGGGTGGATGGAACTATAAAGCACACTGAATTTGCTTACTAAAGTTGCCTTGTTAGATGTGCATTGAAATAAGGAAACAAACTTTTATGTGTATTTTGAATTTGCAAAACAGGTAAGTTTAAAACAGTTATTTTACTTTAAATAAAAATTGCCTTAAGAATAAAGTCCAGTTTTAAAAACTCATTTTACAGTAAACTTTTTAGAAACTGATCTATTGATGAGTTTTACAGTAAACAATAAAGTACTGATACACAAAATAACTTAAAGCAAACTATTTTCTAGCTTGGTCAATGTCTCGTTTTAACAAAGCTATTGTATTCTGTCTATTTCCATGTGCATAAATCAGTATTTTGGCTGGGAATGGAAAGTTAATTGATGATTGATTTGCAGTCTACCTTTCCCCCAAAGGATTAGACACTGTTTACTGCTAAATCATAATGCAAAATATAAATGCATATGACTCGTAAACACGAGGTGCTTTTTTGACACTTATATTATTATTCCCCAACAACACAGGCCAAGTTACAATTCATCAGGTTAGAGATGAGCAAATGAATGGCTTCAGAGTAGGAAGAAGCAATAAAGGAAATTTTCTACAACCAAAGAAATAAGATGGGTTTGGGGCGGGATGATTGATACTGATGCCCAGTGATCACAGAGAGATGGAGAGTTATGCTTTGGCTGGGTCCATCTAAGCGCTGACCACTGAATGCAGAATCATGGCTTTGAGACTCAGATTTGGATAGTAGTATTTGCAAGTAATTTTATATTGCGAAAATGCCTTTCTCAGTAAGATTTAATTGACATCAAAATTCACTATTTACTAAATGCCTAGGGCACTGTGTGACCTGGTAAGCCAGTAGCAACTTTATTCATGGGTTAAAACATACATACATATAAGTATATATAAGTATGTACACTTTATATGTAATACATTCTCTATATATTTTATGCGTTAAAATAAGAAAAACATGAGAAAATAGTTTCACATCATCAGCAGGATATGAATAATTATTGATGCTGTGAAACTGTTCATGTTCTGTTTCTGAAATAAATGATTGGGGAATATAATCTGAAATAGCTAAATCAAAATACTGAATTCAAAAAGATAACTGTTTATATGATGTTGGACAAATGGCTGAAACTTTCTGTGCCTCAGAATGTTCATCAGAAAAATGGAGCTGATAAGAGCGGAACTCACGTTAGAGGGCTGTTGTTTTGAATGGATGTGGCAAAGCACATGATACAATAAATGCTCAAGCCCTACTAGTTATGATGCATACACAGCCATGCCCTTCTCTTTATCATAACATTTACCATACCTTTTCCAACTGCTTGTTTAATTATCTATCTTCCTTTCTTGACCGTAAGCCTCATAAGAGCAGGAATCTTATCTTTTCTCATAGTATTTCTAGCATTTGGTGCTGGGCTTGGCATGTATAAGGATGCTCAGTAAATATTTGCTGAATATGTGAATGAATAATTTGGAGGGAAAGCCCTCAATTATTTTTAACATGGTGTGGGTCAAATAAAACACATCGGAGGACTGCATTTGGCCTATGGACATCCAATTTGTGATTTTTGCTAAGAGTATGGCCATGATAATTTAGCATGGAAGTCTTTCAGACATGTGTTATCAATCTTTTATATGACTCTGGAAGACTCAACAAACATCCATAGCATGTCTAATTTGGGACAATAAAGATGCTAGTGAAACCTTGACATTTCAATAGTTCAGATGATTTCAAATATTTCTCTCCCAAACTGAAAGAAGGACAAAGTTGTTTTATTTCCTCTCCCTTTAAGTTAAAAATAATTCTCCCTGTTTTAAAAAATGACAGTGTGTCTTAACAGCTTCCAAGTTATAGCTAACAACACTTTGCTGTTTCTTAGGGATGTGTTTCATCTGTTATCTATTCATAACCCGAAGTTGCTGTCCTTGGAGGAAGACCAGAAGCTATACGGAGGGAGTCTCCTCCAATAAGTCCTTGATGTCCATGCTCTGTGCTCCCTACTGGTCCTTGAAATGCAATCTCTCCACCCAGTATTTAACTTCATGGCATTTGGTACTTGGAAACTATTTAAAAAGAAAAAAAAATGACTTAACTCCAGTCAACGTTGCATTAAAAAAGTTTCCTTTGGATAAAAAATTAGGATAGAAATGATGAGACACATTTCCCCAGGCATCATTCAGAGTTCACTATGAACAAATGTTAACTGTAAAAAAAAGTTTTTGTAAATAATGCAGTTTCAATAACCGTAACACATTTCTTATATAAGCATGGGCACAACTATTTTAATCGAACTTTAGTGGCTGTCTAGACAGACTGATAGAATATCTTGATCTGGAATTTAACTAGAGATTAAAAAACTCAGAGGAAAAATGCTTTGATGTCTTTTTTGGGAAGATGTGGTTTTGGAGGTGAACAAGCCTATGGAGGGAGGATGCAAGAATGCTGGTTTTAGAAATGAGATATTAGGTAAAAGAGAGAGACAAAGAACATGGTGAGAAGCTGTCATATTTGTGAATCCACTTTTAGGGATTATTCTGTAACTCAAATTTGGAACTAGGTCCATAATAGATCTCATGTGTTTGGCAGTAAATAGTACCGATGTTTGAAAAATGGGATTAGTCAGCTCCAGCACCAGCTATCTCCATTGCTATCAGTAATCTTATTTTGATGACGTTTCTGTTGTTATTACATTCCAAGTCATGTCTAGAGGGCTGCCCATTACGTGAAGTCTCTAAACAGCTGGGAAGAGGAAGGGGTGGCAGGGCTGGGTGGCAGCCTCTCTCCCACGGTCTTTGTTTTCTGTCTGCCTCCTGCATCCACCGCCAAAATGGCTCTTCCCTTTCCTGTTCATCGTCTCGAGACTTCAGTGTTGCCTTTTCTGCTGTTCTTCCAAGAAGGAGGTCTCTGCAATTATGTCCCATCTTTCAGTTTTTAACCCCAAACGTCACGCTTTAGTATGTGATTTAAATATGGGCCCGGTAAGAAAATAACCCTGGCTTCACCCTGGGGTCTGGAAGAATCAGACACAATTAGGTACTCTGCAGAGAGAAACTGGGGGAAAGCCTCAATCGAAGTGTGAAGCTTTACAGTTTATGATGGAACGGAAGGGTTGGAACTGCTGACATAAGGCTGCGAGAAATCTTCTAGCCTCTGTCTGGAACTTCTGGAACCCATTTTCTGGAGGAAGCCAGCTGTCATGTATGGAGACTACCCCTGGGCTGCTCTGCTGGGAGGAAGTCCAGGCAGTCATATCCTTGCTCATTATGTCATCTATTGTGACAACTGCCAAATATATACATTTGCCCCCTCTCCTCTGAGCCTCAGAGTCGTGCACCCACAGGTCCACTTCACATCTCCGCTTGAAAGCCCCATCCCGCAAGCATCACGATGTAAATGTTGGAAACGGAACACTGGATTTCTAGTCTCCCCTGCCCCCCAAATCTCTCCCTTCTTCAATTTCTCATCTTGGGAACTGGTTCCAACACCCACCCAGTGCTTTAGCCTTCATTTATCTTCTTGCAAACCTCACATCTAGTCCATCTGTAAAAAACTAGCTGTTCTGTGTCCACTTGTGTCCCTTGAATTTTTTCCAGTTTTCTCCACCTCCACTGTCTGCATCATCATCTCTTTCAATGGCCTCCACAGTGGACTCCTGCCTCCTTTCCTGTCACTCATCTGTCCATCCTGCACTCACCAACTACCGTTATGTTTTAAAATGTCGGTCAGATCTTCCCAGGTCCCTGTGTGGACACCTGAATAGCTTGCTAAGGCGTCTGAGTACCACCCCAACCACAGAACATGATACGTGTGGTCCTCCATGGTCTTCTACAGCCTCATTTCGTGGCCCTCTCCCCTTGCTCAGTTCTTCCAGCACACCAGCCCTTTCTCACCTAGGGACCTTGGTAATGACTGCCCTTTCCTTGGACCACTCCCATCTGCTCTTCACATTCTCAGCTTAAATATCATTGGAGAACTCTCACGACTGCCCCACCTAGTGTAGTTTCCTCCAGTGTCTTTAATCATGGCATCCTATTTGTTTACCATAACGTTTGTGACCACTGTAATTATTATTTTTATTATTGATTTATGTTGAAGTAGAGTTGATGTACAATGCTATGTAAGTTGCAGGTGTACAATAGAGTACAATGGAGTTTAAAAGTTAAATTCCATTTATAGCTATTATAAAATATTGGTCGTATTCACTGTGTGGTACAATATATCCTTGTAGCTTATTTTATGCATAAAATTTTGTACCTCTTAATCCCCGCCCCCTGCACTGCCCCTCCCCCTTTCCCTCTCCCTACTGTAATTGTTTGTGTTTTCACATTTAATATGTACCATCTGGCTCTTTATATACCCTTTAAACACCACAAACTTATGGCCCATGTCTATTTTCTATTCTCCATTTTGTCCTTGGTACTTATCATAGTGCCTGTCACAAACCAGGTGCTCAGCTAGATATTCTGTTGAATAAATTAACAAATACCAAAGCCTTGGGAAATCTCAAGAGAACCATGTACTTGATTTAGGGGAGAAGCTGTGAGAAAGCGTTCTCTTCCATAGTGAGACAGACTAGAAAACCAGGAACGGAAGCCTGTTTTGAAGGGTATCAGGGCAGCATTACACCAGGGAGACCTGGTCCCTACCCATCTCCTGTTATTCCTCTTGGACTAGCTCCCCACCCTTTCATCACTCAAGTTCCCATTTTTCTCCTGCCCCTGGAAATCCCACTCTCAAGTCTGACTCTTCAGCAGTCCCGCCCTCTTCTCCTTCATCTCCACCTGTGACGCCCCCCCTACCCAAGTGCAGTTCTCACGTCAGAAATGCCCCTACCCGCAGCCTGAAACCGGAAGCCCCCACTTGCCCCACTCAGTGAATGGGGGAGGCCTGGGGCAGGGGAGGGAACCCTCAGTTCCTTGGTTCTACAGCTGCGCTTCCAGCTCCCAAACTGAGTGAGGAAGAGATGGCAGTGGAACCCTCAAGCAAAGAAGTTCAGTAGACAAGTGGGTTCAAGACTGAGCCTCGGAGGAGAGTTTCAGGCCAATGTACACATTTGCGAGTTGTCATAATAGATGAAACCTTGAGAAAGGATAAAACCCACAGGAAGAGGCATTAGAAGGAGGAGGAAAGAGGATGGCTGACGGCAAAAAAAAAAAAAAAAAAAAAAAAAAAAAAAAAAAAAAAGAGTAACTGGGAGGAAAAGAAAAGTTTTTCTTCTCCGACACTTGGTCCAGATGGGAAGAGACTGTCTCCAAAGCACATCAGCTCCTGATGTGACCTCTGCTCCCCGGACGTCAACCTGAGGAAGCAAGATGAAGGGACCTTCTGACTTTGGTTCCAAATATTACAATATCCCCCGTCTCCCACATGTTGCCCATTTCTTCCATGAAGCCCACAAGGGCTTTGAGAAGTGTTTGGGAACTGGTCCTTTTTGCTACGTGGAGCTCACCATTGCTCTCTGTCTCACCCTGGCTGCCTGGGCTCCTGCAGGCAGAGTGACCCCAGTGTTATACCCCCGCCCCAGGCCACCCTTCTGTGAGCTCCAGGCCTGGGAGCAAGCCCCTGGACCTTCCTGTGATGCCCCAGAATCCTAGTTACCAAAACATTTGTAGGTTCTCTTTCTCTTCTTTTGTGTTAATTTTGTTCAGAGAGTCACAACTACAGGATTTCTCAATGATTAGCTGATAACTTAGGCATGGAACTCACTGCAGCCATCAGACTTGAATTTTGTAAAGGGACTCGTGAGATCCCCAAAGTCGAGCCCTTTACCAAAGGGAAATCTGTTCCACATGAGCCTTGGAAAGAAGATGCATAAATGAAGACTCTGAAGGCTCAGCACCTGCTGATCTAGGACCTTCCCCACAGGGTGACTCCCTAGGATGGGAGTGGAGCCAAGTGCTCTTTGGGGGGAGGACTTAACTCATTCTTTTGCTTCTCTCTGAGAGAAAGAGGGTTTGGGGAACCCATGGTTAAGGGTGTCTGAGGCTGAAGATGGAGGAGAACAAAGAAACTTCTGGTTACTTCACAGCAGGACTAAAACTCAGCACACAGGTTTTACAAAATACAAACAATGCTTGTATCTCACCCCTAGAGATTCTGATGTGATTTTGTCTTAAGTGCAGCTGGAATTTTAAAAGCTTTTGAGGGAATCTCAAAAGAGTCTCAAAAGAGGGAGTGTCTGTAATCGCCAAGACATGGAAGCAATCTAAATGTCCATCAACATGCAAATGGATAAAGATGTGGTATGTATGTGTATATATATTTATGTGTAGATGTGTATACACATATACGTGTATATATGTATATATACACACAATGGAATATTACTCAGCCATAGAAAGGAATGAAATAATGTCATTGGCAGAAACATGGATGGAACTGGAGATTATTATATTAAGTGAAGTAAGTCAGTTGAGAAAGACAAATATCATATAACTTATGTGTGGAATCTAAAAAAAATGATACAAATGAACTTATTTACAAAGAGAAATAGATGCACAGACATAGAAAACAAACTTATAGTTACCAAAGGGGAAAGGGTTTGAGGGGAGGGATAAATTAGGAGTTTGAGATTAGCAGATACAAACTACTATACATAAAATAGATAAATAACAAGTTCCTACTGTATAGCACAAGGAATTATATTCAATATCTTATAATAACCTATAATGGAAAAGAATTTGAAAAAGAATATATATGTATTTATAACTGAATCACTTTGCTGTGCACCTGAAACTAACACAACATTGTAAACTAACTCTACTCCAATTAGAAAAAAAAAAAAAAAAGAGGCAGTGTCTTGGGTAGCTCTTCAAATATCCACCTCATGGATCCAAAGTTCCCTCCATCTGAAATCGAGACCTTCAAAGCACAAGCTTGAACTGAATCACGGAAATACAGCACGGCTAATAGGTGCATTTTAGACTATGGGTGAAGAAAGAAGATAAGGCCACAAAAACACGAATACCAAAAGCTTTTCATACCATTTTTCTCATGGGTATGGGTTGTTGTGTTTGTGGGAGGCAATGGAACTGGGAGCAACCAGGAGAAAACATTATAATCTAGGGCTGGGGTGAGTGATCTTTTTTTTTTTTTTTTAATTTATTTTTATTTTTGGGAGGGAGGTAATTAGGTTTATTTCTTTATTTATTTCTTAGTGGAAGTGCTGATTGAACCCAGGACCTCATGCTTGCTAAGCAGGCACTCTACCACTGAGCTATACCCTCCCTCCTTGAGCAATCTTATGTACAGAATTTTTGTGCCCTTCCTTTTCATTAATCCAGGCACGAGGTGGGTCCCAGTTCTCTCTCAAGGTGCCCCAGACTCGCAAAGCCAATAAAATCTCCTGAGAATCTCTGAGCCACGCTGATCTCTGTTGTCTCTCTGTGACAGTTTTGTCCAAAGGGCTCTGGTGCCTACATGAAAGAAGGGAGTGGCACTAACGATACAGTTCAACCTAAATTTTGTGCTTTAGACCCTCTTGAAACAGCCTAGCTGTTGAGGAAGAGTGAATTGGATTAAGTCACAAAAAGATACGTTATAGTGTAAGAAAAATTAAATTGGAGAGAAACATGTCATAAAACTTTTGACAAGAATTATAAATCCAATTTATTTATCCACAAAAAAAAAGGACTGTCAGTAGTGGACATGGTAATAAATCAGCCTAGATGATTAGAAATAATGCAGTGAATAATCCGCAAAGGAATTAGGAACCAAATAGTAATTTCTGAGTAATATATTATCAGGTTGCATTGGTTGCAAAACCGATGTGCCCCTGAACCGCTGTGAAAAGCTGCAACGACTCTGGAATTAAGAAATTTGGGCGTTGTGAGTAGGAGTGGTATTTACTTGGTTTTCAGCTCTTGAAAGAGGCAGCTTGATTGGGAGGTGGGTGGCTTTGTGTCCAGCATACGTGACATATTTAATTCTACACACCATGGATAGAATGCAATTGTTAGATTGACTACTTCGTATTCCAGTGCGTCCTTGCTCATCATATTTCTGTTTTGGCTCTTGTGGCTGCCTTTGCCTTCTAACCTAAACATTTTACCCCCTTTGGCAGCATTAAGAACCCTGATTGTTAGACTTAACAAGAGGATGTGCCAAGTGCTTGATCAAAGCAGGTCATGATTTTATTAAGTTGCATTAAACCTGACAATTGTCAGCCTTGAGTACTTTCCACCTCCCTGTCTCCCCGAGGTCAGGAATAATGTAGGAATTTTAATGTGATTCTCCGCGGTGGCTGATTTGAATTTCTAGGACAGTAAGAAGAATTTCTAGGATGTTAGGGAAGAGGGCACATTCCTAGGGGAAGACTGCCTCTCCCAGGTGTTATCTCAAATGAAATGGCCTCAAACTGTATTAATATGCCACCAGTTGTATCCTATGAGAACTTATCAAGAAATAAATTTAGTAGCCATGGTGTTCGTCTTTGCTAAGTCAGGAACTGTGTAACTTGTGGGCTTGCGTCAGAGGTTGAAGGAAATCTGCAAGCCTGCTAACCCTCATGCAGCAGACAGTCACATGGCTTGTTCTTCTAAAGTCCAGCTGGCAACCTTTGAAAAGAAACCTATTTGATTGGCAACCGTGCAGCTTTGCAATTTCTTGTGCCATCCAGGTCAGAAAATCATGTTGGAATGAGCAGACATAGCTACCATTAAAAAAAAGTTAGAGTTAATGAGTGCTTATCAAATGTTTATATAAGTGATAATTTGACATGGTGAGGAGCTTTTGGACAGAAATGCATGGGCTGGTGATATCTAAAAGTCAAAACTTCTAGATTGGAATCAGGGCTATAAATATGCTATTATCTTGGTGTCTGTTTCAAAAATTGTGTATAGTTTCATTTGAAAGTTTAGTCTAAGTTCCAGTGACCTGATACGTAATAAACCATGTATGCATGTATCTATCTATATGTATATATACGCACAGACATATGTGATCTGCATATATATACATAAAAGGATATAGATATCAAAGGAATATATAAAAAATCCATCTATATATCATTTTATATCCTTTCTTCCTTTCTCTGTCTCTGTCTCTCTTTCTCCTCTCTGTAGACATATGTGCATATCCATATACGTATTTTTTCCTTCTTACGCATATTTTCCTTAGAGAGAAAATCATCTTGATGTGGCTGGAGCAAGGTAAATGTAGATACTCCTCAGCCAGCTTTCAAGGTCTAGGATTGAACTCTTTGCATGCGCCAAGAGAGACACAGGAAGAGACAGAGAGATTGCTCTTAAAAGCATTGTCCACTCAGCAGTTCCATTGGAGAGTAACATTGCTCATTGTAAAGGAAACTGAAAGAGAAAAAGAAACATTGGACTGTAATGGTTGCTGCATCAATTTGCTGACATTTCACAATCATCTCCCTGCAAATTGGACTCGTTGGCATCAAGGAACACGTGGGTGAATACCAGATGCAGAAGCATCTCAGCTTGGCTTCTTCTATGACGGTGAAGTCTAGCAACTACTTTTAGTCCTGAGAAGGTAGCTTAAAGTGGTAACAGACTTACACTTGGTATTTCTTTTTCTTTCTTGTATTAAAAAAAAAAAAAAGCCCTTCTCTCTGGAGGGAGTTTAAGGTACTTGAGACTTGTATTTACTGCTGATTTTTAACTATGACATTTACCTGTTCATTGCCATGTTTCATCTTGGTCTTCATAATAGCCTTATGGTGTCCAGCCTCAGAAGGGCCCCAGTCATGTTCAGTGACCACTCCCTTCTCCTTTCCAGGATGAGGCAAGTCCCTAGGACCATCTGGGAAAAGATGGGCTGTTTCCTCCTCAGTAGTAGAGACATTTGATTGCTTTTCTAGTATTTCGCCATTTTGGTAACTTGACCACTGTTCCTCCATTTCTTCTGCTCCTACTGCCACCTGCTGACCAACTTTCTCTCTGCATAGCTTGGGTTCCCATTCTCTAGGCAAGATCTGATCCCATTAGCCAGTCACCACAGGCCTATGCCCACATGCCTGTTGAACAGAACTGTAAGACTGTATGGCATTGGATGAGACCTTCATCCCTGGTCTGACATGGATGGGATCTGAGTGGTGGGGTCCTGGTGGCATGGCACAGATTCCCTTGTATGAGTTGCTGTATCTGACTCTGACCCCATATGGGAGATGATAACCTTGCCTTACAGGGTGGCTGTCAGGATTGAAAAAGAAATCCCAGTGTCCAGCATGGTAGGGTAGCTGAGCTACAGGCTTTTCCTGCTCTGCTGCTATCTTTGGACTTGAACCTGTGGCAGATAGTAACTTTTTTGGATTTTTATTTTCTCACAATCTTTTTTGTTTTTGCCTTTTTGATTTGTATGTCCCAGAGTGATGCAGATGAGTCATATTTAGGGTCCAGCTGTAGAAATGACATGTTTTATCTTTGGATGAGGATGTGATGATGGTGATAATGATGGTAATGAGGATGAGGATGACGACCGGGGCCAGCCACACCGACTGCTGGCCACGTGCCAGGCACTGTGTGAAGTGCTTTGCATGAATTATCTTATTTCATACTCATCTTGATTCTACAGAGCAGGTTCTGTTCTTGTCCCTATTGTACTGAGGCCACTGAGAGTCTCAGGAAGGTTAGATAACCTGCCCAAAGTTACACGCCTGTGGACCCAGTTTTGGAGTGGAGTTCAGTTTTGACCTCCACTGAAGAGCTGAGCCTTCCAGCAGCCAGTAGGTTGAATTTTTAGTTTCTGGAGAGTAATTTTGGCAGCTGTCTTGCTGTTAGAGAATCATTATGTAGCTTGCTAATTTATAATATCATCCGTCCTCAAAGTGGCCAGCATATAAGTGGTGCATGTGAAACTGACTTTTAAAAATTAGTGACCAATCAGTTTAAATGATTAGAATATTGGCCAAATCAATGTTTAATTGTGACAAGAGAACTTATGACAAGTGCCCTTGGGGGTATGTACATATAATAGAGGAACTGATAAAGTTATATTTTAAGAAACCAACCAAAGATAAAATCTGCAAGCCTTGTTCTCTCATGGTGGTTATAGAAACCAATGCTCCGAATCAACTGCTAATTCGGATTAATTTATATCCCACTGGTAGCTCATGAAAAAATGTTCTCTGTGTTTTATTTTTTAAAATGTGATGTACAGTCATTGCAACCAGTATATTTGATACCTTATTTATAAAGAATCTTAAATATGGAATAATTTAAAATAAACGTCCCATTTTTATTATTTGATTCTGTCGTCAGTGGCACACACACACTTTGCTTATTTCAATATCTGGAAGCTTCTGCTCTAAGGACAAATGTGAACAATTATATCATCCTAACACCTTGACCCACTCTTTTTTTCTTGTTTCTTTTTTTTAGGTTCTTCCCAGGATTGCAGGCCCATCTTTTTTTTTTTTTTTTTTTAAGAAAAAAATAGAATGATTAGCTTTGTCCCTCTCCTGTCTACCTGCTGTTAAGGCACTGATGTTTATTACTTCTAAATGAGGTGACAAACTTGTCAATAGCTCTCCTCTTCGAGAAGGTCAAAGGGTGTGATATTTGGATATTTTTAAGAACATTTGAAATGGATATTTTAATATTTTGGGTAACAGCTTTCTCAGCCTTCATTGAAAGAAAACCATAAATCATTCCTTACATTTAGTAATTTAGGTGAATTTATAGCAAAGAAGTAAAAGTGGCATCGGTCTAGTAGTTCTGGAAAAAGATGAAGAATGAGGTTATCTATTAAAGCTCAGTATAGGTAATTCAAATCAAAAGGACAAGGGACAGAATTTGCATAATATTAAAACATGATCAGTGTGAAATACGCTCCTGTACCTTCTTATAATAAACTGCCATGGCAAGCTTACAAATCAAACCCATGAAGTTGTGTAAGTAGAATTTACATACCCATGTATACAGCCTCAAATGACAAGTGCATATGGAATGAATGAATGAATCTAGAGTGAGTAGTGTTTAATTGCACAGACTCAACTCCTTGGATTCAGATCCTACCTTTGCCACTTCCCAGCTGTGTGACCTTGTGCAAATTGCTTAATTTCTCTGTTTTTTTTTTCTTTTATGTATAACACTGATAGTAATGGCACCTACTTCATAGCATTGTTTTTTTTTAATTATCATTATCATCATCATTTTTTAAATTCTTATTTTTTATTGAAGTGTAGTCCACTTACAATGTTAGTTGCACGTTTTTAGCATAGCATTGTTATGTGGATTAAAGGATTTAACAAATAAGCGGTTTAGACCGTCTCTGGCACATGTGTGCTCACATGTGTTAGCTCTTGTGATATGATTGTTTTCCATTCTCATTCTTATAGAAAGAAAAAAGTAAAGTCGAAGGTAATAATAATGAGACTATTCCATACTGAGATGATGAAAAACACTCAAACATCACAAGGATAGACTTCTGAAATGGGTCCAACTTCAATGAGTTAATGAAAATCTCCAATACCCAGAACAAGTGACCTAAGAGCCAACAACTGAATGTCAGCTCGTCTGTTCACTCCCATCCGTTGATAGTGATGACTCGAAATGATGGATGGAGACGTTGGCGAAGCCAGTCTGAATGGAGGGGAGGAGGAAGGTGTGCCTAAGAGAGGCTGCCAAGCGCCCTGGGGCTGGGAGTGTCTCATATGCTCCGCGCATTTTCCTCCCCCACCTACTGCAAATCTTGCACCCAGACCTGCTGATTGAGCCAAATCCACTTCTTCTGGAAGAATTCAGAGTAAGAGAGACAGTTTATCTCTGTCATTTTGGCCAGGACATAGGTCTACGTGCTTCTATCAGCTGAGGCCAAATGTTCAGCCAAGCACAGTCAGGAAATCCTGCAGCTGCTGGCCAAATAGTCCTTTATCCTGTGAGGTGGAACCACTTTACTAAAATTTCCCCTTCCTTGGCAAAGGTCTCTGTTAAATGTTCCTGGACAATGTGTGTGCAATGCCCTTTATTATGGACTTTTAATTTTTATCACAAAGTAACAACTTTTATCATCCATGAAGAATTTCTGCACCACCACCTTCCAGTTCCCAAAGAATCTCGTCTAATTCTACTATTCATTCTCCCTAACGGCAACTCACCAAGCAGTGAAATCTGCAAGTCTTTCGAGTCATCTTAGCAATGGCTGCCACCCACTGAAATCAGCATATCAAGCCCGTTGGGATAGTTGAAGGAGCCTGACAAAGAAAGCATTTTATATACTTTATCTCATTAAGATTTATCAGCATCCTAGAGGGGATGTATTATCAGTGCTCCTATTTCACAGATGAGAAAACTGAAACTTAGAGAGATAAGTATCTTTTCCCAGATTAACCACCTAGAGGTTGGTTTAGCTGGAATTTCACGTAGATTTGACTCCAGAATCAGAGCTCATCAGTTTTTTTTTTCTTCTAATTAGTCTGTAGGCACTCTTTCTCTTGTTATGGGAGAGTGATTTTGTGCCCTTGTGAAATTTAGTTCCATGAAAAAAGAGAGCCAATCAGAATAGCTAGGTTCTAATTACTTGGTAATCAAACATTACAAAAAAAAAAACCTGACTAAGTGCCAAAGGTAGGAAAGACCGACTCTCAGCCCGGGTCATGTCTCTGGACAAGTAGGTGTTACTACCCCTGGCAAAAGCAGCGTGTCCCCGGGGCCAGCACAGCCTTCCTCCCAGATCTGGGTATCAGATTTTGGCTGGAGTAGTCGAGGAGGACTGTGCGATGGGGTGTTGGAAATGAAGCAGAATCTGGGAGTAGGAGGAACTAGGTAAGATTGGGGGTCTATGGTCTCTTGATATTGGTAAGTTCTATGTTATGTACCCATAAAATAACTGAAGGGGCTTATCAGGGTCTCATTTTATGTAAGACCTCGAACAACAACGCAAGTGAGCACAAAGCCAAACCTGCAAGAACTCCCTCTGGAGGCACTGGGTACCGGGCTGAAGGCGGATGCACAGTTCGATGGTGATGGGAAATACACCACTGTCTGCAGCAAAGAGCTCTCCCTCTCAGATGCAAATGATCACGACTGAGAAGGTGGAAAAGGATCTAAAACAGGGTGGGGTAGTTTTTGAAATTTGATAGATTTCAATCTATTTTTGCATGCTTAGACCATATTAATGTTATTTTCCTTAAAGAC
Source organism: Camelus bactrianus (assembly GCF_048773025.1). NCBI lineage: Eukaryota > Metazoa > Chordata > Mammalia > Artiodactyla > Camelidae > Camelus > Camelus bactrianus. The sequence goes on from NC_133541.1 coordinate 12,556,480, forward strand.
AAGTTTTGGATGAAATATCCATTAACATGGGATTGAAAATAAGAGGATAAGCTTTTCATTTCTGCTTGTGTGAACATGGCAGAAGAGAATGGAGCCTCTGAGAGTCACTGCCAAACATGAGCAGAATGGCCCTCCCCCATCCTACCCTCTCTGACAGTCCCAGAACCTCCGTGTTGCTCCCTTGAGATCTGGTATAGACAGGCTGCCTGTTTAATGAGTTATCTCTCAGTTCCTCACAGAGGGACTCAAGGGCTCATCTTAGAAACCATCAAAAATAGTTTCATAGTTAATGAAAATGAGAGCAGACATGAGAGAAGGTGACATCAGTGAGCAGTGTCCTCTGAAGTCAAAACATGTGAACAACTTCAGAATGTTGAAAATGATGCAGAAAGCAATCTGGACTTTTCAGACACATCAGTGTCATGAATGACAAAGTGTCCTGGATGAAGCTGAGGTGGCATAATAATCAAATGCAACATGTGAACCTCGAGTGGAGCTTGGATCAGGAAAAAGAAAAAGTGTGAAAAAATGTTTTGGGGGAATAATTGCAAATAACTGAAATATCAACTCTGTATTACATAATGTTATTGATTTGATGTTAATCTTCTCAAGTGTGGCATTGATATCCTGGTTAAAGAGAGGAAACTTATTCTTGGGACATAAATGGAAAAATTTTCAGGCTGAGGTCTAATGACGACTGCAACTTGCTGTCCCATCATTCAGAAGAAAAAAAAAGTAGATGGAAAATAGATAAAACAGCCAAATATTAACAATTGGTGAATCCAAGGGGCAGGATTACAGGTGTTTCATGATATTATGTATTCAGCTTTTTTGAAAGATTGAAAATTTTCCAAATAAACAATTGGGGGGACATGGTCCCTAATGCTGTCCCTCTTTTCTGGAATGCCACGTACAGGACTCATCTCACAGATCAGCATCACCATCCGAGTGTCCTCCATGCAGGTGTTGTCTTGACACATATTTCTCTGTTTGTTTTATTAAATCATTGCAGAAAAATTCTTTTGGGCAGTGATTCTTCTTCTTCTTCCTTTTTCTTCCTTCTTTTTCCTTCTTCTCCTTCTCCTTTTCCTTCTTCTTCTTCCTCTTCCTCTTTCTTTGATCATCTTTTGTTTTTCCCAGCATGGTGCCTTGGCTGTGCACACACTTAGCACGCTGGAAATAACTATCATACTTTTGAAAAAGTGAAATCTATTGTAAATACATGTCACGAGTAAGATGAGTCACCTTGGGCACGTTTCTTCACGTTTTGGAGTGTATTAACTTCCCCAGCACCCAAAACGCCCATGTGTGAGAACTTGATCTCCAAGTTCCCTTTTGGGTGGTTGGTGTCTAAGGAGCCCAGCGCTCCTGCTCGCTCTTGGTGTGGCCACGAGATGGCAGTGTTTCAGAATGTTGTTCTAGTTGGAAGGAAGGTGTGAGCGTGGCTGACGGGCTGAAGGGGCATCAGTGGCAGAAGGTTGGCAGATCTAATGCCGTGTTCATCATCCAAGAGCTTTGGAAGCATGTTGGTAAAAAGACACTGTGAGTCGCCCTTGTTACACCCCTTGGCTAGAGCTCAAGTAGTTTATAGAGCAATAATCCCACGGAACTCCATGAAATATTTTCTCGTCTGTGCTAACACTGTCTGTCATTTCCCTCTAGCTATGTATGTGGTAATGTATTATTGCAAGGATGTCACCCAGCATCTCTCTCTGTTAGCCCATGACTCATTGCGTTTGCTTCTTAAGAAATGTAAACTACATTCAGCTCTCTGTGGCATGAATTCTAAACACAATCAATTACCAGCGACTATTCATCCCTCTTCTGGGTGTCTTAAGAATTATGGATGTGTGAGTGTTTCCATTGCACTTCCATTAACCTTCAGCATCAAAGAAAATGTTTCTCACTTAGAACCTTGACATCGGATGTAATCTTTAACGGGTTCAATCTTTAATACTGGGCTTTCGTATCATGGTCTGTAAGGACCTAATGATTGAATTCTATGATTCCTACGTTCCTGTGACAAAGAAAACCAAGGTCATTTTTGTCCAAAGTCCAGTGCAGACTCAGTAAATTCCAGAGGAAGTCTAATAGGAATAAAACTTGATGGCTTTGCAGTTATCTTTGGATGCACTTCAGACTGAGGCTATAGATCACTGTAAATGTCTAGGCGAGTTCAGAGTTGGTGAAGCCAAACCCAAAGCTTGTGAAAAGGTGAGGAGGCTGCCCTGAGACCCTCTCAGCGAGTGTGGTCTCCCCACTCCATAAATCTGCTTGTAGGCGCGTCTCCGGTGTGGGCTGTTTGGCAGGAGCCCCTCTCAGATCTGCAGGGTGAGCTTGATGTCTGGAGAAGCATCATTTGGGTTCTTTTCCTCTGACAGCCTCCTGATAAATTCTTCCCCCAAATGGACAGACACTTGAGCAACTGTGCTTAATAGATTATCGTGTTAAGAGTGGTCCAACTTTAGGATTACCCAAGGCTGAATGAAGTGCAAACTCTTGTCTTTCACTTGGTGGGTCCACAAACTGAATTAAGCCCTAGCTCATTAATCAGGTCAACTGGCAAAATGGCTTCCTACTGGGTAAGGATGCAGTGATGTGCATGGGAAAGCCTGGGCTTGGGCTGGTATCTATGAACCTAAATTCTTATAGTCTGCCTGGTGGGTAGAGGGTATTTAGCTATTTCAAAATTATGGATTATTTTTTGTTTCTGTTTTTCTAAAAACTCCAGGGATTAATTGTGGACTGTGTATGAATCATTGTGGGGTCTGTTATTTTGTTTATACACATCAAAAGTCAGTACTTTGTCTCTGACATCAAGACATACTATTCTTATCAAGACTTGATTCCTAAGATCTGTATTGATTATAGATTAGTTCCTCCCCCACCCCTCACCATTGGAACTCACTTTATCACCCTGTAAAATGATGACCGGAAGTAAAGTTTTCATAACAAAGCCTATCTTTGCCAATTGTTTGTAAAATTTTAACACCAGGAAAGGATCGGAATAATTTAGAAGTGCTTTAAGGCAGCTATTTCTTGACTGGTTGCATGAAGCTACCACAGCGTCTAACAACTGTTCCTTTCAATATGTTAGCAAATTTCACCATGGTAGATCGTTAGGGTAGAAACTGTCCAGGGCACCCATTTTGTTTGTAAAGTGGCTCCAGTGTCCTGAAAGGTTTAAGGATTCCAACATTTAATAGTAGCTGGAGATAACTATGCTTTCAGAAAGAAAGATTTCAATACAATAGCTTCAGTGAGAAGATGTCCTGTTTTATAATTCAAAGAATGCAAGTAGAAGATGCTTTAGATATTGCATGGGTCAGAGTTGCCTTCACTTGAGTGGAAATCCAACACTAAATCCCTTGGTGTTGGAAATGTGAATGATTTCAACACGATTGCTACTTCTTTTAAGGCATGGGCCCCCACGGCTGTCAGATACGTTACCATCACCTCTTCGGACGTTTGCTATTTCAGATTTTAGTGCACAGAACAGCTCTAGGGGTCATCTTCTGTTTCTTTCTTTTACTCCTGATATTTAAAGAGGCGAATCCTTGGCACATTCCCCCTTTAAGAGCAGAAACATCGCAGAGCAGGATCTGGGACAATTTTTGACGACCCATCCCTGTACTCCTATGCCTTCTCCCCCACCCCCTGCTCTGAGGACACAAGAATGAATATGATGATGTCAGTCATAGAGTGACAGAGGGCCAGAAAAACAGTGAATGAGATAATTTTTCTAAATGGGATCATGAAGACTGTATTTCTGGATGACAGGCTATTTGATCCAAGCTTTGAAGAGTATGCAGTATTTTAAAAGGCACTTTGGGGAAACTGAGCCTTTAGCCAGTAGTGGCAGTAAGAGGGGATGAGAAGAATGCTTGGCAGGTTTGACTAGTGCCAGGCAGCCCAATGCACATGGATTAGAGTGTGCGTGCATCTGAAGCATAGACTTCAGGGAAACCTGGAAAGTTAGTTTTGGTCTAGAGCAATGGTGGCCCCCAATGCCATGTGGAGGGGCTTGATTTCCAGTCTTTCAGCAACATGAGCCAGTGGCAATACTAGAAAAACTGAGTGACATAAAACCTACGTGAATAGTCAGTAATAAGACACTCACTGGGTGCAGGCATAGTTCTAGTGCTTCTCAGACATGAATGCATTGCATTTTCTCAATAATCCCATTGAATAAATACAATCACCCCCTACTTAAGTGGAAGCAAGGGGAATTTGAGCAATTTACTCAAGGTCACATACCAGAAGTGACAGAGCCAGAAGCCACACCAAAGAAGACTGGCTCCTGAGTCTGGGCTCTGGACCATTACCTTGTTTGGCAGCAGTGTTGGCCTGGAGAGAGTCCAGAGGGAAGGAGAAGGTGTTGCAATAACAAGAAGAGACACGAGGGGCTCAAACTAGCTCATGAAGTGCAAGGGGCAAAGTGGAGATGACAAAAGAACTTGTAGAGGAAACAGTAACCTTGGCCTTGGTGGAGAAGTAAGTCAACTCTTCACATGTCATGGTTTTAAATCCCACCATCTCTTAATGCTTCCCCCTATTCCTACTCACCTTGTGCTTGTCTACTTCCCTCCACGCTCCAGGTAAGGTCTCACCTGGGCAGAGTCAAGGAAGGACACTACTTACTTCATTCTAAACATGTGACGTGTGTTGATGTATCACTTTTCCAGAAGCTACATTACCTTGTTTGGTAAAACTTCTAAGTCTGTTCCCCATGATAACTGTGATGTTTCTAGAGAGATGCAAAGGAAGGACCTTTTAATCCAAAGGAAGAGGCTTATATTTATCCCAGAACTGAAGTGTTTTTAGAAAATATCTGAAGACCAGAATAGAATGAGAATGTCATCTTATTCAGTTTGGGAACTCTGTACTCTGTACTCTCAACTTTGGATCATTGATTTGCCAAATGTGGTTTATTAATCACTCAGAACAATCCAACTGGTTTCTTTGCCATGTTTTGCTTTCATGTGAAAGCTTGGCTAGAAAAAGCCTCTCTCAAGCTAGGTATTTTTGTTAAAATCATTGTTCTTGTTAAAAATCATTGAATTGTGATGTGAGTGTGGTGTCTTCATTTATTAAATTGACCTTAGTAAGGGAACCGATATCATCATAACAGTATTGATGGTAGCATATCTTGGATTTATAAAGAAAGTTTTTACGTACTAATTGATTGGGAACCATCAGGGAAAGATAGGAAACCCAAAAATGTAAATCAATTTGACATCAGTAATTTCTATTCCTTTCTTGAGTCAGTCACATAAGAAAGTACATGATATTAATGCAGACATTGCACAATGAGCTGAAAAAGGGCTACAGTTTACCAAGCTTGTTGGAGCAATAGTCTAAGAAGAGCCATTTAAGGAATGTCCGGTTGTGCATCCTGTCCTAGGAAGTTAAGAAGAAACAATGCAATTGGGGTTTGGGGCATATAGCACTAAGGAGGACTTCATGGGGCTGATTTTAGTAGGAAGAAAAGTTACATTTATTGAGTATCTGTTGACAGCCATGCTTATTTCAGTGGTGTTAAACCTAACCACACTCTGGGAGCTGGATATTTTTTGCCTCAGAAGAGGGCGGTTTTCTGTGGTCGTACACATGTGGTAAGTGATGGAGTGAAGCTTATGATCCAGGTCTGCCTGATTCTGGAGCTAAGCCTCTTGCCTCAAGTAACTGAAGGTACCAGTCCTCCTTACTAGCACAACAGGGTCTTCAGCTGTGGAAGGGACTCTGTCAATCATTTTAACATCACTGCTCATCAGCGATAGAGAAACAGACTCAGCAGTGATCCAATTCATTCCGTGTCATCTCCCCTTGAGCTGCGATGCCCATTTTGCTTCCTCTCCTTAGGGATATTGATGTGAAAACATAATCATAAACATAAATAATAAAACATAAGCAGTTTAAAAAACCATAGTATTTGTTTCTTAACAAAGTAGTTACAGGAGAATCTGTGTTTGACTTGATTTCTCCCTGAATCCTGACATGGCGCTGGTGGAACCTAGCATTAGGTTGTAATTACGAGCAATGGTAATTGCCAACAATGTAAAAATCATGACAACAATGAACTGATTATTCCTTAGACTCCTCATGGACTTTTCTATCCAGTAACTCAAAGGGAAATTCATGTAACCCATGATTTATAGAAATGTGATGTTAACATATTCAACACGTTTCTTGGGTTGGTAACATAAAAGTAACTGTAGTGGGGCAGGAAAATTCAAAATTGGACGTAGAATCATAGATTTCAGATTCTTGCCAACTAGGCAGTTATCTAAAATGGCCAGTGTATTAGCTCATGAGTATCATGTAAGGTACTGCCATATGTAGTACCATATTCCACCTCTTTGAGTGACAGCCACACTCCATGGCAGCGCTTTGTCTTCTGGTCAGTCAAAAAGATTCATTTTGCTCTTCTCGAGAGAGGGAGAGGTTGGCTAGAGAGGAGAAAGATTCCTGCAAGCAGAAGGCAAGCAATTTCCCACATTTCTTGGTTTCTTTAACTTCAAGGTGTCTTCTGTTTTCTTTACCCAAGATTTCCTATCATTTCAGGGATAGGATGAAATTTAAGGTGTTATTGATAATGTTTGTGGCTTTGCTGAGGGAGAAAGAGAGACAGAAGTTTTTCAACCAAGAGCATCACATGGACCTAATACCTAGCCAGGAAGAGAATGGTGATATCCAGCATTTCACATTCCTGGCTGTGCTTACACGGTGCACTAATTATGCAGAACAAATCTGTTCCATGTCATCTCCCTTTAGCTTTGATGCCCCCATTTTTCTTTCTCTCCTAAGGAATATTTACATGAAAATATCTTTGTTTCTTGAGAGTTTGTTTTTCCTTCTCTTTTTGAGGGCTCCCCTCTCTTTGAAAGTAGTGACTTTCATCTTCAAGCTTAGAAGGTTGGGTCCATACTGTTCTGCTTGTAACAACACAGGTCAGTTGCTAGGGAAACACATAAATTCACAGTTAACATTAACAAAAGGCACTGAGTTAAAACAGAGAAGCTTTTAGTGTAATTGGAACCTACGATATGCATGAACAGTAACGTTTGCTAATAAATTCTGTATTAATGAATTGGACTTAGCTTCTTCCCAAAGGATCAGTGTTAGGCTTTTTAGCATAGAAAGTGGTTTTTGAAAAAATCTTGTAAAAAGACTTAAAAAAAAAAAAGATTTCTTGCATAAATTATTAAAGATCTTTTTAAAGACCTCTTTAAAGGATCTTCCTTCTTGGCAAATAATCTAAGGATTCTTAATAATAGTAGCCATCATAATAGCTAAATTTTGAGCCCTTGATTCAAGGGAGATATGATGCTGAGCACGTGGCGAGCGTTAACATGCTGAATTATTAGTTACTATGGTAGTTGCAGGTAGGTGTTTTGATTGTCTGCATTTTACAGATGAAGAACCTGAGTAAAAGAGAGGCTAAATGGCTCACTGAAGGACATCTGGGCAGAAGAGTGGCAGAGCGGTGATCTGAACTCAGGGAACGTGACATTCTTGGTGGTAGACATAAATGGCTGTTAAGCTATGCTACCTCCCAATCACAACCCCGTTGGTCACTCATGAAGTCAAATTTTAAAACTTGATAGTTTAAGAACCAGAAAGTAGGAATTTCAGTGGATAGGCAAAATTTTCCCACAATGGACTTTTCCCCCTCATTTCATCAATTGAAAAGCAAATTAGAGTCTGATTTAAAAAAGAAAATTGGTGGGGAAGCTCTTCTTCCTGCAAGGGCAGAGGAGTAAATTCTAGAACATCATTTATTTCTACAGTAACTTCAACTGTATCAACCCTCAGCAAAACAGGAGTCGTAGGGCTGGAAGTGACATTGGCCAACTCACAGGAAACAGACCTGCTCTCTCTTGTTTCCTACCCTCTCCTTTGCACTGAATTACTTTCTAAGCTATTTTTTGGACAAATCTTATTCAGTGATGAGACAGAATCAAGAACTGGTGGGTGAGGAACAGGCCTCCTAGAAGAGGTGTGTGTATGGGATTCAATAGAGAGACTAGCTGTTTTCCTCCGATGTCCTCTTCAGGTACAGCATTCTTTTCTCTGCCAAAGAAACCGCCTTTCTTCAGAGAGCTGCTACAGTGCGTAAGTGTTCTTGAGATCAAGTGGGCTGTCTTGTTAGTGGTGTGTTTCTGTATATACACGGGGATGTAGGAGTCCTTTCAAAATGGAAATCAATTGAACTTGCGATGACCTAAAGCAATAAATTAAACTGACATAAACAATGTTAACCTTGTTGACTTCTCAAGATTTTTAAATTAAAAAAGGTTTTTGTTTTTGGTTTTGATTTTTTTAGGAAGAACAGAATGATGCTGTCTTGTAGTTCATATTTTTCACTGAGAAATGCCTTAGGATTCATCACAGGCATATCGCTGAAGTCCTTATAAATATAATTTTCAATTTGGCTGCATTAGACTTGGTCTTTTCTCTCATCATCTCCACTATTTCAAAGAACACCATACATTTGAACTTCTGTGAAAGCGCCCCTTAATGAAAACAAAAAGAATAATTAACGGTCTCAGTAGCTCTGCTGCCAACAGTCCCTGCGGCTCTTTCCTGCTGGCATGTCAGCAAGGACAGACACTGCATGCCAACAAGTCTTTTGACACACTTTCTGTTTCCTCTTCTCTGTGTACCTTACAACCAGCTCAGGATTGCAAATGTCCAATACCAAGGTTAAAAGTATTTTTCGTTATTATAATAGAAAATTGACAGATCACATGTGTCTCTTAAATGCAAAACATGCTTTTGAGTAAGGGGCAGTTTGGTGGGATATGCTACATCAGGAGCTTGTCATCACATTGGCTTTGGAATGGCTGGACCAGTGTGTGTGTGTGTGTGTGTGTGTGTGTGTTTGTATGTGCACTTAAATGTGCATGAGTGTGCTGGCTCAGAAAGTACCTGTGCATTTGGGATTAACAGATACACACTACTATATATAAAATAAATAAATGACAAGGACCTACTGTATAGCACAGGGAACTATATTTAATACCTTGTTATAACATATAATAGAAAGGAATCTGAAAAAGAATGCATATATGTATTATACATATATGTGTGTGTGTATATATATAACTGAATCACTTTGTTGTACACCTGAAACATTGTAAATCAACTATCCTTCAATAAAATTGAAAGAAAGAGGAAGTATCTGAACACTCACAGTACAATATTTAAGGAGGTCCTCACTCAGGGTTGTGTAAGTATAGAGTTGGTACCTGGAAGTAACTGCCTCCTTAAATATCGGCCCTGGGTGGGTGGTCTCTCTCTTCCACCCCTGGCCCTGGCTCTATTGTGAATTCCTAAACAGAAAGGGGTGAGGGGTAGAGGAGTCACTGGCTTAATTTTCTGTCCCTTGTGACTAGTGAGGCCACACTTGGATAAGGTCTGTGAGCTGGGCTAGATGTGGCGGGGCTGTACCTCTCAAGAAATTTTAAAGTCAAAAAAGCTGAAGGAGAGTTGCAAAATTTATGATGAGTTTAAAATGCTCTCAGTTTAACTCTCTCGTGCTTCAAATATACCCCCAAATACAATGTATTAAAGTTGTGTTATTCAAAATAAATTTTATTAAAATTTATTAAAATATGATTTATTTAAATATGAATTCATGATGCACTGTGGGTGGTACAGTTTATTAATGGCATTCATATTTAAAACTGTCGTGAAGTATTCTTTCACGCCTGCCAGTGAATCTCTCTAATTGCGTGCATCCAGTCCTTTGTGGATGAGGCCAAGAGTCTGCATCTGAGGCCCTCCATCTACATGGGGCTTGAGGCATGTGGTCCATTAGCTCCTTCTTCTCTTCATCTGTCCTGTATCTGAGGCTGTAACTGGCAAACAGCTGTGGCAGTCAGTGTTGACAAACACCCAGTCCCAACAGCCTCTCGCTCAAAGCAGCTCTGCCGAGAAGCAAAGCCATGAGTGACTCCCGAGAAGAAGCAGCAGAAAGAAACTTCAAGATGAAAAGGACAGACTGACCAAGGCATTCCCCCTGAGGAACAGGGACCTTCAGATCAGGCAGGGACTCTCCACTAGCTCTGCATTAGGACCTCCTGGGAAGCTTGGAAAAAACACTGATGCCCAAGAACCTCCTCAGACTCATGAGGTCAGAATCTCTGAGATGGGTTGGACATTTCTATTTTTACAAAACTCTCTAGACGATTCTAATGTGTAGCTGGGTTGTCAGGTATCTTATAAGGAGCTAGTAGGCGGTTGACCAGATGCCCTTACTCATTCTTTCTACTAGACATTTGGGTGATTTTTGTTTGGTGGGGACAAGGAAGGATGGCTCTAAAGGGGAAGGAGAATGGAGAATTCCTAGAAAAGGTGCCATTTCCTGGCTTCTACTGCCTGGGGAGACAAGGAGCCATCATTTGGGAGTGAATAGGAAACCCACTAATCCTGTCAATGAGACATGAATAGAGAAATAAAACCATATTCCCCAGTTTTATTTCAGACCCTTGACTTCTTTTCTACAACTGCAGTCATTTCTGAACCCTATGCCCCAAAGATGCATGAGGACAGAGAACAGCTAACAAAGCTTTTATTCCTGATAATCAAAGGCAGCTATAATGATTTCCCATCCACCCTGGCCCTAGTGGCCAAAGGGATGTGGCTCTCACATGAGAAACATCAAGATGACTGGAGATGAGGTTGCTTGTTTCCATGGTTTAAAATTTTAACCTATCTCTCTAGCTTGAGTGATGCCCAAAACAAAGACAAAAAACAAACTAGAGGATTACACAATCTGCTCTGGAAACCTAAGAAGTATTTAGGTTGAATCTGGAAAAAAAAAAAGGGAACATTTTTTTTCAAACGTAACTGGAAACTTTCTCTGTTGGTTTTGTCAGATTCTTAGTGGACTGAATTCTAATGTCTGTAGCAAGTCTATGGTTGATGTAAATGTTAGGAGTGGACCTGTTCTAAGATCCTAAATTTCTGGAACTGTGACCAGCAGTGCCAACCTAGGTGCCTTGTCTTTCTAAATTCTACGTGGGCATATTTAAAACAGCTGAAGAAAACCCGTCCTCAGGCATAAACGCCCACAAGTGGTTGGTCAGAGCCCTCTTCCTTTGATGCGTAGACGCATTTTCTCCTTCTAAAAATTCTATTCAGTATTAGACTTTTTTTTTTTTTCCAGGAAAGCATTTGTCTGCATAGGCTTTTGTGCTGTAGAAAAGCAATTCTTCACATGCATATGATGAGTACATGGAGGAACCTAGTGGAAAGGACATAAACATGATACACACTTGATTTCATGTCTGACTGGGCTGTGTACCAGCTGTGACTGTGGATGAGTGACTGATTCTCTCACCCTCCCACCTCTAAGATGCAGATGAGAAGATCTTCCTAGCACATGGCTGTCAATCATCGTAAGCTATTTCTCTTTTGTTCCTCTAACATTAAATGAGACCCATGTAAAATGTTTAGCACAGGACCCAGTTCATAGTAGGTGCTCAGTAAATGTCATCAATTTCATGTTTTGGCATCATAAGCATTGTTCAGCCTATAATATATGCTGAACATTTCCTTCTACAAATGAATAAATAGCGGATACTCTAATATCTAATTCTTATATCATGCTTCCTATGTGCTGCACACTGTTCCAGCTGCTCAACTTATGTTAACTAATTTAATCTTAATAATCTTATGACATAAGAAATATCATTAAAGCATTTTTATAGCCGAGGACACTGGGGCAACAAAGACTCAAGCAGAATTCCCCAAGGTGGCCCTTCTGCTATTGTGTCTACCAATATCAGGTATATTTCCTTATTTATCTTCTGGTGACAAGAAACCCACACTGACTGACACAGTGGAGAAAGTTTCATGGGGATGATTCAAACCAGGGTGTAGAAAAATGAGGCACCAAGGTGGGTGGTTGGCAAGGTTCATTCAAGGCTCCAAAGTCGTGGATGGGGCTTGAACCACTGTGTCTGGAAGACTTTCTTCTAAGCATCTTCTAGACCTTCTGCCGAGGTCTTTTTTTCTCCCCTTCCTCACGCAAATATTTAAGACTTTCCTCATGTGGAAGTCAAGTCAGCAAATAACAGAAGAATTATTTGCAGTGTGTGGCCTGCCCCGACATGGAGAATGTGGGTTTCCCCAAGTCATCATCCTTCTGTTGGCTCCTTGTCTTCATCTGGGCAGCCCCTTTCATCCTGTCCTGGTGATGGGCCACTTCCTGGCTGCGTGGCCCCATCCAGGGGGGACCTGGCCTTTAGCTAAACCTCTGTGAGGTCGGAACCCTTGTTTTGTGAAGAACAAAAGAGTCTTATGCAAGGACATTCACAGGAAAGATGAACCCCCGCGCCCTGTGCTGCCATGCATGGTTCCTAGAAATGGTAGGAACGGGCACTTTTAACAAAGCTCGTTCCTTACCGCTCCCACGACTTATCTGTTCTGACTCTGTGCTTCTCATTAACAGCAAATGGAAATGCTATGGGTAGATATGGGTCATCGTGGAAAAAATATCATAGCTGTCACTGCCTTCTATAATCTAGTCTTTCATTACACAAATCTCAGCCCTTATCTTTTTTCCCTCCTGAGTAAAGTGCTTTGGGGATGTGTGAGCGTGTGTTTATAAGTCTCAGCCAATAAAGACAAAGTTTGAGGAGGAAAATCCTATAATTTTAGAATTCCAACTGTGAGAAAAGGAAAAAGGTCATTTTGATTAGAACGCCATGCACTGCAAATGGAAACTTCTGAATTTTGCTTAAATCCTCCCTCATCGGAAGAAACACCCTTGTTCATTTGTTCCTTTCCGCCCTAATCTACAGAATGACATTTTCTTGGTTTGATCATTTCTTTATCAACGGCAGATGCATTTCCCCTCTTCCTTCAGTAAATAGCATTTTAATTCAAGAGTCTGTTGTTTAAACTGCGCTTTGCTAATGAGTCATCAAACGAGGGGAACTGGTGCGCTGTTAATTTTTTTTTTCAAAAGCGAACACATTGAGCCGTCTGGAGGGCATCTTCAGCCCACATGTAACTTGTTAAAGGTTCATTAAGGGACTCCAAAATTGAATTTGTTTGTGGAACTAGTGTTTATGTTTCTCTAGTTGATGATTTATCACTTAAGTTACAGTAGCGCTTCTCATAAGATGCAGGCAGCCTGTGGACTGTGACTCAGACTTGCCCCTATTTCTTGGTGTCCTGGTTTTCAGGTCACCTGGATGTGGACCATCCCATTTGCTTGGAAGTTTCCTGGCTGCCATTCCAGAAGGAAATGTCCTTGTAAAGGCTGTATCTGTAACATAAGCAGTTTCAAGCACAGAGATTTAAGAGCAAATTAGTGGCTTACTTTGTCTGAAAAAGGAAACTAAAATGTCATGACAGTCTTTCATATGATGTGCTTAGCAGATTTGGGAAACCTTGGCAGTTTAGACGCTTCAAAACTGGAAAAATGCAATCTGCTAGCTCTGTTGTAGTTTGTCAAGCATTTGCATGCACGTAATTTTCTGGACCCTCAGAACAGCTCTGGGAGACAAGAAGAGGACTATTATTTCTTTATGTAAATGTGCCAACCAGGTTCCAGGAGGTCAGGAGCCTAGCCTTTCATTCACTTGGTCGTTGCAGACAGACGTTCTAAACGGCTGAAGCAGTTTGGAAAAAGTGCTTCAACTTCAAGACTGGTTATTTCTCCATTTTCTCATTTTTAGCTAAGATTTTCTGTTCCCCGGATCACGGATGCCAATTTTAGAATTAAAGTTCTACTAGGAAATGGTTCTCACCTGTGGGTGTGAAGGTGGAAACTCCTCTCCTCTTTACAGTAGTTTCCATGTGAAGGTGTTAGGCAGTTAGATGGGAATGAGCACCCGCAAGCTGAGAGGAGGGGGGACAGGACAATCTGGAAGATAGCAGTAGGCCTGCTCTCAGGATAAGGGGCTTCAAAGAGTTTGCTTTCTCTAAGTGAAGGCCAACAAAGAAGCCAGTTGGATTTGAACATGGTGGCTGCACGGAGAAAGAAGGACCCAGCTTAACACGACCCAATGCTCATTATAATGTAACTAGCGCTGTAGTTTGGGCCCCCTCCTGTAGGTTTTTCTGTGTACATCGTGGGGAAGAGCATGCACAAAAGAGATGGGCGTGCCTGAGCGCTCAAGCAATGTGAGCTGTCAGTCAATCATGAGAACAGGAGAGACCAAGGATAGCCACCATTCTCCTGTCTTGGGTTGGCCTGCCTTCAGTTCTCTGGGGTGTACTATACTAACTTTTGCTGTACTAATAAAATTTTCTGTTTATGTCACACTGTCAGTCTCCAATTTAAATTTTTTCCTCAGATAAGACAAGGAACAGAGGCCTTTTTTTACCCTCCTCATGATAAGAAAGGGACTCCCATTAGAGCAAAATTCTTGGACTAATACTTTGGCCTTCACTGAAAAAAGGTCTCATGAATTTTGGGGAAGTCACTGGGCGACTTACACCATTTTTTTTGAGGGGGATCAATATTAAAGATGAAAATCTGGTATCTGTGTCCTGGACCCAGTGTTTATACTCCACAGTTCTGAATTTAGTCTGGGAAGTTAGATGCCTGATTTTTATTAGAACTCCCATTTCCATCTCTTAACCTTGACCCACAAAACAGTAAAAAAGAGTTTTTCCCCTTGAATCAAATTGCTGGGTTGGCATCCATTTACTTTTCAGATTTTTATGGTTGGGGGAGTGTGGTAAAACTGAAAGATGCCTTTAAAATGTGTCATTGATATGCTAGCTTATAACCAACTTGGGAATTTTTTTTTTTTTGGCAGGGGTAGTGACAGTGTCTTCTCCTTGGTAGCTTCCTGGACATAGTTTAGTCCCCATCGTTGAGTAGGTTGAGTTGGACTGAACAGGAGTTGTAGTTATAACTATGACTGCCTCTCTTTGTGTGCAACTATTCTAACTGAAAATTATACTATCTGTCCTTTTATATTGCTTAAAGAAATGATAAATATCTGTATTGTTGATTGCATAAGTTAGAGTTGCTTGTTGCAGAATGCAAAATATATGAGTGACAAAAGAAAATTATCAACAGACATCAGAGCCAGCAGAATTGCATTCGGTTTGCCATTTTCCCCTCAAACCATGGATAGATTGGCTTTGGAAAAAAGATGTATTTGAAGAAAACTTCACTGAAGTTTTAAAAATAACTTTCAATGCTGTTTAAAAATATTTAAATTTTACCTGTTCATCCACCAATAGACACTTTGGCCATTATAAATAGTGCTGCTATGAATAGGATTGTACAAATATCTTTTAGAGACCCCACTTTCAATTCTTTTGGGTATATGCTCAGAATTTAAATTGTTAGATCCTACAGTACTTTTATTTTTAGTTTTTTTTTTTTAAACTGTCATACTGTTTTCTGCGGTGGCTGTACCATTTTGCATTTCCACCAACAGTGCACAAGGATCCCAGTTTCTCACATCCTCATCAATGCTTGTTGCTCTTTGTCTTTTGTTTTTTGATAGCAGGCGTCCTAATGAGCATGAGGTGGCGTTTCATTGTGTTTTTGATTTCTGTTTCCCTAACGATTGGTGATGTTGAGCATCTTTTCATGTGTTTATTGACCACTTGTACATCTTTGGAGAAATGTCTATTCAAGTCCTTCTCCAGTTTTGAATTTGTTTGTTGTTGAGTTGAGAAAGTTCTCTCTATATTCTGAATATTAACCTCTTACCATATATATAACTTACATAGATTTTCTCCAATTTGGTGGGTTGTCTTTTCACTATGTTGATTGTTTCTTTTGATGAGTAAAAGTTTTAAAGTTCAATGTAGTCCCATTTGTTTATTTTTGCTTTTACTGCCTGTGCTTTCAGTGTCATATCCAAGACACTGTTGCCAAGTCCTTAGTCATGAAAGTTTCCCTCTATGTTTTCTTCTAAGAGTGTTATAGTGTTCGTTATTATTTTCTGGTCTTTGATCCATTTTGAGTTAATTTTTTATATGTGGTGTAAAGTAAGGGTCCAGCTTCCTTCTTTTGCAAATGAGTATCAAGTTTTTCCAACACTACTTGTTGAAAAGATTGTCCTTTCCCCATTGGATAATATTGGCACTCTAGTCAAAAATCAATTTTCCACACATACAGAGGTTTATTTCTGAGCTGTCTATTCTATTCCATTGTCCTAGATATCTAACTTTATGCCAGCACCACACTATTCTGATTACTGTAGCTTTGTAATAAGTTTTGAACTCAAGAGTTGTGAGTCCTCCAACTTTGTTCTTTTCCAAGTTTTGGCTTAACATTATTTTAAAATCAAATTTATACTAAATTTACATCATAGTGGTTTTTATTCCCTACTTACTGGAAACAATTTCCCCTTGAAAGGGCTTTTCTGGCAATAAATTAATGGAAATCTGTTGGCTATTTTAGGTACATTGTTTCTTTAAGATTACCAGGTCTGAGTCTGCTACCAATAAGTGATTGCATCTTCACACAAGTCACTTAACTTGATAAAGATCTTAGTTTCTCCCTCCAGTGAAACTTCAGTGAAATGTGACGATTGGACAAGATAAGCCTTAGAGTCTCTTTCAGCTTTTTTAAAAGTCCAAGTCTTTGCAAAGCAGATCTGCATTCTGCTATTTGCTGAAGGATTATTCCTTTTGATTTAATATAAATGCTCTACACTTGTTGAATCTTTTTGCTTGTTTATCATGGCATGTGCCCAAATGATCTGCACATACATGCATATGTGAAATTCTTTCCTCCGATGAGCATAACTGAGAATCTCAAATATGGAGCCAACTGGGCTCCTAAGATGCAAAGACAAAGCAACTTTATTTTTTCTTATCACTTCCCATTAAACTTCATCTATGGAAGAGTTCTTTCTCAGCTTTGGTTAAAGTCTTGGGCATCTCAGCAGATCTTGTTTTTCTTAGATGATTAAAAGTTCACTCCAGTGGAAAAATCACATGATGTCATCTTTTCAGTTCTACTTTAGAGCTTCTCCTCTCCCCTGGTCCAGGGCAGTCTCTGACTCAGATGCCTCAGTAGGTGTCGGGGAGAGAAATGCTGACACTGTCACTGGCTGGCTCTCTCTTTTCAGTCTCCACCCCCTTCCTCACTCACTAGTTGCTCTTTGGAGCCGTAGACGAAGAGAGATTAGAAGGAAAGATAAGGAAAGTTTTACTTTCCTGGTAGAATTGTAGTCTGGTATTGGGTCCATCCAAGGTGGTAGCTTCCAGATGCTGATTCTTTTCTTGTTGCATGCATCCTTGTCCCTGCAAACTCTGAAAGTTCAGTTCATTATTTCACAGCCCACTTTCTCATCTTTAGGCAGGTGGAAATCAGGTAGCCATCTCCTTGACTCCCAAACTCTAGAGGATAGGGTTAGTCTATCCATGGAGTTCTCTTAAAACTCTTCTTAACTGGCTGACAGGGAAAGGAAGACAAGTAGAGCAGATCAGAGTACTGTCTGCAAAGAAGGTCCTCTTTACTGGATTCATCAAGACCCAGGGGGTGCTCTGTTTTCTTCTGTACAGCCTGGAGGGAAGCAGAGGGTCCATGCCTACAAAGCTGTTTCATCTCTTGCCCCGTCCTTCCTGGGTGCTCAAGACTCTTGCTATTCAAAGTATGGTCCTTGGACCACAGGCATTGGCTTCATTTGGGATCTTATGAAACATGCAAACATTGAACCCCAGTGCCACCTTACGGCACCTGCATTGCAACAAGATACCCAAGTGATTCTGATACTCATTAAAATCTGAGAGCTAACGATCAAGAACTTAGAGTGGATGATGCCTATAAAAGTGCTTAGGAACTTCTGCTGAGACGGGCAGACTGATACACACACATGTACCATAAGGTCCTAAATAATGAAATACTGAGACAGGAAATGGGTGAAAAATGAACTAAAAGAAAAGATGAGGTGGCACATTTTTTACACAAATTATGTCACATGGGATATATTTTAGGGTTAGCAAGAGTCTCATCTGATGCCATCACATTGGCATGTGCAGAAGTTTTATTTTCAGCCGTGTCTCAGTTGCATTCTGTTTTCCCCCCGTCTTTTCTTAATTGCTTTTTTTCCCTATCATGTCTCAGTCTTCACCCTCGTAAACCCCTGATTCTAAGTCAGCAGTTTGGGTTCTTTATTTGTTTAAGTCATATGATTCAGGGATTTCTTTCTGTAAACTTGGTAAACTTTTCCATATTTCCAGTTACATTGTTAGTGGGTTTGGAGGATTTTTTTCCATTTATAGAACCCTTATTGAAGTTGTTGCATCTTGGAATTGTTAACTATTCAGTTATGTGTCATAAAAATATGGTCGTGTGTGTGTGTTTGTGCACGCGCACGCGTGTGTGTGTGTGTGCATGTAAAGAGAATCAGTTGAAATAATTACAAAGAAATTCCCTGAATTAGAAGTTTTGTTGTTGAGGTTAAATAAAACTGCAATTTGTTGATTTGTCAGTGGGCCAGTGTGCACTGCTTACACATTAGAAACATACACAGTTCAACATTTTTCTTTCCTTTAATTTTAACTGACTTATCTGAAAAGCTTTGGGCTGGACTTAATTTCTGTACACCATCTGTTTTAACCACTATATTTTAGGCCATTCTGTTCGGCTCAGGCACATGGGGTTATTATTTCCCCATCACTCATCTGAATGTAGTATTTATATTGCATTTTGTCCAATTAAACTTGTTTTGATATACTTTCATCTCCTCTTTCTTCTTTTTCATCTTCTTCTTCATCATCTTTTATTTCATCTTCTTTTCCTCTTGCCCCTCCTCCTTCTTCTGGCAAATAAATCCTTTACCTTTGTTTACAATTCTTAATAGTTGAGGAAGTTTAAGGTAAGCAAACAAGGATTTCTTCCAGTTCCCTTTCTCAGATTAATGTAGGTCTCTCAGAAAAATATTTGAGAGAATTATATGCAACTGAGGAAGCATTTAAATATTGTTTCCTCACCAGAGATGCTCAGATCCACAGCTTTATCTCTAATGATGGAATCATGAGAGAGAAGCGTTGTTTCCTGTTAAAAATTACTTGGCCATCAAGAAAGCTGATAGGCCGCTTGGCAAGGGTTTCCTTCTTCCTGGGCCATCATGCAGGCCCAGGGGAGGAGGGCGGGTTGGGAGGAGTGTGTTCTCTTTCCAGAAACTTTGACACTGTCCTAGTTAATTTGCTGCCTTCCCTACTATGCAATAAGTCCTGTCCCATTTGTAACACTCTTAAAAAAGTAGGAAATCATGGCCTGGGGCTGGGTCTAAGTGAGGTCAAGTTTCCATTCGGGAGAGGAGCAGGGTTGTGTGGGTTTCCCAGTGGGGAAAAGTGGGTAATAAGAACCTTACTTTGCATGTGACTGTTTTCTTTCTTTCTTTCTTTCTTTCTTTCTTTCTTTCTTTCTTTCTTTCTTTCTTTCTTTCTTTCTTTCTTTCTTTCTTTCTTTCTTTCTTTCTTTCTCTCTCTCTCTCTCTTCTTTCCTTTCTTCCTTCTTCTTTTCTGTCTTTCTTCCTCCACCTTCTCCTCCTCTTCTTTTTTGTTTAATAGACTTTCTTTTCTAGTCTTATTGATGTCACTCATGATTTCTGCCTCCTACCTGTTTTGGATGCAGGTATAGCAGATATCTGGTGCCCCAGACATATCCTTGCAACCATTCTAGGGGTTACCTACCAGTAATACCTGTACACTTAGATGGTTCTGTGTATCTCTCTGCCTGAGTGTGGTCTCTGGTAGAGGGAACGAAACAGAAGCCAAGGTAAGTAAGGCTTCATGAAGGAACCTTATCTAATAAGGGATGAGAGTTGGTTGACAATCACCCCAGCTTCCTTGCCCATTGGATGGGCCAGTTCTGTGCTGGGGCTTACACCAGCACTGTCCAACAGAACCTTCTGTGATGGTGGAAACATTCTGTCACCTGTCCTGTCCAATAGGATAGCTATTAGCCACACTTGGCTACAGAGCCTTTGGAATGTGGCTACTGAGAATAAAGAACTGAATTTTAAATTTTAGTTAATTTAAATTCAAATTTAAATAGCCACACATGACTAGTGGCTACCATGTTGGACAGTGCACACACACCATCTCTCAGAGTCCTGGGCAGGACTCAGCATCAGTTGCCTGTTGTGTTTACCCACATAGCATACCCCTCGCTGGCTTTCCTCCTTTCCTGTCTCATGTTCTCACTCCTCCATAATC
The DNA here is from genome assembly GCF_048773025.1 of Camelus bactrianus. Classification (NCBI taxonomy): domain Eukaryota; kingdom Metazoa; phylum Chordata; class Mammalia; order Artiodactyla; family Camelidae; genus Camelus; species Camelus bactrianus. Next base: position 12,576,640 of record NC_133541.1, read on the forward strand.
CCTGGAATTATCTCCTCTGATGGTTGGCTTTACGTATCAACTTGATTGGGCTAAGGGATGCCACAATAGCTGCTAAAACATTATTTCTGGGTTGTCTGTGAGGGTGTTTCCAGAAAAGACTAGCGTTTGAATCCACAGACTGAGTAAAGATCACTCACACCAAAGCAGGTAGGCATCAGCCAATCTGTCAAGGGCCTGGCTAGAACCAAAAGGTGGAGGAGGTGTCAGCGTACATGCCCCTTCAGCTGGGGCATCCGTCTTCTTCTGCCCTAAGTTCTGTGCTACTTTCTTGGCCCTTCTGACTCGGACTGGGACATACATCATTGGCTCCATGAGTCCTCAGGCTTTTGATTTGGACTGGAACTACACTACTGGCTTTCCAGGGAGTCAACTTGCACATGGTGGACCATCAGATTTTTCAGCCTCCACAATCATTTGAACTAAGCTGTCATATTACAGTAAATCTCTTTCTGTGTATATCCTAATTTTCATATTTCTCTAGAGAAGCCTTCCCTTCTTCCCCCAAAACTACTGGGGGGGAAATTCTTTTCTCAGGATCTGTTCTGAGGGGACCCCAACCTAAGAAATACTTGCACTCAGCCTAAGTCCCATTCTGTTTCTCTGCTAATGTCTCTGAAGTTCATCATACACCTCTGTGCTCCTGCAACCCAGTGGGTCTAAGTGTATTATGATGTCGATGTGGGACTCTCCCCACACACAGCACAGGCATAAATAGAACGCTGTGATGAGTGGAAACAAGCTTCAGATGATTGTTTACATTCTCATGGGCTGCCTTTTGAGACTCTGGTGTGTGCTACAGATGAAATACAGAAGACATAATTTTCTTTATTTTCCCTGACTTTTGTTTTATTACCATAGAAATGCACAGAAATCAGATGACTTACATATGCTCTGGAGCTTTTGCTGTAGGTCACATACATCTCTTATAGGGAAATAAAAAGATAAGATGAAATAGAAATGGCTATTGCATATTCAAAGGAAGACACTTTTCAAAAGACTAAAACAGTCTTACTTGCGAAGAAAAACATATTACCTTGTTCAAACTAACCATTTCTAAGTTCCCTACCTGCTTAGGAATGATGTTTGCTATAGAGAAAGCAAAGGCACAGGTGAACACACCTTGAGCTTTGAACATACTTGATGCTCCCTCCCCAGCACATCTCTTGGTGCCCCTCCAGTCTCACTGTGCACGTAGTCTTGCTCTGTCTGTACTCACTTCTTGGTCTGTTGGGTATTTGTATTAATGTACAGCAGATTTACTGAGTGCAAGAATTCCTAAGCCAAAGTTCACTTTGGCATTCCTATAACCATGCAGGAAGCTTTGATGATGTGAGGGGGATTCCTGAATTAAACTCAGGTGATGATTAACCAGCCAAGAAAAGTATTTTACTTTCAGGAAGCAATAAGCTGTTTGTCACTTTAAGATGATAACATTAAAATAAACATAAAGGCACATTACTTTTGAATATGTTTGAGATTTCCTGTTATCTGTTGTCATTTTATAATTTTTTCCTGTTACTTTTATTCCTTATTTATTCTAATCCTAAAATTGGAAAGGAGGAAGCAAATGAGACATTATTGTCAGATGACATAACTGTGTACAGAAAAAATCCTAAAGAATGTACAAACTGTTAGAATTCACAAGTGAACTTAGCAAGCCTTCTCAATTATATTTCTTTTAGTATATATATATATATTATTGAGGTATAATTGACATACAATATTACATTAGTTTCAGAAGTACAACATAGTGATTTAATCAATTATATTTCTATACATTAGCAACAAACAAAGAAAAATTAAAGAAGACTCTATAAATGAAAAGGCATTGACTGGAAAATTCAATATTATTAAGACACTAATCATCCCCAAATTGTTTCTTAAAGTAAAGCAATACCATTCCACATCCAAGTAAAAAGTTTTGTGTGTGTGCAGAACTTGACAAGCTGATTACAAAATTTATTTGGAAGTGCAAAAGGCCAAGAGCACATTAGGCAGTCTTGAAAAAGGTGGCAAAACTGGAGTACTTAACCTAAAGCTATGGGAATCACAGCTGTGGTGTTGGATATAAGAAAAGATAAAATTGTCCAATAGAAGAGAAGAGCACCCACAAACAGACCATGATGTACACTTTTATCTGACTTATGGTAAATTCAACACTGCAGTGCAGTGAAAAAAAAAAAAAAAAGGATCGTCTATTGGATAGTGATATGGAAAAGAAATGTATGTTACCCCTACCTCACACCATACAGAAAGTAAATTCCAGGTGCTTTGTAGATTGAAGTGTGAAAGCTTCTACAAAACAATAAAGCTTCTAAAGGCCAAACATTTAAATTTCATTTTCCTGACCATGGCATTGGTAAATATTTCTTTGAAAAAAGTATCCGACATCAAATAAAAACTGATACACTGGACCATGTTAAAATCAGAAACTTCTGTTTACAAAGGTCATCACTGAAAGGGTGAATATTCAACTCAGAGTGAGGAAAGATATTTGTAATATATATATTCAGAGTATATGCATTCAGAAAGAATGCAGCAAATAAGAAAGAAAAATAGAAACAACCAGTAGAAAAGTGGGTAAGAGACATTGCAAAAGAGGGAATCTGAATGGCCAATAAACATGAAAAGTGCTCAGCCTCATTAGTTATTGACAAAATGCAAAATACAATCACAGTGAGACACTACAGTACATGTATCAGAATAGCTAAAATGAACAAAGAATGGAAATGCCAAGTGTTGGCTTTTTGTTTGGAATGTTTAAAGTTTACAGACTATTTCAGTTATCTGTGTGATCTCACCTTTTGTCAGGGATAATAAGTTAGATGTTTGTTTAACAGATGAAAATAGGACAGCATCCATTGTTGGAGTCCACAGCTTCCATGTACATTTCAGTTAGGTTTTCATCTGAAGTGTTAAATGCAGACATGTGTTTTCTTTAAATCCGTGGAGGAACTGAATCCTGGAATTACTCAAAAGTTTGTTTCTGCCAGATATTTAAAGTTGACAAAGGAATCTATTTAATCCCTTTTGTTGAGATCAATGACACAATAATCTGATATTTTATTCTCTCAAAGTCCACTTCAAAGATATTTTGATAAAGATAATTAATATGTTATGTACGTGGTTAGAATTCTCAAAAAAGAAAGTATTTTCTTTCTTTTTCTTTTTCTCTTTCTTTTATCTCCCTTAATTTTTTTTTCTCTTTCTCCTTTTCTTTCTTAAATTCACTTGACTGGAGTGAGAAAAATAATCTCCTGATTGTATTCTAACCAGTAAGTTTCTCTCTTGTTCAAACACTTTTTCCTTCATTTGCTCTTCCTCTTTCACACATACACAAAAATGTTGGATAAATTTTGTATTCTCCTATCCCATATTCATCACTGGATTTTCCTATGTATCTCACTGTCTGTTTAATCCAATCCCAGTTTAGCTTTATAGTAATTTTTTCTCACTTCTTGTGCTTTAGTCACAGCCTTGCTTGGGATGCCCCAAACCTGCTTGGTCTCCGAATCTCCCCTACTTTTGCTTATAATGCTTCCTTCCTTTGCTGGGGGATGGCTCCCAGCATCTCCCTCCCTTCCACTTGCCACAGGTAGATTTTTTCTTCAGGGTCACATTCACATTCTCAGAAGCTGTCTTCATTGTTTTCTCTCTAGCTCTGCCCTAGAATCTTTTAGTGCATTCTTACAGCATTTACCCCTCAGTCTGTGCTTGGATTAATTCCACTTTAAAAAATGAACTTATCCTATAGTAAAATTGCATCTCTTGTTGATGTTGATAATTCCTTAGTATCTAGCATAGTACCTTGCACATAGCAGGTGCCTAAAATATATTTATTGTTGCCATTTGCTGATTTATTTTGAGACATTTAAATTGATAAAATGTGTGCTATTAATATTCTCAAAACTTTAAGCATTTGAGGAAATATTATGATTGAAGGGCTTCTAGGGTGTTTGTTAAAAGCATTCTGAATCATATATATTGGTTAGTGTGGCTGAATGACAGAGTGGTACAGCCTTGACTCTGATAATCTGTTTGCATTAAAACATTTCTGATGCCAGGAAACCCACATCAATAATTCAGGCAAATAAGAGAGAAATGGCCAATCCAAATGATAGATTAATTAAACTATATTTTGTTACTATCAAGTACACACAACTACTTGGTTTAGGTATATTAAATTTTTTTCCTTAAATTTTTTTTATTAAAATATAGTTGGTGTACAATATAGTGATTCACAATTTTTAAAGGTTATACTCCATTTATAGTTATTATAAAACATTGGCTATATTCCCTGTGTTGTACAATATATCTTTGTAGCTTATTTTATACATAATAGTTTATACCTCTTAATCCCCTACCTTTTTATAACCCCTCCCCCCCTTGTCTCTTCCCACTGGTAGCCACTAGTTTTTATCCATATCTGTGAGTCTGCTTATTTTTTAAAAATTATATTCACTAGTTTGTTGTAATTTTTAGATTCCACATATAAGTGATATCACGTAGTATTTGTCTTTCTCTGTCTGACTTATTTCATAATGCATTCTAAGTCATTCCATGTTATTGCAAATGACAAAATTGTATTATTTTTTATGGCTGAGTAGTATTCCATTATATGTACATACCACATTTTCTTTATCCATTCATCTCTTGATAGACACTTAGGTTGATTCCATACCTTGGCAGTTATAAATAATGCTATTATGAACGTTAGGGTTAGTGTATATTTTCAAATTCATGTTTTGGGTTTTGGATACATGTTCAGGAGTGGAATTGCTGGGTTATATGGTGGTTCTACTTCTAGTTTTTTGAGAAACGTCCATACTGTTTTCTATAGTTGTTACACCAATTTACATTCCCACCAACAGTGTATGAGGTTTCCCTTTTTTTTGCATCCTTGCCAACATTTGTTATTTGTGTTCTTTTTGATGATAGCCATTCTGACAGGTGATATCTCATTGTGGTGAGGTGAGATGCTATCTCATCGTGGTTCTGATTTGTATTTCTCTGATGATTAGCAATGTTGAACATCTTTTTATGTGTGTGTTGGTCATCTGCATTTCCTCTCTGAGAAAATGTTTATTCAGTTCTTCTGTCTATTTTTCAATCGGGTTATTTGTTTTTGATGTCAAGTTGTATGAGCTGCTTATATATGCTGCATATTAACCCTTCATAAGTCATATCATTTGCAAATATTTCCTCCCATTCAGTAGGTTGTCTTTTCATTTCCCTGATGGCTTTCTTTACTATGCAAAAGCTTTTAAGTTTAATTAGGTCCCATTTGTTTATTTTTGCTTTTATTTCCTTTGCTTTAGGAAACAGATCCAAAAAAATATTGCTATGATTTATGTCAGAGAGTGTTCTGCCTATGTTTTTTCTCTAGGAGTTTTATAGTATCTGGTCTTACATTTAGGTCTTAATCCATTTTGAGTTTATTTTTATTAAATTTAGTTAAATTAAATTTTGACAACTAAAATATTTTTATAACTTTCTTCAATAAAGATAGTTATTTATAATGAGAATATATTGTTAATGTGAAAAGGAGTGGTTATTATTTAAAGAAGTTTGTTGTCTTAAAACAATAAGACAATACCCAACTCTTGCTTATATGTAGTTTTGTTTCCAAATCCTTTTCCACAGTAGAATTATGAACAAACCTTACTCTAAATCAATAATTCCAAATTAACACCATGTGAATTAATGAAAGTTTTGCCAATAGCATTTCAGAGTTAACACACACAAACTGCAATCAAGCCATGCAACATAACTCAAAATCAGTGACACCCACTTTTGAAAAATATTTCCACTAAAAAAGGAATAAATATCGCAGTTCTATTGAATGACTAACTATTGCCTCAAGCAAAAGAGCTATGCTGTTCTAAAATACTGTGAACTGTGTTTATAAGAATAACTATTTATTGGCCCAAGGTGCCATTATTTCTGCTTTGGGTAGAGTAAATTGGAGGAATCAACTAATGAGTTTTGCACAGGTTGGATGTACATAAACTTTCCTGAACTCTTGTTTTATCTTAGCTTCAAAGTTTCTTATTTCTAAATCCTGTTTACTTTCAGCAAAATGTGACTTCTTTGCTTCAAAGTAAACAGGCTATAAAAAGTCTCATAAGTCATCTTGGGATTTAGAAAGCCCTTACCAAACAAAAATCTTAATGGGTTCAGTGTCCATGATTCAGAAACATACGGATTGAATTTCCCTTTAAAATACTCATGAGCTTGAAAGTTAAGGGTGAAAACGGTTGGCCAAATGCACTTGGGGTTTTCTGGGAGCCAAGACCTTCAGAAAGGCAGTTGAGACAGTTTCCTATACACTTAGATTCAAACAGGTTTTCCAGTTCAGAGGGAGCTCCTTGTAATCACAAATGATGCGTGTATGTATCTTAAACTGTTCCCACGGAGGTTGTACGGTCTTTGTAAAGATCAGGGGCATATGGTACACTATGTAGTCAAGATAATGTGCTTCCTTTTTATAAAGGTATCAACATTCATCTCTCATTACCTTTCATCTCCAAGAATGAAGATAAAACAGCTTAGTCTAGGATGTTACAAGCCTAATAAAATTATGACCCCTGGTAGGTAAATTTAATGTAGGTGATATGTATTACCAGTTTAGAGCGTTTTGTGAGTTGCCATGCCGTCTATACTTTTCTGCTTTGAAAGGCAGCATGTATAAAGTCTTTCATTCTCCCGGAGCACAGGCACCACCAAAGTCTTTGACTCTGAGTGTATATGACAGGTTTCTCCACAATAGCCTATGTGTAAGATATTGAGACAAATTTTGGTAAATGACTTGAGCACTAGATCACGTTTTTTGTTAAGTTATTCTCATCACATCTTTGAATTGATGGAAAGAGTTGTTCAGCATAGTCAATACTTTTTCATATCTGTATGTAGCTATTGGAGGTTTTAGGTTCTTTGGAATCTAGAGGGTGCTTTTTTTTTCCCCCACTGCTAGGAAAGGGAAAATGCTAATTACATTTCCTAGCTTTAAGATGACATCATTTATTTAAAGGAAACTTTTAATGTGCGGGTGCTTTGCAATTGTTTTGGCTCTGTAAGCTTTGCTTTTCTAAGGAGTAGAACTAGACTTTTGACTGCATCTTGTAATATAAGGGGGGGCAGGGAAATTCTGCAGGAAAACATCTCCACTTGTGATCTCTCAATTCTACCGGAGGAATTTATTTCTCTATGATACAGTTTTCCTACATCTAAGATGAGCCCTGATGGCCAGGTTACCCCACATATGATTTCAGAGGCCAGAATAACATTCTCGGGCTTCCCAGGTAAAATGATAAACCCCAGAGTGTTCTGTAGATACTTTTGTACATCTCAGGGTTTTGACCTAAATGATTATGCATACTCATGGGTATTCACATGGGCCATTCCTTTGATTCTAAGTTCCCGTGATAGATTGCAAATTAATGTTTTCTCCAAATGGTTTGACAGAGGTATAGGGGAAGAGCAAGGCGGTGTGCCAACACTATGGTTTATGCTGCCTTCTTGGGTATAAACCTGCCTTATATCTACCAGCTTCAAGACACATGGTGTGTCCAGGCTGTCATAATATTTATTCACAACAGCTGGCATGCGACAGAGTGGGGTCTGTGCCTTCATTCAAATTAGACCCATGGCTTGGTTTATTTGAACTGGTACAGAAGAAGAAAAATCTTTATACAAAATGACATCTGGGAAGAGATGTGCTTGCTTTTCAAAGCACTAATGGCATCATAAATTCATGAGTTTCTAAGGCCACTGCAGATGTCCGGATGGGAAATAACACAAAGAAAGAAAAATGAAAAGTGAAATGGATATGAAGGACATTGTACTCCGGCTCCTCAGTGGTTTCCTGCAAAAACCTGAACTAACTACCAAATTTCTCTCATTAGTTAAGCAAGGACAGAGGGGAAGAGGTGGCATAGTGACTCCAACGCTGGAGTGTCACTCCCTTAACAGTTGGTGTCGTGGCCATCGATGAGACAGTTGAGCTTTGGGGAAGTGGCCAGCCGGACAGTCAGGGCAGGGAGGGGATATCTCTTATTGGAAGTGAAGTTTCCAGGGTGCGTCAACAGACGTGCGATCATTTGTAGACTGAGTTCTGCTGGGAGGGGAGCTGGGGTGCACCTGTGGTGGCCACTCGAGGTCACTGATGACTGTAATGTTAGGAAAGCCTTGGAGTCTTTCCTGTTACTGCTAAACCTCATTTTTCAGCCACAAAGCAGCTTTTCATCCTGGACTAGGAGGGGATGTGGGTCACAGGAAGAACCAGTCTTTGGGGATATTTCAAGTGTCAAAGATATTTCTTATCTTTCATAACTGAGCACTTCTGAGTGAGTAACATTTTGTGATGCTAGCTGACACACTTTTCTTTTTTGTATTTTGTTATACCTGACCCTCTCCCAGGTTAGCCCGAGATCTCCATTGCTCAGGGGAGATGATTATTACAGCAAAAATGCAAAGAGAATGAGCTAAAAGTTTTAAAATTCCAAAATAGATTTTTAAAGTCAATTTCAGAGACAATAGTTGTGAAAGAAAAAGGCAAAGCCTATGTTTTCAAGAGATTTTTGAGAGAAATATTGTGTAATGTTTTTGGTGTTTTCAGAAAATAAAATAGGGATATTTAACCTTTTTTTAATGCCATGGATTCTCCCTTGGCAGTCTGGAGAAACCCATGGACAACATCTAAGAATATTTTTAAGGCATAAAATACAATACATGGATTACAAAATTACAACTTTCTTGAACTACAGTTACCAATAGTATAAGAGATGACACATGTCTTAAAAGTGTGTGTGCTTCTCTTCTAATGAGTTAGATGACAAGATCTAGTGGTGGGTCCCGTGACATTGTCATCCCAAAGTAGTGGTGAGCACAGATGATGGTCTGAGGTATCTGTCACACCTATAGTGTGATGTGAAAGTATATGTAATTTTTTTGTAATAAAGTCATGCATTTCTCAAATATGACTGTGGTGTGTTGCCCGAGTTGAACCTGCAGGAAATGTCAGATTCCAGTTATAGGTTGGTGAAAATAAAGGTCTATTTTTCCCAATTTAAGTTCATAGAATCCCTGAATTCTTTAGAGCTGCAGACCCAGGTTAAGAATTTTTTTTAATTAAGAAAGATTTTAAAAAATTTTAAATCAGGTTTTTTTTTTATTGAAGTATAGTTGGTTAACAATATTGTGTTATTTTCAAGTGTAAAGCAGTGATTTGATTTTATATATATATATACATACATATATATTTATTCTTTTTTGGATTCTTTTCCATTATAGGTTTTTACAAAATATTGAATATAGCTCCCTGTGTTATACAGTAAATCCTTGTTGTTTATCTATTTTATATATGGTTGTGGGCATCTGTAAGAATTCCTGATATGAAGGCAGAGTTTTGGTGGAGCAGGACATAAAGTTTATTTATGTGCAATAGAGGGTGGGTGGAGAGCTGGACACTTCCCCTTTGAGGGAGGGAGATGAGGGCCTGAGGAATGAAACGACAGAGGATGGCAGTGCGGATTTCAGCGCCTGGAGCCGCCCTGCCCCCGCTGAGGGAGCTCTGTCTGGGCATCCTCAGGCGCTAGGCTGAGTCCAGCCAGTGCCTACAGGTGTCCCTCACCACACACCAAACAGGGCGTGGCTTCTAAGATGGAGATACAGCAGCTCAGAGGAGTAAAACCAGTACCAATGGATGATACAGCAACTCAGAGGATAAAACCAGTACCAATGTGTTCATATAGCACACACTCATTCATTCCGTATTTAGTTGACAGTGACTTCTTGAGCATCTATCTTGTACCAGGCACTGTGCTGGATGCTGGGGATGCAGTGATGGGGATGCGGGCATTCTCATGGTCCTGTTCTCATGCAAGTGGCACTCTGGTGGAGGATGGAGGTAAGTAATTATCAGTTAATAGAGAGTGAGAAGCGCTAAGACATTGTTGTCCCAGTGTTAGGGCACACTGGAAGGACACACACCCAGAGTGAGGGGATCAGGATAAAACTCCTGAAGGAAGAAGACATGCCTTTTAGAAGATGGGTTGGTGTGAGGTGAGAACACAGGCAGCAGTGAGGCCTGAGGAGGGGACTGTTATGTGACTATGCACCAGGAAGGTGATGGCCTGGATGGCGGTGGTGGCATTTGGGAGCAAGAGACATGGACAAAGTTAGGAGATAGTTTGGAATTAGGCTTCACAGAACTTGATAAATGATTAGTTTCAAGGAATGAGGAAGAGGTTGGAATCAAGCTTAACTTTCAGGTTTCCAGCCCAAGCCATCACCCCAGAATATCGTCACTTCAGGGAAGAGCAGAGAATGACAGGATCAAAAAGTTCTCAGAGAATTATCAGAGGAGAAAAATAAAGGCCTAGGGAACATATTTCCAGGTCAAATGCTACTGAAATATAAGCAATGCAAGCTTTGAGCAGTGACCGTGGCACCAAGAACAAAGGTCTTTAAGGAATTTGACAACAGCAATTCCCTTGAAGTGGTGGGTAGGGTCTCAGACCCCAGTGAGCTAAGAAGGTAGGAAAGGGCAGGAAAAAGGAGTGAAGTTTTCAAGGCAGTGGTTGTGAAGGGAAACAGAGGAAGGATAATTGCTGGAAAAGATTTGTTCAGTAGGAATCTAGATCCTGGTGGCATTAACACAAACGGAATTCAATGTTCCATGTGGCTGAAGTCAGGTGGTGATGTCATCTGAAACTGAAAGGGACACGGTCAGACTGTATGTTTAAGAGCGGAGCAGGGGGGCTCCTAAAAATGATGGGAAGGAGAGCCAGCTAGGGGAGAGAGAGTCACAGATGATAGGAGGGCCCAGGGGAGGCAGGAGATCCCAGCTGGGACTTGTCCACTCCTGTTTCCTTTTGTGTCAAGGTACTTTAAGATACAGATCACTGACTGATTTTTGAAGGGCTTGAGTAAATTTGGTAAGCCTAAAATGTCACCCCCATTGAGTTCATAATGTCTTTTTGTATGAATGTTCTATTGCTGCTTAATGAATTATTACAAACTTAGCAGCTTAAATCAACACCCATTTATTGTCTCGCAATGTCCATGCCTCAGGAGGCTGGGTGCAGGCTAACTGGGTCCTCTACTCAGTGTCTGAACAGGCTGAAATCAAGGTCCTGGCTGGTGCTGCAAACTTGTGTGAGGTGTGAGTTTTTCCTCTAAGCTTATGGGTTGTTGGTAGAATTCAGTTCCTTGCAATTGTACTGTTGATGTGCTGGTTTTTCAGCTGGTTGTTGGATGGGGACTATTCTCAAGTCATTACCATGTGGCCCTCTTCCACACAGCCTCTTACTTCTTCAAGGTCAGCAGGACGATATCTCTGACTTCCTCTTGTTAGAATTCACTTGATTAGGTCAGGCCCACCCAGGATTATCTCCCTTTTGATTAACTCAAAGTCAACTGAGTAGCAACCTAATCATGGACATGGAATCCCAACATATCCAAAAGTTCTGACAACACTAAGGGGAGGGGATGGTTTGGGACATGTTTATCAGGGGGTGGGAATCTTGGGGTTATTTTCAAGCTCTGTCTGCAGTACTTCTTTGTAATGCCTTTTTTTTTTTTTTCAAACATGGCCCTCTTCTTCTGTTACTATGGTAAATTGAACATTTGGTTCCCATGTTTTACTCTCCTGTTGGAACATTGTACATCTGCAGACCTGACATGACTTTATGGTAGGGAGAGGATAATTTTCCACCCCTTGGTTTTGGGATTAACCAGGTGATTTGCTTGGAACAATAAAGGATATGAGGCTGAGACGGTGAGAATTTTCAGACCCAGGTGCAGACTGGACAGTTGTGTGAGAGGGAGAAGGAAGAAGTTTGGAGAGGAAACAGACTGCAGGGCAGTCCAAGGAAAGTTTTGGCCAGACTCACTGGAAGCTCTCAAGCCAAAGTCACTCAATTAAGGAGTCCTGCCTCTTGCAGGAATGGACCTGCATTGACACCCTCTATTCCTGATCTCAGTCATTGGCTGGGAGTAGCCCAAGGGAAAGGTGGCCCCACCATGAATATGGAGATGGACACACAACAGCAACAATTGGCACTTTCAGTCAGGTAATTTTCCTGCAGCAGGATATCTGAATGATGCATTCTTATGCCTCCCTGAGGCATGAAACACATTACTAGATGTGATGTGGACAGAGGCTTCCAAATGCTTGCTTGGAGGACTTGCCATATGATGTTACTGCCATTGTCATCCCCCTCATAGCCGGCATGAGACATGTAGAGCAGAGCCACCCCTGCTAGCCTGCAGAGTCATGAATGTACACCTCCAAGTTTATGTGGTTGTTTCTTACATGGCAATAGCTGACTGATACAATAGCTTAAAACCAAATGCCTTATGAAGCACTTTTCAGCATCATACACTAAAAGATGTTAGGTTTTATACTCTTAGGACAAGAAGAGGAATTAAAATCTAAGTGGAATTATAAAATTAAAAGATCACAGTATCATTCTTATACAGATGACTAAACTGGGATCTAGGGAGGTTAAACGAAATGTCCTGGTTCACACAGCAATTTAGAATGAAAAACTAAGTTAGACCAGATTGAGTCTCCACATATATCTCTATTGTCAGTAAAGTAGACACTGGGAAGTAACTATTGTTTCTTACACATGATACAGATTTTAAATCTCTTGAATAATAGTTGATCATAACTCTTTTTAATTAGAACCAGACATGGAATGACTTTAAAATGGGACATCAGTTTTATTTGTGTTGAGTCTGATTTTATAGTATTTTGACTTTCTAAGATAGGAAGCTTGGAAAGAATTAAAAGCAAGAAGAAAACGTGGGTATGTTGGAAAAGACATAGAATTACAGAGATCATGATGTGGAAGCTCCGACACTCTGCAGATGTGTTCTGTTTGGCAGGAACTTTTCTAAATTGAATGTGATGCCTTTAGTAGAGGTGGGTATTCTCCTGGTTTCCCGGGTTCCACCATCTTCTATTGTCTTATTCCTGGCCCACTTCACTAATGGACTGCATCTCCCTGGACCCTGAGGGAGTCTGAGTTCACAATCCTGGATCCAGAATAATCTATGATGTTATCCTTGTAACTATATGGCCTCAATTAGTGGCTGCTACAATGTAACTCCTCAATTCCCTGATTCATTCGAGGATATCTAGTGAGTGCCAATCTGGACAGACACTATTCTAGGCGTTTGAACAAAACTGACAGGAATTCCTTTTTTTTATGGTGCTTGCTTTAAATATAATAGATAACATACATAATAAGTTAATTATATATAATGTTAGAAGGGGATAAATATTATAGCAAAAGAGAAAGCCTAGGGAGAGAGAGAGAGGAATCTGTTCTGTGATTTTAAATCAAATGGTCAGTGTGGACCTTGTTGGGAAGATAACATTTGGATATTTGAGCAAATACTTGATGGAGGTAAGTGAGACAATTTTCAAAATGAGAAAATGAATAGAAGAATCATTCCTGTGAAATGAAATATTTTTATCTAAAACGTTTCACAACGATAATAAATTTTCTGCTTCTGGAAGAACGGCAGGGGGTGTGGTTCCTGTGGCTTACATTTGTGAAGTTCAAGTCTTCTCTGCTTCTGTGCTTTCCTAGTATTTCCAGCACTCGCATAAGAAGTCAGCTTGCGTCTGCCTTTTCCTAGGGTTCCTGCATTATCTGGCTTATCCTAACACTGCAATGATGCGTAGGCTTACTTTTGTAGAGAGAAAGTGGGATAAAGGGCTCTCCTTTAAGAGAGGAACCTACAGGTAGAAAGAGGGATGTGGGCACCATGCCACTGAGAAGACATCAATAGCTCTGTTGTGTGAGGGGCACATTTTACCGTACGGATGGCTTTCATGAAACAGAGCTGGAGCCGAGCCACAGACAGAAAACAATTTATGTCGAAGGTGGCAGAACAAAACATCGACAGCCCCCTGAATCACAATTGCAGGCTTTGACTGGTGTAACCAAGTCTAATGGAAGCCTCCATTTCACTACTGGGAGGAACTGTCTCTGGAGAAGCCGAGGTATGCATCATCAAGACAAACCTGATCCAGAACTCAGAATCTCAGAGCTGCAGAATTAGCTACACTGGGGGAAAAAGTGTTTCCCCTTCAGACAGCTATCCTGCACTAAAAGACCCCAGGGATTACAGCCGATATCTGATCTAGCATTTAATACTGGAACACAGCATTTGTACCCAGACCCTGTGGCTTAATTCTTAAGATTCAAAGAGGTGGTTAAGAATGTTTATGCTTCAGAGACGGAGGCTATGAGAATGGGCACCATTTCAAAAATGTCGATTTTGAAGAAGTAAGCCTAACAAAAAGCTTTCTGTTTCTGTCCCTTGAGGAGAAATGGCACTATCCAGCCCCAGCTAGCCTGAGGCTGAATTATCGCAAGGACTGTTTTGTGTGCATTTTCAATCTGTTGTCAACACCAAAGCAAAATATAAAGAAAGCTTTGTCACCCCTCAGGAATTTCTGGGATGTAGCTCACATTTAACTTTTCCAGGCTTGTTCATAGGCTTTGGGTAATATTTTGGTAATTTCTATCTAACAGATTGCTTTCTTTGAATCTGGTGGTGGGTGGAAAAGGAGAATGTCAACTGGATGAGGAACTATGCTGAGCATTCAGCTTGGTCTCATGTCTCTTTTGCAAATGAATCGTGGCCCTCATCCAGCAGTGTGAGGGAACCGAAGACAGAGGGACCCACATCCAGCTAAATCTCCGAGGAATGAGCTGATAGGTTGAAGCCAATGTATTGGTTTGAGTTTCCCCCAGAGCAGCTCCTGACATAAGGACTCTAGTGCAAGTAATTCACTTGGAACAGAGTAAAGACATGGGCTGACAAAGGGAAGGTGGCCAAGAAAGACAAGCTACCACTGTGGGTGACGGGTTTACTTTTCCTGGGAGATTCTGGAAAATGACGTAAATCAGAGCCAATGCAGTCTTCTCTCAGCCCACCAAGATACTCATTAATCCATTTATTCAACAAATATCTTTGAGGGCTGCAAGGGCCAAACACTCTTCCAGGCACAGGGGTGATTAGTAAACAAAACAAAACCCCACGTCCTTGGGTAGCTTTCCTTCTGGAAGGAGAGAAAGACAAAGGCAGGAGAATTAAGTCAAGTCTAGACCTGTGCTGTCCAACATGGCAGTGTTGAGCCACGTGTGCCTACTGAGAACTTGCAATGAGGCCAGTCCAAAATGAGATATAATAATAATAATTAAGCTATATGGTATTAACCAAAATATGTCACTAAAATTAATTTCATTGATTTATTTTTTTAAATGCAGCTACTAGAAAATTTAAACCTATATGAGGCTCACATTATATTTCTGTGGAATCTGGCAATACAATGACTAGCCTATACTGTACCTTCAGCTGGAAACTTGTTAGAAGTGCATGATCTCTGGTCCCACCCAGACCAACTGGATCAAAGTCTTCACTTTAGCAAGATGCCCAGGTAATTTGTAGGCAGATCAGTGTTGGAGAATTATCGATCTACCGTGTGAACTTGGTAGGTGCTGAGGTGAAGAGCAAAGCAGGCAGAGAGGATGTGACGTCCAAGTAGATTACGGCTTTATTTTCTCTAGTTTTAGATGTGGTGGGAATGTCCTCACTCAGTCTGGGGTAAGACCTCACTAAGAACATGATAATTAAGTAAAATCTAAAGGAAGGTATGGAGCAGCCATGGAAATATGTTTGGAAATAGCTGTACCTGAGGAAGTGCATTTGAGGAGTCTCATCCATACCTGGATACAATTTAGAACCACATACCTAAGCCTTATGCTGTGTGATGAGTTTGAGGCCTTGGGGGAGGAAGGGAATATATTTTGTACGTGGGGAGGATGTGAGTTGCTATGCCAAGTGAAGGTGGTGACAAATTGTGTGATCCAAAGATGACTGAAAATATATCTCATTCTACTTGTCCTTACGGAACCTTGTCACTCTTCCATTGGAGGTAAAGTCTACCCCCTTTCCTTGAATCTGATCAGTGTTTGGGACTGGATTGACCAATAAAGTGAGGTGGAAGTCATGTTACATGACTATTCAGATAAGGTCACAAAAATGCCATATACTTCTTCTTTGTTCTCTTGGGATGCTAACTATTGGAACCCAACCTCCATACTGTAAGGAATCCCAAACAGCCTGTGGAGTGTCTCACATCAGAAGAACCTGCCTGCCATGTGAGTGAGCCACACTGTAGGTAGATCAGCCTCAAGCTGAGACTCCTTGTCTGATATTTCATGGGACAAAGATGAGACATTCCTACTGCACCTGCCCAAATCACAGGCTCGAGTACAATGAATGATCATTATTGCTCTAAGCTAGTAGCTTTTGACAAGTTTTGTTTTCCAGCAATAAATAACTGAAACTTGATTTTATCAATATATGACTCTATTCTATCTTCTGCTGCTGTTCAGAAGCCCTCTGTCAATCTAAACAATGTTCTTGTTTTTTGTCTTTGTGCTTCTATTAAGAGTATATTTTGCCTTTTGTGTTTCTCAGTTTCATTCTGTTGTATCTATGTGTCAATTTATTTATATATATCTTGCTTGGGATTCATTTGATTTCTGGAAACTACACTTTTATCATATCTGGAAAAACTTCAAATATTGCCTGCTTTCCATTCTCTGTTGTCTCTACCTGGGATTCTGCATATTTGGATGTTAGTGAATATTTCCTAGTTATAAAAACCAAACATTTAGAGTTCAGGAAAGGAGAGGGAATGGAGCACAGGCAATATTTCAAATGATAATGGCTGAAATTTTTTCAGATATACTCATGCTAATTTCCACTTCTCCTCAGTTGTATCTAACATGCTATTAAACCTTGTCCATTCACTTTTTATTTTCAATTATATTTTGCATTTCTATGTAAAAGCTTCATTTGCTTCCTGCACAAGTGTATGTTGTAATTCTTTGTAGTTTCCTTTACTTTGCAGATATTTTCAAGTGTAGCTTTTAATTTTTGCTCTGAATTGTTGGTTACTATTTACGGTTCCTTATTCCTTGGAGAATTAATTGTGAGAATTTATTGAGGTCTAGAATGAGGCTAAGTTCCTCCAGAGAGGATATGCCAGGTCCCTGGGAGCCATTCCAATTGGAACACTCTTTAAGCTGAATGCACTGCTTGAATTTGGTTGTGTGAATTTGGGCAAAAATTCTACAAAATCAGCTTGTGTTACTATCTCTCTCTCTCTCTTTCCCTTCCTTCCTTCTTTTCTTCTTCCCTCTCTCCTGCCTGCCTTTCTCCCTTCCTTCCTCCCTTCCTTCCTCCCTTCTTTCCTCCCTCCCTCCCTTCCTTCTTTTCTTCCTTCCTCCCTTCCTTCTTTTCTTCCTTCCTCCCTTCTTTCCTCCCTCCCTCCCTTCCTTCTTTTCTTTCTTTCTTTCTTTCTTTCTTTCTTTCTTTCTTTCTTTCTTTCTTTCTTTCTTTCTTTCTCTCCCTCTTTCTCTCCCTCTTTCTTTCTCTCTTTCTTTCTCTTTCTTTCTATTTCTATTTCTTTTCTTCTCTTTCTCTCTTTCCCTTTGTTTTGCTTGTTGCCAATGCAACAAAGCAAATCTCCTTGCAGTCTTCAGTGAGGGGAATGATAAATTTTCTTCCAGTTAATCCTTAAACCCAAAGTACAACCCTTTGGGGTCCCAGCTTTATGAAGAGGAGGCTTGTTATTAGACCACCCATGTTGTCTCTGTTCTATATGCCCAAATGAGACCTTGAAAGTCATCGCTCAAGTTTCCACTTTGGCAAATGCCCTCAGGCCAAAGAGGCAAAGGCAGTTTTCCTTTTTATAACTTCTAGCTTTCACTTAGATTTTGGCCTCAGGTTTTTCTTATTACTTTGCAGCTCATCAGTGCTTTCAGGAAGATTTTTTTTTTTTTTTTGGTTTATTTTTACCTGCATTTTAAATTATTTTTCAGGAGAAAACTTAGTCTTATACCCAGGCCACCATGTTACCAGAAATGCCCCTCGCCCTGTATGGTACTGTCAGGCTTTCTCAGTGTTTTCAGACACCATTTAGTTCCTTTGGGCCTGTTCCATGTGGGTTTTACAAACATGAATTTAAGCCAATGGCCAGATATGGAATATGGACTAAAGATTCTCTAGTCTCATTGAGAGAACAGATGGGATCTGCTTCTGTCACCATCCCACCATGGAGGAGAGAATTAGCAAAAATAGTTTTGGAAATTGAGGGAGTTTCTAGCAGAGGAACCAATATTATGTTGCCTTCTTTTACACACATGGTATATTTAATCAGAAAGTAGAATTTAAATGCCATATGAATAGCCTTCAATAGTCATCAACATTTGATTAGGGATTGAAAAAATATCGGTCCCCAACTGCGGCTGTTTGTTCACTTGTTGGCATAGGGTTTCTACAAGCGACCTAGGGCAGTTGTTCGCTTGTGGTAGGATGGCCCGTTCAAAGTACAGATGGCTTGTTAGATGGAGTTTGTTAAATTTAAACCCAGAAGGAATTGCCAGCAGATAAGAAAATTAGGTGGTAATTTTAAATAGTGTTAAAAAATGGATTTGTTTTAGAATGTAAGTGTCTAAGCAGTATTTGAAGACATATTGAGGCACAAATTCACCTTAATTTTTTTCAATTTCTCACAATCATACATCTCACTCTGGAGCTGGTATTCACGATGTTGAGGAATGCTTATGTGTATTTTGCAGTCTTAAGAAATGCACAACATTTCCCAAGGGTATAATTTCACAAGGAAAAAATACTGCTCACAAAATTAGAATCTACTAGTAGGTAAAAAGAATCCTACAATGACATTTGCAAAAAACCTTTAGTTACCATGAATATAATTGTAGTTACCTTGGGCCAGATGCAGAAAGGACTTAGATCGACTCTGTGGTGCGTGGTTATTCTTTCCCAGGTGATTGCCACATTCACTCTCCCATTCTGAGCAAAGAAGCAATAGGCTGCTTTTCATCTAGATTTCTATGCTTTAAGATTAAAAAATAACTCATAGATGGCTACTACTGATGGGACCAGGGGTGACGTCTGGGCATGAGAAAGGTGAATGATTTACAATGTGGTTTTGCATGGGCGTTCTACCTCATAAGGTCCTCCTGTTCCTGTTGATGGCAACTTTAACAAATCAATAAGATCTCTTCCGAGAAATTTGAAAATAATATGAGAGCAACCAAAATAGGTAGTAGAGTAAAACAGAATTCAAGAGATGCAGAAAGAGTGGAATATAGGGAAGAAGCAATGAGGCATTAGAAACTATGAATTGGCAGAAACCATGAAGTAGAGCAGCAGGTAGACAGAGGCAATTAGAGTGGCCCCAGAAAAGAAAGAACTGGGCCAAGCAAAGGAAAACGTTGTTGGATAATAATGTATGGTGGGAATGCAGGTCTTGATTTGCTTTCATGAACAGCATCCAGCTCTCCACGAAGGCTCTTTGCTTACTGCATCTGTTATCTTAAATTGCTCATGTATTTTTTCAATCGACTCTCATTACTTTAAGAAAATGTGTTTCTGTTTCTTAATAACTGAAAGCTATTAATCAAACCAGATTTGACGGAAAACAGATAATGACCAAATTGGCTCTTTAGTAAGTTTGTCAAGAGCAAATTAGTCAAGGTGGCACAGAAAGGTGTGTGTATGTGTATTTTGAGACTCTTTTCAAGTTAAAGCAATGACAGAATATATATCATAATGATATGTATAATTAATATAAATGTGTATCAATGAGAGTTAAACATTTAGAAAGGGAAAAAAAATCAAAGTCATAGCCACAATCTAAAATCAAGTTATACATCTTTAGAACTGAAACTGAGCTGAACTTAAGTGGCACCGATGCCATCCCAGGACTACAAAGGGATGGGGCTGTTGACTCCAGGCAGGGAAATGGGCAGAGGTGTCTGGTGTTCTACTTGTGTTACTGGAAAATAAAAGTGCTCTGTGTGAGGTGGGCGACTGTGACCTGTTTGCTGCTATAAAGCCTGTGAAAGGAAGATGAAAAAGCTGTGACTAGTTTCTGGCTGTGGCCCACAACTTAAGGAATAAGAGAGAGGCAAAGCCTGCCTGGGGTCTGGGCCAAATCACCATTGGCACAGGGACCGTGACAATAATGTCCTTAATATCACCTTGGGACAGAACCTTGTGTAGCTGGATGCAGGCACAACTCTTTGATGGAAGAGGATGAGTTCAGAGCCAGAGAGAAAAACAATCAAAGAAGGAAGCAATCTCCAATACAAATAGGAGAAGCAATTCTGACTCAAGACTCCAACATCAACACTTACCTGAGCTGCCAACTTGCCAGCCTGCCCAGATTTCACATCTGCCAGCCCCCATAATCTTGTGAGTCCATTTCTTAAAATAAATCAGGTAGATTCATTTTATTATAGAAGTATGTTATAATATATAATGTTGTCTATTATTATATATAACATACATGTTATTATATAAATCTATTATTATAATGATGAAAGAATAACTTTGAAAATATAAGGTCAAAGAAACTTCTAGAAATTAAGACACCATATGGGTCCTCAGATTCAAAGTGTAAACTGAATGCTGAGCAGGATAAATAAAAATCAATTCACACCAAACACATCAACATGATATTGCAAACATTAGGAGAAAATCTTATGAGCAACCAAAGGAAAAGAAGCAATCTTAAAATCTTAAACTTATTAGACAAGAAATGCAGATTACCTGCAAATGAACCACAGTTAGACTGACAGCAATTTTCTCCACAATGAAAATAGATGATAAAAAGATAGTGGGATAATATCCTCAGAGTGTTGAGGGAAAATATGTTTTGACCTGAAATACTACATTCTATTAAGATGTGCTTTGTGCATGAGGATTCAATGAAGACATTACCAAGTATCTGGAGTGTGCCTGCCACAGTTCTCCACTGAAAAAAACTGATTAAGGGCATAAGGTAACTCAGACAAAAAAAAGTAGGATGCAAAGCGAAACAGGAATCCATGAGCACGAAATTCTGGGTAGACTAAGTTTCAGCTGCAAAAACAATGGCTAATTCTTATGTTTAAAAGGAAATAGAAAAGAATTCTATACAAAATAAAATATAAGAGGACAGGTACGCACTAACTAGGTGAATTCTATTTGTCTCAATTTCAGGTGAGCAGATTAGAGATACTTGAAAGGACACTGACTTACACTGAAATGTTATATATTTCAATATATAAATGATCATCTACAGCCGTGCTGGATAATAGACAGCTGCTTGCACCTGCATGGAGAATTACATGGATGGTATCACTCCAAAGGCAGCGTGATAAGGTGTGTTGTTCTGGTGACTCAAATATCATCAAAAGTGTTGCCTTCAGTAACATGAGTTCCAAAAGATGGACCAACTTTTGGTAAAGTCCCAAGCCAAAAGTACAACATTCCCTTGGGGTTTTATTGTGCATTTCTGAGAAATTCATTATAATTTAAGACTGTGCAAAAATAATTTATATGTGCAGTCAACCCTCATTATTTGTGAATTCCACATTTACGAATTTTGCTACTTGCCCAAATTAATTTGTAACCCACCAATTGTCACTGGTGGTGCTTTTGCAGTCTTTGCTGAACGTGGGCAGAGTGGCCAACATTTGAGTCACGAATGTGCACATTCCCAGCAGAGGGAAAACAAGGCTCTGTCTTCTTGCTTCAACTCTCATACTGAAATCAGGTGTCCTTTTTGTAGTCTATTTAGTGCCATGTTTTTCACATTTTTGTGTTTTTGGTTGGTGATTTTGCTGTTTAAACTCCCCTCAAATCACAGTGCTGAAGTACTGTCTAGTGTTCCTAAGCATGAGGGGGCTGTGATGTACCTTATGAAGGGAACTTGTGAGTTAAAGAAGCTTTGTTCAGGCATGAGTATAGTGCCATTGGCTGTTAAGTTTGATGGTAAAAAGTCTGCAATAAATAGGATGTCTTTAAACAGAAATAGATGTAAAACAAGGTTATGTTTTGATGGGTTGATGAAAATGCAGTGACCAGAGGCTCAAAGGAAAGGAACTCTGTATTTCCCTTTGGAGCAATGGTTTAGGAGTTGCTAATTCAGTCTTCATGATGACTTTATAGGCCAGAACTACTACAAATTATAAACGTCGTCTGCGTAGGTAAAATGGAGACGTTAGAATAAAGAGGAATTTCTCCTCATAACACAGCCAAATATACCCTCTGTACTTTCCAAAACGCTGCCTAGTAGAAAACCACCTCTGTAGAGAAATGTTTTGGAAATAGGGTTGTCCTTGAGTTCTAATGAGTCTGTGCCATACATTGAATCCTAATTCGACTACTCTGATGTCCAAAGTCTCTAGTACCTGATATGTTAGCATTTTTTCTCCAGAAAAATCAGATTGCCCATAAAGGTATTCTCCGGTCAGCTCACTTGTTAGGATTTTCTTAGCTTAGATTTCAGTCTGTGCTCAAAGCAGACACTCTAGTTCTTCTGTTGGTGGAGCAGGAGACTCTGGTCTCAGGAGAAGACCTTCTGGAATCCTCAAAATCACAAAAGGGATCATCAGTTGGGGTTAGCATTAACTGGAAGTCTAGGAGGTCTCAAAAGTCAGCGCTCATCGCATTAATACTGTGATGCTTGTTTTCATTTTTCTTTTTCAATCTCCTCTTTCAGTCTTTTTTCTCTCTCCAAATGGAGAAAAGATTCAAAAGCACACAGTGAGCCCTACCAGGTCTTATATTTATTGCAAGGAACATGCTCCCCCTGCTTACCTGTAAGACAGATCTTGTCAATGGTGTAGACTTAAGAGGCGCATAAAAAACATACCTTTACAAAGACTCTCAGTGGTGCTGGATTAGGCACTGAGGATGCAAAGATATGCAATCAATCCTCCCTTGAGAAATATGCAGTCCTCTAGAGAAGATGCCAAAGAACAGAACATTTCAATATCGTGAGCTGACAGGGTAGGTAGCCCCAAGGAGAGGCCCGTAACTCATCCCCAGGAGGGAGTGAAGGGAGGTCTGTAAGGCCCTCTGGAAGAGGAGTTACACTTGAGCTGATTCCTCAAGAAGGTCTAAGAATTTCCCAGACTGTCTTATGTCAGCTCACTTAAGGCCAAGGGTCACGTCTAAGTCACCTAAAAGTCTAACCACTCTTGAGCCAGTTATCTCCATCCACAGATTCAACAACTGTATCATAACAGTGAACTGTGTAGTTGGAACAGTTGAGCACTTTGCTTCTAACCCATTAAGTTAGTCATGAAAACTCCCAAACAGCTCCAGCACATTTGCTGGATTTATTTAACGTCTTTATTTTAGGGAGGTCCAAGCTTTATAAACTGTTTCATTTATTCTCATATCAAATATCACTGAAAGGTTAAATTTGGTGTTCGGTGACATTCTCCAGGCAACCTTTCCAAAGCGAAAACTGAAAATAATGGATGTGACGTTTCTTCCAGGAAATCTCCTCCACAAAGCCCAATCTTGAATCCTCGGAGGACCTAGCAGTTTTGGACGGTATCCAACCTGCCAGTTTCTTGTGATTGGAGCTCGAATCGCTCAACTGGACAAAGTGTCAGGAGACAAGGGTTCCTTTACTGGAAAGAATTCAAAGGAGGGAGGAAGGAAGGGAGATAGAGAAAGGGAGAAGGAAGAAATGGAGAGAAGGAGGAAGAGAAAAACAGAGAGAGACAGAGACACAGAGAGAAAGAAAGTGGTTGAACAACAAGAGAGGCCCCATCCTCATCACGGATGGAAAGTAACTGAAAGAATTAAACAGTTGATCCCTTTCTAAAGAGGCACTGCTGTGTAGTAGGAAAAACTGGGGATAAAATCTGAATTCAAAGCCATTTCCATCACATACTAACTGTGTAATCATACAAAATTAAACTGAGATTCAGTCTAGTTCAGTGACGAAAACAGGCTTGATAAGAGCACCTAATCCATAGGACTGTGGTGAGAGTTAGATAATGTAAAAGATGCAGAGTGCCTAGAAGAGGTGCCACCTGACATGCTATAATAATGTTACCATTATTTATTATATAATATTATTATAATTACTGGCAGTGGTTGTACAATTTTGACTTCATGATAAATAAATAAAATGAATAACCACCCTGATTAAATTAGCAGTAGTAAATGAATAATAAAGTGGGATCACTTGATGAGAATGTAGTTTCTGAACAATTTAATATGTAAATAAGATGTCTATTTTTTCTAATAATTAAGCATTCTTAAGGCACGAGCGTATTATAATGTTAAGTGTTAAATGACATTTATGAAGCGCCTTGTGTTTTCCCAAAGTGTCTCATAATTTTCTTATACATACATTTGTCAGAGGATGGTAAGACCACTACTTAATATCTGAAGTGAAAAGACATGAGGCTTATTGCTGACTCTAGGAAAAGGGGGCGATATTGATCAGACAGCCTCTCTTTCAGGGATTGATGACTTTCAGAGGTCCAAATGGGCTCATGTCACCAGCAGAAATGTGGTTATTCAGGAGACACTTTTGTTGACTGGCGAACACTTAGGGACATGGTCATTGTAACGAGTCCATCTCTGACTGGCTAAACTTTTTCAGAAGCAGTGGGCTGGTGATGATTGGTTGACGTGCCAAAGTATGTTTACAGGAGGTAAGTGGTTGTTGATCAATTGAGCAGGTTTAAAAATGATCCTGATTGTTACTTATTATCATGACTACAAGAAAATCTGTCTTTCCTTAATTACTTAAAATACTCTCACTTTATGCTTATTCAAATCCACTTGTTTGGTCAATAACTATTTATTGAGTGCCTGTTATGCTTTAAGTAAAAAAAAAAAGTGTATAGAACAGTGTATCTGTTCTTACAGTCAAGCTAGGGAAACAAATAAACAGATAAATAGAGAATATCTTGTGCTGGTAAGAGCTGAGGAGACTAATCAGGCAGGACACTCTGACTGATGAATTGAGGGTGTTCTGAAGGTTGGTGTCATGAGTTGAATTGTGTCCCCTCCAAAAGATGTACTGAAGATCTAACTCCCAGTGCCTATGAATACGACACCTGGAAATCAAGTATTTGCAGATGAAATCAAGTTAAGATAATATCATTAGATTTAGCCCTTTGGAAAAGATCCAATGTGCCTGGTGTTTTATAAGAAGAGGAAACAAGGACCCAGACATACAGGGAGAATGCCACGTGAGGACAGCGCAGGGACAGAAGGGATGTAACTGTAAGCCAAGGAAGGCCGAGGATGGTAGGCGACCACCAGAAGCTAGGAAGGGCAAAGAAGGACTCTACTCAGAGTCTCAGAGGGAGCATGGCCCTGCTCACACCTTGAGTTTGGACCTCTAGCTTCCAGAACTGTGAGTCAATACATTTCTATTGTCTCAAGCCACTCAGTTGGTGGCACCTTGCAATGACAGACACAGGAAACAAATACGGTTGGCAAGGGCAAAAGAGGGCAGATCAATCAGCAGACTCATGCAAGAGCCACATGAGAGAGGCTGATGGCTCAAATCAGAGCACTAGAAATAGAGCTGGTGAGAAAGGGTTGGATTCTGTATATATTTTGGAGGTAAAACCAACAGGATTTGGTGATGGATTGAATGTGAAGTGTGAGAAGACAGGAATCCAGGATGACTCTAGGTTTTTGATCTGAGCAACAGGAGTTACTATTTTCTAAAATAAGGAATATTCTAGGTTAAGGGAGAGGAACTTAATTCAGAAATTTGACTTTTAAGTTTGAGATGTCTATCAGGCATCAATATGCAGATGTCAAACTCAGAATTGGATGTATATGTTTGGAGGGCAGGGAAAACTCCAGATGGGAGAATACAGTTTTGAGTTGTTAACATATAGATGGCATTTAAAAGTCAGAAAGTAAGATCTCTCAGGTGCCAAATATACAATGAAAACAAAAGGGAGTCCCAAATTGAGCCTTGTGGGGTAGACAAGACAGAAAACTGAGACAGAAAAATGAAGAAACTTGCCCAAAGAGAAATAATTAGAAATAATGTCAGAATTTCAAATTAGGTCTTTTACTTTCAAATTCTTTCTTATTTCTAATATATGCAGTGTCTCTCATGTAACATTTTCTGTAGTAGGAAGAGTTTTATCCATATAAACTGGTTCTAACCTGTTCTCTTTCTTACTATACCTTCTTGAAAGATGTAATGACTAAAATGGGTGTAACTTTAAATTATTCAATAGATACATGACTTTTTCTCTGACCTTCCATAATGGCCTACGTTATCACCTCAACCCTACCTTGAACATCAGAAAGAAGTTTGCACTTGAGGTAATCAGAGTTAGCTTCATTAGTTACAGACCTCATTCTGGACTTCATTAAAATGAAGCTGTATTTTGAAAATCTTATCTAATGGCATCTTATTGATGCTCTCCTTACTTCCTTCTTGGGAACAGATAACTTATGGATTGGCTCATTGTATATTGTCTTATGCAGTTGCTATCCTAAAATATTTTTTGTTAGGTGCTCAGTGAAGTTTTGTTAAGCCAAATACATTTCATCTTCCTACTTGGTACAATAATTATACAGCTTTTAAAGTTGGACACTACCCAGCACAATTGAAAAAATTAAACCAAAAATAACCTTTCATTCAAAAATACAAAGAGTGGATTTCAAAAGCATCACTCTGTGGGTGTGAGAATGGAAAGAGACTTTATAAATCACTGATTCTAACCCCTTCCCTTTAAAGCGAACTAGATCTTCACGTTAGAGAAAGTTAAGGTCTAGAGGAGTTTGCACCACTTACCCAAGGCAACACCTGACTGTGACAGGCTGGGACTGGAATTCTAGCCTTCTTCCCAATGCTGGGGTTCGGTTCCCCAGATGAGAGAACTGAGAGAAGAGAAAAGGAAGATAGATCAATGCCTATGTCTGATAGCCTTCATGACAGACTAGATTCAGAAGAGAAAAGAAAATCAGGGAAGATGAGAAGGTGACCAGTTTTCCACAGTACGTGGCAATGAAAGTGTTCCAATGAGCAGCATGGCCAAAGCATGAGGAGCAAACCCCATCTTCTGCACCAAATATGTTACTTCAAGTCCTCTTGCCTCTGTTTTGTCTTCTGTAAAATAGAGATACAAATAATGGGCTTGTTTTGAGGATTAAGTGTAATCACCTGTGTGAAGTGTTTAGCATAGTGCTTGGCACAGAGTAAGAGCTGAGTGAATGTTAGTTATTATTGGTAGTATCTTTAAATAATAAAGCCAGAGAATGCAGGCTGATATTCCAGCTCTTCTACTAGCCCTGTAAACTCAGCAAATCACTGAACTCTGCGCCTCCATTTCTTCACTATAAACTGGGGTCATAATACTTTATCTGCTGACTTTACGGTGATGACATGCATGAGGACTGAATGAGAAATATTAGTGCAAGGGTCCTGAATGTGTAAACTGCTGATTTCCGTGTCTCATCTGTATTATTCTTTCCTCAAGTGCCTCAACTGAATGCATCTTTAATCTCAATGTTGACATGGATTATATTAGTTGAAAGAATTAAGAGAGAGTATCTTGTCTTGGTATGGGAGGAAAGGGAAAGAGATACTATTAAAGACCAAATATTAAAAGCCTAATGAATGTGACCTAATAAATTATTTTATATCAAATGAGACCTTCCTAAAATAATTAGCAAAAAAGTACCCATTAAGGTAGTTTTCCTGGCAAACGGGCAAGTTTAATCAGCTTGCTTTTTTAAGCAGTTGGATAGAGTTTTCTAAATGTTAAAATTAAACATTCTGAAAGAATCCGGTAATTGTGAAACTTGCCCTCGTGATTACATTCTAAAATACAAAAATGGGGCAGGAAATGATCTCTGTTAAACAGTGGATAGTTGGGAATCCGAAGCCGTGATGCTTGTTTTTTAGCTCCATTCAAATTTTCTCCAGGCACTGTCTTTGTTTATGTCTCATTTATTTCATCTTTTAAGGTACTGTTGATATTCAGCTCTTCTACCCACAAGAGGGAATTATGAAGCTTGTTTTCTAATTATTTCCCTGAGTTAGTAACAGAATAGTAACTGTTTTGAGATTATTATCCTTCTGAAAATGCTATTTTAATTGAACCAAGGAAATATGTTTAAAATTACAAAATACAAGATACAGTGTGGCATACTTTCGTATGTCTATAGTCTTAGTTTTCAGTGCTATGTTTATTATATTTTTATGTACGATCTTCACAATTTAAAAAAAAATTGGTAGCTTTATAAATCACGTTACTGGTGCCTAACAAAAAATTGCACGTGAAAGTTTGAATTAAGAGGAATAAATATCAGTGTTATTCTATCATGTCAAGCATCAGACACATTACATTTCTGTATCAGTTTTCAGTAAAATGTGTTCTAAAAGGAGACCTGAAATAACTGACAATAAAGTAGGCTGCTTAGTGGGTTTTCCCCAAGACTAAATTGTGATATAACTAATTTGCCCCGGCATTAGTCCATTTCCATTTCTGGGTTGTTACCCATTTTTTTGGCTTCTTCCTCAACTTCCCTTTGAAAGGTGGAACTTTCTTCTTAATCTTTCCTCCCTCTCAGTTTTATCAAAACATGCTCTAAGGAAGGAATTTGATTTCATTCAGTTTTTCTCTATGTGAACTGAAGCCAGTGAATCATTTCTCCATGATTATTTGTATCTTAAATCTCAGCAATAAATGCCGAAGCGAATGCTTTCTTCCTGGTAACCTATATTTCAATTCCTAACAGGTGGAGGATCACATTTTATCGGTAATTTTTTTACATAGTTTTTTTTTTTTTTTTTAGCTTTTGTTTGCTTGTGTTTTGGAGGGAGGTAATTAGGTTTATTTATTTATTTGTAATAATTTTTTTTGAATGGAAGTACTGGGAATTGAACCCAGGACCTCAGGCATGCTAAGCAGGCACTCTACCACTGAGCTATACCCTACCCTGGGAAGCACATTTTAAAGCAGAAAAGCAAATCTCCTTAGTCCTTCAATGATCATACATTTAATGCTTAAGATGGGTCATGATGACCAGGACAGCAACAAATGTTCTAGTTCAAAAATGCCTGGGATAAGGAGAAGAGATATATGAAGAATTTTTGCCTTTGAGAAACAGAGGCATATTTGAGAAGTTTTTGAAAATCTTTGAGAAATCAGCATATTTAGCCTGATTGCAGCTCTCAAGCTTACCCTGAGGTCTTGTTCATTTTTCAATTTTATCCTTCTATTGGCAGAAAAGAACCAAAGTCTGCATTCTCATTATTTTCTCATTTTATTGAAAAAGTCCTTACATTTTACTCATGTCCTCATTTTCCCAGAGACCACAAATGGTAAATGAAGATTTAGATAATATTTAAATGAGAAACATTCGAGAACAAGAATGAAAGAATAAAAATAGACCGTTTGTTTCTAACGCACAGCTATTATCTCATTAACTAGACTCTTTCTGATAGACAAATACGTTTCAATGGAAAAGTAGGACATTCTACATAGAAAGTGATTGTTGGAAATTAAATATGAAATCTGAACTATTTGCAAATGAGAAAGCTCAGGATCTGTATTCTCACCACTAGTTTAATTCTGCCCCCTTGTGTGTACAGGATGCATTGAAATGGGGCCAATCCACTTTACAGAAAACAAGACAGGAATATATCACAAGCTGCATTAAAATTGTATCTAGGAAGAGAACATCTCTCTAAAATCAATATAAACTTCACACTCTGCAGTAAAAATGATATCATAAGGATCAACTTGTGCAACAGACCAAACAGTGAAAAATCTGACATGTAACTCTACACCCATGTGAAGCTTAGGGTGACTCCCTTATTTACCTCTATTACACTCTCGGTCAAGACTGCACTTACTAAAGGAGAAAACATTTTTTAAAATTTCAACTCCAACTTATCAAAAGAATATTGGTTTTATTCTAGTATAGTCACTGCAGTTATTTAAAATACCAAACAACTCAAATTCTTGTAAAGTTTTTACAGCAAAAATATCAACAGTGTACCAAGAGGTTTGTGATGTGGAAATAAAATACACAGCAATATTAGCACAAAGATGGAAGAAGGCGTACATGAAATTAAACTGTTGTGAGATTTGTATATTGTATGAGGAGTCATACTATATTAATTCAAGGTTGACTGTAATAAGTTAAAGATGCACAATATAATCTCTAGAGCAATCACTAAAAATCACTTCATATATTAATGAAAGTGTCAATAAAAATTTAATAGAAAAAATCGAATGGAATACTTAAAAAAACAATTGATCAATCCAAGAGAGATTCAGAGATGAGGATCAAAATAATAAAACAACAAAACAAACAGTTTTACAAATACATGAAAACATACAACAAAATGATACAAATAACACAATTCTGTCAATAATTGTGTTAAATCTAAATGTGCTAAAAATTCTGCGTAGAAGACAGATTGTTAGACTAGATAAAAAAGCAATATTCAACCACATGCTATTTATAATAGACTCCCAATAAATGTAATCCAAAACATGAGAGCTCATGTGCCATACATCATCCCACAAAGTAGACTTCAAGGCAAGATGTATTATTGGAGGTAAAGAGTGATTTCATAGTGATAAAGCATCAATTCATCAAGAATATAAAATGCTACTAAATGTATACACATTATGACAGAGCTTCAAAATACATAAAGTAAAAGTTACAGAACTAAGAGACAAATTAAAAATTCCACAATAATAACTGGAGGATATTAACACCATATGCTCCAATTAAAATAGAGCACATACACCAAAAAAAAAAAAAAATCATTTAGATTGATTGAAAAATTCTAACACCCCAAACACAATCATCTAGAATATTATACTCAACAGCTATAGAACACACATTTTTTCCAATTAGATGTGGAATATTTATCAAGATAGATACAAAGCCTCTCTTTATAGGATTGAAATATACAGTATGTTACTCTTAAGAGAATTAAGTTAGGAAACTACAACAAAATAAATCCAGAAAATCATCAAATGTTGATAAATAAGCGAAATATTTGCAATAACTAATGGATTAAAGAAGTCACAAGACGAATTAGAAAATATTTTGAACTTAGTGCTTTTTATTTTAGACTGTGTCATGTTTATGACAGACAAGAGCCACTTGAGCACAATAGTCTTGATGGAAAAAAATCAGAGGCATGTAAATGTTCTCCTCCTTTTTGAAACCCATGTTTACTCTCTTTCCGTGAAATAAGGCTGTATGGAAAACCTTGAACCGCAGTGCAACCCACAGAACTAACTTTGGTTCATCGATGCCGTGACACAGCTGTTCCAGCAGGAGACACGTCTTCTCTGCAGTGTGAAGCCAGTGATTACAGTGATTAGTGTACTCAAATCAGCTTTTGTCACCATTGTCTTTGACTAAGGAGGGCAGTGGGTTGATATGACGTTATTAGGCTCATTATTTTAAACAATATATGTATTTTGCCAGAATACTGAGATGGATGACCTTGAAGTCCAATTTCTTTACTGGTGTCTTTGTCCAGGGATAAAATTGATTTCCCATTTGGCATCAGGGCAACAGTACTGTCTTCATCAATATCTGTATTGTGAGTCTGTGAAAGTCACAAATCTGGGAATTGGGGTTGTCCTCTGCTTTCAGCAGATCCTGGGTAAACCAGTAATTAACCTCACAGATGCCTCAACTTCCACATCCTGTATTGTAATAGTGTGTCTCCCTGAGACGTCAGGGTCATGAATTGTCATGTCAAAATTGATCTTGGTGGGCCTTTTGTTGGGAAACTACTGATTTACATTTTGGCTCTTCCCATTCCCAGACCACCAAGTGCACCAGGGGCCCTTGCAGCCTGCCCTGCCTTGGGTGTGAATTAAACAATATTTAAACATGACATTAAAATTTATGGGATGCAACCAAAGCACAGCTTAGAGGCAAATTTATGGCTCTAAATACTTACATTTAAGAAGCTAGGAAAGAGAAAAAAAATCTTTAAAATAAGAAATTAAAATCAAAGTTATAGAAAAAAGAAGTAATTAATGTAATAAATAAAAGAGAAAAAAGCAAAGTAAATCAATACATTTCATATGAAACCTCTCTACAAGGCAGGAATTGAAGGGAAGCATCTTAACCCAATAAAGCATATACATGCAATGCCTATACATGACATTGCACATAGTACATATATATATTGCATGATCCATATACATATGTATTATACATAATTGTGAAGGAATAGAAAGAGCAAATATGTGAATTTACTGACATCAGTAGTTTCCCAACAAAAGGCGCACCAAGATTACTCCACAATAAGCTCCAGGCTGACAATCTCTATCTACAGGGCTTCTAAGTACACTTTTATTTCCCCACTGTGACTCAGGAGCAAGAAACCAATTGTTGTCAGACATCTAAGGAAGACCACTAAAGGTAGAGATCCAAACAACAAAACAGAAAATAAAATATGCAATAAAAACAGAAAACCTGGAGAAACAGAAAATATAAAGAACTTCAAACCAACTTTAATATTAACATCCTTAGAGGCGAGAAAATATTTTGCAACCACAAGACAAAAACAGGATGCATTAAAAATATAAGCAAAAACAAGAAAAAAAAAATCAGAGAACAAAACATTGCTCTTGGGAATTGAAACCTTCACATCAGAAATAAAAAATATGTGGAAGAGTTAGAAGATGAGGTTGAGGGACTCTGACAGAAAGTAGAGCCAAAAGTTGGACAATAGGAGAGAAATGGTAAGGAAATTAGAAAGAAAAATACCATATGAGATCACTCATATGTGGAATCAAAAAAAAATGAGCATAAATACAAAACAGAAACAGACTCAGAGACATAGAATACAAACTTGTGGTTGCTAAGGGGGCGGGAGGTGGGAAGGGACAGACTGGGATTTTAAAATACAGAATAGATAAATAAGATTATACTGTATAGCACAGGGAAATATATAGAAGATCTTGTGGTAGCTCACAGCGAAAAAAAAAATGAGACAATGAATATATGTATGTTCATGTATTAACTGAAAAATTGTGCTCTACACTGGAATTTGACACAACATTGTAAAATGACTCTAATTCAATAAAAAAATGTTAAAAAAAAAAAAGAAATTAGGGGACCAGTCAAGGAAGCTTAACATTTGAATAAGAGTAGTTCTGGAAAAGAGAACAGAATCTGAAGGGGAAAAATCATCAAAAAATTATTCAAGAACATTTCAGAAAGTGAAGGACATGGCTTCACTTCTAGTCTCATGGTACAAACCCTAAGTGATTTTATTCTTTTTTATGGCTTGTCTTCTATGAGATTTATATGAATCTTCAGCCCACACTCCTCTCTTGTACACTGAAATACAATTTTATTGCTACCAGACATCTTGTATTGGAGGCATAACGGTAAAACAAGTAGATATGCAAGCAACTTTAAAGAGAACCTTGCAGAATGGGCTAGAGTGCTTGAGTAGAACTTCCAAGTAAGTGAGACTTGAGATGCACCTTTAAGCCTTATGTGTCAGTTTTCCACTTGCTGCTGTAATATATCACCACTAACTGAGAGGCTTAAAACACAGATTTATTCTTATCACCCTGGAGGTCAGAAATCCAAAATGGGCTAATATCAGGGTGTCAGCAGCATTCTGCTTCTTCTAGGGACTCTAAGGGAGAATCCACTTCCTTGTTTTTCCTGGATTCTAGAAGCTGCCAGCATTCTTGGCTCATGGCCTTCTTCCATCTTCAAAGCTAGAAATCATGTTGCTCTGAACTCTGCTTCTGTCTACTCCTCTCTTTTCTGACTCTGCTTCTCATGTCCTCCTCTTGCACTAATAAGGACCCTTATGACTATGTAGGCTTGCAAGGTAATCCAGGATAATCTCCCCATCTCAAGATAATAAATTTAACCAGATGTGCAAAAGCCTTTTAGTCACATCAGGTAATGTAGCCACAGCTTCCAGGAATTGAGGCTATTCTTCTGCTTGTCACAGCTGGGTAGAATTGGGATCTCTAGGGAGAAGTCATGTTCCATATCATAAAAAAAATATATTCAGTATATTTCAGGGCAGTGAGGAAGCTTTCTGGTTGGTTTAGAGTCTTGTATTGGGATGTACGGAGTGAATGGATAACTGGGAGCTACTGTGGAGGAGCCATACTATGAAGAATGTTGGTTGCCCAAATCAGTGTATTTTGACTTTTCTGAAATCAATAGGAGAACTCTTAAGTTGTTAAAATATAGAATAAATGGTCCTAGAGCTGTACAGACTCTTAAGAGAAGTTCTGACCCCATCCCCTGCCTTTAGGAATGTAAAGTGTGATGATAAGAACATGAAGATAAGACCACAATAGGCCATCTGTTGTCTTACCTGAGGCATCGATTTGGAGTATTAGCAAGCCTTCTCTTGTTATTAATGAAGGGTAATTCTGCTCTGGAAGGGGTGATACAAATTCTCTATGCATTACCTTGCAGAATATTGATTTATTAGCTTTTCCTTTGGCCAAATGGAGAAGAGCAGGAATGTGTCTGAGCTCTTCTGCCAATCAAAACTTTTTGGAGCTGCAGATGCCAATTTCAATATAGGCACCATGCTAATCAATTAGTATGTAATATTTTTACATTCCAGGGGAGATTACACTTAACCTTTGAGATCCATCTGGATTCAAGGGGGATTTTTATGGACAAAACTTAAAAGAATGCTTGCTTAGTTACCTAACCTGAAAATAATTTAATCCTAGTGAATATTCCCAGCCGTCAACTTTATCTCAAAAATTTCTTCTAAATGGTTTTACTCTGGAATGCTCTTTCTTGTACCTACTTACACACCCCACCCCATATTTTCAGAATTCCTTATACCAGTGTAACTTATTAAGAAGGCTTGTGTATTCATGGCTATAGATAGGATTTCATTTGGTAAGAATGGAATCAGAAATACAGGGTCTAAAGAAAACTGATACTTAACAGAAGACTATAGGAGTCAGGCTTTAAGAAAAGATAAGGGGGTTTAATATTCTTCTATGATTTTCCTTCTTGATGCCTCTTTTTGCACCATGTTATTTCAAAGTTGGACCTGAATAAGATCCACTTTCAGACTTTTAAATCCTTCCCCCCTCTAAATTTATACACATACATTTTGTTTAACGTCTTATGAGACAAATCTGCCATTTTTCTAAAAGATGCAACTTTAACATCATTAAGCAACATTACTCTTATATCTAACAAGATTTTAATCCTCAGTATTATCAGAATACTTGAAGCAACTTATATCTCCTGTTTTTCAAACCTATCATACCTTCTTTTGTAAAGCTATTTTTTCTCTTTTGGACAGGGAAAAAAAGTAATTTTTTTAACATTTTTTATTGATTTATAACCATTTTGCAATGTTGTGTCAAATTCCAGTGTTCAGCACAATTTTTCAGTCATACATGGACATATACACACACTCATTGTCACATTTTTTTCTCTGTGAGCTATTTTTTTTCCTTCACACAGAATGATCTTACACCTTGAAAATGTTACTTTTTGAGCACAGCCCAACACACACTTAGTTTCTAAGGTGCAAGCATCATGGTTGGCATAGCAGAATAATCTAGGGACTAGATTTGCTAATTGAAGGATGGGCACCTCTATGTTTCTCCCACTGTGAGAGTGTGGGGAAATACCAGTTTTTAAAGTAAGGTTTTGCCATTCACAGAAACTTCAGGGAGATTTTCATCCCTTAATGTTTAACTGTTACACATTTCAATTCAGGCGAAATAATATCCCTTCAGTGATGTGTGGTTCATGAAAGAAGGTCAGCATGTAGAAAGCTATATGTCTTTTGTATCTTGAAATAAGGGATGAAGGACCATATTGTTCCTAGGTCCTTGTGCTCCAACAGACAAAAGGTAGTACCAGGAAAGTACAGGCCCATATTTTCTAGCAGGGGCCATTTTTAATTAGCGCGTGACGATTAATCCTCTTCATCCTACCGTTGAGACTTCTGACCACATCAGAGAGATTAGGAGCAGAGGAATGACGAGCACTCCTGGAGTGTTTGCTCACTGCTCCACACATTGTCCTGAGCAATGGACTTTCTTTAATGGAAGAAGGACAACTAGCAATCGTGCTGTGACAATGGCTAGCAACGGGTGGTGTGACAGCCCCAGAGGAGGGGTGGATCACCCACTGAAAAGTGATTAAATCAGTTCCTGCAGAGAATAGTGTATCAGTGCATCAGCTCTGTCTCCAAATGTGCTGTCCCTCATTCTTGTCCAAAAGCAGCCAACACTGAAATTATCTTAAGATAACAATGGTCACCTGTGAAATACATGGGATATTTGAACTTAGATGGAAACAATTATAAAGTTTTCTTGTTGACACAGGTCAAATGGAAATAGTTTGGAGATTGTTTTCTGTATCACTTGAGGGGAACAGAGTCCCCTTGGAGAAGTCAAGGACATTGGTAACTCTTGAACCAGGGGTTAGATTTTAGTATCTACACCCTCTCCTCACTCCTTACCTCCTTCTGCTGGGCTATTTACTCTATTTTTTCATGGTACTTATTACCTTCTTATGTGCTTTATCCTTTCTTTATTTAGTTTATTTTAAAATTGTTTGTCTCAATGGTAAGCTCCAAAGAGCAATGATTATTGTTTTTTCCAACGCTGAAACCCAAGGACAGTGACTTTTATATGATAGGTGTGCAACAAGTATTTCTTAAGTGAATGAGTTAGTGAAAAGAGTAGTTTTCATCTTTGATACATTTCAACAATACTTTAAAATAACTGTAACCCAACATTATGCAACATACAGTTACATCAACCATACAAATTCCAGGGTCAGTACAGAGTCTAGAATCATTAGAAAATTTAAATCTCAATAAGATTCCTGCCACTGGAGGACCCTAAGTAATAATAGAATATCTCAACAACCTAACCATTAATATTTTATCTGGAGCACGTTCTAAACTTTAATTTGCTGAAGAGCTCAAGCTCATCAAAGCTATGGGTAGTGCATCTAGCAACTTCATGCATTTGCAATGTTTACTTTTTAAATAAACATTTGTCCTTTAATTGAGTTTGAAAATTTTTCACTTGGATGGCATTGTTTCTAGGAAAAAAAAATCATATTAGTACTTGGTCTTCTGATGGCTAATGTTTTTAATATACTTGTACAATTACTAAGTTTAAATAACAACCTTCTATGGAGGAAAATCCTTACTTATAAGAGCCATGAAGATTGGTGCACTTTGGCTATGACAGGAGATGGGCTTAATGAAAATTTAACTTTTCTGGGAATTCTGAGTTTGTATTGGCAGGTTTTAGATTATGAAAATTTTGCTTGTATTTAGTTATAACATAGTTAATAATTTTCAGCTCTTTCTTAAAAATTCATATATGTATTTATATATGATATATGAACATATATTTACATATATGTGTATAATAAATACATGTGTATGAATATTTAATATTGGGATTTTACTGAGATTTAAATTTTTTTTGATGATTCTAGACTCTATTTTGACCCTGGAATTTGTGTGCTTGATGTAATGAGATCATTTTTTTCCCATGACCAAGAGTCCCTTTAAAGGGAAAATTAAATTTTAAGCTTTAGAAGTTCCATATTTATATTTTGTTCAAGAGTTAACAAATCTATAATTCTACAATGGAAGTCTTTAAGGCTCTTGAGCCAGGAATCTCTTGCTTAGGAAAGAAAGAAAAAGTTAAAGATTTTAAGCAGCAGAAGAAATGAGAAATTTTATGATAGCCTTCTGTGAGGCAACCCAGGTTGGGTGAGTTGAGGCTGGAGTTGGGACAGCCTCAGGTAAGCAGGTAGGGATCTGCAAATTTCTGTTTCTGCCCAGGGTGGAAGAGAGATGCCACCAACAGAAAAACTTTAGCTTCCAGGAGAGAAAAGGACACTACAGAGAAAGATCTTTTATCTGCACACGTACCCTCCTGGATTGCAGGGGCACATCTGTGGAGAAGAGGCAGGGCCAGAATGTCAGGTTTCTCCTCTGATGACCCCGGTACCATTTTAGATCTCTCATGCTGTTCCCCACACCTGGTGTTTTCTATCATCTATTTTTTTTAAGCCATGTTATGCATCAGAAAAGGAAGATACAAAATCTTTTATACCCTTTCTTTTAATATAAGAAATCTGTCATCATCTGCTATTGATTATATTTTCCTTTATCCAAAGGAATAAGAGACTGAATTTGAAGCTTTGGGTTAAATGAGTCCCAACTTTATATAACTTTTGGAGTTGCAGATGCCAATTTGAATACAGCTTTTAATTACCATGTAATACTTTGAGATGTGGTGGGGATCCCCTTCTAGGAGACTATGTTAAACCCTTGAAGCCTACATGGTCCCAAGGGGATTCTGGGACATCCTAGTAGGACACTTCCCTGGTTACTAAATGTAAAACAGAATTTAAACTTTCAAAGGTTTTCAGCTTTAAACATAAGAGGTTATCTGAAATTAATTTACTATTTAGAATTCCACACCCTCTTACCCCATCCTTTGAAACCCCTCTTTATCATTTCGGAATTACATTCACTAGCCACAGCAGTTAGGAGGGCTTACAACTTCAGAGCTACATAGAGAATTCCTCTTGCACAGATCGAGCCAGAAATAAAGGACAAAATATCATGTTATGGACTGAATTGTTTACCTCCAAAATTCATAGGTTGAAGCCCTAACTCCCCATGTGACTGTATTTGGAAATAGGGCCTTTAAGGAGGTAATAAAGGTTGAATGAGGTCATTTGGGTTGGGCCCTAATCCAATATGGCTGGTGTCGTTTTAAGAGGAGGAGGACACACTAGGGATGCATGTGCACAGAGGAAAGAACAGAGAGAGGTAGGTATCTATATGCCAAAGAGAGAGGCCTTAGGAGAAACCATCTCTGAGAAACCTCGATCTTGGACTTCCAGCCTCCAGATCTGTGGGAAATATATTTCCTGCCCAGTCTGTGGTATTTTGTTATGGCAGCCCTAGTGCTAGGCTAATACAAGTCATAAGACTTTAAAAAGAACATAGGACACAGTTGGTATTTAAATTTGGGGCCCATTGGTATGTAGGTTGTAAAAATGGCCACACTTTTTTGAAGCTTCTTCCATTAAGAATTGGAGTCTCTTTCTTCACCACGTGGATGTCTTCTGTTTGCATCTCCAGAGCCACTTCCCACTTTGCCATCTTGCTCCTGCCCTCAGGCACGGACCAGCATAGACCACACCAAGAAGGTCTCCTGCCCTCTAGCTTCTAGCTGAGTCTGACCAATGGGGAGTGTCAGCAGGAGGTGGGAGAGAGATGAGGGGGCATCAGGGCATTGATTTGCCCAGGACGTTGCCTTCAGGGTCACCGCAGGTTGGTTTCCATTCTTTAAAGGAAGGCTTCAGTTATGGGCAAGTGGTCCTATCCACGCAGATAGGGGGCCTGCCCTGGGGGCTGGTAACTGCCAACTCCCTCCTTCTCTTCAGGCCTAAAGGTGGTAGCAAAGAACTTCTCTTCTAAGCCTCAGGGCCTGAGCACTGCACAGACATTTTTGTCCCCCCACCCCCACAACACCAGCCTATAGCTTTTAAATAATCTTTTTACTAAACTCTCTTCAAATTACCCTCACCCGAGTGTGCCACTGTGTTTCTGCCAGAACTCTGACTGAAGGATACAATACAAAGTCTACACATTTTATTCCACAGAAGAAATTACTTTGTTGGTGGCAGTTGGGTGTGTGTGGAAGATTAGCATTTCTTTTTTGAAATCGCAGCATATGTGATAATTTAGCATTTCTTTTTC
Organism: Camelus bactrianus; assembly: GCF_048773025.1. Lineage (NCBI taxonomy): Eukaryota > Metazoa > Chordata > Mammalia > Artiodactyla > Camelidae > Camelus > Camelus bactrianus. The sequence goes on from NC_133541.1 coordinate 12,616,319, forward strand.
TGCCTTCACTGTGGGTATACTACTGTCTGTGAATTTATTTTCAGCCTGAAACTAAACATTTCTTCAAGGCTGGCCAGGCCAATTTCCTGGGTCTCACACTCAGAAAAATGGCAAGTGTCTGACTGCTTCTTAAAATACTTGCATCAGTTAGGAATTACGGTAACTCTATTAGCAACACGCTCAAAGAAAATCAAGGCTTAAGCAAGATAAGGAGTTGATTTTCTGTTAAGTAGTGAGATGCCCCAATTTTAGGCACAAGGTTGGTACATGTGGAAGATTGCAAAATTGACCACAATTTTTTCTGCAGATCTTCCTGTCAAGTAGTGAGGTCTGCTTCACTACCCCCATGATTCCATGGGAGACGGAGAAAGATGGGGAAACAGTCTGTTGGTGGAGCAGGCAGAACACACGTTGATGTTATATTTGCAGTTTGTAGTGCTCCCAAACATTGACAATAGTAACGTCAAAGGTCATTGATCATAGATCACTAAAACAAATCTAATAACAACGAAAAAGTCTGAAACATTGTGAGAATTACCGAAGTGTAACTCAGAGACAAAGAAATAAATGTTGTTGGAAAAATGGTGCTGATAGACTTGCTCGATGCAGAGTTGCCCCAAACCTTCAATTTGTAAAGAACACAGTATCTGTGAAGCATGATAAAATGAGGTATGCTTGTACATAGAACTACTCTATCATAACTAGATCTGAGACATCGTAGATGACTAAAAAATGAGTTTAATGAATCTCTGGCTTTATTTTATTTGCTCTCATCCCTGGGGATAGGACCATGATAGCTGATTAGGATCTCAAAATGTTTTATTTCCTTCTGAGATTTGTAGTAAAGAAAAAGGGACAAGCTAGCAGGAGCATTGTTTTGAGATCTACTCAGAGATCAAATCTGAAAAGGACTGTGTGGTATAGATAGTTTAAATCAGAAAGAAAGGATTGAGGGAAATTGTCAGTGTCTCCAGATTCTTTTAGCATGTCAGATTTTGTCAGTTTTTATTTTAGCCTCCATCCTGTAAAGCTTACATATCTAAATCCTGGTGCATGATTGAACCAAAGTAAATCTGAATATAATCCATCACGGAATTAATCTGTGTAAAAATCAATGCCAAATAAAAATGGGTATCAGTCAGTCTACTGATCTGACTACATATTTATCCTAAGGTGTCTAAGAAAACAAAAAATTAAGTGTAATTACTGGGCACATCACTTGCACATCCAGAATTGTTTGAGATGCTCTACAGCGGTGATTTTGAGTTTATCTGGGGGTGGAATCTCCTTTAATGAAATTTCTAACCTGTCCACGTCTGATACTTGGTCATCCTGCACATGACTAGTGGGTGGTTCATGCCACTTACGACTCATCACAAAAGTTTGACCATCCCCCAAATACTCCATACCTGTTCACAAGGTGACCCCACAGATCGCACCCTTGGATGATACAGAAATAGAAAATTGCTATAAAAATCTCTAAGTACTTACTCTTGTTTCTTGTACTCATCTCACTGCTGTGACAATAAATCTTAAGACTGGCCACAAAGAAGGAAAAGACATGCTCTGCACCAGGGAAACTGAGCATCTTGTTGGGAAGGTAACAAGGAAGGGAAGTCATTATTCTAAGAGCATATAGGAAAGTACGAGCACTGCTGTTTCTGTTGTGTCTCCAATGAACAGATCTGTAGACGAGAATTCAGGTGGAAGTAGATCATGGGGAAACGATCTCAGGAAGTACTCCTAAGGGAGTGGGGATATGAGGTAGAGAAAGGAAAGATGCCAATACAGAGTGCCTTCAAGGGGAGGTTATCGTGATGGGAGACTGAGACGAATCCTGCTGGACCCCTTAGATTGTGTGACACAAGCTGGTGACAGACTGGGAGTATATACCCTCCAGCTTCCACAGGTCACTGGTTGAGACTTGCTTTGTTTCTGGGGAATTCCTGCACTTCCTCCTGCTCCACACATGTGCTGGCCAGCATGTTCTGTTGACCAGAGAAAGCCTTCAGGCAGAGTCCCAGGTCCTTATATCACAAAACCAAAGGTGTGCAAGGGAATGAGGAGGAATGAATGAATGAGGAGGAATGAATGAATGAATGAGGAGGAATGAATGGGGCATGGCTGGCATCTGCTGCCATTGTGTATAAATACATTAATAACCCTACATAATCAATAACCATAAATATAAGTAAACCCAAGTCAGGAGAATATCAAGCATTATTCAAGGAATTATTCTTGGAGGAAGTTTAGTTTGAATGGGGCTATCAAGGATGGGTTCAAATAGAATGTCAGAGAGAAGGGGGCCTCTTAATCTAGGTGGAGGTAGTGAAATCAACAAGGACAAAGACTCTGGAGTGAGTAAACACAGTGTGGCATCTACAAAGGAGACCCTGCTTGGAACAGAGGTGCCATATTGGAGAACAGACTGGGGCTTTCCTGATACTATTAACCTAAAATAGGCTGCCAAATATTTCTCCAGCAAAGATGGGTTTATTTGGCATCAGCAGAAAATTGGAATTTGGGGTCTGCAACCATGGTGAGCCATGTGCAAGTCCCAGCAGGAAGAGAAGGAGAGTGCTCTTGTGGAGGGAAAAAGGAAGTTGAAAGGACTATAGTAAACAAAGAGTTCACGGTGTTTTATTGGCTGAGTCCTTGCAGGGTGTGAGAGCTCCCTCTTCTGGCCACCTGACTGTATTTAATTGAGGCTTCTATTTATTAAATTTTTACAGTACTGATTGAAGATGTCATGAATGCAACATAAACAATAAATATGATTATAATCACTGACATGTAGTATGCATTTATAAATGTTTATTACTGGGCTGAGCACTGTATTTTTATTTTTGTTATCTTTTTTTGATGTAACATGCACGAAACTTTATTTCATAATAATACCCTGACGTAGGAAATTCCACATTTAAAAAAATTTCTCCAAATTAATACAAATTTGTTCTTGTGAAATAAGAGATGAGGCCACTGGCCCTGAGTTTACCTTCAAATGCTTACTTTCTAAGTTCCTGGAGTTCCTTGAAGGCAAGTAGCTCTGTGTCAAGTGTGGTCATAAGAGCCTTTGTCAAGGCAGAAGTACCTAGAAGCTTTTCCCACTTAAGATTCTAAGGCTTCCACGTGGGGAAACCAGGCACTAGACCCACTAATCATGAGCCTGGAAGGCCTCAGTTAACCACCTTCTGTGTCTATGGAAGACTCTCAACGTTTCTCATTTCTAGGCCAGTCTACTTCTGCCCTTTGAGACAATAAGACCATTTGGGGCTTGGAATATTAGAGGTGCTTAGAAATTTCTGTTTTCATTTCTATGATTCAAAATTCCCAGATAAGAAATTCAGAACTTTAAACACAATTTCTGCCTAGCTTCTTGAGATGTGAGAAAACTATTCCTTTTGGTCCCCTAGGTTTATGAGCACAAAAACCTAAATTGGTATCTCGTGGAATAAAATTCATATTTTATGATAAGACAAGAAAAATTTAAGCAAAAACGTTCCCCTGTCCTTTGGCCTCCTCTCTCCCTACTTGGTGCATTGTGTGTCTGCCTTATGCATCAACCAAATCTCCCCCCATGGGTGGGAATAACTGCTCAACCATAAAAAGTAATATTCTCCTAGCATCAACAAGACAACCCTTTAAAATGTAACACTCCCTCTTGATCTTGTAAGGGGTCACATGACCCACCATGATGCGCTTAAATCTGGATTATGTAGACTGTCAACAGAATGTCATCTGATGTAGAGCCCTCTGTCTCAAAAAACATATATGACTCTGCTTTGTCTTCTAATGGGCAGAACAGTTCTCAGAGCTTCCTGGGTTATAATCCTCAGACTTGGCTGGAATAAAATTTTCCATTTCCTTCTTAGATTGACTGATTAATTTTTCATCAAAAATCCTAGTTGGTTATCTTGGCACATATAATCACCACAACAACCCTATGAGGTAATATTATAACACTCGTTAAAGAGGAAGTTGAGGCTTAGTGAGGTTTTAGAAATACACCGAAGATTACATTGGTAGTGGGATGTCTGTCTAACTTCGTGGTTGTAGCAGCCCCAAAACTATGTATGCGGTCATTCAAATTTGATTTGATAGTAGCTACATACCTTTGCAAACTCTGAAGCTCTTGTGCAAGTTTAAGAAAGCAATCTTTTGAATGTTTTAAAGAAGTGAACGAATGGAGATGTGGAGACTTTTGAAGAGGCTGGATCAGTAATCCACACATGAAGTTCGAAACTAGGAGACATCGTGGAGAATGATTCATTGATTACCTAGGGGAACAGAAGAAGGGGAAGTTGAGCACAGACATATAAAGGTAGGTTTCAAAATCTCTCCTCCCTCCACTCCTGAATGTCTCATTAAATATTTAAGGTTTTTCCTCACTTAATTATCACATAAATGGCAACATGGAGCAGTTAAAATCTAATAATCCTGTCATCATGGTCCCAAACCAAATTCACTTATAGTTACTATTGAGTCTGAACATTAAATCTTTCTGATAAACTTTAAGTTCAATTTTCCAATGGAACAAACAACTTTGATATTGTATTAAGTTTATGGAATACATTTTAGGGATTTGGCAGGATTATATTAAGACTGTCCAGGCTGCAACATGATATGTTTGTCTATCTTTCCATTTCTTTCTTTTATGATCTTCAATAAAGTTTTAAAATTTTTTCTTCTTGTTAAGCTTGCACATTTCTCAAACTGTACATTTCTATACCATTTATATTAACTGTTGCTGATATAAATGGATTTGCTTTCATTATATCACCTAACCTATTATTGCTAATACAAAAGAAAGCTATTATTCTGGTATATTTATCTTATGTTAGAGAAATAATTCTCAGTAGATATTAGGGTTGTCAGCAGCTTTCATTATTCTTCTGGGTATCCTAGATGGATAATTCATATTATTTGCAAATAATAATTACTTTCTAATAATAACATCTTTTCCTTTTTTGCTTAGTGCATTGGCAGGAAATACAGACAATGTTGAAAAATAATGATAGTTTTAAAACTTTTAAATCTTTATAGCAAGCAGTACAAGTCCGATAAAACCAAACTGTAAATCATGTAATACTTCAAATTATTATTTTGGATTAGATTTGTTGAATAAAGGGCTGTAGTTATGTTAATTCAACAAACCATAATTCTGAGGCAAATCACTTCTTTAAAAGGAAACTCATCATAAATGGGAATTGACTGAATTCCACAAGATACTAGTGTCTTCATGAGGCAAGATCTTGGTACCTGAAATATTTAATATATGATATCTGGCTGAACAGTTCATTTCCAGAGAATTTTTGGCTCACTCAAACAAGCTCTACCACTTTTGAAAATGTCTCCTTTGGATAAAGGGCACACTGGGAAGTTTATACTATTGAAAGCAGCAGTAAATACAATATATAGTTTATTGTTAAAGGGATTTGAAAGGTTATTTATATTAGGTATTTATTTCAAGCATGGGTATATGATGGTTCACTTTTATTCCTTTCCATGGACTAAAATAAAATGACATCATTAAAAATCATCTGAAAATAATTAGGATTGTGTCACTACTTGGATTCTGAGTGGGAACAAATAGGCACATTGGCAGGGAGAGTGATCAGAGGTAGTGCTAGGGAAACTCTGGACACTGGAAGAAACAAATGTCTTTCAGTACTGAATGAAGTAGAGTCATGTGCCCAGGGAGGGATGCTGGAGAAGTGAACCCAGTGGTGATCACTGACCCTGGCCAGGAAATAAAACAGGTGTCCAAAATCCAAAAAGAGAAAAGTTGTCTGTTAGGTTTCAACAGGGATCAAATCCCACAACATAAAAAAAGAAGGTGTCATAATGACCAAACCTCCAAAGCTAATGTAAATTGGGTAATTGGAACAATTTTGCCTGATGTCTTTTTTTTTTTATTTTGCCAAGTGCATATTTTAGTGGTGATCCTACAAAGTTACAAATACTTATAATAAGCACCCAGGGGCTTCTATCTGATTGATTCTAGATACTTAATTAAATCTTTTCCTTTGTTTTAGATATGAACTCCTGAATGAGAGGGTAGCATCTAAGAGCAGGGTTCTGGCTATGAGTCCAAACTGACACAATCCCTTGGCTTTTCTCCAAATTTTTCTCCAAAAAGAATTGCTTTCTCACAGCGAAAAAAAAAAATGTGACAATGAATATATGTATGTTCACGTATAACTGAAAAATTGTGCTCTACACTGGAAATTGACGCAGCATTGTAAAATGACTGTAACTCAATAAAAAATGTTAAAAAAATTGTTTTTTGGAGAAAGATTGGCATAAGCAAAGTCAGATAAAAGGGGTGGATAATCAGTAGAATAAGCACACACACACACACACACACACAAAGGAATTAAGCATACATAGCAAATGCGTGGAATTGAATTAATGATGGCATGTGACATACAATCCTGCCTTGATTCACACAAAACAGGCACTGTCAGGTACTTGGATGTTGCCTATGAAATGTACTTTTTCTGATCTGTAGGATCAAACATGCACTTCACTGACGTTTGGCCAATAAAAATTCTGTTGAGTAGACATCGAACTCTGTGCTCTACATAAATGTTTCACCATTTTGGTCTTTGATAAGACATTTACTTGTTGTTCTGTAGTAACATTTCTTTAACTGACAGGGTAGCACAACAAAAAGACTCGTATTAATTGCATTTAAATAAAAGTATAGATCAGAGAATATAACCAATATTTTATCAAGACTATAAATGGAGTATAACCTTTAAAAATTGTGAATCACTATACTGTACACCTGTAACTTATATAATATTGTGCATCAACTGTAAGACAATAAAATTTTTTTAATAAACAAAAGTTTAGAGAACCTTCACTTACCCAGAAAACTAAAATTAGGATCTTCTGGTAAACCAATTGTTTTGGTTATGTGAGGATTATGTATTCAGAATGCACACACTGAACAAAAATAACATAATTTGGTTAATTTCTGATAGTCCACAAGGATTATGTCATCCCTTAAGATCTTTATTTTTCAGTAATAATCATTGTATGGCACCATGCACTAAATCTGGTGATTTGTAATTTGATTTAGCTATCATTTAAATTTTAGATAACTAGAAGTTTCAATTCATAATTCTGAATCAATTTCTTTCCTTGAAAGAAAAATAATCTTCAAGTGGCTTTGTTGTAGAGGAATTATATTTCCTAGAAGGTGTATGCCTCAGGGAACTTTGTAGAACAGACACCTCATTTATAATCAGAACCAATAAAACTTATTTTAATTTTGGAAAACAGAAGAACTCTGCAGGGTGTTGGGAGTTCCCAGTCACTGTGACCTTGAAAACCCTTCCAGCGTCACACACAGTACCTTAAAATGAAATTTGTGCAGGATCTGGTACAGCTGAGCAAAAGAGACCAGGTTCAATTTTCATGATATTAAGATTGTATTATACCAGAAATTAATGATGATTGCACAAGGTTCTAAACACTTTCCACATACTAATAAACACCAGAGCTGAAAGAAAATATGTAATTAATGCCACAGCAGCTGCTGACTACTGCCAAACTCTGCCACCCATAAAAGAAGTTACAACACTGCTGCATTATTATTACAGTCTATGCCCTTTGTAAATATTTGTTTTTAATAAAATGATCCATAGGTAACAAAAATACTTAACTTAGTTTTGAAAGTCCTCTAGCATGACTCTAGGAGACACAGTAAAGGAGAAACTTTCAAACACAAAGCCCCAAATCACTTGGAAGAACATTTTGTGGAAACAGCTTATGGTTCTCCTGCGGCAGATGGGATGGAGAAAGTACCATGGATTAAAGCACCTTTTCTAAATTTTTTAAATGGGCACTTGTTGTTGAGTTGCCCAGCATCCTTTTCTTTTTGAGGATAACTCAGCTATTTTAGAGAAATGGCTCACTCCTTGGCCAGTGAGAGTATCCTGTTTGCCAAACCACCCCTACTTTTCTGAAGACACAGGAGAGCACAAACATGAACCTGCCTGGCCAGTTAGTCTTTCCTTTAGGGTTTTCCAGTTGTGACCTAGAGAAGTGTAGCCCTTCCTCTCAGGTGGTGAAACGAAAGTGTGAGTCCAGAGATGCTAGCGGCCTTTTGGAGAAAGCTAGTCCGCCCCAGGAAATAAAAAAGCTGCCAGTCAGTATGAAGCAGAAGCCAGCAGCAGGCATGACCCACAGCCTCAAGTCCCTGATTCCTGCTACCTGCTACTCTACCTGGCTTTTCTCAGTGGTGCAAGCCAACCAATTCCCCTTTGTGCCCAAGGTGATTTGAACTGTGTCTTGACCTACACTTCCCCTTTCAAGAATAGATTGATGCTAGCTTTTATTAGTTGCCTTGTGATCTTGCACAAGCTACGTAATCTCTCTAACTGTTTTCTATATCTGTAAAATGGGAACCATAACATTGTTGAGAGGATTAAATGAGCTACTAGAAATATATTTTGTATTTATCTGTTTATCATCAGTCTCTTTCACTATAAGAATGAGGACTGGTTCTGCGATGATTCTACAACATAGCCCATAGATTAATTATCAGAGAAATGCAAATCAAAACTACAATGACCGCACCTCACAGCAGTCAGAATGGCCGTCATTAAAAAGTCCATGAATGATAAATACTGGAGAGGGTGTGGGGAAAAAGGAACACTCCTACACTGCTGGTGGAAATGTAGTGTGGTGCAGCCATTATAGAAAACTGTGGAGATTCCCCAAAAAACTAAAAATAGGTTTATCATACGATCCAGCAATCCCATTTCTGGGTATATATTTGGAGGGAACTCTAATTTGAAAAGATACATGCACCCCAATGTTCATAGCAGCACTACATACAACAGCCAAGACATGGAAGCAACCTAAACGTCCATCGACAGATGACTGGGTAAAGAAGTTGTGCCGTATTTATACAATGGAATAATACTCAGCTATAGAAAAAGAATAAAATAATGCCATTTGCAGCAACACGGATGGACCTGGAGACTGTCATTCTAAGTGAAGTAAGCCATAAGGAGAAAGAAAAATACCATATGATATCACTCAAATGTGGAATTAAAAAAAAAAAAGAAAGAATAGATTGTATGAACTCATCTACAAAACAGAAACAGACTTGCAGACATAGTAAACAATCTTATGGCTACTGGGGAAAGGTGGTGGGAAGGGATAAATTTGTGAATTTGAGACTTGCAAATGTTAGCCACTATATATAAAAAAAGATTTTTAAAAAAGTTTCTTTTATATAGCACAGGGAACTATATTTAATAGCTTATAATAACCTTTAATGAAAAAGAATATGAAAACAAATATATGTATGTATGCATGACTGGGACACTGTACAGTACATCAGAAATTGACACATTATAACTGGCTATACTTCAATAAAAATAAAATAAAATAGAATAAAATATAGGCCCAAATTCTTTGACATTCCATCCAATCAAAAGATATAACTTTACCTTATTTCCTTGAATGTGGGTCAGTTTGTGACCATTTTAACCAATAGAATGCTATGTGTGTGTGTACATATTTATATAAATATAGTATGTATGTAATTTATGTATATATGTAATTTATGACCAGTAAAAAGTTACATACTTGCTTTTTTATTTTTTAACCAAAGTTATCACATTCCTTTAGTTTTTTCAGTTCTTTTTAGATTTTTCCAAACTTTCAAACATTCTAATTAATCAAAATGAAAAACAAAATAAAATAAAACTTATCTATCTATGTATGTAACCTTAGCCTGCAAATGTTTATTAATTGTCCTTCAAGTCTCCAGTAAGGTGTCATGTCCTTCATGAAAACACATATATAATTTCATGTACATATGCCAGAAATTCTATATAATAGATACCTCTAAGTAAGATTGCTGAATCAAAGGGGTTATATATTTTACTGTGGATTGACTCTGCCATATGGTCTCACAAAAGGTTAGACCAGTTTACATTCCTATCAAAAAAGTATAAGACTGTTTACACCATTGCTAACATGAGCTATTATCAAACTTAAAAATGAATGCCGATTATGAGTAAGAATTATCTCACTGTTTCAGTTTCCATTTTTCTGATTTCAGTTAGGAAATCTTTGCAAGTGTTTTAAGACATTTATCTAAAGGCTTAAAAATCAGTTGGGCAAAAATATAAGCAAAAATATTTTTTATCCACAGAAGAAAAATCATCTTTTATTAAAAATGTGTTAGAACAAACAAAATAATTTTAAGATGCCTGGATATAAGATCAACACAAACTGAATGGTTTTCAACTTGCTGTAATATTCACTAAGTAATGAAACTATTTGTCTTTTATTCTACTTATATAATGAATGATAATTAGTAGATATGGGTACAAAATATAGACAGCAAACCACACATAATTTCTTGGTACAATACCTTCTGAGAGGTATGAGTAGGAATAAGTGGCAAAGAATTTTTGTAGTGAAAGAAGAATGAGAAAAGGAGAGGATTGAGAGTTAAGAAAATTGGCAAGAAAAAGATTATAATGATGGACTGTGGAATTTAAATTGGGTAGAAGGGAGGTGAAGACACACGGATATGGATAAGGAAAAAGTCGTATGGTCAATGGTTTTATATTTTGTTTAAAAGAATAAAATGATGGAGTTAAATAATTAGCTGAATAATAGAATGTGGTTATTGCTGAATGAGAAGCTTGAAACTCAGGATTTCAAGATAATGCAATAATGAGAGATGGTTAAGTCAAGTAGATGACTGTGACATCGCTAATGGGAGGTGGAAAATAAGATCCCTGGAGGAAAAGAACCCAAAAGGCAGAGAGATGAATTGTTGGGGGATAATTTATGTAAATGCTGTCACCAAGTAAAACGATGAAGAAGTAAGAGTGAAAATAAAAACAGTGATGCAGGTGCTATATGGTCATCATCAGAGAGTGAAGGATGTGAGTGGGATGTTGGTAGATAACTGAAGAAGGTTTATTAAGTGGCAAAATCAGATGGTGTGAGCTTCCCAGGAAATGCAAAGTTTGAAATAAGAAGTAAGATGATTTGGAAGTGGCAGTGAAGAGCATGGAGGAAACTTACCCCACCTCCAGGTCTCGAAAGACACAAACAGCTATGGAACAGCATCCACTGAAGAAGGTGACAGGAATCAGTATTATCAGAGGATAGGCAGGAAGGTGAAGGAAATTTTCAGAGAAGTTGAAGATACATAGGAGTTTGTGGGTGACAGAGCCTTCAGAGGACACAATTCAAGGGCCCAAAGTAAGGGAGGTCGGAAAGATGGATCATGTTCAAGGAGGTACAGAGGTCCGGGAATAAGGGAGGACCTGGGAGACTCAGGCTTCTTTGGTGAGATGCAGGTAGGTACGATCCAGAGACCTTGGGGGAAGCAGGTAGTCTGTTCAATCTGGAAGGTCTGGGGCCACAGCTGTGATGACTACAAGCTCGTGTTGTGTGCAGGGGCAGCCTGGGAGGCGCGTGCTAACCTCTGCGGAGGGCTGATCTCTTAGGCAGCCAAGAGCCTGGGACTGCTGAGGTCTCTTGCTTTTGCAGGAGAGTGTTGTCACAGCCCCTGGATTGACTGTCCTCCCTGGAGAAAGCAGCTTTGCAAAGGCCTCTACTCTTCTTTTTTCGATGTGTTTCCAGAGCACCCAAGGACAAAGGTTATTGACAAATCTTGAGAAATTTGAACCTCAGGAAAGACAGAGCTTCATTCTCTCCAGATCTCCATTCACGGAGCCATACACCCAGGTCCCTCCCTCCCGGGTGCACTGGCACGGTCTCACTCCAGAATCCCCTGCGTAATATCACTTCCTTAGAGATCCACTCCCTGAGGAAACATGGGCGTCTTTAGTCAAGTTTATTTAGATCGTAATCTCTTTCAGACAGAGGCTGTATCTGTTTTATCTGTGGTTGAGGCAGCCATGGTAAATCATTTTTTGCTCGAGGCCAACAAGAATCAGTGAGAGAAAGTGTTAAAATAGCAGAGGCAAGTCAGCCAGGAAGATATCTCTGGGTGGAGAATTCCTTCCTCCGTCTGTGAGAATTAAAGAAATGGTAATGGAGGGGAAATGACAAAAGCCCAGGAGCTGGTCTTGAAACATGTGGTAACCTTGCTTGGGTTGCTAACATGCTGCTTATCACCCAGTCCTGGGGCACGTGGCCAAGTGGCAGAGCTGGGCAAACTTTCTTCTGTAGGTTTTCAGGAGACGGAAATTGTGTATTATCATGTGTGTCTGAAAAAGCTACGCCCCTGAACTCTGAGCATAATCCTGAAACTCTCTATCCTTGAGTTCCCAGTGCTGCTGCTCAAAGGACCCAACTTATCTGTTCAGTTTCTTAAAGAGCTGCTATTTTCAGGGGCCCTGACTGGCACTTCAAGTATTTTCTTAACCCTTCCCCCATTACAAGAACTTTAAAATAGTAACCCCTTTTTGATCGGTCTGATGGACAGAGAGCTGATTTTGGAGCAGGTCACTCCTTATTCTGGTCCCAGACCTGCTACAAATTAAGAGAGTGACTTAGGAAAGACATTTTGCCTTGCTGGTCTCAATCTTCTCTTCTGTAAAGTGAGAGGGTTGACCCCTTGCCAGTTCGAACATCCTGTAAACCTTAAAGTAGAATTCCAGGAGGAGGGAGCAGGTTGTATACCATCCCTCTTATCAAGTAAAGTTGTACCCTATTGGTCATCGAGGAAATGAAAATGTAAAAGCAACGTGATTTCAATTTTGACTCATTGAGATAATAAAGATAAGATAATTGATTTTCTAGTGCTGTTGTGAGTGCAGAAAAATAGATCCTCTCAAGTACCGCTGGTGAGGGGGTAAAATTTGGTTAGACCAGTTTATATTGGGTACTAATAATGGTGTCAAAGAATTCAAAAGCATACAAGCCAAACAAGTCAACGTCTGAAATACGTGTTAATATTTTACCTAATAAACACATATTGATAGTTAGAAGGAAAGAAAGAGAACATGGAAGAAGGAAGGAAGTAGGAAAGATAAGAAGGAAGAAAGGAAGGAAAGATGAAAGAAGGAAGGAAGAAGGAAGGGAAGAAGGAAAAAAAGGTTATTTTTTTATTTACTGAGATAAGGAAGAATGGAATTTCTGTTCTTTTCTTCTTTTTTGCCAGAGAGAATCAGGAGTTCAATTTCTGATGTAAGTTTGAGATGGATATTAGACATAAAAGGAGAATAGCTGAATAGGTTTTCAGATATAAATGAATTAGATACACCTCATTCTTTCACTCCAGTATTTCTTTTACTTAATGACCTGATTGGGGTTCAAGTTTGGTTTTACAAAATATATTATGTAACAATTTAAATATAATAGTACAGACCTAGGCACTTAAGGATTCACTCTCCAATTGGTAATATATCCTGCTCATGTCAGTATTCTTTATGTATTTAAGATTGACATATTTTGGTGTAAATAAATTTTTTAATAACACAATCTGTTCCTTGTTTGAGAAAGTCTATACTTCCATGGGCTTTCTTCTAGATGAAGCACTCCTGCTTAAAGGTCCTTTTAGGGAAAGTCTAGGGAAAGTCTAGGGGATCAGATACTATGTGTCAAAGGGGTGTTTGCTCTATATTCAGAGAAGACTCTACATATATACTCACAGAATGTTGCAGAGTTGAGAGTAAAAAGTGTCCACCAACATCTGCCTCCTTCAAGAAGCATGTTCATTCCACCGTGGGAAGGATCAGGAGAATCACATCTAATTGCCATCCTGAGGCATTTTCCTGAAAGTGTGTCCCTTCTTTGTTTCCAGTCAATCCAAGTGAAATTTCTTTCTTAAAATAGGAAAATGAACACCTCCACTTTACTAAGAAGTAACATCTGGCTGGTTAAGTCACCAGTAAGAGAGGAATGATGATGGTTTTAGTCTGCAATCTTAGCTCATCTTTGACATTTCCTTTCAGAAAACCGAGCGGCCGCACCCTTTTGTACACCGCTCAGAGGAAGCAGCTGCCAGAGAGGTGGTGCTGGAGGCTGATGAACTCCGACATGTGATCAGAGGATTTCTGGGAAACTGAGCACCTCATCTTTAGAATGAGTGTTTAGAGTGTTTTCATGAATAAGATGGTTGTATTCTATTTTAAGCAAAACACTTGGTATTCTATGAGGGATTTTAAAAATAAAAATTTTAGGATAAGTTTAAATAAATTTTTTTTTACTTAAAGGCATGCAATTGCTCGATCTATTTAAACAACATATTGCTGCTTATCTAGAAGATAAGATACCAAATCATAGTTAAACATTTACATAGTAAGATAAGACTCAGGCTCCTGCTTTTGTTAGGATTTTTTTTAAGTTGTGAATGAAAGAAACTTAACCCCACGTGTCTTAATCACAGAGGGGATTTGCTGGCTCACACAACACCAGGTCTAGGGTGGATATTATCAGGCGAGGCCAAAGCCAGGTGCTCACACAGTGACATCTGAAACCTGTCTCTCTCCATCTCCTGGCCCTGCTTTTCCCGTCTTGGTTTCATTCTCAAACAGCTCTTTCCTTCATAATGGCAAGATGAATCCCAGCAGCCGCAGGCTTACGTTCCATCAGTAAAACAACCTCAGAGGAGAAAAGAGGTCCCATTTGCCCAGAATTCCATCACTCAACCTGAGACTCACTCTGATTGGCCTGGCTTGGGGGGAATGCTCGACCCTGAACCAATCTCTAAGTCCTGGGGGAGGAACTTTATGATTGGATGGGCATGGGACACCCACCCGCAACTGGAATTGCAAAGGTGAGTTGAGGACCATTCCTACCTGAACCGTAGGGGCAGAGTTGTGTATTACTTTGCTCAAACTATAACAAAGCACCACAGAATGAGTGGCCTACACAACAGAAATTTATTTTCCCACAGTCAGAGACTGGAAGTCCTAGATCAAAGTGTGGGCAGGTTTATTTTCTCCTGAGACCTCTCTCCTTGGCTTGCAGACGGCTGTCTTCTCGCTGTGTCCTCATGGCCTATTTCCTTTTGTACATGTGTCTCATGTCTCTTCTTCTTCTTATAAGGACATCAGCCCTATTGGATTAGGGTCCCAAACATATGACCTCTTTCAACCTTAATTACTTCTCTGAAGGCCCTATCTATAAATATAGTCACATTGGGGGTTAGGGTCTCGACATACGAATTTTGAGGGGGACTCAGTTTGGTCCATAGCAGTGATTTGTTTTTCCAAAGGATGACTAGTCAGGCAGAAACCCTACATCTATCACAGCCTCGATAAAACTCAGAGGATGAAAGCAATGGCAAGATGTGGCAGAGGGATGCCCCCGGTGCCAAGTGGTAAGACGTGGGAGGGTCTGATCAGGTGATTTGGGTGCTTCTGCCAGAGGACACTGAGAGGGTGTCAGAGTAAGGGAGAGCATCCCAATCCAGGGGGGATGGCCAGAGAGAGAGGGGAACTGAATTCATGGGCACGAGCTGTGACTACCGGAATCGCAGTGGAAGCCCAAATAGTTCTAATCAAAGGATAAGACGGGGAAATAGTTTGGCTTCTGACCTATTATCTAAAAGTACGTGTTCCTCTTTAGGTCAGGCTTTATATTTTCTGTGTCCTACCTTGTGGACTTTCTCATTTTGCACATTAACAATTAAAAAAAAACCTTATAAATTTACTCTGAAGCCTTTTTATTATTAATGCAGATTTTTTTAAGGTTTCATAGCAATTATCAAGAGGAGAGTTATTTCATACTTTACTCAACAAAACTTTATAAAAATCTTGTTTGATAGCACTACTATATATAAAATAGATAAACAAGGACCTACTGCACATACAGGTAACTATATTCAATATCTTGAAATAACTTACAAAGGAAAAGAATATGAAAAAGAATATCTATGAATATATATATATATAACTGAATCACTTTGCTATATGCCTGAAACTAACACAACATTGTAAATCAACTATACTTCAAAACATTTTAAAAAGAAAAAATCTTTTTGTTGCTGCTCTACCCCACATCTTCCTTAACTTATTTCTTCTGCCTCTTTTTTGGGTCCATTGTGGTGGGTGAAGTGGCTAAGCAAACAGCTTCAACAAAACAAAACTCTTGGGTTAAGCAAACCTTGAGAATTTGGTGCTTCTGCATCAGGTCTCAAGGAGGTGGGTTGGAAACAATTGCTTTTTTATTTCATTTAGAAATCATTTTCGTCTAATATCTAGAAATTTACTTGATTTTTGCCCTTGTATGTTGTGACCTTGTTAAATGTGACCTCATAGTCATATTTAGCATCCTTAGAATCCAGTCCCACACATAGTCCCAGTACAGGCTGCATAAATCTTTTAACTTCTTTGAATATAGTCCATGTGTTCCTTTATCAGACTCAGTAAGTTCATAGCCAAGCTTTTCTGTGATTTAAACCTGTAAGCTTAATGGCCAAAATGTAAGGAAGAGGCAGATTCTGAGCGGAACACCTGTTGAAGGGGAGAGGCCTCTGCATCATCATTCAGTATAGGACGGAGTGCTAACGCTTACCAGGAACACTGAATAATTCATGCCTATTCAGAAGTTTCAGAGGAGTTCAGAGAGTCAAAATCTTTGGGGATACCCACTGGATGTGCCCATCCCACGTGTCAGAATCTCAAGGTTTTCATAACCAGAGCCCCAGCCTTGGCTTACCAGAGGTACCAGAGCTTGGTGTCTAAAATTCTTTAAAGTTCAGCCATTTGAACTCTTCATTCCTGCTCCTGATCCCGTTTTCTCTGCCCCGCTGCTGCATGAGATAGAAGCTTTGTGATAGGCCTTCCTTGCCTGCTCCAGTCCCTCCGCAGCTGGTTGTATTTCTTTTTAATGGAAGTATAGTGCTGTGCAATATTCTGTAAGTCATAGGTGTTCAATATAGTGATTCAAAATTTTAAGGGCTATACTCCATTTACTGTTATTGTAAGTTATTGGCTATATTCCCTGTGCTGTACAATATATTCTTGTAGCTTATTTTATACATAGTAGTTTGTATCTCTTACTTCCCTCTCCCTATATTTCCCCTCCCCACTTCCCTCTCTCCATTAGTAACCAAGTAGTTGGTTATATTTCTGTAGACTATCAATGCCACTAAGCAATAGGCATCTGATCTGTTATTTTTATCTGCTTTTTCCTCTGTGAATCTGAAAAGCCTGAGGCATTGCATCCTTTCATGCACTTTCCTTCCAATAACAGATCATCCCAATTTACTACTAGCGAAGGTTCAACATTTGAGCCAACCCCCCTTGCATCCTGTGCTGTCTGTCCTCCACCGAACATCAGTTTAAGATTCTCTTTGCTACCTGAGCAATGAATGATTCACCTCCTGTATCTCATCTTATCAACTGCCTTCTCAGAATACTGTCAGTATAAATGCTCTCAGGGTTGAGTCCTCTGAAAGCAGATGCTGAGAGGGTTTGAGACACAAAATGTTTATTAGGGATTGATCCATGTGAAAGGAAGAGAGAAATTCAGTTGGGCAGGGAAGAAGCTGAACTGTGATGAAGGCTGACAAACGTGGCCCAAACAGTAGGAAGCTCTGGAGCTCTATTATTGCCCATGTTAGGCTGATATGACTGGGTCATCGTTACCTCTGCTTCGTCGATCACTAGGTGCAATCTGCCCAAAATTATACCGGACAAAACAGCTTTTGGTAGATAAGACAGGCCTTGAAGGATCTGAGAGCTGGAGACTGTATGTCAGCTGTGTTTCCTACAGTTGGATTGAAAGGCCTTCCTTGAAAGGGAATCTGGGCAGCACATCTTTGTATCTATCATAGATATTGCCCCCCAGGTCCCCAGGGGCTGTTCCTTTTCTTCAATATTCTGTGTCCTTCAGATAATGTAATTTCTACTTAATGTTCATTGACTCTTCTGCTATCTCCAATCTGCTGTTGAGCCCATCTAGTAAATTAAAACATTTATCCATTTTACTTGCTCCATTCTATAATTTCCATTTGGTTCTTTTTCATAATTTCCTTTTTTTTTTTCTTTTTTTGGCTGAGATTCTTTATTTGCTGACTCAGTAAGACCATGTTTTCTTCAATTGTTTGAGCATATTTTCCTTTAATTTTTAAAACCTACCAATAATAGGTGCTTTCAAGTTTTGTCTGCTAAGTCCAGTATCTGATCCATTTTTGTATTTATTTTTGCTGACTGCTTTTTCCTTGACTATGGCTCATGCTTATCCTCCCTATGTTTTTGGAAGCCCAGTAGTTTTTACTGTGTAGTAGACATGCGGGTGCTGCACTGCAGGACTTTGGAGTCCATGGCTGTCCTCTGATGAAGATGGATGTTTGCTCTATTGAGTGGACCACTTATTGATTGATTAACTTTGAACTTGGATTGGCTTCGCATTATGCTTCATTAGGGAAGATCTATAAAAAGAAAAAAAAGTGTTTTCCAACCCATTCTAACTTGGTAAGACTTAAAATTCAAACTCTTCCTTTTTTTGCAAACAGTGTCAAGGTCTGATTTTAGGCCTTGTTAGAACAGGTTTGCAGTTGGCATCCTTCTGGGACATGGTCCTCGGGGCATGTATTGTTTAAGTGGAATTAATTACATTCTCAACATTGCAAAACCATCACCACTATTTATTTCCAAAAATTCTTCATTACTCTGAACAGAAACTCTGTATCCATTAAGCAATAACTCCTATTTCTCTTTCCTCTGGTGATTTCTAATATACGTTCTCTATTTATAAATTTGCCTATTCTTGATACGTCATATAAGAGCAATCATACATTATCTGTCTGGCTTATTTTATGCAAAATGTTTTCAAAATTCATCCATATTATAGCATATATCAGAACCTCATTCCACCGTGTGTATATACCACATTTTGTTTATCCATTCATCTGTTGATGAACAGTTGAATTGTTTCCACTTTCTGGCTATTGTAAATAATGCTGCAGTGAACATTGGCATAAAAGGATGTTTGTATCCCTGCTTTCAATTCCTTTGGGTATATACCTGGAAGTGGAATTGGTAGATCACATGGCAATTCTATGTTTAGTTCCTCGAGGAGCCACCAAACTCTTTTCCATCGCAGCTGCACCATGGCACATTCCCATCAACAGTGCACAAAGATTTTGATTTCTCTATATCTTGCCAATACTTGTTATTTTTTGTTTGTTTGTTTTAAAATAGCCATTCAAATGGGAGTGAAGTGGTATCTCATTGCGCTTTTGATTTGCATTTCCCTTATAATTAGTTATGTCAAACAACTTTTAAATGTCCTTATTGACAATTTGCATATCTTCTTTGGAGAAACATTCAAGTTCATTGTCCACTTTTTAACTGGATTTTTGTTGTTGTTATTGAGTTGTAGGAATTCTTTATATAAGCTGGATATTAAACACTCATCGGATGTATGATTTGCAAGTATTGTCTCCTATTCTATGGGTTGTCTTTTCACTCTTGTATTCTTCGATACACAAAATATTTTCATTTTGATGAAGTCCAGCTTATCTATTTTTTTCTTTTGTTTCTTGTGCTTTTGGTTTCATATCCGAGAAATTATTGCCAAGACCAACGTTTAGAAACTTAAAGAAATTCTCCTATGTGTTCTACCAGGAGTTTGACAGTTTCAGTCTTTACATTTAAGACATTAATCCATTTTGAGTTAATTTTTGTAAGGGTCCAACTTTATTCTTTTGCATATGGATATCCAGTTTTCCTAGCACAATTTGTTGAAAAGACTACCCTTTCTTCATCGGATGGGGAAGTACCTTACTCAAATATCATTTGACCATACATATGAGTATTTATTTCTGGGCTCTCTATTCTATTCCATTAGACTATATGTGTGTCCTTATGCCAGTACTACACAGTTACGATTACTGTATGTAACAAGTTGTGAAATCAGAAAGTATGAGACCTCCAACTTGGTTCGTTTTTTTTCAAGATTATTTTGGTTATTCTAGGTCCCTTGTGATTCTGTATGCATTTTAGGATTGGTTTTTTAATTTCTGCAAAAATGTTATTGGAATTTTTATTGGTATTGCGTTGAATCAGTCAATTTCGGAGAGTAATATTTCACCTTAATGATATGAAGTCTTTCAGTCCATGAACACAGATGTTTTTCCATTTATTTATGTCTTTTCTAATTTCTTTCAGTGATGTTTTGCAGTTTTCAGTGTACAATTGTTTTTTTTTTTTTTTTTTTGCCTTTTTGGTTAATGTGTAGCTAAGTATTTTATTCTTTTTGATGCTATTGTAATGGAATTGTTTTCTTAATTTTCTTTTTGGCTTGTTCGATGTTAGTGTATAGAAAGGCAAGTGATATGTGTTGATTTGCATGTTGAAATTTTGCTGAATCTGTTTATTAGCTGTAACAGTTATATTGTAGACTTTAGGGTTTTCTACATATAAGATCATGTTATTTGTAAACAGGGATAATTTTACTTCTCTCTTTCTAGTTTGGCTGCCTTTCTTTTTCTTTTTGTTGCTCATTTCTCTGGCTTGAATTTGCAATATTATGTTAAATAGAAGTGGTGGAAGTGGGCATCACTGTTTTGTCACGCATCTTAGTGGAAAAGCTTTTAGTCTCTCGTTTATGATGTGATCTGTGGGTTTTTCAGGTATAGCCTTTATTATGTCGATGTAATTTCTTTATAATTTTAGTTTGTTGAGTACTTTTTTTAATCATGAAAAGTTGTTGAATTTTATGAGGCCTTTTCTGCATCAATTGAAATGATAATTTTTTCCTTACTCTGTTAATACGATGTATTGCATTGATTGATTATCATATGTTGAATCATTCCAGTTGATCTTGGTGTATAATTATTTTACTATGCTACTGAATTCATGTTTTTAAGTATTTTGTTGAATATTTTTGCATCAAATACTGGCTTTGGTACCAGTGTAATGCTGATCTCATATAATGATATGGAAGTGTTCTCTCCTCTTCATTTTTTTTGGAAATTTAAGAAGAATTGGTATTAATTTTGTTTTAAATGTTTGGTAGAATTCATTGGTGAGGCCTTCTGGTACTGGACTTTCCTTGGGAGATTTTTGATGCTAATTCAATCACCTAATGAGCACAGGTCTATTTCCTCATGATTTAGTTTTGGTAGATTTTGTTTCTAGGAATGTGTCCATTTCATTCAAATTATACAACTTGTTGGCTTACAATTGTTTGTGGTACTCTCTTATAATCCTTTCCCCCCCCCCGGAAACTCAGTAGCAATGTCCCCACGTTTATTTCTAATTTTAGTAATTTGAGTCTTTTCTCTTTTTTCACAGCCAATATAGTTAAAGGTGTGTCAATTTTGTTAATTTTTTTCAAAGAACCAACTTTTCATTTCATCAAAGGACAGTTTTGCCAGACACAGACTTTTCAGACTTGCTTTTCTTCTGGCTCTTTAAATACATCTTTCCACTGCCTTCTGTCCTGTAAGATTTCTGCTGAGAAATACACTGATAATGTTTTTGAGAAGTCCTCATATGTGACCATTTGCTTTTCTCTTGCTGCTTTCAAGATTCTATATCTGTCTTTGGCATTGAACAGTTTGAATATAATGTATCTCAATGTGACTCTCTTTGGGGTTTTCCTCTTTGGACTTTGTTGAGCTTATTTTATTTGTATATCCATGTATTTCCTGAGATTTGGGAAGTTTCTGGCCATTCTTTCTTCACATAAATTCTCAGCCTCTTTCTCTCTTCTCCTCCTGGGACTCCTCTCTCCCACCCTCCATCCACAATGTAACGTGTCTATTGGTCTCTTGGATGGCCCCATAAGTCCTTCAGGCTTTCTTCATTTTTTCTTCATTCTTTGTCCTCTTTGCTCCCTAGACTCAGTAATTTTAAATTAACTGTCTTCAAGTTTATCGATTCTTCTGTCTATTCAAGTCTTCTGCTGAATCTCTGTAGAAGATTTTTCAACTCCAGAATTTCTGTTTGGCATTTTATAACATCTGTCATTGTTGATATTCTCATATTGTTTATCTATCATTTTCCTGATTTCCTTCAGCTCTTTGTTCATGTTTTCCTTTAGTGCTTTGAGCATATATGAGGTAGCTGTTTTAAATTCTTTGTCAAGTATATCTAATGGCTTTGTTTTTTTCAAAGATGTTTCTATAGATTTATTTTGTTCCTTTGATTGAGCCATGTTTTCCTGTTTCTCTGTGTGCCTTGTGATTTTTTTTTTTAATTGGGCATTTGAAAAACTAGCTACCTCTCCCAGTTTTTGCAGACTGTTCTGTGAGGGGATAAACCTTCACTAATCAGCCCGGCATAAATACTTAAGGTCTTCTTAAACCATTTCATGATGTCCATCTTTTCTGGGTTTGTATGTGTGTGTTTTTTCCAGTTTCCCCATATTATACACAGCTGCTTTTAAATGTCTTGTGTTCCCTTAGAGTCTCAATCCTGTTTCTTCTTGGGACCTTAGCTGTTCTATTTAATTCCTCAGTCAGAAATCTCTTACCATAGGCATCTATGTGTTGGTAGTTTTCTTAAGCTATGCCTGATAACTTCCCACAGATTCCCTTAGTTTGAGATCTCAGATGATTTGAGCCTCTGAACTGAAAGTTAAGTGACTCAGAGACCAGTATCTCAGGCAGCATGAGGACAGGTTAGAACATCGAAAATTCACTCCTCTGTGCTCTCTCTGGCTTGCATAAGGTAAATGGGGATCAAGTCACTGCTTCCCCCAAACTGCGGTGCCATGTCAGGTAGGAGGAGAAAGGGCAAATAAAATTCCATGAAACTTTCTACCATTTGAATGTGACTTTTTCTTAATTGGGCATTTGTTTGGTTGCTATAGGTCTTTTACGGATTTCCAGAGCACCTATGAAGTTATTTTGGTCAGTTTCTAGTTGTTTGTTTAATGTTTCCATGGGGGAATGAGGGCCTGGAACTTCTTAGTCTGCCATCTTGCTGACATTACCCTTCTCCCCCTTTTAACAATATAATGGGAACTTGGACCAAAATCTATGCTGTCTGAGAACTGAGGTATATTCTTGCCAAAGTGATCCCTCAGCTGGACTAGAAGCTGGCATGGATACTCAGCACATTAGTGGGACATTGCAGTTCCCTCTTTGAATTACTATTATGCATTCCCGTAAGAGCCTCTGAGAACTGGGAGGGCAGAGGCAACCAGTTTCAAAACGACTTTCTTTGTCAATAAGGAAGTTTTCTTGAAACTAGATGTCTTGGAAGACTACATGTCAGGCTTTATATTTTCCCAATTAACATTTACTTCAGACTTCTTGCCAAAGATGAAAAGATTTGACAAAGTTGGCTGCCATTGTAATTGTCCCCCTGACCTTTTTCTGAACACAGGAAGTAGGACCATCGATTCAGATTTACGTCAATTTACAAACCAGAGTGGATTATTGCCTACTAGGTGTATTGCAGAGAAATGAACCTTTAATTGAGGTGACCCAGAAAGGGATGCTATTTCAGCAGAGACCTTCTGCCCCAAGAAATTGGCTTTTAATGACCAATTTCCTTTCATGCCAATGCACTAGAGGCAGCTAGGTTCAGGAATTTTTTTTAAGATAATTTTATTCACCTCTGAGAAAGGATAGACACTAATTTGCTTTTGTGACAGGGAACTGAGAATGCCATAGGTCTGCTAAAAAATGTCAGAAAAGGAAGACAGCATTGTATGTTGTTAACTAATGGAACATCGAAGCAATTAAGCTCTTGCCCTTGAAGTTCCCTTATTACAGATTAGCTTATACTGCTAAGACTTATAAAATGACTGCAGACACAAGCTCATGAGAAATGATAATCACTGACTGCCATTGTTATATGCCATATGTTTCTCCTGCTTTGGGACCGTTGGTCTCCTCTTCCTGTTACATTCATGGATTCTGCAAAAACTGACACCTGTAAAATAGCCCATTTGAAAACTAGTGTTAATTTGAAATTTTTGTTTCTGGTTTGTATCTTTCCATTTTGTATTCTCCTAGGATACTTAGTAAGAATGTGTCATCATAATCAAGTTGTGGAACTACTTTCCTGTATGATTTAAAGAAATCGTGCCCACTATTTTATAGTTACCACCCATGTGGTGGGACCATCATCTAATGACTCTTCATGTTTAAGGAAAGAAAGAAGGCAGGTTTATTGCATTTGAAATAGGCTGAAGAGCAAGGGATTATTTAAATTATAATGATGTTCTTATACTGACCCCTTGTGTGACCTAAAGAAAGTAAAGGGACACACAAATTACAGCAAAGAGAGCAGCCTGCTAATAAAACAATTGATATTTAAATATACTCATCAAAGAAAGACTCTTTCTGAAGGAGGTTCTGTGTGTAAATATAATGGTGGTAATCTTGCTTTGATACCCTTCTAATTGAAATGTGATTACTTTTTTCTTCTAACACTCACTCTCTTAAAGGAGTGGATGGAATAAGGGATGAAAGAAGTACAATGAATAATTTATTTTAATGAGCCTTTAAAATAGAAATTTCTAAATGCCACATATTCGTCATAGTGAAGCACATTATGAATCACGAATAGATTTCCCTTTGGAAATGCTTATTTTAAAAAACTAATATACAGATAAAAATAAGCATCCTTTTGCATCAGTCTTGGCAATAACAATCCAGGATTAAAATCAGAAATCTCTTTGTTTGAAAGGAACCCTGAACACATGCAGATGTTGGCAGATAGAAAGTGTTGGGAGTATCAGTTTGCGGACAAACCATATTAACCCCACCCACCTCTTGAAAAATTGTTTTATTTTGATATCCCAAAGAGCAAGCCCTTTTCACTGGTGAGTGCAGTCATCACCACAATAGCTAAACATGCAGGGAACACATCAGACTGAAAAAATAAACATCAATTTCCTTGCAAAAATCAGTGAGACTGTGCCCATTCTATTTTGCAAAGGGAAGTCAGTGACCTTTAGCAGGGAGTGTTTCATTCCTGGTTGTAATTACTTCTTTCTTTCAATCTTATATTCTAAACTTTTAGGTTTGAAAAAAGCAACACATGAGAAAATGAAACTGTGCTGCAAAGTTGGCTAGTGTCTTGAAATCTGGGGATATCAGAAAACCCAGAAGTGGGCTGCCCATGGTAGCATGGCAAACATGCATTGGGATACTCAACCCTCCCCCATCCCCTCCCCAGGGAGTTTCCTGGGGTTAGGGGATGAGGGAGACTTACAATACTAGTAATCCAAACATATTTGCTTCCCCCAAAAGAAGTTTTCATAACAACAATCCCAAGCCCTGTTAACTGCCCAAAGTGTGTCTGTTAAAGGAAATTTATCTTTATTGAACCATTTCCCATTTCTTTCTTTGAAGATCACTGTTTTGTTCCTCATATTCAGAGAAGCAGTGTAGGAAAAGCAATGGTATTTTACAAGTCTTAGGTGAGTTACTTTAAAACAAGGAGGTTATGTGCAGGAAACCCCCTAGTGGGAACCTCTGCTTGGATGTTGCAGGGCCTTTGATCTCTCTCCTCTCTGCTCTGTTGGAGAAGAGGCTGCTCCCAGCTCCTGCTGACCCAGCTATGTTCTCAGCCATAGCAATATTTTGATACCTGTGGTTTTCTGGCCTCTAGAGGTTGTGTGTTTGGCGATGGGGAGGGTGAGGGAGCAGGCAGCAGATCAAGGAGTTTTGCTTGAGATGTGGAATTGAAATCTAGGGGTAAAGTCTGAGAAGTCTGCTAGTCTTAGACCTGGCTTGCTGACCTCTTGTCTCTACTATATAGTAAGCCTCCAGTACTGCTAGTTTGGAGTCTGCTTTCCGAAGAAAATTCAGACCAAGATGAACAAAGACACACAGCTTAATGAAAGATAATGATGAAGTGAATAATCCTAAGTGTATTTAAGTAGTAACATAAAACTAAACGTATTTAAACCAGACTCAATCAAGCATTTGAAAAGATCATTAAATACCTACAGGTTCATTTGTCTATCTCAAACCTGTCTCAAGACTATATTGTCAAAATATTAACTAAAGTTACATGAACTCACACAAAATAATCCTAGGAGACATTTTTTACCGTAAGTCAAGTAATACCTTCAGTTCTTGTTTATACATGGTTCTCTTGGAGTAAGAACTTTCTCCATGTTTCAACCCAAACCAGTTAATAGGGGCCAACTGGTGGCAGAAATCCTGGCCAAGGGAAGAGGGGAGAGTTCTTAATTACTTCCACTGCCAGGAAGAGTTAGGAAAATCAAGGCTTTGAAGGTAAAAGGGTCACCTCACATTAAGATGAACACTGTCTTGGAAATAGAGAGGTGGTTGCTCTTTGATTTCATTTGTATAAGATAAGTTGTATTCCCAGAATATTTAAAATAATGTCATATTACACTGCAGTGATTTTTGGAAACCATAGCTTCAGTTAGCTATCTTTTTTTTCTTTTTTCTTTTTTTAGTTGAGGTATAGCTGATTTACAGTATTATGTTAATTTCAGGTGTACAACATAGTGATTCAAAGTTTTCATGGCTTATACTCCATTTAAAGTTATTGTAAAATATTGGCTATATTCCCTATGCTGTACAATATATCATTGTATCTTATTTATTTTATACATAGTAGTTTGTGCTTCTTAATTTCCTACCCCTATCATGCCCCTTCCCTCTTCCCTCTTCCACTGGTAACCACTAGTTTGTTCTTTATATCTGTGAGTCTGATTCTGCTTTGTAATATTCATTCACTTATTTTATTTTCTTAGATTTCACATATAAGTGATAACATAGAGTATTTGTCTTTCTCTGTCTGACTCATTTCAGTAAACTTAATACCCTCCAGGTCTATCCATGTTGTTGCAAATGGCAGAATTTCATTTTTTATGGCTGAGTAGTATTCCACTGTATATATTTATGTGTGTGTGTGTGTGTATAATCACATCTTCTTTATCCATTAATCTGTTAATGGCCACTAGGTTGGTTCCATACTTTGGCAATTGTAAATAATGATGCTATGAACATTGGGGTGTATGTATCTTTTCAAATTAGTGTTTTCGTTTTTTCAGATATATACCCAGGAGTGGAATTGCTAGCTCATGTGGTAGTTCTATTTTTACTTTTTTGAGAAACCTCCATACTGTCTTCCACAGCAGCTGTACCAACTTACATTCCAATCAATGATGTATGAGGGTTCCCTTTTCTCCACATCCTTGCCAGTACTTTTTATTTCTTCTTTTTGACAATATTCATTCTGACAGGTGTGAGGTACTAACTCATTGTGATTTTCATGTGCATTTCCCTGATGATTAGTGATGTTGAGCATCTTTTCATGTGCCTGTTGGCCATGTGCACTCTTTTACATGGAGCTGTCCAGTTTTCCCAGCACCACTTATTGAAGAGATTGTCTTTTCTCCATTGTATATTCTTGCCTCCTTTATCATAGATTAATTGACCACAAGTGTGTGGGTTTATTTATGGGCTATCTATTCTGTTCCATTGATCTATGTGCCTGTTTTGTGTCAGTAGCATATTATTTTGATAATTGTGGCTCTGTCGTATAGTCTTAAGTCAGGGAGTATGATACCTCCAGTTTTGTTCTTTCTCAAGATTGCTTTGGCTACTTAGGGTCTTTTATATTTCCATACAAATTTTAGAAGTATTGCTTCCAGTCCTGTGAAAAATGCCACTGTTATTTTGATAGAGATTGTATTGACTCTGTAGATTGCCTTGGGTAGTATGGTCATTTTAACAATATTAATTCTTCCAATCCATGAATAGGCTTTATCTTTCTGTTTCTGTCATCTTCAGTTTCTTTCATCAGTGTCTTATAGCTTTCTAAGTACAGGTCGTTTATCTCCTTAGTTAGATTTATTCCTAGGTACTTTATTCTTTTTGATGTGGCCATAAATGGGATTGACTCCTTAATTTACATTTCTGATAGCTCATTGTTCTTGTATAGAAATACAACAGATTTCTGTACACTAATTTTGCAACTTTCCGGAATTCATTGATGAACTGTAGTAGTTAGTGTTTTCTATGTGTAGTTATCATGTCATCTGCAAACAGTGACACTTTTCTTCTTCCTTTCCAATTTATTTATTTTTCTTATCTGATTGCTGTGGCAGTTATCTATATTTGAACACATTCAAGGTTCTGTTAATTTTGTAACTATGGAAATTCATCCACGTAAGAAAGTATTTGCTAAGGGGATCTGGGACCCCTCCCCTCTAGATGGTTACATAGCATAATACAGAAAGAAGAATGCATGCACAGCTATTTGTTAAGCAAATATTGTTTAGTTTCAGGCAAGTTTATTGGTAACAAGATTTTATTTACTATGTCAATTTAAGCTTCTTTCTCTGGCAATAAACAATGCTTAATTTTTTAGCTTTAGACTTAAAATTTCTACTATCAATTTTTGAATAGTCTTTGAATTCTCTTCAATACATTGTATACTATGCTCAATTGTTCATTTGTTCATTCATTCATTCTTTTCCATTATTCATCACATGCCCTTAGATAAGAACAGAAACCATCCTATCCCTGCTGTTGAGGAATCCACTATCTAGAAAGTTTGCTGATGAATGATTTACTATAATACATCTACAAATGACAATAAGAGGACTTGAAATACACACTTAAGGCCAGAAGAATTAACACAGTAAATCAAATTGGAAAATGAAAAGGTTGATGAATCCTGAAGTGTGTGCGAGTAGCTTGGAAGATCTTCGAAGGCAAAAATCTCATATTCTTATTCTGAATTCCTCAAAACAACTGGAGCATGTTTGGTGGATATTCATCTTATGCTTGTTAAATGAATTCCACATATTAAAATGTTAAAAGGCAACAGACCATAAACTGCTGTCCCGTTGGCTTGTTGTTGAGACACATTGAATTCAGAATATTTTGACAGAAGATTAAGTGCTATATGATTCTTCAGTTTCCATCCTCCATCTATTTTCAGTTATTTTCATTATATTACCCACATCTCTCAAGAGTTCAATTCTTTCTACTTCTGTTTCATTGTTCTAGACAGTTTTTTACACTTTAGAAATGTTCAGCAGAGTGTTTTGTTAATTCACTATTTTTCAAGTAAGATTAATTTTCACATTTCCCACAGGTTCAGTCTTTAATTTTCTACATTATATGAGTAGAAAAATATAGCAACAATGGGTAGATGAGGTTTTAAATCACAAGATTTGGGGCCAAGTTGATGGAATATAGAAGGAAAAAAATCTCTCTCTTTTTCTCTCTCTCTCCCACCCTCTTTCTTGCTGTCTCATAAACACCAGTAGTGTGCTTTAGGAATACTTGTAGGTAGCTCTAAAATATAAACCAAAACCCAAGGAGTAAGCAAGCTAAGGAGTCTACAAATAATTAAGCAGAAAAAACCAAGCTCTACCATCCTCAGTGGATTTGTTAAATGTGTATGTTTCCTCCAGTCTTGGGCCCAAACTTCTCTTTATTATTCCTCAAAGAAGCAATTTTTGATTTTATGAGATAAAGTTGTTTATTTCCTCAACACTTCTGTTTGCGACTGGGCAAAAAGTTCATCTCTAGCTCTTTGGAGAAGATTGTTGAAACCCATTTGAAAAAGCCACTTAATTGACTCATCCTGGGAAAAGCAGCAACTCTTTCTTGAGTACTCAGAGTGGCCTTAGGGATTTTATTTATTATAGTTCTACAGAGTACATGTCAATCCAGAAGGCTTAAATTTAGTTATCTACACAAAAGAAAATCCCTTAAGTAGAGTATTTCCTTTTGTTAATGCTAAGTGAAGAAAATAGAAGGTGGTCAGTCTTTTTGCTGTGGGATAAATTACAAGGTGGAAGAAAACTGTCTAAGTAACTCAGGAAATTTAGTAGTCACATAGGGACTGGCTCAGAGTTGTCAACATGGTCTTAAAGAGAGACATTCTGAACTTTGAACTTTGAGGCTGACTAAAGATGCTTTCATTTCTAAGAAGGCACTTCACTTTTGCTCTTTTTTTGGCATGGCTGTTTATATCTTTCTGCCATTTTTTCTCCTTGTCTTAATGAGCATGTACCTCAAGAGTGCCACACTTTATAGCTACTGGCTTTATGTTATTACTCCTTCATTTCCCTTACAAAATTCCTCAAAACTGTCTATTCCCTCATCTTCCATTCACTCTCAATTCATTACAGTCGGACTTCTTCTTTCACTCTTCTACTAATACATTAACTTCCGTGGGGAAAAACCAACAAAAACTCAAAAAAGTTTTTTTAAGTTGTATATTATTTTCCTTTAAAAGATCTTAAAGGCTAAATAGCTTTGAATTTTGAACAAGTGCTCACCCACTGATGTCAAGTCAAAGAGAAAATGGCTTTTTAATTTTTTTTTAAGGAAGGAAACAAACAGCTTCTGCAAGATGGAGAAAATTTCATGCCTAGACTCTCTTTCCTAGAGAAGCAGCAGTGGTGTTGCAGAGAAAAAATACAATTTTATTGAAGAAGCTTAGGTCTTTTGGGTAAACCTTTGAAGAGAGACAATGGAAAATGACAATCAAATGGCTTATTCTAAGATCCCACCTTACTTGGTATTTCTGTGTTTTCCCACACTCTTGTCCCCTATCTTTATCTGGCAGCCTTCTCCCATGACTCTTCACCCTCACTGACTTTCTCACAGCAGGACCTTTTGGCTCTCCACCTGCTCCCTCTCAGTCATCTTCTCAGCTCATTTAGTCTCATCTCAGCCTTCAGTGACAGGATTCTCCAGGACCTGATTTCAGTTCTCTCTGCCATGCATATCCACCCTTATGCCTCAACTACTGCCCACAGGCTATTGGCTCCCAGTCACTCTTTCCATACCTGATCCCTCCTCTGAGCTCAAGACCCACATTTCCATTTTTCCAAGGCCAATCTCAACTTACTTTTCTCTCTTGGGCACCTTAAACTTAACAGGTTATAACTAGTCTTTTACTCCCCTCCACTCCCCTCCCCCAAACTGTGTTACTCCCTGTATAAACTGCCCCTGAAATTGGAATCATGTTGCCTTGATGTCTTCTTTCACACCCTCATCCTCCATATCCAATCATCCTCAAATCCTTATCAGGTCTACTTCCTAAATAGCTGCTCCATCTGTTCTCTTTATTCTCGTAACCACTCACCACCTGTCATTGGGCCACTGAAATTGTCTCTTGCCTACTTCCCCTCTCCCTGTCTTCTTTCTTCTCCACATTTCTCCAAATAGGTAATAGCTTAATTTTTTAATGGAAAAAATTACTACATAAAAATTACTACCTAAAAATCTGACAGTGGCTTTCAGTCACTCTAAAACCTAAGATAAATTCAATATTTTAGCTTGTCATATAAGAACTTACAAACTCTGGCTCCAGGTTGCTTGGCAAGCTTTGTTTTCTACAGGGTCTTTCTCTGCACCAAGTCAAACATGCCAGGATCCCTTTTGACTTCTTGCCTTTTCCTTCGCTTGGAACTTCCCTTTGATTGTGTAATTGAAGACTGACTACCTGTCCAACAAGATGAAATGTGGGCCTTGTAATGGCTTTTCTCAATCTTCTTTCATTCCACAGGTTTTGATCCATACCTCTGTTATAACACCATAGAAGATGCTGAGGATATCTCATCTGTAACCAAAGGAAGCCTGAAATTACAGTTAATCCATCTGACATAGATTCCTGGTTCTACCACTTCTCTAAGTGTGATCATGGATAAGACATGTAACTTATTTTAAAGACAGATTTAATAATAAACCACCTAATTTGTGAGGAATAAATAATGTGAAAGGAGTTTATAAACATTGGCTTTTTGTAAATATGCTATTGTTTGCTATCCTTGAACAATTTTTACTCATATGTACTCTTCTCTTTCTAGGCTTCAGCAGCTACTTTATTTTTGCGGAGTGGCAGAAAAGTATGTTATTTACCATATTTCACTCTTGCTACTGTTGTTCCTATACTTGACTCTTTTTACCTACTGGATTATATGTTCCTGGGCCTGGAGACCATGTCATATTCATCATTGCAAACCTTACACTGTCTAGAATTTATAAGAAGCTTATTTAATATTTGGTGATTGAATATGAACCCTATATTAAATTATTAGAATTAGTGAATATTAGAACTACTGCATTTTTCTATCCTTTAAGCCAGCAGTTCTCACCCACAGGTGATTTTTGACCCAGGGGACATTTGGTAAATGTAAAGACGTTTTCATTGTCCCCACTGGGAGTTGAGAGGATGCCATGAAGTTTAGTGGATGGAGGCCAGGGATGCTGCCAACACGCTACAACAAGGAATTTTCCAGTTCAAATGCCAGTAGTGATGAGGTTGAGAAATCCTGCTTTACACTAAAAAGATTATCTACAAGAATAGCCATCTTGGCCAAAATAGGCTTGTGCTACTAATAATAACCAGAAATATGAAATAAATATTACTTAAATAGGTCCAATATTTCATCAGAAAAATAGCTCTGACATCTTGGGGGATTTCTGAAAGTTTTGCTTTGAGAATTTTTCTAAGATTTCTTTTTCTTTCTTCCTGGTATGAATTTTTATTATCCTCATAGTTCATCTCAACTTACAGGATAATTTCAATAGTGTAATACTTCACTTGCTTTAAAAATTTGGTTTAATATTTCATAAAAAATGGCAAACAGATCCCAACTTTGCATATATTTTTAAAAAGTAATGTCAATGTTTTCAATAGCCAGTGTTTAACTTTTAGAAGTATAATCATAGAATAAAATATTCCTATGAGTATGTTTAATTTTTTATTATTCAAACATTATTTTGCAATTGAGGAATTAAATGTAAAGGGTATGCTAAGGATAAAGAAATAGGGAAAATACTCTTTATGTTTGTTTAAGACCTAAGATATCCATTTACTACTTCATCGATCTTAGGCAAGTTATGGTAATGGGAAAGCAGTGACAGGATGGTTAGCTTGGAAATCTGAGAAGCTGTGGCAAGATTCTTTTAAACTAGAAAAAGGACTTTTACTCTATTGACTTTCTTCCTTGCCACCTTTCTTCTCAGTTGTTAAGGGTGCGGCACAGCCCGAAAACCAGCCTGATCGTTAGCTTGGACTACACAGCAATGTAGTCCAATAGAACTCCAGGGAATGCGAGAGCTGTGACATTTCTGCCATCTTCCTGCTGAGACATTGCCCTGCTGTATCTTTTGACACTGAGATTGTATAGGAGAATAAGAGTACGAATTCGTTTTCCACATAGAGAGGTTAAGTTTTCACCTCCCTTCTCTCAGTTTGACAACACACATAATTTTTCTAGTCCTCCTTTTTTAAAAAATGAGAATAATAGCAATATTAATACTAATACTTATCCTTCATAAGTGGAACTACTGGTTTGTGGGTCAGGTTTAGTTATGTTTATGGCTTTTTGAAAGCGAGTGCACCATAAAAATGGTATACGTTGTTGTGTAATGAGTACGCACTTGAGTTTGAGGAGAGACACAAAGATTTTTAAAGCTTTTAGATGTGGCCTCTTTTTCTAACAGTATGACAGTAAGTGACAATTGTCCTTCTGGAGGATCCCGGGAGTTGTTGTGTTTGGCCGCTGTCCTTGAAGGTAGGGCAAGTTGTTTGTGAGGAGAAGTTGATAGAAAATGTGCTAAACCAACCCTCTCTTTTTTTAACTTCAAAAATCAGACTCTAATTATAGATATGTTTTCCATATTGAACCACCACTAATTTAACCAAAAACATGTGTATGTAACAAAAGAACTCGTAAAAGGAACATTTGAGGTTTCACATGGATTTCTGTAAAAGACAAACACAGTAAAATCACAGAATTGGCTGATGGACGTTCTGCTACACTAAAGCTATAAAGGTTTTATTGAATCTTTGGGACTTATAACATCCATTCATCCTTTAAGAGAAACTAAAGGTCTTAATCCGTAGAGGATCTTTCCCCTGCTTCCCAGAGAAACAAATCCTCCCACCTTGAATGGCCCAGTGCAGAGCTTTCTGGAACCTGGTGTGATTTGCATTTCTGATCTCCATCCAACCCTGCATCGTTTGTGCTAAGGAGAGTTTTCAACCCTGTCGCTGAGCTATGACTTGATATTAAGCACTTAGCACTGAAGCTATTGCAGTATGTTTCCGATGAGAAAAGTGTCCATTTTGCAACTTATCCCGGAAAGATGCTAATAATGCCAAGAACACTAAATAGACGTTCACCAAATACCATAAATTTGACTCATACTCAAAATTAAAATGCTCAGAGTATGACACCCAGAGACCACTTGTTATCCAAGGCTGACAAATGGACTTGCAGTCCAAGGCCCCATGGAAAAGCCTTCCGTGTTTTAGAGTGATATTGAGAAAAATTATTCAATAAGTTGAATTCAATAAACACTTCCCTTACCTTGATGCAGCCTACTTACACATTCCTATTTCCTTTGTCTCTTCTCATAAACAGTTAAGAGGAGCCTTTGAGAAGTCAGGCAAACCAATACGCTAGACCATGGATCATAGGGGCCATCAGCTAGCTAAGACAGAAAATGTCTGTTGTAATGTTATGCTTCTTGGAAATGAGATAAGAAAGTGGACAATGTCTACTACATAGTTATATAAGTCTTTTGTAAATTATAGGAGCCCAGGTTATGCATGTCCATAGTCCTGAGCACAACAGCTTCTTATGAAACAAACAGAGAAGACAGAGATTTCTGGGAGAAGATGACTTTTTCTTTTCATTTTGGATTCAAGGTATTTGGAGGTACTACTTTATTTTGTATCATTAAAATTCTATCATGGTAAAAAAAGTAATTGTGAAGGCATCACCTACAACGATCACTGGATTATCGGGTGATACGCATGCTAGTTATTTTGTAGGATGTTATTATTATTTCTGGGCTAAATATTTTTAGCAAGCATTAATTAGAAAGAAATATCTGGGTAAAGGTGGCAGAATAATTCAGGATCACAAACATTTTCCCAATATCTATGAAAATAAATTTGTTAAAGTTTTAAAAATAGCTAAAATCTACTAGTAGTAACTGAAATAGGGAACATACACAATTTTATGGTAAAATCTTCAAAATGTGTTATCATAGGAAAGCACAACAAATGGTTCTGATGGGTATGAGCAACAGCCAGACCGATAGCCATAAGCAGTACTAAGGAAAGAACGATAATCAACAAAACGTTTTGACATTTCATCTGTATAGGGGTAATTGGTTTTCTGTAATCAAAGGATTGAACAAATGGAACAGAAAAATGCATATAGGTGCAATGCAGGAAACTTTCCCTAAATAAAGGAAGAAATAAACTGTGTGTGAAAATGGCATGTGGTATACAAGGAAAATTTGATAAAGAAGAGTTTACATGGAAATGTTATTCCAAATATAGTTGACCCTTCCTTGAACAACATGGTTTTGAACTCTGAGGGTTCACTCATATGCAGATTTTTTTCAATAGTAAATAACAACAGTTGGTAGCACCTGTTCATGCAGAACCATGGATATGGAGCAACCAGGTACAGGAAGGACCAGCCACAAATTATATGTGGGTTTTCCAATGGGGAGTCATCTTCCCTAACCCCTTTCCTGAATTGTTCAAAGGTCAACTGGAAAAGCCAAGACCTTCAGTTGCCTCAAGGCCTTATGTGACATTTGTCTCCATTTTCTCTCTGACTACATCTTTTACTTACTCTTGGTATTACCGTCTCTGCACTGGCTGTACTTGCTTCCTCACTGTTATTGAACACACCACGGTAGGAGGCTAATGGCTCATGATCTTTGTCTGGAAGGCTCCTCACCAGGTAGGCACATGCCCAGATTCTTTACCCCCATGAAGTCTTTGTTGAAATGTCACTTGTCCAGTAAGTGTTAAAATTGACACATAATATCCAGCTCTTTCTGTGCTATTTTCCTGCTTGAGTTTCTCCATAGCAGTTACTACCTTCCAACATATTATGTAATTTACTTTTCATTTTAGTTTTATGCATCCCCACTTCTATGTATGTGACCTGACAACAAGGTTTTTTTTTTTTTTTTTACTACTTTATTTCAGTGCTAAGAAAAATGACCAGCATATTGTAAATGATCAATAAATACTAAAACTGAGCAGAACCCTTTTGGACCCTCTTTGGTATATGAGGCTCCCGCATTCCTTTGTCTCTTGAAGTAAAAGGCTTTGCTTCACGCCTCCCCTGAGTCTCAAAAGGCTGGCTCAAGAGTTAATAATTAGGAAAATGTGAACATGTGATAACAAAGAATAGCTGTTGTGTTGGGAAACTGGTAACAATTTAAACAATAGATCAGCCCTATAGCAGAGTCCCAGGACCTTAGTTACTCCCTAAAGGACATAGATAATGATGTCTGATGCACATTTCTAAGTGGTCTTTACAGAAACCAGACCCCTCCCCCAATATGGACACTGCTGATCACAATCATGTAGACTCCAGACCATTTGGGACCAGAAGGTTGATGAGTAAGACTCCTGAAACATCACCCTGTTACCTCCACACCAACAAATCAGAAGAATGTCCATGAGCTGATCAAGCACCCTGCAACTCACACCCCTAATGTTGCCTTTAAAACCCCTTCCCTGAAGGCCGTCAAGGAGTTCAGGTCATTTGAGCGCTAGCTTTCCATTCTCCTTACTTGGGTCCCTGCAATAAAGGCTGTACTTTTCTTCCGCCCCTTGGGTGAGCAGACCAAAATCCAGGTTCAGTAACAATATCTATGAAATGAATAATGTTTGTGGATTATTACATGCAAGAAAACCTAGAAAGCTGTGTTCAAAGAACACACAGGAATTAATACTTAGGCGCATTAAGATACCTGGACTAAGTCCCACTGGGACAGTGGTGTGCTAGAGCCCGCATGCACCAGCTCACACAGCCAACTGTGAATGTGTCTTTCCAACTCTGTGTTCAGTGACATCATGTGGTAGCCTAAAATCAGCCCTGAAAACATTTGCACCAAAAAAAAAAAAAAAAATCAGCAAATGCTACACATGAGGACTTTTCTTTTCCTTCAAGCTGGTTATTAAACATTTACCAGAACATGACTATGTAAGGGGAACAGAATGAAATTTAGAATCAGAGGATTTAAATTTGAATCCTACTTCCACTACTTACCACCTCTTTAATTTGGGAAGATGATGTTGTATTTCCAGGTCTCAATTTCCTTAATTTTAAAGTGGGAGGGAGGAAACTTGTCAGAAAGGGTAGCTTGAGATAAAACACAAAGAAGAGACTGGGGTTCCTGAGCCCTGCTCACTCAGCCTCTCCTACCACACACAGTCCCCCCAGGCACAGGTGGAAGGCTTGGTGTCTGCTCCCCTGGACTGGCTGGGTTAGAGAGCAATAATACTCATTTTTATACCTGGTTGATACAGCTTCTAATATTTTATTCATGATTTTACATTTCAGTATAATTTTGCAGCTTATTCTTTTCTTACTTAGTTTTGGTGTCAAGGTTTTACAAATTTCATTAAATAAGTTGAGAATCATTCTCTAATTTTTTGTTCTTTGGAAAAGTTTTTATAAGACTAGAATTATTCCATCCTGAATACTTGGCATAACTTGTTTGCTTTGAGATCTGGTGGGATTTTGACAGGTATATTCCTTTTTTTTGGAGGTTTTTTTTTTTAATTGAAGTATAGTTGACTTACAATGTTGTATTAGTTTCAGGTGTAAGCAAAGTGATTCATATATATATATATATATTCTTTTCAGATTCTTTTTCATTATAGGATATTGAATATAGTTTCCTGTTCCATACAGTAGAAACTTATTGTTTATCTATTTTATATATAGTAGTGTGTCTGCTAATCCCAAACTCCTAATTTATCCCTCCCCCCAACTCCTTTCCCCTTTGGTAACCATAAATTTGCTTTCCATGTCTGTGAGTCTATTTGTTTTGTAAATAAGTTCATTTGTGTCATTTTTCTTAGATTTCACATATTAGCACAATATCATATGACATTTGTCTTTCTCTGTCTGACTTACTTCATTTAGTATGATAATCTCGAAGTCCATGTTGCTGCAAAAGGCATTATTTCATTCTTTTTTATGGCTGAGTAATATTTCATTGTATATATCTACTACATCTTCTTTATCCATTCATTTTTCTGTCAATAAACACTTAGTTTGCTTCCATGTCTTGGCTACTGTAAATAGTGCTGCTATGAACATTGGGGTGCATGTACTTTTTGAATTAGAGTTTTTTGTCTTTTCTGGATGTATGCCCAGGAGTGGGATTGAATGAATAATAATAGATTTAATGCAGTCTAAAGTTAATCATTATCTTTATTCTCTTCTCATATAATGCATGACCTTAGAACAGTTTTAAACTAACCAATTCTCTCTTAAATGTTATTTCTAACCAATGTACTATTTCAATCATTTAACTTTTTAGAATCAAATGTGATTATTATTGTTTGAAACAGTTGATGTTTGTTTAGCTCTGACCATGTTTATCATTTTCTTTGCTCACCCCTCCTTGGTGGGTCTCCACCATCCCTTCTGGGACCATTTTCTTCATTTATGATGTACTTGTTTTACTGTAATGTATGTTATTGCCTACTCTTGTTTTCATTTTTTTTCTTGAAAATATCTTTATTTTTGTCCTCATTTTCGAATGATAGTTTAGCTATGTATGGAATTCTTAGTTAATAGTTATATTCTCATAGCATTTTGAAGATATGAATGCTCTGTGTTCTAGCCTCCATTGTTACTATTGAGAAGTCAATTGTTGGTATAATTATTGTGATTAATCTCTCTATTCTCTCTGACTTTTTTTCTTGATCATCTCATGATCAATATATGTAATCACTCACTGTCATAAATTCCTTTCTTTATAACTAGCCTAAAATCTTTTCTGTGTTAGAAAGATTATTTTTCTTAGCCTTGTTCTTACAGAAATCATATAGTTATTCATCATTTCTTTATTAATTATTTTATTTAAATAGGATTTATTGAATATCCTCTACACACTTAGAATTGTTCTAAGCACTACAGATGAAGGACAAAAAAAAAAAAAAGAAACCCAGAGAGAAGGCCCGTGTTCTAATAGAGTTTCTCTTCTACATTAGACAATTAAGCCCTGCTTCATTCTTTCATAGGCTATGAAAGTATTGAGATCATTTACAATTTTCCTTATGTGGTTAATTTTCCACCCTTTAATAACTGTTATTTTTCTCCTAGGTCTCCTTGACACGGACTTTGTAATCTTGAGTCTGTCAAAGTATGTTAATGGTAAGTCTGTGCAAAGCTCCAGTCAAGATTTCAGTGGTCTCATACGTAAAAGTTTTCTTTAATTTCATAGTTACAGGGAGTAACCAAAGTGGAATTTAAGATACCAGGACCCTTGGTCAAGCTTCAACAGCGGAGTGGTCTTGAACAAATTCCTAAATCATTCTGGGTTCGAATGTCCAAAATTCAAGAACAAAGTGGTTCCAGTGATTCTTTAGGTTGTTCTAGTTCTATACTCTATTTTCCAAAGCACCAAAAAGTAGACACCTTAGTGAGGAGCCCTGAAATCCAGCCTCTCCTATTCAATTGCAGAGACGAAGAGTGTTTCTTACATTTGGATCAGGAAAGACTTCATCCGCAAAACCACAAAGCAGAAAACCCAACTTGGTGGCTTCAACAGAAGGAGATCTATCATCTCACCAACAAATCCTAAATAGGTAAATTCAGGGTTGGTGTAGCTGCTTACAAGTGTCACCGGGGCCCTCGGCTCCTTCTCTCTCTTTGTTTCAAGCCATCATTTCAAGAACATTGTTCTTGGACAGTAGCCAGGTCTTGGGGCATCAGATCTTCACTTCAGGCAGCAAAAGGAGGAAGAAGGAAAGAGCCAAAGAGGCAAAATGGGCCATAGTTACTAAGCTCATCCCTTTGAAAAAGTCTTTCTTGGAAATTTCCTCCACTGACTTCTATGAACATGTAATTGTCCAAAACTGTGTCACATGGTTATTCTTATCTGTTAATAGTCATGAAAAATTGAGTATTTTCAGCCTTTCTATTGGAAGAAGCTAATATATTTAAATTCTGTAATCATTACCCATCTTGTCTTTGTGAAAAAATAAAGACTTAGATATAATGAATCATGGACTAAGAAAAAACATCCAATCATAGTAAAAACAAACAAGACACAATTCAGTGAGGGAATGTGATGAACTAAAAGTGTGCAGTTTTGAATTAAATGTGTATTTCCTTTGCTCTACACTTTAATCCTGCCAGATGTTCTCTTGAGAGAGAAGCAAGGTGCCTTCTGTTACCTCTGTTCTAATATATAAATATGATCTTACAATGGAGAGGGAGAGGGGAAGAGAAACTAGGGGAAGAGAGAGAAGAAACAGAGTGAGAGCAAGAGAGAGAGAGATTCAGTAGATGGTTAATGTGGTTACTTTCTGTTCTCCAGCAACAATGGCGTTTACTTGATGATGACTGTATACAATGGAATGCATGCTGTCAATCAATTGAGTTTATCCCGTGGACTCCTCTTTGTGCTGGTGTAAGTGGCTATAAATGAATTCTCTGCTAGCACTGTGTACTTGAAACTCCTCCTAGTGCACTTGGCTCTTCATGCTCACGGTACAGCACTAGTCTGACTGCTTAATGTTTCAAATATGGTGTGATGTAATAAAAAGTACATGAAAGTAAGGATCACAAAATCTGGATTTAAGAGCTTGGCCCCATGAATCTCATCAATTTTATTATCTGTCAAAACAAGAAAGAGAACATCACCACCCAAAACATGTGATTGCTGTGAGAACTGATGAGAAGAAATTCATCATGATACTGTGCTATACTTACAGAAAAGTAACATTCAGCATTCCACCAATCTCACGGAGAAATAGGCAAAGAAATAATTACTTTATGATATGATCATCACTAAAATGGAAATATATATACACAAGTGAAAGGGCAGCTGCAATGAGTGTTTAAATCTGTGCAGGGAGCTAGAAAGTTCTGCTCAGAGAATGCAATCTTGAGCTGAGACTTTTAAGAACATAACGTCTTCCAGGAGGATAAGATGTGTGAGGGAATTGGGGGAAGAAAAGGAGAAGCCAAGAGCTACTATTGGTTAAAAATTACCAAATACAAGATGTTAAGAGAGTGCAATGGACAGAAGGGTGGACAAGTCAGCTAAGGCCAGATCATAGAGAACCTTATCTGCCTGATTAAGGAGGCCTATTGTATTGTGTAGGATGTAGGGGTGCTGAAAAACCTTGAGGAAAGTAAAGAACAGACAGTGGGAAAGGAGAAAATGAATGCCCTTCTTACAACGTGCAGAGCGGGTTGGAATTGGCTGGGAAGCCTGTGAGCAGGCTGGCCACTGCAGTCATCCAGCATGGAATGACAGGACCTACACTATGGATATGTCGGGGAGTGGGTGGCTAGGCTGGAGGTATATTTACAGGAAGTAAGTTAACTGGATATTTTAATCAATTATCTGGAAGGGGAGGAAACTTACTGATACTCAGACTTTTGTCTTAAGATGGTTGGGTGGATGTAAGGACCATTCTTTAAGATAGGGAATATAGGAGACAGAGTCAGAGTAAAGGGGAGGTCAAGAGTAAAGTTCAAAAGATACAGAATTGAAAATATAGACAAGGCGGGAGAGCAGACTATGGATGTTCTAAGTAGAGATGTTCAAACAACAATTAGATAGCCTTTCATTCACTCAGTTATTTAACAGTCATTAAACACCTATGGACCAGGCACCAGGCTGAGCAGAGAGGATGTAAGATGATAAAGACGCTGTTCCCTCAAATAGATAAACAACAAGGACCTTCTGTACAGCACAGGAAACTATATTCAATTTCTTGCAATGAGCCATAATGGAAAAGAAACTGAAAAAATATATATGTATGTATATATATGAAAAACTGAATCACTTTGCTGTACACCTGAAACTAACACTGTAAATTGACTATGCTTCAATAAAAAACAAGAATAAAAAGAGGATTTTACTGCCCCATAGGAAAATAGCCATACACCCATGTAAGCAGAATGAAACCATTATAAATGTTAAGATACAAATAACTGTAGAACATGGGGGATAATAAATGAATTCAACTCTTTTTTAAAATTGAAGCATAGCTGATTTACAAGTTTATACTGCAGATATACAGTATGGTGATTTGATATTTTTTAGATTATACCCCATTTCAAGTTATTATAAAATATTGATTGGCTATACTCCCTGTGCTGTCCTTTGTACCCTTGTATCTTATTTATTTTATACCTAGTAGTTTGTGCTTCTTAATTCCCTTCTCCTATCCTGCCCCTCCCCTCCCCCACTCCCACTGGTCACTACTAGTTTGCTCTCTTTATCTATGAGTCTGTTTCTTTTTTGTTATATTCTTTCATTTGTTTTAATTTTTAGATTCCACATATATGTGATAACACAGAATATTTGTCTTTCTCTGTCTGGCTTATTTCACTAAGCATAATACCTTCCGTGTAGAAAATGGCAGAATTTCATTCTTTATATGGCTAACTAACATTCTTCTGTATATATATACAACGTCTTTATCCAAATGAATTCATTGCTTGCAAGGAAAGCCTAGAATGGAGGCACTTTATTTGAGAACGTTAACGTGAAGGTGATTGATGAACTCTTGGACATCACTGGAATTGCACATGGAGACACATAAGATAAAAAGTGTGGTCTGAACCTGGGAATCATGGAGGAGCTTGAGAAGAGGGAGGCAGGACAGAGCAGCACTTAAGAGCATGGGGTTTGCTGCAAGAAAGACCGGGATCTGAGTCTCAGCTCTGTCTCTGCTAGATGCATGACCTTGTAAAACTTATTCGATCTCTTTAAGGATATTTTATCATCTGAAAAATGGGTGTGACATTATTAGCTCTGACTCAAAAGGGTATTGAAAGAACTAGGGAAATCATGGTTGGAGACTACAAAGCACTTAACATTTTATGTCAGAAAATGAAAAATGTTTTAAATCTTCAATACAATTGGAAAACAAGGAAGCTGGCAATAAAACCAAGGACACTGTCCTGCTATGGCATTCAGGAAAGATCAGAATCTCAAGAGAGGAGTCAGCAGACATTGTGGCAGACATTGCAGAGAGGTTAACACAGTGGGGAATGAAAACTGTCTGTTGGACTGGGAGATAGGAAGCCATTGGTGGCTTAATAAAAGTAGTTTCCAAAGTCTGGTGGGGCCATCTTGCAGTAGTTTGAAAAGTGAATGACAGGTGAAGAATTCCAAAGAGCAAGTCATACGTATTCTTTCAGAAATTTTTTTCTATACAGCGAAGGGGAATAACTTCAGGGAGACAAAGTGTCAGTAAAAGTGCTTTATTTTTCCTTGAAGATGGTAAAAAACTATTTTCCACGTGGATAGGAGAGAATCAATGGAGAGGAAAGTGGGGAAGAAACATCAAAGAAGGGGTACTTGATGGCTTGAGGTCTAGAAGACCGCTGGGGACATGAGGACCAGAGTACTCTGGCTGGATGAGCTGAAAGGAGAACCCAAGTCAGCAAGGATGGAGGAACTACCTTGTCTAGGTCATCTCCATTGGTTGAGCTTCGGGTTTCACTGAGATGAGTGGTAACTGCATCCAGGGATCGAGCAGGTGGTTCACATGAATGAAGCTGGCCTGCCTGAAGCATGTCTGCAACATTACAGGAGTGGTGGGATGTAGACAGAATTGGTGCTCTCAGGCTCCTCAGCCCCAGCAGATTGTACTTGTAGGAATATTGAAGCCAGGGTTGTGAGATATTCCTGTTCTTCAAAAGCAGCCAGAAGCTTGGACTTCATGTGAAATACCCTGATTTTTATTTTGGTTTACATTTAAGGGGGAAAGAAAAGCCAAGCCCAACAAAAACCCATCCACAAGCCAAACTTAGCTTATGGACCACGAGATTGCAACCTCTGCCGTGAGAGCAAAAAGCAGAGCTCTGGAAGTGATAGAGATCCTGCAGTGGGAAGCAGACATCATCTGAGCTTGGTCCAGGGGGCATCAGCCTCTGAACAAGTAAGGCAAACACGTAGACGGGGATACACGGTCAGGGGTCAGTAGACTATGAACTATCTGACTTAGTTGTCGCTCTAAAGGTGGATGTTCATGGTTGCTATAAGTGAAATCTTCCGTGGCAGTAAGAAGAAAGTCAATGTTATTTTTCATCTTCTAAAGGTGCTTTCAGTTTCCACCTTGCCCTGACATAGACATGCCCTGTCACTCTTGATATGCTGACACTCCACCCACATATCTAGTCATCTTCCTCCATTACTACTGCTGCATTTTGCTTCCGCTTGGTTCCCTGGTACCAAAGCTGAAGTGTGAGATGGACAAAAGGGAGTGGTCCAAACTGGGGGAAAAAAAAGAGTTCAATCTAATTTCATCCCCTTTCCCCATGTTACCCCACCTCCAGACCTGATGAAAAGGATGGCAGTTTCCTATATTACAAAAGTAAGCTACATTCCATTAATGTTGTAATCTCTTTGGCCCCATCTCTAACCTGGCAAGCATGAAGAACATGGAAAGTTTATACACTGAGAGAGACTTTTAGATTAGCTCATGTTTTGTTTGGAAAATGTATGACTCTGCTTGGAGATAGAATAGTAATGCAGTTCCTTGATGGTGTGGGGGGAATATTGTGACATTTCCTAAACATAATAGCTTCATGGTTTCTTGGGATGGAAAATGTCTAGAGGAAACCTGCAAAAAATTGTTTTGTAAACTTAACAGAAACTTGAGATTAAAAATGTCATTTTTGGCTCTAACTGCAATAACTGCTTAGTACCATATGTGTATTTTAAAAGATTTAAGAATAAAACATTTAATCATCTGCGTACAGAATTATATTGGTAACTTTTTAGTAGGAAATGTTTGGTTTTAACACGTTTGGCATTCTCTTTGTATAGGTAATTCTAATTGCTTCTACCAGGGGTC
The DNA here is from genome assembly GCF_048773025.1 of Camelus bactrianus. NCBI lineage: Eukaryota > Metazoa > Chordata > Mammalia > Artiodactyla > Camelidae > Camelus > Camelus bactrianus. Next base: position 12,661,030 of record NC_133541.1, read on the forward strand.
TCCAAAACCTTTGTGCATGTGGAACTAGGGGTGTCTGCTCCTTGCTATGCCCTTGGTGACTAGACCAACATTATTTGTAAAATGTATAAATGGTGGGCATGTCTGAGAGATATGCATTAGTTTGCATATAATCATTTTGTTATTTTTAAAAGTTTGGTTGTGCCTCAGTTTTCATAATTAGGTACTTACCTTCAGATGGTACTGATACCTCATTGTAGTAACACAGATTTTTTGCTGTGGCAACAGAGCTCTTCCACATGGAACTAATTGGTCCTGATTTCTTTTCCCACTTAGCTGCTGAATTCCTTCAACACTGTGTAGACAGAGCAAGAAAGTATTTTCTAGGAAATCCAAGAGGGGGCTTTAGTCCCTACTGCAACTTTCCTAAACCCTCTTCTGTAGAACACTAATCTAACTCAAGATATTAATAGAGATCTGCCAAAAAAAGCTTATGGTGGCCAACAAAGTTTAGGAAATACAGCACCTGGTGCCCCCACATCTGGGAGAGTCTCAGTGTATATTAGTTTATCAAGGGCTTTGAAGGGTCCTTCAATAAAATTAATCTGGCTAATTTCATTTATTCAAGTACTCGCAATTTTTTGACTATGGATCTATTTCCAACGATGTTATGTGTTCCATACAAACAACTTAGAAAATGCTGCCCTGCCTTGTATTTATATCCTTGTGCTAATTCTTAAGATATTCTAAATCAAATTGAACAATCATGATAAAGGAATTTGAACATCACTTCTTTTCTGCTGTTTAAAAGAGTACCCTTTATTTCTTTAAAATATACAATAACCTCTAAAGTATGTGAAAATATATAAGGAATAGTTAAACAGCCCAATGGAGTTCTTTGGTTTCTAAGGCACATTTTTCTAAGCCAAAAATACCCTTTGAAAAGTGGAAAAATAGATACAACTACCCATTTTAGTGACCATTTTCATTTTGTCTGTGATAAATTCAGAATTCCCAATGGTATACTGCATTGTCTTTATCTACAACTAATTCTGCTTTAAACACAAAATGTACAACAGTCTGGTACTGGCAGAAAATTGTCTCTTGACATGCTTACATGCCATAGAATATGAAACATTTTCAAGATGAGAGAGTTTGATATTGTCTGCGTCAACATGGTATGGACTGCATTTTATAAGAAACTGAACTTCTGTTTCTGTTAGGTTCACATACGTTGTTTCACTCCTGGGGAAAGAAGTATGTGTAGTAAGCATATGAACAGAGTTGCTGAGAACAGACAGAACTTATTTATTTCAAAATATAAATGCATGTTCTATTCCTCAAGAGTTTGGTGCACCCACACTTTAAAAGTTGAGCAGTTAAACTGAAAAACAGAACCCTACATGTGACCGGGAATTCAGCATCCTGTGTTTTAGCCATACTTCCCCTTAGACGTGTTCTGGAAGGTTAGTAAAATTATTTTAGGTCTCAGTCTTTTTCTTATGGAAATGGGAACAACACAGAGCAGGATATTAATGTCTAAGCCTGACTGTGTCTTCCTCAAGAAGGATTAAAAAATACACACACAGTACAATTTGACTGTGGAAGGTCTGGAACTTATCTGTGCAGCTTGATTTCCTAAGCTTTGAGAAGACTGAATTCCTAAGACCATGGATCCTAATGTCTGCAGAGTGATGACTGCATAGACAATAGGAAAAGCATCTAAGTGGTCCAAGGGACAACTACACTCAGGCACTATCCCACTGATATCTTTTCTTGTTCCATCCTGAGAAAATTATTTAAAGATAAGTAACTCGTATAACTTAAAAACATAAGTGAGGGGGTGGGAAGGGATAAAATGGGAGTTTGAGATTTGTAGATACTAACTACTATATATAAAATAGATAAACAACAAGTTTCCTCTGCATAGCACAGGGAACCTTATTCAATATCTTGTAGGAACCTATGATGAAAAAGAATATGAAAACAAACATATGTATGTCTATGTATGACTGAAACATTATGCTGTACACCAGAAATTGATACAACATTGTAAACTGACTATATTTCAGTGAAAAAAAAAAGATTTAGACAATAAAATAAATTGATACTGGTAAGAAAAAAGAACACGAGTGGATCCACTGTCACTACAAAAAAAACCACACAAATGACACTATAAAAAATAGGATTTCTTGTAACATAAGTGGACACTGTTGAATATGAGTTCTTTGTGGGAATCTGGAGTTCCCTAGTCAATTCTGATTCCAAGATGGTCATTCATATTATATAGCAAAGCTTTCGCTGGTCACCTCAGCAGAAATAATTATAAATATATCTATATCTATATCCATCTACATATAGACATATACACACATGTACATGCATATATAATAATAGGTATATATACATGTATGCTATATACATATATGTGTACAAAATACATATATGTATAAATGCACATATATTTTCTTTGGCAGAACATCTTTATTTGGATAGTGAAATTGACATGACAGGTCTGGAGAGCTAAGCCTGCCCCAGCTTCATCCTCACTCTTCATAACATCCTTTTCCCAGCAAGACCTTATAAGCATGAGCCTTTGAGATTTTGAGAGGAACTCTTCAACAGAGTATCTCCTCTGAAGTTAGTAAATTGCTGTTGATAGGGTTCCTTTTAGATTATTTCACCAAAATAGAGTAGTTGGTGCTTATGGAATTATGTGGTTGCAAAGAAAGCCCAGTTTCTTGGAGATTTCTCTTTCAGCGTGGGAAGGAATAATACTTTGTGTTTCCCATGCCTTTTTCTTTTCATGGGATGCAGGAAGACTACGTTTCTCAAAACCTCTTGCTGTGGGTTTGGAGCTATGAAACTGGCCATTGTAATGTGCATGGAAGTGATGTGTGTTACTTCCAGGTCTGGTGCTCGAAAATACCCCCATGAGAGCAGTCCAGACCCAGGGACCATCCATCCAGTGCTGCCCAGACTCATGACGCTTTGCGTAAGTGAGAAATAGACTTCTTTTGTATTGTGTCACTGATTTGGAGGGCGTATCTGTTGTAACAATCAGCATTGATTTTCCTGACTAATAAACTCAGAAAATAATCAAACAGGGTGGCAGTCAAGTACATCCATCAGATTCGGTCCCATTAAATATTTTCATGTGGGTTGATCTTGTTAGTAATGGGACAAAGTGTTTATGGGCCCCTGAAACATTTACCAATAGTCTGGGAATGTGGTATCACATGGAAACAAACATAAACAGCCTGAAAAAAAGTGTATAACTGAGAAATTGGGCTCTACATTGGAATTTGACACAACATTGTAAAATGACTATAACTCAATAAAAAAGTGTTAAAAAAAAAAAAGAAAAAGAAAAAATAAAGTGTGAAAGGGCCATGGGTTGTTATATTGTTTACCTTAACAGAAATCTTATTCGCAGCCAGACTTCTATTTCAGCATGAAATAAACTCCTTTTGGTCTTCGGCCTTAGGAATTATCCAAATGTATATTATAGACTGTATATTTCTGGGCATTGTGTCCCAGAGACTCCTGTCCAATTCAGGCAAGAATATTTCATTTTAAGTACACTCAGTGTTCACTAACTCATAGGCAAGTCTGCCTCACGTTTCCATTTCAGTCGGTCTCACGTAGAGTTCATCTGTATGTTGCATTTCTGGTGAGAGATGGAAAAATATAATTTGAAATCACATACAGGTTATCAAAACTATGGATAGTTTTCCCGTCAAATAAATAGACACTAGAGTAAAACGGCACTCTTGAATCCAGGAACAGATTGATATGTCCCTGTAGCTAATGAGGTGAGGGAGGGACTGGGCGGAGGGGAAGAAGCAATGGCCTTGGGGCTAGAAAGTCTGCTGCCATGTTCTTCTCTTACATTACTGCCTGTGACCTTGACACGTATCAGGAATCATTTCGTCTTTGAGAGCGTCAGGGTTTTAATTTGCAAGACGGAGAGGATATTATCTTCCCAGCCTATTTTACGTGCTTGCTTTAAGTTATGAGATAAAATGCAAGAAAGTGCGTTATGAAACGCTTTAAACCAACGTGTTATAATTAACTTAGGATTCTTAGTCAGGGAGTCATGAACCAAAGGTAAAAAGGCACAAACACTCATGCCATTCACTTGGTAGATGCGAGGACCCTATAAAGGAAGTGTAAGAAGGAGGGGCACCAGAACCTTTCACCCCAAGTATCCCATTTGCTCATTTCTTAGTGTTAAGGGGTTGGGGACTCCCCTTCCTTAAAACTTTGGTGGTTGATTCCTTCGGGCGTTCTAACCTCAGAAATAAAAACAACACGCTTGTCTCTGGTTTAACTAGTCCTTTAAGATGAAGAAAATAGACAGACGTCACTGGAGGGGTTTTTAAAACAGGGAGAGAAGACATCCCAGATACAGACAGAAATCATGTGATGCAGATCATATAATTTCTCCCGAGCTGGATTTAATTAGAAATTGCTGGAACGATTTGGCATGCAAACAGCTGCTGTCAGATGGACCCAGCAATTCCCAGCCTTGGAACAGCTGTCTGTAGTTTTGCTTTCTCTTTCCAACTAGACCTATGCAGAAAACCTGTTATGTTCTGGCAGGGGTTTGGAGCTATTCTCATGAGCTAATCAGATCAGCTTAGATAGTACATGAAAAAGATTTGCATAATTTATATCTAAACAATTCTTTATCTTTTGTTGTTGTTGTTGTTGAAGCTTTCTCAGAGTATTTTCAGTGTGAGCTTATGAAATTGTTTTAGAGGGAAAATATTTTGAAACCCCGTGGAAGCTCTAGCAGGGTGGCAGGGGATTCTGGTACACTCTGAGCAGGTACTGTTTGTGTCCTTAATCTTATACGTGAGCTGGAGGCACTCTTCAGCTCAGACATTTGAATGTACTACCAGTTATAAGCAAGTGGAGGGCCAAAGGGTCTTTGAATTTTATTTTGAAAAATTAGGGGCCTTGAGAGATGCTGCTTCTTCCCCTGGCCAGCCACCATGCAAATAGGTTCTGGTGGTCAGAAGAAAATGGTGAATATTCATGTGTGGTCCAGCCCTCTACCCGGGGAAACATTCATTCCAAACGCATGCTTCCCTGGTGACCAATAGTCTTATATAGTCATACACAAGGGAGTGCAAGATGTGTGTGTGTGTGTGTGTGTGTGTGTGTGTGTGTGTATGAGAGAGAGAGAGAGAGAAAGCTGTTCTAAAGAGTTCTTGGGGATTTGAATCTGCTTTGGGAGTCATTCTGATACAACTCTCCTCCCCACACCCTACCCCCACCCCTACTCAAAGCATCTCTAATTCTAGACAAAAGTGTTCAAAATCAACCATTTTTCAGCACTCTAGGATCTGATCAAAAGCATGCAGCAACATGAGAAGGGTTTATTCATGGAGACTACTGACTCTTGGTTGAGAACTGCGTGAGTCTGTGGCCTCATCCCCAGGGGCTGTTGCTAATCCCCAGCTCTGTCCATGGTAGTTCATCCAGGGCAGGCAGGGCAGCTGTAAAGCCCATCAGCCTAACTGTCCCTTCAGAACGGAGTTTACTTGACTTAGAGCATCATCAGTTACAAGGACAACTTGGTGGCAAGTCACCAGGGAGAGCCAGCAGCAAGAATATTTGGGGCAAGCAATATTGGGGCAGACCAGTCAGGGATTTAGCAGGAATTTTCAGGATGTGAGGCAGCCTTGGGAGTTTGCTAAGCTTTGCTGTATCCCCGGTGGACTGGGGGCTGTGTGCATGCACAGCAGAGATGCAAGCAGCCACCCATCCTGGCAGGTGAAGGCTGGATACAGACGCAGAGGAGGTGGGAGAGCCAGTCATGGACCACCTCACCGAATGGTCTTGTATACACTAAGAATTAAGACTAAATACAGCAGGTTGTTTGCAGATTTGATAGTAAAATAAATGATTGTTGTTATTTTAAGCTTCTAAATCTAGGGGTGATATTTGCTGCAACAATAGGTAACTGGAATAGGATGACTCCAAGTTTCTAAATTTGAGTAACTAGCTCTCTTACTCACTTACATAACTGATGTTTTCTGGCAACTTGGCATCATGGTGGGAAGGACGATTGTGGGCATCTGATGGAATATGTTTGGGATGTATAATCTTTTTTGCAAAGAAATGCGCTGTAGGGTGTAAGGACAGAAGTCCCCTTGCTCGGATGTGTGAAACCTGAGTTCAGGGGCTTGGCATTTCATCCTTGAGGACTCTGAAGTGTTAATGCTGAGACAGACACAGAGGCCATTCATTTAAGCCATTGCAACAGTGCTTCCTCTGATGCACATTTGACTCACTGGGGGATTTCAAAAAGTATTAATGACTATGTGCTGCTTCCATATCCCAAATACTCTGATGACATTGATTTTGGATGACACTTGGATATTACCATTTTTTAAAAAGTTTCCCAGGTGGTTATAAAGCGCATTGCATGCGTGCAAACCTCTAGGTTAGACGTACAGCAGCACCCAAAATTCAACTCTTAAAGAGAGGATTCTAAAATGGAAAAAAAGAGGAAATAAGGATTAACCAATGAAGGTAAAATAAAAGTGGTTTGGACCCTTGGAAGAGTTAGGGAATCCACCCCACAGGCAAGACAGCAGGGCCTAGCATGCATTTGCATAGTTCAAGTTGGCTCTTTCAAAGAGACTTCTGGTGGTCATTGGGATAACTCCCCATAATCCAGTTATCTTCCCCTGGACTCTTAAAGATTGAATTTCTGGCCTGTCATACTTAAGCAGGGTCATGAGACCCACATTGGCCACGGAGATGTGGATTGGAGTATGCACTAGCAGATTCAAGGTTCTCCAAATATTTTTTCTCTCTGGCACAGAAGGAAACAAGGTTTGAAATGTGGCTTTTCCGTCACCATGGATCACTGAGAAATTATGCGAAACAGAACACTACTGCCAATCCTTGATGGAAATATTGGATGAGGGAGAAATAAATCTATTTTTGCTTTGGGCCACTAAGATTTTGAATTGTTTGTTACTGCAGCATAACCCATCATTTCCTGACTAACACGAAGTCTGAGCAAGATGAGCATCCATCTCTCTGCAAAGGGTTAGAACATCTACACTTCTGAAGCCAAATTTTGTCCAGGAATCCTTTAGGAGAAACAAGAGGACAGAGAATAGAATTTTCAGCTCATGCTTTATGGATTAAAGCAATATGCTTTGACTTCAAGTCAGAGAACTAAATATTTTATTTAGAAACCAGTATTTGGAAAGCAGGCAGCTTTCCCTTAAGAGTGAATTGGATATGATGCCAAGTTCACACTCATGGAATTAATTGACTGCTCTAGTTTCAACATAAGGTATCAAAGCTTCCATATTATTGACCCATGTAAAACAAACCTTACTGCATGGGCTGCGGTTTTCAAGAAAGCTTCTATTAAATGAACTACTCAATATAAGTTTACTGGGGTGGGGTGGCGGGGGGATGGAAAAACACACATGTGCTTAGAATAGCCCTTTTTATGCTTCTTTCTTCTAATTTTATACCCAAAGGCTTTTAAAGAACTTTTTGGTATTCAGAAGTCAACATTAGTGTGGCAGAATTTACTTTTAATCACAGACTTCTTCTCCAAGCTGGAGCGCAGGAGAAACTAGTTCTTTTAAAAATAGTCTACACTCAGAAATCCCATGATGTGTGCATTTTGATCAATTTACTGAACTTTTGATGGTCCTCTTTGCCACGTAAGTCCTTAAGGTCACCTTCAGCCACAGCCTGCTTCCTGTAAGCCTTTTATTTCTTATGAACTTTATAGATTTTTCTTATGTCCATTTCCTGTGCAGCTCTTTCCTGGGGTCCGCTCCTTTCAGAACTGTCTTTGGAGAAGACTCACATTCCTGAGAGCAGAATATTTGTGGTATTAACCTCTGCATTTCTCACCTAGAATTTCCTTTTCCCCTCTTTACATTAAGGAAAAAAAAAAAAAACGATTAGGCCTATAGACAAGGCTGAGTGCAAGAAAGACCCATGATCTCTGACATTTAATGGTTGGGGCATGGTATTCAGACAAAATATTTGACCAGGAGCAGGAGGAAAATGGAGCTTCCTTCTAAATTTGCAAAACTACAAAAGATGCCCCTGGTCGGAGGAAGGAAGAAAGGAGTGTTTTAAAATCTGGTGTATTAATAGAAGATTTGAGCTATAATAAAGCAAATGGTTTAGGAGACAATGGCCATTGAGAAGACACACCATACCATGGGGGAAGGTCACACCATACCATGGGGGACCACATAGGGTCAGTCAGGATGCAGAGGGAGTGTGGAGAAGTGGGGTAAAAACATTTATTGTGGTTTCCTGGAGAAAGCGGGTAAGGTAGGGCAAACAGGATTAGGATTGGCTAGTTTAAATCATATTCTGGACTCTGGGCCATAGGAGCTGTCCCTGGTTGACTGGTACCTGGCCCTGGGGTGGTTAGGGCAGCTGTATTCCCCAGAGGGGAAGGTCAGCATCTCCACATCAGGAAGTGGACATATTTGAAAAGACGCCATCCCCAAGCATGGCAGAGAGGTGGCGGAAAGTCCCAGCCCCTAGATCTGCTTACCTACAAAGGCCAAATGATGGGCATTTCTGAGGACACTTATATAATTTAGTGATCAAGCCCCTGTCCCATTCTCCTACACCAAAGCATGTAAGGCCTCTAGGAACTTTGAGATGACCTGGGGTTTGGGGAGTGACTTACCGGGGTGGCTACATATGGCTGCCAGGACACATTTGAGAGTTCTTATAGGATAAACAGCATAAGCCAGGATCATCCCAGGCAAACCAGAATTTACAGTTACCCAGCATTAACCCTAAGGAAATTGGATTCGTTTCCTGCCATTCCGCTGAAGGGAGGTTCAAAATGAAACTACGCTGAGCCATGGAAAATAAAGTCTCTGAACTGGGACTCGACCTGCTATATACATTGCGTCTCTTGTAAGGGTTTTATAGCTGATCCCCAAGAAGAAATATTTGTTGGGGTGGACGGGAAAAGCTGTCCAGGAAATTTGAAACTGTATCAATTGTTGCATGTAGTTCTCCCAGCCAGGTCTGCGCTTCTCCTCTGTAGCCAGTGTCTGTTCATCCGTCATGCCTGAGTGTGGAGAGTCATCCAACTCCTTTATCATCCAGTCCCTGCAGTTCCCTGGGGGAATATGTGTTTCTAGCTTTACCTGAAGCTAGAATTAGGCAGAACGGAGCCACTCGGGAGTCCCCAGGCCCTCCCAGATAGGACAGGCAGCATCACTGTGTGAAGACGACTTCTGTTCTCCCTGTCCGTCAATGCTGCTTAGCAGCGGATTCATGCTCCAGGGCTCTTTAAATCCTTTTCCTTGAGGAGAGACATTTCAGCACCAGGTGCAAATAATGAGTTTATCACCAGGCAGATGATAACATAATATATTTTGTTTGCATGTGTGTATTTTGAAGACTTTTAAGGCGTCCGGTCTGTAAGAGCAAACAGATGGCAAATTAAATGTGGACACCGGTGTCTCCTCATCATCAGACGTGGTAATCACATTTTCCTCAGCAGATAATCTCACTTGTCACTCCCAGGACACCTCTTTGGGTAGGAAACAAATACTTCTAATTAGTAGTTGCTTGATGTAAGAAAGCATATTTTCATGGGTTTTTTTTTAATGCTTTAAGTTTATCTAAAAGAGACACCTACATTTTGTACTTAAAAAAATCTAAGATATGATACAAAAGAAATTAATTGGTTGACAAGCTAAGGGATTTTTTTTGAGCCTAGCTTTTATTCTCATTTCTTCCTAAAGCAGTGAGTGATGAGATCTCCAATAATGTTTTTGTAGATCTTTTTTCTAAATCCTCGTTTTTACCAGCAAAATATCCTCTATCTTCTATTGTTTCTTTTGATAAAGACGATGTATTGATAACATTCTTGGGAGATTGGTGAGTGTCTACTACAGCTGACATTAATAGACTGGATTTTTCAATTATTACTATGCTTTTAGATATATTCCATTTTGCAATTCCTCATGGACACAATTTTTGACTAGCACCAAATCTACAGAATTTGCATAATGTAAGCCTGTGTCTTTAAAACTCTTAACAATCTTGAGGATTTTCAATATCTGTTGCAAAGATCCTAAGAAGGGAATAATGTCAAAAATTTTGTATATATTTGTTGAATGGTGAGATTTATGGAAAGGTTGGGTGTATTTTTTTAAGATATCAATGGGATGTACAAAATCTGAATATTCACTATGATGTCTCATGAAGTACTAAGACCATAAACCAAGTATAACATTATTTTCTGAGTCTGACAACGTAATTGGTACCAGGAGTAGTATCAGGAAACAGACCCTCAAAATGTGTTTCTGGGATTGGGTAACCATTAATATTGAATGAGGGCTTGAATAACCCTGTTGCAGAGGCAAGGGGAGGGGGACCAGCACCCTGGTAACCTACGGCGTGCAATAGCATCATGGTGATTCACATCCCCAGTGGTAACACGGGATGAAGTGCATGTGTAGGGCAGGACACTGGGAGAGCCAGTGTCTGTAACATTTGGTCACTAGGGCAACCCTAGGAATTACAAAGGTTGTAGCCTCACCTGGTGTGATAGGAGGCATATGGTTCCATGCCTCTTCACTAACCTCTCCCTCTGTTTTGTGTCAGTTTCAGCCTATCAATCAGTAGTGATGCTATTGGCTAAGAATGCCTGGGGTGCTCACCTGGGCCAGTCTACTTGTTGAGAGTCGAACACACATTTCCAGGAAGAGAACCAATGTTGCATCTAGATTGGCCCTTGTGGTTTTTATTATGATTGCAAGATGCACCAAAGCAACAACCACCAAAACAACAATTTTGAAAATAAATTATTACTCACAATCCTGGAGGATACATGGCATATCCAAAGGTCACACAGTGAAGTTGCAGGTAGAGAGAAAGAGAGTGCAGACTAGGGGCTCTGCTATGGGTGGGGAGCCCGTGGTTACATAGGTTCACTATTGGCAAATTTAAAACATAAGAGCAGCAATTAAGGTATGAGAAGGGAGAGAGGGGGGGTCACTCAAGTAGTCAGTTATCTAGATTACCCAAGGCTTTCTAAAAGGGGAACATCATGGGGCAACTCGTTTCTTATTGAATTGTTTTACTAGTAGCTCTGTCATATAATGGGCAATATGTCTCTGAAATGGATTCTCTGCGATCAAAAGCTTAATTATATTATATACTTGTATTATAATCAAAAAGTTTAATGTCAGGCACTTATACTATACTCTCCCACTGGGATAGACTGTATTTCCTATCCCCATGACTTTAGGCTTGGCCATGTGTCTTGCTTTGGCTAATGGAATGCAAGCAAATGAATGTGATGTTAATAGAGGTATTAAATCAGTAGTTCATGATAATACATAAATAATATAATGATAAATGTTATATTTTATTGTATATTTTTATAAATAAGTATATATTATTAAATAAATGGATAAATAAACAAACTTACTTCTGTGCCCACAAGATTGCTATTAGAAGAGATTTTCCTGCTAGTTACTGATCTTCAGCCTGGTTTTCAGAATGAGACAAGTGGGACAGATATGAAACTGACCTGAGGCCAAATCCAGCTGAACATCAGCGCAAAGCAAAGCTGCTTCAGTCAATCCTCAGGCCTTGAACCAAGAAAAGTAAACCCTGTGTAGCAAGCCATTAAGATTGGGCGTAGGTTGTTACACAGCATTAGACAACTGACTATAACAACTGGCTTATACTACATATGAACAAATGTTCACTTAAGAACATGCATGGACAGCCAGCAGGCTCCAATGCCAGCTTTTAAGTTGTCCCTTATCTCCTACAGACACAGGGCAGGTATGATGAAGATCAAGCTGTGGGCCTGATTGTAAGGGTTTCAGAGATGTAGGACCAATTAAATGTCTCAAATAGCTTCTTACTCTAAAGTTGAAACTCACATGAAGATGGGCTCCGAGAGGTAGAAATGATGATGCGTGCTGCCTGCCAGAAACTTCTTGCTGAGACCATCACAGCCTGCGCGTCCTGTTCTGTCTCTCTTCTGTGTTCCAGAAACTGCCTCGTTCATTAAACTTTCTCTACAGAACAATACATTCTTTTCATCACATCCAGTCTCTCTCTCTCTCTCTCTCTCTCTCTCTCTCTCTCTCTCTCTCTCTCTCCTTGGCCAGGATTTTGGCTACACGAGACTGATAGGAGGTACTGGACCACAAGTATCTGCAGTCAGTGAAATTCTCATTGCAAATCCGAAGCTGTTAAAGGTCCTGATTGTGAGCTCCTTAAGCGGAGGGGCTGTGCCTCAGTCCATCTCAGTTCCTGTGTCAGTACCCGCAACTCACAGGAGCTCAGTCAGTGTTGAAGCTTTGTTCCCAAAGGGAAGAGCAGTTTGACACCTGCTGTGTTTTTCAAATATAGAGTTAAGAAAAGAGATACAGCATTTGTGTGGCATCAAAGTTTAAGATAAGTCCCTGCAAGGGTTAAATATTTGCTATGAAAATAAATTAAATAAATAAATAAATAAATAAATAAATAAATAAATAAATAAATAAATAAATAAAATAAGTAAGTAAGTAAGTAAATAAATAAATAAATATTTGCTATGAAAAAGGTTACCAGTGGGGAGGGGGGTGGGAAGGGACAGACTGGGAGTTCAAGATTTGTAGATACTGACAGGTATATACAGAATAGATAAACAAGTTTATCCTGCATAGCACAGGGAAATATATATAAGATCTTGTAGTAGCTCACTGTGAAAAAGAATATGAAAATGAATATATGTATATTCATGTATAACTGAAAAATTGTGCTGTACACCAGAAATTGACACAACACTTTGTAAATTGGCTATAACTCAATAACTCAATAAATAAATAAATAAATAATTCTATGAAAAACTCCAGACTTGACTGAGACCCTGCACTACTGGGTGCCTCCACTCCCCACCTCACCTGAAGCCCTGATGTAGATGCTGGTGCTCTCCTGGGCTGCTGGTGCCTCAGGGTTTGGAGGACAGCTCTGCTCTCTCACTTCCCATCACCACTTCCAAACCATTATATTTCCACTCTCCTTCTGACTTGCTGACTATTCAATCTGTCCAGAGGAGTAGGAGACAGCCTGGAAAGCTAGGTGGAGTCAGACCATGAATGGCCTTGTGAGCCATCCTGTGGAAGGAGGAATTTACTCCGCAGGGAGCTATTGAAAAATCTTGGATGGATGACAGTTAGACTTATTGTGGTCATATCATTTCACAACACATATGAATATCGAATCATGTTGTACACCTGAAACTAATACAAGGTTCTATGTCAGTTGTGCCTTAAAAAAATCTTATCAGAAGGTCTAAGAAAAGGAAAATTGTGACCAGTAGTATGACATGGTCAGATCTGCACTTTGGAAAGATAAATCTGGCAGTGTGTGAGGGTGGAGTTGGAGGGGGTTAACACAGCGTGGAGAGCAGTTAGAATGGTATTAAAACCATCAAGTGCAGCCTCTAATGTAGTCCTGAAGGTGGAGAAGGATGATGGATTCAAAAGACATTTAGGTGATTCAACACCTACTGTTCATTCTGTTGCGCCTTAAAGGCTCTTTCCATGTTCGCTGACACCCCAGCCTCCCATCCGTGGCACTCATGAGGGCCGAGGTTGGGGGAGGTGTCTGAGTGGAAGACCACATTGAAACCAGAATTCTCATTTTCCATAACTGCCATCTGCCCAACCACCCATTCTCACACACCTTCTGTTTGACATCCTCTTCCGTCATGGTGCATTCTCTAATAACTTACGTGAGCAAAAGTCGCTGTTTACCCAACTTTCTGCTATTCAGCCCTTTTCTTTATGAACTGTCCGTTGGCACTCAGGAAAAGGAAAGTGTGTTTGGGGTTAAAGTCACAAAATAGCAAACACAAATAATTCCCCCTTAACTAATGAATAGTGAGACATGTATAAGAGATTTTCTCAAAAACTGCTTTCTCAATTTAAACATTAAATGCAATATACCGAGAAAATAATGGAAAACTAATAATTCACCTCGGTTACATTATCTCACATATGATCAACAGTGTGGAAATTGCTCTGGTTCATAAATAGCCTCCATATGGTGTCAGAGTATTCATCCCATCTCACAATCTGCAAATAATTTGCTCCAATGATGCCAACTTTTGAATGTATTAAATGTGAGAAGTTTACCCAAACACATAGAGCTTATGCACTTTTTTGAGGTAATGCTCATGATTTGTTTAATATTGTAGAAACTCATGTACAGACTTATCCAAAATTACATTTTAGGTAAAAAAATAAAAAGAAGGTTGTTTAACAGAACTGACTGTGGTCCTAATTCACATTTTATAGCTCCTTGACACCGTTGTAGCAGTAATGAGAGAAGCATGTATTTAAAAGCCAAGGTAAGGGATGACTTTTAGTCAGAGAGGGTCATCCTAATAGGTCCTACTGAAGATTATGAGTGCCTTGTGGGAAATTAGGAGAAAACCAGGCTTCTATCTGGGTGAATAAAATCTCCATATGGCTTCAAGAAGTGTGCGCGTATGTGTGTTTTTAAAGTAGCTTGCTCTTTCCCACGATCATAGGAAGAAGATCATGCTCTAAGAATTTCAGTTTACAACAGCCATGCAGCTGTGATTCTCTTAAAAAAAATCAATAGCTTTGTGTGTATGTGTATATATATATATATATGTGTATATATGTATATATATGTGTATATATTTATATATATGTATATGAGAAAATACGTCAGGGACGAATACAATTACATGAAACAACTCAAAGAATAACAGAATAATAATAATAACAGAATAACAGAAGTTTGGTGACTTCTCTACAATTTACTTTCAAGAGTTATGAAAGCCTTCCATGTAAAAAATATCCTTTTCTCTTCCTTGTCATACTCTGTGTGAAGGGGATGGACCACAGAAAGTCCCCATTCTTCCTCTGTGCTCTCTTCACTGTTTTATTGTCCAGGCACTTATTCCACATCACCTACAAGGACCAGCCGTGACTCTCTAATGATGGTATAGAATCCACGAGAGACACACATCCTTGTGGCAGAGCTGAGACTTGGATGAGGCAAATGGGGTACTAGCCTTGGGTGCTGCAGAGGATTGACTAATGGCTCCAAAAAGATATATTCCATGCCCCAACCCTGGAACCTGCGACTGTGATCTTATTTGCATAAAGGTCTTTGCAAGTATAATTAGGAATCCCGAGATGAGCTTCCACCCTAACTCCAACAACAGGTGTCCTTGTTAGAGAACAGCTGAGGGCAATTTAACAGAGAGACACAGGGGAAAAGGCCAGAAAGAGAGGTTGGAGTTATGCAGCCACAAGCCAAGGAATGTCTAGAGCCACCAGAAACTGGAGGAGGCAAGAAGGAGTCTCTCCTAAAGTTTCAGAGGAAGTGTGGCCCTGGTGACACCGTGATTTCAGACTTCTGGCCCCCAGGACAGTGAGAGACTAGGTTCCACTGTTTTAAGCTGCCCAGTGTGTGGTAATTTTTTACAACAGCCGCAGGAAGCTAACAGCCACAAAAATGTAAGAGGGTGCCAGAAATCAAAATAATCAATATAAACAATATTTTGTAATCAAAATAAGTAATATTTTGATATAATATTTTAAAAAATCAAAATCAATACAGAAGAAGACAACTCATGATGAACAAGTATTAACAATTTAAAGATAATACTTGTCAGGTCATGGCAGGGATGGGCATGTGGGTATAACCTGAGTAGGCTGAATCTGGTTGGTTAATAAATTGGTGCCATTTAAACAGAATTTTTAAAAATTGTTAATGCATATTTGTAATAGAGGCCACACCTTCCATGGGAGAAAACTGGAGCTGCCCTTAATTTCTTTTCTGTGGTGCAGACTGATTCAGCCCTGGTCCCTAGGTTGTGCAACTCTCTGAAGTGAACTGGATCTACAGTAGAGACGAAGAATGCTTCCTTTCAATCTCCTGTTCTCTGAGAAGGGTTTGCTGGGTATTATATTCTCTCTCTGGCTACATTTCTTTAAGGGTTAGGGCTCCAGCAACCCCCCGCCTGGCTGCCTCTAAATCTAGCTTTAGTTACATCTGTATTACCTTCTGTTTTAAGTTGGGAGCGTCAGAAACCAACTGCATCTCAATGAAGGACCGAACTTCAGTGGAAAACAGCCGTCTGTGCTCTCCTCTCATCTTCCATTTGGGTCGTGAATCTGTCTTCCTGGTCCTCCTAGAGCACCATGAGGTCTCGCTAAGAGATGACAGAGAGTGAGTGGCTGTGGGCGTCTGCTGTCCAGCAGTGTGGGACATTCTTACCATCAGAGCAAAGCATCATACCCACTGGTTAGAGGAATCCCTCCCATCTGGGCTCTCCCTTCTCCAGACCACATGCTCTCTGAAGGAAAGAACTAGTGCTCTGGGAGTGGGGTTTTCACACTCCTCACAAGCTGCTGACTTTGAGAGGAGCTGGATAAAGTCTTTACAGGAGTGGAACTGTCTAGTGACAACCCCTCAAATGCCTGCAGGCATGTAAGGAGGCAGGAGGAAGGAAGGTCTGCATGGGCGGCTCTGGAATGAAATTTAGGTGACCTGATTTCTCCCAAGGAGTCTTCCCACAGCTACACGTTGTTTCCTTTGGTTACTCAGATCAATTTGAAGATTTCCATGGCTGCTTTCTAGGTACAGTGGAAACAGGAGACAGATCCTGAACGGGCTCTATAATTTGTACCCACTTAGTCAGGTCACAGGTGGGAATCAGGAATACACAGGTGTCCTCCTTCGCATTCCAATAATCAGTGGCTATAACGTACCAGCTTTTTGTATAATGTAGCTACCAGGAATGATTTTCACTAGAGATTTGACATCAGTTTTTTTTTTTTTTTTATGTATGACACACACATTTCAATGCCTGAGGGTGTCTCCTACCAATACCTATGCAGACAGCAGTGGGAAATGCAAATACTAACCTGAGCTCTTAATACTGTGAAGCTGAGGATCCAAATACTTGGAAATAGCCGTGGTTTGAATGGATGTGACATCAGCTGAGAAGTGGGTGCCGCTCATTTGGTCCAGGTCAAGGAGGGCTGAGGCAGTTAAGTTCTGAGTAAGTGTGGTGGGTGGTGGGAGCCGAACCACGCTGTGCAGGAAGTGTCTTGGTGACCATGTTTCTGCACAGTGTGGGGTTCACTTTCATCTTTCTCTTAGAGCAGGAAGTGACTTTTTCTGCCAAAAGAGCTTAAAAACCCATCCTATCAGCACAGCCTGCAGAAGACTGATGATCCTACAGAGAGAACACAGCTGCCAAAGAGACAGAGAGAGAGAAAGCACTGGTTCCCACAAAGAGACTGAATGAAGCAGCCGGCAGACACAGAATTCTGAGATCAGAGAGAAATGCAATGAGGAAACACAGCCAGAGCTAGGATTTTGCATAGAATTTTGGATGAAAGCAAAGCCTTCCATTGAATCAACTGGCAAAGATTCAGTCCTTAAATGACATACTTTGAAAACATATATTGTGGTATATTTGCTAAGATTTATAACACAGGCTTAAAGCTAGATGTGGCCATCCTGTACCATCTCATATGTGATATGAACACCCCAGGGCACTTTGAATAGGGTCTATCCTCAACCAACACTTCTTTAGCCCTAATAAAACTTATGTTATGTTCCATCATGAAGAGGAACTACAGACTAATTTCAGAAGACTTAAAAAGACTACTAGCAGTAAGGTATGAATTTCAGATCACAAACTCAAGAGCTCTATAATCTAACTTCCATTTTTTTTTAATGAATTTAATTCTGTTTGGAACCCTCATTCCATCACATTGTGGAAATTCAATCTCAGACAATTCAAGCTTATCTCACCATTTCTATCTCTTTTTCCATAACTGTATGTCTACATGCTGACAGGACTATGTTGTGTTCTTCACTAGGCTGGGATGGGGGGACTGGTTTGGCTTCTGTAGCATCACCCCTGCTCTATTGCCCATCTGGTCCTTGGAGGTCCATCCAAGGGTACTGCTGACTTGTCCCTCAAGCTCAGCTCGCCTCTGCCCTTCTCCCTGTTATTTCAGGGCCACTGTTTGCAGGATACAGCACTGGACATCACTTGAAGCTACCTCCACAGCCCGCCTTGGGAATTTTTCAGTTGTTCATGCTCCACCCTAGGCTGTGTACCCCTTGTGTTTGTCTAGGACCCCATGTGATTAAATGTCCCTACAGCCATCATTACCTGAGGTCTTGCTGTCGCAACTGGGAAGCAAAGAAAAAGGCAAAGTCCACGCCCCTCCCTGGAGACCCACGAGCCTCTCATTGCTGTGCCTCTTCATCTCTTTTGTCTCCAAAGATTAGAAAGACATTTTTCCTCATTTGTAGTAAGGGAGAAGGGAAGAGCATAGAGCAGAAAATGGGCTTTTTTTCAACAAACGTTCTCTCAAATCTACTGTTCATGCTTTTTCTCTGACTGTGGAGCTTCTGAAATCAGAAAAACTTCTCTGATATCCCTGCTTCCTACTGCAGCTCCACTTTTGGGAGGCAATGGTGCAAAATGCCTGCCTATCTGAATGCGAGAAGGGCCCAGAAGCAAAGGAAATATTAGCAACAATCAACACTACATTTGCTAATATTGCAAAATGTCAGCATGCCTTAAAACCATATTTAAGAAACTGATTATGGTTTTCACAAAATATAAATTTGGTCATTTTCTATAGATTCTTTTATTCATCTTCATAAAGTTCTAGATTTAGGCAACCCGTATAGAATTATTAATATAAATATCCCTGGTCTTGGTGGATTCTATAGACTGGAATTTTGATTCTTGTGTTTACAGTAGGAAATAAAATAATACAAACAACATCTTTTGCAGAGTTTTCTCTTGGGAAGCTTTATTTGTTTTTTTGCCACCAATTTACTTCATAGCAAAAGAATGGGTGTGGGATTGGTCTAGGATCCAATCTAGATCACACACTGTATTTAATTCTCATCTCTTTAGTCTCTTTTAAACTGAAATAATCTTTTCAAGTCTTTTTTCTTTTATGACCTTGACATTTTGAAAGAGTACAAGGCAGTTACTTTGTAGAATATCCTTTACCTTGGGTTTATCTGCTATTTCTTCTTGATTAGATTCAAGCTGTGCATTTTTGGCAAGAACACCCAGAGTGATGCTGTGTCTTTCCCAGTGCATCCTATCATGGGATAAATGATAACCAGTTGTCCAATTTACTGATGATAATAACTTTGATCACTTAGTTAAGATGGTTTCCTGTGAAACAACAATATAACTACCCAAACCAAGAAGTTAGAATTACTACAATAGTACTATCTAATCTAGGGACCATATTTAAACCTTGCCACCAATTTTCTGTAAGATTATTTTGGTGTGGGAGGGAGCTATATTTGATATCAGATCATGCACTACAGTCTGAAGCATAAATAGAATTTGCCAAGTATCTAATATCTAAACTCATTCAAATACAGATTTTTAGAAGTCTACCCTAAAATAAATTACTGGGAAAATAATGTTCTAAGCCCAAATCTTATAACTGTAAAAAGATCTCACTATCTCTATATAGTTAAATACATAACTTGCCCTTTTAATGTGACCCAATTAAACCATGGACCTGGAAACTAAAAAACTTAATATTGAGTCTATGCATTACTGAGAAGTCAGTTGTTTGGGAATTTTGCCACCCATTATTCACTTCTTGGTAAACATAATTTTAACGTGGTGACAGAAATTTTATCAAATCCAGAAAACTATATTTTGAGTAAAATAACCTTTTCTTTTTTAACAGAAAAAGCATTTAGAGAAATCTTTATATCTAATTCAAATCTATCTTTCAGGGTTTTTCATTCTTCTTAAAAATTCACTTAACAGAAAGTGTTTCTAGAGTTGGAAACGGTATTAGAAGAGAAAGCCAATAGAAACTTCAGTAGAGTGGAAAAGTAGGAAATGTCAAATAGAGTTTAGACTTATTGAATCTGTTCACCAAGTCTTCAAAAGAGTTGACAGGCACATAATTTATCTTGATATGGTTAATGTTCTTTTGCCTCCTTGTGGAAAAAACTACCAAATAACCTCCTTGAGGAAAAACTACCAAACAACAAAATAAACCATGGGCTGCTTACCAGAGACAGTTGAAAGATTTGCACCTGCAAAGTTACACAAACATCTTAGATTAGTCAAGAGCCTTAATCCTTTCTGCAGATTTAGGTCCCCCTATTAGGACACTGGCTTAGTAACATTTGACCTGGATGTGTGAATATTTTGCAAGGGGCATGTACTCTATTTTAGGATAAAGCTGTCGGCTGCCCAGTTTTGCAGCTGCCAGTCTCTATGGAGGGGGAAAAAAAAACACATAGTTTGCTTTGTGGTGCAGGGAGAGTCAGATCATTGATGGCACGTGTAATGATAAAGGTCATACAAATCTCTTAACAATCCTTATATTTTCATGCCTTCCACTCCCTGAGAACTCTTAAATACATTTTCTTAATTAATTCTTAGAGGACATTTGTGCCTATGGAAACAGAATCTCAGAGCTCAGAGCTGCAGGGCATACTTGCTACTCACACTACCCCACCAACCCCTGACACTCCGCCCATTTCCTTCACCCGGCTGGTATCTGATTCAGCTCTGGCTGCTGCAACAAAGTACCATAGACCAGGCGACTTAAACAACAGACATTTACTTCTCACAATTCTGGAGGCTGGAAACCTAAGATTAATGTGCGCACTGATTCTGTTCCTGGTGAGGACCTCTTCCTGTCTGTCAGACAAACGCCTTCTTGCTGCATTCACAGGATGGAGAGAAGGGCTCTGGTCTCTCTCCCTCTTCTTAGAAGGACACTAATCCCATCACAGATGCTCTGCCTTCATGACCTCACCTAGTCTTAACCACTTCTCAAAGGCCCTATCTCCTAATGCCATTACAGCGGGGAGTTAGGGCTTCAACGTGTGAATTTCGGGGAGACTCAACCATTCAGTCCTTAACAACCAACAACGAATTCCTCCACATGTGACCTCCTTCAGGAAGCCTTTCCTGACCTTCCGTTTTGATTTGGGAGAGCATATGGATCTCCCTACAATCAGATTGCTTGTAACAATGGATCTAAACAACTAGGAGTTTCCAACCTTGCTTACCTAGATGGGTCGATGTGATTAATATTCACCAATAGAATGTGGGCAATTGATGTACAGCTTTGTAAATCTGGCCCCAGATCCCTCCTCTTTTTTCCTCTATCCTAGGTGACTTTGGAGCCCACATGTGGAGAATAGCCTGAGTGACAGAACATTTTGAATACTGCTTTCCATCAAAAGAAAATACATAGAAAATCCATTTCTTTTATCAAAAAATTACTTAAATTTTACTACAAATTTACAAGGTAAATTATAGGAACTATCAATGAAGAATTGAAAACAAGTGTTGAAAACACGACATTTAAAACAAAACATAGTAGCATGTTAGGTATACATTATCCCCTGAGAAGTGTTTTGTCATTCCAACCTCAACTAGATTATGTGAATTAACAAACCAGAAGTAAGCTCATTTTTCACATTTAAAACTTTGTATATTGACGTGTACAGTGTTTATTCAAAGTCCGCATAAAGATGTTTAATATAGGAGTCACAGTTTTATTTACAGCAGTGCAATCGTAGTTCTATATACTAATCTCTGCATATACTTTCAATAAGCAATGGGTATAATTTTGCAAGCTGTTTGATTTCTTTGGCTAAATTTATTATAGGTGTATCTACTGAAATGCAATTTTTATGACTGTTAGATCTAGTAGTAAAAGATCAAGACTTGTATGTCTTCTTTTCATTTTATTTTTTTCCAGTAATTCATTTAAGTCAAAATTTTAAAGTATAAGTCTTTGATAGATTAGGGAAAAAACCAACAAGCCAGCAAAGGGAGTTCTTCCTCACAGACAGTTTGAGAAGCACTGAGCTGGCTTCAGTCTTGGGGTGCGTGGTGGCTGTGCCTCTTCAGTCTAAAGGGGACCAGTGCCACTTCTGGGTAGGACTGGTGGCTGGGACTGCATGTAAGCCACAGATCTTGGGCATTCAGCTGTGCATAGTAACAAGATGAAATTTTGTGTTTTCTTCCTGGGAGATGGCAGTGAGTATACTTCATATGTGGGAAGAGTGAAGTTATTTGCTGACCAAGAAATGGAGACTTTTTCAAAGAAAGTATTCACATTGTAAGAATTCTGTGTATGTTCATGTATGACTGAAGCATTATGCTGTACACCAGAAATTGACACAGCATTGTAAACTGACTATACTTCAATAAATAAGTATATTTATAAAAAAAAAGAATTCTATTGTGTTAGTGGCAGCAGAGATAAAAAGAAAATACAGAGGTACGTGGGCTGAGACTAATAATAGCTAATATTGTTTGAGTTTATTGTAGGACAGGTTCTGTCAAAGCCATGCACTATTGACATTGGATGGAGTTGGGGACACTGTTCTGTGCACTGTAGGACATTTAGCAGCATCCTTGATCTCCACCCACTAAATTCCAGTAGCAAATGTATCCAGACATGGCCATATGACCCCAGGGGTCATAACTGCCACCATTGAGAATCATTGGTCTGAGTGCTTCGCAGCATTATTTACCGAGTAGTTACCATTATTATCTTCATTGTATAGATGAGGACAATGCGGTGTAGGCTGGTCAGTGAAGTGGCCCAAAGTCAAGAAGCTAAGAAGTGGCAGAGCTGGAACTTGAAACATTGATGGTTTCACTGGGATAGTTCACTGGGACTAAGACAATCTGGTCCAGTCTGCCTGAACTTTACCCAGCTTCTATAGCTGAAAGGTGCTGGTGGCTTTAGACCTTTGAATGACACCATTGCTTTAAAGGAAGAACATTGTAGCTGTAGCCTCTTTGTGACCCACTTCAAAGTTTTAAAAGAAATGTCAGGGGTTCGGTAATGGAACTTAACATTTCCCTTAGCTGCTTGCTACTCCTCTGTCTCTCTCTCTCTCTTTCTTTTTTTCTCTCAGTAAAATGACATATGTAATGACCTAGTTGCCAAATTCAGAAATTTTCCTTCTCTTCCTAAAACCTACAACCTATTATCAACTTGTGTACTATCAAGCTCATAAACTCAATTTGAAAATAATTTGAAGTAGTAATCTGTCTTTTTGTTCATAAGACTATCTTGAGAATATTTCCATAGATCAATTAAAAATATTCATTTTCAAAATGAATTTTAATGGCAGCCTTGTATCCCACCTTTGGGATGTACTCTATTTATTTAACTAATCCCTATCTCTGGGCACTGAAAGGTTTTTTTGCCCTGCTGTTTTGTGCACCATAACAATTTTCTATTTTACTTTTCTGCCACAGAGCCTCAGTCAGCACCACTATCCAAGGCTTAAATGGAATCTCGTTTGACATAATATCTTACCAGGGGAACCACTGCACAGTTTCCTTGGAGACACAGAGAAAATTTAAGCCCAAGAGTACATGATTAATTCTGAGTCTAGAAAAATCATTTTGGATATAGATTTGAGGCTGAAATGGACAGAAATGAAACTGGATTCATGGAGAAGAGTTAGAAAGCAACTGAGACCTGATAAGGTTCTGAGATAAGGAAGCGGCAGTGGGAAAAGGCTTAAGAGATATTAAGGAGTAGGATTTACAGGGTCTAGGGCTTGATTAGATTACAGGGTTAGGGAGAGGGAAAAGTTTAAGATTAACTTCTGGATCTACACTTGCTTATCATCCCGATTTTAAAAATTAACTGTGGAGGGATAAATTGAACTTCAGTTGATTGACAGGAGAAGAAGAAAAATAATCTGAGAACTGTTTTGTCTCCTTGAAATTTAAACCATTTTAATTCCTCTTGGGATCAATTCTGTTATTCATTATAATCTGAAACATTACACTTCTTTAAATCTCTGAATGATGAAAATGGAACTGGTTTCCCCTCTCCCATTTTGTCTTCTATTTTAAAAATATGTCTCACTCTTGCACATATGTATTTATCTGGATAGAATAAAAAATTCTTTTTTAGAACATAAATACAAAACAGAAACAGACTCATAGACGTAGAATACAAACTTGTGGTTGCCAAGGGGGAGGGGGATGGGAAGGCATAGACTGGGAGTTCAAAATTTGTAGATACTGACAGGCCTATGTAGACTAGATAAAAAAGATTATATTGTATACCACAGGGAAATATATACAAGATCTTGTGGTAGCTCACAGAGAAAAAAAAATGTGACAATGAATATATGTATGTTCATGTATAACTGAAAAATTGTGCTCTACACTGGAATTTGACACAACATTGTAAAATGACTATAACTTAAAAAATGTTAAAAACTTATTTTTAAAAAATTAATATATTCAAATTTTTTATTTATTTTATTTTTTATTGAATGAAATAGTCTTTAAATTCTGTAATGCTTTATAGTTTTCAAAAGGTTCACACACATGATTTTATATAATTCCATAATAACCCTTCTTCCCCCCACTTCTATAGTGCCCCTCCTCCCTTCCCTCTCCCCACTGGTAACTACTAATTCATTCTCTGTATCTATAAATCTGTTACTTTGTTGTTGTATTCACTAGTTTGTTGTATTTTTTAGATCTCACATATAAGTGATATTATACAGTATTTGTCTTTCTCTGTCTGACTTATTTCACTTAGCATAATGCCCTTCAAGTCCATCCATGTTGCTGCAAATGGCAAAATTTCATTCTTCTTTATGGCTGAGTAATATTCCATTGTGTGTGTGTATGTGTGTGTCTGTGTATCACATCATTTTTTTATCCATTCATCTGTTGATGGACACTTAAATTGCATCTATATCTTGGCTATTATAAATAATGCTGCAATGAACATTGGTGTGCCTATTTTCTTTTCAAGTCAGTGTTTTTGTTTAATTTGGGTAAAGACCTATAAGTGAAATTGCTGTATTATATGGCAATTTTATTTTTAATTTTTGGAGGAATCTCTGTACTGTTTTTCATAGCGGTTGCCCTAATTTACAATCCCACTAATAGTGCAACAGGGTTCCCTTTTCTCCACATCCTTTCCAACACTTGTTATTTGTAGTCTTTTTGAAGATAGCCATTCTAACAGGTATGGGGTGGTATCTCAGTATGGATTTTATTTGTGCTTTCCTGATGAGTGCTTCTGAGCATCTTTTGATGTCTGTTGGCCACCTGTATGTCTTTTTTTTGGAAAAATGTCTATTCATGTCTTCTGCTCATTTTTAAATTCCATTGGTTTTTTTAATGTTAATATTTATGAGTTCTTTATATATTTTTGATATTAACCCCTTTTGGTCATATCATTTGCAGATATCTTCTCCCACTCAGTAGGTTGCCTTTTTGTTTTGTTGATGATTTTCATTGTGCAAAACTTTTCATTTCGATCAGGTTCCATTTGTTCATTTTTGCTTTGTTTCCCTTCCTTGAGGGACAGATCCAAAAAAAAATATATTGCTAAGACTAATGTCAGAGAGCCCACTGCCTATGTTTTCTTCTGACCTTTATGTTAAAATGAGGAGTTTTGTCTGCCAGTTCTTAGCGTTGCATTCGTTTCTCTAAGAGTGTATTCCCTTTCTAACTTACTGATGACATATATTTTAGACATTATAGTAGATCCTGGGACAAAGCAATCAGAGAGTTACATTTCTATCTCTGTGCCACTTGATCTGGCAATTCCCACTGACAGATGTATTTTACATATACATTCTATTCCAATGTCATTGGAGGAAAAATACAACATTTGTGAAAGAAAGTAATAAGGGATAACTTATACATCAATAAGTAGCGCTTCCTCCACTCAAAATGTCACCCTCAGAAAACAATAAATGTCTTTTTTATTTTGTTGCCTCTTTCTTAAAGAAAAAAAAAATCCATTACACCGATAGTTTCCCTAATCAACATTTGGAGCATGTATCTAGAGATTATAAGCTTAAAATAGGAAAAGGGAATAATTAAATAGCTGACTGTAAAAGTTTATTATGCAATTAGTTACATGCACACTCATTTTTCATTCTAGACTGTTATAATTAGAAAAACTTTAAACGCAAGAAAAAAGAACAAAATTATAAAACATGTAGATCTGTTTACAACTCTATGATGATTAATTTAGATGATCAGATGAGTAATAAAATGGAAAGTTTCCAATAAAGCAAACCATTTAACATCAATTAAAGCCTTCTTTATAGAGGCAAAAAATACAAAATTTTACTTATCAATCTTGTTTTCAATAACATAGCCTGAAGATATCATGTGACCTGCCCATTTAACTCTTGAATGAACTCCTCAAGAGATTTAAATTGGAATAAATATCACATCTAATTAGAATTATCAAAGTTAATGCCTCCTTAATTTCTGTCTTTAAAACTAACATAAATCATGTTTTCATGATCCATATAGTATTATTTTTCTAAGGCAAAGCATTCAAAATGAATGATTTTACTTTAGTCCAGATTGTACATAAACCACTCACAAATTATAGTCCGGATATCACAAATCTATATTTATGAATAAAATAAGATACTGCAAGGCAGATGGCCTAAGTTTAGCTGCATTGTTATAGATATGATATTTAATCCTACTCTACCTGTAGTTTTCTTCTTTGTATATCAGTTTTTCTGCCTGTACCATATAGCTTATTTATTTACTTTTATAGTACAACAATCATAGAATTTTATTGGGAGGTTTAAAATAAGTGGAATATAAATGCATGGCAACAATAATGCAAAATGTAGAGTGTATCAATGGAGTTGAATTTTCCTGGATTTTAGCATTATAAGGAAAGTTTAAAAAAAGGAACAGAGTGCATTGTAGTCAATATTTCAAAATGCATGATGTAAAATGGAAGGCAATCGTTAGTACATAGTATATGTGAAAGTTAGAACAATACAAAATGTATATTGAGACATTCTTAAAAACTTAAAAGGCAAGGCATTTTTTAAACAGGGCACAAAAAGTGCTGACCATTAAGGGGAAAAATAATAACTTGAACTATACTGATAATTAAAAATTTATTTATAGAGTGAAAAGGTAAGCTATAGAGTCAGAAAAATATTTTTCATATATATGTATATATTAGACTATAACCAAAATGTATAAAGAATCTTATTTCTGCCTGTATCATTTAAATAAAGTTATTCCTATCTCTAAAATTGTGGTTTTTATTAACAGACAAAACATACTATACACAGAAATCCATTTGATATAAAACATTCATATAAATGAAAAATCATATCATATTATTCAATAATAATAGCTGACATTTGTTTCAAATTCTTTACATGCATATCAAATCTTCTCAATAAAATTATGAACATTCAACATAATTAACTCTAATTATAGGGGAGGGAATGAAAGTTTAAGGCTTATGCATACTGATCAAATTCACTCATCTAGAATTATAGAATTGAAGGTTTGAGATGTTCTGAAAAGAAGCCCAATTTTTGAGACCTTATTTTCTTTTCACTGGCATTATGTCAGACACTCTGTGTTGAGACTCAGTACCCTCCCTGCGTTCTAAGCACCTTTCCGTATTGCAAGGGTAGAAAGCCCAGTCTTCCTTGTCAGCAGGGTTCCATTTCGACTCTGCCATTTAGAGGTTCTTAGTGAGATTTGGGAGTTGGGAGATAAGGAGTGTCTACGTTCCAATGACAGATGTCGAAAGAACATTGCAAACGGCTTCTTGGTGACCTCTAAGAATCGCCTAATGCCATGCTGCCGACACCTGAGCTCATGAAATGCCTGCTTTCTGGGATCCCAGCACTCTGATCTCCTCTTGCTTATAGCAGCTTCCCTGATTTTCACTCCTCCAGCCTTTCCGATGACTGTGTAAGCCTCTAATGCCTACACATATCAACAGTGGTTTCCAATTTCCTGACTGAAGCTCTTGGACACAGAATTTGATACCAAAGTTTGATGCAGACACGGAACCTCATACATGGGAATCTGGAACTAGTTATCTGACTGGGTTAGATTTGAAGGCAGTGATGATCTCATTGCCAATGAAAACTGGGCTGTTGGTAGTTCACAGCATACAGAGACAAAAAAATTTGCTTAAAGTAACATCTGAAGACACTTGTAACTGCATGACTATTGAAAGGAAGGATGTCAGAAGACCAAGTGTCTCTTCCAATACAATGTTATAGTGGAAATGATAGTTATACAGACTTTGGGATGATTTGATTACTTCTTATTGCAATGGAGAGCTTTGAGTTAGATAATGATAAGTTTATGGTTCAGAGAAGCAGAAAGCTTCAGTAACTTTCCTGAAGACGTTTCTTAGCTCTTACAGTCATAGGATCAAGGTGTCCAAAAACCAGACTCAAGATTTGATCCTATGGGTCATAGAACTTAAAACAATTGATTTCACAGTTTCATCAGGTCTCAGGGGGAAATTAGGGATTAGGTAAGAGTGGAATTCTGAGAACTGGAATGGTAATTTTGTATGGATTCTAATAACTGAGTATTTTGATCCCCTGTTATCACTGAGCCTCCCTCTCTAAAAACAGTGGCTACTCCTGAGCTGCTTCCTCACTCATTCTTCCCCTTGCTTGGTGATCCTACAATGACTTCCTCTCAAACGACTGTGCACAAAGAGATGTACTTCTCCTCACAGCCCACTCCCAATGTCTGTCCTTGTCCCCAGCCCATAATTAGAGCCCAATGGCAAGGATTTGAATACAAATTCAGACCCAACAAGAGATAGAATACTCACCAAAAGAATTATAAGATCTTCACTAATTTGTATTAAGGGAAATTCAGGGAATATGTATGAAGAATGGATTCAAAGCAATTAAGATCAGGGAATAATAAACATAACATTGAAATAGGTCAGATTTATTGATATCCTTGCACACACAAGAGTTTCTGGGTTTAATACGTGGTTCAGATAGCTGGGGATGACTCTTACAGTTTCATTGATTGGTTATTTGAAAGCTAGACTCAGAGTTGTCCTACACTAAATGAAGCTGAGATATCAGAACTTCCTCGACATAATGAAGAGAAAGGAATCAAAAGACTCGAGACAGGGATGATGGAATGAAATTTTCATGAGCAATCGATTCATTAGCTCCCCTACCATGTGTCCCATGAGGATCCGGATAATAATTGTCTCCTCAAGACTGTGAAAAAAATGTATGAATGAGAAGAACAAAACATCTTTGAGGTTTTTTAGTGACTGCTTTCTACAAGTCAGGGATGGTGGTGGGAGATACTACCAAGGAAATGGCACCATACTTAAAAAAGAATAAGGACATCCCAGGTAGCAGAAGCTACTGGCTACACTCAAGCATTAGAACCGAAATAGGCTGCAAAGTTGGGGTGGTAACTAGAATGATTTGATTTGCAAAATTTTTGGCAGTAGCTAATTGATGATGGTGACTGTGAGGCTGAAAAACAAAAAGGGAAATCTGCTAAAGTATTACTTAAAATATGCAATCCAATGAAGGCTAAGTCTTGATTCAACACAATAGAAAGTGGTGCCTCACCCCCTACCTCCACTCAATTCTCAAACCTGAATCAATTCAAGGACCAGGAGTATCTTGATTAAAGGAAAGCCATGTTCTCTAGAGAGAAGACCCTGCGATACTGCCACAGACATTTGTGGTAAATCTGCATTCTAGCCTTCCTCATAAGACATTTGACTTTTTAACATAGTGATTGTGCACTGGAAAAAATGGAATTATCTGGACATTTGGAGATTTATTGAACAGCTGCCCTGAGATGAAATGGGAAACTGAAATTCAACTCATTCCACCAATCAGAGAGGAGACTTATGGAGGTCCCAGCAGAACTGCAAAACCACAAAGGTCATTTTTCCTGTTCCTGAATATATACTTGATTTAGACACAGTTAGCAACTGACAGAATTCCCTCATGGAAACAGTGGAGGAAAGTGACAATTGGAAGCGTTACAACCACTATCAAAAATTGGGCAAAAGTCAACAACACTCCCCTGGGAAGATGGCAGAGATTAATATCACCATCAAAACACTGAAGGATGCTGGGGAGTTTAGTCTTACTACTTCCCTCATTTTATTTCCCTCATTAGCCTATGGAAAAGATAGATCTTGGACAGTAAATGGATTACTATAAATGGAAGCTGATATTCATTCTAACCATAGCAACTTCTGGAACCTGATATTCAACTACTGATCTAGAAATGTCTTTTTATGTATACTAACTCATAAAAGAAAATTAGAGGCAATTTGCTTTCACCTTATAGGAACAGTAGTACATTTTAACTGATCTGTCTCAGAGTTATGTCAATTTTCTGGTTATCTGTCATAATCCAATGCACAAAATCATTGTGTCATGGTCCCATGAAACATTAAGGTTGTCCACTCTGTTGATGATAAAATCTGATGAGCAGGATGTAGACAATACCCTCGATGCCTTGCTGAGACACATACATGACAGATGGTGAGGCATAACTCCATTAAAATTCAGTGACCTGCCACCTCATTGAGTTTTTTAGTGGCATAGTGGTTTGGTCTGGTTGAGATATCACATTTAATGTGAAAGACAAGTTGCTGAACCTTTTGCTCTATATCCCTAAGAAAGAAAGAAAATGCTTGTGAGTTACTTTAGATTTTGGAGGCAATCTATGCTGTATTTGATGGCTCTTCTCTGATGCATTTACTAAGCACTCCTCAAGGATGCCAGCTTGTCCGGCCACTCTGCCTACTGCAGCTTAGGACCCATAGATCCAGTGGAGCTTAAGTATGATGTGAAAAGGAACGCAATATGGAGTGACTGGCATACTCCCATGAGAGATTCACTGTGAAGACCTCTAGGATTTTAGAGCAAAGTCATACCCTCTTTTGCACAGAACTTTCTCTCTTTCAGAAACAACTCTTGTTTTGCTACTGGCGCCTTGTAGGGATTAAGTGCCTGATCACAGGAGCACTTCATGATCACATGACTATGAAATGCTATATCTTGATATATTACCAAACGCACAGAATGATGGCCAGTAGGGAAGCACTCTTCTTCAACTGGGAGTGGCATACATTTAAGAACAGCCCTAAGTAGGTTCTGTAGGCTAAAAGATTTAATGTGCTGATAACTCAGATACTCACGAAACCATCCCTAACGTGTTGCTGCCTCTTCCTCAAATCACACTGTATCCTCATGGGGAGTCTTCTCTAAGCAGTTGACTGAGGAATACAATCATTGCTCTTGGTTTAAGTTGGTTCCACAAGACATGTAGGCACTGGTCAGATTTGGACTGTTGCAGCTTCATAGCTCCGTCAGGGGATGCCCTGAAGAGTAGAAGGGAAGAGAAATATTCTCAATGGAAAGAACTCTAAGCATCTTACTTTTCATTGTGCCCAAGAGGAGAGTGGCCAGAGATAAAGATCTATACTAATTCACAGGTAATATCTAATAACTTGGCCAGTTGGTCAAGGCTTTAGAATAAATTATTCTAGTGGATAGGTGACAACGACGTATAAGAATGGAGCTCTCATAATGCACAGAAAGTATGAAAATATTTGTTTTCCATGAGAATGCTAATCAAAAATTACTCACTATGGGTGCCGGTCAGGATCTTTGCTCAGCCACCTCAGTACTTGCTCTATGGGCTCATGAGCTAAACAGTCATGGCAATAAGATTGAGGTTATGACTGGGATCAAAAACATGAGCTTCCTGTATCCAAGGAAGATCTGGCCATGATCGTTACTGAGTGTCCACTCTGCCTACAGCGGAGATCAACACTGGACCTCTGATATTGTACCATTTTCCAAAACAGCTCCCATCTGATGCCAGGTTGATTACACTGGAACTCTTTTATCATGGAGTAGGTAGCGATGTGTCCTCACTGGAATAGATATTGCCTCTTGCTATAGGTTAGCTTCCTTGCTGTCAGTGCATCTGCTTATACTATTGTCTAGAGATTTAATGATGACTATCATAATGATAATGAATTCATGACCCAGGACCAAGGAATTAATTTCACAATAATAGAAGCCAGCTAAGAAAATTGAATAGCTTATGGAAGACTCAGTTTTATGCTGCCTGGGAGGCAATACCTTGCAGAAGTTAAACCAAATTCCTATACCTGTAAACGTGGTATGTTTCTCTTTCTCCTTTAGTAGGAAACCACTGGTATGAGAAACAGGGATTGGGAATGAGCGTGATTCTTCTCAATCTTTTCATTTAGTAAACTTCCATCAAAAGTTATGCCTCTTGTCCCCATAACTCGGGCTCTGTAGATTCTGAGATATTTATTCCCAAGGAAGGAGAGTTTCAACCAAGGAGCATATTCAACTTGAAGTTCAGATCGCAACCTCGCTATGTTGGACTTCCAATGTCATTGACATAACAACAAAAAAAGGGAAATACTGTACTAACTAGGATGACTAATCCTGATTATCAAGGGGAAATAGAACCGATGCTATAAAAGGGGATGGAAAAATGTGCACAAAATGCAGGGGACTATCCAAGTGTGCTTTTTAATACTTCCAATATTGTTCATGGAAAATCACAGCTACCCAACTAATGGCTTAGATCACTGAGGAATGACGTTTAGGATTATTCTGCCTCACAAAAGCCCACGTCCACCTCAATGCTGACTATTGACGAAGTGAATATGAAACAGGTAATAGAAAAAGTAGGTTCTGAACCAATTATAGCCATATGATCAGTCACACAAAGGACCATAGTAACTGTTCCTGTGTTCTTTCTTGCTATACTACGTATATATTATATTAGCCAAATTAGTTTTCTCCTTCATCTTCTCCTACTAACTTATATAAGGTATGTTGGTGCTGGTTACACTTCTAGCTCAGTCTGCAAATTATAAGATATGAAGTAGGGATTGAGACTGAGCTAAAAAAGAATGAATATCTAGAGATGGATACAGCGACATTTGGATTTTCATGCCTTGCCTTTTGAAGGAGAGAGTTGATACATCTTTAGACTGAGGGATAGTTGCAACAAGTCAGTCAAAAGCAAAATACTGTTGCTCTTTGGAAATTTAAACATAGATATATGGAGAGCCAACTAGATATTGTGTTTTGGTATGTAGGATGATCCCTGTTTTTTTAAACTGTGTCTTGTAACACGGGGATTGACAGTTTGGAAGCTACATTAATCAGATTTACTGGCCAATAGGGATTTGGTTTAAATGCTGCCAGTGGAGGGCATTTGTGTGAGATTTGGAAGAGGAAGATACAGAGAAGTCATTATTCTCCAGAAGCAGCTGGGCATCTACAGATGGCAGATGTGGGGTTTTGCCCATGGCTTTCAGGTGTCCTTCTGCCACGTTGTAAATGGCATCCATCAATGGTGGAAGTTTATTTGGATTCTTCTACTTTCTGATTATTTGGTGCTATTTTTAGCTTCCTTGACCTAGCAACAACTGTGTAAGGCTGTAAGTCCCTGTGTTATACCCCATCCTGCTTAAAATAGCTAATAATGGTTTCTATTTTTCTGGTCAAATCCTGACCAATACATATACTGTATCTTTATTCCTATATTTGACCATTGGCTACTATGAAGAATTTATAAGACTGTGTGATGCTAACACTAAAAATATATTTCCGGAACATATTTCAAAATGTATGCCTAAGTAAGTGTTGATCTGCAGCACTGTCTTAACAATAAAAGATAGCCCACAAATGGCATATTTACATATACTGCTTATTGTAAACTATAGCTCAACTGGTTCAGCTGTAATCGAAACAAAATAGGTTTGATTGATCTGCCTGTATATTTAGCCAAATTATATTTTTTATTTTGGTGTCCCAAAATGTTACCCTGCTAATGTTTCTGCCAGTTTAACGTACTGTGAGTTTGCCAACATAAATGGGAAAGAAGAACAGGTTTCGTTGTGTGAAAATCATCACAGATCCAACCATATGTCTTTTGGAAACATTATTATTTTAAATTTATTTTGATCTTACTTGAACTACACATTCTTCTGTATCACAAAAGGGAAAGGAAATGAAAGTGATAGTTGCTTTCAGCAGGGAAGACTGCATTTCTTTTCTTTTTTTTTTTCTTTAGTAAGACAAGCTAACTCTCCTCCATGTCTTTCAGTCAAACTGCCTGGGAGAACTTTCTGTTTCTAATGGTTTGTCAGTGTTTTTTTGAATGACACTATGCAGATTTAAAAGAGAGAAAAAAATATTTCCTGGATAGAAACCAAATATCTCAAAATGGAGTAGATTTATTATGGAAACTTTTTCATAATAGTGTTTTAAAGAACATAGTCATTAAAAAAATTAGCTGCCAAATAATTTACAATCAACACAGTCTATTTCAAGACAAAGTTTTCCAAAACGGATATATGTTTTAAAAAAAGAAGAAGAAAAGAACTATTGAAGATTCTCAGAAGACTTTGGAGACTAAAGCCCAAGCTCCTTGGCATAGCACACACTTCCAGGCCATCGCTCCCCTCCCCTGATGCTCCAGCACCCTGGGGACCGGCACACGCCACAGTGCTTCCATGTGGGACCATTTGCTGCTCTTGGACATACCAACACTTTCAGCTCCTGCTTGAGCAATCCTTGGATCAGAATCCCTTTTGCCATCTGTAAATGTCTTTAGTGCTTATATGCATCTTTTCAACTGGACTAAGTTCAGTAAGTGTCTTAGAAAGTATTTTATTCACTTATGTATTAGCAATGCTTAGCAAATATAGCTTAGTAGTTACCAACAAATGGTTGATGAATAAATGAAATCAATGAATGGATGAATAAGTCATAGGATTTTCGATTTAGAAGGAATATTAAGGGTACTACTGTCCAAATTCCATGTTCTACAAAGGAAAATGAGGCCGAGTGGAGCTTCGATTTGGTCAAACTCACACAGTAGGGCAGTCGTTCTGCTGATCCTGGAGCACAGTTATTTCTGCTCTCCGTTCAGAGCGTCATTTATGTCACTCATAATTATTTGCTCTACCATTTCATTCCGGGCTAATTTGGAACTTTGCTTGGAGGGACTGTAGTTCATTTTCTGAATATTTGCTCTGTGATACTCCTAACATCCTTGGGGACATCATTTCCACTTTAAAAATAATTGAAGAGAAATATCTGTAACTTCAGACATTCAAGTAGCTACAGTAGCCCCCTGGTTTTTCAGCTTCTTCTTTGTCTATTTAGTATTTCAACACTTTATAAAACAGTAGTATCATTGTGGTGGTTACATCGTTCTTCTGCTGTGGGTATAGATATTCTATATCTATATATGACTTTTCATTATTAAGTTGTAGAAGTTCTTATACATTCTGGATACATAAGTCCTTTGTCAGAGAGATAGATGAAATCTATAAAATAGAAGATGTATAAAAATTTCACCCAGAATGTGAGAATGGCTTTCATTATCTCCCTAGTATTTCTTGAAGAGTAGAAATATTAAATTTTGAAGTCTAATTTATCCATTTTTAAACATTTTATGTTATTCCTTTTTTGTCTGTAAGAACTCATTGCCTACCCACCTAATCATGAAGATATTTTTCAATGGTTTCTTTTTTTTTGAGAAGTTTTGTAGATTTTGCTTTAAAGTTTAGACCTATTTTCAACTTAAATTAATTTTTTTGAATGGTGTGAGGTAGGACTTGATCTTAATTGTTTTTTCATAAACTCATCCAATTGTTGCAATATTATTTGTTGAAAAGATTTTCTTTCCCCATTTTAGATTTGACATTATTCTTGAAAGTCAATTCATTATACATATATAGGTAGGTCTGTTTTTAGACTCTCTACTTTGTCTCATTGATCTATTTTTCTATTCTGTTGCCAAACTCACTCAGTCTTGATTATTACAGCTTCATGGTAAGTCTTTAACTAAAGTGGGCATAAGTCGTGCAATTGTGTTCTTCTCTTTCAAGATAGCTTTTTGCTATTCTTGGTCTTTTTCATTTCCATATACATTTTAGAATCTGCTTGACAAATTATACCATGCAATCCATTGAATCTATAGATCAATTTCAGGGCAAGAGATGTGAAAAATATTATTTTCCCATTTATGAACATGATTTTCTCTTCTCTTATTTAAGTCTTCATTTCTCTCAGCAATATCTTGTTATTTTCAGGAAAGAGATTATGCACCTTTTCTCCAAATTTATTTCTAAATACAGGCAAACCTTTGGAGATATTGCTGGTTTGGTTACAATCACAAGACAGTGAACATTGCAGTAAAGTTAGCCACACAAACTTTTTGGTTTCCCAGAGCCTGTAATGCTTGTGTTTACACTATCCTGCAATAGTGATATTCCTGTGTTGTATTTTGTGTTATATTTTGTAGTTGAGAAAGCAAAATTCTACTATTTTATTTCAAGATTTCTAAGTCCCACTTGCATTCAAATAAATTATAGAAAAAGTTTATTTATTGGACAGTGTTTAAACCTTGGAATGTAATTACACATTGGTGTAACAATTACAAAATGGTAGAAACTACCATTATAAAATGGTAGTTATAGATCCATGCTAGCTTGTCAAAAAATGTACATTATTGCTAAAAATGATTCATATACAGTAATATTTTGAGATGCCTCCTCACTTCCCAGTTAAATTTAGCTTTCCAAATTAACCATCTGATGTTGAACTCTTAAGTATCCTTAATGGTGAAGTGAACACTGCTTAATAGGCCACGACACATAGAGATGTCAAACAGTACTGGTGGTGACAGCAGAGGCTGCTGTTTAGTACATAAGCCTACAGTTCACATTTTGACTTCTATCTAAGTGGAGTAACTAAGGACAGCTATGAAATCTGCAGAGGACACTAGAGGAGACCAACAGAACAAAGAGACAGCGTGAGCCTAACCACCGTGAGCTGGTAAGCATCTTTGCATTTCAGCAAGGGTGGGCAAGCTAAAAAATCACTTATTACTTCCCTTATTTACTCAAAACAATAATATCTTTCTATTCCCCAAATCCTGCCAATGGTCGCATTTCATTGTGGCTATCAAAATGTAGGGCATCAGTCCTAATAACAAGCATCACATTTTCAGAAGAAATATACACATTATATTCAGAATACATATCAATATATACTGATGGTCTTCTCTTCACCTTTCATGCTCCAGAATGTGTAAGGTGATTATATCTCTGGTATTTCCTCTTTTACATCAGGTATGGGCTATTTGAAAACTGTTTCATCATCATCACCTATTTTAGCCACTTGGTAATTTTCACTCCTCCAAAAGTGTTGATGTACAAACTGTTGTGTCGCCCTGGCTATCCATTATCATCTTCAGAGGGTCAGAGTACCTTAAACCTTTTTCCCTTCTTTGATAAAACCTGGCAATTCAGAGTTCTGATGACCAGTGCTTGAGATATATTTTTTCTTTTTCCATAAGACCAGTGAAGGAAGATTGCAGTCTATTCCTAATTTAGCTCTTTTCTTCCTATTTTTTCTTTATTTTAAAATTCCTTCTCCATTTTGAGCTTTTGTTTAAGTACTCACTTCTACCATCCCACTGGTAGTATATGATGTCTTTGAAAATAGAACATCCCCATCTTTAAAAGTTTTTTGGGTGCATTTTCAGATGGCATAAACTGACACTTCAAGATTCTTTGTCAAACGGGCAGTTGCTCATTGTTCCAGTCACTATCTTGGCGACATCTTCACACTCAAACTCAGAGAAAGCACAGCCTTTGTAACTTGCAGTCTTTTTTTACTTCTGAGCTTCCTGTTTTAATGATGTCAGACTGGGAGCTGGGGTTCAAAGAGCCCTCCAAGCCTACGTCCCACAGAGCTGACTCCAGGAGTAAGTTTTCCTTTGCTGAATGCACACTGGTGGATAACCCACCTGCTTCTCAAACTTCACCTGCTATTGCAGTTAAGGGACAGAAGCATCTTGCTGCACCTGCAGAAGCCCACTTGTGAATCCTATGCACTCCACCTCGTGCTCCTGGAAAATCTTTCTGGTGCTTTTTTAAATAACATTTAAAAGTTAATTTTCTAATTATTTTTAGCTAGTATACAGAAAAGCAATTAATGTTTGTGTCCCATCATCTTCTATCCTATCACCTTGCTAAATTTTATTTCTAGTACTTAAAATTTTAGATTCCATAGGATTTTCACATAAACCAATAAGTCATCTGTGAATAAAAATGGTTTTAATTTTTCTTTTCCTACTTGTACTCTCTTTTTTGGGGGGGGTATACTGCAGTGGCTTTGTTCCTAAAATTAGGGGAAACAAGTTCTATATTTTAGCCTTAATTATGATGTGCATTGCAGGTTTTTGTAGATCTCCTTATCAGGTTGTGGAAATTTCCTTCTAGTCCTACATTGCTAAGAGTTTTCTTATGAATGTTTGTTGCATTTTGTCATTTTTTTTTCCTATTGAGATAATTGCATGCTTTTTTACTTTTTATGTTATTATGCAAACAGGTAAAATTATCTTTGTAGAAGGCTTATGCTTCATATAAAAATTCCTGCAGAATCTACTAAAAGCTATTAAAACTAGTATTTGTTAATGACTGACTGGAATATTGTAGTGAATTCTGTTTGCTCTGCTGTGGAAGCTTCTGATGTTGCTGTTCAAAAAATGCAGCCTTAGGGCACGCACAGTTACCCTGGGATGACAGTAGTTTTAGCGAGTCTCTCTTTGACTTTCTCTTTTCTGATTGTTTCCAGCTGCTAAGCTCTACTAAATTCCAGATGATCGTCCTTTTGTTTTTAGCCATGCCTGCATAAATACATTGCTCCACAGACTGGTCCAATTAGATTTGGACTCCTTTGAGGGAGTGGTTTCTGAAGTTAATGCTTGAGGCTTGTTCTGACCCTAAAGGAGCTCTTCTTCACTGTCTCTTTCCCTGCTTCTCGCTGGTAAACTATCTGGTCTACAATTTAGCACGTACCTTCCATGAAGCTACCAGACTGCATTTAATTGGTTAGCATCAAAGCCACCATTGCCTTGGAGAGCATTTTTAGGCTTGAAATTTCTCACACTCTGTTCAAAAAATCTTAGTTCATTTGGGGAAATTTTTGAAGCTTTCTGCTTTATGTTTATTATTTCTTTAGGGCAAAATTTCTGAGCCATGGCTCTGGATCTTGGGGGCAGGAACAGTTGCTTACTTCACAATTTTTAGGCATCATTCTATTCTAGTCTACAATTTCCACTTGTTCTTATTTATACTTACCATTCCTCTCATAATATTTCCTTTTATGTTCCTTCATTATGTTAATATTTTCTTTTAAATTCTTGAACAGCATTACAATAGGAGTTTTAACAACCTGTCTGCTAACTCCAATAGCTTGGCCATTACAGGATCTTTCTCTGTTGCCTGTGTTTTTAATTTTCTTAGTTGTTGGTAAGTTTTTCTGATTTTCATTTGCATGCCTGATTCTTTCTTTTTTCTGTGTATGGAACATTGTGGATATTTTGTTATAGGGTGTCTGGGAGAAGGAGTGCTGTTGTCTTCCTTTAAGGAGGGTTGAGTTTTGTTTGGACAGCAATTAAATTACTGGAACATCCTCTTGATCTTATCAGGACTGAATTATGCTTTGTTAAAGCAGACCAATGTTGGATTTGTCATTTGTCCTAGGGCTTGTTCCCTTATCTAGGGTATACTCTTCATTCTCAAAACATCACTTTTCTTGAGTCTACACTAAATGTGTAAGTTGTTCAGTCATGTCTTTCCATTCTGGGAGAACTGGAATTTCCATATCTTTGAGTTGTGTGATCTCTGTATCTCTGTGCAGCTCTCATTTCGGGAGCCACACTCTGCTACACATTACTAGGCTTGCCTGGCACATGCACAGCTCAGTCCCAGTGAAAAGCTCAAGAGAAACTATTGTGCAGATTTCAGGGCTCTTCTCTGTGCACTTTCTACTCCCAAGTATCCTGATATACAAACTTTTATCTGAGCCAGGAATTCTTATCTTCATCTTCTGAGGTTAGCAAAACTCTAATTTTGTTTTTGCTTGAGTACTACTCCCCTGTGTCGTAGTGAGGAAACCGACTGCAGTCTGAATGTAAAGCAAACGTGGGATTAACTTTGCATACTTTCCTCAAAGATCACTGTACTTTGATGCCGGTTACCTAACACCAGAAATGGCTTTGTAATATATTTCAACCAGTGTTATAGTTATTTATGTTGGGAGGGCATCTTAGTTCATTTGGGTTGATATAACAAAATACCATTGTTTTGTAATGATGGCTTATAAACAACAGAAATTTATTTCTCAGAGTTCTGAAGCCTGAGTCCAAGATCGAGGTGCTAGCAGATTTGGTGTCTGGTGAGAACCCACTTCCTGGTTTACAGGCAGTCATCTTTTCACTGTGTCCTCACATGGCAGAAGGTGGTGAGGGATCTCTCTGGGGTCTCTTTCATAAGGGCATTGATTCCATGACTTAATCACCTCCTAAAGGTCCTACTTCCTAACACCATCACATTGGGGTTAGGTTTTAATGTATGAATTTTGAAGGGGCACAAATATCCAGTTCATAGCAGAAAGTATAGAAGCAAAATTCTTGCCTCTCCTCCTTTTAAGATACCTTAATATATATTTATGGTTTATTCAATATTTAGATATCTAGTTTTCATCTAACTGCATCTAACCTGTATATGAAAAATGTGTACTGTTATAGTCAATTAACTATCCCAGTAATGTCCTACCCTAGGAAAGAAACCACAACAAGACGAAAAAGCATACAAGGGAATTCCAACAGATGGTGCCATTGAATCTAAACTCTTCTTATTCCTTCTGTGTAAATCAAGGACTAGGCAAAGCCTATATCAACTTCATACACAAGAGGAGGTATCTGAGAGGAACACGTGTTTCTGAGCATTTTAAACAATTTAAATTTAGTTCAAGAAATGGGACCTTTGAATGTAGAGAGTAAAATGATTTAAGTAAGATCTACAATCAAAAGTGGGGCCACTGTAGGGGAGTAGGGAGTTCCTCATCTGTAAGAGAGTAAATTTAACGCAGTATAAACAAGTAAGAGTCAAATGTTTAGTTAGCATAGCATCACTACAATGGGTTAAGCTTTATTTATTATTTCAGTTGAAGTATGTAGGAGTTGATATTCTCCAGACATGCTAAATGCTGGAAAAGTTTTATTAGTGATATAACTTATGTGAATTGACTTATTAAAAAAAAATCTCTCACTTGTATATGTGTTAAACGTATTGCTGAGAAAATGTCAAATAAATATAATCACACTTCATGTTTAGGAAACATTTCAACCTATGAGTAAGATTGCCCCATACAGACAGTTAATCTGAAATAGAAATGTTAAGACTGTCAAAGTTAATATAGCCTTTAAAGGAGGATTTTGCCTGTGGCATCTTTATAAGTGGTATAGACTAGTTAAAGTGTCCTTTTTTTTAATGAGAGAAAATGGCAATTTTCACTTTTAGTTTCTACTCTAGGCATCAGATTCTTCATGCGAAAGGAGGAGTAATTTTACCATGAACCAAGATCTCTTAATGCCAAATTCTGCCTTGTGATTTAAATTTCAGCTGGTTAACAAATTCCATCAACTGTTCATATTGCTGCGACATGGCTCGGGTAGACGTATAGGTAATGAAAACACAAGCCAAGCACTTCTATTTACAGAGCTATGGAAACTCTCTCCACTACCTATGATGTCTAGGGCATAGAGTATTCCCACTTTATCCACACAGACGCTATAAATACAAGTTAGAAATTTCTGTCGCCAAAGAATTGATCTCCTTCTGCAAGTTGCTCACATATTAAACTGATATTGGAAGAAGTTATTTTCCAGAATGCCCAAGTGCCATTCCTGCATTCAGATAAATCATTCAAAGTTAATCATATTATCTTAGACTCCTCAATAAATGCTTGTACTGAGTGAAAATTAAATAATTATGTACTCCACCTACAAAAATGACAAACTGAGAATCATGCATTTGATCAGCTTTTCTGCATGTTTTGCATATCTGTAGTTTAAAGTTACAATCTGTTATGTCATTTGATGTCCCTTAAAAAGGGACATATAGTCTTTAATTTAGTTCCTAGGGAAATGTAGGTCTCTGCAAAGTGTTTGAATTTCTTTTCTTTGTCAGGCAATGAGTAACAAATAATTCCATGGGTTTTGTTGACTTATTTATTTGTTTTACCATATATATCAGACAAATCAAGGACCCAAGAGTGATAAAACTCATCTCATTTAGCTGGAAAGATCAGCACATACAGAATCAAAGAACCTTGGCTGAAGTCCTGATTTTGCTCCTGGTTGAAACTTTCACTGTTACTCATTCCTCTGAACCTTGATTTATCTTCCCAGCAATCGATCAACCCTCTGAATCCATGAGTCCTACAGCTGTGGATTCAAGCAACTGCTGGTCCATCAAGCTAGGACTTTATGGAAAATAAAACTTTATTTAAAGTACTTGAATTACAGGTTGTGGCAATGTTGACCCAGCTTGTATGACCCTTTCTCACATTCCCACAGCAACACTGCAAAATAAAGAAAAAGGATCCTGTGAACATCTTCCTAATACCTACTCACTCTGAAATATCTGAATTACCTAAAAGAAGGGAAGAGAGCAAACTGAGCTCATACTTCTAGGCAACCCTGAATATTAAGGATGAGGGAATATCGTCCAAAGAGAATTGGAGGAATTCTCCTTTTGTCCAGGTGCAGACATGACCTGTGGAAATGTCCAGCAACACCACAAGGCTCTTCTGGGGGCAACCTCTCTTCACACTGTGTGCACCTAAGATGTTGTAGATCTTCCTCGTGGCTAAATGGAAGACTAAAACTCGTCCCTTCCTTCCCTGTGGGAAGAGCTAATTTCTCATATGGCTTATTTCCATTGTCCAAGTTTTGCCCAGATGTATCCACTTACAGGAAGGCATGTTAGAATGTGCTGAGTGGGCACTGCAAAAGGCATGCAAGTACTGGGTACGGCCAGGCACAAGCAATAAGAAGAAATCAAGGGATTTCTTCCAGGGAAGTAACAGAAATAAAGGCTAATTTAAAATTAGCTATATATGGTAATATTTTGTACGTTTTTCTGACAAAAAGGAGAATCTAATTGCTCTACCATAGAAAGTGCTTAAATGAGTTTTATGACATAAATAAGCAGATACCATATATGTAACAGAAATAGTATTCGCAAAGAATTTTCCATGACATAAATCTATTTATAATATTATTTTAAAAAGCAAAATACAGAACTCCTCGTAAGAGAAGAAAGAAGAAAACGTCTAGTGAAAATGCTCTAAGATATTGCCAATGGCTATTCACTTCCTATTCTCCCACTTTCTCTCTGTTCTTTGTAACTTGGTTTCTGATCCAAATTTACTACACAGATGTTTCCTTAAAGGACATTAATAACTTACTTTTCAGATCGTAAGGGTGTCATTATCTGAGTTCTTACTCTTCTTGAGCTCTTCAAAAGTCTTTAACACTTAAGCCTTCAGCAACTTCTTCAAATATCTCAAAGTTGCTTTTTCCCTCTGTCTGTTTCCTTTGGGTCTCTTGTCCCTCTAATCCCTGGTTTTCTCTCTTCTCAGCAGGCTTCCCTACCTCTACTGAGAGGTGCTGTTCCCGCAGATTTTGCTCTTTGGCTCCTTTCTATCTCAATGTGCAAAATTTCTCCTAGGATATTATAGCTTGTTATTTCCAAACTTCTGACAGACAGCATTATTTGATGGTAAGTCTTACTGTACTTGATCTTTAATATGCCCCTTTAGGGATTTAGTATTTTGTGATCAGGACTGAAGCAATAGTGGTCTTTATAGACTTGTCTTGTGGTAGCTTCTGGAAGGACATCCTCTTCATTTTCTGAGTTATATTCTAGTCCTTGGTAAACATGAGTTTGGTGAGAATACTATGTCAGAATACACTTTTGTTCAAAACTATCTAATCTCCTTTTCACATTCACACACAAAGC
Organism: Camelus bactrianus; assembly: GCF_048773025.1. Classification (NCBI taxonomy): domain Eukaryota; kingdom Metazoa; phylum Chordata; class Mammalia; order Artiodactyla; family Camelidae; genus Camelus; species Camelus bactrianus. Next base: position 12,704,799 of record NC_133541.1, read on the forward strand.
ATATGTACCTTTACCATTGATGTTGAGCTTGGCCATGTGAGTCTTACTTTGATCTTATATAGAATGTGTTTCTCTAAGCCATGGCTTAGGACTCAACCATGTGTCTTGCTTTTGGCCAAAACGAATTTAGCAGCTGTGACAGCAGCAGAGGCTTGATGGGCACTCACATTTTGGGGCTTGTCACCTTACATTTATGCCTTCAGTATGAAAACTTGACCCACTTTGCTACTGCCCAATTATAGACTACAGAAAAAACAAACGTGGAGCAGACCCGAGCCAGAGCTACAGCGAGGAGTCAGCAAGGGTCAAGTACACGGATTGAAGCAAAGTCGCACTGCTGATCTCAGTCAGGTTCAGCTACCCTGCAGCCAACTCACAGACGTGCGAAAAAGAATAAATGGTTATTATTTTAAGCCACTGAGTTTTGGGATGGTTTGTCACACAGAATTTTGTCGATAGCTGACTGATATAAGTGGGCCCATGTTTGAAGCCAGACCCCCGAAGCAGCACACCTTTCTTGACTTTTTATGGTACTTTATAAGTTAGGAGTCTTTCCTTGGCAAAAGTCTTAGAGTAGAGAGAGCTTTAAGCAAGGCTTGATTCCAGTGCTCAGACCATGTCATCAGGTCCCAATTTCTCTTGCTCCGTCCCAGTTTAAGCTTCATTTTCAGACTTTCTTTTTTTGCATGGCAAATGGTTATCTTCATTTATTAAAAATGCAATACTTAGCACATACTGTGTGGTGGCCAATTCTAGCTTCCAAGTACAATCCCAATATGAAAAATCTTCTGCTTCTATTTTGGGAACCCTAATGCACTTATTGTAAAACCAATCATTTTAGTTGGGGGAAGAAACGTTTTTGATTGATGCCACCCACAGAAGCCACGTGCCCACACCTGGAGCCAAGATTGGAGGCAGCGCCACTTTAAGTGCATTAGCTGGGAGCATTGGTGTCCCCGAAGGGGAACTGAGGAGCTGTTTTCAAAGGAAAAGGTCATGAGTGCTTGATGTTATGCTGAAGGCAAAAGACAACAGGTCTTCTCTACATCAACTCATTAACAAGTTTCCAGGCTTTCTCTCCTTTAAATTGTTCCCCCACATGTACTGTCTTCATAAAACACAAGCCTGGTAGCATTGTACTCCTACCCAAAACTTGTATGAGTCATAATTGCCATTAGAACATGGGCCACAATCTAAAGGATGAAGTACAAAGCACTTTGTCAATTGTTTCCTTATTCTTTCCCAGGCTTGTACCCCAAAACACATATGCAAACCTTATTTCAATGGCACTAGTCATTCTTCCATGCCTCTAACACATGCTGAGACCCTCCTGGCCCCATTATCACAGTTGACATGCCAAGGGTATTTTAGGACCTCATCTGAATTCCCCTCAAATTGTGTTTCTACCATGGCTTGTATCAGTTGGTCTCATGATGAGTCAAACACATGTGTGTTCTCCAGATGGTTCATGAAATCTCTGGACAATGTAGGTTAAAATTCATCTCTGTATCCCCCAGAGTATCTTACATAGGATTTTTCAAATAATCAATAAATACTTGCTGAAATGTTGACTTGTGGAATTATCTAGCTTCAGGCTCCAGAGCAGAAGTTAGGATTGGCATAGAAGTCGGGATTTTCAGCATACAATCTCTTTAGGCCCCTACAGGTGAGCATATCCTGACAAGGGGCTGCACAGGAAAGGTGATTTAAATGACATATCTAAAAGAAGATGTAATTTAGCCCAGATGTTGGGATAAAATAATCAGACAGCCAGAAGATTCACTCAAATAAGAAAAGGGACCAGAGTCAGCTACAAAGGCCCAAATAAAGTGCTTTTAAAGCATAGTGCCTAGCATTTGGGGAGTGTCCTAGGATTACTAAAGGAAGATTTCCCCGGCGGTTTGGAACTTGTTTGGTGGCTGAACCCTGAGTAAGGAATGCAGAAGGCTTCCCATGTTGTAAGGATGCCTTTTTTTACATAAAGTTCTAGCAGATCAGAGGATACCTCTGAGTGTATTGAGAAGGGAGAATGAAATTTATCAGAAATTTTAATATTAAGTTGTACCTAAAATGCTTGTCTTTCATCTTAGGCCATTTTCACGCACAATATGCACCGAACAGCCAAAACAATTAGCCTAGGGTGGTTAGAAAAGGAATATATCATGATTATGAGGTTACAGACACATACACATATGGGAAAATAACACTTTTTGAAGTAGTATAAAGAACATTGAACCTCGGGTTCTGGTATGTGGTCTCTAGCTGCGCTCTATGAATAAATAGTTCTGTGGCCCTGAAAGAATCTCTTAAATGCTCTGAGCCTTGCAACATAATCTGAGAGACTAGCTTTCTTTAAAGTCACTCCCAACTTTTTGAGTTATAAGAGTTGGTAAGATATATAAAATACCAGAAAGGGGGTAGATCTGTGAATCTGATTACAGAGAGTATAATCTTTAAGTATCTTGGGGTTTAAGGGCTCAGGACTTACTATTGTCTTGGAAAAGGGAACACAAAAGAATGTAAGTAATCTGAACTTTGAGAAGTAAAATTCTTTCCTCGCTTTACTAACCTTCAGTGCACATGTCGAGAACCTACTGCAATGGTCCTGGCAAGAGATGATGTTTATTTAGACAAGAGTAATGGGGATGTGAGAGGTGAGTAAATTTTGAGTATGGAGCTAATGTAAATTATTAAAATTATGTGGGAAGTTTGGGAAAGAGAAGAATCAAGGATGCTTCCTAGATGTAAGACTGAAACAACTGGGTAGAAGGTGGGGCTATTTATTAACACGGGCAAAGATTAGGGCACAGAAAAATTTGAGTTGGAGTGAAAACAGTGGCTCTTTTTTGGGGGGGGCAAGTTAAGGTTGAGATACCTATTGTAAGTTCAAGTAGAGAGACTGATTAAACAATTGAATGTACAAGTTTGGGGATTTTCTTAGAGAATAATGTGCTTCAAGGAGGGAGGGGCCAACAGTGTCTAATGTTACAGGGATTTAAGTATGATGAGGATCAGAAATTTAATGCAATTCCCATTTGATAATTGTGGTCATAAATTTGAAATAATCCAGTAAATTTGATTTTGTCATTTTTCTCTCAATCATATTTACCTATTCAGATACAGACGCCAAGTAAGAGGATAGTGGTTCTAAATAAGTTTGGGTTCTGCTACATGAGAATATTAAAGAGAGAGGTAGAAAGGAGTTTTTGCAAGAGTGTGGTTATAATTTTAGAACATGCTGAGTAAGGAGAGAGATAAAACCATTTGAGTCCTGATGGGTAATAAAAAATGAAATTTCTATCTATCAAAGTGCTTGATAATGTTAAATTTTTTGTGGTATATGAAGGTATAAGTCAGTGGTGTCCTTGATCAGATCTGGTTTAGTGAAAGGTTTGGAAAGAAAGCCTCACTGGAGTGAAAAGTAAGTGGAGGAGAGAATGGAATCTGAAAAAATGAAGACAGGAAGCTTAGACAAGAATTGTAAAGATCTTTTTATAACTGGATACAGAACAATGGGACACCAAGAAAAGGGAGATGTGAGTCAAAGGAGTGTTTTACAATGTTTACATGTTGATGGAAATGGTACAAGGGAAAAAGTAAAATTGATGAGGAAGATGAGAGAGGATATGATCTTAGAGGTGCATCATATGAAAGGAAATTAAGTCCACTGCACCAGCTGATCAGACAAAAGCACAGACAATTTAAACATCTGTACAAGTTGGAAGCTAGCAAATGTAGGTAGAGAGACAGACATGATGGTAAATGTGGATTTGCAAAGATGATGATTTCTTTTGCTTCCATTTTATCAGTGAAATAAGAAGTGAAATAACAATCAGATGAGAGTAGGGGAAATGGTAGAGATTCAAGGAAAAAAGAAGGTATGAAATTAGCTCAGAATGTGTGAAAGAAAATTGACTAAGGAAATATATCAGGATTGTCTGACAGTTCCCATTTGACATTTGTGGTCATAAATTTGATTTTGTTATATTGCATCAATATTTACCTACCCAGATATAAGTGCCAAGGGAAGAGTAGGGGTAAATACGTTTGGGTTCTGAGTTTGTTAATTGGAAGAGAGGAAGGAAGGACTCTTTACAACACTGTGATTGCAGTTGTAGAATATGCAGTAAGGAGAGGAGCAAAACCATAAAGTTTCTGATGGGTAATGAAAAAGGGATAGGGCTATGGACTGAAGCACTAGACAGTGTACAATATTTTGATGATAGGAATGCCAGAATGAGTGAAGAGTAGGAGGAAATAAGACAGGGGCATATTTACAACAGAGCTTTCAGAAACTGAGCAGTCTTAGAAATAACAAGCTATAGGAGAGTTGTTTCCAAAAGTTCTGACCGTAGTATTACAGGTTGAATTTGTCCACTCAAAAGATAGGTTGAAATAAATCCTAACTTCAGGCACCTTACAATGTGATATTATTTAGAAACAGGGTCATTGCAGATGTTTTTAATTAAGATGTGGGGTCATATTGGAGTACGGTATGCCCTTAACCCAAAATGACTGATGTCTTTGTAATAAGAGGAGACAAAGACACACAAGGCGAAAATGCCATGTGATGATGGAGGCACGTTCTGAAGTGTTGCAGCTGCAAGCCGAGGATTGCCAGCAAATCAGCAGAAGTTAGGAAGAAGCAAGACAGGTTTTTCCCTGCAAGTTTCAGAGGGACCAAAGGGCTGCCAATTATCTTGATTTCCAAATTTCAGACTCCAGAACTTGAGACAATAAATTTCTGTTTTTTTAAGCCATTTGGTTTGTGGTACTTTGTTACAACAGCCCTAGGAAACCAACACATACACTTCCAAATGTTTAACATGAATCTCCTCTAAAAATATTTATGTGTTTATAAAGTACATATATTTATAATCATATTCATATGCATATAATTTATAACACATAAACAAAACTAAAAACATCTGCTTTTATTATACTCCTGATGAAATTAATGTGATTTTCTGAAAATTTTATCTCAACACTTGTGATAGAATAGTAATTCAAAGGACCTATTCTAATTTGACTTCATGATGTTACTTAGTTTTGAAGATTACTATATTTAAATCATCCTTCATAAAAGTAAGAGACAAAATTTATGACCAAAAATCTCATGTTGCCATTGTCAGAAAATCCTGCTATACTTTGCAATTATTTGCTGCTATTTCTCAGTCCATTTCCAATTTTGTCATTTGTTGTTACAGTTTAGCTAGTAGTCAACTTTCAAGATGGCCATCACTTATTGTCAATGTAATAAAAATGTGTTACATCTTCAAGTGGTTTTAAGACTTCCTAAAATTCTTGGGATGCTTTTTAAGTAGTTTAGAAGTTTTGTTTCCATTTTTAATGTGCAAATATGAGCCTTTATCAGTGACACCTTTACATCATTTTTTGGCAACAGAAGCACAACACAAAGGACATTTTTCCAAATATCTACTTTCAAAATTACTTCTTTACCAGTCAAAGTAGCTGCTTATGGAGGTCAGATAAACAACAGAGTTTGTGTTTATGTCAGTCTCAGAGATTTCCCCAGGACTCCTTAATCCCCACTGAATTAGAGAGGCTAGTTTGAGACATCCATTCCTGCTGTTATTTTTGGTCTACAGAAAATAAAAGCCACACAGCTTTTCAAGGATACCAAGGCTTCCCACAGATATATTTCTCACAGTCTCATTAAAGAGAATATCCTCAGGGGACATATTTAGGAGACTGGTGAACAGATCTTACACTATAAATCCACTCTAGTACTCCATATCTTCAATATAAAGGTTACACTTAACAAATGGTCCAGTGGGTCCCTGAGTCCATTCTATGGTTATTTCCCCAGTTCTAGAATGCCAAATTAGAATAGGCACAGTCAACAACTGACAGAAGCTCCATTTGGGTTTCTTGATCTCTGGAGGGATGACTGGTCTGGTAGGAAAGGCCAAGGGTAAGCATCTGGAACTGCCTCTACTTAATTAATTAATACATCAAAAGAAGTAATACATTTTTGGAAGCACTGCAGAGATTTGTGCCACCATCAAGGACTTGAAAGATTCAAGGTGGTGATTATTACCATAGTCCATTTTGACTTAATCTATTTGAGCTGTTCAGAAGTTAGCTGAATCTTGGAAGACGACAGTGGATTATCATAAACTAAAGCAGGATTTGACTTTAACTGCAGCTTTGTTCCTCTTCCAATTTTGCTCTAGATCGTGATTTCTCAGACTTGGCACTGTTGACACTTTGGACCAGATGACTCTGTGTTGGGAGAGCGTGGTCTACATATCATAGAATGTTTAGCAGCAGCCCTAGCTTTTACCCACTAGATGCCATTATCACCCCCAACTTCAGTTGTGACAACCAAAAATGTTTTCAGATATGGCCAACATCTTCTGGGTGTCAAATCTCCCCTCAGCCACTCCATCAATAACTATTGTTCTGGAGCAAATCAAACATCCCCTGGCACCTGCTATGTAGTTATTGATCTGGCAATTGTTCTTTTTTCTCTAAACCTCTTAGTAAAACCATCAGAAGCAATTTTCTTTCACCTGACACAGACAGCAATACACTTACTGGATTCCCCAAGCTCCAATTACATCAACGCTCTAGCTCTATGTCAGAATCTAATCCACAGAAAGCTAAATCAACTCTGTTCCACGAGACTTCATGATGACCCATTACATGGATGATACCATGCTGGTTGGACCTAGAGATTAGGAAGTGAAAACTGCCCTTGGTAAAATACATGTTTGCCTGAGGGTGGGAAAAAGTTCCATAAAAATGCATGGCTCTGCCACCTTAGTGGAATTTCCAGGAATCTAGAGGAATATCAATGTAACTATTCCAGGGTGAATGACAATTTGTTGCAACTGTCCCTTTTGATACTAAGAGGGAGGCAAGGGGCCTAGGATCCTTGAGGTAACTAACATATGCTTAATTTGGGAGCATGTTCTGACCCATTTACTGAGGAAATCAAAAAGCTACAAAGTTTGAGTGGGACCAAAATAAGAAAATACCCTATAATATGTCCAGGTCACCTGAAAGCTTTTCTGTCATTTTATCTGTGGCACATAGGGATGTTATATGGAGCATCCTTAAAAAGATGTTCCAGAAGAAAGGCTGTCAGTGTCATTGATAGCAAGGTATGCAGAAATGTGAGAGAACTGTCTCCCAACACTGTCAGGTAAAATGAAGGTCATGTCTCCCTCTAGGGTTAAGTTCAGGCAAGTTTGCTTGCAGTCCATGATAAAATACTTGGGTTCCCTAAACTCGGGGTTCCTCACCTGTGACACAAATTCAATACATGAGCAACATTCACTTAAGCTGCTTCATGATGTCCCAGTGGGACCTGGGGCCAAAAAAAATTGATGCAAACATGAAGTTCATGAAGACCCAGGAACCTCAAGTCTTCTGCCAACGCTCATGAAACCACTGCAGGCCAATTTCTTAGCTTGCAAGTACAGAACAATCTCAGACTCTTCATATTCCTGTAAGTTTTTGGAGATGAGGATGGGATGCTGACAGAGACATGGCTTTCTGGAAGAGAACCTAGTAGGCTTGATTAGAGAATCTGAGACGACGTCCTGTGATCCAGTAGCAAACATTCTCAACTAAGCCACAGGACGGGGGCAGAATAAGGGTCCTCCATTTGGCTACCTGTTGATGAATGTTTAGAGGGTGAACACTAGAATTAAAATGAGTCTTTTGAATGGTGCCTGGGTTTTACTTGCTCTCATTTGGGGAGAGAAAGAATGGGCACTTATCATGGCAACTGGGCGACAAGTCCTGAGACTCCAGGCCAAAGGCAATGTGACTATGGTTGCTGAGTCAAGGAGTCTCCAGGGTAGAAATACTGGTGTTAGTAACAAGACTGAAGAGCTCTGGGTGGATTGAAAACACTAGAAGTTAATTTGGTTGAGCCGTAGCGGCCTCCAGGTTGGACAAATGGGAAAGTAAATCTGCCTTCCTTACTGGCATGGAGCTCTCTCCATTTCTGTGTCCCATTCCTGCCTCTCCATCCGTGCAATGTCAAATGCTTTAAGAGAAAGATGATTAGAAGTGAGGCTAAGGACTCTTGATTTCCAAACTGTACTAAAGGCCACATGCAACCCTCTGAGTTTACAGGAAAACTCTGGGAAGGGAAAGGATGCTGTGGATGAGGCCTCTTGGGCTAATCCAATGTACTATTGCAGTTGCTTCTACATCTGAATGTGTCAGCAATTGCTATGTTGATGCATCCCATAAGTACCGCAAGAGGTCCTCTCAATCAAAAGAGTCACAAGTAGAGGGGTACTAGTGGCACAAAATCCCCTGACTCTTGCCACCAGTGAAGAGTCAGGATTTACAGTGAATGCCTCTTAACCTCTGAGGTTGGTCGGCAAGTCAGAGTCTCAGTTGAAATTACCCTGACTCCGCTAGTTATCACACCTCAACTATCGGCGGTGGTTGATAAACCTCAAAAAAATCCAGGGCCTTGCTTGCCAGGTTGTTTCTTGGAATTTGAAGGCAAAAGATTCACAATGCTCAGTCTCTTTGGCAGGTAAGGAAATACTGCTCTCTCTTCAATCTCCACAGCAGCAAAAAGAGTCCTAGCACCATATTGGATTCTTTAGGTATTGGATAATATTGTCTCACTTGGGCATTCTGCTTAGTCTTTTGTATCTTTCAATCCCCAAATCAGCATGCTTTGAGTGGCAGCCAAACCAACAGACTGCAGAGGAAGTCATCTAGCAAGTTGTGGCATGCTTTTTACCTTTGGGTCCCCACAACCCTAATGATACATTTAAACCACAGGTCTTTGTGACTAATAGTACCATCTAGTAAAGGGAAGCAGCCTCCATTTAGAGGTATTTCTCAGGATTTGAACTCCTTGCCTCCCTGACTTGGCTTCCATTTTGCAAAGTAGTCATCAGCTTACCAATGGTCTCTGGTCAAAGCCAAATGGAGATCTTGTAACCTCTCTCCCCCAAGCCTGATATTCCCGTTTAAGTTTGGGTTAACTTGGACTTAATGACTAATCAGGTGAGAAGGGCCCAATAAGTCTCAATTCTCAAATGGAAATGTCATGTTCAAGAACATAGTTGGCCTGACCCAGGAACATGCCTGCTTTACATGAAACAGTGGCAGGAGAACTTAGGTACAACTTCGGAACCCTCACTGTTATTGAGAGTCAGTAAACAAACATGCCCTCTGCTCTGGATGGAGACATTATCTCTATATTTCAAGGTTGTTTACTATGTAAACATCCTTTAAAATATAGTCTAGAACAAAGGCCATCAATGCCTCTTCTCACAAGAGATACAGAAATGTTAAAGATCTGTAGAGAAGTGTCTCCCAACAGCAGTCTAGCACTGACTGAATGTAGATGGTTGTAGCATTTTACTTGAGGGACACCGATGATGAAAAATCCTCCTGGTGAGCATAACTCTGATCACTATGTGTGGTTGTTCAGTTTGCCTGGAAGGAGAGGCCAGAGATTCAGATCTACATTGATTTATGGGTAGTGGTTAATAGTTTGGTTAGATGGTCAGGGACTTAGAAGGAAGATGATTAGGAAAAGGGTGGTAGGGAGGAGGTATGGGGAAGAGATATTTAGATAGACTTTTCTGAATAGGCACAGATTTTGAAGATACTTGTGTCCCATAAGTGCTCAACAAAGAGCAGAGTAATATCATAATAATGGGGTGAGCAAAATGACTTCTTCTGTAAACATCAATCAACCTCTTTGCCAGGCCTCCTCTGTCTTTGCCCAGGATATGCAGTCTGTCCAAGGCAGCAGGATCAAAGGTATGCATGGGATCAAAAAGGTGTATTTCCAAAGCTGATCTTACTCTGGCCATTGCTGAGTGCACCACGTGTCAACAGTAAAAATGACACTAAGCCACTGGTGGCACCACTTCCCTAGGGCATCAGTCAGACACCTGGCAATGGCAGGACTGATTCCATCATGAAAAGGGCGGGGCTTAGCTCTCACTGAAATAGACATCTATTCTGAATAGGGATTTTTGCCTTCTCTATTTGTAATGCTTTTGCCAAACTACCATCTGTGGGCTCACAGAAGCCTTATTCATTATTATAATTTCTACAGTGTTGACTATGATCAAGGAACTCATTTTACAACTGATGAAAAGTAGCAATGAGCTCAGGGACATGGAATTTCTACGATGATGAGTACAGTTTCAGGTATCTATTGGTTATTCACACATATTCTTTAGTAATCTTTTGTCCATTTTTAATAGGGTTGATCATGTTTTAGTTATTGATTTATAGGACTTCTTGTGTGCAAACTGGACCTTTATAAAACATATGTGTTGTAAGTGTGTTTCCTAGTCTTAAAAAACATTTTTATGGATGGTTTAAGACGATCTGGCTGTGACATCTGTCATCCCATTTGATAGCAGGGTTAATTTGGCTGATCTGGCTGGCTAAGTGGGGGACTCCTTCCTCTCTCACCGCTCCACATGCATCCTTCCTGAAGCCGCATGCTCGGTAAAAGAGGACAACTTTCTCCGATAGAGGAAGACCACTGTTCAGTCAATAGTATAGGAGTAGATGCTCCCCTGAAGCTTCACACAAGTTCTCAAGTTTCATTTGTAGAAGAACATCAGGTAGTCAAGCTTCCAAGACTCCAGACACATCCAGATGAGGCGCTGTGTGTGGCAGTCCACCTTTCTGTAAATTTTTTTTTATATAAAAGAATTTTTTGCTCGCTGCCACAGAGGCTAGATTGAAAATTCAGATAAAGTGCTCTCTGATACAATGTACCTACTCAGACACTGACATAAATGTTATTTAGATAATAATAATCAAACTAACCTTTGAAACACTGGTACCTTTAAATCCTGAAACATACTCTATGGAATTTGCATTTGTGCTATGTGAAGTAAAGTTATGGTTAGCCAGAAAACTTCCCACAGAACTTATCCACCGACAAAGCAAAAAGACAACCTACTGAATAGGAGAAAATATCTTCAAATAATATGAATGACAGGGGTTAATATCCAAAATATATAAACAGCTCAGACAACTCGACATCAACAAAACAAACCTGAATAAAAACTGGGCAGAAGACTTGAAGAAACATTTTTCCAAAGAAGACATTCAGATGGCCAAAAGGCACATGAAAAGATGCTCAACATCATTATCAGAGAAATGCAAATTAAACTCCAATAAGACTTCACCTCACACCTGTCGGAGCGGCTATCATCAGAAAGAATACAAATAAAAGTTAGCGAGGATGTATCATAATAATCATACCATTTCTAAGGAATTCCTATACCAGCATTGGAAACAGTAATCAGTGTTCCAAAAATACTTTAGATAGAGCACTTATTAGAATGTAAAGTTGGGTTTATATGTGTATTTTACATGGGGTGGTTAGATCAATAAGGCCTGGCGAATTGGACCATCAGGTGAACTGTGAATCAGCAAAGAGGTTCGAAGGGAGAGTGTGAGTGTGAGGAGAGAATCCAGAAACTTTTCCTGGTTGGAGAAAGACCACTTCACTTTCTGGGCTCCATCTCAGCTTTTCCCAACCTCCAAAAGGCTAAAAAGTCTTAATTGCACTGTTGGGGGTGTTGAATCAGAGTTATCAATTATTGTTACCAATTATTTGAGGTTTAAAAAAAGAACACATTTAAAGGTTTATTTTCTCACTTGTCTTTAAACAATTTGCATTGGTAACTCAGAATCAGTTGGCAGAATCGTGCGTAACATTTTTCTTCCATTATTTGTTTAGAAAACAAAATATCAGAGGTAGTTTAGAGTGAATGTCTCCATGTCTTGTTTACTGATACACAGTTTTACTAAGCTTTTGGGACTGGTCATTGAATTGGAAAATGAGTCAGAAAATTTGTGATAAATAGCAAAAAATGGCCTTTTGTTTTCTAGCTCCTCCTCCTGGGAAAAGGTGGGGTCTCTTTCCCTTGCCCTTAAGTCTGGGTTATACTGATGACTGGCTTCAGCCCATAAAAGGCAGCACAAGGGCCAAGCCAAGGCCTCCTCAAGGGCTCCTCTCCTGGAGCCTGAAACCACTATTCAAGGAAGCTGGGGCCATCCTGCTGGTTGGGAGACTCAACACAGCCCATCACTCCTGTAGCTAAGAACCACCAATGCCAAGTACCAGACAGCTCAGTGAAGCCAGCCAAGACCAACCAGCCACCAGCTAATGAGCCAACAGACTACATGCACGTGTGGGGGCTCAGTCAAGGTCAGCCAAGCCAGCCCAGAACAGAAGACTCACTCGGTTGACCCACGGAATTGTGGACTAAATAGATGTTGTTGTTGTAAGCTGCTAGGTTGTGAGTTAGTTTATTTTGCCAGGAAAGCTAACTGGCACAGCGCTCTCTGAAAAAGAAAAAAAAAAAAATCTAGTGAATTGTAGAAGCCAGAAACCATATGCAGGCTGCAGACCCACAAATATTGCAAACATTGACCAAACACAAGAGACTGATAACATGGTTCTACACTCTAGGACTTTGTTAAAAGTATTTCTTAAGGTGGCTCACTTGCTCTAGGAAAGGTTATGAAAGGCTCACTCACTCTTTCATTCTTTCCCTTTCTTTCTTTCTTTCTTCCTTTCTTCCTTTCTTCCTTTCTTCCTTTCTTCCTTTTTTCCTTCCTTCCTTCCTTCCTTCCTTCCTTCCTTCCTTCCTTCCTTCATTCCTTCTCTCTCTCTCTTTCGTGTGGTTTTCAGGAAAGACCAAACAGTGAAATGATGCATTATAAAACGAAGGAAGATAAAACAACATGTCTTCCCAGGCAGTGAACAAGGTATACACCCTAATACTAGAGAAGCAATAAAATTTGCCTTGTTAATCCAATCACAGTGATGTTTAACTGCTGTTGAACTTAATACTTAAAAATATATTGTAAATAGCCAGTCCTCCAAGGCAAGCAAAGATTGAATCAGGAAAGCATTAAAGGTGGTAATTTTACTTATTTTTTTATTACCTTTGTATTTCCAGGAAGAGTAATACTATATTTTTTAATTTGGAATTTTTTTCTTTACATTTTGAGAAGTTGGAAACAACTTCACCAAAGGAAATGAAAAATATCTGGAGTGTAACGTCTGTGCTGGTTTGAGCACTGTTTGGCCCACTTGTTATGTGACCTTCAACTAGTCTCTTCGTGCCCTCACCTATAAATTGAGCATCAGGATATCTATTCCACAGGATTAAGTGAGGATAAATAAAACCGTGTACATTAAAGGGATCAGCACATTGTAAATATTTAATGAGTATTTACTACAATCCTGTAATTTTAAAAATTCTTCAAACTTGTTCTAGAATATCTCTGGATCAAGAAAAAGTAAGGATGAATGAATGGTGCAGCATTATAAAACTGATGATTATAAAGAAGCCCAAACTTTGAATTCAGTTTAAAATTGTTTTTCATTAATAGTATTCCATTGTAATTACCAAAAGTTGACATGTTTATGAAATTCTTCATTCCATACTAATAATTATACATTTTAGTACTGTTCTTTAGATATAATACAATTACATAGCACTTTATATTTTCTAAGTGGCTGTAATATCTTTTACATTACTTGACTTTGTCTTCCTTACTTTGATATAAGTAGGGAGGATCTTATTAAGTCTACATTATTAAGGGGAAAACTGAGACCCTACTAAATTAAATGGCTCTAAGTTCTCATCCTGATTCCAGGCTACATAGCCAATGTCAGTTTACAGATCAGCAGGTGGATGTGTGCAGTCGTGGATACGTGTGCCATGCTTTGCTACTTATTTTAAATTTAAGTTCCCCTGACACTTTTCTGCTTATTTTGGAGGGCAGAAGTTGTTTTGTTAAGGTTTTCTTCAGACACAACACAGAGAAGACAGGTTTGGAGACTGGACTGAAAATGGAACCTTTGGGTGAGTAAAATTTATTTACTCTTGGCAAACCACAGCTTCCTGTTATCTGACCTTTTCTTAGAGAGGCTTTTTCTTTTTAAAGGAAAGTAGTTTTAAACACCTATTTAAAAAAAAGTTCTTGGACATTAGATAACTATGAAATAAACCAAATTTTAATGATTGAAGTGTAAATGAATCAAAAAACATTTGGATAAAATTTTCTTTAAAACACACATGGGTTTAAAAACAAAATAAAATTGCTTAGGGCCAAATACACCTGGAGTTTTATTGAACCCCAAACATTCGGAAAGTAGTTTGTGACCTTCAACAGACTGTTACTATACCTCATTCCTAAACTCCTTTTTTGCACGTATCCAGTGGAACCTATGTCAGGGTGAGTTGCTAACAAGGTGAGGCTGTACTAAAATGATGACCCAAAATACTCTGTGGGCTGACCCACTCCAGTGTCTGAAATTTCACCATAGCACTATTTTTTGCTAAAGAGATTTATCATCTGGAAAAAGCAGATCCTTATTAGAACGTGAATAATATTGGGAAAAATAATTAGACATTAGTATTTACATGGCCCTCTAAAATTAATAAACACTTTCACATACCTGTTAATTTGAATGTTAATTTTATAGTTTTACAAAATATGCTCATGTGCTTTATCTGAGATTCAGAGAGAGAAGTGATTTACCCAAGACACACAGTGGTCAAGCCAGGAACCAAGAACTTTTGTGCCTCGGTCTACACCATGCTCCCTCTTGGAAAGCACGCACATCTTTGCATTCACCAACCCATCAATTGAACTGAGGAGTAAAATGGCAAGAGGGCATGGTGACTGCAAGCAATGGCTACTCTTTCATCAAACTTGTCTGTGAAGGAGAGGTTAGAGACGAGCATACTCTGAGATATTTTTTGTATGCTGAGATGGAGGGGCCACCAGAAGATAGAGTTTGAAGGTCCAGGAGGGAGGAGGGAGAGCTAATGGAACAAAATCCCTGAGGAAGCAGGTGGCATTAGGATCCAGAAAGCAGACTGAAGGATGGCTGTACCTTACCCTGAACAAGGAGAACAGGAGTGAGGATGGATGCAGACGCACGGAAATTGCTAAACCGGATGGGCAGGGAGTCGGGGGAGTTAATCGCTGGAAAGCCTTCATCGCCACGTTGAAGCAAAAAGTGAGGTACCTGCTGAGAGGCAAGATGGGACCAAGGGAAGATGAGAGAGAGGGAAGCATAGAGTAGGTCTTAAGAAGCAAAGGAGAGGTTAGTGACTAAGGATCCTTAAAGAGATTATTGGCCAAGTGCAACTTTATTTTTCCTCCCAGACAAATGGTTTTTCCAAGCAGTGCTCAGCAGCTTAGTTGTGGGAGTAAAAAGTCTGATGTTTAGATTAATCTGAAATTAGAGTTTTATAAGATACCTGTGGTTGATGGTTTATTCAGAGATAAAGTGGTTTTGCATAGTGATTCAGTCCAGGACTTGGCCCTGGAAATAGTTTCCTAAAGGAAAATGAAGTTGAAAGTTTGATCCACTTAGATGTTGCAGTCACCTGGGATCCCAGTGGCTTTTGGCATTGAAAGAAAGTGTATGTGCCAAGTGTCAAGGATCTCAACTAAAAGTGGACACAGACAAGGGGTTGGCATATGATCATAACACAGACTACCAGGAGGCATGAGATCTGAGCGTTCTGAGCCTAAAGATCCTTTTAAATGAGGATAATATAGTGTGAAAATAGCTATGTTGACCAAGAAACCTCCCACCATTATCCTCAGATTCATGGGAAGTAGTAAGAGCAGATACTCAAGGGTCTAAGGGAAACAGACGGAAGAGGATGCCCCCCAAGACCAGGCTGAGAATCGGGAATTGCAGAGGACATCACAGAGGATGCTGGGGAGATGGCAGCTTGGGTGAAAACACAGGCAAGGGGAGCAGAGGACAGGACAGAGTAACCAAGGGGCTTATATTTGGGGTGATGTTCAAGGTTGCCATGGGGAGAGTGGTATGAGGTTCGGTTGAATTCACAGCTCTTCTTGAAGCTCTGATTAAAGTTCTATTGGTGACAGTCTAACCAGCAATTGAGCCTTTACTCAAAGTCCCAGATGGACCATAGATGCAATTTTGTTTCTTGTCTCCATCACAGATGTGGCAACTCCAGGTGCAAAATTTAGAGGTTCCAACAGAATTCTTACATTTGCTGCTCCCAATTCCCCAACACAGTAGAAGCTCAAGAAATGTTGAATGACTTTGTGAATTCTTGGTCTGGTCACTTCCTGATTACTTGTTATATTTTCTGGCTAAAGCTGTAGGAATTTTTATCTTTCCCTTTGCAAAAACCTCCTCTTATTTCTTACATATTCCCACAGAAACCAGTTTGATTATTTCTTCCAGGGATCTTAAAGCTGTACTATTTTTCTGAAGACACAGTATGTATTTTTCCTGAAATGGAAAGTTTTAATTCTTGAATGATTGGGTCCTGTAACATGGATTTGTGGAATGTTCAGCTGTATAGTTTGCTGGGTTTGCAGGCTTTGTCAGTTAGTCCTATTTTTATAAACAAATTACTCTTACAGTTTCTCCAGTGTATTATTGTTAAGTAATTTTTGTGAAAATATGTGCTAATATTACTTAGGTTGTCTTGACAAACAAAATATTTTTATATTTAGGCATTCTAGATACTTTCTTTGTGTAAAATATAAGAGAATTATGTGTGTTTCTTTGACATGTTCATTCCTTATGACTTGGGAATTCTACACAATAAAGAAGTATGTTTGACTATTTCTAAAAGTTCATTGGAACATATCAATATAAAGGAACCAAGAGAAATAGAAGAACCAAAAAAGAATTCACTCACTTCTAAATTAAGACAATAATGGTAAATTTGGGAGTTGTTTTCTTATAAATTATAGTTACAGAATAGGAAGTGCTTTAGCTCACTTTGAAAAATTATTTCTTTGACAAATAATGATTGAGCGTCTATTGTGTGACAGCCTCTGGCAATGAAGATACGGCAGTAAACAAAACAAAGTCCCTGTTTCCTTGGGGTTTATAGTCTAAAGGGAGATGGATGAACATTTGAATACGTAAATAATCAAGATAATTCCAGATAGTGATAATGATCATTCTTATGCTGAAAATAAAATAGGGCCATCCGATAAAGGGTGCTAAAGGCTGGGAGCTGCTTTAGATGGAAGTTGGAGGAAGCCTCTCTATGGAGACAACATTTGCGCTGAGAGTTGGATGATGAGGAGCCAGGCAGTCATGCTCTGGAGGAAAGAGTGATCAAAACAGCAGTCTCTGAGGAGGGAGCCCACTGGACAGTCCATGTGGGGCAGTTGAAGGAGCCAGGGGGACAGAGTCTGAGACGAGATGCAAGCTGGGGGAGCAGTCAGATGATGTGTGCTCGGAGGGACTTGGGGAGGGCATTCGGATTTCATTATTAATGTGGTGGGAAGCTGCTGGGAGATTGACCAAATTTGATTTTTGTGATTAAAAGATTACTGTGGCAGCTATAAAAAAATTTGGTGGCTGTGAAGGCAAGAGTAGGAACAGGAACACTGTTTAGGAGGCTCTTATTGGGGCCCTAGTGAGAGATGTGGCAACATGGGTTAGATTGGTAGTAGGGAGAAGGAGTTGAGTCAATTCAGGAATATTTTTGTAATTTATTGCCATGAAGTGTACATAATGTAGTATTTACCATCTTGGCCATTCTTAGGTGTACAATTCAGTGGCATTAGGTACATTCACAATGTTGTACATACATGACCACCGTCTGTCTCCAAAACTTTTCATCATCTCTAACATAAGCTCTGTGTCCATTAAATAATTCTCCCCATTTCCACCTCTACAGCCCTTGACAACCCCTATTCTCCTTTCTGTATCTATGAGTTTGTCTATTCTTGGCTGCTCTTACATAAGTGAAATCATACAAAATTTGTCTTTTTGTTTCTGGTTTATTTCACTTTGCATAATGTTTTCAAGGTCCAGCCACATTGTAGCATGTATCAAATATTTTTTATGACTGAATAATGTTCCATTGTATGCACATACCACATTCTGTTTATCCACTCATATGCTGGCACACACTTGGTTGTTTCCACCTCTTGGCTATTGTAAACAATACTGCTATGAACATTGATATACAAGTATCTATTTGAGTCCCTGCTGTATTACAGGGTAATTTTGTGTTTAACTTTTTGAGAAAATGCTAAATTGTTTTACACAGTGGCTGCATCATTTTGCATCCTCACCAGTAGTGTACAAGTGTTCAGATTTCTCCA
The DNA here is from genome assembly GCF_048773025.1 of Camelus bactrianus. Taxonomy (NCBI): domain Eukaryota; kingdom Metazoa; phylum Chordata; class Mammalia; order Artiodactyla; family Camelidae; genus Camelus; species Camelus bactrianus. Next base: position 12,722,928 of record NC_133541.1, read on the forward strand.
TATCTTAACCAACAGTTATTTTCCAAATCTTTTTTTATTACATCCATCCTAATGTGTGTGACATGGTATCTCACTGTGGTTTTGGATTTGCATTTTTCTAATGACTAGTGATGTTAGCATCTTTTCATGTGCTTATTGACTATTTCTATATCTTCTTTAGAAAAATGTCTATTCAAGCTTTTTGGCCATTCTGGAATTGGGTTTTTTTGTTTGTTTTCATGGGTTTTTCTGGTGTTAAGTTGTAGGAGTTCTTTATAAATGTTCCTGATGTGAGTGGTTTATCAGATGTGTGATTTGCAAATATGTTCTTTCATTCTGTGGTTTGTCTTTTCACTCTCTTGATAGTGTCCTTTGATGTACAATAGCTTTTAATTTTGATGAAGTCCAATTTATCTATTTTTCTTCTGTTGCCTGATTTTTGTTGTCATAAAAGACATGACCAAATAAACAAATGAGACCTAATTAAACTTACAAGCTTCTGCACAGCAAAGGAAACCATAAACAAAACTAAACGACAACCTACAGAATGGGAGAAAATTTTTGCAAACGATGAAACCGACAAAGGCTTGATCTCCAGAATATATAAGCAGCTCATATGACTTAATAAGAAAAAAACAAACAACCCAATCCAAAAATGGGCAGAAGACCTAAACAAGCAATTCTTCAAGGAAGAAATACAAATGATCAATAGGCACATGAAAAACTGCTCAGTATCACTAATTATCAGAGAAATGCAAATCAAAACTACAGTGAGGTATCACCTCACACCAGTCAGAATGGCCATCATTCAAAAGCCAACAAATGACAAATGCTGGAGAGGCTGTGGAGAAAAGGGAACCCTCCTACACTGCTGGTGGGTATGCAGTTTGGTGAAGCCACTGTGGAAAGCAGTATGGAGATTCCTCAAAAGACTAGGAGTACACTTACCATATGACCCAGGAATCCCACTCCTGGGCATATATACAGAAGGAACCCTACTTCAAAAAGACACTTGCACCCCAATGTTCATAGCAGCATTATTTACCATAGCCAAGACATGGAAATAGCCTAAATACCCATCAACAGATGACTGGATAAAGAAGATTTGGTATATTTATACAATGGAATACTATTCAGCCATAAAAAATGACAACATAACACCATTTCCAGCAACATGGATGTCCCTGGAGAATGTCATTCTAAGTGAAGTAAGCCAGAAAGAGAAAGAAAAATACCATATGAAATCACTCATATGTGGGATATGAAAAAAAAAAAGAGAACATAAATACAAAACAGAAACAGACTCATAGACATAGAATAGAAACTTGTGGTTGCCAAGGGGGAGGGGGGTGGGAAAGGATAGACTGGGAGTTCAAAATTTGTAGATACTGACAGGCATATGTAGAATAGATAAACAAGATTATATTGTATAGCACAGGGAAATATATACAAGATCTTGTGGTAGCTCACAGCAAAAAAAAAAATGTGACAATGAATATATGTATGTTCATGTATAACTGAAAAATTGTGCTCTACCCTGGAATTTGACACCACATTGTGAAATGACTATAACTCAATAAAAAAAAAGTTAAAAAAAAATGACCAAATCTAAGATCATGAAATTTCTTTTATGTTTTCTTCTAAGTGTTTTTTAGTTTCACCTCCCAAGTTTAGACCTTTGACACATTTTGAGTTAATTTTTGTATATGGGGTAAGAAAAGAGTTCAATTTCATTCTTTTGCACATGGATACTCTGTTTTCCCAAAATCATTTTTTGGGAAGATTTCCTTTCCTCTTTGAATGGTCTTGGCATCCTTGCCAAAGATCAATCAACCACCTTAGCTCACTTTTGTAAAAAAGTTTATAGCTTTTGAGAAGCACAGAGAACACTTATGTTAAAGTATTTGCCTAAGGATCAAATCCAGAGTGTTAGTAGTATTGAATTGTCATGTGTCCTGATTCTAATTGTTGGAATCAAGGTATGAGAGTAGGAATTGAGGCTTTAATAATTAAAAAGTATATAAGTATGTATTAGTCTACTTGAGCTGTCATAACAAAATATACCATAGACTGGGTGGTTTAAACAACAGAAATTTATTTTCTCACAATTCTGGAGCCTCAAAGTCCAAGACTGAGGGACCAGCAAGGTATGTACCTGATGTGAGACCTCTCCTTGGGGTACAAATGACTGTCTTCATGTTGTGGCCTCACATGGCACAGAGCAAGAGAGAGGCCATTCTGGTCTCTCTAGTGCCAATTCCTAGGAGCACTAACCCTTTAGATTAGGGCCCCATCCTTATGGTCTCATTTGATCTATATCACCTTCTCAGAGGCAGTATCTCCAAATACTGTCACATTGGAGGCTAAGGTTTCAACATATGAATTTTGGTCTATAACATTTAGTTCATGACAAAGTATTGGGTCATCCCTTTGGGTCTGTTTAAGTGTATCTTCATGCTGGTGCTGTACAAAAGAAGGAAGAGAAGTTTCCCCAGTGCTTTGAAATCCAGTGTTGGGGATGTCAGCATCACAGAAATTGAGTAGTAGACAGACCAAAGAGATGACCCAATGTACTCATCCCATTAAATTGCGTGGGGAGGCTTTATACCTGAGAGATGATGTACTTTGCACAAGTCAGACAGCCAATAACTCTTAGACACAATTTTAAACCAATTTTGCCAATCTTAAACCTACTGCTCTTTCCAGACTGAAAACGTTAAAAATTCCACACCTCAGAAGTCCTGTGAAATTCTCTTTGCCTTAATGGCATGTAACGTGTTCAAGCAGGAAGAATGTGTTGATTTATTTCATCAACCATGATTTTTTCACATGAATATTTCTCACAGAATGGCAGCCATCTGGTCAATTTATTTTCTTCCCTGTTGGCAAGAGTTTCAGACTCTTGGCTTCTACCTGTCTGTGGGCAGATATCAGAACTGCCATCACAATCAAGTAAAAGAAAACGATTGAAAATTACAAAGAGATAGTGGGAGCCGTTCTATTTCATGAAAACTTGGAAAGTTTTTTCTTTTTTTTTAAGTTGCGATGCCACCATCTCCATTCATTTAAATAAAAGCATGTCTCTACTTACTAGCTGGAAGACTTGGGTTCTGTGTCTGGAGGAAGGTGTCTGACTGTAGTCTATTTCCTGTATGGTGCACATTTTGGGGTCTCAGAGGCAGATCCACAAATATCAGGGCTTTAATACAGCTTTGCTATGGAAATCACTTGACAATGCAAATAAAGGACATATTACCTGCACACTGCATCTTAACATCTAATGAAAATAGCGTATGGATATATATTCCAGCAAAAAGCAGAGATTCTTTAAGACTCCATTCAGTTCGAGGCAAATCAGAGAGTCCTCTGTTAGCTGGAGTGGGTAAGTTTGTCGGTTTTCCCCTGACATACAACAATTCCACTCTTTTCACCTTTCTGGCATGCAGTGATCTTGAACCTCCACAGCCCGGGTTTGTGGATTGCTGATGTCATTCCAACACATGGTTGAAGCCCGCTCTGCATACATTACGGAGAGCAGCTCGCCTCAGTATTTAAATGCAAGTTGTCTCCCTTGCCAAGGGAAATGCAGGGCCTCTAATAAGCCCCATGTGTGCGGGAAACTTGATGGAAGTTTGGAATTTGCCAGTCTCTGCAGAGGAATGTTCTATGGAAATACAGTTCTGTATTTGTCATTATGGCATCACGCTGTCACAATTCAAGTGCATTTAGGGATTTAATACTCTTCGAGACACATCTCCCTTTTCGTAATCACGTAATATTGTGCCGTGTTGGAAAAACAGGATGCCCAACTTACCTTGTTTTGCCAAGGACTCCCAGGTTTCGAAACTCTTTGGGCCTCAGTTTCTTCGCCTGAATCCTGTAGGAAATTTAGCAAGATGGGTTTTTTTGTTTATTTGTTTTTGTTTTTGTTTGTTTAGGGATTAGCAGGTACAAACTACGGTAGATAGATAGATAGATAGATAGATAGATAGATAGATAGATAGAGATAGAGATTGATAGATAGAGATAGATAGATAGATAGATAGAGATAGATAGATAGATTTTATAATCTGCTAGTTATGAAAGGCTCTGACTGCTTTGCTAATCTTTACTTTAAATTTTTTCAGTTCTTATTTGTTTACTCTGACTGCTCTAGATTAAATGTGCCCTCTCTTGCTTCACTACTTTGTTCCAGAGCTTCTGCCTATCAGTGGAGAAAGTCATCTATCTGAGTGATCATTCCATTAACAACTCATATTGCCTATTCTCTGAGCCCTGTTGCTCTATGGAAATCCTTTCATTCATTTACAATTCACTTGCCATGTACCCAGCACAAAGCAAGTGTTATGGACCGAATTGTGCCCACTCCCAGCCCCCTTCCTCCAAATTATTGTGTTGAAGCCCTAACCACCAATGTTGACTATACTAGGAGTACGGAAGTAATTAAGGTTAAATGAGGTCATAAGGGCGGGGCTCCAGTTTGATAGGATTAGTGTCCTTATAAGAAGAGACACCAGAGAGCTCATTCTCTCTTCCAAGTGAGGTCATGGTGAGAAGCCAGGAAGAGAGCTCTCACCAGGAACCAACCATGATGGCACCCTGAGCTCAAAATTCCAGCCTCCAGAACTATAAGGGATAAATTTCTATTGTTTAACCACCCAGTGTGTGGTATTTTGTTACGGCAGCAAGAGCTGATGAAGACAGAAGGTGTAAAATTGTAGGCAAGGTCAGCTACTTAAAGCAGACATGTTTGGAGATAGGGAAGTGGCACCTTTGGCACCCTGACACCTAAGCGGTAAAGGGAACACTCTCCTCCTCAGCAGAAGTAGCCTGTAGGTCCTAACACTTCCGAATGTCAGCGAGCCAAGTAAAAAAGTTTGTGTGTTGAAAATGTAGAGTTTTAATGAATAAATCAGCCCATTTGGAAGTAGATTCCATCTATTAGATGTGAGTCAGAGACACTGACAGAGAGGAACAATGTGACAATATGCTGGTTACTAAGGTTCAGGTCAAAAGCAGAGACGCTCAGGGGTGACACTTACCTCTTACCAGTAGGCAAGGTAACAGCCCAAGGGAGTGGATGCTGGACAGTGTGCACACCCTGGTGCTTATCAGCAGGAGGCCAGTCATGAAAGAGGTCAAGTTAGGACCCTACATAGAGTCACATACATTGTGGCCGAGTGGTTTTATATGTCCTTGATCAACACATGAAGCCAAAAGCAAAAGAGATACAGGTACAGAACCACAGTGCTGAGGAAGCATAGGGGGCAGTTACAGCTGGACGGCCGGAGTTTCAGAGGAACAGGTGCTCTTGAAAGAAAGCATAACAATGATGGTTTGGAAGAGACAGTGGACTGCTAGAGAAATGACAAACCTAACTCCTCCTCCCAGCCCCGCAACTGGTCCCTGCGTGCAGACTGACTGGTCCCTGTCCAGAGGGAAAGGACAGCAATGCAGAGCACTGGGACACTTCACTTGTCTCATTATTCGGAATTCCTTTATAAAACACTTCAAGGCTTACAGAAACAATGTGTTTAGGGATAGCTTAACTGAAAACTTTAGTGCTTTGTGCACCAAAAAAATATATGTTTGATTTTTCTAGTCACTTATTCTGAATAAGAAAATCATGGCTGGTTCTACAATTCCCAGTTGAGAGACACACTGAGAATTTCTACTACACATTTTGTGCCCCCTAGAATCTTTCTGACCAGGGTCAGAGATTTTTGTGGTAATTGCCAGCACAGTGCGGATTTAATTTGGTTTGAGGGGACATGTGAAAAATCCAAGCTCAGCAGGCCAAACCTCACGAAGGTTTAAAACATGAAATAAAGGCGCAGGCCTCCAGCCATCTCGTTAATGCCCGTGGCTGCCTGTATGTGTACGGACCCAAGGATGAGCCCTGCGAAGCAGCTAGAAGCTCCTACCATCGACCTTTATGCCTGGATTTTGCACTTGAGGGTTGGGGGGAGGTGAATAATAAGAGGCTGCTGGTTTAATAAAAATCAGCAGAGCAGGTACCTCCAAAGGGAGAACTGACATTGGAATTGTGAGGCACAGGGCCAATCTCAGATCTGGCACGTCCCCGGGGGTACAGGACAGGACAGCTCAGGGGGGAGAGTTCTTCTGTGGTAATTTTGCATGGATTCCATGGCACCTGAAGTGTTCCTAGGGCACCGAGGGAAAAGAATTATTCATGCCTCCCTGATCACGTTCAGCCTAACGGCACAAACCAGTACACAAATAGGGCTGCCGTGCAGGGCTCTTGGGGCTGGAATGTTTGCAGAGCATGTTTTTTTTTTTCCCCAAGAGACTCTCTAAATTGAGTTGGAGGTGGGGAAAGCTGCTGTACATTAATTGGAAAGTGATTCCAAGAACTAGAATTGGCATGTGGTCAGAGGGTGTTGGAGGGGACAGAAAGTAGGTGGGGAGAAGGCTGGGCAGCTGGGAGGGAAAAGGAGAAAAGGAGAGAAGCAGAAAAGCCGGGATAGTGCAGAGGGCTTGGCGAGCTGCCAGGAGATCTGCCAATGGGGAAGGGATGCATCGCCAAGGTAGAAAATCACTTAGATGCTAAGAACAAAGAAAGCACACCATTCCAAACAAAGAAACTTTGCCGACCAGACCAACTCTGGTACCCATTCAAAGCATTATTACGCACTGTGAATAAACATGGAGTCTCCTTTACTAACCGCTGACTCCATCATTATTTCAACTCTGTTGCTTTCCGTTTAAGCCTCTTTCACTAACACCTGATGTTGAATAGACTTGTCTGTCACACAGTGTATTCAGAGATGATCTATTCTTTGGAGCGGTCTGTAACTATTTTAAATTTCTAAGAACGGTGCCTTTAAGATTATATGTTGTGTGTTTCCTAAGTTATATTCACGCTCTGTAAAGTTGGCAAAGGTACTAAAAATAAAGCATAAGAGGATCGTATACTGCTAAGCAAATCAGACAGCTTCTCTTTGGAGAGCAAAGTTGGGGAGGGAAGGAATCTTCATAGATACTCATTTTATTTACAGAACAAAGATAAATTAAGTTTAAATTTTTTATGCGCTGTTTTCCAGCAAAAAATGGCATTTTTACCTCATCTTTGACTTTTGAAAAATAAAATCAAATAAAAAGATGCTAACTGTGGATTTCCCCCTGCTTGCTTTGTTCACGTTTCTCCTCCTGAAATACCCCCTCCTCCGTTTCCAATGCGTCCTCGTTCTTTAGAGCTTACTGGCTTTTCACCTCCGCTATGAAGCTACTCTTTGTCATCACTGCCTTTAATGATCCATCACTCTCACAGCATTTATTTTCCTGCGTAGTCATTTAGTGTTTCATAAATGTGTTCTTTCTTCATGTCTGGAAAAAAGCTCTTTGTGAAAAGACAGTCCTATAAAATGAGGACTATTATTTACCTCTGGATTCTCCTCTCCATTGAGCTTTGCAAATCAGTGGTGGGGAGGTAAACTCAACTGGTATTTATTGATTGAACATAAAACTGCAGTAGTAGCTTTAACATAATTTCTCTAACAAAGTGCATATATATCCAAGTTTCTTCTCTGTCAAGATATACATTTTCTTTCTGTATGACTCATTTTATTACCTAAGGTTAAAAAGCCTTACTTTTCCCCTTGGGGAGGTCACTGAATAACAGGGATTTGAGAGAATCTTAGGACCTACCATATGTATAACATGCCTGTCTCCTCTGCTCTAAATATTGGGGAAGTTTCATGGCACCGCGTGATTCCAGAAGCATGACTCTGCACTTCTTTTCACCCAAAGAAACTGAGCGTGGAGCTGCTCAGAGCTAATAACAGTGCTTTTTACTTTGCGATTTTCACTTGCTTCATCACTCATGTGATATGATACAGGGTCCTCCTTAGCCAAGTTGCATTTTAAAGATTGCACCTAGAAGAAAGACACCATCATGATCAAAAGTATTGACTAAAGTACTGAGACTGAGAAAGGTACTCTCTTATCTCTCTCTTTTTTTGAACCCACTTATCCTTCAATTTTGTCCATTTCTCTGTCAGTGCTAGCCCTTCTTAGCTGACAGGAAGATCTTGCATACTGTGCAAAACAAAACTGTAAAAATTAGACAAACCAATTTTAGTGAAAATTGCAATTCTTGCAAAAGATTCAGGATTTCATGAAGTCATAGGGGATAAAATATAATTGAATCCTTACCTCACACCATACAGAAAAATAAATTCCATTTGGATTACACATCTAAATTTTAAGTAAAGACATTTAAATTAGGGAAAATAAGAATATTCTTTTGTAATTTGAAGGTGATAGAGATTTCAGGAAGACAGAGTATCCATAACCCATAGAAATAGAGACTAAGATGCTTAATAACATTAAAGGATAAACAAATACCACTGTGCAGTTAAAGATACAATAAATAAAAAGCAGTAGGGCTGGCTAGTAGAGAGGGTGAGTATGTAATTTTAGCACCTGTATGCAGAGTTCATGTAGAGAAACTATTCCCTTTTCCATAGACTAGGGGGAAAAAGATTCATAAAATCCACTTATAAATAATATGAATTAACTGCAAAAAGGGAAACACATAGAATTCCATGTTTAGATGTCTCCTTGGTCAATATGCTTGCTAAACATCACCTGTTATTTCTGCAGGGAAGCCTGCATTAGTGAAAAATTGTGTAGAGGGATGACCACATGGAGAAAGAGCAGTGTTGGTCTTCCATTCCTTGTTCCTGAGCGATGTGGAATGTGGATCCTGCAAATCATTGGGAGATTGAGGTGGTAGATGAGATTGTGGCAGCTGGGAGACAGTGTGTGCTACAGGCTTGCTAGGGATGAGGGCAGTCTAAAACAGAAGGACAAAAAGGAGCCCTGCTAAGAAGTCTGCAGTATGATGCTGTTAGCTAGTGATCAACTGGAGATAGCCAATTCTCACCAACAGCCTTCAAGGCATAGGACACCTGGACACCATTTCCTTTCACTGAGCCAACAGACAATGATTTAAAGTAGAAGTTAGGTTCAACCAAGGAAGCTTTCAGCCTCATGCAAGAAGTCAGATGGGGGCACCATTTCTGCTCTTCCTCCTTTGCGTTCTGCAGTGAAGCCCAAGGGAAAGGGAAGGTGGGTGTTTGAGAGCAGACGACACCCTCCCTCACTGCTCCAAGCCTCCTAGCATCTCTAAGTGTGAGAGGGGAGAGGAAGGAGAGTTTAAACCGAAATGTGAGACTGAAATTTCTCAGTGATCAGGACTGAGAAGTAGTCTTTCTACAAATTCAGACTTACTAGAAAGTGATAGAACTGAGCAAATATTGCTCATTAAGGGGCTCAGTACTGAGCAGCAAAGAGATGGTGAGAAAGAAGTTTAAACCTCCCCGTTAAACAGACTTGCATGTGCCGTAACTTTCTGCTCTATAAGAGAGTTGTTGGAACATCAACTTAAAGTCACTAAGAGTAGCTTACCTAAACAGGTAGGATCAAACACTGTATAGTCACTTCAGCAGCCTCTTTTGGGGATGAAGGAAGCACTGCTTTGACTCACTGGGGTAAATTTCTTTGAGAAGTTGGACAGGAGGCCCATTGTCTGGAGAAAGAGAATGTAATCAGATCAGAGTTTGGAAGTCACAAGAGTCCAGTTCTCCTCCAATGGCCCACTAGAAAGAAGGCTGGTGATAGTTGTGGGTTTGTAAGGAGAACTCACATTCTTGGGGATGCCCACAAGCCCGAGGAGTCAGGAGCTGAACACCATATACCAATCTCAGAACCCTAAGCCTAGAGATACCATGGCTGAGTTTGGCACTGAGTGGTCCTTGCTTCCTCTGAACACGTAGAGGTCTGTGATGGCATCTGGACCAGCATGGAGTCACTGGAATGCAGAAAAGAATTACAGACTTGAGATATGACAAGTTTTGTGAGCTAATGAGACCCTAGTTCTTTCCTCACTTAGGCCTGGCAACTTGCCTGTTCCACTACCCACCAAGAGAGTTGCATCCATGTTTGTGTGAGATAACTCAAAAGGGGCATACAGTCTTCCCCACTAAAAATGCAAGTGAGTGCCCCACATTTCACTGAACAAATGAAAGAGAAGAAAACATGCTGAGAGGCAATTCATGGAAGTTCCATGTCAGAGCCCAAGACCTGGATTTGGGGATCCTCAGGCAGGATGATTCTCCATCACTGACTAATCAAAATCTCTGGAGTGAGTCACTTGAGTTTGAAACAATGGCGATACAGTGCAGATTTTTTTCTATACAGTTGAACGATGTTAAGAGTGTGACTCAAAGTCCTTAGGAGATAAAATGTGGTTGAAAAAGAGGGATAAAGTACAGAATCAAGTTGTTGAAAATAATTCCTCTGTGACCATCAACGCTTTCTGGGAGATAATGGAGAGGGGAATGCAGGGAGAGATATTTTTAACACTCTTATCTCAGACCATCACCTGGAGCCTGGATTGTCCATCAGAAACGTGGCTAACACATGGAGACAGGAAACAGGAGAGGTCATGTTGTCTGCACAAGAAATAGTGATGCACCAGAAGCCTTAGGAGTTTTCAAGCAACAGGACATCCACTCCAGGAGAGAAGATGTCTGAACCTTGGCTGACCAATTGTAATAGAAGCCTGCAAGTTTGTCAGTGAATGGACTGAGAGAATGAAGTAAAGAACAAGTGAAGAATGAGCTAGTGAAGCCCCTTACATGGTCTGCACTGGAGTCATCAAGTTTTCTCAGACAGGCAATACCTACACAGCTCTAGCCAACAGACACACTGGCTAAGTATTTTAAGAATTGTCAGAGAAGAGGAAAGACATAACAGCTTGTCAAGGCCTTGGCTCAAAAAGTTTTGGAAACTGTTTCCCTCAAATGGCAGGGTCTACTCCCACGAAGGGGAAGGGTTTCTGAGATAACTCCCATGGATGCAGGGAAATGGAAATGCTCATTTTGTTGTTTTGTTTCTGGAGAAGACGGTCATTTTCTGGTAGCCTTTGAATAGGAGATTCCACGCAAATGCTAGAAAAGCTAAGGTGAGCCTAAAAACCTCACGGAATGAGAAGGACTTGAGCAGAGATGCCTTGTTTTTGCCAACAATTAGGCTCAGCAATACTGAGGACCTCTCATCCCACAGAACACAGGAAGCTGAAGAAGGGGTGTGTGTTCAGCTGAAGGATGGCCTCAGAGATGTCCGCGTCTTAATCTTCAGATCCTGTGAACATCATCTAAAGCGACTTAAGGGACCTTATAGATGTGATCAAGTTAAAGATGACGAGATGGGGAGATAAGCTTGGTAGATCCAATATAATCCCCAGGGTCCTTATTATTAGGAAGGTAGGAGGGTCACTCAGGGAAGGAGATGTCACAGTGGAAGCAGGGATCAGAGTGATGCAGGGTCACAAGCCAAGGAGTCTGGGCAGCCTTTAGTAGCTGGGAAAGGCAAGGAAATGGATTCTTCCCTAGAACGTTCAGAAGCAACGCAGCCCTGCTGACTGACTTAGGACTTCTGACCTTCAGAACGGCAAGTTCATAAAATAAGGTTGTTCCAGGCTGGCCATGTCCACATCCATCACTGCTAGGTGAATTCAAAGTGATCCCCACACTGCTGATGTCTTGAGTCCCACCAGGAGTCAGAATTCACCACAGGGTCCTCATGTCTGGCTGCTGTCATTGGGCCTTTCACTTGGGGGCTAACTCTGACCCTGATTAAGACGAAACCAGAGGCTCAATGTGGGCACCATCCCACTCTGCTGGACGCAGCTACATCCTGACATTAGTGTGTTTAATCTCGAGGAGCTGCTCACTCTCAAGTCTTGTGTGGCTGATCAAAATCTTCCTCAGTATCACAGAGGAAGCAGGGCCCTTTGGAGTGGAAGAAGCTGGAACTATAGTTGAAAAAACTGCAGGGAAGGGTCTGGCCCATGAAGAGGTGGGTGTAACACTGCAGAGTTAGCTTGAGGGGCACCTGGGGCAATTCCTGACACGGACTCAGACGATGCTGTGCCCTTGGGAGGTGCCCTGGAAGGACAGGTGAAGCCCTCCTGCTGAATAGACACTGCACATGGAAACTATGAATCAAGGCTAGCTTGTCTAGACCCGCAAGTACATCCCCAAAGCCCAGTTGCCATCTCTCCACCACTGAGTCTCCAAAATTTGCTCTGCATCCCACAAAATGTAGCTCTAGGTCAGAGTTTATTTATCCTACTCAGCAAAGCCCCACTGCTTAGAGAACAGCATAATTGACCTCACCCTTTCATCAAAGGGTTACCAAAACCCTCCCTGGATGGTCCTGGAACAGACGTGGGGAGCCGGTTGTGAAAGGGATTGTGGAGAGAGGAGGAATGGGAAGACTGTGGAAGAAGAGGCGCTGGAAAAATCAGCTTACAATTTGCTATGTGATAATCCGCTGCCCCGTGAAATCTTTAGTAACATCTGCATTACTCATGAATGGATTTTGGATTTCAGTTTCTCTCTGGGGGCTGTAATAAAATGCTGAGTCTTGGTCACATTAGAGTTATAGCAATGTTTGCACAGAACAAATATTTAAACTGTAGAGTGTAGCTTAAAAAGTTTTTCTTATGAATGATTTAAATGCACACTTGTTATTTCCTCTAAAAATAAATAATAAATACATTTATGTTTTTAAGTAATAGTTAAATTCTCATGCCTTCATTTATTTAATTGAATTGAATAAATAGCTATTGAGCACTCAGGAGAAAAAGATGTTTTGTTTTTGTTTCTGTATGTATTGTAAGTTGATCACAGCCAGGCTGCACGAACATTGCATGATTCATTTGGGCTATGCATTTCCACAGCTAAGACTATGTTATTTTATTCTGTTTTATTTTATTTTTGTTTTTTTAATTGAAGTATAGTCAGTTATAATATGTCAATTTCTAGTGTACAGCATAATATTTCACTCATACATATATATATATATACACATAGTCATTTTCATTTTTTTCATTATAGGTTACTACAAGATATCGAGTATAGTTCCCTGTGCTATATAGAAGAAACTTCTTGTTTATTTTATATATAGCAGTTAATATTTGCAAATCTCGAACTCCCAATTTACTTCTTCCATACCCCCTTCCCCCCCAGTAATCATAAGTTTGTTTACTATGTCTGTTTCTGTTTTGTAGATGAGTTCATTAGTGTCCTCTTTTTTCTTTTTTGTTAGATTCCACATATTAGTGATATCATATGGTATTTTTTTTTCTCTTTCTGGCTTATTTCACTCAGAATGACAATCTCCAGGTCAATCCATGTTGCTGCAAATGGCATTATTTTATTCTTTTTATTGCTGAGTAGTATTCCATTGTATAAATATACCACATCTTCCTTATCCAGTCATCTGCTGCTGGACATTTAGGTTGTTTCCATGTCTTGGCTATTGTATATAGTGCTGCTATGAACACTGGGGTATATGTATTTTTTCAAATTAGAGTTCCCTCTGGATATGCCCAGGAATGGGATTACTGGATCATATGATAAGTCTATTTTTAGTTTTTGAGGACTCTCCATATTGTTTTTCATAATGGCTGCACCAAACTGCATTCCCAACAATAGTGTAGGAGGATTTCCTTTTCTCTGGACTTTTGAATGATGGCCATTCTGACTTGTGTGAGGTGATACCGCATTGTAGTTTTGATTTGCATTTCTCTAATAATTAGCAATATTGAGCATTGTTTCATGTGTCTATTGGCCATTTGTATGTCTTCATTGGAGAATTACTTGTTTAGGTCTTCTGTCCATTTTTGGATTGGATTATTTGTTTTTTGTTAAGTTATATGAGCTTATATATCTATATTCTGAAAATAAAGCCTTTGTCAGTCACATCATTTGCAAATATTTTATTCCATTCTGTAGATCGTCATTTTGTTTTGCTTTCCTTTTGGTTTCCTTTGCTGTGCAAAAGCTTACAAGTTCAATTAGGTCCCATTAGTTTATTTTTGTTTTTATTTCTATTTCTTAGGTAGACTTCCCTAGGGGGACATTGCTAAGATTTATGCAGCTAGAACCATTTTTAAAGCTAAGAAGTCAAGATCTGGGTCAAGGTCACTTTCTGCCTCTCATTGAATCCATGAATCTGCCTTCCATAAAACAACCTATGATCTAGCTAGACATTTCTCAATTATTATTTTCAAATTGCAATGCTCGCATGTGTTTTCTGAGCCTAGGCACGTTAACAACTGAATAAAGCATTTGCTACATAATCTAACCACCATCAGTACTTGAAGTAGGAAGAAATAGCCATAATATGTGTGGTGTGTAAACTTTGCAGTGCCCTCCAGAGGCCAGTTTTCTCACAACAAAACAACTTCTTAGTACACGTTATCACTAAAATGCCTGCATTTTTGTAGTGTACCAAGACAGGCAGAGCACTTCTCAAGGAAAAAGAATAGAATGACCTCAGAAAAGTTCTGAAATAAAAATGTGATGGAATGCAATCTAAGACCAACAAAATTCTAAAAGATAAAAGAAAAATAATTAAAAGAAAACCCAAACTCTTTTTCCCAGAAATTGACAAAACTCCTTCAAAATTCAGAAGTAAAATACCAATATAAAGATAAATGTCTATAAAAAGTATGCTGTTCTCCTAAATACTTAAAGCAATGTTGTCCAGCCAGAGCCAAAAGGCATCGGGTCCTAACAGGTGCAGGATTCAGGTTTAAAGAGTGATCAAATTCAATTGCTAAACATACTTGCATGTGAGACTGAAAACAGAGCAAGAACACACAGAGGCCCGCATCCCACAGAACGGACTGATGGAGGTAAATAAACTACAACAGGCTGGGTTTAAATAAATTATGGTTGGGACGAAGCAGACAAAAGGCAGAGCATTCCACTTTGTTCTTGGGAGGAGATCTCAAGTGACCCACGCAGCAGCCCAGGTCAGGGAACAGCATCTTAGTTTATAACCACTGAGGGGGAAAGCCTCCAAGAATGATGCTGACAGAATCGGAAAGTTTATAAAAGAGAAGTGTAACACCATGTGGCCACAGTTATTTGTTGCTTCCATGTTATCATCTACCACCCTCTCCAGCTGGCAGCCAGAGCCCCTGCACCATTTCTAGAACAGAGGATCAGGGGAAGCTGGAAGCTTTTATTCAGAAAGGGTTTTCAGCCTCTTCTCCATGAAAGGGACTTTCGTTGGATGCTCTGCATACGGGGAGGGAGGTTCCAAACATGCATATGTGACAAGTCTTTGCCTTCAAAGAATTTATGAGACCAGACATGCACACACACCCATCCACACACACAAACACACACACACACACACCCCTTTACTACAAACCAGAGACCATTCAGAGCCACACAAGAAGGAAAAACCCAGTGCCCTGCAAGTTCAGGAAAGTCTTAGTCTCCCTGGGGCAAAAGTAATTCTGCTCTCTTCTCAATTTCCATAGCACTCTGCGTGTTTTAGATTTCTTGATTTAGAAGAGAAATAATAGCCATGTCCTCAGGTAACAGAGGACAAATGTGCGGAGAATACCAAAAATAGATTTAGAAATAAATGCAATCAATTTTATTTAACAAACATCTGTGGAATGTTCAGTACTGGTGCTGCTGCTGGCTCCGGGCACAGCGTGTGTCTCCTTGTGCATCCTGTGGTACAGTTTTCTAATAAAATGCAACTTGAAAGAATCCCAAGTTCAAAATGGTCATATAAGTAAATGACAGTATTCCTTCTAGAAAAAGAAAGTAGAGCCTCTTTTCTATCAGGGCTAAGACCTTCCTATACCATAGAAGCCCAGAACAATGCTTCCAGCTGGAGATCCCCTTTCTCCTAAATGCTGAAAAACCAGAAATGATGGCCCAATCTTGAGTTCCTGTATTTCAAAATGTATAAGAAAGATTGTACATTTATCCACCCCCACAGGACTTCATCAGCAGATCCAAGGAAATTCATATAAGGTGGAAACGAGCTGTTAACAAATGCAGTTTGCTTGACTATTTCAACCGCCATTAGTATTTGAAGTCACATCTAAATGGAGAGTAGGTGAGGAAACATACAGGAACGTAGTTGTGTGAAAGGCTGTATCCTGTGGCTGCTGCAACAATTGACCACAAACCTGATGGCTTAAAGCAGTAGATATTTATCCTCTCATAGCTCTGAAGGCCAGAATTCTGAAATCAAGGTGTTGGTAGGACTGTATTCCTCGCAGAGGCTCTGGGGAGAATCCTTCTCTGCTCTTCTACCTTCTAGTGGCTGTTGGCATCCTTGGCTTGTGTCTGCGTAACTCTAATCTCTGCCTCTGTTTTCACATGGCCCTCCTCTCTGTGTGTCTCCTTTTCTGTTTCTTGTAAGGACGCTTATCATTGGATTTAGGGTGCACCTAGACAATCCAGCATGATCTCATCTTGAGATCGTAACCTAATTACATCTGCAAAAACTCTTCTTCCAAATAAGGTTACATTCATGGTTCCGGAAGTTAGGACAAGTACACATCTTTTATAAGACCACCATTAACTCTCTACAAAGACCAGGGAGGCTTGTGGGGAATAACTCATCTAATGGGAAGGAAGAATTCAGGTTTCTAAGTTTGGCTTAGGGACAACGGGTCAGAAGTGTTATATATTTAATAGAAACAGGCTGTATTCAGATCTGATTAATCCTGGTCGGTCTAGTGCTGAATCATGAAAATTTCTGTAAAGATATTTGAAAAGCTGGTTAAATAGAATGACAAAAGGACGTTTGTCCCCTCTCAGGATGCTAATGCTCATAATCTGTTGGCTCCTGGCTGAGAGACAGATGGGGGAAATCTGTCACAGCATCTTTGTATTCCCAGGGCCTGGCTCAGATCCTCTCATAAGAGTAGTAGATGAATAAATCAATGAGTGATCAAAACACAGACCCTAAACTCAGCACTATCTTCCGGCAGAACAGGAAAGAGTCATTTTAGAGCCATTGGAAAGGAGCAAGTGACTGAGTAAATGGAAAATTCCTGAAACCAGCCATTATTAATGATGGGCTTCCTGCAGTCCTCTCTGCATGGAGAGTCAAGTTCGGTACCTTATTTCATAGGAACGTCCCCGTGTGATACGTTATCATGAGCACGTGGTGGGGAGGAGAACACAGCACTGCAGGTCAGGTGATTGATAAGGGATCTGGTTACCCTTGTTTCTAGTCACGCCACCTTGAGAAAACGAGGTGTCGCCCTCTCTCCTCCCAGGCCAGTGGAGGGGTCTCAGTCCACGCCCAGGGCCAGCGCACCTGGGACCTCCCACCCGCAAGTTCCAGCAGCCAAACAGCAGTGCTACCCTTCCTGCCGTGTGTCCAGGAGTTTTCAGGGAATCCTGATGGTCCTGAGGCAGCATCGGTCCTAGCTCTAGCCTAACTCTCTATGCTCACCGTGAAGACTGACGGCAGCTGAGCAGACTCTGCACTGACGAGCTGTGTCTTGTATGATATGCTTCCCAGCACTTGCAGTGGGAAGAGGGGTTGGGACAGCTGGTCTCTTGCAGTGACTTCCAGATGGGGAGCAGAGCCCTGTGGTAGACACTGGGTCCTCTTTTCTGTGTGCCCCACAAAGTAATACCCTCTTGTGGCATTTCTTTGTGCAATTTACCTGCACAGTATGTTCCAACATGCAAAGTGGGACAAGATATCAACATTGATGTCACCAACAGACCTAGAATCACCTCCCTTTACTTTTCCCTGGCAATGACCCTAAGTACCATGGAGTTTTCACATTATGTCCTTGGAACATAAAATGGTTAGTTACATCCTTTTCTGTAAGTACCAACTATTCCAAGCTGGGCTGGCTCATGCTGATATGGAATACCAGTTGTATAAACACTGAAATACTTCCATGTTGGTTAGTCTATTTGGCTTCTGTCTCACATTTTCCAAGAGCCCCATCCCTGGCTGCTCCAGCCCCTCCCTTGTTCTCACCAGATTTCCCCAGTATTCAGTAGCTAAAATTTCGTGCCCAGCACAGCAGTTACCCAGAACCCTGTTTCAGGTGTGTGGCCAATACCCATCCTGCTTGCTCAGTGCCTGTACCACACCAGTTGCTAATCTTGTGAATATCACCTCTGCTCTGACACCTCTGGTCTCCCTTCCTTTTTCTAATGCTCAAGGTAGGGCTGGAGCTGTTCTCTGTGATCCGATGTGGTTTTCTGTCTCCTTGCTTGCTGAAGAAGAAAGAACAAACCCAGGTTAAACAGTGTTGGGCCCCTGCTATCCCCATTTAAGTCATTTGTCCACTCTTGATTACAGATTCTTCATCTATCAAGTACAGGAGTTGAACTCTCATCTCTAAAACCCTCCCAACTTGAAAATTCCATGATTCTATACTATTTCTAGAAAAACCACTCACCCTACAAACATTAATGAATGATGAATCAATACTCGGTCTAAAGGAAAGCTGGCATTAGTTGACTTCCATAACACAGCCATGGAAAAAGTAAGTGATGGAATTCTGACCTGGTAGGCATGAGACTGAGGCAGGGTGTCAATCCACCATTCCATGGACTATTGGAAAGAATAGGAGTGAAATAGCTGATTAAGGAAACATTTCTCATTGACTCCACACCACGAATTTTAGCAGGAGTTTGTAAAGTGAGGGCCTGACAGCCTCTATAGGAAAAGCATTAACAGACACTGAATGCCCTTGAGTTGGCCCTGCTCTGATGGGCATTTGACAACTTCTAGACCCTGGGACTTTTTACTGCTTTCTCTTGTTTGCCTGTAGCCCAATTTACTTGGTCACAACATGTCTAAGTGACAAATAAGGGGAGGCTTTCACTGGGAAACACAAAAATTAAAGGACTTGGAAATTCAAATCATCATGCAACGTGGAGCTATTCCTCACTTCTTGAGAGATCTAGCTAAAGGCCTTCTGTGCTCTGACCCCAAGGAGTCAACTGCTCTTGGAAGTGGGAAACCTGTTGCTGTGGCTCATGGTTGCTGTTTCCATTTAAAGGGCTCTGACTGGGATGGCAGGGATCCAGAAATTTCCATTGGTTAAATGATGCAGAGTGACACAGAAAACAAAAAAAAGCGAAACCTTTGATAAAAGTAATTGCTTCTTCTATGTCATCCTGTCCTCTTAATTTTGCAATTCCCTAGCTCTTGCAAAAATAGAGTAGCTGAGAGAGATAAGTAGGCTGGTGACGCTTACTGTACAGAGATTCCAAATATTTGTTGCCATTGTGGTTTTCCACTAGGAAAAAAAAAAGAGGGAAATGTGTCAATACCTTATTGTAGTAGAGGTTACACTTACAGCTGTTCCCAAGTTGGAATATGACAAACAGTTAATTGAATCAAAATATCCCCAGAACCATGTTTATGTTGGTTTAATGTATGATTAGCAGTCAATGGGCTTGAGCTCCTAACATTATTAACACTTTAAAAAACAACTGGACAGACTTTGAGGGATTAGCGGACTGGGCTGTATTATAAACAGAGGTTCGCTCGGATTGGGTATTTCGTGCTTCCTCAGACAAACCAGTCCGATTTTCCCATGCCCTCGGCTGGGTCCTACTGAGCAAGGGCGCTGTCAGGGCTACTGTGTGTGGGACACTACCGGCAGCTGCCAAGTGCTCAGCAGTCATCAGAGCAAGTCAGAAGCGTACTCATACCTAAAAATAAACACCGAAGAACACAGACCAGATGAAAGCGGCATTAAGCTGAACAACGGCACAATAGCCGGTGGAATGTTTTCTCCGTGTTGGCGTAGGCTCATTTGGGGGTGGAGAAAGCTGAGACTAAAGAAGTCCAGAAAAAAGATGACCGAGTTGCTGTACGGCAATACGTGCTCTGTACCAGTTTGCTTCAAATCTGTGATAGTCAGCTACTAATTCTACAGGGTCAGTGGCAAATGCGTCATTTGTCTTTCTTTGTCAGCCAATTCTTGGTGCTATCCCCAAATGCTAGCGCTGCAACGTCTTAGACTTCAGGTATCCAGTTAGTCTTCATCCCTTTTCTGTGTAGGACAGAGCAGTGTTTCACTTTCGAATCCATCATTTGCTCTTTTTCATGTTCTTACTTCGATCCGTTATGTACAAAATTTCTTCCCTTTGGTATAACTTCTAGCTGTACCTCTATGTTGCCAAAAGTCAAATAAAAACTTCCTTGCTTGAGACATAGAATGCTAAATGAGGTAATTCATTAGCACTTTTTTCTACACAGCTAAAACAGAGATGAAATAGACTGAATTTTTACATTTAAAAATTGCTTTATTGTACATTCGTTCACTCATTCAACAAACATTTATTGAGCACCTACTATACAGTATTCCCGTAAAACAGTGTACAACACTGACAACCGTCCTTACCATCATAAAGCTTATATTCTGGTAAATTTTGTTTCCTTAGCTTTCTCATAGGAAAACAATCAGTGTATCCAGCATTTTCTAGAACAGGGGTCCCCAAACTTTTTCCTGTGAAGAGCCAGATGATAATTACATTAGATTTTGTGGGCTATCTTTTTGACTCGCGCAGAGGTTGAGGAAGCAGTGGAACACAGAGGACCCTCCTCTCAACAGCTGCCCCTGAGAAGCAGCTGGCCAAAAAGGCAGACATTAATGACGCAAGAGTCCCACCACCCTATGAATTCATCCTACCTCCTCACACCCAGTTCTTTTTAATGTTGGTTAGTCCTCCCTACAAAAGACAATCCCTTGCTGCCTGACCTTTGAGATGTTTTGAGATTATATGGTATTGCAATAGCCCCCTCCCCGTATTGCAAACATTTTTTTTTTAATACAGTCCCTCCTTACCTAAATCCAAATTTGTTTTTTATTTGACAGGTTGCTGGCTGAAAAAAAAAAAAAAAAGAGAGAGAGAGAGAGAGATTAGAAGACCTTTTTTTTCTCAGCTCACAGCTGCAACCTCCAGGTTTAACTGACATATCAGTGAGTTCTCTGACTCATGGAAGGACGGAATCCACTCCAAAGAAACTGGGCCAAGCTGCAAGTAAGACATGAAAATATGCCAAAAGCTATCTTCCCTTCTGCTTTATAGACATTAATAAAGTGCTGTATTGAGTCTGGTGCAACCACACGTTTGTATATTATTATGATACTTGTTAAGCTGCAGCATAATTTGGAAACCAGTCATTTTGAGTTTCAAGAAAAAGTAATTGAATATTTTAAGTGTAGACATGACAAGCTCTTTAAAAGCCAAAAATTGTTGCAGCTTCTCAAATTAGAATTTTTTTTTAAAAAGCCATTGAAGAATCCTACAGATTTTATTTTTATAAGATAAATGTAGATAACTATTGTGTAAAATAGACAACAAACCAAAGAACCACAAAACTCTTTGAAGTCCTCAATAATTTTTGAGTATAAAATGTTCTTGAGGTCAAAAAGTAAGAGAAAACCACAGCTGTGAATAAAACGTGGGTTGACTGTCCCCAGTCCTACTTGGTTGATTTTTTGATAATGAGTCATAAGAAGTCGATCCCTGTCCAGGCTTCAGGAAGGGGCGTGCTGCCTTGGTTTGCATCCTTCTAACTCAGGATGCTGGTTGTCACCTGCCTGATTTGACCAAAGTTTGCTTGTTTCTTCCTTCCAATACACTATATTGACATTGTAGGTGTTTTGTCTTTTTTTTTTTTTTAATTTAATTATTTCTTCCTTATTGCTTTAGTCTTTCTCCCTTTAATTTTTGTCTTTATTCTTATTACTTTTATGGCCTCCAAGCAAGCCTTTCTCCTCCCACCCCCGCCCCCACCCTCAGCAACACACCCGTCATGGAGTCTCAGCTGAAGCAGTTTCCTCCTGGGCGAGTTCAGTGGCAGCATCTTCCATACTGAACAACTCTGGCAGGTGCGGACCCAGCAGAATTCGCCCCAGGCTGTGACCTCAGCCTCTTCCTCTGGCAACAGTTGAGGACAGCTGGAGGCATCCAGGGTTATCTTCTGCAAGGTCACCTTCAGGTTTGTCTGCCACAATCTTTCTTGCAAATATGCTGGTGAGAACTTAAATGAAACTGAAAGCAAAGATGCAGTGGAGATGCCCAGGCCTCCCGTAGTGGGCAGCAGAGGTGATGATGAAGGAAGGGAAGCGCCAACAGAGTTCTCAGCGGACAACTGGCCTTTAAAAACATTTCCTCCAAACTCACCACCTGGCTGAAGAGTAACAGGCTGCCAAGGGTGTGTGGAATAGCCAGGCCAGGTGACTTGGCCCCATTTGGGTGAACCTTGTGTCACCCTCGCTGGTCCTTCCCTCTCCCCAGCTCTTCTCCAATTTCTCTTCCGTGTTGTGGGGGCTGGGAGATAGGTCTTTCCCCGGCATCCACTCCTGGGCAGAAGTCTCCCTACCTCCTTCCCCTAAAGAGGAGATGCAGGAAGGGGAGGCAGGGGTCAGGGCTCCACCTGATGCTCCAGTTGAACAGAGTATCCTTCCGAAACTAACACATCGATTTATTAGCAAAAAGAGAGGGGAAAATCCATTCCCTCAGCCACGTTCCTCTTTACCCCGTTGTCAGTCAAGGCTGGATCCCTGAGGTTTCCCAGGAAGGACGCTCCGGCTACAACCCTCAGATACAGTGTAGTGAGTTCCCTGTCAGTGCCTTGGCCAGGCCCGCCCTCTCGTCCCCTTATCCCCTTCAGGCCAACCACCAGAGGTGGGCTTCGCGGGCTTGAGGCCTGGGCAGCTGGGGGCTGGGAGCCGTGGTATCTGCTCTGGGCTGACAGGGTGAGGTGGGGGTCACTGCCGCTCTTCCCTCCCCAGAGCTGGACCTTCCCTTCCACAAGCTTCTCGGAAACATTTGCTGCTTTCTCAATAGTAGGTGCCGTGTCTCCTGGAATCTCCCTCGCAGGCAGAAGGGTGCGGACCCAGGATTGGGAGTCGGGAGGCGTTCTAGAGGATGGGCTCAGCTGTTCCCCTGGTGACAGGGACCCCACGGGAAGGCTTTGTCTGAGGCCCCTCCCTTTCCCCTGCCCCACACCTTTTCTCCTTCCCACTGCTTCATCTTCCTCCGTCACCAGCACTAATCTGGGCACCAGTTAATTCTGCAGCGGCCGGGGACAGCTTCCCACCCCCGACCCTGCTGTCTCACCTCTTGGCCTTGCCTTCTCTTTCTGACATTGTCGCCCCTCCACAGGGTGGGCACATACGTGGCCAAGAGGCTCCAGCTGGCTCACCTTTGTGGCCTTTTGGGAGTGGGCGGCTTCGGGTGCTTGGCTGGGGGCCGCCCAGCATCTTTTCATTTCCTTCTATACTGATTTTGTTGTTGTTTTTCCTTGAGAAACTGCTGGGGGGAGTCTTGCACAGAGGTGGTCCCCCTCACACCTGAGTTTTGCATGTTTTGGTGATGTGTTTCTTTTTTTATTTTATTACTACATTCTTTGGGTTTATGATGATCCCCCCAACTCCCTGCACCCCCATTATTTGTCTTCTCCACTCCCAGCCCTTGGGTCCCAGGAAGTGGTCCACCGGCTCTGGCTCAGATCCTCTCTCCCCTCCCTGCCCACCACCCACCCTAGGAAACAGCCACGTGCCCAAGAGGGAGGAGGGCTTGGCTGGGCTCCCACAGGGTGTGGGAGACGGGGAGGGGGTCCACTCCTCACCCCCAGCCTGCCGGCTCTTGCACTCCGTTTCTCCCCTGGACGAAACAGGTGAAAGGACGATGTTGGGTGGAGGAGCTTTCCGTTATGCTGGCTGGATTTTAGGGCTGCACGAGGATGCCTGGGAAAGCCAGTTACAGTCCAGGGGAAATGAGATGGCTTGAATTAGAATATCCAAGAAACAGTCAAGAGGGATCTTGGAATTAGAACCGACAGGACTTACTGGCTGTGGAGAGCAACAGAGTGGGAAGTATCCAGAGTAACTCCCAGGTATCCAGCTAAGGCCGCAGGGCAGGTGAGAGGGACCTGGACAGGCTCAGATTTAGGGGGGAAACCATCGTTCAGTTTAGGACGTGGTGACACTAGGACGATTGCAGATGCCAACTTATCATTTGGGCTTGTGACACTGCATGTTGGAGGAGAGGGCAGGGCTGAAGATCTGAAGATAAAATCGGGAAGCTTCAGCAAGTGAATACTGAAGTCTGGGCAATGACGGAGGTCACCTAATCAGAGGAGGGGGAGAAAGAGTCTGGACAGACTCCTGAGAAACTCTGACATTTGAAGATAAGGAAAAGAACACTCAGGCTGAGACAGATTGAGTGGAAGGGCAGGGAGAAAGTTACTTGGGCGGTTTCAACAGAGTGTGGCTGTCAAAGGGACAGAGCAGGGGCTGGAGGGATCGAAGGGTCAGTTGGAGAGTGATGCCTGGGACGGGGCGGGGGCAGGGGGAGGGCGTGCATGAAAGGCTTGGCCTTTGAAGGCAGGAGAGGACCTCTCTTTGTTTTGCTAGGAGGAACAAAGAAGATTCT
Source organism: Camelus bactrianus (assembly GCF_048773025.1). Lineage (NCBI taxonomy): Eukaryota > Metazoa > Chordata > Mammalia > Artiodactyla > Camelidae > Camelus > Camelus bactrianus. Next base: position 12,747,197 of record NC_133541.1, read on the forward strand.
TCTAGATCAGGGGTCGGCAAACCTTATAAAGGGCCAGAGGGTAAATACTTCAAGCTTCCTGTGCCAGGTGGTCTCTTCAGGAACTTCTTGACACGCTGTTACAGCAGAGGGAGCCTCAGACAATCAGAGAACCAATGAGCGTGATCTGTTCCAAACAGACTTTATTTAGAACATTGACATTTGAATTTCACATAATTTTCACATGCCATGAAATATGATTCGCCTTTTTTCTTTTTTCAATTATTTTAAAATGTAAAAACCATTGTAAGCTGATGGGTCACAGAAAACCAGGCCGGATTTGGTCACAGGCCATCATGTGCTGAGTCCTGGTCTAGATGCTGGAAAGGAAGGTGGAAATAGTTATTAAAAGTGGGGTGGTGCGTAGAGGTGGGGGGGAGCAGGGAGTCCTGCTCACAGAACTCTGTTCTTTCAATGAAGTATGGAGGAAAGTCTTCAGCTGAAATAAATGAATTGCCCAAGGCAGAAATTTCTCGCGGAGGAGACTGGTTTACAGGAAAAACACAGCAGCATGTGGAGCAGAGTGGAAATCCAACAGAGGCGTAACGGTGTCGACCAAGGGGAGACTTCCCGGAGGCTCTGCATGGAAGCTGGGTCTAAAGAAGGATCAGAGATTGTTAATTCATTTAAAAAGGGGAATGGATATTAAAATATCGAAGAGACAAAGAAGCAGCGATGACATGCCTCCACAGGCCCATTTTCAAGTGACAATAACCACATTCTGTAATTTCTGTTTTAAGCAAATTGCCTTTTAATGATACTAAAACAGAAACTGACTACAGTGTAAATGTCCAGACATCCCCAAACAGGCCAAGGGGCTGTAATGCACACACATCTGGTCAGCATCTGGAGTGCTCACAGGACAAAATTCATCAGATTTTCTCTGCATGCTAAACTTGGATGTAGCCAGAGACATTCATGCTGACTTTGGGTTCGGGCAAATTTGGTCAATTTGGCAACAGGTTCTATAAGGTCTTAAGAGGAACTCTCATTTATAGTTTTTTGTGGCACCTTGTGTAAACTCTTGGGGTATGATCCTACCTTAAAATAAGTTCAGCCTGCATTCTTTCCAAAGTGGTGCAAAAAAAGTAAGTCCAACTTTGAATGAGTTGAGTTCAAAGTTCAGAGAGTGATTCACAAGATAGTTTTTTTTTCTTTAAAAAATTTTTTAAAAATTTTATTGTGATAAAATACACATAATATAAAATTTATCATCTTAACCTTCCTTCTTTTAAGCCTTTATTTTTTTAAGAGCAACTTTAGATCCACAACAAAACTTAAGATGGTACAGAGATTTCCCATTTACCCTCTGCCCTGACAACAGGCTTAGCCTCCCCCATCATCAACATCCCCCACCAGACATTTGGTGCAACTGACAAACCTGCTTCGACACGTCATAATCACCCAAAGTCCATAGTTTCTATCACAGTTCAGCCTTGGTCTTGTACATTCTATGGGTTTGGATAAATGTGTGACCACATATAGTCACCAATATAGTATCATACAGAGTATTTAAAAATATTTTATTTAACCCGATATATCTGAAATATTGTCAGTGTAACATGTAATTAATATAAAAGTATTTTACATTTTTTTGTCCTATGTCTTTAAAATCTCATGGGTACTTGACACTTACAGTCCATCAAACTGGTCACTCAATTTCAATTGGAAATACTTGATTGGTATTTAGGTAAAAATTTTAGGTGAAAAAGATTCACATAAGTTGTTTCAAATACACTTAAAACAATACACAAACACACTTAAAAGTTTTCTAGCAGCTGAATTGAATATCAGTTTTTAAATGAAAATGAAAAAAATTGCAAAAAAATAAAAAAGAGGAAGATACAGAGATTTCCCATATCATCCCGCCCCTCACAAGCACAGCCTCCCCCCACATCCCATCCTAAAGTGGGATATTTGTTACAGTTAACGAACTTACACTGATACGTTACAGTCAGCCAAAGTCCGCAGTTTGCATTAGGGTTCACTCCTAGTGCTGTACATTCTGTTGGTTTAGATAAATGTCTTACATCATGTGCATCATTATAGTATCTTATAGAGTAATTTCACTGCCCTAAAAATCCTCTGTGCTGCATCCTTCCCTAGCCATCCCTCCTTCCTCCCCTGGTTTTCATATTTACATTTCACAATGTCTGTAAGCATTTTAGGTCTCATGATATCTTTTGGAAACAACATCCAATTGTGTTCATTTCATGTAAAAGAAATGCAATCTAAACACACCTTTAGGAGGAGATGAAGATTTTTCTTCTTGTATCTTTTCATGATATGCTTGTTTTACAGCTCGAAGAAAACCTGAATCATTTAGGGAGACAGCAGAGTTTAGAATTGTTTCTGCCATGTACCTAATATCAAAATAAATCCTGGCTTGTGTATTTTCCTTAGAGGAAGATCTGTTATTGTCTCATTTTTATAATGAACTGGTTTTCAGTCCTTTTTTTTTTTTAAACAGATAAAGCTGCTAATAGCCTCAGGCTTTATAGAATTTCCACTGCAAAATGTCTACAATAAATCAGAGTGCACAGCCTCTGAGTGGCTGATGCTGGCAGGTTGGATGATGTGGGGCGGCAGGTCAGAGTTCCTGGGATTAGAAAGAAGTAGTAATTAGGAACCAGAGTGAGTCTCCACACTTCCTCACTTTAGACCCCTTTTACCAACCATGTGAACAAAAGGGAGAGAAGATCTTTCACCTTTCTTTAAACTTTGTTTTAGCTATACTGAATATTAAAACAAATTAAAATAAATAAAGGAAATTAAAATAAAGACACTGGATTTTCCATGAGTACAGATGATGAAACTGTATTCAAAGAGCTCTGTTGACTCTCCCCAGGCGTCCTCAGAAGACTGGGGGTCACATGGGATGAAAATGGGAATTCTTTATATCCTAAACTGGTCTCAGACCCCCAGACAGATGGCTTCTCAGTGAGAAAACCCAACAGGATTTTGACAAATGTCTTTGTTTTACATCTTCTGAACGCTGCAGTGTTAGAATAGCTTTTGTGCTCATTTTTATTTCTGGCAAAGAGAAACTGGTTTGGCCAAAGAGTTATTTTGGAGGGCACTGGCATCTTCTTAGGTATAGGATTTGCCTTTTAGCCCAAGCTAAATAAAGTCAGATAATTATGGTTTGGAGGTTCTCTTCCAGGAGACAAATCAATATTTTTTTAAAAGCAACATGTAGGCTCTAGTTATTAAAAGATTTGTTCAAGAACATTCATATTCCATAACCTCATGTCAGAAAAATTCAAGCAGTAAGACATCTAAAGAGTGGGGTTTTTTGCAGTTTTACTCTTTTCCTTGTTAGCACTTCATAAAAAGTGACAAACCAAATATCCTTTGGCCTTCTCGTATTTACTTCAAACCCTGCCTTACAGTGTTTTTTCCCTTTAGATGAGCTCTCATTTATATTTTCTACCTCTCTGAATTTAAGAGTATTTGAAACCTACTTTCCTGGTGAGATACATCGTTAGCCTTTAAAAATAAAGGAAGACTGAGTGATTTTTCAGATATTGTACATAAAGCCAAAGAATCACAACACTTTCCGTACTTTTCTGCACATCACACGTGAATACTGAGGCTACGGGTTTTCTTGATTTGGCAACCTTAACACCAAGAAAACATTAATTTACATTTTAAGGACCAATAAACTAAATTTGGCAGGAAATAAGGTTTTACTTTTATACAAAGTCCATTGGGAGCAAAGACATAGCTTAAAGCTATCTTGAAAATAGCCTCTGTGTATGTGTGTGTGTGTGTGTGTGTGTGTGTGTGTGTGTGTGTGTGTATGAATGGCTGGGGTGTGAAGGGAGAGATGTACTTTACATTTACTTTACATTTCCAACACTTGCCATGCACTCCATCAAGAGTAAAATAAGTCATTCTTTCTAATTTAAAGGTAGAATAATCTGTTTCCCTGTATAATTGGATGTTAACGGGATTTTTAGTGGTTTGGACCAAATGAAAAATACAATTAAACTTTTACTTGGACAGGGGAGATTTTTGTTTGTGATAGGAAAGAAGGCAAAGGAAAGTCATACTATTTTACTATTAATAAACCCATTAGAAAATGATAGAAGGATTATAACTTCCTCCAAACACAAGGACGGTAGCAATTCTTTGCTGTTCTCAAGCAAGTCAAAGCCAACGCTCATAGAGGCAACTTTGCATAAGGAGGTGAAATATTTTATACCAGAAGGAAACCACTTTGAGCGTTTCCATATTTTGTTGCTATAGGATGCTTTTTCTTTTTCTTTTTCTTTTCTTTTTTTTTTTTTTTAAAGACTGTTTTTCTTGGTTGTTCAGCCAAACTTCCAACCAGGCACATTTAGCATCCATGCTGAAAAATGATTTTTTTTTCCCCCAAAACTGAAAGGCTTGGCTGAGCTGGATATCCTGATTTTTGATAAGGCAGTCCCAATGAGGATGGCCATGTTGTTTTTTGCAGATAATTTCTCACTTTCATGTTTCTTTTGGCAGCCCAAGGTCCAACCGGGCTGTTGCCTGCAACGCGCCGCAGGGGCTGTGAAGAAACACAGGCTTTGGCGTTCTTTGGGAGATTCCCTGGTGTTGGGAATTCTTTAGGCAACAATATTACAATCCTGACTTTTGAACTGTGCATCTGGCAAAGGATTTTCCATTCTTTTCTCAAGCAGAGAAATCCAAGATAATGATAGAAACTCCAGGAACACCGGAGAGGAAATAAAAAATGATGATAGTGTTTTAACTTGAGGGCGCACTTCTGTATTTGAGCTTTAGTCTCCTGAAAGTGTATATAAAAAGATAGCCCCTCCATCTATTTTGTTTAAACCAAAGAATAAAAATAGTTTGTATTTACTATTGATATTGCTACTCTGAGAAATCATTCACTAGAAAAAGCAGAAATCATTATGTTAAATGTTGCCTAAATGAGAAAGATATTACTTTAACATATTGACACATGATGTAGTTAGTGAATTTAACATTTATCAATAAAATAAATAAACGTTAAGTTCCATGAGAGGAAGCACTTAAACTATTTTATTCCTGTTGTAACCTTAGTGCATGAAACAGTATCTGATGCATGGAAAGCTTTCGATAAGTATTTTAGTATAGAAACAAACAAGTGAATATTGACATTGGCTTTGCATAAAAAGAAGAGATTCACAAACTTTTTTTTTATTATTATCTTAGTCTTATTATAACAATGACATTTAATTTGCTATTATCGCTGTATTTTATTTAATAGATGGTCTTTCCTTTTTGCTTTTCTTTTCTTACCATTTTTCTGTACTGCTTTGATGTTCTGTGGTGGTTTTTCCCCAGGCCGTGCCAATACTCACAGTGAACAGGAATCTTTGACTTGCTTAAGCCAACTTCTGGGTTTTGGGGGGGCTTAATTTTTTTTTTTCTGTCTATTTTCTGATCAAGCAATGACTTTTCTATTTAGGGGTTGCTCTTCGGAGACCTTTCATATTTCTAAATTTGCCATCATGCTCATTTTAATCTGCTTTCTTAATTCTGATCATTTTATTTTCAACTTTTAAATAATTTTCCCTCAATTCTCACTAGCAGAAATAAATATCACTAATATCGAAGCTTGTTACTTCTGTTTTAGGACAAATGAGAGAATTTCTCCATAAGTAAAAAGCATACTCTTCCTTTTCTTTTTAATTCAATTAGTAATTTATTGTGATGTGAACATCTCAAATAATTCATGCTCTTTTCCACCTCTTTCTTTGTCCTAATTTGTAAATGCTTGCTTCAGCCAACGTACGTTTGTGATTATGATACTCTCATAAATCTCTTCTTATCCAGTATTTCTTTATATGAAAAAGCTTTACTGAGATACAATTTATATAAAATAAACTGAATTACTTAAACTGTACACTTGAGTTTGAAATACAGTCAAGATAACAAACACACCCATCACCCCTGAAAGTTTTCTGATGACCTTCTGCAGTCTCTTCATTGGGCCCCTTCCAACACCTTTAATCTTTTCCCCAGGTAACCACTGATCTGCTTTCTGTCACTATAGATTAGTTTGCACTTACTAGAATTTTATGTAAATGGAATAACAGTGCCTGTACTGTCAATAGAAAATCTTAAAGTACCTCTTAGTCCAGGCTCACAAACCAAAATTTATTGTCTTTCCTTTACATACGCGAGATTCCTAGTGTGTTTTCTGATCTGTTAATAAAACTCTTATTCAAGACCAAAACTCTTCTATTCAAGATCAAACCCGGAGGTGTCTCACTGTTCTATTCCCTTTCATCTAGAAATCAGTGCCTGCAATGGCCAGCTCTACCTCTGAAATGTTACTTTCCTATCTCTACGTTTCTGCTACCACTTGCCCTCCCTCCTGCCCTCAGCATTAGTTCCCTGGATTAGGGCAATATTTTCACAATTGTTCTCTTCGTCACCAATATTTCTTTCTCTCTACAATCTGTCAGCCGTCTTGCCACCACTTACTGAGGGATTTATCAGATCAAGACAGAAAAAGGAGTTTGTTTCATTTATCTTGGTGTCTTTCCATGCATCGTGTTGCTTTTGTCGTAGCCTCCATTGCAATTTATAATTTTTCATTCCTTTTATAATTACTTGATCTGTTTCTCTGACTGCATTGCCAGCTTGATGAAGTCATGAGTCATACCAATTTGTTATATCATTTTCTCTATCCCCCACGTGTACCACAGCATGAGTTACAGGGTAGGTGGTCTAGAAGTGTTTCTTGAATAAATGTGTAAGATATAACTTTATAGTCTTATCTTTAGATTTGTTATAGCTTCATGACCTACAGTTTACATTTCATACTTAGAGTGCTTTTAGGAAATTGGACTCTGCAGACTTTCCTGTTCAATTCTTTTCACCCTTCCTACATACATGCCTTTTAGCCTATGCGGTTTCCCAAATGTACCTATTTTGCTGCTGCCATTTTTCTAGAATACCTTTCCTTCCTCTCTGGCAAATATCTGCTTTTTTAAAAAAAACAGTCTCCAGTAGTTCCTTTCTGTTGAGGTGTAGTTGATTTACAATGTTGTGTTAGTTTCTGATATATTGTAAATAAGTTCATTTGTGTCATTCTTTTTCTAGATTCCATATTTAAGTGATATCATAAGGTATTTTTCTTTCTCTTTCTGGCTTACTTTGCTTAGAATGACAGTGTCTAGGTCCATCCATGTTGCTGCAAATGCATTATTTTATTCTTTTTTATGGTTGAGTAGTATTCCATTGTATAAATATACCACAACTTCTTTATCCAGTCATCTGTCACTGGACATTTAGGCTGTTTCCATGTCTTGGCTATTATAAATAGTGCTGCTATGAACATTGGGGTGCATGTATCTTTTTGAATTAGAAGTTTCTCCAAATATATGCCCAGGAGTGAGATTGCTGGATCATATGTTCAGTCTATTTTTAGCTTTTTAAGAAATCTCCATACTGTTTTCCATAATGGCTGTGCCAAACTACATTCCCACCAACAATGTAGGAGGGTCCCCTTTGCTCCACACCCTCTCCAGCATTTATCATTTGTGGACTTTTTAATAATGGCTATTCTGACTGCTGTGAGGTGATATCTCATTGTAATTTTAATTTGTATTTCTCTGCTAATTAGCAGTATTGAGCATTTTTCATGTGCTTTTTGGCCATCTGTATGTCTTCAATGGAGAAATGTCTATTTAGGTCTTCCACCCATTTTTTTGGGTAGTTTTGTTGTTGTTGCTGTTGTTACTGAGTTGTATAAACTGCTTGTATATTCTGGAAATTAATCTCTTGTCAGTCACATTGTTTGCAAGTATTTTCTTCCATCTCATAGGTTGTCTTTTTATTTTGTTTATAGTTTCCTTTGCTGTACAAAAGCTTATAAGTTAATCTTCAATAAAGGAGGCAAGAATATACAATGGAGAAAGGACAGGCTCTACTGCAAGTGGTGTTCGGAAAGCTGAACATTCAAATCAATGAAGTTAAAACACTCTCTCACACCATACACAAAAATAAACTCCAAATGGCTTAAAGAACTTAAACGTAAGACAAGACACCATAAACCTCTTAGAAGAGAACATAAGAAAAACATTCTCTGATGTAAATTGTAGCAGTGTTCTCTTAGGTCATTATACCAATAGAAATAAAAGCAAAAGTAAACATTGTAGATTTTACATGCTTATTTGCTCTTGCTAAATTATGAGACATTTGAAAATAGTCATTGTGTTTTATCTTTGTTTACACAGTAGCTGACATAATGCATGAAATAATCATTGCTTGATGAATGCTTACAACCTGAAATGGTCTTACCCGTTCCTTCTTACCCCATTCATCACCTGTTGTGGACTTTCCCAGGGTTGATTTTCACCTTTGTTTTTCTGTCTCTTTGTAGTAGAGAATAACCTTTGTTTTGTTGGAAGTGTACAGGGACACCATGACCTGGCCTACGTGGACGGCTGCAAGAACAAAGAATGCCAGCAGCAAGAGCTTTGCAGCAACCAACCACATCCCCTCCCTTGTTTTTTCACATAAAATGAGCCTGTATTCTGACTAGAAGCAGGATAGTTCTCCAAGATATTAGTCTGCTATGCTCTCAGTCTGCTGGCTTCCTGAACAAAGTTGCTATTCCTTGCTCCAACACCTTGTCTCCTGATTTATTGGCCTGTCTTGCAGCGAGCAGAACAAGTTTGGACTCAGCAACATCTTTTTCTCTCAACTTCAGCTGTGACCTCTGTGTTTGCTAGTCACATCTCTATCACGTGACCTTACATGTCTTACACATTTTCCTCCACTCCAGAGCAAGCTTCTCCCCAGCTGCCATATGGGATCACTGGCACCAGCAAATTTTCAGTTCTTTGAAGGCAACAACCTAGGGCCACTTCTTCCCTTTTGCGCTCTTTCCTCACATTTCCTCCTCAAGATTAGACGATGTCATGAACTCTGTTCTCATTTCTATTACGCTAGCCCAGGCAGCCATCTTTGAACAACCTGAACAGGAGCTTCTGGACTCTTCTCTGTGTCCCTCTTCCCATCCACCTGGAACTAAAACTTTCCCAACAGGTCTCTTGGAAACACCAGCCTCATCAAAGGCTCTCTCCTGCCACACTCCTTCAGATCAGAAAATGCCAAAGGCAACTGGTTGCCTCCTGGTTATCTCCAAGTGCCTTGGGGTAGCATTCAACAGTTCTGTAGACTCTGCCTCCACTCCATCTGGACAATCTCAACCTCCACCTTATCCAGAAATTCAGACAGGCCCAACTCCTCTCTGATTCCTGAGCTCTCTGTGACCACCCTGGGCTCAAACACAGGCTTTTCCCAAGGATTTGAGGCAGTGTCTTCTTGGAATGCTTGTGAGTTTTCTTTAAACACTGAAATATTAATAGATTACTTTAGGAGAAAGATATAGATCTGTAGTTAGAAGATTTGGGGAAATATTTGATCAAATAAAATTAAATAGTTTTTAATGATAGTGAGGTTCTCAGAAATTTCATTATATTTATGTGCATGGTGCCTCCCCACAGAGGAAATTTAGTATACATCATTCTCCAAATTTTCTTATACGTAGAAACTCTTTAAAGAACACATTGGTGAGCTTAAAATCCGTAAAACACACCTAGGAAACTGCTGCTCCTGTGTATACGGGTTCCAGGTTTTCCTTTTTGTGGCTCGTGTTACCTCGATGGCTAATTTGTGTGCTTATTCAAACATTTTTTTTTCCTTTCGCATCTTTTTGATCACCTAGCTCAATGCTGTTATAGAGAAAGTGTAAAATAAATGTTTGTTAAATGAATGAATAAACTTTGCATTTCACTGATGAAAAAATTTGGGAAAATTTGAGACTGGACCAAAGTCTTGTGATTCCTACTTGAGTAGATCAAGTCATTTCCTAGCTAACTGGTTACCCAGAATTAAAGTTTCTACTGCCGAATCCCAAGTCTGTGAGCTCTCTGCAATTTAGCTACTCATTTATCTTAAAATACCATAGAAGGACCCATTCATATAACAGTCAGAGGAAGATTATTTAGACAAAGCTTTCATTTTTCTCGGAAAATTTGAGCAATTCCCACCAAGACAGTCTTATTATAGCCTCCAATTTACTTGAAATTACAGACCATCACAGGAATATGGAACTATAAGTTGGTATATGTGCAAAGCGATAGAAATAAGAAAGGAGGTGCTAAGGTTTTCTTTTTTTTTATAACTTAAGAAAATCTATTTCATCCTTCTAATTTAGTTGTTACTGTCATGTTCCATAACTTGCAAATACATAAGTAAATTAATGGCATTATATGCTGACTCTTCTCTTGGTCAAGTAATATTTATTCAATCAATAAACAGCTATTTATTGAGGAATGATGACCTCCCAGACTCTGTGGTAAGTGATGTGGTTACTGCCATGAACAAGCTAAAGGCACCATTGAATGTATAATCATGGTAATGATAGACGCTAACAAGGAAAAGCACAGGCCTCCAAGTGCGCATGTGACAGCAAGACCCTAACCTAGTCTTGGGGCGACGGAGCGCTTCCTCAAGAAAGGTCCACTTAGAACAAAACTTGAGGCGCAAGTTAAGACTCAGCCAGAGAAAAATAGGAGAAGGCCCTGCTGTGGGAAGGGTCATGGAAAGTTTCAGAAACCAAAATATAGTTCAAGAATGTCAAGGGAAAAAGAGATAACAAAAGCTAGCTTATAGGCCCACAAATGATGTCCATAACACATCTCACCCTTTCCCCACCTTTATTTTCTCCTTACTTGCCCAGAGTAAAAGTTTATATTTTCTTTTAAGCTTCTTTAGGAAGGGTTTTATTGAAAAGCACTGCTGGTAAACAGAGTAAATGATTCTGAAGCCCACTGACAACTTTTTAGAAAGCTTGGAATTATAAAATGAAGCTTCTGAACTTGTGACATTACAAACATTGCCTTGGTATTAGAGCATGATTGTCAAGGCAGCTTGGATGGCTGGCTTAGGGCCAGTGCGAATGATTCCAGTCTGGCCGTAACTGCAGCGAGATGAGGTAGTGATCGTTTTCCGCACTGTTGAAATAGTGCCTGCCCTTCACCCCAGAGGGGACGCTTACGGATGCTGGGTGACGTCCAGAAGACCCAGGCATTGCGGTCCTGTGGGATTCACCTCAGGGTTAAAGAGTGTCATCTAAAAGAAAATGCAGAAATGTTCAAACTAAATGAAACCTAATTTGAAGCTTCTGATAGATATTTTGGGAAATTCAGTTTTAGAGGTGATGTTTTTAAAAGATTGTCTTAAAAGTATTACCAATGACTTGAGTATCTTTAAAAATAATAATGATAGAGAAATTAATCAAAGACCTAAACATTTACTTGTTTTCATTAACTCATCATCTTAGAAAATGTAAAGAAAGAAAAAAAAAGGTGGACAAGAGAGTGTTTTGTGTCAAAAAGTCCCTGGAAGGGGAGCGAGGATGCCACATTCCCACCTTCCTTTTCCTCTTTCTCTCTTTCCACCTTTTTATCTATACTGCCTCATGTCAGAAGTTATTCATGATGGCTTATAAAGTCACATTTGGCAAGGAACTTAATGAAGAAATTGGAGAAATGGGAAAAGAGGGAAGAAGAAAAAATAAATAAAAGCAGGGACCACATTAACACCTTCCCCCATCACACTTCTATACTTGGCTCCACATTGCCTGGCCCCCAGTACAACAGCCTTAGGACAGAAATGAACCAAATGCTGGTTGGTGAGTCAGGGATCAGAGACATTTCTCTGCTGGGTGGTTGGTGGGCATGATGGTGAAAGGGAGCTCCTGGGGAATACAGGCAAGAGATGGTGAAATGCTCAACAGCATTGCTACCATAGATGCAACCACAAATGTCGCCGATCTGTTTTGAGTCATAGTTACTGAAGTCAGCAATGGTCTGATGCCGGAGTGCAGCTCAGTGGGCCAGAGGGGCCTGCTCCAGGCCTGTAAGCTTTTGATGGTCATCACAGTCAAAAGACCAAATATAGTCCTTTTTTTTTTTTTTAGCATTTCAGGGGATAGACGGGGTGGATGCATGACCTCCCCACTGCCTTTACAAAGACTGAAAAACAATCAGGAAAAGGAAGCCTGTAGAGATAATTAAGACTTACATGTGAAAGAAAATGCAAATTGAAACAACGGAAGCAAAACCATAAGAAGAAGCTATTACACTTTGAGGAGGATATTGTCTTGTGATTCAAACAAAGAAGAAAGGAAGAAAAATAATAAACCAGAAGGAAGTCAGTGATCTGGATCCTCCATAGAGGGGTGCCTCTGCACAGCCATGCCACCGGCAGCCAAGAGCGGCACAGACAGAGGGGTTACAGGGCACACTTTCTTGTGATCTGTCAGGTGAACAAGTGCCTTCTAGGGTCCTCCCACAGAGGTGATCCCACCTTGATCAAAGAGATGACTGTGCAGTCAGTGCCTCGCCTGCAGAAATGAGTAGACTGGTCTTTTAGTCCTGCCCATGCTCAACAGCTTCCAGGTCTCAGTAAACGAACTGCCGTGCAAGATGCTAAGCTCTGTGCTCGGGTGATGGGCAAAGTGCTAGGGGAGCACCGGGAAGGACTTATTATTGGCCAATTTTTGTGTTAGTTCAGTGGTTTCGGAAAATATTAGGTGCTAACATTTCTTAGACAATAAAATAGATACAGGTTTGTCTTCGAGTTTAACAAATTATAAACATCTTATAATGTTTCCATTTTCTTTGTAATTTGGAAAATAATAATTTGCTCTCACAGGCAGTGTTAAGGTCTTGGAATTTTCATAGATGCCTTGCGGAGTGTCACCGTGGACAGATAAGATCTTCACCAGAAAGGTACGATAGCAACCATGTGGATGGAAAATGAGAAATAAGAGTAATGTAAGAATTTATATTTTTACAAAATGCCAGAAAACATGATAGTTTGTTAAAGAGTCGTTAAAATATCAGACAGATTGCCACCAACAGCCTACATCAATGCAGCCCACCCGTGGAGCTGGTGCAGAGCGGTGTGAGGACCTGCGCTCACCAAGGTTTCTACCTCACTATGGATTATTTTGGTCCAGGAAGTAGTGCCCAAAACTGCCATCTGACAGAGGCCCAGCATCATTGGAGACTGTCATGAATGTATCCTCCCAATTTATATGTTGAAACCTAATTCCCAACGTGATGGTTCAAGGAGGTAGGAATTGGGTGATTATATTATGAGGGCAAAGCCCTCATGGATGGGATCCATGCCCTTATAGAAGACCCCAGAGAGCCCCCTCACCCCTTCTGTCAAGCAAGGACACAGAGAGAACATTACTAACTGTGAACTAGGAAGTGGGTCCCCACCAGATACCTATTCTTGATCTTGGACTTTGCAGTCTCCCTGACAGTGAAAAATTGACTTCTGTGGTTTATAATCCACCCAGTCCACAGTATTTTTGTTATAGTAGCCCCAAAATACGAAGACACACAGTAAGAATTATACTTGCGTCCTATGCTACCACTCGTTTTCAATAAGATATTCCAGTATTTGTATTAAGCTATAATTAGAATGTCGAAGAGCTAAATTTTCATCGCGGCATACAGCCCTTATGAAAACCAGGAGACTGGAATTGCAATATCATATTGTTTGCAAATATCATATTGTCTGCAAAGTTGTTTTAAACCCGTTGTTTTTTAAAAGAAAATGCCACACTTTTTAAATAGGAAAAGAGAGCAATGTGACCAAAAACCTATAGCAATAAGGTCAAACTAACACACTTACTCTCAATGAATTAGGACCCTTTGTGTTCCAAGTTTTTTTTTTAAACTGAAGTACACTCAGTTGCAACATGTCCAACTCTGGTGTTCAGCACAATGTCCCAGTCATGCACATACACAGATACATTCGTTTTCACATTCTTTGTGTTCCCAATTATTTAGCACCTTGTACACAGGCTTCTCTTGGCTTTTCCTGGAGGAAATGTCTCTGTTAGGATCAGGTCATGCTTGTTAAGTTACAGCACAAAGCTCAACCACATGCATACGAACACATATGTTCCAAAAGCTGATTGCTGATTTTCCTATACGCTGAAACATGAGCAGGAATTGCAGTCATAAGAAGTGAGAAAATGTTAGAACAGATATTTCCTGCTATTTAAAAAACAAGTCTCAGATATTATTAAGTATATCATATAAATAAGATTAATAATATAATAAATACATTAACACAGCTATTAGCTTTTCAACTGTGATATGTATGTAATCACATATAACCCTCCTTGACGTAGCCCCCAGACATTCCAATTGTGGATTGAAAAGCATAACGATTTGGGGGTACATAGATAAAAGCATCCAAAGATGCAGTAAAATTTTTTTACACAAATTCCACCCTTGCTACTAATGAGAAACTGATATCATATGTATACTTTGAGCACCAGTGTATATAGTTTTCTCTGTGCATGAACCCATCTCAAAAAAATATGGAAAATCAATGACTTGAACTGAATTTGATATTCCTACAAAAAAAAGAGAGAGAGAGAGAGAGAGAAAGAAAGAACAAGAGGATCACTTGGAAAGTGTTATCGCGCACAGGCTATGGCAACATCTGGTCAACTTACTGAAACAACCACTGAATAAGACAGTTTATCAGACACTTGAAATGCGAAACGTAGCAGGGAGAAGTGTGGACCTACTGAGCCAGTAACTTTGAATTGGTGTCAAAATGAGAGGAAAAATAAATAAGCACTCAACATTCTCATACAGAAGTCTTACCGTCCAAAATAAAGTAAAATAATACAAAAGAATAAATAATTATTATAACATCTAATGAAAGCAAATTTTCCTTATTAATCAGTGGTAGACAAATTTTTTTTCTGTGAAACCCATTCACCTTCCCAGCTGTGCAGTCTTTGTCACACTACAATTCTGCCATTGTACCACAAAAGCAGTCAGAGACAATACTGAAACAAATGGCACGACGCTGTTCCAAACAATGGTTGGTTTTTTTCTTTTTTTGCAAAAACTGGCAGCAGACTGGATTTGTCTAAGGACCACAGTTTGCCAACTTATGTTTTAGGTTGTAAGAAGACTTAATTCTTGGCAAAAATAGGTCAAGAGTATAGATAACACAACAAATATTTACCTGCAGTGAACCCACCAAATTTCATAGCTACTGGTACCATTGGCAGAACCTCAAACTTCTTGAAATAATAGCAACATAAAATTTTAGCACCTAAATGTCAATGGCAGTCTGTGCTGTATAATATGGTAGCCAGTAGCCACACATGACTGTTTATATTTAAATATAAACTAATTAAAATTAAGTAAAATTTAACATTGAGTTTCTCTGTCCCATCAGCCACATTTCAAGTGTTCAACAGATATATGTGTATTATAGCTGCCATATTGGACAGCACAGAAGACAGAATATTTCCATCATGATGGGAGTTTTATTGGGTAACGCTGGTCTAGATTATACAGATTAGACATACAAAGAAACTGAAGCTTAGCAGTGGAGTGTCTTGCTATAAACCACGGGGCAGTTCAGTGGGGACACCAGAAGGGCATCTGAGTTCTTCTGCCTCCTAGTGTCTCATGCATAATAGGAGACAATCAGTCAACAAAGAACAGCACTCTGAAAATGCGATGTGTAGCGACCCCAGACAGAAGTAACATCAGTTAAAGACAGTTATTTAAAGATGCTCTGGACCCGAGGCACCAGACTCTTGGTGGAGGCCATATGAATATAAATGTTTCTCTATAAAAACGTCTAGGAAAGTTCCTTGACATGGGACCTTAGAGACAACAGAAAGATGAAGATAATCTCTTATTTAGTGAGTTTATATATAAAGTGGGGTTTGTCTAATACTAATGTCAAATACTTCCCTTCGAAGGAACAGAGAAACTTCCATCTAAGGGCGGATAAAACGGGCTTGTTTCTGACCTGCTTCAAAAGGAATGATATTTGCCTGTATTATTTAGATTCTGTGGGTCCCTTCTCTCTGCCCCAAGCTGTTTGTGCTTACGTCATCCTGGAGTCTTTTTCTTGCCTAGTTGTCCTTATTCCCAGTCTCTGCGTGTACAGTTACTGAAAAAGCACTGCTAAGATGACATCTGTAGCCTCTAGATGCATTATCACTTCACTGTATACCCAGAAATTCCTTCTAGTACCTTCTTTTTTGGATAGTTCTGCATTTTCAGCCTCAGTAATCTGAGTTTTCCATTACTGACTTTTATATTCTGTTTTCACACCGAAACTGGGGAGCTCCATCAATCTCTGTTCATTTCAGTAGAAAGTCACTTTCAAACTAGGTTGGAGCCAAATGGTGGACCATCTGGAACATGGCACTTTCTAGGGAGCTCTGTCTGCACATGCTGGGCATGTTGCTGTTTAACAACTGCCCAGTGAGTTTTAGCACACTCTCCCTGAACAGCTTTCCCTGCTGTCTTCATCCCAACTATTTTTTAAATAGTGCTTGACTTGCCATAAGACACTAGACTGTGTGCTTACTACTAAATGAGGTCTTTGGTCGGGTTCCCTGGAAAAGACATTGAGGCTGATCAATGCAGGAGTCTGATCAGGGCTTGTGGCAGGGGCAACACTCATCAGGAAGTGAGGGAGGGAGCATGGGACAGAGGGAGACATTGAACTGAGATGCAGAAGAGGCCCCACTGATCCACGAGGAGCTCCACAAGAACAGGGATGGTCCTTCAGTTATCCCAAAGTGAGGCAAAGGAGACAGCCTTTGTCTAGCTATCGGATTAGGTTCCCCCAGGAAGGAGGCATCAATGTGAGTGGGGTAGTCCCATTGGTCAAGGGCAATTCCTGGAGAAGGAAGGAGCAGCCAGCATAGTTGCCAGGACTCCCAGCAGCTGTGGGGACAGAGTGTGCCAGTCCTGGAGGGGCATCAGGGCAGTGACTCATAGCAGCCACTACAGTGAGGTGACGTAACAAGAGGTACTGGCACAAAGTAGATGTTCAATAAATGTGTATTTAAAAAATTCTACCTTAACTCATTTTGAAAGAATTTTGTTTTGTTTTGAGCTTATAAGTGGGGAGGATGTAGCTCAAGTGGTCGAGTACATGCCTACAATGCACAAGGTCCTGCATTCAATCCCCAGAATCTCCATTAAAAATAAATAAATAAACCTAATTACTTCCCCTCCAAACTAACCAAGGACGTTTTGGGCTCGTATCAATTCATGGAATGTTAGATTGTAAAGACACCTTACAGTTTATTCAAACCTACCCAAGACAAGAACACTTTCACAAATCAGCACGCGGCACCTCACATGAAGCTCGTGGTGAAAAGCTAACATCTGCTAGGGGCTCTGGACTGAATATTTGTGTCCTCCCCAAATTATGTTGAAACCTAACCCCCACTGTGATGAAACTTGGAAGTGAAGCCCTTTGGGAGGTGATTAGGTCTCTGCCCTCATGAATGAGATTTGTGCACATATGAAAAAGACCCCAGGGAGTTCCCTTGCCCTTTCTGCCATGTGAGGACACAGTGAGAGGACTATTAGCCAGGAAACTGGCCACCAACCAGACGCCAATTCTGGCTGCACCTTGACCTTGGACTTCCCAGCATTCCAGGCATATCAGCCTACTTTTTGGTACTAAATCAGGACACAATATAGCAAATAGAAGTGGCCAAAGATACCCAAAGAAATAGGAAGACTCTATCCAGATATAGAAATTATGTCTACATTCTTGTTCTGATTTAAAAAGAATTCATACTAAGTATTTTAAGTAGATTACTGAGTTTATTTAACTGATAAAAATGGACCTATTTGCTGGTCAAGATTCTGTTTGAATGAATTAACCAAATGATTTTTGTATAATTTGTTTGGTTGATCCAAAAATAGACAAAGAAATGAATTTTTATAATCTGCCAACATGTGAATATAGGGACCTTTATTATATCCTTAAAACTACCCTGCACTTGTGGAAGATTCTGAAGATACTGGGGGTCACCGCTCTCTGCAGAAGTGTTGGGGAGTCAAAACTCACGCAGAGGGAGTAAGACACAGCGTAAGACCGAATGAAAGCACTATCACTGCAGGGCTAACTTTAGGGTCTTGTTTGTTGAACAGGCACCCTGGGGGTGCCCCTCCTCAGGGGTATGATTTTTCCGGGGCCCATCTTAGAAGACTGGTGCTTCCCCCAGAGATAATTCCACTTCTCAACCCATTTCTAGAACTTCTTTATGGAAAGTGCCTTTAAAACTTGTTTCACATTATTTTCCTGTGTTCATTATTTGTCTTTGAGTTTCATTTTGGGAATAGCCAAAGTAATAAATAAAGTCAAACTTAGAAATAATTCTCTGGATCCAAACTAAGTTATAATTAATGATTTTTTTCTTCTGGAATAGCTAATAGACTAGCTCATTCATTCACTTATACAATTTTATCTTATTTAAACTGAGATATAATTGATATGTAACACTGTGTAAATTGAAGTTGTACCATGTATTGATTTGACACATTTATGTATTACAATATGATTACTGGAATGGCATAGTTTACACCTCAATCATGTCATGTAATGATAGTTTCTTTTTTGTGGTGAGAATATTTGAGATTTACTCTCCTACTAACTTTGAAGTATATTATACAATGTTGTTGACTATAGTCATTATGCTATGCATTTGATCAGAACTTATTCATCTTCTGGTTGGAAGTTTGTGCCCTTTGATCAACATGTAATCAATGTAAACTCTTTTCCTTTCTCCTCCATGGAAGTCACCCACGTGTATATCCCAACACTGGGCATTCGAAGATGCCCACCTAATCTTGGGTGGATAAGTTGCAAAAGAGTATTTTAAGGAGGATTCTCTGATGGGGCACGCTGGATAAGGGAGAGCTTGGGGCTTCCGGAGCCAGACAAATTAGTTGGGGGTCCAAAATGAAATATACATTTGGAAAATATCGTGTGGTTTTTCTTTGCTCAAATCCTCTATATTCTTGCCTCAATTCTCCTTTTCATTTGTGGGTTCAGATAAACTATCTGGCTCAGAAATAAGGAGGATAATGAACAAAAAGGAAGACAAGAAGGAAGTCGAGGGAAAGTGTAGATAACACAAAGTAGGGTCACTAAAATGCCACAGTAATTAGGATGGGAATAAATAAACATTCCAGAAGTCTCCAAAGGATTAATTTTTGACACAATTAATTTTACTTGCTTTGGAAACATGAAGTGGATTTGGTCGTCATCTGGATGCAATTGAGTCTTCCCAGTCCTAGGCTAGATAGTTATTTTTTTGCTGATTTTAATATGCTGCCAGTGCCAAAAGTCCTCTGGGTAAATATATCAGATTCATAAAAATGCCCAACAAAATCAAATGAACCAAACACTGTTGAATGAATGACTCACAAAATGAGACATTTTCACCAAATAAATATTCTTTTGCTTTCCACTATATTTAGCTAAGGAAAAAAAAAGAAAAAAAAATTTCACACAGATCCAAACACTTTGTGCGTTTATTATGAACATGTGTACAAGACAGTGTCAGGATTATATATACAGGTAGTTGGCATAGGTGACCAAGGGTGGGCGCTATTCAAACGACTCTCAAAATAGTTCTTTTTGTGCACTCCAAATTTTTTATGCACTATTCAGAGACATTCTCTGAAGATTAAAATTCTATATAGCATTTTGGTTAGAAAAACATTGCATGGCTCTCTGGTTAGACTGTAGAAAAAGTTTGGTAAACTGAAAATTCATTTTCAGTCTGTAATTTACCAGCTCTTAAAAGATGATTTTTTTAAAGTGTTCAAATTTATTTATCAGACAAATCAGTCTTAGGAGGAAGCAAGTGACACCAATGACAGCTGGTGCTGGTGATTCTTTTTACAACAGACTGGAAAACACTTTTATTAATAGTGATAGCTCAGGGGAGTAAAACTGTTATTTTCATGTTACACAAACATGAATGGTTTGTTTCAATTTCTTAAATCTCTGTGTCTATGTTTATGTTAATATCATAATCTCTTGTTAATACACACATTGGCTTCCGCTGCAGAGGTTCCTGTTATACGGAGCTCTGTGAAGTCCTAAGGAGTCATGAAAGCGGGACAGAGGTCCAGGTAGAGAAGGACCAAACAGAATGCAGGTGCTACATTAGGGAAAAGCCAAGAAAGGACAGGACTTTTTGGGGTCTTATTATGAAAATGTTTAGGTAGACCAGAGAGGGGCCTCACCAAGGACCTGGAGACGACTCTGAAATGATTCTGCTCATAGCTTACCATGGAAGATACACTCTTCTTGAAAACCAAAGCTATCAGCCATCAGAAGATAATTTACGAAGGCTCTACAAATGGTCACAGGAGATTCTTAGCATCACAGTCTTCTTCAGGGAAATTGCTTGAATAGTTTACTAAGGACATTTCTACCTAATTGAAAATTCAGAGATGGTTGTAGTAAAAATGTATATTCTAGACTCTGTTTATGGAATAAGCTGCGATCTGGATTATTCTAACTATAATAGAGACAAACTTTCCTTTTCTTTCTCAATTTATTTTTCTAATCGTTTGTTATTGATATATGTAAATTAATTTCATTTTATATTGACCTTAATAAATTCATGTATTAATTTTAACAATTTATAAGCCTTTTATTTGGCCAAGCAAAGAGTTGTGTTTTCTTGGAAAACCCCATATTTGGGTTTGCCTTCTCTTTGTGCCCTGAATCACTTCCCTTTTCTCCTCATGCGTGGGATTGCATAATTTGATAGTGTTAACATGTAAACTTTGCTTCAGGCTCTGTTTTCCAGGGAGCCCAAGCTAAAACAGTCTTCAAAATTCCTTTCCTATTTAATGACTCCCAAGGCCACTTCCAATTCTAATACACTTGCCCAAGGCCACAATGTAAGAAGGGAGCGTAACTGAGAGCTAAACCAATCTGTCTCTCCATTAGCGCCATATTGCTGATAGCCAAAACTTTACCCCAGGCGTCTGTCCTTGCCCTGTCCTAGCCCCACTCCAAGGAGTGTCTCTCCCTTAGAAACAATTGAAAAGGAAGAATTACCTTTTAATCATGAACTGCTGTGGGCAGAATTTACCTTCTGCTGCTCTACAAATGGAAACAAACACTCAGGGGTTAATCGTCAGAACAGATGGAGATCTTGCTACAAAATGTTTACTGACAAGACATTTTCTATTTGAAATTCTTTCCTGTCTCGGCTTCCATCTTGCCATATACTTTTTCCTCTGCTAACTTCTCTAGGCACGTATAAATTATTGTCTCCACCTACCCTATCCTCTGATTTCAAAAGTTACTCTGGGCATTCAATTCTAGCCCCACTCGCATGCTTGGAAGCTTTCTCCATCTGTTGCTTCTCCTCAAATCTCTTTTAAAAAAGTCCTCCCCAATCAGAAGAACACAAAGTCATTTTAGGTCTAATTAGATCAATGGATGCTCAAGTTCTGTATCTAACAGCTCTCCAAAAATTGGACAGTGGATGGTTACGCTGAAAATTGGCCGTGGGTCCCTTTAGGGAAGGATTCAGGAAATAGTCTACCCTGTTTACTTCACTCTATTGTTACTTCGCTTCCCTGTCAATCATATGACTCTAAGTCTGTAAATTAACTTAGATCCCAAAATAGGGTGAGGAACCTTGAATTTCCATTGTAGCTACTGACATCACCCTTCGGTTCATCAGACTTTGATATTTTTTGATCATACACATCAAGCAACACCATAGTTATTGTGAACAAAAAATACTGCAAACCATATCAGTAAACAAAGAATGCTGAAACCATCAAGTCCTCAGCGGCTGCCCCACCCCCAGTGAAGACAAGCCTGCAGCCCGGCCCCTGCAGCCACTCACAATGGTGCACCCTGAGGGGACTCAGAATAAGAAAGGACAGGACACTGGCCCTAGGTAGCTAGGTGCTTGTCAAAGGAATGAATTCAATGAGCCCAAATGTTTGCTTCCTCCCATACAAAGAAAAGTGCTAATTCTTTTAACTTGAGGTGCCTGGTTTTCTTTAGTTAACAAGTAAGCTTTTAATGTTCCAACTACCTGGTCTTTGTTGTAAACCTCCTATATATCCTAGCTCCTCCCCTACCTCTTCAGAGAAGTCCCTCAGAGCGATCTGAGAGGCTGCCATGCCGGGCTGAGTCCTCAGAAATGTCCACCGAATAAAACGTAACTCTCAACTTTTAGGCTGTGCATTTATTTCAGGCGACATTATCTAAAAATTTCTTTGTCTTTTCTGACTTTTCCAAACATAATTGCCCATGGATCAAACATTTATTATTCCCAGTCTCACTCCAACATCACTGTTAGAATAATTACAACTACTTTGGCCCAGATTGTGAAGTGTTGTCACCTAGTCCGGTCACAATGAGGAGTAGCAGGGACAGACCACTTGAAAAAACAGATGAGTCATGTTGAGAGACACAAGCTTCGGGTGAAGATTTTGTACAGTGTCCAGGTAAGGGGAGTTTGTTCTCATCTGGTAATTGGAAGTGGACTCCTTTTACTGACCAGTAGAGTTTGAGTGAATTGAGGGATCCAGCTCATTAGACATGTTGATCTAAACTTCCCCATTCTTACTCTTTATGTCAGGTGTCAGCTTCATTGTAAAAGATTTAGGGTGTGCACATGGTCTCTTCTGCCACTGTGCCATGCTGGTAATCAGATACTAGTCCTGATCGTCAATGCCATCTTCCCTTTGTCTAAAGGATGTGAACATTCACTTTAAATCTGTCAGAGAGGCCCTCGGGCTTTCAAAGTGTGATTTAAGTTGTCAGTTTGTTGCCCTAAGCCTATCATTTACTTCTTACAAGTCCTCCGTTGCTAACAAAAGTATCCCATCCCTCACCACAGTCTTTTTTATGACCACATTCCCCTTACCAATCAAGAACAGAAGCCACATTGTCTCCCAATGTCTTGCTTTCCACCGATACTTCAAATATCATTAAATAAAATTTTAGTAGCTGTTACCACCCCACTTGTCCTTCATATCACCTCCAGACAAAGTCCTACCCCAAGGGACTACTTTCTATGATTGAGTGTCTTAACCTAGATGCTTAGAATTAGTGTAGAACCAAGCTCACCTTCCGATCCAGTGAAGCAACAATGTGGGAAGAAAGCAAAGGCAGGAAAGGAGAAAACAAATTCAAGTGTGTGCATTACCAAGCTGGCCACAGCTTCACAAGAAGACATCGCTGGTTCTGTGGATATATATACAATGTCTCAGGGAGGCAATATGGAACTCTTACCACTCAGAACATTCCACTGGAGATGGCATGGGAAGATGAACAACATATCTGCCAGTTTTTCTTCTTCTTTAATTGTTCAGAGATCTATGCAGCATTAGCATCGGCCTCTCTGTGTAGCTGCTAAAGAAACCAGAGCTTCTTTGGGTCCAGTTGGGTAGGACCTAGATGCTAGAGCTCCCGTTTCCCAGTGCTGCAGGCCCTTGCCCCTGGTAAAGACTGTTAAAATCAATGGTGTTAAGCCACGTGACAGCATCACGGCACAGACTTTACCATCACAGTGGAAACATGAGCCACTGCTGGCTCCACAGGGATCACGAAGCAGGGCAGGTTGGCAAAGCCCTTGGAACAGCCTTATCTGAGCAGATCTGCAGAGCTGCGTAAACTGGGTCTGACAGTTTCCATTTTGTAAATTCCAGTGCTTTTTAAATGGCTACTTGAGAGATGGGCAGTACTCCTTTAGTTACTTCCTCCAGTGGCCTGGGGCCAACGTCCACTCAATGACTGATTCTAACTCTGGCTTCTCTGTATCTTCTGATCATTAGTCCTCAGAGTATCAGCAGTGAACAAAACTGAGTGCCTGGGTTCACAGAATATTCCAGTGAAAGAGCCAGACAGTAAACAAATTGCGATGTATCATATAATGCCATGTTAGGAAGCAAAGAAAGGGCAGTGGATAGTAAGAGCCAGTGCTTATAAGTGGTCAGGTAAGGTCTCTGAGAAGTAACACTTGAGCAGAAGTGAGGAAAGTAAAAATTACAATTCTATCAAGAGCGTTTATTCAACACACTTTGTGGACACAAAGAATCCATCAGTCACTGGAAACCAGCTGTGAAAAGGACACTCACTGTGCTGCTTAGGGTCTAGGACATAACGGAGGAGAAACGAGAAAATAAATAGGTGTATCGGTTAAAAACGATTTCAAGGTTTTGCATGACAACTTCAAAAATCTGATATATGCGATAATGCCTACCATTTTTGTGGCTGGGTTTTATAACGGCATATAAAAGACTGCATTTTCAGTAACAGTGGTGTTCATATGCCCAGGGATTGTGAACGTCTAATGGAGATGAGACAGCTTCTGACGAACAGTCACAGGGATTTCAGTTTTTCTGTGCTCTTGAACTGAACTCAGAGACTGTTACAAGAGGCTTTCTCCTCTAATTGTCTCCATAAGGAATATTTCCTTGAAAATACCGTTTAATATACTGTAGCAAAATTTCCACAACATGACCTTTCCTTATGGCGTATGATGCCTTAAGTATTCATAGTTTTGTACCTGCGTACCTGAACTGACTGGTACCTTCCAATATAAGTAGAAACATACTTAGTGAGAAGGACAGTACATAACAAATACGTGCTGCATGGAAAAACCAGCTGTATTTTGGTTTTTGAAATGTCTCAATTTATTTTTCAAATATTTTGGATTAGATGAAACCCAACTAAGTTTTGCCAAGAACGTTTCCCCCTTAATTTTTGAAATCATGTGCAATTTTGCAGAAATTTACTCCATATGTTTCTGTTTCATTTACACTTAAATCACCAAAATATTGCTTTGTAAGATCTATTTGATGTCCAAGAAGCCATTTGAATTAGTCCAATACAGTGTCTTTAAACTGAGATATAACTCTTATATCATAAAATTCACCCTTTTGAAGTGTACAATTCAATGCTTTTCAGTATCTTTTCAAAGTTGGGCAACCATTACCACTATCTAAGTTCAGAACCCAGTACAGGTTTAAAACACATTGTGTTAATAGGAAGCGGAATTGTACCGCTTGGAAATGCATGAATGGGCTGCATAGTGGGGTTTACCTTGAAGCGCCTGGACTTGATATGAGTTTTTTCTGTAAAAAAAGAGACTTCTTCCAGCCCTAATACCACGGTCATAAATCAGAAAAATCTGCATTTAACCAAGTGGCTGCTGGGCTCAGAGGTTATCACAAGGCTGACTTTCTCGGTGGTGGGTCATATATCACTATGGCCCGAGTTGAAAATTTACTGCTTTACTGCTCAGACCCATTTTCTTACCATTTGTTGACCTGGAAAATCCCAGACCACTGGGTCCTGAACACACAGTTTTGGCTCCAAAGTTCTCCTGCTGTCACTTACTACCCTATCCAGCTAAGTCACTGCCAGAAAAATGAGAGACTACGTAAGGCTGACTTTGAAGATGGAATGGTCCCCTAGTGACCTCCGTGTATTGAATTTGGAACTGTCTGCTTAAGAAGGAATGGGAATCGTGAGTCATAAAACTTAATTTGTTATCTGAGTGAGACGCTCCATATAGTATTAAGGCTGTTGCTCTATCAGGTTCTTCAAGGATAAGATAGATTCCTGTTGAATACTAATATCCCTCTTTGTCAACTTTAGTTCTCAGTTAGTTACACTGGATTTAGAACATGGAAAAATATGTATATATATTATTAATACACAAAATAAAATGGAATAACATAGCACATTTAGCCATATTTCCCAGCTTTTTAAGAATTGTGACACCAAACTTTAGAAATTTGGTGTTCTAAGACTGCCATTTTTTTATTCTACTCAAAATAAGCCATGCTAATGAAAAACAAATTTTTTTTTAGCATTATGTTATTTGCAGACATAATCAACCTGTGAGATTTTGGAGATTTTCCTTTATATTTAAGATTCAGATTCCCATGTTAAAAAAATGGGAATAACAATAGGAACCACACAAAATTAGTGTAGAATAAATTAAACAATGATTTACATGTGAAAAAGTGACCAGCACAGTGCCTGGAACAGCAAAGATAAATAATTATTGAATTTGAACTGAATCTGGGCTGATGAGTTTATCTATGATCAGACAACTAGAATTTGTTTCTATGTTTGTTCTTCGAGGATATAAATGACTATTTTAGTACTCACTGTTCTATTCTGTGAATGCATTGCTTCTTTTGTAAAATAAACACAATGTCAAATAAAAAGTGGTTTGTGTGTTTTCTATTAAGTGTCTCGGAATGGAATCACCATTCATTATGATCACTGTGAACAGTGTAGTAGGAAGCTTTTCCCAATAAAGCCTAGAATTTTTGAAAATTATTTTGAATTAATATCTCATCAGTTGTCTTCCTTTCTCATCATAAGCTGAACAACAATTCTCGAACTCTACAGATTAGGCGAGTTTTGCTAGATCCTGTTTCTTTCTTATGTCCCTAACTTGGCAGTGCTTTTTGTCCACATGACAACAAAATGTCTGGATGAAAAGTAAAATATTCAATGATCTAGATGTTTTGTCTACACAATGCTACATGTTTTGATGTTATGTAGACAAAACATCCAGATAATTGAGTTTTTTTCCTTTTCATCCAGATGTTCTGGCATTATTTATACATAGGTCATGTCTAGTTTACTATTCACTGAAACAGGAAGAGAACACAAACATGAGAAGTGTCTTCAAATGAAGTGAAAAACATTGGGTGTTAGATCACAGGTGAGCATTTTCCTGCACTGAAATAGTTCATTTCTTGAATACCCAGGGTATCTGCTTTGTACATCACACGTATGAAACACTACCTAGAAAATGATGGCTGGATATACACAATGTCTACAATACAAATTATTTAGGATGAAGAGGGACAAAAGGAGAATGTTTGGTATGAGGAAGTGAATCCCTTGATGTAATGACTGTGGGAGATACTGATGAATACCTTCAAAAATCCCTCTGAACCATTTTCTCTCTCTTTTTGCCTTCCAATGCCAAGGCTGAAAAGCCAGACACTTGATTTCTTGGCCACTCGGTAATGGATGGATGGCCAAGTGACCTAGTTTTTGACAATGAGATCAGAAGGAGAAGTGTGCCATGGGATTTCTGAGAAATACAGGTTTCTCTCTCTCTCTGTGTTTTTTTTTTGTTTGTTTTTTTGTTTTTTGTTTTTTTTTTTTTTTTGGTTGTTTCTCTCCGTACTATATGGTTTGGTTTTTTTTAAATTAAAGTATAGTCAGTTACAATGTGTCAACTTCTGGTATATAGCACAATGTCCCAGTGTCCCAGTCATGCATATACATACATACATTCATTTTCATATTCTACAGGTTGCTTCTTGATTAAAAGAACTCCCTAAAAAGGAGAGTTGAATTGGCTTTGTTCTTATTTTTTTCTTTGTCAAGCATGGATATGATATTGGAGCTACAGCAGCCATTTTACAACTATAAGATAGCAAGTGTGAGGATGGAAAACCAGCAAATTGTGGAATGCCATGGATATAAAAAAGAATGGATCTCTGTCACCATTGTTGAGTTGCTGCTCTATCCTTAGGTGTCCCACCTCCAAACTTTTTCTTTTTTAATTTTTTAATTGAGTTATAGTCATTTTACAATGTTGTGTCAAATTCCAGTGTAGAGCACAATTTTTCAGTTATACATGAACATACATATATTCATTGTCAAATTTTTTTTTGCCGTGAGCTACCACAAGATCTTGTATATAGTTCCCTATGCTATACAGTATAATCTTGTTTATCTATTCTGCATAAGCCTGTCAGTATCTACAAATTTTGAACTCCTAGTCTACCTCTTCCCACCCCTCTTCCCCCTGGCAACCACAAGTTTCTATTCTATGTCTATGAGTCTGTTTCTATTTTGTATTTATGTTCTTTTTTTTTTTTTTTTTTTTTTTTTTTAGCTTCCACATATGAGTGATCTCATATGGTATTTTTCTTTCTTTTTCTGGCTTACTTCACTTAGAATGATGTTCTCCAGGGACATCCATGTTGCTGCAAATGGTGTTATGTTGTCATTTTTATGGCCGAATAGTATTCCATTGTATAAAAATACCACTTCTTCTTTATCCAGTCATCTGCTGATGGACATTTAGGCTGTTTCCATGTCTAGGCTATTGTAAATAGTACTGCTATGATGACTGTGGTACAGATGTCATTTTGAAGTAGGGTTCCTTCTGGATATATGCCCAGGAGTGGGATTCCTGGGTCATATGGTAAGTCTATTCCTAGTCTTTTGAGGAATCTCCATACTGTTTTCCACAGTGGCTGCACCAAACTGCATTCCCACTAGCAGTGTAGGAGGGTTCCCTTTTCTCCACAGCCTCTCCAGCTTTTGTCATTTGTGGACTTCTGAATGATGGCCATTCTGACTGGTGTGAGGTGATACCTCATCAAACTTTCTATTAGGTAAAGAATAAATATCCTTACGCTGTTAACTACTGTTATTCATGTATTCTGTTACTTGTATCTGAAAACCTTCCTAACTGGTAAAATAATGCAGATATGATGTCCCTTTGACACATAAGGAAACTGTAGCAGAGGCTGTTGAACTGAATTGTCTAATGTCACAACTGCAAAATTAGTGTGAAAACAAACTGAAGACCAAGTCCCCTGGCTTAAATTACTCTATGCGCTTGCCACCAGAACACTCTGGGTTTCTGAAGGCACTGAATATTGGCCAGCCAAATGTCCAGGGCTTAACTTAGAGAAAGTGAGATAAAATGTCACCAACTAATAAAGGTAACACTGAAAAATTGTTCAAAGATACTCAGATCAGCATAATGGATTCCTCTAGTTTGCCACACACATGGCATATCAGAGCAAATTTTGAGATTTTAAAGGCTGTAGCAATTAAGAATCAGAATTCAATATTCTGACACTCTGTTCCAACACAATAATTTCTGGGACCCTCGAGGATTTAGCACTTGATGAGTTTTTATATCAGTGTGTCATGTTGAATGGGAGAAAAGAAATATGGGTTTTGAGAATCAGACTTGTAACTAACTCCCATCTCTGTACTTGCCAGAAATGCATGCAGTCTCAGGACGGGTACTTACTTGCTGGGTTTCCTCGTCTGTAATATTGTGCTAATCTGATGCACCACTTTGGTTCCTGTGAGGATTCAGTGAGATGATACCTACTCAGCACCTAGCTCAGTGCACGGCAAATAATTGCAATTTAATAAGTAGTAGCTATTATTATTATCAACAAATTAGGAAAATAACAGATCCAGACAATATAAATGCCCTGAGCAAGGTCACTGTCCTCTGCTCAAGGGGCCTTTTGAAGTATGGTCCTGATGACAGTAGATATGAGGTCCCAAAAGCAGAGCCGGGCAAAGATGTAACTGTGATGCCCCAAGATGTACTAGCCGTGGCACTTCCATCACGTAAAACGCTCAGGTTAACATTGGGAATCATCTGACTACCTGGTCCTCTTATTATAGGAAAGATCTAAGTAAGACATCAGACTACCTGAAAGACAAGTTTTGATTTTATAGATGTAATCAACACAGTGAATAACTTAGTTCCATTCTACATTTAATGAGCCTCTTGTCGATGCACCTTGGTGGTTTATATCCTGAAAAAGGAAATTAAAGTAATAACAGTGAGCCAAATGCCATGACTGGTCACACATACACACACCGACTTCTAAATTCAAATGCGCTCTTATTACAGTAAATTTAGCTTACTGTGTGTTTTCACTAAATAACAATTACCTGGGAAGTTCTTACTGTCCTGAATTCTCAAATGCAAAATAAAACCATGGGCTCTTGGCTGAAAGGGGGAACCTGCCGTTTGATTTGATTCCCAACACTGGGAGTGCAGCTGGAGTGAGAGGACCCTAAGCCCAGCTCCGTTATTTTTGCATCGTATAATGTTTTCTGTAAACCTGGCAGGGCCCACAAAGGCAAGACAGTTGGTTTTTAAGAACTGGCCTTGATTTTCTGCTTTGGACAGAGAATACCAGGAATCCATTCCTAATGAAAAGCAAACAGAGAATCATTACTTTCCCCCATACATTCTTTACATAGTTATACTTGAACGTATTCTGCGGAGACAGTTCTTTCTGCATGTTGTACATTCAGAGGCTGTGCACAGGAAAGCTTCATCTGGAGGGCTGGGGCTAGAATAACTAACTGGAAGTTAACCCTTGTGTCCTCGTGAAACCCTTGACCCTGTACCTCCTCTGCCTTCTCGGAAGCATCCTGTCTACACACATCTTCAGTCAAGGACCAATCAAGTCAACTTTGATGGCTTCCTGGGAGATGGAGAGTCACACGGCTCCTGAGACAGTCAGCCTGGACCTAGTATGTTACTAAATAACACTCCATTGATCTTCACTTTATTCTTAGTGATACAGAGTTGATCTCCTCAATGGCTAAGCAACTCATGATTCCCAAGGTAGGCTTGCTGTCATGGAAGAAGTCCCTGAGTCAGTGTCAAAGCCTTAGGTCTTACTAGTTACACAACTATTTTTCCAGCTAACTGACCTCTAGAAGTTGTAGTTTCCTCATCTCCAAAAGGACAATAATGGCTGCCCAGCATGGAACAAAGTTGTGATGAGAGATACAGTGTGAAAACACCCAGAACAAGGTCAAAATATGAATATGAATTGGAGGGATTACCTTGTAGAACTCAAAGACATCCTAAAAGCAGTTCTAAAACAAGATTAATCTTCAGATATTTATGTGAAATTTTATTCTCTTTAATTAAACTTTTTATTTTGAGGTGCTTGTGGATTCAGAGAGTTGTTAGAAATCATACAGCAGAAACCCTGCAAATCCATTACCCAGTGTCTCCCTGTCTCAGTCAGCCCAGGCTGCCATAACAAAATATAGTGAACTGGGTGATTTAAGCAACCGAAATGTGCTCTCTCATTGTCTGGAGGCTAGAAGTCCAAACATAAGGTGCCAGTATGGTTAGTTTCCGGTTGATATTTCTTTTCTTTTAGCCCTTGAAAAATACTGTGGCTCATCCTTCTGGCCTCTGTGATACCTAGTCAGAGAAATCCATTGTCATTTGACTTTTTTTTACTGTATAGAAAAGGTGTCATTCCCTGATTCACAAAGATATAGTGCAGAAATTTGACTATAACATTTCTTGGTGTGGATTTCTTTGAGTTTATCCTGTTTGGGTTTCACTCAGTTTCTTGAATCTGTATTTTCTGTCTCCTGCTAAATTTGTAAAGTTTTCTGCCATCATTCTTTTTTTCAGTACTTTTTCAGCCTTCTTTCCTGCCTATCTCTATCTATTAAATATCTATCTATCCATCTATCTACCTATCTACCTACCTACCTACCTACCTAGACATTTAAAGGAATTGACACATATATTTGTGGAGGTTTGGCAAGTCCAGAATTTGCAGGGTAGGCTGGTAGGCTGGAAACCCAGGGACTCAAGTCCAAAGCTGTTTGCTGGCAGAATTCCCTCTTTATCTGGGGAGGTAGTTCTTTTTCTATTAAGTCTTTCAAATGATTGCCTACAGCCCTCACATTATGGGGAGTAATTTGCTTCATTCAGCGTCTCCTGATTGAAATGTTAATCTTATCTAAAAAAATACCTTCACAAAAATACCTAAAATAATGTTTGACAAACTCTCTGGATACGGCGGCTTAGGCAAGTTGCCACATAAAATTAATTGTTGGAGTCCCACAGGTCTCTGAGGCCCTGTTCGTTTTCTTTCCTCAGTGTATTTTATCCTTGCTGATGTTCAGACTGAGGGATTCCTCTTGTCCAACCATCCCTTTACTCCTTTTTTTCTCTGTTCCCTCATTCTGCTCTTGATTCTGTCCTCTGGGTTTTTAATTTCAGTTATTGTATTTTCATTTCTAAAATTTCCATTCGGTTTTTCTTTAAATTTTCCATTTCTTTGTGGAGACTTTCTATTTCTCTGCCGAGGAGCTGTATCTTTTATTTGTTTTAAGTGTGTTCAGAGTTGCTCAGTGATGGATTTGTAGGATGGCTGCTTTAAATCTTTGACAGAAAATCCCAATATTTCTGTCACCTCAGTGTTGGCATCTACTGATTGTCTTCTTTATTCAGCTTGATATCTTCCTGATTCTTGGAATGATGAGTGATTTTCTACTGAAATCTGAACATCTAGGGTATTATGTTATGAAACTCTGAATTATTTAAAACGCTGGTTTTAGCTGCTTTCTCTGGCACCTCTGTGGCAGGGGAAATAAGGGGGAGAAGGCCTCATTACTTCCAGGTGGGAATAGACATCCAGGTTCCCTCCTTAGCCTCTTCTGATACTGAGAGGAGGGCAACCTTGTTAGTGCTGGGCAGTTGTGAGAATTTCCACTCCCAACTAAGTATCTCAGCCTGGCTGGAGGGATGGGAATGCCCATTGCTGTCCCACTTGGCCTCTAATGATACCAAGGGGCAAAGGGTGGTCTGTTACTGCTGAGCAGGGGTGAAAGTTTTGACTCTCCATTCTGTCTCCTCTGACATCATTCCAGCTGGGTGATGGAAGGCCCCTTGTTACTGCAGGTTTTGATAAAATTCAGTCTACTTCTTAGCCTTCTCTGAAATTACCCCTGGGGCATCCCATTAAGGCCTGGCGAGGATGGAAATCTAGGCTCTCCACTCACCTCTTGCTGCTGAGAGATGCCCCGCTACTTCCTACTGGCCAGGCAAAGTGGGATTGAGGGGAGCGCTTTTTGTTGGGATCCTTTGGTGCTTCTAGGTTTCTGACTTCTTTACTTCCAAGTGGGATATACAAGGCAAGAATAAACCCAGAGAATTCACCTCTGTGTTGGTCCTCGGATCCTGAGATCCTACCCTGACCCCTATCTTCTCTTTATCTTTCAAATTATTCTTATGTTTGTTTTATAGCTTATGTTTGGTTGAACTTAGCAGAAGAAATAGGGGAAAGTATACTTACTCCATATTCCTGGAAGCAGAAACTATAAAAAATCACTTTTAATGAGGAAAGGTAAGAGGGTAAATGATATCAAATAATAATTTAATATTGTAACTACAAAGGGATGATGGCTTGCCACTAAGCTAGAAATCATAAAAGCAGGTCTTAACCAAGCTTGCTCAATAGAATTATATTTTTACTTTGGGATTCCACTGAATTCCCATCTCAAGTTTTCTCACAAATATTTTAAGTGTTTTATAGTAGTTGTATCTTTAGTTTATGATGATATTTGAATTTATTCCTTCTAAATTGTGGTACAGGATATGAGAAATATTTAGAACTGTATTTCTTATCACCAGTTCATACTTTCTCTGGAGGAAAGTGAGCTATTTGCCTTCCCTCCACATTCCTGGCCAGTTCCCAACTTTATCACCCATTTTCATAAGCAGAAGAATTTAGGGTCACCTTGATTATACATTTTCAATGAAGTCATAGTCTATACTAAGACCCTTTCTTCTACCTTTTAAAATGTTAGTGAAACTTTACATTTTTTGTCAAAACCTAAAGTAAAAAAAAAAAAGCTTTCATTTCCAAATCCTGAAATCCTGGAATAATTTTATTAGTGAAAAACATTATAAATTACATAGAAAAGTTCAAGGTCTGAATTTTCTTATTCATAAATTAAAGATACTAAAATTAATTAATTATAAGGTCCCTTCCAATGGTAATCATTCTACAACTGTGGTTGACACAGCACATTAGCAGCTAAAATGGAATTAGAGCTCTCATATCCTGACTTTACGTATCTGATCATGCTATGTCCAGCTGCTTCTCCCAGGAGGCTTATGAAAAAGTTGGTTTTACCAGCATTTTGCCTGTGAAGAAACAAGTTCATTGACCTGTGTCACCTACCAAGTAACTAATTCATTAAAATTTCTAAGGCAAAATAATTAGTAGCTGGCAGAATGGGGACCCACTCACTTTAAGCATTCAAACTCCAAATGCAGTGCTGGTTTATTTTACTGCATCAAAGTTCCTTTTGTGGGACTGATTTCAAGCTGTTTCCTCTCAAAGGATAACACCAGCAAAGTCCTAGGGAAAGTGACCAAACTCTTCTAACGTTGCTCTGACTACGCCACGTGCTTTCTTAGTATCTTACAGTGACTTACCTTTGCATTTGAGGTAAAGTCAGAGATCCGCATAGCTTTCGTGAAAGCTCTTTATGAGGAGGATTCTGCTCCTGCTTCTTCTCATGAGAGTAATGGCTCTTCCTTGAACAACCAAAAAATTGGACAAAATACATTAGACAATGGTTTTCTGACACTGGACAACAGGCAGAGCAGCACTGTTATTCTTGAGGAGATGAAAACAAATGAAGCGGTCCCTGCGATGGTTTCTGCTTACCACCCGGATCCAATTTTAGGCTATAGCAAAGGTAAGAGGAACCCAAACAGAGCCAACCAGTCTTTCTGATTTGGGAGACAGTGTTTGTCCCTCTCATGGGGGCAGAGTTGACTAGAATCTTCAGGAAAGAATGCCAGAGAAGATGAAACTCCATAAAGAAAGGTCTGGGGTGGGGGGGGGTATAGCTTAGTGGTAGAGTGCACGCTTGGCATGCTGGAGGTCCTAGGTTTAATCTCCAGTACCTCCATTTATATAAAATAAAATAAAATAAAATAAAATAAAATAAAATAAAATAAATAAAACCTAATTACCTCCCCCCAAAAAATTAAAGAAAAAAAAGAAAAGTCTGGGTATTTGTCAAGGTGATACCATAAGTATTTCACTGAGTATTGCTTTCCATATGCAGGGTAAGAAAATAGCCAGAGGGGAAAAAAGAAAACACTGTAAACCTATAGGTAGAATAATTGCCAGAGTTCACACATTGCTGAGAATAGATCATGTGACCATCAGCTAGAGTAGAAAGGTGTGTAATAAATAATTCATCAGGTAAAGTCCACAAAAGGGTGTCACCTGAGCAGTGGGATTAAATCAGCCTTCAACTACTATGCTTTGGCATGCAGTAACAAGGCACAGATGCAGGCCTCAGAGGACCTTGCTCAGTTCACATAATATTGAGCGAGAACTAGATAAAGTCAAAATTACATGAAGAAAAACAAAAAAATCTAGCAAACAAAAGCAAATTGTAAACCTCATGATATCCAGCATCCAAATATTAATATATATATTAAGCATATGAGAAAACAGGACACTATAACATGTGACCATAAGGGAAAAATTCTCAATAGAAACAGACCCAGAAATGACAGAGTTGATGGGACTAGCCAACAAGAATGGTAAGACAATTATATAAATATGCTCCATATGTTCAAGAAGATAGAGAAAAAACGTGATTATGATGAAGACAGAAATGAACGATTAAAACAGATCGAAAGGGAACTTACAAAGCTGAAAAATACAACATCTAAAATGGATATTACATGGGATAGAATTTGATAAAGTGGACATTAAATTTTTTAAAATTAGTTGTTTTGAAGACATAGTAATAGAAGCACCCAAAATGAAGTACAGAGAGAAAAAAAAAATTTCAGTGAAGCAGTGACCTGAGTGACAATATAAAACAGTGTAATAAACATATGGTTGGAGCTCCCAAAGGAGAAGAGGAGAAACAAACAAAAAAAAGAGGAAATAATGGCCAAAGTTTTACAAATTTGATGAAACCAATAAACCTACAGATTCAAGAAGCTCAACAAACTCTTATACAGGAAACATAAAGAAAATTACCCCAAATGGTATCATAATCAAATTCCTAGAAATCAGTGAATACAAGATTATTTCAAAAGCAGCCAGAGAGAAAAAGACCAGTCAAATATAGAGGAACAAAGATAAGAAAGACAGCATATTTCTTAGCAGAAAAAATGCAAACCAGAAAACAAGGGAGCAAGACCCTAAAAGAATTAGATCAGAGACTGTCAGCTAAAATTCTATACTTGGCATAAAGATCTTTCAGAAATGAAGGCAAAAAAAAAAAACTAAAATAAGCCAAAATTAGAAAAGTAATTGCCAGCAAACCTATACTATGAGAACTCTTAAGGGAAGTTTTTCAGATAGGAGAAAAATTACAGAAGATAGAAAGCCAAATCTGAAAGCAGGGATGAAGAGACTTAGAGATTGTAAGTGAGTAAATACAAAAAACATGTTTTTCATTTTAGTCTCTTTAGAAGAAAATTATTTAAAACAAAAATAAAAACAATGAATTGCATGTTTATGTATGCAGAAAGAAAATGCATGACAAAAATAGCTTAAAAAGTCAAGAAGTGGAAGAAGTCTGTTGCAAGATGCATTCAATATGAAAAGAGTGATGTAACAGTATTGGAAGGCAGAATGGGGTATGTTATAAATGTGTGTTGTAAATAAGCCTGAGGGCACACAAAAAATAAAAACAATAAATTACACATCAAAAGCTAGTTGTGGAGATCAAATGCAATCATTAAAATATATAATTAATTCAGATAAAACAGAAAATGAAAGAAAAGAACAGGAGATGGGACAAATAGAAAACGAATATTGAAACAATAGATTTAATTACAGTCCTGTCAATCATCTCATCAATTGTTCATTATCTAAACACTGTAAGTACAAGGGAAAGTTTTTAGGTTAGATTTTTTAAAATATTATCCTTATATCTAAAGACATAGATGGCCCAAAATGAAAAGGGGAAAAAAAAAAAGATGTATCATGAAAACCCTAATCAAAAAAATTCTGGAGATGTTTTAGTAATGTCAGACCAAATAAATTTAAGAACAAGGAATACAATCAGGGATTAAGGGAGATATTTCATAATTAAGAAAGGATCAATATATCAAGAGGGCATAATAAACTTAAATGTAAATGGACTTTATACCAAAGATTTCAAATGCATGAAACAAAAACTAATAGAACTAAAAGGAAAAAATATAAAAAAATCCAGTTATAGTTGAAAGCTCCAACAATACTTTCAGTTTTAATAGACAGTAGGCAGAAAATAAACATGTATGTATGTGACTTTAACTTGACCTGAGATTTATAAAACACACCACCAAAAAAAAGTACACACAAAACATTCACCGAGGTAGACCATATTCTGAGTCATAAAACAAATTTCATCAAATTTAGAAGGATTATAATCATACTAAGTATGTTCTCTGGCCACAGTAAAATTAAACAAGAAATCAATAGCAAATGGATATCTGGAAAATGTCAAAATATTTGGAAACTGAAACATACACTTCTAAATAACTCATGGGTCAAAAAAAACAATGAAATGAGTGAGTAGAAAACATTTCGAACTGAGGGAAAATGAAAATATAACTCATCAAAATTTATAAGTACTTTGAGAGAAATATATAGGATTAAAAACAAAGAAGTTACAAAGCCATTGTTCTTAGATCCCTATTTAAAGGAATGAGAAAAAGAAGAGTAATTAAGCTCAAACTAAGGAGAGGGAAAAAATAGAGTTACGGGCAGAAATCAATGAAATAGAAAGCAGAATATAATAGAGAAAGTCAATGGAATCAAGCTGGTCCTATGACAAACATCAATGAAATTCATAAAATTCCAGCCAGATTGATCAAAAAACAGGGGGAAAGAGCCAAATTACCAATATCAAGAATAAAAGAAGCACATCACCACAGATCCTACAAACACTGCAAGACTAATAAGGGAATATTACCAACAACTCTGTAAACCAATAAATACGACAATTTTAACAAAATGGACACATTCTTTAAAAGACGCAAATTACTAAATAAAGCTCACTCAAGGAGAAATAGTCTGAATAGCTTCAGCATAGTAAAAATCTTCTCACAAAGAAAGGAGCAGATGGCTTCACTAGTGAATTCTAGTAAATATTTAAGGAATAAACAAGGGTGATTCTTCATAAATTCTTCCAGAAAATAAAAGAGGAGGCTACACTTTTAAACTCCTTTTATGAAGCAAGATTTATGCTAACACCAAGACCAGACAAGGAGTTATAAGAAAACAGCAACAAGTGTCCATATGAGCACAAGTCCAAAAATCCTTAACAAAACATTAAAAATTTAATCATGCCATATATATATACACACACACACATATATATATATATATATACATGTCACGACAAAGTGTACTTTACCTTCAAGATGCAAGATTGGTTTAACATTGAATAAAATCTCTCAATAGCTGCAGAAAAATTATTTGGAAAAAGAATCAACACCCATGCATGATAAAAAATTTCAATAACCCAAGAATAGAATTGATGTTCATGATCAAGAACAGCTCAATAACTAACATCATGTAAGTTGTGAAAGATGCATGTTTTCCTCTTAAAACTGGAACAAGGCAATTGTTCACCCCTCCTAGTCAACCTCATAGTGGAGGTTCTGTTCAGTGAAATGAGGCAAAAAAAAAAAAAGAAATAAAAGACATACAAATTGGAAAACTGAAATAAAACTGTCCTTATTCGCAGACAACATGACCATCTATGTAGAAAATCCTATGGAATCTAAAATATCTACTAATAAATAAATTTAGGAAACTCATAGAATCCAAAGTCAATATACTAAAATTAACTGCACTTTTATACAGTAGGAAACAGACAAGTAAATATTGAAAAAAATTTTAATGTTATTCTCAAAAAAATTAAAATATGAAATATTCAAGGATAAGTTTAAAAAAACTTTTTCAAGACTGTGTGCTGAAAACAATAAGACATTTCTGAGAAAATTTAAATAAGACCAAAATAAATGGAGAGATGTATAATGTTGCTGGTTTAGAAGATTCCATGTCATTAAGATTTCAATTTTCCCCAAACTGAACTACATTTTCAATATAATCCCAGATAAAATCCCCACAGACATTTTTGTCAACAATTAAAATGCTATTTTGTAGATAGTGAAACTCTTATCTTTATGGAAATTCAAAGAATCTATAATTGCCAAAATAATTTTGATGAAGAAAAACAAATTTGGAGGGTTTACACACCTAAATTTAAGTCTTATAAACTACAGTAATGAAGCAGTGTAGTATTGGTGTAAGACAGACTCCTATCTCAATGGAACAGAATAGAGACCCTGGAAACAGATCCATAAATGTTTAATTGATTTTTGACTAAAGTGCCAAGATAATCCAACAAGTAAAGGATAATCTTTTCAACAATGATACTTGAAACATTAGCTATCCATCTATATCTATATCTACATATATGTATTTTAAATCTCAAACCTTAGCATGTACCATACATTTGATTTTAAATGAATCAGACCTAAATGTAGGAGCCAAAACTATTAAGATTCCATAACAAAACCTATGATAAAATTTAGAGACTCAAGTTGGGTAAAGATTTTTAAGTAGGACAAAAACAGCACAAACTACAAAAGAAAAACTTTAGTTGGACTTTGTTAAAATTAAAAACATTTTTTCTCCAAAAACACTGTAAAGAAAATGAATTCAAGTCATAAATTGGGATAAAATATTTGCCAAACATGTATCTGGACTTATAATCCAAGTACATAAAGAAGTCATAACCCAATTAGAAGGGAAAAAAGATTTCAATATGTTTGAAAAGAATATAAGCAAATAGGAAGTAGTAAATTAGCACATAAAGAGATTCACAATATCGTTTGCATTAGAAGAATGTCCATCAAAACCACAATGAGATACCACTACAGACCCACTAGATTAAAATCAAAAGGAATAATAGCTAAAAGGAGAGAACAGCTAAAATTAAAAGGAATTAGTGTCAGTGAGGTTGTGGAACAGGTGGAAATCTTACACATTGATGGTGGGCTACTTTGGAAGACAGCTCGGCAGTTTCTGAGAGTTAAACACATTCCAACCACATGACCCAGCACTTCCATGCCTAGGTTATGCATCCTGGGAAGTGCATCTCTGCAAAGACTTATACTAGAATATTTATAGCAGCTTTATTTGTAATAGCTCCAAACCAGAAAGATCCGAAATCTCCAGCAGCTGATGCATGGGGAAGAAAATGTAGTTTAGCTTTATAAAAGTATACAACTCAGCAATAAAACAAACCATTGACCCCCCCCAATAAAACTTCATCCACATATACAGACCGCAAAAGCATTATGCTAAGTGAAAGATACACGACATGAAAGGCTACGTGCTGTATCGCATGAAACTCTAAAAAAAGGCAACACCATAGGGACAGAGAGCAGATCAGTGGTTGACAGAGTTCAGGTGACCAGGGAGGAAAGGGACAGGGAAGGACATGAAGGGACCTGATGGGGTGAGGGAAATGTTCTATATCATCTCCACAATAGTGGTTAATAGCGGTTCATATTGATCAAAATTCTTCAAGTGATATTCCTAAAATTGGTGAATATTTTATATGTAAATTATATTTCAGTAAAACTGATTCTTGGTAGAATAAAAGGATGGAAAAAGATATCCTATGCAAACACTAATCCAAAGAAAGTTGGAGCAACTGTATTAATATCAGATTTCCAAACAAGGAATATGATTAGCAATAAAGAGGCACATTTCATAGTATTAAAGGGATTAATTTATCAAGAGAACATACTAAAGTTTACTTGACTGCCTGCCTAGTTATTTTTAAGGCTCTGAAAATGATCTTCCTGGCATAAGTTTACTTCCCTTTAAAATGAGAGGTTCTAAAGTGACTTTTTGTTGTTGATTTAGTGTGGCTTGGAGTGGAGGAGTTTTCTTTCTTCAAATAGTGTGCCTGTATGTTTTCGTCCAACTTCTCAAGCTCTGCTGTAATTACATTGGCGAGCTTTGTTCATCTGGTAGATACGTTATTAATTGTCTTTCATTCAGAACTCTGAAGCTTACTGGCTTCACTGACAGATTTCCCATGTTACTCAGTAAAAAAGTAACTCAATCTGTTAGAAAACTTCTTTCGCTTTGCCACATATTGTAATATTTAGAAAGATTAACAAACTTGAATCACTCCAGTTGACTCAAATGATGGCCCACAATGAGTTTTCAGAAATGATGGTTAAATCTGAGAGCTTCCACTTTAATTTTTTTCAGTGTGATGGTCAGAGAACCCCCAGCAACTCTGCCAGCTTTCCCAACAAGCCCATGCTGCCACGCTCCAAAACAAATTCTCATGTTTTTAACACCATCGAGGTATCACTTACCCACTACCTTCCGATACAGCCCAAGTTCCTTCTCCCACGTTCCCCCACTCTGGTCTGTTTTCCTCCTTGCTGTCCTGTCCACGTTCTTTCCAAGCTTCAAACACAAATTCTCCTCTGGGCATCTCTACCTGCCTCATCTAGCCCAGGTCATGGTAACATGGCGTAGTGGATTTGTAACTAACCTTCGCAGCATGAGGTTTATAAAACACAGTTTCTTAAAAAAGCAGAGACTGACTCTCTTGAAATGAGTGTAACTCAGATGTCCACTGAGGCCACACAATCTCTTGAAGTGGAGGAAATGTGATCTGGCTTTAACCCACACATGATGGGAAGTCCAAAGCCTGCCTACATTTCTTACTTCCCCGGGGGCTCATGTTCTCCTGGCCACTTTTGGCTCCTACCAAACTCCCGTTCTCACCTCCCAGAATTTCTCTCATGTCTCTGCTCCACACTGACTGAAGTGCAGAACGTTACTCACTTTCTGTGAACCCCCTCACCTCAATAAAAACACTCACACCTAGCACTGAAGTATGTAGCAGACCCTGCACATGGAGAGGTTTTGCATTACCATCTTACTTCAAATTTCCCTCACAATTTCCTTAGATCCCAACGTCTAAGGGACTCCAGGAAAGTATTCTCCCTTCAGTTTACTAAGCAAAGTAATGCAGCTCAAAGCCCCCTATTCAGCTAAGGGCTGACCTGCATATCTAGAGTGGAGATATTCAATGCAAACTTCACAGAGCTGCAAATCTCCCTAAGGCAGAATTCTATGATAGGTGCTACTTCCTTGACTTTCCCAACTTCGGGCAGAAGAATAAAGATTCTTGTAGATGAGTGAAGTTAACCAGATCCAGCTATCCTTAGCTAATAATACCCAAAGAAGGCTTTAGACATGAGGATGTTATGAAGTTGACAAGATTTCAGACTGGCATCTCGCTGACCTTTGTGAATGGGGCTCAGAGCTGATGAATTGAATATATGAAACAAAAAATACTGGCACATCTTGACCTTCAAAGATTGTGTAGCTACTTAGGTTCCTTACATTATGAATAACGGGACCCTCCTTCAGAATGAGAACTAGTTACATAATGGGTGACGTGAAAGCCTGTAGTGACATTCTTGCCAGCAACCTGAGTTTCCCCAAATGAAAGATAAAACGTTAATAGTTCTGGTCTGGATTCCATTTTCTTCTGGGTGATTCAAGTTCTTTTTGTGTTTCAAATCATGTCTCTCATGGAAAGGTCCTTTTCTTAATTTGGGTTCTTACTTATGACTAAGCCAAGATATTTCCTAGTCTTTTATTTTTAATCTCAGACAGTTGAGCTGCAGCTATCTGTTCCTCTACTTGAGTTTTTTATGTTTTCAGTCTCTGTTAGATTCACCCACTTCATGAGACCACTTCCCTGAGCCCTTGTGATGACCGTCTGTGTGTGCATGTGTGTGTGTGTGTGTG
This sequence comes from Camelus bactrianus, assembly GCF_048773025.1. Classification (NCBI taxonomy): domain Eukaryota; kingdom Metazoa; phylum Chordata; class Mammalia; order Artiodactyla; family Camelidae; genus Camelus; species Camelus bactrianus. Next base: position 12,789,541 of record NC_133541.1, read on the forward strand.
TGTGTGTGTGTGTGTGTGTACGCATATGTTGGGTTGGTGCAATGGATGGTGCATTGTCAGAAAGAACCTCTTTCTACTGTGAGTCCAGACTGAAACTGATGTACCAACTGTGTATCTCCATAACATTTTGTGTGTTATATTGGTTTAAAAAAACTTTTTTAATTTTTTGGGGGGAAGTTTATCTATTGATTTTTTTTTAGAGGAGATACTGGGGATTGAACCCAGGACCTCCTGCATGCTAAGCATGCACTGTACCACTTGAGCTATAAACCTCCCCCTATTATATTGTTTTTAAAAATAGCACTAGAAGGTACTATCTATTCAGCCACTTCACCCTAACCCTAGATGATCAGGTGTTGGAATATGAAGCACAACCCTGGCTGCCACTTGGCATCCCTGGTTTGTATGTGAGCTAAAGGGGCTATGAGACTGGAGCATAACATTCATTATTTATGTGATGATCTTATCATTATTTCTTATTATCAGTATTAATAGTAGTATCTGTATTAATGCTGATCTTGAGAAATCTGCTTTCTATTTATCTTAAAGTAATAAATGTTTAATACAACAAATGCTTTATGTTATTGAAAAAGGCTGCATTTACATAGTGCCAAACATATTTTTTCCAAATTGCGTAGTTAAGATAAATAATTTATTGCAACTGGTATGACATAGGTTTTGTTTCAGTCTCACATCCTCAAAATTATTATTTTATTGAAAATAAATAGATCAACAAGTTGTTTTATTGGTGTATATTTTCTGCCTGAGATAATTTTATCTTGAGTCATGATGGCAGTAGGATCCTAACTCAAGAGCTTCATGTGTCTCCACATTGAGGGTTCAGACACACACAGGCTTTCTAGTATGTTTTGTGGGGCTGACAAGAAAGGGCCTTCTCTGTACAAGAAAGAGCTTCTGGGAGAAAGAATATCCTTTGGGAAAGATAAAGTAAAAGAGTATGAAATTTGTTCCTAACAATGGATTAGTGACAGGAGGGAGAGGGCAATCTGACTGCACTGCTCAGACTTCTCTGTGAACGGTGGAAGGTTCACTGTTCTTGGGTCCACATGATGACAACTGGACAGGATGCTAAGGGAATGCAGCCTTCAGTTCAGAGTGTGCAGTGCTGGGAGGCCAGTGCACGAGAAGTAGAGCCACAATGGCCCAAGTCCAGAGCCCGCTTAGCAATGTGGGAGGAGAAGTCCCTTCCCAGGGCCTCCGTGTGCATCCGTACAGATTATGTGCCTTATGGTAGGCTGAATAACGCCCTCCCCAAAGATGTCCACATCCAAACCCCCTGAACCTATGAATATGTCACCTTACATGGTAAGAGGAACTTTGTAGAAGTATTTAAACTAAAGATCTTGAGATGGTGTGATGATCCTGGATTAAATGTAATCACAAAGCTCCTTTTAAGAGGGAAGAAGGAATGTCAGAGTCAGAAGGGGAAGATGCAAGGGAGGAAGTAGAGGTCAGAGAGAAGATGCTACGATGCTGGCTTTGAAGATGAAAGAAGCAGCCCCGAGTCAAGGAATGCAGGCAGCTCCTAGAAACTAGAAAAATGAGGAAGCAGATTTCCCCCTAGAGCCTTCAGAAGAAGCATGGACTCCTTGACTCTTTGATTTCTGGCCCATGAAAATGATTTTGGACTTCTGACCCACGGAAGTATAAGATAATAAATCAGTACTGTTTTAATTCCCTAAATGTGTGGTACTCTGTTATACAGCAATACATACACATCCACATGTCATGCTCCAGGGGCTGCCATCCGTATGGACACTGATCTGAGTGGTGCTTCCTGGAACTGGGCAGTGTGGCTTTCCCTCTAGCCACAAGGTGGGGGAAAGGTCAGGGAAACTGTGCTGTGCTGAGTGACTCGAGGACTCAAGTTGTATGCTCCTGGAAGCCTCATCCTCCTTCCATTACTTACTCTCCACCCTCACCTCCACCCTCTGGAGGCCCTCATCTGCATCTGGGCAATCAGGAAGCAGGTGTTGGGTCCTTCCCAGGTACCACTGCACCATCTTCCCAACCTACACACACATGGACCCAGATGGAGGTGAGGCTATTATCTGATTGAAAAGCTAGGAAAGCCACCAGCAAGAGTGTCAGATGGGAAGACACAAACTAAGGACCATACCTACTGAACTCATTTCCTTGGAGGAGGAGAAATGTCTCATGGTGTGTCTGCAGGGAGAGTTTCAGGGGAACCCTCTCTTCCTCCCAAAGTCCTCCATCCCTTTGGTCCTTCTTGTCCTTCTACATTTCCACTTCAGACCCATTACGTCTCTGATGATCCAACCCACTTCCTCAAAAACCCCCATTAGACCTACCTGCAAAGGAGCCCTGGCCCGTGGTCCTAGCATGGGATTTGCAGACTCTCACTCGTCAGGTGATAGGTAGATGCTTCCCTTGGCCTGGCTCATTATTTCTCCAAGACAATCCAGCAGGGCTGTGGTCCCCAACACAGAAGGGATGGCAGATGCTCTGAAGCCACTTTGGTGTCACTGACAACACAGAATGAGGTCCCTTGGCCCCCAAGCAAACATACCTTGGCCCACATTCATTTTTTTTTTCTCTTAAGAAGCACTCAGTCCAAAAGCATGTGGGGCAAGGTCTTTTCACAGCCAACACGAGGACCCCACTCCCCAGGTAGGCATCACAAAAGTGTGCTGGGCCAAAGAGTCAGTACCTCATGGCCATGACTGCTTTCATTATCAAGGTCCCTGATTAGCAGAGAATAATCCAGACACAGCCTTGCAGGTTTTGTGGCACCATCTCCATAGATTGCTTCCAACTCCCCAACTTCTCTCTTGTTAGAAGTGGGGGGGGGGGTTGTCTCAGTAATTGACCCTGAGAAGAAGCAGCAGAGCACAGGGAATATGAATTGGTAGGCTTAACATGGAACTAGAGGAGTTAGACTACATACTCAGATGCAACATCCCCCTGATAATCACTTTCCGAACTGGCTGGGAAGAATTTAAGGGAGGCTCAATTTCTTGCAATCCTGTGGGCAAGTCCTGAGTCAGAGAAATACTTCTTGTTGTTGTTATTTCAAAACTGCTTTTCCTCCAGGCTGTTATATTCTCAAGAAACATATGGCAAATATGTTATCTTTCACAAAGAACTGGTAAATCTAATTGTTTGCAATTTGTTTCTTTTTTTTTATTTTCCCCCATTTTTATTCATTGTAAGAACATAATGTAATAACAATAAAAGAAGTTAAAACTGAGGGAAATTACCCAGAAATCTGCCTAGGAAAGCAATTCTTTTATTTTCCAAGTTTCCTCCCAGGAATTATCTATATGCTGGCAAGACAGTTCTTTGCTACTTCCCAGAAAGATTTAGAGAAAGACAGAGCTCTGCTTCTAAAAAGTTATGAGACATTGGCCATGTCACTTAAAATTTTGGGTATCAGTTTTCTCCTATTTAAAGTGAAAAAATTGGACTAGTTGATTTTTAACAGATCTTTCTAGTTTTAAAGTTATTTGTACTTCTATCCTTGCAACAGAATGAGTCTTACTTTGAAGCATCATGTTTGGAGAACTGGACATTTTTAAAGGCTGAGAGAATCGTACTGGCAAGTGAAGATGGCAATTAGCACCACCACAAACAATAGACAGGACCAGAAACTGAAACTTGATAGTAACCTTCTGATAAACATACTTTAAAATAACTGCTTATTTTGTTCTAATTCTAGAATTTCCCAAACTTGTTTGCAAGGCCTAACGTTTTTCTAACTGCAGCTTAGCCTTTTGTCATGAGCTAAAGGTAAGTATGCCTTCAACAACAGGCCAGTGCAAGGACAACAGCTACTTTGTTCATTGGCCACAGAAATACTGTATTAACGTCATTAAAAATCAAAGAATGACGTTCTTCTTTCTACAATTTTGTGGTTGATTTGCTATGCAATTTGGAATGGCACTTGCCTTCATCCGTTTGGGCTGCTTTAGCAAAAATATCATAGACTGGGTGGCTTAAATGACAAATATTTATTTCTCACAGTTCTGGAAGCTGGGAAGTCCAAGATCAAGGTGCTGGCAGATCCAGTGTCTGGTGAGCCTCTTCCTGGTGTGCAGACAGCCTTCTTCTGGTTGTATCCTTAGATGGTGGAGAGCACAGAGAGGAAGCCAGCTCTCCCCTGTCTCTTCTTATAAGGGCACTAATCCTGTTCATGAGGGTTCCATCCTCACAACCTAATTACCTCCCAAAGGCCCCACCTTTTAATTCCATCATACTGGGGTTAGAATTTCAGCAAATGAATTTGGGAGGGTACCCAAATATTGAGTTAATAACACAGCTGGACTGAGGTAGCTGTTATCCCTCTACTGGCCTGTTGTTGAAGGCACACTGACCTTTAGTCTGCTTTTGCTACTACTTGGAACAAAGATATTCTGGCAATAAGTATGGGATCTTATTTTAAAAAGATGAAAATAACAGTTGGTACAAACCTCCCAAGTGCTTTTTCAGGCCACTGAGTATTTCCTCTCCCTGGCAATTTGAAGAGAACACACACTTAAATAGATGGATCACAGACACATCCTAAGGCACAGCTTCTGTCAGTAAAGCTGGTCTTAAGCCTCATGTGCTGCAAGACTTTCTACACTGGAGCAGAAAACATGGGAGACACCGAGCCAGGTTATTATCCTGTAATACTGACCATTTGTGAGTTACATTATATACGGGCATTATATATCAGAACCGTGTCTTCACTTGGCACGGTTCAGTATTAATGCAGATTACATCTCAGTTACCAAAGAATCGTGCAAAGCAAGTACACAGTTCCACCTGCAGATAGTTTAGATAACGTGGCGCCACGCAAAGTGAGAGTTGCCTGTACTGCAATCCAGACACTTTATTGCGACCTGATGAACTTGCAGTATACACATAAGATTTACCAGAATTATCAGTCATGTTCTGATCAGAGGTGTGAGGTCTGCAAACAGGACTAACGGCATGGTGAGGGTCATCTTAGTTTCACTACCAAGCCGCGTTTTCTCTCTTCACATATGAGCTTTGGCAATGTCTTGGATGTTATAATGCCCGTGATGCTTTTGGTGAAACACTTTGGGATTGTGTAAACTTGGTGATTATAATAAAATAAAGAAATGTATTATACTCCAAATGGCAAATAAACTAGAATTAAAATGCCAACTTGGAGCACTGTGTTGAGAAGCATTCTGAGGTCCAACGTGGATCCCATGGGAAAAAGCATATAACTGAGAAGCTATAGATTTTGTTGACCGTGGGGAATACACGCCACATATTTGCTATTCTTGTATGAGTCACATGACTATATTATTATGTATTGTAGTAATGGTAAATCAGCTTCTAACAGAAATGCTGTTTATAAAACACAGGTAGAGAGCTCTAGTGGGATTCAGAACACATCCATGTGCCTTCAGATACAGCAAACTCTGTATCTCAGGCTGCAGAGACTGAGAAAAGTATCTTGTATGCATTGATGGTGGGTTAAGGATCAAATCCAACTGAATTCAGCCCAGGGACTCTTAAAGTAGTTGTAATATGGCAATGGCCATTCAAAATAAGTTTTATAACTTTTTTTTCTTTTACCTCAAATGTCACTATTTTATTTCAAATTTTTTGTAAACAAATAGAACGTTTAAGACTGAGGAGAACACTTATGTCCATGGAAATGACCTATTTACCCAGGTCGCAGTGCTAATAACGTTTATGCTCCACCTGAACACAATCTCCCAGACTCTACTCCGGCATCCCTTCCTGCACTACAAGGTCAGAAAACCCAGTTGGGCAACACTTTGTTAACATACTTGCTTTCTGTTTTTGTATTGCCCTTCTTAGTAGCTATATACCTAAACATCATAGTCTGAGGCAAACTGAATCAACAAGCAAAATAAAATAAAACAGTACTTCTACTCTCCCATCGATTTCACCTGATTACTCTGTACCTTTTAATTTGTGCATCCTTGCTCAGCCCCTGAACTGTCTGAGAATAAACTTGAGTAAATTTGTTTTAAGTTTTACAATTTGTGTCTGCATTCACTTCATTCCAAACGGTTTCCAATTTACTGTTTCATAATTATTTTGGGGAAGTTATGGGAAGTTTGGCTCCAGTTCAGCCTGAACGTCCACAGTTCAATGGCTTCGGCAGCACTGCCTGGGGGCGGGGCCTCTGCTGTGCCGCCTGCTCTGCACTCCCATTGGCTGGCGGGGCCCGGAGGCAGCACTGCCTGGGGGCGGGGCCTCCGCTGACCCACTTGCGCTGAGATTCCATTGGCTAGCAGGGGCCGAGCACGCCTCCCCGACTGCTGCAGGAGCGCGCCTTCTGCCTGAGGGCTTGTCTCCCGCAGGCGCCTGACCCGGGCTGGGTGTCCTCACGGAGCCGGAGCTTCCGCTCTGGGACAGTGTAGGGTCGAATCCACACTGACAGAAGCCTGGTCTCCTCAAGACCCACTGGAGCTTCGGCACCACAGGGGGTCAAGTCCCCTTCACCTGGTCTCCTCAAGACCTGACGGAAGGAAAGGTGAGGAGGAAGGAAGAGTGAAGGAATTGGGGAGACGCTTCCGGTGAGGGGCTGACGCTTCCGGTGAGGGGCTGACGCTGCGGGGGTCGGTCCTCAGAGGCCGGGGGAGAGGAAGGGCTGGATGTGGGAACCTGCGGTGCTGACAGGGAGCCGCGAGCTCCTTGGGCGTGTGGCGTCGGGTTTTCCCAGCGCCGCTCACTTGCGGGGACCGTCCGTTCCTGGAGCAGGTTCCTGGCCCCGTCCCTGTGGGCTAATTGACTACGTTCCCCTCGGGTTATTTCTGGGCGCTCTGTTCCATTCCCATGGCGTGTGTGCCGGTTTTGGTACCAATTCCACACTTTTTTGGTGACTGTAGCCTCGTAACGTAGGTTGAAGTCAGGGAGGGAGAGGCCTCCAGCCTGTTGTCCTTTATTAGGGTGGCTTTGCTACTTGAGGTCCTTCGTGGCTCCACACAAATGTTAAGATTGTTCTCTTTCTGTGAAAAACGTCACTGGAATTCTGGTAGTGACTGCATGAATGCGTACACGCTCTGGGTGGAAGGGACAATTTAACAATGTTCTTTTCAGCCATGAGCTCAGGATGTCGTTCTATTTGTGTCTGTTCAGCTTCTTTCATCGGTGTCTTATAGTTTTTAGTGTGCAGGTCTTTCGTGTCCTTGGTTAAATTTTTACAATTTCGTGTTTATTCTATTTGTAGTTCATGGTAGTTATCTCCTTTCCAGTTATGAGTTTCTCATTTTTGTAGCATCCTGCTCCTTTTCTATTTAGAGTAGCCCTGTCAATATTTCTTTTAGCATTGGTTTAGTGTTGCTAAACTCTTTCACTTTTTGCTTGTCTGTTAAGTTCTTTTATCTCTCCTTCTATTCTAAATGATAGCCTTGCTGGATAAAGTATCCTAGGCTGCATCTTTTTTTCATTCAGGATTTTGAATATATCTTGCCACTCCCTTCTGTCCTATAGTGTTTGTGTAGAGAAATCAGCTGAGAGCCTTATGGGGGTTCCCTTGTAACTCACTCTTTGTTTTTCTCTTGCTGCCTTTAGGATCATTTCTTTATCCTTGACTCTGGCCATCTTGATTATGATATGTCTTGGTGTGGGTCTGTTTGGGTTCTTCCTGTTTGGGACCCTCTGAGCCTCCTGTACTTGGATATCTGATTCCTTCTTTAGGTTTGGGAAGTTTTCAGTCATGATTTCTTCTAATACCTTTTCAATCCCCTTTGTTCTTTCTGCCCCTTCTGGAACCCTTATTATGTGTAGATTGGCACACTTTATATTATCCCATAGGTCCCTTATATTGTTTTCATTGTTTTTTATTTGTTTTTCTCTCAGCTGTTCTGATTGGGTGCTTTCTGTTGTCCTGTCTTCTAGGTCACTTATTCGTTCCTCTGCATTATCTAGCCTGCTTTGTACAGCCTTTAGTTCAGCTCTCATCTCAGCAAATGAGTTTACCAATTCTACTTGGCTCTTTATAGCTTCAGTTTTGTTTTTGACATATTTTATATCTCTAAACACTATCTCTTTTAGTTCTTTCAGTACTTTGATCACTCCTTTTTTGAAATCTTGATCTAGTAGGCCATCAATGTCTATTTCCTTGATCATACTTTCAGGGGATTTCTCTTGATCTTTTAATTGGGAGTGGTTCCTCTGCTTCATATTGCTCATATCTCTCTGGCACTGTGGCTGGTGGGCGGGCGGGTCACTCCTCCTCCTGATGCCACAGTCAGATGCTGCGCTCGGGAGAGGCAGTGGGCGGATCACGCCCCCTCCAAACACTGTGGTCAGGTGCTGTGTTCCTGCCAGGAAGGCGGGGGGTGGCGCCTGCCCTCTTCCAGCACCAGTCGCTTCACTGCTCTGTGCAGCTGCCCACTCCACCTCTGGTTGGCGCTCCATAGGCTGGCTCTGGGAAGACCGCAGAACGGCCCCACCCCGGTCCGTGCCAAATCTCAGGTCCTTGTTTGTCTTGGTGGCATGAGTTCTCTGAGGTGCCAGGGCAGAAAGATCCTATCTGCCTCAGGCTGTAAACAAGTCTCAGTCCTGCCTAGGAGGTTGCAGAGCTCCCGGGTACAGATTCAGGTCTTGGCCCTGCCCCTAGCCCAGGTTCTGCACACAGGAGGAGATGGGGCTGTGGCTGTGCCCCACCACTCTTCTCCTGGGAAGCACCAGTAATGGCGCTGAGGGTCTAAGGAGACAAAGGCTATGGTGCCCCTCCCCCCAGGGCACACCAGCCATGTTGCTTTGCTTTTTTCTGTAATTTATGGGGGACCGAGGTTGTTCGGCTCCGTATCCCCTCCCAGCCATGGCACTCAGCACCCTGCAGTCCCCCAGGGCTGCCTCAGTGCAGCCACCCCAGTCCTCCGCCCGGCTCGGGCAGCCTGTCCAGGCCCCCAGCTGCTGGCTTGCATCTCGAGCTGAGTGTCGCAGGGACCTTTTGTGCTGGTTTAACTTAGTTCTGTCAGTCAAGGGGTGCTCAGGGTAGATCTGAGCCTTGGAGGCTCCCCCTCCATCCCGTTGGCCTCTCCGTTGGAGAGGGGGAGGTTCAGTGAACGAGCGCTAGTCCTCCTTTGCCGCTCCCTCCCCACGGGACTGGTCCTGCACTGTGTTGCTTTTTCTTCTTTCTTTTTCCCTTTTCTCCTACCAGATTTTTGGTGTCTTTGTCTTTTGAAGAGGGTGATGTTCTGTCGAAGTTCGTCAGGTGCTCTGGTTGGCTGAATAGGTCTGTAGATGTGAGTTTTGGTGTATTTGTGGGAGAGGGTGAGCTACGAGTGTCCTACTCCGCCATCTTGCTTCTCTCCTCTCTATGATCTTTTTCTCACAAGATGTGTTGGCAAGACCAGTGTGCACTTTCCTCAGATGCATCAAGAAACTGACATTAATCACCTTGACTGATAGCTGATATCAGCTGCAAATGCAATGGAGAGTTTACATTTAGGATCACCGCATGCTGACAGTGCTCCACCTCAAGCATGTCCAGGGCATCTTTTCTCCTCCAGGAGCTTAGTCATCTTTTCTTTGGGGCATCATTGCTTCTCTGACACTACAAGGACCTGCTTGGCCAGCTGGCACATACCCATAGCCAAAGTAGAAGTAAAGTCCTTCAGGGAAATTCCTCAACCAGCAGAGGACTGGAGCCAGCAGATAAATGGGTGTAATGAGAAAACAATTATTTTGAGTTACTTCCTGGGCATTTTACAAAATGACAAGCTGCTCACACCCAGTGTCTGGACATTTAGATAAGGACCTGAGCTTAGGATCCCCACCCCAAGTTCCTGCGTTGCTTTTCCTAAGACACCTTTTAAAATAACACTTAGAGTGGAGCCTGAGAGTGAAAAGTTAGTAACCTCCACACCAGCCAACTGAGAAGTAGTGGGTGCTTGCTTAACAGCCTGCTCTGTATCTCCTACTCCCTCATGATCTGAGACAGAGGACGAGCCTTCCCCCAGCTCATTGCCCCCTTCCTGGGATCTGTAAGTAATAAATCTTGTGACTTGATGTCTTTTGTGTGAGTGTACTGAAACTATGCCTTCAATCAAAATGACCCTAGGGTTTTCACTTCCTCAAAGTTGGAGCACAGATGTTGAGGGAGTTATTGGCCAACCCCAGGTGGGTGGCTTGCGCCTCTTCATTCAGCAGGTCATAATCCACATATGCTTAATTTAATACACCAGCTATGGGCCCCCAACACAATGGACATGTCTCCCTTCCTTCAGGTAGGCAATTCTGAGATGCATTTTATGTATATGTCTTAAAGTAGCAGTGGAATCAAACCCCAGTTGCCTACAATGATCAATTTGATAATGTATTTTTTTTGGTCAAGTTTTCTTCCTTCCCTGTGCCTCTCTTCTCTCCTCTTCACTCATGATTCCTAGGATTTCCTTCCAAATAAAATACCTGCACACAAGTCCTTGTCTCAGGCTCTGCTTTAGAGGACCTAAGGATAAGAGTGCTCTCTGAAATGGCAAGGACCATACAGTTAATGTTGCTGACAGTTGTATGACAAATGGACAGTCTTTGGCCAGACTTTCCTAAAAACATTCTAGATTTCACTGATGGAAACAGTAGAAGATTCTACTAAGAAGGAAGAGATTCATAGCTTGGGTTAAAATGGCACATGAACTGCCTGCCAGTGCTTACTTGCCATTCCCACCTCAAACTACAAATGATGCAAAATGATTCTTTATAACAATGCTAGAAAACAAGAAAATGCCATCAAAGGATCAACATTTTTGGAGGAATCCTTGATTAACAGAAGGCAGACAAATTTGTTGGCTCAATAGCCAATGGCACATGCAGAGAGGTAGGGACACTTTCACAGAAGCTCTAAGCCCAGAGGAAATGAGTACAGGAAGCAGAAAGGGGAGCTATGGCAATTGCCTGGGTTTTGGTAAACCATAGGCACTGCTGAGAAAGTTGGTGCTTCTCTAATTGCTAACTTACATCTAGTGGCATGTAGACACGACAGAACTCTTGCTTCCTAAGCTAAAGCAGTGAGTATCCAGAGAATCAGAGCAGTGCCCAATATGTCCAAGGATACCTGTGACAGATAGACAATAAGGTACTGGCATCCCTAGCAGAATGAGAACCTGCTCCTCCCATAACAAATGCCAGCAGCAGTGCACAGCATACCCACAGATAGGAGCACAGACAATCTCAAACAGAAAGGACATAACCAAGAATTATCAAATATTTCAGTATATCAGTATGATGAGTCACCAAATTCAGAGAAAAACTAACACCCAAGGAAGCAGAATTATTAGCAAACAGAAGAGGACATGAAAGAAATATAATCATATGATAATTTAGCATCTGATAAGAGTGCTATTCAATTTAGGTGATAGGTGGAATACTCAATAAACAGAAAAACATTATTTGACTTGCCTCATATTTACAACAAAAATAGATTTCACGTGAAATAATAATATTAGGAGAAAACATGGCTAAATATTTTTCCAGTTTGGGCATGAGAGAGACCTTTCTAAGAATGACAAAAATCCTAGAAACAATGAAGAAAAGTATTAAATAATTGTATTCCAATAAAATTAAAAACAAAGTGAAAAAGTGGAAAAGTCTGCAACTCATCTGGCAGAAAAAGAGCTAATCACTTTACAATATAAAGAGTTCTTACAAATCAATGAGAAATTACTAATAATCCAACCGACAAATAAGCAAAGATTATGTACTGGCAATTAATAGAAAAAATCCAAATGACTTATAAACCTATGAAAAGGTCATCCATAAAATTTACAACTCTCATTTGTAATTACAGAAAAGCAAAATAAACAATGACACCTTTCCTAACAACTGAATTTATAAAGATCAGAAAGTTTATAATATATGGTTTTCTTAAGCTACAAGGAAATAGGCAAATTCTTAGTGCAATCTCTTTTGAGGACAATTTGGTAATGTTTGTCAACATTAGATGTATATACATTTAGACTTGGCAAATCTATTTCTAAGAATTCATACTACAATTTATATTCACATGTTGAATGTAAAAATAGATGTGCAGAAATATTTACTACAGCATTGTTTTAATGGCAAAAAACACTGAACAGTCCAATTGTTTATGAATAGAATAGTAAATAAATGATTCATGCTGATCCATATGGTGAACTACGAGAATGTATTTTTTAACAAGATAATTCTGTGTGGATATGAAATTTTATGTAAAATAACAAAAAGAAACAACAAAAATAGGCATAATTCAGAAGTATATATATTACATCAACTTTTTCTTTAAAAATTTCTATATACCCACATTCAAATACATGCTTATATATGCATAGAAAATTTCTGGAATTATATACCCACAAAAAAGAAACTTTTTTTTTAATTAAAAAAAATTTTTTTTTAATTTTTAAGAAACTATTGATAGGATCAGAGGCCTCTGCTAATCTTAGCTAAGAGGAAGACTTAATTTTCATTATTTGCTCATTGAAGCCTTTTTGGCTTTTGCTCTTACCATGAGCATAAATTACTTTTTCAATAAATTTTTAAAAAATAAAGTATCATTATCAACCTGAGAAAGATAGGTTAGGATAAATCAGGAGCAGTTTGCAATGTAAAATCTGTTAGTGATTTTGGAAATGAAAAAATATGATCATTGAAGTGAGAAAAAAACAAACTAAAAAGATAGAGGAGACTAAACATATGGATTAGTTAATAAAGACTGAATTCAGAAGCTAAAACCTTAAGATATGAATGTTCACAGAATATAATGTTAAATAGCACAGAAATAGAAGAAATAAAAGAAAAAATTAAGGGACCTGGAAAATAGATCCAGAAATTCCATTATCTGTCTAAAAGAAATTCTGGTTTAATAAAAGAATAGATGCAAATGGAAAGGAAAAATTACTCAATTTCATAGAAGAATATTTTCCGTGAGTTTTCAGATGAAAGAACCATTTGAATGCCTAACAGTTTGAATGAAATAACAGCCACACCTAGACACAATATAGTGGAATTTGAAAACCCAAAAAATAGGGGGAAAAATTAAGAGCTTCCAAAAAGGATGGAGATGTTTAACCTCTGAAGGGACTGTAATTAATTCACAGAAAGATTTCAGAATACCCAGAAAACTTCAGCATGACACTTCTGGTGTTCACTCAATAAACATGTGTCAAAAACATAATGTAGAGGGTCAAAACAACAACAGAAACAAAAATACCTTCAAACTAGTCTAGATTTCCCATAAGCCCTTGTTTTTCCCACGAAGATGATCATTCCTGAACCTCTTTAGACTAAATAGTTGCCAACTCACAGCAAATTCAAATTTTGCTTTTTGGAACTTTCCAAAAATTTTTTTGTTTATTTGAATATTTTCAATCCAAGATTGGTTGAATCCATAGATGTGGAATCCACAGATATGGATGATCAACTGACTGTGTACAGATATCCCTGTTCTGGACATTTCATGTGAATGAAGTCATGTATATGTGGTCTTTTGTGACTGGCATCTTTCACTTGGCATAATGTGTTCAAGGTCTTTCCATGTTGTAGCATGTGTCAGTACTTCATTCTTTATTGTGGCCCAATAATATTCCAGTGTGTGGGTGTAACATATTTTATCCATTTATCAGTTGATGAGATTTAGATTGTCTCCATCTTTTGGCTGCTATGAATAATGCTGCTATAAGTATTTGTGTCCAAGTTTTCGTGTAGGTGTATATCATCATTTCTCTTGGATATATACACAGAAGGGGAATTGCTGGGTCATCTATATTTAATCTTTTGAGCAACTGCCAGACATTTTCCTAAGGTGATGGCACCATTTTATGTTCCCACCAACAGTGTATGAGTGTTCTGATTTCTCCATGTCATTGCTAATAACTTGCTATTGTCTGCCTTTTTTATTCTTGCCACTCTAGAAGATGTGAAGTTGTATTTCATCGTGATTTTGATTTGCATTTTCTTGATGACTAATGGCATCAAGCATGTTATGTGGTTATTAGTCATTTGTTTATTTTCCTTGGAGAAATGTCTATTCAGACCTTTTGCATATTTTTTATAATTTGGATTTTTTTTCACTATTAAGTTGTAAGAGTTCTTTACATATTCTGGATACAAATCTCTTATCAGAGATATGATTTACAAATAGTTTCTTTCATTCTGTGGATTATTGTTTCACTTTCTGATGATGTCTTTGGAAACACAAAAGTTTTATAATTTTTGTGAAGTCAAATTTATCTCTTTTTTTCTTTTGTTGCTTGTGCTTTTGGCATCATATCCAAGAATCCTCCAAGAATCCAAGAATGGTCAAATGCAACATCATGAAGATTTATCCCTGTTACTCCTAAGAGATTTATAGTTTTATTTCTTGCATATAAATCTTTAATACATTTTGAGTAAATTTTTGATTATGGTGTGAGGTAAGGGTCCAACTTTACTCTTCTGTGTGTGACTATTCAGTTGATCTAGTGCCATTTGTTGAAAAGACTACTCTTTCCCAATTGGATGGTCTTGGCATTCTTGCTGAAAATCAGTTGACTGTAGATAGGTGGGCTCATTTCTGAAGTCTCAGTTCTATTCCATTAATCTACAGAATAGATTATGTCTATCTTTGTGCAAGTACCATACCATCTTCACTGCTATTGCTTTATTATAAGCTTCGAAATTGGAAAGTGTGAGTCCACCTCCTTTGCTCTTCTTTTTTTAAGATTGTTTTATGTATCTCCTTTTGAAAAAATGGTTGGTCTTTGCTTAAAACCAAAGCACTGGAAGGAAGTAGATTTATGTAACTCTGTGATGAGAATTTCTGTGTGATACAAGCTCCTACATGCAGATGTGTCAAGGCAAGTTCACGCATGCGTGCGTGCGTGCGTGTGATAACATAATCATCAAGTGACCTCTCACCACTTTTGCTGTATACTATTGATCAGAAGCAAGTAACAGGTCCCTCCCACACTCCAGGGGATCAGGTTATTCCGAGCATGAACAGAGAACTGTTCTGGGGTCTGTCTGCCACAGCATCAGTGCATTTTTTTTTTTGCATCTATCTAAATGTAAACAGCAACAACTTGCCCTTTGCCAAATTATCTCTAAATTTAAAAGTTTGATGATTTCAGTAGATATCTGGTAACACTTATTAAAATCAGGTGGGCAGTAAGTGTAGCCCAAACATTTCATTCTGACAAAGCACTTGCAAGCACAAACATAAATATGTGTGCACAGAGACATGTGCACAAACACAAGCCAAATTCCATCACCAGTACTATGAATCATCATGGCCCAAATAGTTTAGCAAACAGAGCTCTTCTTTATGCTGAAGAAGTGTATTGAAGGGCAAAAGTCATCTGGATAATTTATTCCAACATTTTCCCAAATCCTCCACCAGTTGTCCCACTTTTCCAATTATAATTCTTTTTGCCAAAATGTTTAACTATCTGGGTCAACTGCACATTTCACCTTGTCTTATAAAACTAACCTTTATTTGCCATTGTTGATGTCACACTTGAATCCCATATGTGGGCTGCCCAAGCATGCGGTGCAGAATTTTTAACCTTCCATTAAAAATGTAACAGAAAATAGTTTTCGTGGCAAGTATTGCAGCTCTAAATGTTTTGCACCCTCTTTTCTGTCAGTTGGAGTGTTTTACACTTCTTCTCTTTACTAAAATAGCAGAAACATCTGCATCTCCGCCCTCAATCACTACAACACTTTATGAGTCCCAGATTTACAAATAGTATCAGTTACATGCAGTAAACCTTGTTCTTGGTCTTATTAATTACTTTCCACCAACTTATCCCTCAGGCATTTTGGTAACAAAAGCATGCTGACAATCAACAGTAATGGTTTTAAGTTAATTATTTGACAAGTAGGTCCCTTTGCAAAAAGTTTCTTGTTAATTATTTAAAGAATCAGTGCCATGGGGAGGCTTTGCTTGTTTGGCTGTAAGTCGTAGTCATTCGTCTGTAGCTGTTTTTTCTCTTCTCTCTCTACTTCTCTACAGAATTTTTAGAAGTCTAAGACATAGGCATTCTAAGATGCATTAAGTTGTTTTAATCTTTTATGTGGCAAATTCACCCCAAGTCTTAAACCAGACTCTGAGCCTAAAGACTCATTTCTCTGAAATTAGGTGAAAAAGGTAAACATAAACAATAAGCATATCACATGAAATCTATCTTCACGGATCTCTTAGATTGTATTCTCCTTGTATCTCGGTTTCTGGAAAAGATGATTGATGAATTACTAAATGGATATGATCTGAAGTTCACATGGGAAAGAGGTAAATTGGGAAACCTTTTATTCAGAGGTTGTGGGTAAGTGATGTGTGAAATTGTTGACAAATTGCCTTCATTAAGCTTTTGAAGTGGACATTTTTTTCCCATAAATTTGGCTTCTTTTCAAATATGACTGTGCAGAGTTTTAAGACATTCACTGTCAAGTTACAATCTGTAATAATGTTTGTCCTTGAAAACCATTTTTCTTGAGAGATGCAGCAGAAAGTTTAAAGTAGGGACCTCTTTGGCAGTCCTTACACAGATAATACTAAATTTCTGAGCAAAACATGGATTTAAATGCTCTTCTATTATCCCCCAGATGAACAAAAGGAATAGGGAGGAAATAGGAAGACCTTTTTTGATCAACTATTGACCTCTCAATAACAAAGCCTTTTGACTAGGGCTTCTCATTGACCCTTGAAATTATATTAATTCTATTACAGCTGTCTCTTTTCAGTTCAGTGCCATGTAGTGTAGTGGACAAGACTGTGGTCTTGTAGACTGACTTTTGGTGGTTGACATCTCAGTTCTGCTACTTTCTAGGGGTGGGACTCCAAGCAACCGGCTAATTTCTCCGTGCTTCAATAGTCTTATCTGTAATGGAAAAATAATATCTCCTTGATAAGATTGTGCTAAAAATGAAAATTTAATGTGAGACTATATATAAATTACCTTAGCCTTTACCTGAAACACAATAGACTATCAAGAAATGATAACATGTATCATTAATATTTGGAGAATCAGCACAAACCTTAGTCTAAACTTTGAAGACCAAACATTTATTCAGGTTTCTGTAGACATCTATGTTTATCTGTAAGTCCATTATTTGAGGAATGCAATTTTGGCTTCTATTTTAGGGATCATTTTTGCTGAGGACAGATAATTCTTATGAGTTTTCTTTTTAATTCAATGATTCTTGCTTCTTAAAAGGCTTGCCTGCAAATCATCTCCTTTCTTCCTCACAAAACTCTGCAGTGTGTAAACAGCTAAGCAGGTAATCAGTGCTCTGAGATTGTCATTGGACAAATGAATGCATAATGGACCCTTGTTTTTCCAGATGAGGAAATCAAATCACTGAGAGGCAAAGTAACTTGGCCAACGATATATCCAGCCGAAGTCAGAGCAAAGACTAAGACCCAGAAATCCTGCAGCCCTGTCTCCAGCTGTCTGAAAGTCTTTATATGTCAATAAATACAAACTGGTGTAGGTCCTACACCAAGTAGGTTTATCTGACAGAACTTGTCCTTCCTGATAGTTTACAACCTGAACATAGAACTTTGACTCAGATTTTTAAGGAATCTGGTATCGTTTTCCAAAATTGGCTGCGTTTTCCAGTCATCAGTTTTGCCAGTGACTATCCTGTAATCTGAGACGTAGGGCTGGATGTAGACTGAATCAGCAAGTGAAATATCAATTTGATTTTAATCCACTATAAAGAAGAGTTGTTTGGTAAATTCCTGTCCATTTCTCATCTTTTGGATCTGTGCTGAGTTCACATCTCCTTTTGTGCAGTATTCAGCATGGATCTTATCTTGGGGCTTAGGTTTCAATATTGAATTCAGAATTTGAACTCTACTGTTTGGTTTTGGATGTGTTCTTCAGCGATAAAACTTGCTGTATCTCAGCAGGAGGAGCAGCAGTGGTGGTTGGGAGGTTAGTAACATCCAAGTTCAGGAAAGTCACTATTTGGCCAATATGGCTATGGTGACCCCATCAATTCTTCTAAATTCAGACATTTGAGCGTCAAAGTGGGCTATAAAGTCCACACTACATGTCCCCTTGGCTTGAGAGTCAAGGTCAAGAGAACATTTCTAAAATACAAACTCACTCATAGGGGATGTATTTCTCTTTTGGGCTACCTACCACTTGGAGGGTTTCAGAGTATTGGTTTGGAAGAAAGAAGGAATTGTACTGATTCATGAGGGGCCACCAATCTCCAGGCAGTCTAGATGAGAAACAGATCTATTCTAGTGACAGCTAGAATTGGAGGCAGGGTATCTCAAAATGCCTAATTCTTAATCCATATTCTAGGGAAGCTGAAAAGTATAAAGCCATTTCTATGGACTTACATGTCCCCTACTGTCTCATGATGCTTTGGGGAGACTTGTGGTTGAAGTGACTCACAAGGTAACAGTCAGAGTGGAAGAAATGGAATATAATATAATATATAAATATAATATAAATGTATTATAATATAAATGAATATAAATATAAATTTATATATTTTTGTATTTGTACATTTATATATATTATATACATACTTATATGTATAAATTTATACATCCAAGTAATATATAAATAATAATACCAGGACTGACTTCTCAAAATTGCAAAAAGTATTGACAAGTACGCTATACTCTGCATCATGTGTTGGGTGTTACTGTCCCAGACGTGCTGGTAACTGCTTTGCTCACCTGGGAGAGGTCACTGTGTGGCTCTGGACCTCAGTTCCTTAGTGTTTACATCCTGTGATCATTGCTACCCTCCTCTTCTTCCACAAATCAGCCTGTAAGTGAAGGAAAAGAGTAATAGTTATTTTCGGAATTTATTTCAATATTAAAGGAATGACTAGTGTCATTAAAACATATGATATAAACACAATTAATACAGACTGGAAAGTTGTGCTTTCTTTTGGTGCTCAACTCAGACAAGATAAGCGTCTGATGAGCTTTTCTCATTGGTTGAATAATTTATATGATAGGAGAAACTTGTATAAAATTTTAAAATATATTTTAAATAGATTCTATAGAACCAGAACTTTTCTCTTCTATTTAGAATTTGATTTAAAATATTTAAAATGTCTAAAATCAGTTTCAGTCCTACACAACTCTAATGCAGATCAAGTGTTTTAAAATATTTATGATAAAGAAAATTATTCCATCTATGCTGGGAATTCTTACTGGAATATCACACCAATTTGAACTGAAGCCACTGTGAGATTAATTTCTTCTCTGCTGCTGGAATATAAATGTGTTCTGACAGCTGCTTTCTGTAACTGAAGTGTACTTATTTGCATGCAGCATCTTCCACTCAATGAAATCATATATATCAGAGGAACTTTGAATGGTTTAAGCAACAAACAAAGATTGATTATCATCGCAAATGCCAACTAGGGATTTACTATAAATAACAAAGTATTGGCCAGTGCCTGTTTTGAAATCAACACTGGTAATTTAGAGCTTTCAGAGAGACAATCATGAATTTCAGAAGAACTTGCTGATGTTAGAGAAAAAAAATAAAAAGAGAATTATGCAAAGGGAAAAGATGGCTTTGATCAAACACATGTTTTTCAGACTTATTAGTGATTAACACATCAGACACTCTCTTTTGGATTGTATTCCCCTTTCACCATGGCTAAGAGCTGAAAAGATGAACATTATTATAGTACTAACATGTCATGAAGGATGTGTAATAATTTAGGCGTTTATGTAATATAATTGGAGTCTGAATAGGTACAGTTAGAGGCTATAATTTAGGCATTGATGATGATAAAAGAGAAAGATTTCCAAGTAAGAAGCAGAATTTGTTATCTTTCTTCAGGGATAGTCCCATCTAATTGAGAGGCTATAGACTCAAACAAAAAGTTTGGAGGTCAGTATAGCTTTAATATAAGTAAAAGGACTAACTGCCCATTAAAAGCAAATAAAGATGAACAAACACTATTAAAACTGAGATTAACTGAGAATAAAAATTATTTATAAACAAAATGATGCTAGATCAAATTCTCACTCTGGTTCTTAGAAATCATATTTTCTTATTTTCCTCTCTTAAGAATTTTACTGTTAGCTGAATGTGTCCTTGCCTGGAGAGCCTTCTATTCTAGGTAGGTCAGTCACCGCTAGAAGGCATTTAAGGCAGCATTGGAGAGAGAAGAGTCATGACATCGAGGGTCTGGATGTCAGTATCCCTCTGATAATAATGATCTTTGAGCCCTAAGGAACGTTCTGGAAAGAAAGGAAGAAGCATAAAAGAAGGGAAAGAACTGAAGGGGAGTCTTTCCCTATGTGTATTCAAGTTGCAAAAAGAATTACCCTTAATTAATTGTGAAAGTCTATATTCCCTAAAAACTACCAAGCCTCAGATAAAGGGTGACAATTACCCATTTGTGAATATTTATAGTGCATTTCCCTGTAGCAAAATGAGGACAGAATAATTTTCTCAACAACCAGAGAAAACGCCGTGAGTGGTAAAGTGAAGTAAGAATTCGACAAAGGAGAAAGAGAACAATATTAGCAGATTTTGTTGTTTGAAGTCTAGAATACTCTAGAATCCCACTGAACTGAACATTCCAGGGACTGTCATTGTCCATGGTCAGTATCTACCATACAAATGGTATTTTTGAGTCATTCTTGGGAGAAAAAAAAAAAAAGAAGGAAGTTGTTTTGAAGTATTCTATCATTTAGTTCTTGCATTTCTGTAAGTAGGAACATGGTGGTAAGCACAAAATTACAGGCTATATTATTCAGAGGTTTTCCTTTTTAATAGAAAATCAGACATCCTTGGGCTTTCTGCTGAGAGACTGGAAAGAGAAAAGTTATATCTAATGATCATTAATAGATATTTTCTTCTCTTCCCCCTTTCCTTTTCCTTCTTTTCAATTCCTAAGACCTCATTTTAGGAGGCTCAAAAGCACATAGTGTGCAGCTTGTCCAATCAAGCACAACAGCATTGAGACTCTGTTCTAAAAGGGCTGCTGCCACCTGCCATGTCTGCTCTGGGTACCAGAACCTTGTTTGTGGTTCCCCTGAATCCCCTAAGTGCAATTACAGTGGCAGAGGGATCAGGGGTTTTTAAACTCCAGACTCCATAAAGGCAAAGAAAAGCATTGAAAATGCCCAGACACCTACAATAGAATAAGAAACATGTATGTTTTACTAAATAGTTACTGTAAATAAAATATGAAGCATACTCATATAAACTTATCCAACTATGAATGCCATGCAGTGTTCTGTTAACCAACACGTGAAGCTGTAAGAGCCTGGGGATTTACTCCAGCCATGTCATCACCACCCTATGAAGCTATCCTTGTTGTTAACAGTCTTACTTCTCTCAACTCGTATCTGTTCTATCCATTGGTTTTTAGTAAGGAGTATCTTGATCTTTTTCCAACCATATGGACCACTTTGGAAAAGCTATTTTCAATGGCTGCATTGTGTCTATCACACAGAAGGGCTAGACTGTGATTTCCTTACTACTACTCTCCTTTATCCCTTTGACAATTAATGGTAGATTCTCTTCTATGTACCAAGCATGATGGCACTTGGTTCTTGGCCTCAAGGAGTTCAAAATTGACTGGGAGACAGACAAACAAAAACAGTTTAAGGAGAGGGGACACAGATTGAGAGGAAGAGGAGGATACAATGGTGACATTCTGGACTCAGTGATCCATCTTCTTTTCTCATGACTCAACAAAATAGATTAAATGGAGAGAATCCTCTAGTTTTATCAACTATTGGGGAGATAATAGAACCAAACTGATATTGTCCTTTTGGGTGGTAAAATCACACCGCAGAGCCAAGGCTTATTCCAACTATACCCTGTTTCTCAAGCATTCTGATTTTCAGATTTTGATCATTCTGGAAGGGAATTTCACCTTTTGTGTAAATTGTAATCGTTTTGAGGCTTAGCTCCCTACTTATAATATAATTTTTTAAAATAAAAACACACAAATGTAAATATCTTTCAAGCCAAAGATAATTTTATTTATTTTTTTAATTTTTATTTTTTATTGAGGTATAGTTGATTTACAATGTTTTGGGTATACAGCAAAGTGATCCAGTTATACACACACATATATATATGTATGTATGTATTATTCTTTTTCAGATTCTTTTCCATTATAGGTTATTACAAGAGATTGAATATAGTTCCCTGTAGGTCCTTGTTGTTTATCTATTTTATGTACAGTAGTGTGTATCTGTTAATCCCAATTCCAGATTTATCCCTCCCCGCCTTTCCCCTTTGGTAACCATAAGTTTATTTTCTATGTCTGTGAGTTTATTTCTATTTTGTAAATAAGCTCATTTGTGTCATTATTTTAGATTCCACATATAAGTGATAACATATGATATTTGTCAAAGGTAATTTTATTTTGGAGACTATGATTAACTTTAAAATTTATTATTAGTATTTAATTTCTTGTTCAGAATAAAACTTACACTACAGAATGAAAGCAGACCTGTTTCCTCATGACTGATTAATAAATACCTGTATTTATTTAAATATTACTTTTTTCCTTCAAAATGCATTAGTCAGTATAGAGATTTTCAAAATTGTTTATAGCTAAGGGTCCTTTAAATTCCTCCTAACAGTAACGTCTTGTGAATTAATTAGTAGAACAGCTGTGTGAGCTGATCCAAATTCTTCTCAAGAGCTGCAAGATGTAAATACTCTGGGGGAAAGTATTAGGGAAACAAAAAGAATTAAGAGGAGAGAAGTGCTACTGGTCTTTTCTGATCAAGAAACCAAACATTCTGGATTTTTAGCCTGACTGATAGGAAACAAGCCAGGGGTCCAAGAACAACCAGAGTCCCAAGAACTTTGGTTTCAAAACTTGCGAAGACTTAATAGCTTTTTAACTTTTGTGGGAAAAATGGCAATGTGTCTGACAGAAATCCTGCTGCTGACCTTCAAATGGGAAAAGGTGACCGGTAGCTCCATAAACATTTTCCATGATGGCTTAAGTACATTAAAACTGTTTCCCATTTCCCATCCCCGGCAGTAGGGGCTGGGCTCAGCCTTAGGTTGGTTATAATTTGCTAGTGGATGCCGAGTTTCCATCTTGGGGGGTGTTCTTCCCTGAATTTCTGATTAACTGAATGAGTGAGATCTTTGGTGCCCTGCCTTGTCGGTGACATTTGAGAGATGTCTGTTTCACTGTTTCACTTAGTTGCTGCTTAGTTGGAACAAATGAAAGTTAAGGGCAGTGCTGAGGCGGGGGATGAGGATGGCACTTGGAGAATGAATGCACATGACAGCACTGAGAAACCCTGCAGAGCAGAATCCTCTTTAACCCCATGTTTACCCAAGAATATTTCACCACAGAGACCCCTTCTCTTCACTCAGACACCCAGTAACATCCCATGGGATTCACCTAGGGAAGAGCTTGAATGCCATTTGTTGAGATAAGAAAGTAAATTCTCGTGACTGATCAAGTGGTCACTTTAAAGTTATTGCCAGAACCTGAGTCAGTGGGTTCAGAAAGGAAGTATTTTTCATTCTAGAAGCCAGCAGCCAAGTACGTCCTGAGATGTCAAGAAAGTCATTTTAGAGAACACAGGACGACTTGGGGCCAGTGAGGGGAAAAGCCCAAGCAAGGCAGATCCTCTTTGTTCAGCAGGGGAATCAATAGTCATGTTGGGATCAGAAACCATTTTTAATATATTTTATCCTTTGATAATGAGAAATTATTTAGAAAGTTTCAGGCTAACTGTGTATCAAGCAGAGACAGAGCTGGGAGTGTTTGCTAAGCTGTTTGTCCAAGAAACCTTTATTCACGGAACACATTACTGGGTGGTGGCCTGGCGAACACCCTTTAGAAAATGTGATTCTGTTCATTCTATTATCTCTCTTCTCCTCCAACCAAGCAGGATTCATATTCCCTCTAGTGTGCCCTGGATCCCCTGCTCTGGTCTAACTACCTTCAAGTTGTTCTTTAGCCAATTCTCATGGAGCCACAGGTTGGCTCTAATTCTAATCCTTCTGGAGGGACAGGTTTCATTTCTCATCTTTGATTGAAAGCCAGCACAAAAGTACAGCATGTGTTGGTGGCCAAGTCACCATCTTGACTTTCACCCCTAAGTCTGTCTCCTGCCCTCTTGAATTGTAGTTGTGTCTCTTGCTCACGAGAACAACAAAGTTGTTCTACCATGATTGCTTGCTTCCGTTCCTCTTCACCACTTCCATATTTTCTCCCTTTTTATGCTGATAGCTTCTTTGCTGGTTCCAAAGATGACTTTACTCCCTAAAAATAATAGAAATGACCCCAAGTTTATTCTTTGTTGGCCTGTGGTCACTTGTCAGGTGAAAATCAAAGCCAGTATGAGATTAGGTCTTCCCAGGAGTAGGCTATGATGTTGATATTGTACATTGTGTCCACCAGCCTCTATGGTATCCAGGGAAACAAATACTCATATCTTAGGAGGACAGAACTAATGTAGTCTTTCTTCTTCCTCCCAAAGTCAATTGCTTTAGTGTACCTAGTATAACTAAGATGGCTGTTTTCTCTTTCATCAGTTTTCTTTCTTTTCCTATTCATTAAGCAACAAACTCTAATATATTTACTCAGTTTGCACCAATTTATTCATTTATCATATGCTGATATAATGCACCAAATGTTAAAAGACCCATGGCCTTTGACCTTAAGAATCTCAGAGTCCTGAAGAAATAGATGTAAACAATCAACAAAAATGATGAGTAGTAATATATAGAAAACAGAGTGGGAATAGAGAAATAAGTGACTGGGTAGGAGCTGCTTGGAAGGAAGTTACTGACACCCTCACCATGAGGAAATTATCAGAACTGTTCCTTGAAAGATAAATAGAAATTCTTCAAGTAAAGAAAGGAATGTGGGTTTGTACGTATTTATGGGGGTAGAAATGAGGCCAGGGGGAAAGAGAAAGAGAGAGAAATTGTTCTTTGGTTGTGATCCATACAGCTTCTAATCTAAACAGTATTCATAGAGAAAAATGGACCCCATTGAAGCAAATCTTCCCTCATATCCTAATTCGTCTCTAACCCCAAATCGCTCTGAGGTGCCTTATCCTTGTTCTTTATATTATGAGCTCGTGAGAAAAGATAGGAGAAAAATAACGAAAAATCCCTTTACATAATAGAAAATAGTGTTTTGATAAAACCAGAAGCTTCCATATCCCAAAGAAAATGCATAGAGTATCTGTTTTTAACAAGCTGGTTAGTTCATCAGAATTACTCTGTTGTTATTTTATAGTTTAGCTAAATTGAACAGCCCAATGCTACACTGGAGCCAGGCTAAACTGAAACACTTAGTGGAGCACTAACGTTTTGTTTGGAGAATGCAAATGTTTAGTGTGTCGTGTATTAGAGATAGCAACAAATGTTGGTGGGATGGGTGGGAACTGGACTGATGTGAAAACGGAAATGTGTTTGTAGTTTAAAAACAGTGGCTTTACTCAGTTTTCATGACTTGTGAATACTGAAAGGTATTAAGAGACATTCAATCTAACTTGCCTTGTATACATTATCAGAAATTCTTAACTGGAGAGTTCATGTAGGCAAACTGCCAAAGCTTAGGAGTGTCTGCAGAGAGGCCAAATACAATTATAATTAAACTAGGGGGTTCAGTAAGTGGCTTTGTGAATTATCACATATATGCTTAATAACTGATTCAGTAATTGACGCAGACAATCCCAGGGTGCACAAGTCACTGGGCAGGACAATTAAGCCAAATGCCTGGGAATAAATATGTGGAGGACTAGAAGATGAAGGCAGTGATTTCCAGCTCTTTGGAACCCCAAACAATTTATAGTGTAAGGGGATCCTGAGAAATTTCTTACCCCTTTTAAACTTATAGATGTGATATAGACCCATGAGGCATTCTCCTCCTGGGGTTTGCAAGTCTGTGGGAAGATGTGATAGGTCAGCTCATTAGAAAAGCACCCTACAATTTGGTTGTCTGTCCCAGAGAATGCAGATCTTCCTCCCCCCAAGTAAAACTACAGTGATCCCAGAGTAAAAAGCAAAGCAGTAACTTTGGCAGCAGAACTTCAAGACAAAATCAGGAGAATAGTTAGATAGAATTAGGCAGTTCTCCTCCCCAACCACAGAGGCTAACAATAATCACTGGTAAAAGCTGGAAAAGTTAGAAAATGCACAAAGGAAGCGAGTGGCTCCAGATAAGAGAAGGACAAAGTCATAGAAGATGCAGTGTCGGGGGGAGTCAGCAGGACCCTGGGTCTGGGGGACTAAGCAAGGCAGCCTCTGAGAGTTTGGTGAGCAAAAATTAAGAATCGAAGTTGATAGTCTGGGAGCAAAGCAGGTTACAAGTCCATATTAGATATCAGATGAAGTGGGTAAATACATGTGTGGCGATTATGAGAACTTTGGCTGTTATTCTAAGTGAGACGGAAGACAGAGGAAAGCTTAGAACAGTTGCGAGACATGGCTTCATTTGTTTAAAAAGGATCATTCTGGCTGACTTTCTCACAGACTATATGCTGAAAAAATATATATTGAAAGGGGAAGCAGAGAGTGCAGTAAGGAGGGTATGGTAGTATTTCTGGTGCAAGGTGGTAATGTCTCGGACTGCAGAACAGAGGTAGAAGTAAGGATGAGAGGCTGCAGTCTAAACATGTTTCGAAAGTAGAGCTACCATAATATCCTGACAGGTTGTGAGAAAAAGAGAGGAGCTAGGGATGACACCAAGAATTTTCTCCCGAACAAATATGAAAATGCAACTGCCATTTACTGAGAATACAACAGAAGAAACAAGTTTGGTTTTGGATGTGTTGGGTTTGCAATATTTATTAGACTTCCAAGTGGGAATACCGGGGAGACAATTAGATATACTGATCTAAAATTCAAGGAAGAGAACTGGGCTAGAGATATAAATAGAGAAATAATTTTGTGGATGGTATTTAAAGCCATGACACTGGATAAGGACACAAAGAGAATGAGTGTAGATTAAGAAGAAAAAAAGGACTGATTGGAATAATTACTCTGAAGTTCAGAGGCTGGGAGATGAGTAGGAACACATGAAGGTGATGGAGAAGAGGCAGCCATTGAGGTAGTTGGAAAAAGAGAGAAGTGTAGGTTCTGGACGCCAAGAGAAGAGCAAGCTTCAGGAAAGGCAGATCAACTGAGTTAAATGGAGTTGACAAATTGAGCAAGAGAACAAACTGAGACTAAGCATTGGTGAGCAATGAGGACACTGATCAGAACAGCTTGGTGGAGTGGTGGAGGGGAGAGCCTGGCTGGGAGGGGTCAAGACAGAGTGAGAGGGAAAAAAGGTAAAACAGCAATGCATGAAACTCCTTTAAGGATAGGGTTCTGTGGTCAAGGGATGGACAGAAAATTATGCAGCTTGTTTAAAAGGTCATGGGATGATCAAGTCAAGTAGGAGAAGATGATGTCTTAATTTAGGATTCTTCAGAAACGGACCCTGAAATAAAAATTTGAGGGCAAGTAACTTATTTGTTAAGTGTAGGAAACGCCAGAGAAAGGTGTGGTAGGAAAAGGGAGAGATGCATTATCAAGCCAGCTACCACTGTGCATGCCTGGTATTTAATCCCCTGGGCAAATGCTGGGAAACCCAAGCTTCAGAAGCATCCCACCGAAGGACATGGGAGTAGGGGTATTGATACACTGTTTCTCATCTGTTGTTGGTTGAAGGCTGCCAGGGAAGGGGGTGGGGAAGTGTTAATACCCAAGTACTTCCAGCTGGCCAACCTGAGGGCAAAATGACCTTTCCATTTTGGGGGAATGACCTCACTTTCTATATGCTGAAGCCTTCCAAATAGGTATATCCAGTGATGCTCTCCCCACATACTTAACTCATCAGTTTAACTGCTGCCTAAAGGCTCATTTGTGCATCTAATTGTTCTTTTAAGTTTAGTACATCCAAAACAAATCCCCCTTCAGACAATCAGTCCTAAAGCACTTCTCCATCCTCCCCAACCACCCTCCACTTTCCTGCTCAAGCAAAGACCAAGATGCCATCTTTTAATTTCCTCTTTTCTCATAAAATACACAATCAGGTGAGTTTTATTGGCTCTACCTCCAAAATACATCTTGAATCTAACAATTTTTTACCTTCTCCACTATTGTGCTGATGAAAGTCAGATTTCTCTCACCTATTCTAGGGCAGAGGACTTTTAACACGTCTCTGGACTTCTAAGAGCTGTCAGTTTTTCACAATAAGGTCTGCTGATGTGAAAAATATCAGTCAAGTCAAATTAGTTTCTTACTTAAAACCCCCCTGTTTTGCATTATAGTTAGAATAAAGTTCAAAATGATTATCATGCTCAAAAAACCCTACATAAGCTTTTTTCTTTTTCAAGAAAGTCACACTGAATTCCAGGAAAGTTTTATATTATCCATAGTTAAGAGAGAAAATGTGCTGCAATATTCCTTGGCTATTGTGCAGCTTTTCTACATGACATAAGATTTTGGCTTTTAATACAGACTAAGTCTTGATAAAGACATTGACAATACAATTTCTTCATGTTGAACGAATGTATATTATTCATACATGCAATAGTGTATTTAAATGTGATGGAAACTGAATAGAGTGGCATTTTCAGGGGCGAGTAGTGTTGGGAAATTTTGCTTTTTGTTCATTTATTTTCTACACAATTTAAAATTTCCCATTTAAGCATCAGTGTATTTTAATACAGTTTTTTTAACTATTATGGATGGAAATATTATTACATTTACGTATTTTTTTCTTCCTTCTTAAGTGAACAAAGTGTGTTATCTCCTAGGTGTGCAGTTGGCTTTAAGTAACAGTTTTTATCCTTCCATTAAAGGTAGGCAGTTGCTGCTGTTGCCCCAGGGGTTCTGTGTATGTAGGACTCCTGGTCACTGTCGTTACAATTCTCTTGGTATTTCTCTGAAGTTCACAAGTTGGCTACCACCGTTTCCAGTAACAGTGGAGTTGAAAGTGGGAAGGAGAGAGAAGAAATAGTGGCAGAGCTATCGCTGAATTTTATTCACTAGCAAAATTTATTCCAGGTGCTCCTAGTGAATTTTGCTTATATTTCTTTGGCCAAGACAAGGCCATATGGCCATTCTTAACTACTGGGGGTTCTGGAAAAACAAGTATTTAACTTTTGACCTAAAGAGAAGAGGAAGGCGATGGAGAAGGAGGGGGGGGATGTGGGTTGTGTGAGCCAGCCAAAGTGCATGACGTGTAACGGTTATGTGTATTATTTGTTGAGCCATAAAGTGTTATCTTCAGGGGCTACTAAAGAATGCTGTTACATGCACGTTCAGCAATATCACTGCTCCCTCTTCCACAGTGTGGGTGTGGCTAGGGACAGTAGGCTGGCCAGGGGTTACATTTTCCAGACTCCTTCGTACCCAGATGAGGCCATTGAACTTGTTCTCTCATCAGTGGGATGTCAGCAGGTGTGATGGGGTATGACTCTCCACTTACCCTTTGTGCCTTCCGCCAGCTGCATGTGGACGATGTTGTGATTGGCAGATTTATAAGATAGAAGCCTGGATCCCTGAGTCACCATATGGAGAATAATCTCCAGTGGACTACTTACATGGGCTTAGATTATTTTATAAGTGATAAATAAATTTCTCTTGTATTAAGGCAAATCACTAAACTTTGGAGGTTTATTTATTACAGGTGCTAGTATTATCTTACCTAAGACAATACCCCATGCTTATATCACCCTAGATTTCTTGTTTCTTGTTTCTATTTTTTCTTTATTCAGTTTTCCCATTTTCCCTTTATTTTTCTCATTACCTTACTTTTAAGTAGCTGTAACTTTTTTTTTTTGTAGTTTGTGAAATATGTTGAGCAATACTCCTTCTAATGCCTTGCTTCTAGTTTTCTGTGTTCTAAGAAACCAGATAAATATGTTAGGACTCTGAATGAATGCTATACCTCTCTGAGCTAATAAGCACAGGAACTTTGTGATGCTGGTTTAGGGTATTATGGGGTCTCAGGTGATTTGCCTCCTGGTATAGGACAGGTGCCTGATGAAGGACAAAGAGATAGGGAATTGCATGTTAAGTGTACAATCAAGGGTAAGGTACAATGGTTGGGCACAGTAAGTGAATATTGTAATATTTTGAATTAAAGCAAATGGCTACTTTGTTTCCCAGATCTGTAAAGGGAATTTTTGTGAGCAGATGGAGTTTCAAGGGTCCTATATAAAGTGTTTATTCTATTAAGCTATTTATTTTATACTTCTTAAAAATGTCTAAATTATTTATCTAAACTATCTAGCCATCAATCATTACGGCTATGTTGAAGATTCATGTTGCATAATGAATAATGAATACTTTTTTTGAAAAATAATTAAATTTCAAAAGATTTCAAAAGATGTTTCACTCTTTTGAAGTGAAACACATAGTAATCTCCACTGAAAGCCAGGCTTGGTCCAAAATGAGGCTGGCATGTGATGGCATGATATTGGTGGCAGAAAGCAGTGAGAAATACCATAGGCTTTGCAAATATCTCTTGGTTCCAGTCTTGCTGTGCATCATTTTAAGATTTATTCAACTTTTCTGAGCCTCAGTATACCCATCAATAAAGCTGAGTCTAGAAGCACTGCCTAAGTGATGAACACTAGGTAAGACATGCAAAACATTTAATTCAAAACAGTGCAGTGTCAATAATGAAATAAAATTAATGTGTGCTCTTTTTTTCTTCTCTAATTTCACAAATTAGGTAGTAATATATTAAATGTTCTGGGGAGGAGATGATAATCATTTTTCTGTCTGATACAAATATTTGGTTTTTTAACATATTAACTACAAAACAGTATTTCCTGTTTTAGATAACACACACATTGTAATACAAATCTACTCTTGAACTGACTTGTCATCTTCTACCATAATTGCTGTAACAGAATATGCAAATCTAACTATATCCTGAACTACAAAAATAACTAATGATGAGCAGGTGATTCAGATTTTGGAAGGCAACCCAGTATGTCCAAGGGGGAAAAAAGTCAACATAAATGTGAATAAACTATGGTTTGGTTCATTTTTTTCCTTTTAAAAACTGATACTTATTATGTACATTTTTAGTATTTTTTTTTTAAATCAGAGAGTCCAGCTTTGAATGATCTCCAAAATGAGTTTCATGGGAGAGTTCATTGTGTCTACAGTATTTCCCAGGGAAACCTATGGCAATGATGTGCTCCTCTGTACACCTGGCAACCAACGGTCTGGCTGAAGGAAAGAGCTGCACTGACTGGTTCCTCGCACTCTGGCTCCAAGGGGCTCTGGAAGCCTGTCTATTCCCAGTGCCAAATACAGAAAATTAACCTGAACCTCGGAGGCTCTGCCCCTAGAGAAAATGGGCTCCTAAGGTGTTGTAAATCAAACTGGTGTTTGAATCTAATATTCTAAAAATTTACTACTAGAGAAGAATATGTTCCCATTACTCAGAGTGTGGATATATTTATTAAAGTAGCTGAAAGTTAGTTGAGTTATTGAGTCATTGAGTTAGCCACTGAAAAATAGAAACACAAATGTGAATATCAATTCAAACTTAGATTTTTCTACTTTTATGTTTTCCTGTTTGCATCAGGTTCACACAGGACAAAATAACTGGACAATTTAATTTAGCAATAGGACAATTCCTTTCATCAGTGGAGCCTTTAATTCTGATACCCCCAAATTCAAGGTTAGGCTGCTGTGCCTAAATCAGTGCTGAGTAGACACAGATGTAAATCTGATAAACACTAAGGAATCAGTGATCATGAAGACTTTTGCTTTCCCATGGGACTCTATGTGTAAGAAGAGGAACTGGAAGGTGTTGTAAATGACAATATGGAAAGAATATGTAGAAATAGGTCTTGTTGTGGGAAGAGAGCTTCTTTTTTCAAGTTACACTTGTAATTTTGAGATATTTGTAGTTTTACATGCATTTGTAAGAAATAATACAGAGGTATCCCATTTACCACCTAACGTAGCTTCCTCCAATGATAAAATCTTGCGAACTGTAGTACAATATCCCAGCCAAGATAATGACATGGCTACAGCCAAGATACAGAACATTTCCATCACCATGACAATCTCTCTTGTTGTCCTTTTATAACCACATGCACTTCCATTCAGAACCCACCTTAACCCGTTCAGCCATGAACCTGATCACCATCTTTATAAATTTATCATTTCAAGGATTTGGGAAGTTTTTAGCCTGCCTTTCTTTCTTTCTTTCCTTCCTTCCTTCCTTTTTGTTTCTGTAATTGAATGAAAGATTTTAAAAATTCAACAGTGTTTTATAATTTTCAGAAGTTTCATACATATGATTTCATATAATCCCGTAATAATCCTTTTTTTAAAAAAAATCCCCTGTCCCTGTACTTCCCATCCCTGCTTCCCTCTCCCTGCTGGTAACCACTAGTTTTTTCTCTAGATCCATGAGTCAGCTTCTTTTTTGTTTTATTCACTAGATTGTTGTATTTTTTAGATTCCACAT
This sequence comes from Camelus bactrianus, assembly GCF_048773025.1. Lineage (NCBI taxonomy): Eukaryota > Metazoa > Chordata > Mammalia > Artiodactyla > Camelidae > Camelus > Camelus bactrianus. The sequence continues at coordinate 12,821,905 of NC_133541.1, forward strand.
ATAAGTGATATCATACAGTATTTGTCTTTCTCTGTCTGAATTATTTCACTTAGCATAATGCCCTTCAAGTCCATCTATGTTGCTGCAAATGGCAAATTTTCATTATTTTTCACAGCTGAGTAATATTCCATTGTATATATATACTACATCTTTTTTATCCATTCATCTGTTGATAGACACTTAGGTTGTGTCCATACCTTTAGCCATTATTTCTTCAAATACTTCAGTTTTTCCTTCTTTCCCCTCTCCACGGGAGAGTCTGAAGACACAAATATTAAATCTTTGATTATATTCCCAACAATCCTTAAGGCTCTGTCATTTTTTTCAGTCTATTGTCTCCTTATTCAGATTGGGTAATGTCTATTGTTCTGTCTAACAATTCACTGACTCTCTCCTCTGCCTCTTCCATCCAGCTGTTCAGCCCATCCACTGAGCTTTTCTATTTCAGTTACTGTATTTTTCAGTTCTGAATTTCTCACTTGGTTCTTCTTCATATCTTCTCCTTCTTTGCTGAGGCTTTCTGTTTTTTCATTTATTATAAGCATTTTTGTAATTGCTCATTGAAGTACTTTTTCCCATGGCTTTAAAATTATTGTCAGATAATTCTAATATCTCTGTCATCTTGGTGTTGACATCTGTTGTCTTTTTTCATTCTGTTTGAAACCTTCCTGGTTCTTGGTATGATGAAGGATTTTCCATTGAAACCTGGACATTTTCAGATAATATTATGAGCCTGAGTCTGACTTAAACCTTCTGTCTCAACTATGCCACCTTGTACCCATCAGGTGGAAGTGGCAGTTCAGGTCCCCATTCAACTGCTATTGACACTGAAGGTAAGGGGGCTCCTTCTTACTGCTGGTGGGGAGAGAGTCCTGGTTCCCCATCTGGACCACCCCATGTGGTCCCCCACTGACACTGTGGTGGGCTTGGCCCTGTGACTCCTGGATGAAGGTAGAAGTCCTGACTCTCCCCTGATTTCACTTTAGGAGGGGGGAGAGGCACTTGCTACTCCCACACTGCCAGGGACACCTGTGTGTCTGATTGGGTGAGCCTCATAATGGGTCCCCACCTAACCAGGAAGTCCACCACCACCACCACCACCATAACTGACAAGATCCCACAGGAAGCCCACAGTTGGAATATGAGTGAAAGTTTCCCAAAGGACAGGAACTGGTGCTCTCAGAGCAAAAAAGGAAAAGGTACTGGGTGCAGGGGAAAAACAGTGCCTGGTACATTATTATTAAGTTTTGGGATGACTTAGAATGCTTACTTTTAAATATTTCCAGTGATTGTGGCCTCTTAAAAAAGGCAGAGGGAGAGAAAGTGGAACAACATTTAAATTATTTTCTCTCTTTGTTCAACGTTCGTTCCTTCTCCAAGTTTTACTGAGTGACCACGTTGTGTTAGGAACTGTGCTAGCTATTGGGAACCCACTGGTGAAAACCCGCCATTCTTTTCACAAGACACTTACAGATCCATATTGAAAGTTGTGGGATTAGGTTTGGCAGCTGGGAGAAAAGACTGGAATGTTTCGTTAACATCATATATTTGTATAATATCTTACTTTTGAAATTCAAAACATATACACACCTGAGTACACCTGCATTTTATACAGAAGTAGTGCTTTTCTTTCATTTTGCTTAACTACTTTTTTTTCTCTGAGATTTTACAGTGACTATGACAACATGTATTTATAATCAGAAGGATGTTAAAAACCATTTTTTCCTGTTTTGTTTTACTGGAATTTCTTAAATTGTATTGTCTCTATTCTGCTTTAGGGCAGGCAATAGAGCCTTGAAAATATATACAGGTTTTAATTTCAAAGGATATAAATGTAGTCACTACAACTTACTTTGCACTGTTAGCTTTGCTGTGCTATTAAAGATCCCGGAAGGTGACTGAACCAAAAGGGAGGACAGTGACTCGAGATGCATGATGGCCAGGTCAAGAGGGTCAGTGGAGTGGGGAGGAGAGGGCCTGAACCTGACTCCATCTGCCACTGACCACGTGACTCGAGACACTGAAACTTTATGAGTTTCAGTTTCTTCTCCTGTCAGTTTCTCAATTTGTAGACCTCAAAAGAGGAACTGATGACCAGGGAGATAACTGCCTAGAAAAAAGCAAGTTGTCCACTCAACAGCAAATATCAAGACGAGAGTTCATCATTCCATCACTTCACAGAGGGTTAATCTTCAACTGTGTCTCTAAAACGATCTGATCCACGATTAGAATCAGAGCCATTCCATCAGTGGTGATGGAAAATCACAAGGCCCAGGTGAGCAGAAACCCATTTTGGATGAAGATAATGTACACATCTGTTCATTTCTAGATTGGGTTTATATTTTCAGGTGGTGTCTCTGAAAACCCATTTAACTCTTCCATATTTTTGACATTCTACCCTTATTTCCTATTTAGGGTCCATGACACAAGTTTTTAATTTAACTTGGCAGGCCTGGGAAACACATATCATTGGCCAGGCAGTGTGCTAGATTATATATATGAAAAGATGAATTGAAATACAGTTTTAATCTGTTTGGACTGGGACAGTTGATATGTTATTAGTAGAACACAAATCTATTTAATCCTGTCCTTGAAAATAGGTAATTTATTATTTTTCTTTCAATACATGATCTCTCCAGAACAATAAATCTAATTTTTAAAATTTTGAAACATGGTATTTTATCTCTAAGAAAATTGTACTAAATTAAGGGAGACTACCCAGATAGAATCTACAGAAGGTCAAGTCACTAAAAATTTTTGCATGTGGTCCCAAGCCTTTCAAGAAATAGATAATTATACAAATACTGGATCTCCATTCCGGTAAGATATATGTGTGTGTGTGTGTCTGTGTGTGTGTGTGTATATATGTTTTAATTTGAAACATATGACACCCAAAAGGGGAAACTGTGCTGTGTTCTTGCCTCCATACAAAGTAATTTGCTCTGTGAATGCCCTGGTCTTTACTAAGATGCAATGTTTTAAAATTCTAGGTATTTATATGGAAAGAGAATAAAACATTAAGAAGAATTTCCTTTTTCCATTTAAAGGAGGGACCACCAAAGGGCCATTTTAAGACTCTAGAAGTGTCACATAAATCTCCAAAAGAGGTTTGTAATGTATTAAACAAAGGGTAACGCCAACCACAAGGAAAAAAAAAAAAATCAGAAACGGGGAGAAAATACACTTCCTGGCTCGGAAGCTCTTAAAAGTTCTGAGCCAGGAAACCTCCCGCACCGGGGCGTGGAATGTCTTTGGCTCTGCAGTGACTCCCTGCTAGGTTCCCCTCAATTTTTCCCTCCCTCTCTCCTCCATTCCCAGCCACAGTTCCCTAACGTGGGTGCCACAGGAGGATGCCAGCACACGTACCTGAAATTGTCCGGCAGAATCAGCCTCTGTTGCAAGTTAATTTTAAATGTCCCCACACTTAAAACAGGCCGTATTTGCAGGCCAACCCAAGGGATTTCAAACGACGCCTGGAAGCTCATCGTACTAATTAGGGGCTCAGCCTATAAAAGAACAATAGTAAAACAGAACCAAGGACACGTTCCTCCGCTCAAAGCGGTTCGCTGGTGGCGCGCAGGGCCTGCGCCGAGGCTGGGTCTGGGAGCCGGAGCCCCGAAAAGGCGCGCTGCCCCTTTAAAAGGCCGCGCATCTCCGGGCCGGCCTTCCTCCCCGGGGCTCCAGCTGTGATTGACGCTGGGCGGCGAGAGGAGGCGCCTGGCGCTAACAAAAGTCCGGCCCGTGGGCGAGCGGCGCCGGGCCTCGAGTCTCTGCTGGCTCTGGGCGCCCGCAACAAGTGGCCGCCGCGCTCCCTCCCCGGGGAAGCCGCGGGTGCGCAGGGGCGCCCGGAGGAGGCAGCGGAGCCCGGGAGCCTCGGCCGCCCGCGCGGCTCAGCGCCCACCTCCGGGGGATCGGGGCGGGCGGATGGGGACCCGGCGGCGGCGGCGCGGCGAGCCTCTGGGCGGCCCCGGGGCGCGGGCTCTCCGCGGCGCTGCGCCCTCTGGCCCCGAAGGCGGATTCTAAGGGCGGCGGCCGCTCCCGGCCCCACCCGGCGCCATCGGGGGTGCCCGGAGGGGACGGAGAGCCCCCACCCACCCGAGTGCAGGGGCCGCCCCCGGTCGGAGATCGGTCCCGGAGCGTGGGGTATGCGCAGCTAACGGTCCCGTCGGGCGGGCTTTCCTCTGGCGGAGCGCACAGGCGGTGCGCCCCAGCTATGGAGTGTCCCGGGAGACGGCGGGCATGACGGCGGCAGGATGGGCGCGAACAATGGCAAACAGTACGGCAGTGAGGGTGAGTGGGCCGCCCGTCCTAACACTCCCGAGTCGCGTCCCCCTCCCTTCCCCTCGCCCTCCCATCTGGGAAGGAAGGTTCTCGCACGCTGCCGAGGCGCACCCCTGTTTGGGCACCCGATCTGGGCCGTCACCTTCCCCTTTGGCACTGCCCGCTCCGGCGCCCCGAGGATGCTGTCCCACCGCGGGGGTCTCTAAGCAACTTCTCAGGTTGTCTTTAGGACGGCTCGAGTCGCATTTCTGCCATGTGTCTGAACCCATGTGCCCCAACTTTCCTTCCCTGAGCATCTGGGGTTTAGGGTGATGGTTTGGCAGATGGCGGAAGACGTTTTTCAAAAACAACGCAGTGAAAACTTTCCCAGGCCTTTGTGCACCAGTCCCCTGGACTTTCCTGTAGCAGGAAAAACTTCTGGAAGAAGTTAAGTTTCCATTCTCTGCTCCCTGCCCCCGAGCTGACAGCTTCGTGAAGCTGACCACCTATGGTCGTGCAAGGCGAGGGGTGGCTGGGGGCTTTGTCTGGGCCCTCTCGGGGCTGGAAACGGGCAAAGGACCATCTGTTACGTGGGGCTGGAAATTGCACAGAAATATTGCCTGTCAAGTGGGAACTTGGAAGTTGGGGAAACTTTAAACTCCACCCACTGCTAAAGGATGATGGATGTGTGGGTTGGCTTCTCCCTCGCCCCTCCTCCCCCTCTTTGCATAAAACCTTAGTGTTGTAACCCAGTTGATTAACGGCATGCCCCTGATATGCATACGGCAAAGGCATTTCCCGCAGTTCAAAAGTTAGGAAGGTTTGTCTTTCGTGAACTTGGCTGGAGGGGAGTGCAAGAGACAGGGTCGGTTTTTACAGTCCGCCCCCAGAGGACCGGCGGTTAGAAACGGGGTCCAGCGCCTGCAGACTGGTAGGAATGCAGAATGGCTATTCAGCATGTGGTGGTAGGGAAACTCCTATCACCCTGTGCAAAACTTTGAGCTGTGGCCGCAGAATGTGGATGCCTCTCCCGTTGTTTGTGTCTGTGTTCCTTCTCAGCAGCTTTGTGAAATTACAGCAGAAACCGACCCTAAAAAACCGTATCCACAAGAACCTTTTGTTTAAATCATTCTTTTCTAGATCATCATGTTTTGAATTCCACGTATATATGAAATATATATATCTTTCCTGGGTAGTTATATGAGAGAGTTTTTTCGTCTGACAATTTCATTTAGAAGAAGTTAAAAGGTTGTCTTTTTAGATAGCAGACGTGAAATTTTGCCAGAAAAGATTATTGGAGAATCTTGGCCACCCCCCAAAAACGTCTTGAAGTTAATGTTTTAAAAATTTGTGGAAAAATGAGAGATTAAGCCTTCTTACTCTGAGTTATTAAAAAGCTTTCAGGGAGTGAGGTGTGTGCTTGTCAGTTCTGAGTGTGCATACATTATGATACTTCAACACTGGTTGGGGAGGTGGGGACGGACACCCCAGGAGGAACACAGAGCCTCTGCTCTGTGTTCTCCAACAAAGCCCCTCACAACTCTTCCTAATCCTCTGCACCTTGTCCTCCTATCCCAGCCGTCTCCTGTTGTACCGTGTGTGGTGTATGACGACTTCCTGTCTGAACAGCAGAGTTTTCAACCCTTGGGAGAGAAAAGGAGAGACAGAGAACTAATGTTCTCCAGCTGTTATCCGTAAATGCTACCTCTGCGTTTTCACTTCAGCCAAAGTGAAATTTTACTGGGATCGGATTTAGATACACTGTGGACTTTTCATAGGGAAAACCTCTTGGGCTCAGCTGATTCAAGGCGACCAATAGGAAGTTTTGGGAGGTAACTGACTTTTGGCTGGAGGGATACATTGTGTTCAACATTAATCAACTTTCTTGAAATGAATGGAGATTCCTGTGTAACAGGTGGGGGCAGGGAATAAAGAAATAGAAATAACAAGAGCTTTTCAAAAATCTTTTCTCCTCCTAGTTACACTTGACCTCTCCTAATATATGTCATTATTATATAATATATATAATATATTATATGATCATGATATGTGTGTGATTGCATATGGTCAGCTTTGTTACACTGTGCTGTCAGGTGGCAGAAACTATGCACAGAAGCCTGTTGGTATTAGGTGTGTTAGTGTCATCTTTCTTATCTAAAATGTCAAATTTCAAAGAAACTGAAAGCAACTCCTAGACACAGGATTTCTGTTACCAAAAGAGACTGGAAATTAAGACAGTTTTATAGATTTAGTGCAATTTAGGTGTGGTATATTTCAAACATAAGGGAGAAATTATCAATAGAGTGTATATCCACAGCATTGCTCAGTGAGCGATCCCTCAACTATGAAACATTGGTGTATGCTTTAAAGCTCTGCACCTTAAATATATTTTATTTACTAGTGGAATTGACACCACCATGCAAATGACAGTTAAATTTTATACATATTGTTGTGAATTATTAGAACTTTTAAAACTATAGTGTTTGATCGGTAATCTCACTTTCTCCTGCTCCTGGAAAATATCTTTTTAATTAAAAAAAAAATTATTCCCAAAACTTACCTTAGCAGGTGCAAGGGGACAGAAGCTTCCTGCTTCTCTGTAATCCCAGGACCAGGGGCATCAGTATTACCTGGGAGCTTGTTGGAAATGCAGAATCTGAATCGTTTATCACATGCATATTATATTAAAACTTAAGGCAGTTCTTCTGTTGATTTGGGAGTCTGGAAATTTGATTCCAGCTTCAGCTTAGCCACTGTGACCTTGCTCAATTGCCCCCAAATCTTGAGGTCTTTCTTGTCTAGAGTGAGTAGGGAAATTTTTTATTGGCGTTATTTGTCCTGATGTAATCCTTGATCATGTTATCATTCATTTTATTTTGTTCTTATAATGCCTGAATGGACCACTTAACAGAGATTAGCCTTGGGAAGACATGTTACGATAAATAAGGAAGTTAAGACTCTTATTGTGCCCAAATCAGTCAGTTCCTCTCTTCCTTTTGTCATCCCTTTTATCCCTCATCTCTGTCTTCCTCACTCATTCCCACTTCTTCTCTTAACTCAATCAGTCCTGAAATCTCTGCTTTTCTCCTGAGATTGAAGGAATGTGTATATCAATATTGGTCATTTCCAGTGTTTTGTTTTCCTAAATACTTAGTGAACATTCAAGTTAATGATTTAATTTTCAGCCTTTAGGCAGACTCAGTTTTGGCTCCAGGAAAAAGTTACCATCCCATCCCTGATCCTTAGCTTTCTAGAAACATAAGCGAATGTCTAAATGATTAGTATGTTCTGGGAAATTCTTTTATGGAAGGCTGACTTTTCTCTTTATCTTTTTTCATATAGTGTAAGTTACAGCCCATGCATAGAAATCTGGAGAATGAGTTGGGGGTGATTCAAAGCCATTAGAACCATTAGCTTTGACTCCAGTTAAGCCAAATAAACAAATCTCTCTCTTCAAGTAGGAGGAGAGGAGCTGCTTTTCCTGCCTTTTAAGGTTTCCAGCCTCACCCTCACTTACTCAGTGGTTTCATTGTTATGTTTATTCTGCTGCAGCGGGGCTGAGTCTGTCATCCTCACACTGTTAACAGCTCCTTTGTAAAACCCTGCGTGTTGTTGAATTGGAGCTGATGAGGGCTTCCTGATGAGGCTTGACCCTTGGTCGCTCTGCTGCTCTGTCAAACGCCCTGGGTCCCTTTCCATCTTCTCAGACCTGGGCTCTTCAGATATGGGGAGAGAAAGTTGCTGGGGAGCATAAATCCTCACACATCTATCACCAGTTCGGGAAACATAGTTTGATGTAGTGATAACGATGGCAGATAACATTGATTGAGCGCTGACTTTGTCTAAGTAGGATCCTAAACCCTTCATGCACACTGACTCTCGTAATTCTTACGACAGCCCCGCGATGGGACAGGCATTCCTATGTCTCCATTTTACCAATAAGGAAACCCAGGTGCAGAGAGGATGATCATTTCCCCAAAGTCTTTTACAGCTGGTATAGCTGGAACTGGAACTCAGGACCAAGTCTGTCTAAGTCCAGAGTTACGTATTCATTCATTCAACCGATACATGTTGACTCTTATTTCCCACTCTGCGCCAGGAACTCTTCCAGATTCTTGAGATACATCAGTCCTGTCCTTGCCAGTCATATCTTCATCTGTGTGTGTGTGTGCATGCGTGTTGGGAGGGAGGGGAGGGGGGAACAGTTAACATGTGTGCATACACACAGACTTCAGGAGAGGGTGCGGCGTGTTTGAAGGGGCTAAGGTCTCTGCCTAAAGGAAATTGTCAGATTAAGACTGATGGGAGTTGGGAGGAGGAAGGGTGTTGCAATTTTAATTAGAGTCATTTTCTGGGCCTTACTGGAAAGTTGGCATTTAGATTGAGATTTAAAGAGAGTGAGGGACTAACCCCTGAGGATTCAGGTAGCAGGTTGACTGTCACTTTCAACCACTGTTTGTGCCAAAGTGGATACTTTTTGTGCTGGAGGGCAGGCAGCATCATTTTATGCAAGTGTAACATCGTCAGCCTTCTGGAAAAGGGTCAGTCTGGCAGTATTCTTTGCCTAGAGTCTTTGCAAACATATTTTATCCAGTTATATTGTATGAGCTATTTTGTGACTGCTTTTGTAGGGAGGGGAGAGAGAGCCTAGGCCATATTCTTCAAGCTGCAACCAGTAGGTGTTGCCTAACTTACTGGGCAAGTGAATATTTGCCTGAAGATCCCTCCAGATGTCTCAGTAACTCTTAGACAGAAGTAGGTCTTTGTTTATTGTCTCCAGGAAATAATTTCATTCTGATGAAAAATCAGAAGATAAATGATACTGATTCCACTGTTTGGCTCCAATCAAAGTGTTAGTGAAGCTAAATACCATTTTTGGTCTGACAGTGAGGTCAGGTCCAAGATTTGGAGAATCTTTTTGCCTGTTTAAAACAAGAGAAAAAAAGAGAGGTAACTTTTCTTTCTCCCTGGGAATCAACTGACTATGCCCTTTGAAGGAGAATGAATTCTGAGTTGATTATGAGTAGCTGTTAATTACTTTTGCCCTTAGCCCTTATCTGCAAGTGTCTCTGGAAGCTACTCACATCCCTTGGCTTGGCTCTTTGGTGGAAACTTCTAGGTATCATGCATGCATCTTAAGATGGCATTAGCAATGTATTAAAATAGATGACAGTGAATAAATCTAGAGTGAATAAATTCTTTGAATAATGAAACAGCATAAATGAAGTTTAGAAACTTAGTATCTTAAAAAATAATATTTGAAGAGCTGTCATGATGAAGGTTAAATTTCAGCATGCTGAGCAAAGGCAGATGTATGTAAGTTACTAGACAATAGGTAGATTTGGCTTAGTCTGAGGAAAGACCTGCCCACATTTGAGACAGGCTACCTTGTGAGAGAGTGAGTCCTCCCACAGGGGAAAGGCGACCACAGTAAAGGATGTTGTGCTAGAGATTTCTGCATTGACTGATGGATCTACTGTAGGACCCTACCTGAAGTTCCCTAGAAAACATTCTGTCATGTGCGATTATGTTTGATAAAGGGTTATTGTTTGGTTCGAACTCATATTGCTACTTCTCCCCGCCCCTTAATATATTTATTTCCTTGTAATTGTTAAAAAGTAACCCCCTCACTGTCTTTATGTTAATGCTCATTCTCTGTTACATGTATGTGCTTTTATCTGTGTAGATATGTTTAGACATTAACTGGGAAATCTACTGATTTTATTTATTTCCCTGCCTTCGGTGGGACATAACCTCCTGCACCAAAAGTTGGGATTTCATAAATGATGTGTCCCACTTTCAGTGCAGTAATGGCTGTGGACTCTACCTATAGTGTTAGCTACTTTTACTGTTACCCTGAAACACGTAGATCTACTAAAGTTGAAGCAAGACGCCGAATTGCGCTTGTGTTGAATGCCTTGAATAAATGCTTTAACTTTATTTATGACTTTTCCTTGGCATCATTGGTTAGTGATGTCTTGTCAGAAGCGACAAATTGACTAGAACCGCACAAAGATGGCATCTTTCTCAAGGAGCTCTGACAACCTTGTGCTCAGCATCACATCTGCTGTGCGTGAGCCAGACTGGAAGTTTGGTGACGTGGTGACAAAAGTCCGTATCAGCTGAACTTTGCCAGCACATAGCATTTTGGGGGGTTCTGGTTACAGAAATTTAGACCTCTTTTCCCAGCTACTCACTGTATTAAATCTTTAGATAGAGACTTGCTGTAAGGAAGTTCAGCGTCTAACTGAGACTCTAGGCAGGGAGGCCAGTGATTGCAGAACAAGCTGATTCACCGAGGGACCCGAATTCTCCAAGGTGCTAAATGGGAGCGGAAGTGATAAGTGGGACGTGGGCACAAGGCTGGAGCTGCTCTCTAAATAGTGAAAATATCTGCAATTCCCCAAATACCTAAAGGATGCACATGGTTTCTAAAACAGCAACAATGATAACCACAGAACAGATACACTGAAGGAGGAGTGGGTTACACTCTTGGGAGAAACTAAATATTTTGTTAAGAGATTCTCCCTAATTGTTCCCGAAAACCTCCATGTTCCATTCCTCACATGGTTTATTCCATGGAAAGTGATTCCTGTGGGATTTGTGAGTGAGGACCTTGGAATGCTTCAGAGAAGGGGCAGAAGCACCTGACCATCCTGGGTCCTCCCCACGCCTGCAATGAAGGAGACCCTGCAGGCTGATGCTTTTAAAATGTGCTAGTTCATACCCTAAAGACATACAGCTTCTGACGTGAATAATCATTAACCCTCTGTGAATTGCCTTGAGTCATGAGATATAAACACAAGGTCACCATTCTTCCTGGTCCCTGGGTGAAGAAGTGTAGACGGTGTCTGGAGCCGTAAATCTTTTAGGCTGTGCATTCGATGTGTGTATTCTCTCAATTACTATTTAACTTCCAAACCAGGAACAAAATGAAAAACAGTTGTTAACACTGCCCGAACTCATAATTGTAACTTTAGAAGCTTTGAGCAATGTGCAGAAATGTTATTAAAACATTTTTTTGTTTGCTACCCTTTCTATGGTAAATTCCTTTGCTGCATTTACCAAGCAGATGTAGCAGTGGAAAGAGAACCAAAATTTCTAGAGAAAAATTTCAGGAATTTTTCTTCTTCTGCTTGTGGATTGACCTTCTGGCTGCGAGTCACCCACTTTTTGGCAAGGTGGGGAAGTCAGGAAAAGGCTACTTGTATGTGCAATTGAACGTTTGACCCAACGGAGGACTCCAGTCAGATCGTAGGAGCGTCTGGGTTAAGTCCAAGTCCAAGTCCAAGACCAGGTCTTACACTTTCTAGCTGTCAGAGGTGGCTCAGACCCCAGGAGGAGGAGGGACAGGTAAGAGACAGGGTAGAGAATGGAGGCGGAGGTGGGTGCATTTCAGTTGCAGCCAAAATGTTAAGTCCAAGGACAGGGAAGAAGAGGAGAAATTCAGAGAGAGAGAGAGAGCATGGAATCCTAACCACTAGACCACCAGGGAGCGTCGAGCAATTCAGAGAGAATGGGAGTAGGGCACTGATTGCCTTCTACTGTAAGCACAGGTCAGTGTTCTTCTCAGCTCTCTTCTCTTTCAAATCTCTTAGCTCATGGGACAAAAACAATTACTAATAGAATAAGCTTGGCTATTGCCAAGTTTATTATGTTTTCGGTCATTTCAGTAATAGTAACTAACAATTAGTAGGTGCCACTTGCCCCTCTGAGCTTGTTGCACACACTCATTCCTGAAGTTCATGACAGCCAGGAGGCGGGCACAGATCATCCCACTTTACAGTTGCCAACACAGAGACTCAGGGGCAGGCTGGTGCCGCCTACGGCACACAGCTGGTGAGCAGCCCGGTCCCGCCTGCAGTCCCTGTGGCCGTGCTGGCGTCCCTGCCCCTCTCTGCTGTGCCCCTGACCCCCTCCTGCCTCGTCATTTCAGTTGTAGCCAAAATCTTTCCCGATCTTTGGATCGCTTTGTGTATTTCAAAGAATCGCAGTGATTGCAAAGTAGCCGTTAAAAAGGAAAGTGACAGTGTTATGGATTAGGTGAGCAAAAATGAAAGACACTTTTGGGGGGAAACTTTCAGCTCATTTTACCTGGCTCTCCCAAGGACCAATTAACTGCTCATTAGGCAACAATCTGCTGACAAATTGGCAGGCTAACCAGTGTCTGTAAGAACCGCAGCGTGTGAAATGATCAGCATATTCTGTAGCATCTCTAGAGCACGAAGTAGAGCTGAGGGGCTGTCCCCGCTTCAGGTGCCCCAGAGCATCATGAACTTTTAATTTCCTTGGTGCCAGGATAGCCTTTTACCTGGGATAGCCCACCTGCTCACAAACGGAAGCTAACAGAGGACCGAAAGAGGTGCACACATGTTCCTTCCTCCCTAAATAGTTTATAAGTTATAGCTTATATTTCCCTCTGGTTTCAAAAGTATAGATTTGAAACAGCCACGAATATAGGGAGTTATTGCAATATGTATTTGTATTTGCTCTCTTTGCCAGCCCCCCGGAAGACTTCTCCGTGAGTATGTCTGTGAAGTACTCTGGGAACTATACAGCCTTTCAAAAATTTATCTTATTTATCATCACAAGGACTGTGGGAGGGGTGTCCCCAGTTTATAGGTGAGGAAACTGAGGCCCTGGCAGCTTAAATGACTTGCCTTGATTTTACAGTCGAGAATAGATGGGGTCATTCTGACTAAATTTATTACACTTTCCATTATAATATCATTTTCCTTAAAGTGCTCCAAGAAGAAAAAAGAACAGAATCAGGCTAGGGTATTATCACCAGGCCTCCTTGCCAGTATTTTAAATTGCTTGCACCCAAGGATGAAAGTGAGGTCTGCAAGCATCTTTCCTTTCATTGCTTTTGCAGCTTTAGTAGGAGAGAAGCCAGCTCCCTCTTGCTCATCTCAGACCGGGGAGCTGTGCGGTGGCCCAGGGGAGCAGCCTTGCAGGGGTAAGATCATGATACTGAGGATGCACCATGAATTATTAGATAAATGTTCAGGACAAGATGACATTACTAATTAGAATGTACTTGCTATAAAGCTCAACCGGGGCTGTGAGGGTGTTTCTCTCCGAAAATGTCTGCTCGGGATGCTTAGGGAAGGTTATTTTACTTCTGGGAAGATCAGAGAATCAACTCTAAAATTGGGGACGCTCAGCACCACGAGAGTCCTGATTCCCGTCTGTCTTCTTGTATCTTTCGCTGTTGAAGAACCAACACTGTTCAGGTCTTTCGAGGTGTTTAGGTCTGGACACGCCCTTTAGGATGAGTTGATCTGATGTAAAAGAAATCCACCCTGTCATGTAGTCTTCGGTTGCTTTACTTTCCCCTCATTATCCTCTGGTTTAATGTCTGGTAGTTTTTGTTTTTGTTTGTTTTTTTTTTTTCCTATTTCTTGTTCCTTTGTATTTTTTCATTGCTTATCCAACCACATTCTCACCCTGACATGACTATAACCCTGCTCAGGTAGTAGGTCCTTAATACATTTTTGTTAAACAAATACATGAAGATGATTTTGTAGCCATGATCTTTATTGGATCTAAAAAGGCCTATGAAAATCCTCTCATATTTTCAGTGAACTTTCCTTAGATGCCAATATTTTACTCTTAAAACAAAATTTCTCTGGGTGTGTTTTTTTCTGAGGATGTTCTAACTTGGGCTTTTGTTTTGAACAATGTAGGTCTACATCTTGTGGATGAAAATAGCTTTGCTTGTGTATTTAAGGAAAAATGAAATATGTATTTTTTAGCATTGCTGAAAACAATTGCGTCAGACTTTTCAACTTCACTGATTTACAGTATTGTCAGCTTAACTGCTTTCAGTAAGTATTGAGTAGAATGCTTCGGGCTATTTTTTATTCAAAATATACTTTTGGTAATATTTGATTCAATGATTTGGAAATTGGATTTATATGACAATTTAAGTAAATCAATCTAGAAAAAAATTTTAAAAATTGATATTTAAATTAAACAGTCATTCCTTTGGGGATCTCTGGGTTAAGGGGTTATAGGGTTATGAATGCTTTTAAATTTATAGATTCATCTACTTTATGCTGGGGGCTTTGCATTTCTATTTTTCTCCTTTTTATTATACAAATGATAAAAGTTATTAGATGTGTCTGGTATGATTAGAATGGTTTCTAGTTCGTCTTCTGCTTCTGACTTCCCTTCTTACTATAATCAGAAGTGAAGTAATCCATTTCAGAAAAGAAGAAAAACACTGAGCTGTAATGTATGTGTGTATGTGTACATGTACATGAGGCTATATTTAAATAACCCTTTTCTATAAATTCAGCAAAATCCATTATTCTGAACATATATTTTTTCCCTGTAAATGGAGAGAAATATATAACCTATAAGGAATTTAAGAAATACAATTAAAATTCAAGCGCCATTTGTTTCTTTAATAATATGGTATCTGTTAGAGGCACAGCGTTAGGCAGAGGGTCACCAGAAGAATCAAACTAAAGAAGAAGTGAACAGTCCCATATGTGAGCTTCCTGAGATGGAACTTGCGATAGAGGTGACTGCACTTTCTGAGCAAAGGCCTTGAAATGGTTCTGTGGCGTGATATCCACCTCTAACTGTAGGTATTTGTTTACCTGAATGGGTGTTCCGCTCAGGTGAGTGGGTATGATATCTCATTGGTGGGAATTTTACGCTGCGTGACACTGAGCCTGGTTGACATTTGTGTTGAGGAGCCAGAGAGTAAATTCGGATTCATAGGCAGCATTCACATACTCCTTTTCGTCTTTTAGTTTTTGATTTTGTAGCTCAACAGCTGCTCTGTTGGTTGGAAAGATTTATGTAGCCCCATTTCGACAATGTATACTGTGCAGACTGCCATGAAAATACATTTCAGGACATGGCATTTCTGTCCGGAACAGCTTACTTTTCACATTTTATTTTGCATCCACTTTGCTTATTTAATTATATTTTAATAATTTTCTCTCTTTTCCATCTCTCCCAAAGACCTCTCCTGTTGATTATCCCTGCAAGCTTGTTTTGAGAGACAGTATTTCCTTGGGGAGTCCTTCTCCATTCCTGAAGCCATAACAACATGAACTGAGCAATCAAAAGCCAATTCCCTCCCCTAGGTTGTGCTTCAAATAGTCATTTCTTTGATACAGGCTAATAAAAACAGGAAAGGGATCATTTTTAAATGCTTTGGTTGGGGTTGCTTTACTTCCAATAAGGAAAATTGCCTCACAAGGGGGAGCATGGGTAATAAAGATACAACTAACTGAGTAATTGTATTGGGTCTAATGTCAAAATCTCCAAGCGGCTGCCTGCAAATCTAATTTAATCTCGCGATTGCTGTGTGTCCACCGTAGTGCGTAGATTTGAATTTGCTGCTACTGATCATCTCTTCACAGTTCATGAAGATGAATTTCAAATGCTACTGGAGATTTTTGATCTGGCTGGGGTTTTTCCTTAGCAGTATTCATAAGCTTTGGGGTAGGTAGCAAAAGGGCATTGAGGGTTGACCGAGAATGAAATATACAATAGAACCTGGGCTATTTTCCTGGTGAAAATGGCCATAGATCACCTGACAGTGAAAGAGGTTGAGGCACAAAGAAATGAAACAATTTGGCAAAGATCATGCAGAGTCCAGCCATTTCTTTTTAATCCATTTCTTACTTACCATGCTTTACACCCGTTTCTTCCTTACTTTCAGAAGATCTGAAAGGAATGTAGTGACTTTTCCTTCTCTGTCCAGTTATGCCCTCCAGGACTGACCTTCTCATACCCCCAGCTGCACAGGGTTTTGGCCGCTGATGGCTCACAGCTCATTGCTTCTCTGGAAATGATTCTCACCCAAGGCAAGGGAGCAGCCCCCATCCGATGACTTTTTGAGGTGGGGGTATAACTGGGGACGTCTCTGAAGGGCCACCTTGGGTCCAGAGCTCCCCGTGGAATTGGCTGCGTCCTCTACGGCAGCTGCATCGCAGACTGAATTCTATCTCTGTCCAATTTGCCTGTTCTTTCACCTTTTCTTAGTGTGATTCTGAGGGTACTTTCCGATACCTGCATTTCAAATCGTATCAGAGACTGTTTACAGGGGAGCCAAGAGAGAAGTGGGACTAGGATGCTATTCTGGCAGGGGTCAAGGGCAGGATACCACTGCTGGGAAAATCATCTTCTTTCTGGGAATCTTGGCTGTTCTTAAAAGGGAGCCTTTAGCTGACAGTTAAATGGGCCTTTTGCTTGAGGACCTAGTCTAATCTTTTCATTGTATCAATTAGGAAATCAAGCCCCATGCACAAAAGTGACTTGACTGATACTACATAGCTAGTTGGCAAAGAGCAAAAGCAGGCTTATAATTCCAGGTGCCGTTTTTGAAGAGCCGTATTGGAGTTTGTTCTGAGTTGTTCCGCTGCTATAACTCGGAACTGACTGCAGATGGGTCTAGAGACCATTTATCTGTCTGATCCCGTTTGCTCAGCTCTGGCATTGAAGTCAGACAGCTCAACAGTTTCTACGTGGTTCTATTTTGCTGATTGTCTACTATTCTTTGAAGGGTGATCTCTGAAGCTCACCAGAGTTGGTCGTTGAATAGTGAAGAAGAAACAGGGAAGTAGAAACAGATGCTTATAGTTGTTATTGCCTGAAATCAGCATTTTGCATTACTGGCTATTAAGAGAATTGGGAAATTGGCAAGGGTTATTACATGATAGACCAGTGCTGAGTGCAGATTCATTAGACAGATGAAACATGCAGGAGTGGGTTGAAAAAGTCATAAGCAAAATGAAAAATGACTATAAATTAATATTTAGTCTCATGATCATCCTAGTTTATTAGTCATTTTATTATGCTCAAATAATGTTCCATTGAGATTATCAAATGGTTATAAGCTCAGATTCACTACAATCCTGAGAAATTTGCAAGTAATTGAAAAACAAATTATTAGTTTATTATCACTAGTACAAGGATCCAGCTTTTGTATAATTTTCTTGGCATAATTCACCAACTACTCTTTTAGAAAATATTCTTTGACTCCCATTGTCCGTAAATTAAGTAGAAATTTATTTTATTTGGTGCTCAAGGCTTTATGTCTGTTTAGACAGATTTCCCCTCTGGCATTCTCTCAGGATTCGCTTCTGTATGTATTCCAGCCTCTGGCCAAACTAGGAACCTCAGTGCTCTCCGAATATATTTTTTATTTTCCTAGATTTGTGTCTTTTGTCATGCTGGGTTTTTTTGTTTGTTTGTTTGTTTTAAATCTTGTACTGTTTTTTCCATTGATTACCCATTGAGACCTGCACAGTTCAGGCCCAATTCAATGTTAATTTTTTAAGATAAAATTTTCTTTGATTTCTTTTAGATATATCTTTGTTTATAATGCCTAACCCCCCTTATTTTGAGGAAGTATGTCCAGTGCTTTCAACTGAATTTGGTCTTTCCTCCCTCTGATCCACTGGCAGTTTATTGGTATGGAATTTTTATGTCCTACTTTGCATTTTGCTTCCGGCATCTCTCTAATCCAGTAAGTTTTTGTAGGTATCTGTGTATCAGAATCTGAGCTAGATATTGGGGAGGTTAAAATTAGAAGAAATTATTCTTGATTTAGGGGCCTTCAGTCCAGTGAATGGAATAGAATAAAGTACTAAAAGAGCCACAGATGGCAAAACTGAAGCATGTGATGGGAGACAGACCAGCGATGGTGAACTTTAGCTAGGGATGTTCACAAGGACTTCTTAACCGAGGTGGCCTTGAACTGGGTCTGGAGAAATGAGTAAGGACTTGCCAGGCATGGCTGTTCAGGAGGGAATGAGAGAAGGTGAGACAGGAGGCAGGGACCAGTGGGTCAGCTGCAAGGGAAGGAGAGGATGCTCACACCTGGAGAGGGAGGCAGGGTGCATGGCTGTGAAAGCGGCGTGAAGCCCAGTGGATGGCAGGAGGGCACGCCAGTGGCAAATGCTTTTTACCAAAGGCAGTCACCTGTGGACAGATTTAGAGAGACTGCTGGACAGGTGTGTGGATCACTCTACTTGTGAAGGGAGAGTCATTAATACAACTCCTGGCCTCTAGTATGTGCCTGGTTGGTAAATTCGGAAGGAATAACGTCGAGATCTGAACTCCATTCTGTTTCCCCTTAGAAGGGAGCTGCCCTCTGGAGAAGCCTTTCTGCCCGTAAGTGGACCGGCTTTGGTCTCATGCTTGCCACTTGGCTATAGACCTAAAGCTACAGGTTCTGAACTAGAGTTCCCAGAAATAAAGGAGCCCTTTTTCTCTCTGTCTACCACTCTATTATTATTTCCTCAGTCTGTTTTGAATCTGATGGGGACAGAGGGAAGCTATTCCTTGAATGTGTGAAAGTAGGAAGAGTGGCCAAGTGAGGGCAGGTGAAAACTTGAATTATGGTGGGAGCGTAATGATTGAAGAAGAGGGTATGGGTTTCAGCAATGGAAAGAAGGTGGATGGGCTTGGTGACGGATTGACCAAAGGGGGTGAGTGAGATGGAAGATTCTAGAAAGACTCTGTCTTCTGGTCTGGGTGATTGGGTGCCACATTAGCTCACAGATCTTAATGTTCTGATTGACCTGAGTTTCCCTGAGTTGGTTCTTGAGGCCAGGACAGTTAACTCTGTCTTTCATTTCTCCTTTTGTCATCACCACCCAGGATCTGAAAGAATTTTCAAGGACTGACATTTGAGCATTGGCTCATCTAAATCGTTCAATTCCTTTATTAATCTGTTTAGCCAGCAGATACTTATTAATCTCCTTCTATCTGTCAGCACCCGGCTTGGCCTGCCCATGAGATAGAGTGGTGAACAAAACATTCACTTGTCCTCTGGGATCCAGGGTCTGGCGAGAAAGCTGGGAGAGTATACATACAGTAGGGGGTTACTGGTTAAGCAGCTTTGGAACCAAACAGCCTGAGTTAGAATCTGGGTTCTACTACTTGCAAGACGGGTGACCTCATTAGAACTTCATTTTTAAGGGAGCTAAGTTGGTGTCTACCTCACGTGCTATTTCACACTATTTTGAAATTCTCCTGATTTGGCCCAGTAAACTGGTGGATTGGCTTTGAGGAAATTCTGCCAGAAGCTTCAAAAATTGGAAAAAAAAATTGCTTTTGGAATTCATTTTTTAAAACAGGAAATTCCTGTCCATAGCTAGAAGAAGTTGTCACACGAGCAGCATTAAGTTCTGCTCTGTTTATCCCTCTTTTGGACAATCCCTTTAGATCTGTACTTGATGGAGGGAAATTAGAATGTGGTTTATATTTTTGTCAAGTTTCCATTTTTGAGTTCTAATTGCACGAAGGATTGGAAAAAGGGTTGAGCTGTTGTTTGTTTGTTTGTTTGTTTGTTTTTTTAAATAATGGCAAATCTGGACTTTCCTCTGAAGTAGAGAAATCTGGTGTTTGTGTGATTTGAAGACAGACCTGGTATTAATAGGGAGTAACATTCTGATTTGTAGTTTTCTGGGCCATTTCCTAGAGTAACTGACTTTTTAATGGTTCTAAAATTGGTGGGGCAAATCCCATCTTTTGAAGAATTCTCACTTCAATGTAAAATACCATTCATACACACAAATCGTGTGTGTGTGTGTGTGTGTGTGGTGTGAATGTATACATGTACTTTATTGTTACTATTTTAAAAGTCATAAGATCAAGTTCTATGCTGTGTGTCAGGTTCTGGCATGTTTATTTGCTAGGATTTAGTTTGTCTGCCAATGTCCAGTACGACAGAGATTGACAAATGTAGCTGAATTAGACAGAGGGTGGTACAAAAGTAGTGATCAGGTTTCCTGAAGGGTAATATTTGCTTTATTTAAAATGTCTGATATTTAACCAAGAACAAAAATACCTCAGTTTTGTCCCATAAGCTTTTTTTTCTTTTCTTTTCTTTTTTTTCTGTAAATGAAGAGAAAAGCAGTATCCTTTTTAAAGAAACTGGAGAAATATAATTTAAATTAGAGATCGTTTTGTTTTTTTAATGATATGGTATCTGCCCTACAGGGGGATGTGATGTGCTCTTTCTCATGTCAGAGAACCCCACGTGTTAAAGCCAGATCAGACTCTAGAGATGGCTTAGTCCAGTGTACTCCTTTGAGGTTTAAAAGCAGCTCAGGTATGGAAAAAGGTGTCACTTGAAAAAGACTTGTGCAAAGTTGCCTGTGAGGTACAAAGGGAGCGTGATGACTAAGAGCACAGACCTGGATGCCAGACTTCCTAAGTTTCACACTGGCTCTGCCAGTTACTAGTCATGGGATGTTGTGCAAGCTTCTTAATGTCACTGTGCCTCAATTTCTGCATCTGGCAAATGGAGTCAATAGCCGTTCTTCCCTCCACGTTGTCAGGGAGTGGATTAAGTTAGTAGAGAGAAAGTTATAGTGCCTAGCACATACATAATGACCAATGCTACTTTTTGTTTTTGGGTTTTTGGTTTGACTGTTTTTTTGCTTGTTTGGTTTTTTTGAGGGGGCAGTAATTAGGTTTATTTATTTTTAAGGAGGTGCTGGGGATTGAATCCAGGACCTCATGTATGCTAGGCATTCATTCACTCTACCACTGAGGTGGGTATACCCACCTCCCCAAATGCTACATTTTGATTTACTATAACCTGCATTTCATCAAGTCTGAGATGCATTGGGGCTGCTGCCTTCTTGAACTTGGGATATATGACTAGAAGTTTTCACAAAATTACAATGTGCCACAGTGATTTTAAGGTAATATTTGTTGTAAGGTGAAGGTGTTAAATGGGCAGTTGGGGTGGCAGTGGAGCTTAGAGTAGGTTAAATAGGATGCTCTATGATTGTTATTACCATGATAATTATTTAACTGATTTAAGGCAGAGTTGGAATCAGACGCTGTGTCCTAGTCTAGCTCTTAGTCTATTATTCTACATTGTACGTCTGGGCAACGTTTATAAACTACAGTTTTAAACACTTTCACTTTGGGAAATAAAAATTTTAGCTGTTTATTCTGAGCACACAGAGTCCCCTCCTCTTTGGATAATATCATTTAATTTAAAACTGTTGCAGCACTTAAGTTTCGCAGTTTCAAGTCCTAAAGGACAGGCTGAGTGCGATGCCCCTTTCTTACTGGAAAAAGGAAGAAAAAGAGAAACACCCAAATTTGCGTGCAAGAGGGAGCCTCCTCTCTGCAGGTGCTTGCAGGCTAAGGGGTGATGGGCTGGTGTATTCCCCTCTATTTGTTACTGCTTTGTATCCGAATACGTTAAATCTTGAAACAATGATAACTTGCTTTGTGCTGAGGGAAGATTTGGATTCACCTTTTAATAGCGATTAGAAAATACTGTTTTCATTGCTGTTAAAGTTTGTCCAACAATGGAGACAGGAGCATACAATTCCGATTACTAATAAACTCACCCTGGGGCAAAAACCAAGTACAACCTGTCTATGTAAATCCCTCACCTGAGTGCTTGAATGAGGGCTGTTGCGAGTACCCTCAGGACTTTGGGCCAATCACTTCTGTTTGGTTTGCCTCTTCATGGCCATTGTATTATTTGTCCTACTCTAGGTGGCTTATTTTCCCTCCACCTCTCTCTCCCCCTCCCTCTCCCTCATCCTCGGTTCCCCCTCCTCACTTGCCCTCATCCCCTCTGCCGGCCCCCTCTGGTCCCTATACCGTCCCTTCATTTCTGTCTCTCTCCAAAGTTTACATTTGACTGTTGTCTCTGGGCAATCTGCCCAGTTTGGTTTATTTGTTTCTCATAATTGTATTCAGAGCCTCAGCTACATGTTTCAGATGGCTGTTTCCCGTGGCATCTGTCTCCTTTCTAACACAGTCTTTTCTCGGAGTTTTGCAGTATTTTACAAATATAAATGCAAACGTGACCTCTCCACGTGGAGTTTTACAAAACGAGTACCCCAGTCGATCAGAAGATGTTCCAGAAATCTTGAAATTAAGTTTTACTGTCCCAGATCTTGGTGCAGTGGAACAAAGATGGTAACTTCTTGGTTGGCCTGATTGTTGCTAACTGCTTTGTATTTGTCTCTCCAACAAAAATAATCTGCTGAGTTTAGTTTTATGGAAGAGAAATGTATTGATGATAGTGTGAAAGAATCCCAAGTGTCCTTCATGTTGAAATATAAGCTGGTGTCAGCTTTAAAATGACAACCCTAAACACTTCATCCTGCAGTCTCAGCCCAACATCTATTTCGGCTTTGAGAAAATTGCGGCCTTCTTGTTGCTCTGTTACAGTCTAGCAAAAAGCTCTGGGCTGTAAAATACTGATATTTCTATCATGATAATGGGTCTTCCTAATTGTTGTACAGTCACAGTTTTACATGTTCTAGATACTGCATTGCCCAATAAAGCAGTAACTGGCAACTAGTTTTTAATTAACTATAGTGAAATACAACTAGAAATTCGGTTCTGTAGGCACACTGGCTGCACTTCAAGGGCTGAGTCTCCCCACGTGGCTACCACGTTGGGCAGTGGAGATAAAGAACAGTTCCATCACGAGCAAGTCCTGTTGGGCAGTGTTGTCACAGGGGATGGAAGTTAGGGTAAATGGTACCAACAGGTTGATTTCACTGAATTTGCTGGGCTAAAACTAAGCTGCTTTAACAAGGGACTATAAAAATACAGTAAATGAAGGAATTTAAAGAGATTTATATAATATCCAGATGGGACATGCATGGTAAGTCATACTGGGATATGGTTCTATCCATCTTTTGACCCATCAGTCTCATGGCATTATGTGCACCTGTGTGTCCCAGTTTACAGGAAGAGCAAAAAGAACTCTGGTGCAAGTGGCTTTCTTACTGGTTGAAAACAAGCCAGACATCATAACATCACTTTGGTTCACAGCCTGTTGACCCAAACACACATCCTTTGAGCCACACATCGACACCTTGATGCAGGTGAGGCTCGAAAATATGGCCTTTAGCTTAGTGGCACGTGAGCAGCTTTGACTCTGACTGTGGAAGACAGAAAGAATGGATTTGGGGGCACAGTCAGCAGTTTTTACCAGAGTTAATGCTTAATGTAGAGATATGATATTTAAGGTGACGGTCCATTTGCCATCATTAATTTGGATGTTAGGAGAGATGGACATGTGGATTTAATTTAGATGGTGCTTGACTCTCAGCATTAACAATGTCATCACTTAAGCAAATATGGATGTAAAATTCCAGTAAACCAAAGCAGAGTGTTTTACACAGCTGGTTTTATTCTAAGTCACCTGAGTGTGTGGTGTGGCTCTTTCTAGATTCTTGTGGGAACCACTGAGCTGTGACTCTCTGTGTTTGTAGTCCTTGGTGGATTTGGGGATTTAGAAGAAATGAATGCTCTTGCTACTCTAAGCAGAAGTCTCCGCTAAGGCAGTGAAGTATACTTTGAAGGAATGGATTTTACAGTCCGTTAGTGTGAGTAAATGATGCTTCCTTAAGAGACGGAAGGGCTTGTTTCTATAATAAATCGGTCAACCTCTTTTAGAGAAGCCAAAGACATTCTTTGCAAATTAGTGGAATTATAGTTTCCTTTGCAAATTAGTGGAATTATATTTTCCTTTCCTTTTAGAATCAAAACGGGAGCTGTCTTTGTGCACCTGTGGGTGTGATTTCTCTCCTACTTGCTGCTGCTGACCCTCCTCTCTCTTAACCCAAACGTGCTGGGATTATGAAGTCGTTCGAGTATACTCTGGCGAGCTGGTGTTACTATCAGGTGTAGCGTGGAACAGTAACTCACGCAATTGCATTGATTGCTGTGGGTCAGTCAACTTCCACTTTTACTTATTGTCACCTGCGGGTTGAATTTTCTCTCTTCTCAGACGGTGTGTTAGACTCTGTCCATTGATCATAGGAGATCAAGTTACAATATAGGGAACCTTCAACTCACCTTTTTCCATTCATCTTTCTGCAGCTATTGTACATTGTAACTTACGTCCTGTCCCATGCGGAAGGGACAGGAGAGGCCTCGGGCCAGTGGAAAGGGAAGATGTCTGGGTGGGATGTTTGGGGGACCCATGCTGACGGCTACCCCCAGCTCCAGGAACCTGTGATGTTTGCCATCTGTCCCACTAGGTTTAAAACTTGGGAATGTCAGGGATTTCTAACACTGTGTAGCTCTCCGCAGAAACTTCTCTTTGTAACATACATGTCTGTCATCTCACAGTTTGAAACCTGGCTCTGCCTCTTATGAGCTCTGTGACCATGAACCAGAGAAATAATCTCCCAGGCCTCAGTTTCCCCAGCTTTAGAATGAGAATAGCAGCAACTAGCTCAGAGGCCAACTGTGAGATTTTTAAATGAGTTAAAAATTCCTACGGTCAGTTGGAAGCTCCTGTTGAAGGCACTTTTTAACTGGTAGCTCTTCTCCGTATGTACTCAATTTAGGCACATCTTTATGTAGAAAAGTAGAAAAACTGTCTCTCTTGCAAAAGGAACACTGAAGAGGACACCTGTCTTCCAACTTTTTTATTTTTCATATAGTTACTAATGAATGAGTCGGACCTCATCCATTTAAAAAAAAAAATCCACAACAATGCTTTCCTTTTATCATGGTACTTTGAGAAGGAGACCCCACCTTCTCTGGAATGTTCCAGTCATAGTTTTCCATTTTGCATATGAGATCATTGAAGCTGGTAAAGTGCTGTCGCCTGTGCACAGGTCCAGGGGTCAGTTACCGAGTTGTACCTTAGCCCAGTCATCTTGCTTCCCAGTAGAATGCTTTTCCTTTGTGCATTGCTCTGTGTGTGTGTGTGTGTGTGTGTGTGTTTACATACTGCATATACATCCAGACATATATACATCTGTAGACAAAGACTCTATTGTGTGACAGAAGGCCCAGGGGACAGAAATCATCACAGGCATCGATACAGGAGTCGTCCCCGGAATGGGATAAGAAGGGACTTTTGAACAGTTTGGGTTTCGCCAATCTGGATCGCACATTAAAAATTCTAGCCTATCAGCATCTCCCTGACTCGAATCTGTTAACAATCCCCTCCCTGCAATGTATTGCACAAGGTCATTTGAAATATTAGAAGAGTGTTAGAACTTACATGCTCCCTGCTGTTTAGGAGCCTGGATGCCTAGGTTTTGAGTTTTGTAGAGGCGAGGACACCCATACTTACACAAACACGGTCATCAGTTCTGAGCATGAAGTCACCCACCAAAACGTGAAGTACTGCTGTGTGTGCTTGTTGGCAATGAAGTGGAGGTGATGAAAGAAGCTGGGGGGAGGAATGAGGTCATCTGCGGTGGGTAGGGCAGAGGAGGGACTCCTGATCAGGGAGCCTGGGTTTGGGGTTACCATGGAAAGTCAGAGGGACTTTGGCTTGGCAGAGGGGATGGGCAGCTTTTCTTGCCAGTGGGAGTGCGTGATGTGATAGGGTGACATTTGGGAGTGAGCTCCTTGGAGGGTATGGCAGGCAGGGCTGGTGGGCTGGAGCAGGGATCTTGGGCACAGAATACCCGAGAAGAGTTACCCTATTTACCTGTGAGCAGATACTCTCCCGAGAATTCTGTTAGCCCATTTGCTCACGCCTTGCCTGGGGAGAAAAGCTGCATGCCTGTTTGTGGGAAAAAGAATTCCAAAGGCATCTTTTGGCCCTTAAAGTTTTGGTTAACATCCAGTCCAGGGAAGAATGATCAAGAAGCCATTTAATCAGTGTAAAACAATGAGTATCTCATGTCAGAATCTCAAAACAATTAGGGCCTCTTTATTCAAAACAGACCTGGGACGCTCCCAGGAACAGGGCGGGAGCTTGCTGCTCCACTAGAGGGAAGCCTGCTTAAGAAAGACTGCACCCACAAATAGAAGAGGAACATTCCTGCATAAAATCAGACTCTAAATGCAGTCAGTGTGAGCATGTTGTCGTGGGGGATGGGAAACCTCATAATCAGATCTAGACTAAGAGAGTTAAGGGGCATGGAAATGTACCCTCCACTTAGACCATCCTGGGCCAGTTGCTTTCTGGGGCCCATGAGGCTCGTCTATGCCAAGGAAGGAGCGTAGCCTTCCTAGAAAGTACTTGAAGCTACTGTAAACTGCCTGGAGTGCTTACAATGCCTGGGCTCTCAGCATCAGCCCTGGGTTTATTTCAGAATGACTCTCCATTCTTTCAGGGTTGGGTGGAGCTGTGCTAAATCTTGCTAATTATTCACATGGCTGTAGTTCGGTTGGTTTCTTAACTTTTACACGTGTTGGTTGTCCTAAACTTGGTAGATTGTCCCTAGTCTAGGTATACTTAGACTAGAAAAAAGGACAGTGTTTTGCATTCTTCATTTTCAGGCTTTTATTTTTATTTTTATATTTTTTTGCCTTTAAGCTGCCTTGAGCTTCAAGTAACTCAAAAGTGAGGTGAGATTCTTGGAAAATAAACATTCATCAGTAATGTGAAGTATAATAAAACTATTAGGTCTATCTATACACTTTCCCACTTTAATCATTATATTCTAGGATCACAATGTCTAAATTTAATTTATAATAGCTGGAAGAGTCAATTGAGGAAGAAAATGGAATATCCATGATGGTTATTTTTTCTTGTTATCAGCTTGAGAAAGTATAAAATATTTATCTCTATGAGTTAATCAATACAAAAGATTACCTTCTAATATTATTAGGCCATAATGATTTTTAAATTCAGTTCATAAGACATGAAAGCTAATATGGTTATCGTTGCCACCTGGTCAAATGTATGTAGACAGAATTTCCCCTTTTACCTGAAAAGGAATTTCTCTAAAATGTTCTCACAGATTTACTACAAAACTTTTAGAGGATATAGCTAAGCAAAAAATATAAAATTACAATCACCATAATCTTACTACCCAGAGAAAATCACTGTTAACATTTAAATCCATTTCCTTCCAATTATATGGTTCATAAGCTTTATTCAGAGAAGTGTTTTTAGAAAACACTTAGAATCTTAGAGTTGCAGGGTGTCGACTGACAAAAAAATGCATGACCTAAAAGTTGAGAATTAGGTTTTATTCGGTGGGCTTCTGAAGGACTTGAGCCTGGAACACAGCCTCTCAGATGACTCTGAGCGACTGCTCTCAATTGGTAAGGGAGGAGCTAGGGCATTTAGGAATTTTTGCAACAAAAGCCAGGTAGTTGGAACTTTAAAAGATTACTGTTAATTAAAGCAAAACAGATGTATCAAGTTCATGGAGTTAGTGCTTTTCCATGTATGGAAAGATGTAAGAATCTTGGTTCATGAGATCATTCCTTTGACATGCACCTTAACATTCTAGGGCCAGTCTCCTGCATTTCTCCATCCTGAATCCCTCAAGGTGCACAGTTGGGGGTGGCCACAGTGGCTGCTGGCTTGATGGCTGCAACAGCCTTTGTTTACTGATAGGACAGGCCACCTTTTTCATCCACAGGGGGATCCTTAATCATCTGGTCCAACCTCTTATCCAAGAAGGAATGTCTTCCCTACTACCTTAATTGGTATATATACAGTACTGTGACTCTCAAATTTCTCCTGTTTCAAGATGCTTTGCATGTCAGTGCAGATCTGTTTGAAGGGTGGAATGGTTCTCATTCTTCGGGTATTCTTCACTGAGACAAAATCTGTTTTCTTGCAAATTTCATCTGATGCTCTTCAGACATAGCGTTCTACTGGGGTCCTTCTCTGGATAAATGTTTCCCTTTCCTTCTGTTTATTCCTGTCTCCTCCTCATGGCTTTTATTAAATAAAAATTTATTCATGACACTTGTTAAAGAACTGGAAGGCAGGAGGACTGTCACGGTAGGTGCAGGGAATCACTGCAGTGGGGCTTTGCAGCAGGGAGAGAAATGGGCTCAACTCCCGATACCACAAGGAGATGTGGAAATTTTCAGTCCAGGGGCAGGATGGGGAGTCAGTGGATGGAAAATTACTGAGGGGAAGCATTACTGACAGGAGTGGGGGGTTCTGGCTAGCCTCCCTCACAAGATTTTTGCTGAGGGCATACAGGATGACCAGTCATCACCTGGGGGATGGCAGGGGATGAAGAATTTGGTCAGATACGGAAGGTGGGTGATTCTTGCTAAAATGACGTAACAGGATTCTTGTTAAAATTTGGCAATGCAAAGAAGGACACAGGTCTGAAAGTCAAGGCTTAGTTAGGAGGAGGGTTCAAAGGAGCCTAACTAGCGTTTGGTCAAGGAGAGAATCTTTCACTTTGAAGGACACGTGGCAGGCGTTGGAGAGGAAAAGCCTTGGGGACCTTGAGTATCATATTACGATTGACTAAGAGGGAAACAAACTTCTGTGTGGACCCCAGAATTTTGTTTTCCCTCATCTACTTAGGACATAGTTTCTTTAACTTTCATGGTCCCCAGACTATATGTCCAGGGCCCTGTTTGGTGGAGTTGAGCAGGACATTTATGATCTGGCTCCTCACCTCTCCTCACAAAGTAACTCTCACAGAAAGGATTGGAATCCCCAGGCTAAATGTTTTAACTCAGCATCTTTAACTTTTTCAAAGGCAGGGTTGCAAAAATATTACTTTTCTCCTGTGCTTCCTGTACTTTCCTTCTTTATGCCCAGTTTCCTCTTTTTCTTATTTGCATCAGTATGTGAAGCATCCCTGTCCCAGGTGGTGATGTAGTTACTATTGGTTGGCTACAATATCCCCGTTCCCAGCTGTCATGCTAATAGAAGCCCAAATTGGGGTGATGGTGTGCCAAATAAAGTAGTTTCCCTAGACTCCATGACTGGAGTAGCTTCATGGCTGCTGTAGCCAATGAAATGAAATCAGTATCTCTGGGATTTCCGGGAAAGCTTAGTTAAATTTGTGATGTCTGGAGCTGTAGCAGCCATCTTGCAGCTCTTAGGTAATATGCATGGTGATGAAATCCAGTGTGCTCAGGAAGCTGGAACAGAAAGAAACTACCTTGTTCCCTGATTGCAGTAATGAGTAGTTGAATTAATGCTGGCTATTCCTGACCGCCATACTTTGTGTTATGTGAGAAAAATAAACTCTTACTAGTTTAAGCCATGTTTAGTGAGGTTTTTCCTTGTGTTCTAACTGATACAGATGGTTTACAAAACTGTCAACCATCTTGGTTGCCCTTCTCTGTCCAGACTCCATACTGTTGATGTCCCCCCTAGAACACAGAAGTAGAGTAGGGCACTGTCCTATAACTGTTGCCTCTTATTGTCGGGTACCTAATGGGACCCAATAACACATCTGTTGGGTGAATTTATTACTAAATAAACCTGTGTGTCCATTAACGGATCCTTAGTGTGTGTTCTTTGAATTTTTTTCATTACTTAAACACATGATTGGGTTATATTGGAGTTTGGCTCAACTTAAGCTTACAGAGTTCTCAGGTAAGCAGATTGTGTCAGAGGTCCCTAAGACTACCTTCAAGGCTCAATAATTCACAGGACTCAAAAATTATTATACTTATGGTTAGTTTATCACAGTGAAAGGATACAGATTAAAATCAGCAAAGGAAAAAAGGCTCATTTGTTTAAGTCCAGGAGAAGCAGGGCGTAAGCTTCTAAGTGTCCTCTCCCAGTGGAGTCACATGGGGTGTGCCTGATTTTCCCGGCAGTGATGTGGGACAACGCGTGCGAAGTATTAACAACCAGGGACACTGACTCTAGCCTTGGTACCAACCTGGAAGTCTCCCCTGAGGCTGAGTTTCTATTGGGGGTCAGTCATGTAGGCATACAGCTACTCAGATTTCAGATTCTTGGAGCAAAAATAGGCACTCACCGTAAATAAATAAATTTATCTGGTCATGTTAGTCTGGAATGGCTCAAGGTCTCAGGAATACAAAAATACTCTTAACAGGCAGAATATTCTAAAGGTTCAGAGGCTACTTCCTAGGAGCCAACCCAGGGGCAGACATAGATAAGTAGTAAGTGGATAAAACATATATACATAGAAAGGAACCAAAAGCAAGAGCATGCAAGTATTATGATCTCTGAGTTGTGACATACATGATTTATTCTTTCTTAATCATACTTTTAATAATTTTCTGAAATTCGCATTAGAATAAAGAACTATTACAATAAAAACATTATTAAATGTAGTTGGTGATGTGGTGACTTTGTAATGACATGAAATGCAACTCTAAAAAAAGCTAATTTCAAGGTTGGCTAATAGATCCCTGCTGGACAGCAAACTCAGCATTTTCAGGAATGTACTGGTGGTTTGGAATGGTTAAATGGGACTGGCTCTGGGGTGGAGGCAGATTGGCTGGGGTCACATGAGGGTTTGTGGGAGGCCGAAATGGTCACGTGTCAGTAAATCCTTTTTAGTCTGCGTGTTTGTTATAATGCCATTTTCATTTCAGTTTTAGGAGTTCACAAGATTTTACCTCATCTAGCCCAGTTTTCCTTAGTTACCTACCCTTTCAACTTAATCAGTCATAGTTTATGGAAGCCTACTGTGTACCTGGCACTAAACTGGTCTTTGTATGCTACCATTCCCCCCCTCCTCGTCCTGCCCTCCTCCACCTTTTCTAGGACATAAACTACATCAAATTTAATTTACCTGCCTCCTGTTGTTGCCTTCCTCTATGACATGAAGTTATACTCAAAGACACTCTTTGTTGGTCTTGTTGGCTTGAGGTCAAGATTGTGCGATCTTTGATAAATTACCAACCCCCCTAGACCTTGGTGTCTCCAATCATAAAATGGAGGTACTTTTAGTAAGAATATCATAGCTTCTGTGAGATGATGTGTCTTGTATAAAATGTTAACATACTGATTGATATATAGTGAGTGCTAAACCAACGTTATAACTGGTTTGTTATTAAAACTAAACCATATGTGCCCGATATGCTTGGTGAGGAAGTGTTCGGTGTTGTGTAGTCCGCTGTGTCTTTTTGCAATGTCTGTTTCTTGTAGACACTAAAATTGAAGAGCTTTGGTTTCCTGAAAATTCTTAGCATAGTCACAGAGGTTCCCCATTTTAATAATAAATGATATTGTCTTCCACCGCTTAAAAATATTTAGAAGTGAGAGTGAACGTTTCTTGAATAATCTGGTCCAGATACTGGTTTAATTTGTTAAGGAGAAGAAGCTGTGACTGAATGGTTCTTCAACAGCCTTTATTTTTCTGGATATAGCACTTGGATAAAGGCCACATTTCTAAGATAATTCCTTGAGGATGTAGTCTGAGGGCCAAATTATTGTTTGTATCAGTCAGATATTTTCTTGGCTGAGTTGAAAATTAAAGGCTTTAATTAAGGCTGAATAAAAATCACCCTTTCTAAACCTTCCTGACCACCCGGAATCAAAACTGCCTCATCGTTAGAAAATTTCAGTGACCATTGCCCTCACTCACGGGGCTCTGCTTCCAGGGTTGTCCTCCAATATCTGCTCATCCTTCAGCTGTGTCTTCCAGGTCTCTAATCAGAGAACAAAGGGTCTTATGTCTTTAGAGGGGGAGATTCAGAGTTAAAGAAAAACTCACATCACATACATCAATGTTGTCAATCAAACACAAACAGAGCAGTGGTTATAGGGGTGAATGGATTCAAGAACCACTTAGGGCTTCATGGGGGCAGAACTTTGTGGATGGATTGGATATCTGAATAAAGGAGAAGGCTCAAAGAGTATCCCCTGTTTCTCATGTGGATGATGGTTAGACAGGGGTGCCGTTCACCAAGTGGGGGATATGCTGCACCAGGAGCTCAATTTGGGGGCAAGATAGTGTGTTCCCGATTTGTTGACTCTGGGGTAACTATGCCCATATGGGGATGCCCAGTAGCCTTTCCAGTCCAAGCTGGGAAGGAAATCTGGGTCAGAGAGATCCGGGAGCTTCAGCCTGTAGTTGCAATCACTCAAGTGCATGCCGTTGGGCAAGGAAAGTGTTTCTTAGAGAATCACACTGTGAGTCCAGTGCCAGCCACCCTCCTGTCCTGATGCTCTGTATCCTGTGGCTGCTTTATAAACATTTGATGAAAATGATGAAAAACTGATTGGCTGGTGGGGATACATTGTTTTCTCATTTCGGCTCCAAAGAAATGCCAAAACGTTTTTGTGGTGGGATACAGAGTGTATGGCGTGTGGTTGTGAGTGATATTAAGCATTGTTTACGTGTAGGGAGCTGAGGGAATTTGTGAATGAGTTTCAGAGATCCCACAGAGACAGGAAATTACATACAGAAATGGGTAGAGGAGACATAATTTTTTATCAGATTCTCAAAGAGTCGTGAAAATGGTTGAATAAATGTTATCCTGGAGGCAAATAAC
This sequence comes from Camelus bactrianus, assembly GCF_048773025.1. NCBI lineage: Eukaryota > Metazoa > Chordata > Mammalia > Artiodactyla > Camelidae > Camelus > Camelus bactrianus. The sequence goes on from NC_133541.1 coordinate 12,854,293, forward strand.
GGGAACAAAGGTCATGTCAGAATAACTCAGAAAACCAGAAAAATCACCTCAACAGTGAAGGATCTTGGTTCCTCTGGGCTGTGCTTTTTCACCGTGTGTTGGTTGCGCAGCATCGGAGGAATCTGGGTCAGGAGTTTCATTGTGTGGCTTGGCAGCATCAAAGGCCAAAATATGATTAATTCTCCATGTGGATAATTTGGAAGTCTGAGGAATGTAGGGAGGATCAGGGGTAATTTTCAAAATCTGGCTACTTCTTCAGCCAGAGTATTCACTCCCTTGTTTACTACAGATGAGACAAGGGAGGCACTTTTGAGAATATTCAACAAAATATTGCTAGTTGCTTAATGTGGGAGTAGCACCCCTCCCGCACCTCCACTCCACACCCTCGGCCCCAACCCTTTTTGCTTTCCTCTTAAATAGATTTTATTTTTTGAGAGCAGCTTTAGGTTCACAGCAAAACTGAGAAAAATGTCCAGTGATTTCCCACATAACCTCTGCCCCCACGTACTCAGAGCCTCCCTCATAGCAACACCCTCCACCAGAGTGGTGCAGGCATTACCACTGATGAACCTGGACCGACACGTCATGGTCACTCAGAGTCCACTGTTCACATTAGGGTTCACTCTTAGTGTTGTACATTCTAGGGGGTTTGACAGATGTCTGGTGACAGGTACCCACAGTTGTAGTGTCACACAGAACAGTTTCCCTGCCCTAGAAAACCCACGGTGCGCCATACCTTCATCCCTCGCTCCCCACTAACCCCTGGCAACTGCTGATCTTTTGACTGTCTCCATAGTGTTGTCTTTTCCAGAATGTGAGATACTGTAGTTGGGATGATACCGTATGTACCCTTTTCAGATTGGCTTCTCTCACTCAGTAATAGGCATTTAAGTCTCCTCCATGTCTTTTTAAAAAAATTATTTATTGAAGTGTAGTTAATTTACAGTGTTAGTTTCAGGGCAAGTTTTGTCCATGTCTTTTCATGGATTGATAGTGCATTGCTTTTTAACACCGAATAATAGCCCATTGTCTGGGTGGACCTCAGTTTATTTATCCATTGACTTACTGAAGAGCATCTTGGCTGCTTCCAAGTTTTGGCAATTATGAATAAACATCCATTTGCAGGTTTTTGTGTGGAAGTAAGTTTTCAGCTCATTTGGGTAAGTCTCAAGGAATGTGATTGCTGGATCATATGGTAAGAGTATTTAGTTCTGGAAGAAACCACCTGGTTGCCTTCCAAAGTGGCTGCACCATTTTGCACTCCCACCGGCAAGGAGCCGGACTTCCTGTTGTTCCACATCCTTGCTAGCATTTGGTGTTTTCAGTGTTCTCGATTTTGGCTGTTCTAATACCTGTGTAGTGACATTTTACCATTGTTTTAATTTGCATTCCCCTGATGACCTAGGATGTGGAGCATCTTTTTATATGCATCTTTTCCATCTCTGTAACTTCTTTGGAGACCAGCATTTTTAACAAGATATCAAATGATGAGTTTTGACTGAGGCATGAAAACACAGTACATATGATGCCCCAAAGACTCCAGACCGAATACAGATTTTTTTTTAGTAAAATTTCGAAAACCAGTTTTATAATGCTTGAATCACTCACTACGTGCATAGGGGATAAAAAGAGTTGAGTTATGAAGATGAAAAGAGAAAATATGAAAGCAGATATCTTTAGAGAGAATTGTTGGTGTTACGTGGGCCTCCTCCCCCTACCCAGAGAGGACAGGAGGGGTGCCTGCCCTTCCCTTTAAGGCCATTTAAGAGATGAAGGTCTGTATTCTCCTTGGAAAATCCTCTTGGCGAGCTACTTCAGTGTGCAGAGCAAAGTGAATGTATGGGGAAGAAGATGCTGGAGTATTTCCTAAGGATGTGAGGACCCCATGAGCAAGAGATAAGGTCTTAGATGCTGTCAAATAGGTGCCCCTGGGGTTGACTAGCTCTGGCGAAGGGAAGCTGGGGGTATCATTGGACCTTGGGTTGCAGAAGGAGTATGTGGCCAGCTTGACACTCTCCCATTTCAAGGGACCTGCTGTGAGAGATAATGAGCTATGGTGAGGAGTAGCCCATAGAATCCAGAAAAATGGATTAAATGTTAGCCGAGCCCAGGCTCCATCTGTGCCAGTCAAGTGAGGTCTCTTCTGCTCATCTTGTTCCTCCTCCACATAGAAGTCAGTTCCCTGAGTTTTTATCCAGGAGTAGGGGGAAGTTTCCCTTTATTGAATACATTATAAAGGAGTAGTGGAGGACCGAAATACTTTGTGAGTCTTGCTTATTCAGTGTGCTGTTACCTATGGAAAAGGTGGCACAATAGGAAAACCAGTTTGAAGGTTGTAACTGTCTACAGGAAACAACTCTTCATAGGGTATGTTTCTGAGAACACGATTTTCTCTTAGAAGCAAGTCCCTACTATTCTATTCTTTATCTGCTAATAGCACATAGAAAGACCCCAGGTTATGCATTTCAGTGGGTTTGCTATTAGAAAATTCAAGCAAAGACAAATATCTTCAGGGAGTAAACTGAAGATGCCAGTCACCCCCTTCGGTGTCTTACACAGCATAATTGCATTGAGAGGATTGGAGGATGTAGAATAATAGGTTTTTGCTAAATCCTAGGACAGAAATCAACAGATTCAAGTTGACATTGAAAGTCAAGTTTTTAAGAAATTACTGGCATTCATGGGTTCAGAATATTAATGGCAAATGTGCTCAGGGAACCTAATACTCTCTCTTCCATGCACCCTGGCAGGGCCCTCTATTTAAATCTGTTTAAATGCATCAACTCTGATTATGAAAGGCCCCACACAGGCCGCTTGCACTTGGAGGGGCTGGTGGGGCGCAGTGGGTCAGTGACATTGTGTTGGTATGATTCCAGCAGAAATGCGGGGCAAATCAGTGTGTTTGCTTACTTGTGGGTTTACACAAACTCCGAAAGCGTGTTTGGGTAGTTCTTCTGTACAGATTTAGAGACAGCATATATTAGAGGAGCCAGTGAAAAATGTTGATGGAGGAGAAAATAAAAATGTATTCTTATGAATGGTAGACAGAAGAAAAAATTCTGGAGGATAAATCGGAGGAAAAAGCACATACAATTTTTATTAGCTTACAGAACTCAAATGATTTGCAGATGTTCGGCTGAGCGTTTCACATAAAACATACTTATATACCTGGGCTTTTTTCCCCCTCACTTATTTTAATAGCTGAAGCATCTTTCTCTTGTGAACAATTTATTCTAATGGCAATAAAAATGCAACAGCACCACCTCATTATACCCAACAGCAAATGACTTGCACTGCATCTTAGCTGGCTTTGTAGGGTTGAGCTCTGATGACTGATGGCAACCCCTGCTAACCAGGCACTTGGATGAGTGACGTTGTAGACAGGGAACCATAGAAAAATAGCCCAGCTCTTAGAGTGGTACTCAGCTTTCATGTTTCTCCTGACCCACACACTACCATAAAGTTCAGAACAAGGATGTCAGGCAATCTTTGAATTTCACAGAAGGGTTTTTGTAAGCTGAGTCGTTCTTGCTGGTCTACATAATACTTTGTTTACCTGCTACCTTTTTTTAAGTTGACTGTGAGTCATCTGTACCTTTACCATTTGGGCTGTGACGCGTTTGTCCACCATAAATCTTCTATTGTTGAGGGAGACAGACTGGGGACTCTTGGTGTCCCAAAAGACAGATTTTATCAGATACTCTACACTTATTTTTTGAAGGTGTGGGCGGCTGCCCCTCCTCCAGTTTATCTCTGCCTTGGAGCATTCATGAAAGGAGGCCATCTTTCCAATATACATCTCCTAGGCTTTCTTTTGCAAATTGAAGAATATTATGTAAATAATATTTTAATTATTTTATAAAACAGTGGCATTTTTCATATGACTCAAAGTATTCTTTAAATTCATTAAAAAAATAGTTTAACACTTAGAACTACCATATGATCCAGCAGTTCCACTCCTGGGTATATACCTGAAGAAAACAAAAGTACTACTTCAGAAAGATAACATGCACCTCGGTGTTCACAGCAGGAGCATTATTTACAGTAGTTAAGATATGGAAGCAACCTAAGTGTCCCATCGACAGATGAATGGATAAAGAAGATGTGGTGTGTGTGTGTGTATATATATGTACATACTATGGAATATTACTCAGTCATAAAAAAGAATGAAATTCTGCCATTTGTAACCATGTGTAGAGGCCGAGTATTATGCTTAGTGAAATAAGAGAAACACGTTATCACTTATATGTGGAATCTAAAAAATGAAGCAAATGAATATATATATTGAAATGAAAACAGATTCACAGACATGGAGAACAAACTAGTGATTACCAGTGGGGAGAGGGAGGGAGGGAGGGGCAAGATAGAGCTAGAGGATTAAGAGACAGAAACTATATAAATAATAGATAAGCAACAAGAATGTATTGTACAGGGAAATATAGCCACTGTTTTGTAATAACTTTAGATAGAATATAATCTATAAAAGTACTACATCTCTATGCCAGGCACCTGAAACTAATATAATATTGTAACTCAAGTACACATCAATAAAACAAAATTTTAAAAAATAAAAATAGTTAACACAATTCTTGACAAGGATCCTTCATTTTACTCTGTTTATGGGTTTTCAGGAAATACATGGTTGGGTGAAAATCTGATTTCCTAATTGTCCCTTTTACCATTGTTTCACGGTAATAGCTTTTTCAGAATGACTTGATTATCCATTTTTCCCCGGGTAAAGATAGAATAAACCATGGAAGAACTAGTTTGAGGGAGATGGGACTCCCTGAATAGAGCACTTTGCCTTAATTGACAGGGAGATACCACTAAAAAGGTCATGAATCAGGGTCAATGTTAACTTGCTTTTCTTGTCCTTCTAATCAAGTATCTGTTTCACTAAAGGGACCCTTTTTAAAACAAAGTGCCCAAAGTATATTTCACTGATTGGTTATATGGTCCTTTTGAAGGGCAACGTGTTATTGTAAATCAAAATTTTAAATTTGCTAAGTGTCTTTTACTGAGCCATTTTGCCTCAGAATCTGACCTGCAGGAAGACTTGTTCCAAGTTTTTTTTTTCCCCCCCAAGCACACGGGACTAAGTCCAGATGTTTCTTCCTAGGACTCAGTCTCATCTCCCAGGGGGTAATCTCCTGCCTGCCTCTCTGACCCCCTGCCCTCCAGCCTCTACCAATGAGGCAAGGCAGCCCTGAGCAGCTCTCCAAGGCTCAGGGTAAAATTCTGTTTGGTGGTAGGAGAAAAAGAATGAAAGTAAAATGTTTTTTGGTGACATTTCCCGTGGGCTCATCAAGTTGTGAGATTTTGTGTCCCTTGCCTTATGTCCCTCCTTCTCTATCTGTGTGTGTGTGAGTGTGTGTGCACTCACATGTGAGTATGCATCTGCAGATACATTTTCATTTTGGCTCAACTATTTGCAAATAAAGTGCAGCTCTAATAACACCTCACTCCCAAATACTCCAGCACGAGAGTCTCGAGTCTTGTAGAAAGAAAGCCATTCTCTTACATAATCACAATGCCAGTATCTCACCCATACTGTTTGTATTCAAATGTAGAGTTTATTTTGCTTTTCATTTCTTGGGAGGATTGAATTGTATTTTTTAATATGGGAAACCGTTGAAAGGTTTAAAAGTCAAAACTGTATGTATATCAAAAGGTGTAGGCAGAGAAGCACTGTTCCCTTCCCCTTCCTTTGCCCCCACCGTCCCCCGCCCCAAGCATCCCTCTGGGAAGCCATTTTTACTACTTTCCAGGCTACCCTTCCTCTGTTTCTTTTTGCACGAATAAGTGTGTGAGTGGGGATTTCCTTTCTTCTGTCTTAACACAGAAGGCAGTCTGCTTTTAGATGCAGCTTTTTTTTTTTTAACCTAATATATCCTGATTATATTTCCTTGTAAGTTCCTAGAGATCTTTGTCTAAATGAGGACTCATTAGTTGACAGGTAACGTTCTTTAAGAAACCGTATCCTGAATTAAACATCAGAATTGATACATCATTATACTTTATACCAGTGACCTTGCTTTATTTAAGTGTTTTTAAAGAAAAAAATTGCAATCTTTTAAATATTTATCTTCAGTGAATACTATAACAGTATGGTTCTTTGTATATTTCCAAATAACTTTCATGCAGACTTTTTTCATTGGCTTTCATGTAACTGTATATGGCATTAAGTGAATGTATCCACATTTTCTTGATTATCCCACTTAACTGGTTAATAAATGCAGGTCCGGGAGGCATAGGAAACTTTTCTGCCATCACCCATCAGACCTTCCTATGAATGTTCTACAACCCTGCAATGACAAATTATTTTAGCTACAATTTTAGCACATTCTGTGATATTTTTTTCCAATATAATTACTGTAACTGTCTACCCTGGGGAGTATGATCATGTATTTCATACACTTAAGCCTATAACTGTCATTATTCCTTTGGCACAATTTCAACATTTGTGAAGAGCAAGAAATTTCAAACTTCTATGTTTTTTTTCCCCTAAATCATAAATGGTTCTTTGTGATGTCAGTAGGCATGGAGCAGAGGAGAGATAAACTTCAGAATCCATCAGACCTTTTGCATATTTTGACAAATCTCAAATGTTCCAAACTGCGAATTCCTTTTCTGCTTTTTAAATCATGAGATAGACTAAAACACGAACAAGGTTACTCTGTTTTATGTTAATGTCCCCATGATTTTTATGCCCCTTTATGCAAACAGGAGAGGTGATTTGCTTCCAGAATACAGAAGAACTGGTTTCCTGAGCTAGAGACAGCTTGGGGACCGGTGCAGAGAAGGAGATGACCTACCAGCTGCCCTTTGCATGCTGAAGGAAAATTTGAGGTTCCTAAGCAGTGAAAGTCTAAATATAGGTTTAATGGATGACCATTTGTGAGTAATACAGAGGAGAGTTGGCCTTAGAAGAGAGATATTTTCTTCCAGTGTTTCCAAAAGGAAATCAACAACCCCACTTTGGTCCAACAACTATTTATACTGTTTTTAATATGTAACAGGCTTCGAGCTAGGCACTGGGGGTAAACTGATGAATAAGGCACATTCCCTACTTTTAAGACCAGTCTAGCAAGGACTAAATTATTTACTGTGGTTTGTATCTTCACGACACTGGAAATGTGCAGGGAGAAACTGCTGGTGGGTCGGTGGGAATTTGACAAGCAGGGGTCTGGTGATCAGTGAGATGCACAGAAAGGTGAAGAGCAAAATGTCAAGCTCCCTCAGAAGGCTAGTCGGTGATGAGGGTTGGTTATTGGGCCACTGAGCTGTCAGTGAGGTATCTATTTCTTTTAAAGTCTTCCAACTGTTTGGAAATGGTTCTCAAAACGAATTAGGCCTAGGAAACAAATGTACTTGGCCTGCCAAATCTGCATTACTCTGTCCTCTGTCAGCAGTTAGACTGCCCTTGTTCCTCCAGACATGCTTCTATTTCAGTCGGTCAAGGAACCCTCCTCACATGAGTACTCACTGGAAAGATGCTGAAGTTGTTGTATGTGACAGTCAAAGCGTCCTTTTAAGAGTTAATTATTCCTTGAGCCCGTCTTTGACCATGACTGTTTTCATTATTGGTTTGATTTTGCAGTTGCTTATCTAGTATGTTGTTAAGGCATCTGATAATGCCAGCTCACCCATTTTGGGGTGTAATATCTCACACACACATGCACACACACACACACACACACACACCCACCCCATCCCTCTACACATACCTTAGATGCCACCAAAAATAAACAGGAAAGATACATTATATTTCCTTTAAGTTTGGGGCCTAGGCTTATACTCATGGGTAATTTCAGAGTAGGATGGAGATACAGAAGTTGCCTGTGAGTAGGGAAATTAAACAGCCCAGTGGAAGTCACTTCTAGCCTTGAAACACTCATGATGCCTCTTAATTGCTTAAAAGCACAGAGAAGTGTCCTGTTAACTACTCAGCAGAATTCGCCTTCCTCCATGAATCATGTGAACTTTACCTTCATCTGACCTTGTTCGCTTTAGCCCATCGTATTTCTTATTTGTTCATTTTTTGATTCAGTGGGTCATTATATATCCCCTTCAATGTGCCAAGGTAAAATCTCCCGACACTTTACTATGAGGATATTGAGATTTTCTGTATCTAGCGGAGGAAAGAAAAGGATCTTCCTGGTGACATTGCTCCCACATTCTGCACATCTTTTATAGACAGGTGGTATCTCCCCACCTGACTGTTTCTGAGACATACGGGAATAACCTTAGAGAAATTAGGAAGACAAGTTTATTTCTCCTGTGCAGTCCTCTCTGCTCGCACTGATTCCGTATTTCTCATCACACATTATCCTTATTCTCATCATCATGGTTCAGGTACCAGTCCTACCTGTCACCAGTTCAGTCCATAAACCTTTATTGAACACTGGCCCTGCGCTAGACACTCCACTAGCTCTTTTGACCCTCATTAAACAATAGACTATCTTATGAGGCGGTATAATGTTTTATTGGCAGATATATTAGTTTATAATTTAGAAAGGGAAACTAGGAGCAATGGAGTAATGGAACTGACTGCCCCAGGACTGGGGATTCTACATGAATGGGGTAGACAGTCCCTCTTGGACACTAGGGTCTACTGATGGCATTAGCAGCTAGATAAGGAACACCCCCTCCCACCAAAAAAAATCCCACAGTGTGATGAGGAGCTTCTGCTCAATGTCTTTTTTATTTATTATCATCTCTAGTATTTCTCCAGTGTTATTCCCTCATATTTGGTGAGGATTGCAGACATGGTGTTAACACACCAGCATTTGAAACTTACACACCCCAAAATACAGATTAAATTGAATAACAGCGCTATAGAGGGGTAACAGTATATTTTCATATGATTGTCATTTTCTTCAGCTGAATGTTACTGTGGTTTTGCTTTTTTTAAAAATTTTTAATGATTTGACCCTCAATTTTCCCCTTTATTTATTGCTGACAGAATTAGTTGATGCCTTGTCCACAAATTAACACATATTCTTTGAATGGTTAGGTCTGGCATCATGATAAGAGATGCTGCGGCTAAAGTATATGTTGGTTTTAATATCTTTGGAGCCTGATTGCAAAGACAAAGTTTACCGTCATAAAAATATGTGGGAAAAAGTGTGCTGGTCATCATTAGAACAGCAGTTCAAAGAAGAAAAAGATACACAAGAGCTTCAGGAACTAGAGGGATCTTGCAGGGGGAAGGAGTGTAGCTGGTCCGTGAGTGCTGGGTGGGGTTTAGATCTGCACTGTCCCCCATGGCAGCTACTAGTCACATGTGGCCACTGAGCCCTGGCAACATGGCTGGTTTGAATCAAGACGTGCTGTAAGTGGGAAACACACACTGGACTTTGAAAACTTAGTATGAAGACAAGTGTAAAATATCTCCTTCCTATATTACATCAATTACATATTGAAATCATAGCATTATTGATATATTACATTAAATACAACATATTAATATTTGTTTTACCTTTTTCTTTTACTTTTTAAATACAACTTCTAGAATGTTTAAAATGGCATATAAGGTGGGCAGTTTGGCTGGCTTCGTCTTTCTACTGGATAGATGCCTACAGAGAGAGGTGGGGGCTTTGCAAGTTGAATGGGGTGGAGGGGCTGGGAATGGGGATGCGGGTGGACAGAGTCCCGTGGTGTGAGGATGTGATCATGAGTCGAGTCGAAAGCCAGAAGAAAGAAGCTTTTGAACATACGGTAGTTGACACACTGAGCTTTTTGGGAGAGTGGGAAATCCAGGGGTACTGTGCCAGTGGGCATGGTCCAGCCGATTAGACATGCTGTTGGCCTGGAGGAGAGATTTAGATCAGCGATATGGATTTGGAGACATCATCTTGCACTTAAAATTCTGGAGGTACCCGAGGTTTCCAGAGGGAAGAGGGGCCTCGGGGTGGACCTCCAGGGCCTGGTTTATGAGCTCCTTATGGGGGCTTTGCATCTGCTCTCCTGGGCCTCCTCAGGTTTGCATTCTGGGGGTGAATGTTTAAAGAAAATTAAGAAAACTTATCACCTCCTGGGAAGTGTTCCTCTTCCATTTAGTTCCTAAGGACTGGAGGGGACTATGTGAATGTTTGGGGAGGAATGTCTGGCAGTTTGGTGCAGAGGCTGGGGTAAGCGGGGACCCAGGAGAGATGAGTGAAGGGCCGAGGGGCAGCAGCGAAGAGGGTGTGCCATCAGGCAGTGCGGGCTGGTTCCCTGGCCCCGGCTCCTAGGCCTACGGGAGGTTGGGTATGGGCTGGTCCTAGTGAGCGGATCAGGAAGACAGACACTGACAAACTGGGAAGCATCTTGGCCAGGCATTTAAATTTTCTGTTTAACCACGAAAGGATGCTGGGAGTTTTTCTCCTAAGTCAACAATAGACCATCTTATGAAGCAGTCTGATATTTTATTAATTAATGCATTAGCTTATAATGTAGAAAGGGAAATTAGGAGCAGGGAAGACTGAATCTGAACGCCCCCTGAAGTTAATAAACTATGGTTTTGAAGGGTAGAACCAAGAACGTTTTGAACAATGATGCTTTGGAACACAGAAAGCCTCCAAAGGCGTACTCCTTGAAGGACAAACTCATGTTGATGTCTGTGTTCTGGAATGTACATTAAAAATTCATCCTAATTATTACTTCATTGACATACCTCATTAACAACAGTGGAAGTGATAATCGCCAACATTCATCAAACAGAGCTCGAAGGCGCTGTGTGGTGCGCGGTGCCCTCCATCTGCCTGTGTTCGTACGTAGGTGGCTAACCACCGGCATTTTGCTTAACCTCTCTGTTCCTCAGTCTCCTCATCTATAAAATGGGTGTGAGAACTGCATCCACCTTGTAGGAATGTTTCAGGCACTAAATGAGTTAATACATAACGGACAGAGAGCACTTAGAATAATTTCTGGGACCTCGTACTCGTAGGAGTTTGACGGATGTTAGTGATTAGTTCACAGAAGGCTCCCAGTGACTTCTTGGCCTCTCATATAAAGAGGAGACAGTTTTGTGTTGAAGAAGTGAAGTCAGAAGCTGGTAAGTAAGTTTTAGCACCAGTATTCAACGCAGACTTAGCCAGAATCTCAAAAAACTTGTGCCCTAAACTTCCCTGAATCAGTAAACTACAGCCTGCCGGCCACATGCTGCCTGTTCTCTGCCTTTGTAAGGCCCGAAAGCTCTGGATGATTTTTATGGATGGACAGTGCCATTGAATTGATGATGGGAAACACTACTTTTGAACCCCGATTAAGGGAAATATCATATGAATCCCCCGCAAATAATTACAATCTCTCATTAGTAAATTCATATTCTGCAAGTGATTGTACTCAGTGAGAATTTTTGTATTTAGGATTTGGTAGATAAAAGAAATGTGGAAATGTGTTTTTTCTTTTGTTTTGTAAGTATCTACATAGTGACCTTGATTTTGACACCAGACCTACAAAGCGGAAAAGACTCCTCTCTGGCCCTTTCCAGGAGACGTTGCTGGATGCCGCCCTAACCACCCTGGTACTGCCTTCATTTCTGTTAGCTACCAGGGTGGTCCCTGTGAGAGAAAGTTTTGGAAGCCAGAGACCTGGTCATTACAGATAGGATGCCGGGGACAAAAGCTGGGTGGTGGAGAGTGGGGGAGGAGGATGCTTCCAGAAGCAGGGCTGTGAGTGGTCACAGTGATGCTGCATGTATCTAGAAATTTTGGCAGGAGTCGGTACCCAGCAGGACTTCTGTGCAAAGGCCTAGGAGGGTGTGTTTCTGAAGATCTCTCCTGCTAGGGAACATTGGCTCAATCTGTCGAAACAGGAACATTCTCCCAGATCACTCGTTTCTTTCCACCTCTCAGGGGTGCTCTAAATAAAAAATGTCCTCTCAAGATGTAAGCCTAGAAGCTTGGCAGGATTTTTCAAAGGCGACTTTAATATTTTTATTTTCCCTTGAAGGAGGCTTGGAAAACTCATTTCCATCACTGAGCTGGTGGGACATCCCTGGAGCCTGGAATAAAAATCACGTAACCAGCGGCTCCTGGGACGTGGTTAATGGAGATGGTGTGATTGGTGACAAGGAGCCCAAGGTGATTTTGATTTTGCTAAATAAAAACGGACCACAGAGATGGAAATCTGGGGAGTACTGCTGAGACCTGAAAGGAGCCGTGAAGACATTCAGGCTGTGTCAGCCCGTTCATTTCACAGATGCTAAGAAGGGGACTCAGAGATCCCGAATAACCTCTTGCCCAAGCTGGGGAGTGGCCCGCAGGGAGACCCAGGGCTGCTGGCAAACTTATTTCTTTACTTGGCCATCCGACTGCTTTGAACCTTTTTGCTTCTGAAACTTGTTCAGCATTGAAAACAAGTTCAGATCTCCTTGTGGTGACCCCAGCTCTCCAAAACTCATCCCTGAAAATGCCTTGCCCTCCATTCTGGAGACTGCCCGCAGGCCATGAGACCGCCATCACCTTACACCTCACCTGGGTCCTGACTCAGGGGAGCCCACCTGGCCTTGAACTTGCCCACCCACCATTTCTGACCTCCCCTTTCGAGTGGCTGAAACAGTTCAAGACTCGATTAAAACAGTAGCATCCCAGCAAATGCTAAAATTTAAATCTGGGCTCTTGGCCATACCAAACAGGGTGGGAGTTATTATTTTCCACCAGTTTTCAGTAAGATGAACGTCCACTTTTTTGGGTTGGGAGAATGAGGCGGGAAGCCTCTGACTGGGAAGCCCCTGCCTTTCATCTCTAAGTGTTTGTGTTGTACTCAGCGCGGCCACAAAATTGTCACTTTTAAGGCACAAGGACTTGATTAGAGAGAACCCCACTGGGGGAAGCCCTGGCCGCTTACTTTGTGTCCATTTGCATGTCCCTTGCTTTCTCAGAACATGTACTTGACCCGGGAGCATCTGTGTTACCATGGAATCCCATTCCTTTAGCTGTTAGGCACCAACATTTGCATAGTTCCCCCTTTCAAGGCAGAGAGCCTTTGTGCTCTGTGAGCTTCTGTCTACAAAGCACAAGAACGGTGCATTATTTCTGCATAATTATCTGACTGGTAGTAACACTAGGGGTCTGTCCTGTATGCATTATATGGGATATTATCAAGAGCAGGAATTTTACTCTTTTGGCATTGGAAGGGGATTTTAACAAACGGAAGAGTAAACCATTGCCCTGAGTCATTAAATGATTGCCCAGCCTCACGCTACGCGGTAGTGGCAGGATGGTGACTGGTGTTCCAGGCTGTACGGCCCTGTTGATCGTCATCTGCTTACTAAAATAATTTTAACTTTTTTTTTTTTTGGATAGGGGATATATCTTTAGCCACTGCAAAAAAAAATTACATATTAAGGATTTTTCCAGAGAAATTCATTTTATGCCTATTGGTTTAATTTCTGGATTTGGAGGGCGGATTATGTTTTCGTGTATGTGTGTTTATGTACGTGTGTGGGAATGCAGTACTTCTGATCGCTGCGCCTGTCATTGGCGGGCATTGGGGGAAGCTTGAAAATCAATTTCACTCTTGGCTCACATGGCCAATGGACGCCCCCGTTTCTTGTGTTCCAAAGAGTCTCACCGTCTCTTCCTCTTTCTTCAGTGTTCATCTCATTTTCATATCATCTTGCCTATTTCATGGTATCCCTTAGTCTTGGAGGGATTTGTAGATGTAAAACAGCTCATTTGATTTTCAAAAGCAGGCAAGGTGTTGCTTGTTACATCTGTCGAAAGCCTTCCACTTGTAAAGTGCTCTGACATATGGATTGTCTAGTTTGATGTTCATGAATCTGTGAGCTATTCATGATGGCAATTGCCTTTTTATTTTCAGAGCTCACTGTACTATGCCCGATACTGTCCTGGAGGTTTTTCCTATTATCCACTTTAATTCCATTAGCCATCATGTCATTTGATGAATGCTATTGGCCACTTCCTCCTGTTCTCATGGAAACACCTTCATCCTTGGCTCATGGCACACCAGTCTCCTGGTCTTGCCTCTGCCTCCCTGTGGACCATCCCCCTTTATGCCAATCACTACCCACTGGCCACCCTTCACCTCTCCTCTCCTCACACCCTCATCTCTCCCTTGGCAGATTCACCTGTCCCCATGTCTTCCATTAAGACTACAGATTGATCTCCTTGACTCACAAATTGTCTGTGGTTTAGACCTGCTCACCAGGTTCTGCACGCACATGCTCCGTAGCCTTCTGAGATGAAACATCACTCTCGTCTTGGCTGTTTCAATACATCCTTAATCAAACTCATGTTTTTGCCTCTGTTCCTGGTTCTCTGCCCTGGACCTCCTTTAAAGCATCCTCTTACCTGGTCCACTCACATCCACTCCTGTCTCCTCCAATATACTCTCCACGGTGCAGCCAGCGTGATATTTTCAAAGGCAGATCTAACTTAACATCTTCTTATTTAAAACTAATCATTGATCTTGGAATAAGTTTCTTAGAATAAAGATCAAAATACTCATCATGGCCCCCAACAGCCTCTGGCACTTTGACCCTAGCCCTCTTGTCCAGCTTCCTCTCACATCACAGTTTCCCTTCTTCTCTCTATGATGCCTCCTTCCCACTTGTCTTTTCTTCAGCCATCGTATTTACCATGCTCCTTCTCTCCTAGGAATCTTTGCAAATGATGCTCCCTTTGCCTAGAATGCTTTTCTCACCCCTCTTTGCCTTGTTAATCTTTACTTAGAGTCCCTCTCAGACTTTCTCTCAAGTCAGCCTCTTTCAAATATGTTTTTATTATATCATGTCCTCCTGCAGTTGTAACACTTACCCAAGTTGTAATTTTATGTTTATTCGTATGATTGATTTATCCACCAAAGCTTATATAAGTCTTCTACTCTACCGTGAACTCACAGCAGTAGGGATATTTTCTGGAATGTCTAACCATTGCTTCTGCACCACCTAGCTAGTGCTTGGCAAATAGTAGACACTGGAGGAAAATTTATTGAACAAATATATAAATCCCCATTTTACTGATGAGGAAATGAGGCTTGAAGAGGTTAATTGAAAACTTACTCATGTTTCTTAAACATGCATTGTTTAGTTGTAAATACTAGAATTCCCCACAAATTTGCCAAAGAAATGAGGGAAAAAAAAGGACATGGGGTAATTATGTGGAATACAAGTATGGGACTTGAACCAGGAAGAGAACTCTTACCAGTAATGGGGAGGGTGGTGAAGTGCCTCTGTCTGTTCCTTCCTCTGTCCCTGTTCACAGGCTCTTTTGCTGCCTCAGCATGTGGGGTTCTCATCCTTGCTCCTCTCTGTTCATCCTCACTATTCTGCTCGTTGAAATGGCCATACAGCTCCCCTTATCATCCACATTCAAGATCTGGGGCCACCGAGCAACTGACTCACAGGGAAAAGCATGGGAAAGTCATCATGTTCCAAGTGAGTTCCTGGGAGAGAGATCAGATTGGCTGGGTCATGCCTCTGAATCATTTCTGCTTATTAGATGTCCCTCGTAGACCCACTCCATATCCAGTCTGCTCTGGGTGGGCCACCTGGTTCTGGTCTGAGAATAGGTTGGAAAAGATGATGGGCAGGGGTGGGCAGGCATCCTCCAAAGCATCTTCCATCCCAAAGATGGCAGAGTTGAAATGCTAGCTCTGTGGTCCTTTCATCTCTTGCTGCCTGGCGTATTCCCCCAATGTAAGCAATTCTCTGTTGAATTCACTTGCGAACTTTGAAATCCTCAGTAAAACTTGTGCTTTGATGTGTGACAGTCATCTCTACCGGTTGTGACTCTGTATCTGCCAGTATCTTGAATGCATTTAAATGCTTCCTCTCACTAGGCTTCATAGTAGCCCAGTGAAGGGTAGGTACTGTTTTTCTCCCCTTTTCATGGGGTGAGAAAACTGAGAACAAGAGAAGTCAGGTAATTTGATGAAAAATGTGGCATTTGAAATCTTGTGCTGGCAAACGGACTCTTACACACACTGACTGCTGTTTTAGAGCAGGGATACTTGAGGTGTGGTCTGCAGACCAGCGGCGTCAGCCTTACTTGGGAGCTTGTTAGAACTGCAGACCCTCAGGCCCCGCCAGAGGAGTGGATCACGACTGGCCCGTTCCCAGATCCCCAGCTCATCTGTGTACATGTTCAGGATCCAGGATCTGATTTGATTCTAATTCTGCTCTAAGACTCTCCCTGTGGAAGGTGATTGAAATCACAATTCCCCTTTTGGTCATTTGTAGAATGATGACAATGAGTGTATATGAACAAATACATGTTAAAACATCTGGTGCCTTCCGGGCATTCTTAAAATGTGACTCAATGAAATACTTTTAGAGGGAAAAAAATGAGAGTCACACTGTGAAATGTGTAATCCTCGGTGAAAACAAATATTGTTTACTTCCCTCCCAGATGAGATATGACTCAAAGTGACTGGACGGTACAGACATCTCCAAAATATATTTTCCTCATATTCTTGCTTTAAAGGGAGCTGCCCCTCTGCTTTCTGTTCATCTGTATTTAACTGGTAATCAACAGACCTTTCACCAATTCTTCTTAACTTAAACACAAAAAGAAAACATGTGTGTCACACACATACACGCACATACCATAAAACATTACGTCAGAGATACCAAATTTTCACGTCTACTGCAGAGGCCCCCTATGTTCCCTAGGAATTAAGAGCCTGTGTTGTAGGCCTGGCTGTACAACCGGAGGGCAGATATCTAATGTGTGGACCACGTGGGGAGCAGAAGTCAAAGTCGGGGGCTGTGTTGCAGTTGGGGTGTCCTGAGCTCAGGAATGGAGGAGCTTACCAGGCATCCTGATTCGGGCCGTTGCCTGCATTGGCGGCCCAGTGATGGCCTGGCTGGGGGTGTAGGGCCCTCTGTGATCCTCTTGGCCTTCCCCCAGAGACACAGTTGCTGGTACACAGTGTGCGCAGGAGGCAGAACCAGGAAAGGAAATTTCTTCTTATGCCCTTTTTAATCAGGAAGAAAATACTGTTTCCAGAACCCTGCTCCTCCCCTACTTCATGATAGTCAATTAGTCAGAGCTGGTCACAGCCCTGAGATAAGGGCTCTCTACTGGGTACAGGAACAAAGTTGGGGATTGGTTAGCAGAGAAGGGCAGACGGATGGACCCAAAGCAGTGCCCACAGAGAGAGAGAGAGAGAGAGAGATGCCTTTTTACTTGACATAAAAATAAGGTATACTCTCTCAGTGTATTAGTTAGGCTTCTCTGGAGAAACAGAACCAATAAGGTATGTGTATATAATATAAGGCAAATTTTACGTTACATATATTTCACTGGAATTATATATATATATATATATGTATATATATATATACACACACGTACATGTACATATATATATATACACATATATATATCTATACGTACATATATACCATTGGTCTGTTTCTTTAGAGAACCCTAATACACCTGGAGATTACACCTTAATAATAGAGATTAATCATGAGATTTATTATGAGGAATTAGCTCATATGATTTCAGAGGCTGAGAAGATCCAAGATGTGCTGTTGGCAAGCTGGACACTCAAAAAAGTCAGTGGTATAGTTCAGTCTGAGTCTGAAGGTCTGAGAAGTGGGAGCACCAGATGTGTAAGTGCCTTTTTGAAGGCAGAAAACTGATGGCCCAGGTCTGCCTTTTTCTATCCAGGCCCTCAGACAGCTGGGTGATATCTCCCACATTGGGGAGGGCAGTCTGCCTGCCTCAGTCTACCAGTCCTACTGCTCATCTCTCGCAGAAATGGGCTCACAGGCTGACCAAGAAAGAACACTTCAACGGGTAACTGAGCATCCTGTGACTCAGGCAGGGTGGCACGTAAAATTGATCATCACACTAGGATTGTGAGATGGATCAAGATAGGAGAATAGAAAGGCTGATAAAAGCTATGTTTTTTTTGTTTTTGTTTTTGTTTTTTTGTTACCACATACATATATCAGTATACTCAGAACAAAGTTATTTTGTATTTCAGTCAATCAGATTTTTAGACTCCTCTCCACCTTCCACATTCATGACTGTATCTGGTATGGAAAAAGTCCCTGATCAGTTATGAGCTAAGAATATTGATACCTCTTTTACTGTGGCAAATCAGAAAGGAAGTAAAGTATATATATTAACCTTGTTTTAGAATTGTCCCCATCTTGATGATATTAAGGAATAGCTTACCTCTCTTTTTAAAATTAAAAAAAAAATTTTCTTTTACTCTTTTTTTGTGTGTGCGTGGGGGGGTAATTAGGTTTATTTATTTATTCATTTTTATATCTTATTTTGTTATTATTTTTTTTTAACAGAGGTACTGGGGATTGAACCCAGGACCTCATGCATGCTAAGTATGCACTCTTCCGCTGAGCTACACCCTCCCACCCAACCTCTTTTTTTGAAGCTCAAGTTGTGTGGAACGCAACCCTTCTCAACTTTGAGGTGACATTTTAGAGCAAGAACCAATAATCAAAATGAGAAGTCAGTAAAGAAGCCAGGTTCTTAATTCCGCCTGAAATAAAACATTATGTCATTCATGTGCAGGGGCTTTTTATTTATCGGGCTTTATCAGCATAGTTCTTAAGCCCTACAAACGTATTAAATACAGAAATGAGAGCATAACATTACAATTAATGAAGATTGAATTAAGAGTCTGAAATGTATCATAGCAACACAATGCAGTTCAGTTTTACATGATGATATTCAAAGTGAGCTGTGGGTCATTTTGAACTCATGTCCTACACGATGACATTTCCAAAAGTAAGAGGAGTAAGGCGCATGAAGGACTTAAAATGAGCGCGATTACACCTTTCATAAAAAAGAACCTTACTTTACTTTTTATTAGCTCCTCTTTCAGTGCCTTGGGCACAGGAGTTGGGTGTGCTGTATCCAAAGTTGTGGGGTCTGAAAGCTGTAGAGGTAACTGAAGGAAAGATGCCGGAGAATCTTGTATTCCACTGAGTGGAGAAGGCCCTTGGATCTGCTGACCCTGTTTGATCCCTGGA
This sequence comes from Camelus bactrianus, assembly GCF_048773025.1. Lineage (NCBI taxonomy): Eukaryota > Metazoa > Chordata > Mammalia > Artiodactyla > Camelidae > Camelus > Camelus bactrianus. Next base: position 12,873,251 of record NC_133541.1, read on the forward strand.
AATCCACGGAGCCTTGGGTGATGAGATGATGGCTTGGAGACAAGCAGCCAGAGGACCCCAGCTCTCCCCACTCTCCCGCAGTCCAGTGTATAGCGCTTGAATTATGCTGAGAAGAGATTACCATAAAACCGTAAAATCAAGGACAAAAGGACAAGTACTGTATGATTCCACCTCTGTGGAATCTCTAGATCAGGTAACTCCGTAGAGACAGAAAGCAGATTAGAAATGACCAGGGGCTGGGTGAAGGGGTAAAGGGGAGTCGTTGCTTTAGGGGGACAGAGTTTCAGTTTAGGGTGATGACAAATCTAGGAAATGGTGGAGAAGGTTGCACAACATTGTAAGTGTAGTTAATGCCACTGGATTGTACACTTAAAATGTTTAAAATGGCAAGTTTTTAACCAAAATTTTTTTAAAAAGTGGAGAAAGAACCTGCAGTGGAATCTTGCACAGTGAAGCTCTTACTAATGCCATCAGCTGCTCTCTTCAAGGTGCTGAGGAGGTTGGGCTGGCTTTTCCTTTGCTTTCTGAGAGGATAAATTGTCACTTCCCTTCAGAACACAGAGCACAGTTTCTGGCTCTTGCCCTGGTGTTCACTGCTGCCCGGCCAGTGGGAGCCGGCCAAGGGGATCACGCGGGAGCCAGGCGAGGTTGGGCTCTATCTGGCATGTGTGGTTTCTGAGTACCCAGCGTGCTCTGCCCAAGGGATTGGATATGGAAATAGTCCGTTCTCTGCCTCTGGATTCCAAAAATAAACCCAAGGCTCCTGAGTAAACTGGAGCCGCTCACCAAGACCCAAGCAATGACACCTCCTTGTAGGTGAGCCTGCAACACCCTTTGGGTGTTTGGAATTAAACCCACATTGAGTGGTGTCCAAGTCAGATTCATTTTATGGAGAATTATTTTCTCCTCTTATACAGAGGTTGCTTTTTCATTCTTTAGAGTCTCAGACATAAATCAAGTGTGTGTGTGTGTGTGTGTGTGTGTGTGTGTGTGTGTGTTCATGTGCATGCGTGTAGGAAAGCCTCTAAGCATCTGCAGTTCAGGCATTTGTGATGGCAGGTTAGGAGCAGGGACCTGGAGCTGAGCTGTCCTCCCTGTGGGAGCCTGTCAAGGGACTGGACTCCCCAGGGGGTTGTTACAGGAATTAAATGAATACATTAATACAGACGAAGCACTCAAGACACAGTAGGTACTCAGTGGACATGAGCCTTTATTATTAACGGTCATAGTGCTGGTCTGAGTGGCAGTGTTTGCCTGTTTGGACGCTGTGTAAGAAGCGAGTTGTGTTTTGGGAAGAAGAGTGCATAGGAAGATAACATAAAAGGTGGAAATGAGGGCACGTTAGGAAGACAAAGTGTTGAGACGTGACACGTGTCGGAAATAACTAGAAACCCTTCAACCTATTGTCATTCAGTTTAATCTAAAGTGAGATTGTGGAAGGGCCATGGTCATGTACAGATAACAACCCTTTGTAGACCACAGAGTCATGGAGCTGACAATGGAAAATATCAATGCAGTAGAAACTCACATCTATATGCTTATATATGGGTGTGTGTGTGTGTGTGTGTGTGTGTGTGTGTGTTTCATAAAAGGTCCCTGGCTGCATAGTCGAACTTCCTTAATTTGTAAATGGAAAAATATTATGTAGAATCTAAGTGACTGGCCCTAAGTAACATTCACTAGATACACACTACCATATATGAAATAGATAAACAACAAGGTCCTACTGTATGGCACAGGGAACCATATTCAGTACCTTGTAATAGGCTATAATGAAAAAGAATATGAAAAGGAATGTATATGTATAACTGAATCACTATGCTGTACACCAGAAATTAACACGACATTGTAAATTGACTATACTTCAGTTAAAAAAAAAGTGATCTTGAAATCTCTTATTGAAGGCCCTTTTCATTATTCTGTGGGACAGTTTTACACACCTCCTGTGAACAAGGGACTAAAACCTTATATTGCCAAGCTCCTAATTGATCAGAATGTACCTAGTATTTGATGAAGCAGAACATCTGTCAGAAAGAAAAAAAAAGTGAAGGAGATTAATGGAGTTAAGGCAAAAGTTTGAAAGATTTGCAGCGTTCATGTAATTGCGTTGGCAGTAACACACCTGGCTGCATGAATGATAACTATTCATGCTGATGTTAAGAGCTAGAACTGATACTGGACAATGGAAGGTGAGGCTTATTCAGCAGTTCACGTTGTGTTTTTTCTTTATTTCCCCCTTGCCCGAGAACGAACTGCTCATCCCTCTTGTGACTTAACGTAGAACCCAGCCCCGTCGGGCACCATCATTTTCATTGTTTGAGGGTAGCCCTGGTACCTGCACACACGGCATGATTGTTACCTACACTCCTTAACGCTGGCAGATAAGCTTGCTGAGGGCATCTTAGACATGTTTGTACCGTCCTGTGCACCCAGCAAATATTTTGCACTTTGCTGCTACTCGGTAACTGTTTCTGAATGAATAACGGATGGATATATAGTAGAACAGATTAGCTCATGCCTATGTAGACAGTGGATTCTTAATAGAACCTACCCAAGTGACTTTAATATTTAATAAAATATTTCCTTTGGTTCCTGCTTCAAGCTTCCAAATTCTACTTAAGCTGTTAAGATTATTTTCTTTAAAATATTATTAACAATTAAAGAAAAATGTTTAGCTTGGTAATTGGCAGTGGCAAATGAACTATAGGTTTAAAATTATATAAATCAAGTGACCATTGGAGACCATTTCCGTCAACCACTGTCAAAAGAAGTTTTTAGTACAGCAGATGGTTCTTGTCTGACCAGCTGCCTCCGGGGGGTTCCATCGCCCCGCCCACCTTGCTCCTCTGTCCAGGACCTCATCCCCTCCTGCTGCCTCATCTCTTGTCAGGTTTGACTTTCTCACCAGACGGTAGGCTCCTTAAGTGACTTCATATTTTCATATTAATCATGAAATTCATAAGCATGTTTACTACTCATATGAAATATGGGGAATGCTAATAAAATGCAAACCCACAGTGCAGTTTAGGGAACAGAATGTTACCAGCACATTCTGATCCTCTCTATGCCTTCTGCAAATCCACGCCCTCTCCAGGTCACCTGCATCCAGATTTTGTGTTTATCACGTCTTGCTTATTCTCTTTACAGTTTTTTTCTACTTATCTCTGTACTTTTGTAGTGTGTACTTATGTAGCACTTTTGCATGTTTGGAATCTAATGTAAATGGGATCACATTGCATGTATTCTTGCATATCTTGCTTTTTTCCATCAGCATTCTAGTTAGGAGAATTGCTCATGTTGAAGCGCATAGCTGCAAGTCTTTCATTTTCATTGACTGTTTTTAGCAACTTCTTGCCTGTCTGTCCCCCTAACCTTTATTCCACATACGTTTACTGGATTTTGTTTCTGTGCGAGACACTGTTCTAGGCTCTGTGGACAAGACGCCGCAGTAAATAAAACAGTATCAAAATTCTTGCCCTCGTGGAGCTCAAGTTTCTGGTGGGAACACAGATGCTAAACAGAATGAATTGTTACAGTATTCACATATTCGACGTTAATAATTGCTGTGCAGAAGCATAAAGCCTGACAGAGGTGTCGACTGAAATGAAATGCACAGCCTAAACATGGAGAATTATGTTTTATTTGGCGGACTTTCTGAGGACTCAGCCCAGGAGGACAGCTTCGCAGATGGCTCTGAGGGACTGCTCTGAAGAGGTAGGGGAGGAGCCAGGATGTATAGTTTTTCCAACAAAGACCAGGTAGTCGGAACATCAAAAGATTCCAGACATCTCAAGTTAAAGAATTTAGCACTTTTCTATGTATGAGAAGGTGCAAAAGGCCTGGGCTCATTGAAATCATTCCTTTGATGTGCACCTAGCTGTCTTGGGCCAGTGTCCTGTTCTTTCCACATTTTGAGTTCCCCCAGCGGGCATCGTTGGGGGTGGCTGCAGAGGCTGGGCTGCCTGCTTGTCTGCATCCTGAGTTCCCTCTGCTCACTGTCAGGGTGAAGGTGGCGGCTGATGACTTGATGGCCACAGCATCCTTTGTTTACTGATATGGCTGGCAATATTTTTCATTCACAGAGGTTAGGGAGCCTGGTGTGCAGGGGTGATTTTCAACATTAAAAAGGATGATTAGGGAATACAGCACGACTCATTTCCGTGTTCTCCTGCTGATGGCATTTGATGGCATTTTGAGACCATTGTGAGCACTGCTTTATGTGTCTTCGGCTGCGAGGTACAGAGTACCTCTCAGGTATATATTCCTATGAGGTGGGACTGCTGAATTTTGCCAAAATGCCAAATGGTTTTTCACTGATAGTGATTCGTTCGTCTTCGCATCTTCAGAACCTAGCACCGTGCGTGGCACAGAGTTGGGCTAATATTTGCTTGAGTAAGTAGAACTTCATGGTAGAAACAAGAGCAGCAGGGGTGGACGTTCCAAATCTACTTCATCATATTAACTAGGCTCTGCTGTCTAGCTGTTGGACCTCGCATGAAAAGCAGAAACCGGCCCCTCCGTTTGTCTTCTGTGCTAAACCGTTCTCAGGGGGCGCCTTCTGACATTTGCCGAGTTCATGCTGGCTGGGACAGTTGGAATTGCTAAAGCCTCTTTACCAATGAAGGAACGCTGCAAATAGATTCTAGCTGTTTATTGCAAGTGTTTCTCACTCTCTTGCTTGAAACTGCCCTCGAAGAAGCCAGATTCTCTTTATAGGATGTCATTCCCCGCTCTGCTCTGTGCTCTGGGCTTCTGAGGCCTGCCCAAGGAGAGTGTGCTCCAGCATCCCATGTGGAATCAGAAGTCTCGACTTGAACTTGCCCTTTTGAACATTCCTGTCCGGCTGATGTTTTGGCAAGCCGAATGTTAACACTTTAAAACTGATCCTTGCTTGCTTGTGGAAAATGAATCTAAGGTACTTGGGGAATTATTTGGACTTGGGAAGGCTTGATGCCTCATAAAATGAAGTTCTGGACTGAAATACCCTTGAAATATGTCAAGCCTCAGAGTTGTGTCTGTGCTTTCTAAATATTTGAAATAAAAATGGGTGGTTATACCCAGTCACTTTGTGTACGAGTGTCTCCTCATGGTTTAAAATGTCCAGTCTCAGCATTTAAAATAAATAAATTCATTTCTTATGAAACCCTTTTTATTCCTCCTGGTTACCATATTTAGCAGATGAATTGGGAGTGCTTTTTTTTTTTTTTTTAAACAGTCCTCATTCTTTCTGACATATATTGAACTGTTTAGCTACTAGCTAACTTTTCTTCATTAAAAGTTGGGATAAAATATTCTGCCTATCACAGGGTTCTTGGCATGTAAGTTACAAGATTCCTGTGTAGGTTTCTCTCTCCTCCATCATAGCAAAAGTCATCATGTGCATTTTTGTCACATTAATGCAAAACAACAGAACAATTAGGCCTTTTATTCCATTTTAGTATAAGTGGTTATTCCTAAATTTTGGCTCTAGCTTTTAGTAATAATTTTCAGCTTTAATCTGGTGGGTAGGACAGTTGTGATATTAATAATATGTGTGTGTGTTTGGGTGTATGCCTATGACATACTTAGTGAAACTTACTCTAAGTTTTCTCAAAGAAAATGCTAAAAGTAGGTGCCAGTGTTCATGAGATTTATTGAATAAATAATAAATTGAGACCTGCTCTCAATATCAGTTAGAGCAAGAAATGAGAAAAGGAATTAAGAATACCTGAATTGTGGTTTAGTATAGAAAAAAAATATTTCAGTCACCGTACGCCTGAAATACATTTAAATATTATAAGGTTTGCTCTCTTAACCTCCTGTACTAATGATGCACAGCACCAATATTAAAAGGCCTGGTAACAGTTACACAGACTTTATAGAGAAAGTAAACATTTCAAGTCTTTTAACACAGGAAAAAAAGTTATGGTGTATTCATGTGTGGCTTCTTTTTGAAATAAAGCTACAACTTTGGAAAAGTAAATAAAACTAAGCATTTATGGATGTTTCTACTATGATGCTATTAAAATAGTAGTAATAAAAACAGTAGATTTTTCTATTTTGGAGAGAAAAAAAGCACATGATCTTTCCCATTCAAGTGAATGGCAGTTGGCTGCATTTTCCTGTCTTTCTGATGTGATTTTTCCATGCTATAAAAATATGATTAGCTCGTCCTTAAGAAAAGCTTGTCAGCTTTCTATGAAGAAAGTAAATCTGTTGAAACCTAGGCTCTTTCTAACACAACACCATGTTTTTACAGTAAAAATGTGAAGTTGAGGAAAGGTAATAGTTAAGTAGAAGGAAATCTTTTTTCTTTTTATTCAGCAAAACATTTTGGTTATATTTGTGAAAGTGGAAAAGGGAAAAATGGTCTTTGTTAAAGACCATCTATGTCATGTTGTATTAATCAGGGTTCTCTAGAAAAACAGAACCAAAAGGATGTGTGTGTGTGTGTGTGTGTGTGTGTGTGTGTGTGTGTGTGTGTGTGTGTATTTATATCCACAAACCCAGATGCATAGGAATCGGCTTAAATAATTACGGAGGCTGAAAAGTCCCAAGACCTGTAGTTGGCAAGCTGGAGATCCAGGAGGAGAGGTGGTATATTTCCAGTCTGAGTCTGATGGCCTGAGAACCAGGAAAGCCAATTAAATAGTTCTAGGGAAAGCTTGAAGGTTCAAGACCCAGAAAGAGCCAGTGTTTTCAGTTCAAGTCCAAAAAACCTGAAATCCCAGCTTAAGGCAGTCAGGCAGGAGGAGTTCGCTCTTACTCCCTGGAAGGTCAGACTTTTAATTCTCTTCTGGTCTTCAACTGATTGGACGAGGCCCACCCACATTAGAGAGGGCCATCTGTTTTTACAGTCTGCCAAATCAGACATTAACCTCATCTAACACACTGTCACAGACACATCTAGGATAATGTTTGACCAACCGTCAGGGCACTGTGTGAGTCAGTCAAATTGACATAAAATTAGCCATCACGCATGGCAAAAAAGATGTTATTTTTAAAGGATAGGAAGAGAAAAACACAGAGGACAGAAGTGTAAGATATTTACAGGAGTCTTCCCTGGAAAATTCACTTCTCTTCTGTGTGCTGTATTGAAAATAGATTGAAGATGATGTAAAATGCTTCAGGATGTAGCCATTTTAACGTTTTAGCAAGAGAAGAGCCCAGGGTCCAAGTTCACTGTTATATTGAAAGAGAACTGGATAGGCTTAAGACTTAAATTGAGCAGGCTTCCCAGAACCTGTGCTCCAGTATCTTTTTTTTCCCTTAAATTTTAACCTAACTATTAAACGAACAACTAGCATTTCAGTTATAATTGCAGTTAGCGAAGGAATGCTGGCTTCTTTTGTTTTATTAGGCAGGCTGATTTAGGAATACCAAATTGTTGTTGAATAATTTCCCCCAAGGATGTCTGTAAAGCATTTAATCCAGTTAGGTGAACTTGAGTAACTACTGCGCGCAGGGCATTGAACTAGGTGTGATTATATGAAACGTTACTCAGAGCAAACACTCAGGGAGAGAAGGGACCTTGGCTTGCTAAACGAGAACATGACCTAGACACTAGTTCCAACCCCGGAAACTCTGCAGGTTTTCAAGAAACATATTTTATTGCTAATGAATAGATACGGCAAGCATTTGAGAAAGGGAATGTCTACTTTTCTGCTGCCTCTTGGAAAGAGAATCAAATGGCACGGGCTTCTCAGCACCGATGTGTGAAATGAAGCATCCTCTTGTATTTCCAGCCTTTTGTGACCTCTCTGTAGTGACTGGCCTTTCTCCTGGAAACTGGCAAACCAGTTCTGAAATAAATGTGGTGTTTATACACATAGAAAGGTTATCAGAGAAGGTTTATGGCAGAATGACTTTTTCTGCCAAGTTAGACATGGAGTCACACAGGCTCCTTCCAGTGATGGAGCTGAGGTAACAGTCACTCATATCAAAGTAATGTGCATTTACTACCGATCCGCTTTGTCCTGTGTTGGCACACTCAGCAATTTTAAACCTGTACCCCCCACCCCCAAGGGCACCAGCAGCTTATCAGCATCACTTTTCAGGACTCTTTTTTCCTGATTCTTCCTCCCTCCCTCCCTCCCTTTCTTTCTTTCTTTCTTTCTTTCTTTCTTTCTTTCTTTCTTTCTTTCTTTCTTTCTTTCTTTCCTTCTTTCTTTCTCTTTCTTTCTTTCTTCCTTTCTTTCTTCCTTTCTTTCTTCCTTCCTTTCCTTCCTTCCTTCCTTCCTTCCTTTCTTTCTTTCTTTCTTTCTTTCTTTCTTTCTTTCTTTCTTTCTTTCTTTCTTTCTTTCTTCCTTTCTTTCTTCCTTTCTTTCTTCCTTTCTTTCTTCCTTTCTTTCCTTCCTTCTTTCTTTCTTTCTTTCTTTCTTTCTTTCTTTCTTTCTTTCTTTCTTTCTTTCTTTCTTTCTTTCTTTCTTTCTTTCTTTCTTTCTTCCTTTCTTCCTTTCTTCCTTTCTTCCTTTCTTTCTTTCCTTCCTTCTTTCTTTCCTTCTTTCTTTCATTATTTTTCTCTCTCTCTCTCCACCTCCCTCTCTCTCCCTCCCCTCCTCCCTCCTTCTCCCTCCCTCCCTCCCTCCCTTCCTTCTTTTCTACTTAATTTTTTTTTTAGAACAGTTGCAGTTTAACATCAAAATTGAGTGGAAGGCACAGAGATTTCCTATATATCTCTTGACCCTCCTTGTTATTAACATTCGCCACCAGAGTGGGATACTGGTTACAATTGATGAACCCTCACTGGACATCATTATGCCCCAGAATCCATGGCTTACACATCAGGGTCCACATCGATGCTGTACAGTCTGTGAGTTTGTGTAATGACATGTACCCACAATTAGAGCATCATACGAAGTAGTTCCACTGCCCTAGGAGCCCTCTGTGCTCCACCTGTTCATCTTCCCTGCCCCCTGACTTCGGGGACGCCCCCCGCCACCACGGATAATTACTGACTGCCATACTTTCAGATTTTTACTTAGTTCTTACATTTCATCAATACCCACCTCCCAAAAGGATTCATTTCTTTTTCATCCAAACTATTGAGCAGAACGTTAAATATTTAAAATTTTTAATATTCTACTCAATAGTTTAGAAAAACAGAGAAGCCCCCCTTGTTTTTGTGTTGCTAAAATGCATGAACTAAGAAATCCACAGAATCATCAAACTGGAAGGAAAGTTAGTGAGTGCTGAATTAAATCCTTTCACCTTACACATCAGAAAGCAGAGGCCAGGAGAAATTAGGTGGTTTGCCCAAATGAAAGTGAAATACTTCTAAAGATCTTTCCTGATCTGTAGGAAAAAAAAAGTCCCCAAAGTTAATTTTTCTTTCCTATAAAACTGTATTAGTTGAAATAATTAGAAAATGTGAGTGTCTGCTTGCAGGTCAGCTTCTATGCCTGTAATTCGGGGATCTGGGTGATCTTCTTGAAGAGCTCTTTCCCCTTTCCTTAAGCCTTAAGATGTTCTCTTCTGCTGGATTCAGAGGGTTCAAGGCCAAGATGCAGGAGGTGACCAGCGTCTGTGGCCATTCAGCTCTCTTCAGGGCCATGGACTGTCCATCTCTTGCGCCCGGCAGTCCCTGTGCACTTGCCAGTTCTCAAGACAGTGCCTTCCAGTGCCAGGTTGTAGGATCTGTTTTCTGCAGTCCACATAATCCTCAGCCAAAACTTGGGCAACCCCTTGTCTGACTCTAACTGTGTGGGCTGGTTCCTCCTGAGCTTCTGGTTTATAGCTGTCCTTTCATTGAGTGAAATAGAACTGTAAAATGCCATTGTTTTAGCAGCTAAACATCTGTTATCCACAAACAGATTCAAATCCCAAAATGGAATCAAAATCATAAAACCTAACCAAGAGTTTGATTCTGCCATTTAAGTCAATGGCACCTTAACATTTTTTCTTTTTTCCAAATAATGCCTTTTAACTAGCAAAGTAGATTTGTAAGCAATGCCATAGCTGGGCCATCATTTCTTTAAAATTCTACTAGCAACAGTTGAAGAGACTTTTGGGGGAACCTTCCAAGACTTGTAAACCTTGATCCATCCCGCAGTCATTGGAAAATGAACAGGTGTAGGATGCCAGAAGATTCAAGTGTTTGCTTTAAAACAGGGAAGTGGAAGAGGGCTTGAGACAGCTATTTGAATCCAGTGGCTTTTCTCCTCCACAAATATGTAAACAGTTTGTAACAATAAAATGGTTTGACCTGTCATGGTATATAGTCAGGCTTTTTCAGAGGAAGTATTTTCCATTTTTTTCCTATGCCTGTTTTAAGTACGTTCGGGGAGGTAGGGGGCACTGTTGAGCAGATGATGTGTGGATGGAGTTTGTGTGAAGGGGATGAAATCACCTCGGAGCCACCTTCTTGACCTAGAGGAGAGTGCTTTGAGGCTTTTGGGTGAAATACTCTCTGGCACTTGTCGGTCTCTGTATTTGATCATTGTTTTGTCCCCTTGTGATAGGGTCTAGCAGTGTGGTGACAAATTCAAGTGTCCTCAGGGCTGGGCAGATAAGATGAAGGACTTGACTGTCTGTGGAGGGGGAGGGTTCAGACCATGGCAGACCAGCCTGCTAGTTAGTGCCCCATCTCCCCCTCTGTTAGTAGCATGGAGAATCATCCCAGAACTGTCAGAGCTTCCAGGTCCCAATTTTTCAAGGGACTCTAAAAATCTATCTTTTAATGTGAAATATCCAACTATTAAATTTTTATTTCATTTTATTTTTAAAGAAACCCCAAGTGGACCAATTCAAAAAAATCTGTGACTCGCTAGTTTGTGATTTTTTTGGGTGTCAGGCTCCTAGGTCTGTCCAAATATTTTTAACGTTTACTAGTGGAGTAAGTTTGGCATAGTAATTGAACCTTTCTGAGGCTTAGTTTTTACTTTTTAAGGTTGAAGTAATAATGCTTGCTCTAGAAAACGATGAGGGTAAAGTCAGAAAGGGAAAACGGAAACAATTTGTAATTGCAAAGTCCTGTAGAGGCGTTCAACGTTAGACGCAAGGACAAACATGCTAACGTTCAGAATAGCTTCAGCAGGGCCACCAGTAGTGGGCCAGGCTTGTGGCAGCTGTGTCACAGCTTCTTTCACTAGCTGGTAGGTGAACTAGGCTAAAACGGGCAGGAACCAGCCTCACTCTTTGACTGAAGTACCGAGCAGGGGCCAGCCACCAGCAGCTCTGTTTATTACGTGTCATCTTGTATTTAGATCGTGCACAGCTGACTTAAAGATGGATGGGTCCCTGGGGTGGGGGGGATCTGGAGTGAAGGCTGCAGTTCCAGGCTTTGGGGGGCTGGAAATGGGCTCCTGTCATGCTGGCTGTGTCTTGCTGCACATTAACTCAGAAAGCAGGCGGCTCGAAGAAAGGGTGAGGTGAGGGCGTAGATTTTGGAAACACGACTTACCTCTCCGTTCATGCCCACGCAAAGCAGTGTGAACCCTGGGCCCCCTGACCCACCCACATATATTCCTTTCCCCTTTTTATACTTTTCCGTCTTTAAGGAAGACTCTTTTGATTTATATTAACTCAAGTTTCCCCATGTAAGCAGAGAATTTTTGTTTGTTAGGGAAGGATCAGGCAGAGAGAAAGAGAATGTGTCTGACTCTGGGTCTTGGAAAAACCCTATAGGATCCAGAATTCATCAAAACTGACCGTTCACTCTCCCCCCGGCGTGTGTCCCACAGAACCTGGGCACACCTCTGTTACTGCAGCTTTTTTGTTGATAACAGATGTTGGTCTTCTATAATAGATGTGAAATCTTTGAAGGGAGACTGCTCAAATGGTGTTTATTTTAAATTCTAAGGCCCAGTGAGCAATACAGCAGCTCAATAAATGTTTGCTTGGTTGCACAGAGTGACCCTGAGCCCTCCATGTCTTCACGTCTCTGGAGAACGTATAGTGTTTGCAGAAAGACAGGAATTCTCATTTACTCTAAGTAGAGAGGGAGCAGGAGAGGGTGGCCAGGAATAATACTACAGCAGGAAGGTTCAAGGAGGCTTCTCAACCTTGCCTGTAAGGTCAAGCTAGCTCAGAAAAATATTTGTTTCCTTTTTAATAAAAGTTCTCTGTGAAAAGGTAGTTTTTTGTTTTCTTAATAGAAGGATGGGAGGGGGCAGGTGTAATGGCTTTTTTAGAGAAAGTGACGTTGACTGAAGGGGGAATCCTATAACAGGGATCCTTCTGGACTGCAAAGGAGGTCAGTGTCCTGTTGCATTATGGGATTTTCTTTGTTTCCCCCAGAAACAGGATGATCTTGTACAAGCAGTGGCTTCTGCCAGCGTAAGTCAGATACTTTCTGTTCTTAGGTGATGCCCTGTTCACCTCATTGGATGCCTTTCTTCAGCTGGTCAGCACCAGTGAGTGATGTTAATATGCCTCACATCTCTGTAGACCACGGATATAAGGTCATCCATTCAAATTGATAATTTATTATGTAGCCTTTGATTTATAGTATCGTAAATGTAGATAAGCATTAATAAACATTTGTACTATTTACATCAACTCCTCCACCGTAAAGTTGATATATAGAATTGAGTGTTCCTGTGCATTGGATATCTTGCTGAGACATAATGAAGCCCACAATTTCTTTACTTCTAGGAAACTCTGTAAGACTTCTGAATGTGATTTATTTTCTCAGAAATCCTTTGGTAGGTTTTTATTGTCTATACCTGTCTTTATTATTATTTTAAAAATACTGCAAATCTTTGGAAACTCTTGTAGGTGCAATAGTTCTATAATAATACCTATCTTTTAAAACTCAGAAATATTTTATGAATGCATAAACTATGCCCACTCCAGCATGGTTTATTATATAACAGCTTTGGATTAAAAAAAATAAACATTAATGCCTCCTCTGTGAAAGTGCAAAGAGATAAAATATGGTTTAACAATAGAAGTACTTATTGAGCAGAAACTTATCAGATTCCATAAAATAATTCAGGTTCAACCCAGTATTCCCCAGTGTAAGAAAAGAGTGTTTTTTAGGGTGAAATAAATTCAAATCTTAGCAGCCTTTGGATATATGTACTTCATTATTTTATGAAAAAGTGTATTGGGATGTGGGAGACACTGTGTGTTAATATTTCTGGACTATTGAAATTAGATTAAGACTGAAAATAAACTACGAAGGATTGAAATAATCCAGTAACTTCATTACTCATGCATGCCCCGGATGGTTCTATACGAAGAAAGTTTTGTTTGCCCTGAGGTTATGTTTCACTCTCAGTTGGTGTTTAATATTTAATGCTGGAGAACACGAGAGACTGGGCCTGACTCACGCCTGCACTGATTGTGACACTTGGACTTTTGGCTGGAATGTTCTGGTAGCAGCCAACCTAAGGTCATTGACTTTAAATTGCATCCTAGGGCTTTTTGGTGTGGGAATGGTGGACAGTGAAAAAAGGAAAACAACATAAAAATGAAGCAAACCAGTTAGAATGAGGCTGAGTACTGCACTAGTTGCCCATATTCCTTGGGTCCTCCAGACTTACATCTTTGTAGTCATCTTTGATTCTACCTTTTCCTTGGAAATTTAGCATCTCTAAATCAGAAGACCTCTTGAATCTCTTCCGTGTCTCCTTCACGCTCTTTCCTATTCATTTTTTGTGCCCTCCAGCCCCGTGCTGGGATGATTTAATGGTAAGACCTGTGGGAGAAGAAGTATGAATCAAATACTTGTAGTAAGTGTAAGTCAACCAAATGTAGAATTGCATCCAATTTAAGGGCTTTAGAAGGAAATGTATGCTGTGAGAGCCTGTTATAAGGCAGGGAGATCAGGGAAGGCTGCCTGGAGGAGGTGATGACTTTACTGGGATCTGAAGGGTGGCTTAGAGTTTAATAGTCCAAATAGGGAGACCAATCTCTCCGTGGATGGAATTGTGTGCACAGTGGCCCTGTGGCAGAGCAAGCATGACAAACGTGTGGGACTAAAAGAAGTCATTTGTGGCCGGTTTCAGATGATAGTCAGTCCTTGCTGAGGTATTTTGTACATTTCATGAGATCAATGGGAAGCTGTGAAGACTTTTAAGTGAAGTGGTGATGTGGCTGATTTTGAAATTTGAACTAGTGACTGGGTGTTGGCAATAGTGGGTGAGAGTGAACTGGGGTCAGTAAGTCAAGACTGTTAAGGAGACAATCAGGCAAAGGAAGATGGCAGGCTGGGCTGAGGAGGTGCTGATAGACTAGGAGAGAACGGGAGGCATCAGAGAGACGGGAGGCATCAGGGAGATGCACACAAGGTTAACACCCACAGCTCCTGTCGGTAGGTTGGGTGGGGATGTCAGAGACAGTGTCAGGAATGACATGCACATGTGTGGCTGGATAGGACGAGGTTCCATTTCCAGAGAAAAGGGACATAAAGAGCGCTAGGCTCTGTGAGGAATATCATAAGTTCAGTTTTGGACGTGGAGAGTTGGAGGGGACTTCAACAGGTCCAAGGGGGAATGTTAAACAGACACTTGGTGCTGCCAGTCTGAGTGCCAGGCGAGGTCTGGGAGGAGAATTTCCAAACCGTGTGCAGCGTGCAGATGATCACCGAATGAGCGGGCATGAGAGCCCCCAGGGAAAACAAATTAGAAGAAGCCATCTAAGGAGTGCAGCCCTGCCCCTCGAGGGACTCTGACGTCTGGATGAGCCTGAAAGGGAGTCAACCAGGAGAGTTCCCATGGCAACCAAGGGACGCCGCTGCTTTAGTTTAGGTTTCCTGCTTCAGACATGAAACTCCACTTCCTGCCTTTGTCTCTTCCCCGGACCCTTTAAGAGTTTTTGTTTCTGTTTTGTTTTGTTTTGGTTTTTCTCGAGTAGAAGTAGATTTATTTATTTACTTAGTACACGGGCCGGGGTGGGGGTGGGGGTGGTTGTTAAAGTAAAGTTACATACACTCCATAGACAGAGCCATCTCAGAAGGCGAGAGAGAGAGAGAGAGAGAGAGAGAGAGAGAGACCCCTTTAAGAGTTTCTGAAAGATTAATTTTTTGAATTATAATTTTGCACTTTTCTCAGAAATGTTCAGGGTTTCTCCATTTTCTACACAGTTCGACACCCTCCAGGGGCTGGTTCTCACCCATCTTATTCTTGTTTCCTGCCCTTCTCAGACCCTGTGAGCAGAGGAAATTGAACCATTTGTTTTTCTTTTTTGCTGTTATATGCCCTCAGTTTTCGATCATGGTGATTTTCCTCTTGTCATTTCAACTAGAAACACCATCCCCACCTACCCCCTGTCTATGTCCGATTCCCCACTGACCTTCATGATCTAGCTCAAAGGCTTTTCAGAACTGTCCAGGGGTTCAGGTGCTTATACAATTGGCCTAAGGGTAAGCCTGGTCATTAATTTGAAGAAGCTCTCCCAGATGATTTGAATATACAGCCAGGTTTGAGAAGGACTAGTCTGTATGTCTTAGATCTCAACAGGTCCCTAAACTCCCTGAAATAGCAGGACCCAGGACCCAATTCTCTTTTAACTTTGCATCTCATGTCTTGAATTCTGATAGATGTCCAATGCATATTTATGGAATAATTTACCCTTTAAAATACCTGAGATATCTTATAAATCTTTCTTCTAGTGTTTCTTGAATCTTTTAGTTCCTTGATTATTTTTGGTGACCATTAAATGTTTTCCCTCTCCTTTCCTTTCTGTTGGTTTCTAAAGATTCTGTGTCATCTGGACATGTGTTAAATAGACTTTTCTTATGTGATAGCTCTGTTAAAAGTCCCAGTATCCAATGGAAAGTGTCAGTCTCAGGAGAGGAAATGCTTTGGAAGCATTTTGGGAAGGTGTGAGGCTGGAATTTTCCCCTACTTTGCATTGGCCTAGACACTGCCTCTGGAGCAGAGAACATAGTGGGTTCACTTGAGCACCTTGGACAGAGATAGGCTAATTGCATCCTTGGCTGTGCAGCAGTTGAAAGCTATTTGGCCTGTATGGGATTTACCTTGTCATCACTGGGTTAGAAGAGCAGTTCTCAATGGGGACAGTTTTGCTCCCCAGGTGACATTCGATTCTCTGGAGACATTTTTGGTTGTCACAACTTGGAGGGGATGCTCCTGGCCCCTAGAAGGCACAGAGGCTGCTGAAGGCACAAGACAAAGAATTATCTGGCTCAAATCAAAATATTGTAGTGCCAGCATTGAAAAACCGTGGATTAGCAAAAACTGGCTCAAAAAATCACACGTCCAGTTTCTCCCAAGCTGAGTTGTGGAGCATTCCAGATGTGCCTCTGACTCATTTTGATGTGGAGATGTGTTTTCATATAAACCTCCTCTCTTTGTGCATTTATTGCTGTTTTGTGTGTGTGTGTGTCTGTGTGTGTCTGTGTGTGTCTGTGTCTGTGAGTCTGTGTGTGTGTGCTTTGCCTTTTCCCTGAAATAGGAAATACATCTAGACTTTGACTCCTGGATGATCCCGACAGGAGACTGAATATCCCATGAAAGAGGGCTATCTTCTTGGTGTTTTCTTGGTTCTTTTCAGTTTTCTGTTTGTAGTGATCAGAAAAGACACATCCCTTTGTATTAGATAACAAATGCTTGGCCTCATAATTTTGGGTTAAATAATTCTTTCTTGGTGGCTTCATATTTTAAGTCTGTGATAATAACTGAGTATGGCTTGACTTTAAAATACAGTTTTTGTTTCTTTGTCCTTCGTACCCGGACTGCCTAGCAGAACATTTCGTTTCCTACGAAGGATGGCTGGTAACTGTAGCTGTCAGTTGCTTACATCTTTTACTTCAGTTGTTTTCAAGCTGACAGGCAATAATATAAGTTGAATAAAATATATTAAGTGTTTTTATGTCTATTGGGAAATATGGTGTAATCTCAGGCTACGTATTTTGTTTTTGTTTTAGCAGTTCTAAGAAGCCTGTCTCTTTGAACACTAGTCCAGGGAGCAAAGAGCTGCAGGTTTCTACAAAAGAACAAGAGACCTATAAACCTATGAATTATCGGCAGCTCACATCCCTGGCCCTTGGAGATACAGCCTCCATTACCTGCATTAGTCTGTACCATAAGATTTTGTATTTGATTTGTATTTTTAAATGGGACCTGGGTTTAGTGGTTTATTAAATAATGTAGGAATAATGTTTGTCAGAGAAATTATTAATATCGTATCTTCTTTGAGGCATTAAACTGGGTTTGTAGCTCATGGCTTTCATAGACATGTGAAGGATGATGACTTCTGAATCTGACGATTAAGGTTTTATAGTAGAGTGATAACGTTTAAGTAGATAGACTTTATAAATAAGCAAGAAGCGATATCTTTGGAATTAAGAATAGTATTTCTGTTGCTAGTGCTCAGTGAATGACAAAATTCACCAGAGCTGATGTAAAGCTCTTGCTTAACAACAGCTGGTGTAGATCACTGCCATTTAAGATACATACCTTTAAAGAGATTGCTTTTTTGGGGGGGTCCTTAATAATTTGTTGGGACTGTAAAGTTGAGATGAGGTAGTTGGCTGTCTGAATTTTGGGCCATCACTTTGAAAAGTCATTCCCACCTGTGCATCCATCTCATTACAGTAGTCATCACAATCTTTCTGACCCTCTGATTATCTCTTTGTCTGACTTTCCTATTATTTTGCAACTGCTTTAAGGGCAGAGGGGCTTTTTCTGATCATCTTTGTATGCTGGGCCTTTCATAACACAGTGGTGTGAGTACAGCAAACGTTAAAATGTGTTCCAAAAAGCTGAATTGAAATGAAAGAAGAATATCGGTTCTCCTGCCTTAAAGGCTTTATTAAACAAAGGCTCCAGAGTTATGAGATTTTATGTAAAATATTTTGAGAAGCAGCCTTGTTGACAGCACCTCCTGAGAAACTTGCTTCATTTTAATCTGCCCATTTTAGCCTTTATTTAAATCACTTCTGACAGGCGTGACTCATTCGCTCCTTCCTCCCAGTCCAGCGAGTAGCCTCTTCTCATCCCCAGACCCTTGGCTTAATGTGGTTCCTGGTGACGTCACCTCACGTGGCATTCACTGTCTGCATCCCCGGGTCTGGGTTCTTCAGAAGACTGGCTTCCATCGTCCTCCGTGGCAGGAGAGCATGCTTTTCCTTCCCCTGGTGTATGTGAGCTTCCTCTGGGCATCCCTCATGTTCTAAAGAGAGTCATCATATGGAAAATATCTATTCGGTACAGGACAGAGAGTAATTGGCTCTCCATTAGCCAGCTGCACTGCATCTTCATGCAGTAGGACTTCTGAAAAAGATGTGTCCTCGGTGACATAATCATTTTCAAATGCATTAAAATGGTTTCTAGTTGTTTTTGTTTTTGCTCTGATTCCTATAATGAAACATTATTAATATAGAATGTTGTGTGTGTCTGTGTGTGTGTGTGTGTTTAAGGGTGTAGTAGTTAGAGACCTTGAGATCTAAATACACCCTTTGATCAAGTTTGCGTTTTCAAATTGTTAAGAAAAAAGAAGCTGGAAGGTCTGGCTAATTATTTTACAAATGCAGTCTGTTGTATTTGTCAGCCACCCCATGCCTCCAAGGCACACTGCCTGAGTGCTTTAATCTGTGGTAATGCTTAGTCCAAACCCCATCCGTTATAAAAATAATGAGAGGTTATTGGGGTTGATGTCCACGTTTCCTAGCTATAATGATGCCTGTGTGATCTTGTTTGTTTTGAAGAAGTTGTTGCTTATTGCAGGTTTGCATGGAGCTGTTTTTCTGCAGCACCTGTGGTTTTGTCCTTTGGATTCTGTACGTTGTTTATGGGATGAGTGATCATGGTTGTAATTCGGGAACACAGGGCCGTGCAGGTGTTTCCCTTGGCTGATAGGAAGGCTGTAGTTCGTCCGAAGAAATACAAATGTTAGCTGGCCATCACCCATAACATAAAACGCTTCTTTATTATACTGGGAAAGTGCCTGGAGCTATTCTTGTGAGAATAGAGAAATTTCTGGAACTTTCTGCCAACAGAAAAAAATATCCTTTTATATATCCTGTTTTACATAAAACAGAGGAGTGGAGAACAGCTCTTGAGTTGTCATGATTTGAAAAAACTAATGAATTTCTTGAGATAAGACACAACAATGCATTGAAAAAAAAATCCCTTTTGGGCAATAATTAGGATGTGGTTCCCAGGAGGCAGAGACTTGATCTTTTAAGAAAAACAATGTTGTTCCTAGAATGATACCAACTATAAAAAGGACATCAGTGAGTCTGACTGGTCAGCCTTTTGAGTGGTTTTGGGGAAGCTCGGTGAATTTGGAACTTCTGAATCTTCTTAGGCAAAGACTAAACAAACTAGCCCAGCTACGGTCTCAGATGTAGTTCTGGAAAGGCTGGAATGCACTAAATACTCTAAGTGCCTCATCCAGTACTTTTAACATCGGACCCCTCATGAGATTGTCATGCCCCCCGTGATGCTACAAGAGATCCAAAGTACTTTCATAATTTAAGCAGGAAATAGCTCAATCACCATATGTTTAGGAGGAAAGTTGATACAGTTCTAATCCCATATGAAGCAAACACAGGTGTACTAATTCTATAAAACAAATATGTTCAACTTTTCTTGTCCCATCGCGTTCCCCTCCCCCCAAATTTTTTTTTAAAGTGTGGCGGTGAAATTAACTTGAAATGGAATGTTTTGGGATCAGCTAAATGTTTATGTATGCTTTTGTCAGACATGACATAGAACATCTTGATGAAAAATAAATTATTCAGCCGCTTTAGGCATTCACTGTTTCCAAGTGAGTTACATGTTTGTCATCAAATAGATATATATAGATAGACAGCTGTTGCCAAAAAGTGCTTTTTTTTTTTTTTTTTTTTGGTGGATGTCAGTATATTAGTTTGGTGAGACTGAACAGCGTCATGGCCTTTGGCATTTTCATCTTTTCATATTTCTGGATCTTAATGACTTGAAACTTATGGGTCCCTACCTCAAGTGGGAGGTTGACAGTATGAGAGGCAAAAGTGGTGATATTCCTCATTTTCACGACAACATATAGGAAAAGGTATTATAGCTCATTACTCATGTGTAGCCACATTGAAGGTCAGACTCCCCGTCCCACCCCTCAGCAGTGTTTGGCCATAAACAGTGTGGGAAGTTGATTTCTTCAGGGGAATTTGAATATATTACTGTTGGGCTCTGTGAATGATTGGTATCCTAGAGGGATGTAGGACCCCAGGATGCTACCTCTCCTGCAGGCCACAATTTGCCCATTAGTCTGTGGCTTTAGAATAGAGCCTGTAATTCCTTATCCAGAAAAACAACATGTCTGAAGGGGAATAATGAAAGTTATAAAACACAGATGCTTCCCTAAGCTAAACAAAATTGCTTTACAAAAGGGCAAGAAGTCACATCTCCAAATAAAACATTTCTAGCCTCTTTATTATTATGTCACAGTGTGTTCTGGTGACTGTTGCTGCATAACAAATCACCCAAAAACTGAGTGGCCTAAAACAGCAGCCGTTGTTTTATGGTCCCTTTTGGTTTTTGTGGGTTGGATTTTGGAGAGGCCTAGGCAGGGTGGTTCTGGGGCTGAGCAGTGGCTGAAGCTGGCACATAAGGGCTGGAGCAGTCCTGGATGGGGCTGGCCTCTCTGCCTGTCTGTCTGTCTCTCTGTAGGGTCTCAAGGCCTCTTCTTGTGGTCTCTCCACATGGGCTAGTGTGGGCTTCCTCACAAAATGGCGGTCTCAGGGCAGTCAGTCTGTTTACATGGCAGAAAAAAAGTTTCAAAAGTGGTTCATTCCAGTGGACAAGGTGAAAGTAGCATTACCTTTCACAGCTTACTCTCAGAGGTCACGCATGTCACTCCCCCCCCGGACAAGAGGAGACTCCATCACTTGATGGGAACGTAGCCAGTCTAGAGGACATGTGGAATAGAATGTAATGTGTTAGTGTGTGGTCCTCTTCGGAAAAATATAATCCACCACAGTGTGCTTTATAATAACTTAAAAACGAAGTTTTAGTCTCAGTTCCTGGGTAAGCAAACTGAGAAGCTGTCCTTTCATAATCTTTGAACAAGACTTGGAATATTTAACTCCTTGCTTTTGTAACAGGCAGGTGCCAGGCCATGCCCACCTGGGGGAAAATATTGATGGCAATGTGAACATAAACCCCAGGGTAAAGTAGTGTCAGAGGTGCTGGAACAGGAAAGGGAGCAGGTGATCCTATAAAACTCACCAGTTGCCCTTCCTGTGTGTGTCTCAGGCCCATGAAATGTCTCTTGGCTGCTCATGGTCTATCTCAGGTGTCTAGGTGAGCAGTCAGGCGTCTGGGAGAATGTCTCAGGGACACTTACAGATGCAGCAGTATATTTTAAGTATTTTAATGCATGGTTAGAAGGAGAAATGGCAGATGGGAGGCTGGAGTCCTATAGTGGTCCTGCTCTGAGCTGGTGAGGTGACCCCTAGCAAAGGCGTCTCTCTAGATCCGGGATTATGAGTTATGCCAACCACTAGTCATGGTGGAAAAGTTCCAGCACCTGGAGACAGATGCCACTAGCTGATGGGCAGAGCCCTCTTGCTTCCCCACATACAACCAAGGTCACACTTTAAAGGACATCGTATCTGCAAAATCCTCAAAAATCATATTAGCGGCCACTTCAATATGTTGACCAATTTTACACATACTGCGTGTAACGTTGGACATATTAAGTATCATTTGTAATGATCCACATCAGCAAACCCCCTACTGAAACCTCCATTAGCTGTTGTTTATTCTTTCAGATTAACCCTTTACCATGAGCTAGAGGATGTTTGAGGGACTCAATTCCAAATACCATGCACTGATGCCCACCCCATCATTCCATCTCCCCACCCCCTCACTGCTGCCTGCACCGGACAGAAGTGCCCATGTTGAAGTTGGTGGATCCACCCGTGCTCCTCCTTGCTCTGTCCAGGATGCTGTGCTCAGAGAAAACAGCCTCTGGGGCTTGGATGGAACCAATATAGCCATTTTTGCCAGTTTTATGGGGCCTCGTCTCTCTGTTGTGGAAATTTCTCCCAGACACTTAAGCCTACTTGACAGGCTGTCCCTTTGCAACTGGAAGACTCTCAGACTTTGGTCTTATAAACGAAACTCTTTCTTTTGTCTGTTTGCCTACTTTCCCCTTCCCTCTCTCCCTCTGTTTACGAGCTTATGTGAGCATTTATGGATGCGGTGCGCCTGTGTGTGGACTTGTGGGGTGGGAAGAAGGAATGAAAAGTGGGAAAGCAAGATTATTTCTGTTCCATATCCAGTTCCTTCCAGGAGCCCAAATATCACAGTGCTGGCATAATCCCCTCAACACAGGCTTCCTTTGAACCCACTCCTTACACTAAAGTGTATTCCAGGTAGATGAGAGAGTGAAATACATAAACTGAAAATTGAAGAGGCACCAGAAGAACGTCAGCATGATTTATTTTCTACTCTGGGTTAGAGAAATCTGATTGAATAATGTTAGGATATACGAAAAGTGTACAGGAAATGGTGAGAAAATTTGACCATCTATGTTCTTCTATGTAGGAAAAAAAGGAAAGAGAAATCTGTATGTTTATACAAAAGTATGAGTCTACATGGGTATGACATCACACATGTGGAATTATGCCACACATGCTACTTTGTAACTTCATTTCATTTGACAGTGTCATTGACATATTTCCATGTCAATAAATGCATCAAATTTTAATGTTTGTGTAATCTTCCTTTGGATATGACAATTTACTTAACCAGTCCTGTCCTGTTCTCTTTTCATACAAATAATTAGATGCACAGCGTTAGGTATAAGTCTTTTGAACTTGGGCAATTCTTAGGCTAAATTCTGAGAAGTCTTGGATTCAAGACTATGTTCATGTTAAATTTTGATACATGTTGTCAGCTTGGCCTCAGGAATGGGGACCACCGTCCCCTCTTACTGAGTGCTGCAGGCTCCGTGTTGCCCACATCCCACTGTTGTGGATTTGGTTAATCTTTTCAAATCTTTTATAGTCTCACTAACACACGCACAATTTCCTCTTATTTTCATTTTCACTTTTATGATTACCACTAAGATGGAACATTTTCACATGTTCACTGACCACTTCTATGTTTTCTTTGGTAAAGAGCCTAATCCTGGTTTACTCATCATATTGTTGGGCTTTTATCATCTAGTATTACGTAGTCACTGTTCTCTGTCCAAAAAATGTGTTATTAATATGTTCTGTAGTTTTTCAAGAAAAATTTTCAACTTTCCATATGGTAGTTTTGGGGTGATTTTCAATTTTTTTCATTTCCTATGTCATTTCTTCTTGGGGATGTGCTTTATTCTGAATTTTTCTGTCTCTTTCCTTTTTTTGCTGCATAGAAGTTCTACCTTGTTATTACATCACACTTACGCATAATTTCTTTTATGATTTCAGCATTAAACAGATTTCTCTAATCTGGACTAGAAAAACTTCTACACTCAACATTCTTCTAAGTATACCCTTTCAGTTTTCAGTTTATGCATTTAATGATTCATTTATCGGAAATATATTTTAGTTAAAGGGGCCAGATCAGATCTAGCTTTATGATTTTTTTTCTAATTATTAACCAGTTGTCCCAAAATATTTGTTGAAGCATTCAGCTCTCCTCTTATTGATTTGAGATGAACTGTCACTCTTAACCATGGACGGAATTTCTGTGCACCTTGAGTTTATTTTTAAAGACATGGGTATTTCTCATTGCTTTTGGGACAAAGACTTCTGTCCTTAATGTGCCTTGGAAAAGTCTTGTGTGATCTTCTTTCTGTCCACACGTTGTCACTGCTTGCTCTGTGTCCCACATGTGAGTCTTCTTTCACTCCCAGATGTCATGTTCCTTCTTGCTTGGGGCCTCTGCACAGGCTGTTCCTTCTGCCTGACACTTTCTGGACCCAGGTGCCTTTTGGCCTTCAGTTACCTCATGTGTGTGTGCATATGTGTGTGTGTGTGTGTGTGTGTGTGTGTGTGTGTGTGTGTGTGTTGTTCCAATAAAATTTTATTTGAACTTCATTTAATTTCATGTGTCATAAAATATTATTCTTGTTTTAAGTTCTCCACCCTTATCCCAATGATTTGAATGTGTGAAAACCATTCATAGTTCATGGATTGTATAAAAAGTAGGAGCAGATAGGATTTGGCTTGCGGGCTGTCCTGTGCTGACCTCTGAACTCGGTGAATACACTTTCATCTGGACCATGAGTTGCATCTCTCCCAAACTTCATTTAAAAAGAGAGCTTTCATTATTATTTTATTTTAAAAAATAGTTTCAATTCTGTGCCCATACCTGCTAAACATTTACTTTGATTTCTTAGCCCCGAGGCTGCAGCGAGTGGAAGTAAGATTTCACTTCCAGTGTTAAGAATGCATGCTTGACCATTTTTAGAAACACAATTTTTGTCTTGAAAGCCCTTTGGGCAGATAGCCTCAAATTTAACTCAGATTACTTTTACTTTGGCCTTCAGTTACCTCTTAATTATCAAGGGAGGCCTTCCTTGATTTCCAGTCTTTAAGTTGAGCTTTATTCCTTTCATTTCACTTTCGCAGAAATCCATTCATCCCCTTTTAGAGTCTTTAGTTACAAGCTATACATTAGTCAGTGTGATGATTTGATGAGTACCCCCTCCCTCAGTGGGCTAGAAACTTTACTCTGTCAGGGACTGCCTGATGTTGCTTATGATTGTATCCTCATCGCCAGCCACATGGTTGCCTTCAGTAGAGATTTCTTGGCTGCCAAATGAGTAGATGAATGGATGGATAGACACGCATGCCTCTACTCTTTTCTGGGCACCAGATGTTATTAACTGAGTGTGTATAGAAGGCATGATGAGAAGCTCGTCGCTAAACTTGACCTCTGGGATATCTTTGAAGAAGAGATTTGTGGTCAGGTTTGCCGGGGTCTTGAATCCCCTTTGATTTTCAAGCCTGAGTCAGATGCAGATAATTCTTGCCCTTTTTCTCCCTCTTGAACCCTGGAGTGCTAGTGAGGTTTCCCAGGGTCCAGGATGCTCCAAGATTGCCTGCTCGAGGCACATGGGGATCAGCAGGAGCTCATCTGGTCTTGCCTGAGACGCACCCAGTTCTTGAGGGTCTCTGTCCCAGCTTACGGATCCCATGATAGATTTACTAGTGGCTGACGCTGGACCTTAGCCTGCAGCAGTGAACTTCCTGGTCTCTTGGTTCTCCTAGGGGTGGGGAGAGGAAGCATGATCATCAAAGAATTCTGTCTTTATCCTGGGACCAAACTATGATGCACTGAAACCATTTGATTGAAAAACCCAGAGTGGAAAGTCAGCTCCTGAGAGCATGTTTAATGCCTTTGAGAAAAATATTTCTTTTAAAAGAAGAGACCATCTCATTTGCCTGCCATCATAGGCTATTAAACCAATGGGTTCTGTCACGTCATGCACACAAGTGCAGCACGACTGCCAAGTGGAATCCCTTTGGGCGACTCCATTCTAGGATGCTGAAGCAACCAGATAGATGTCTTTAAGAGGAGACTATAATTTATACCTAGTGAATTAGCTTATGATTCCTCCTCCTTCTTCTTAATTTAAAACGTGTCTTAAAATGTGTAACTGTGTTTAGCAGTAGGGGTTGAGGAGTAGAGCGATCACCATATGTGAGATTTGACAATTTCCAACACATACCAGAAGGAAGTGGATATCTTTGTAATTTTTATTGGATAGCGAAGACTGAAAAGGATGATGAGGCCAAACCATGAACCTATTTGTACCACATGGTTACTCATTGTCTTTGCTCGTACAGAGAGAAGAACAGATGAGACCAGTTAAGTGGGTTACAGAAGTGACAAGACTGAGAGATGAGAAGTCAGGGTAGCCCAGGCTACTGTTACTTCACGTAATTTCCCCAGGGATATAGAAGCCACCTGTTTACATGGAAAATTTGCCTCTTAGACATTTTTCAGAGCAAAGGGAATAAATGTTCACGATTAAAAGTTACATTTCAAAACTATCCATTGTCATTGTCAGCAAACTTACTAGGCTGTGTAGTAAAAGTTCGATTTTTAATCTCGTTTTTCTTTGGTTGTTACTGTTGGAGAAATGCGTAGATTGTGTAATATGTTGATAAGAAGAGGGAACATTTCTCCTCCCTTTTCTTCCATTCAAGTCTCAGATAGCCACTGACTAAAACTCCATCAAGCTGCTTAAGCTAATAAATCCTGATGAGTTGTTAAAACTGATTTAGTTTTATGCTAGAGTTGTATCATATTAAATATTTCTTGTCAGACCCATTGGTATGCATTACACATGAGCATGTAGCTTATTAAATCTAAATCAAATTCTTGTTCAAGGCTGGTCACCCAAAACGTGATCTCCTTTTTAATTGTGAAATGCCAACGAATGGCTGTTCCCAGAGGAAGCTTCCCTTTGGCTTATTTTAAAGTGGATGATGTAAAAATGATTAACTTAGGAATCAAGAAAATATGTGAAACTACAAGGCCTGGAGCCAGTCTCCTAAGTTGGATCCCAATAAGCCTTTAAAAATATGTGCTGTCGTTGCAAAGCTCATTTTTCCAAGCTAGACTCGAATATTAGAGTCTAGCTAAGAACTTCTTTTTTTTTTTTTTTTCCATGTTTGCTCTATGCAGAATCTGGGGAGTATCAAGATTGATGAAGGAATCAGGGTTGAGGTTTGGGAGCCAGCGTTAGCACTTCTGCGTGATGACAAATCGTGCCCTAGCTCCCTCCTTTGATTATATTTATTCCTTCTCTCTCTCTCTTTCCCCCTCCCTCCCTCCCTCTTTCTTCATCTCTCTCTTCTTCCTCCTCTCTTTTCTTCCCCAAAGCACAAAGTGATAGGTTGGAATAGAAGCACCTAATTTTCATGAAGCACTCCCTCTGTTAACCTCTGGATGGAAACTTGAAAACAAAGTTAACTGCTTTGGGATCACTTAACCAGGAAGTTATGGTGGGGAAACCTCTCTTTACTAGTCCTAGTCAGCACCAAACCTCTAACTCCTGTTCCAAAAGACAATTTACAATTCAACCCAAAGTGAAAACAATAGAGAATTAGCCCACCCGGATCTGGCATCATCGCACCTCTTGGCGTGCCTTTGTAACTAATGGGGTCCTACAGCTCTCAATCTAAAGCACACCAGGAAGTCAGCCGGAACTGACAAATCAGTTCAGGGCTGTAAACTATCTTGGTAAAAACGCTTAGTAAACTCTGGCCACAGGCTTTCATAAAGAGGCCCATTGGAAGAACTTCAGTAAAATAAGGACTATTTAAATTTTCGTTTTAGCCATTTCTCTTGTGCATGCTTGTACAGGAGAAGCGAAGGCCAGCGCAGACATTTGGTGAGATTTCAGGCAGTATTGTAAGTTCCATCTGTTTCTATCCATCTTCCCTGTCTTGCCGATGCCAAACCATCATCCACTCCCACCAGAATGAGTTCAGTAGCCTCTCTGATGCTTTCATTCTGAACTTCCCCCGTCCATCTACAATCCAGCAGCTAGAATCATCATTTAGAACAAACATCTCTCATTTTCCCACTGGAAAACCATCCAGTGACTTCCTGATTCATGTAGATGGACTCACTAAAGCCAAATTCTTTTTGATTGCCTCTGGGTACTCCATGATTTGCCCCTTCCCTACATCTCCCCGATTCCTGGAATATTCCAAGGTCAAGGCCTTTGTAGATCCCAAATCCTTGGTCTGGATTGGGCTTGTCTCTTGCATGGACTGCTCCAGGGACTTTTAGATTTCAGCTCAAAGGTCCCCAACTCAGCTAAGGCTTCCATGACCCCTCCCTCTAATAAGCCCCTGCCCCCTTTTCTTCAGTGGTACCCTATGCATTTCCTCCAGGGACTCGGTCAATTTTGAAATTCTGTCTGTATTTATTTTTGTTTCCTAATTACGTACTCTGCCTCCCTGAAGTTGGGGATCTGATTTGCTTTATTCACTGTTGTAAATCTCAGCTTTGGTCTGGGGTCTGGTACAGAGGATGAGTGATTATGGTTCAAATGTCTTATAAGTTATTTACAAGCATTGTCCCATTTTACAGATGAAGAAACTGAGGTACAGTGATGTTCAATAATTTCTTCAGGGTCCCAGAGCTAGTAGGGTTTAAAAACACTATCTGTGGAACATGACTTGAATGAATGAATAAATGCATCTTTATTAATGTAACATGTGCCTTCTAGAAATAATTGTTTTAGAGATTAAAAAAGAAAATCTTAGGATGGGTCAGCTAAAGAAAAAGTCATTAAATAGCATGTTTTCCTAGCTAAGGTGGAAGCTCTTTCGATCCTTTCATTCCCCCATCCCCAGCTGTTTAGCATATGTTTTTGTTTTTCAAACTTTTTTTTTTTTGTTCCTAAAAACTCTCTAAATTCTGGGATCCTTGACAAAGCCTCACTGTTATGCCAGGTTGAAACTCAGCCACCCATATTTGCTCATTTTGCATCAGATTTACTGTCCAGCAGAGGCAAAACTGAGGTCACTGAGTTAAAACTAGACTTCTACTTTACAGCATTATGTCTGGTGTAACGTTGAATTCAACAATTTATTACTCAATGTTGATAGGCTTTGGGGAGCGTGTTGTGTGATTTATTTGCTGTCAGAACTAAATGGTCAAGTTTTTAAAGTGAATGCTATTCTTCCCCCAAATAAGTTATCACTTTCAGAAATATTTTAAGCTGATTTTACTACACATTTTACCGTATGTATGTGTAAATCTGTGACTCTGGTCATTATAGAAGACCTGGGGCACAAGGCAAAGGTGATGTTTTAATCTCAACTCAATAATAGTTTATGTGCAACGGGGATGGATATATACATATAAAGTTATATTTATATGACTTTCCTCCCAGTTGCAAAATGTCTCTCTGACGTCTATCCATGTTCCATTTCCATGCAAACCACGGAATAATTACTTAAATATGAATTTTTGAAGGCCAGTGCCATCAGAACCCTTCTTTGTTCATCTCTGAAGATTTTATTCTTATTTCTTTCTTTTCAAAAACTTAATTAGCTCCCTTTCCCCCTCTTTCTTTTGATATTGTTAATGTGTTACTTCTTTATCCATCATATGGAAATCAGTGAACTAGTGTGGATCACAAAACCCCCTTCTTAGCAGTAGTTTCTCAAGTTTCCCTGTTATAACTAATGGAATTACCTACAAAATATATACGGTGAGAAAGAAGGATGAATACACAAGCAGAAGAATTGCGAGAAAGCCCATGTTCTTGACAGAGCATCCAGTGGCCTTGGGTCTTAGTAGACAGCCCGTCTGCACCTGTGTTTCTGGGTGGACACAGTACATGCATGGTGGAGAGCATCACGCTGAGTATTTGTGCTTAGAAAGCCTTGATGAACATGAAAACGAAAATATGTGTGTATGTGCATGACTGGGACATTGTGCTGTACACCAGAGATGGACACATTGTAGCTGATGGTACTTCAATTAAAAAAAAAAAAAAGAAAAAAGAAAAAAGCCTTGATGAGTTGCATGATTTCCCTCTTAATTCTGTAAATCAGAAGGAATGGCTTTGGAAGCTGTCCTTAGAGAAGCCTGAAAGACAGGGTACCTCCTGGTGGTAGTAGATTCTGGCTAACATGTGGCCCGAGTAGCTGTTTTGTTTTCTGAACGTCCCTGTGGGGTTTCCCAAGCCAGGTTTGGGCTCAGCCAGCAAGTCTTCAGTGCTGTCGTCAGACATGATGATGCACAGATGAGATTCAGATGGCAGCTGTGGACCCTGCAGCTGTGGGTCCCAGTGACTTCCCCAGCTGCTCGGCAGCTCATGAATAGAACTGTGAAGGACTGGCCAGAACTCAGTCCTCTGTGTTCAAAGGAGAAGCCAAGATGGGTACTTCATTCACCATCCTGAGTCCATGCTATGTTTTTTCCTTCAAGGATGGATCTAAACTTGCAACATGTTCTCAGATATCTTTGATCTTGAGAGTCAACAGTGGTATGAAGACATGCATGGAAGAGGCAGGTGGCAGAGTGGGAAGTCACTGAGTCCCAGCTGGGCCTGATCTCTAGGGTGAAGAGGAAAAACAAGAGTTTGAGAATTGCACAGACGCGGAGGGAGTACAAAAGAAAAGATGGACATGTGTGGGAGGGACTGGAGTCTGTTCTCTGGTTGCTTCTGGGTGCAGGCAAGATTCAGAGAACCTCCTGTCTTCAACCACTCAGACACGCAGGCTTGGCAACATTTGCCCTTCTGAGCACTTGAAACGATTATCTGGGGGCCTTCTGTGACTGATCCATCTGCCTCACCCTGACTGTCCAACCACAGACTCCTGGTGTTTCTACTGGACTTGCATCTCTCAGAGCTATTCCTCTCCACCCACCACTGCTACTTTCAGTAGCATCTTTTTAACCAGTCTCACTGCCTCCAGTTTTACCCTTTTCCGTCCAATATCTACACTGCAGCTCAGTCTACTTTACTGCAATCTGATATGCCCTCAGCTTGTTCAAACCCTTCCAAGGTGCCTCACTGCTCTCTGGATATAGTCCACGTTCCTCCCGGATCTGTGAGACTTCAAGATTGACCACCATCTCCCACTTCCCTTCATTCTTCCATCTCCTCTGGCCCCGTTAGATTATCCGTGGTTCCCAAATGCTCAGGGTTCTCTTTCACTTCTGGATTCTTCGCTCTGCTTGGGATGTGCATTCACCATTGTCTAAATTTCCAGATCGCCATCCCCCTCACAGCCTAGTTTGAGCTGGGTGGACCTACGGTGAATTCTGGAGCACCTTGTCTTTATACCTAGCTTCTGTAGAGACAGCTATGCTTACTGGGTGAGTCTTCCACGGACTGTAAGTATCTTGAGATTAGAGAGGCTGTTGCTCTTACATTCCCAGCTCCTAATGTCTGCTTATTAAAGCAGGGACCAAATCAATACGTGTTACGTAAAGTAATGAGGTGGGTCGCTTTGTTTGGGGAGGTGCTTCTAGCTAACCCAACAGTTGTTTTATTGTTGTACTTCCTGCCTCTTTTCCCGTCTATCTTTGCAGCATGAAGACTTCTGTAAAGAAGGCAGATTTTTCATTGTGTGAGTGAGTCTTGGACCACCCTGACCACAGCTTGCCCTTTTTATTCCCTTTGTGTGTCAAAGACTCGAACCTGGTTTTCCAGGGGCTCACCATCTCCCCGGATCTG
Source organism: Camelus bactrianus (assembly GCF_048773025.1). Lineage (NCBI taxonomy): Eukaryota > Metazoa > Chordata > Mammalia > Artiodactyla > Camelidae > Camelus > Camelus bactrianus. The sequence continues at coordinate 12,904,277 of NC_133541.1, forward strand.
AATGATGGTGACACCATTTTGTCCATAAGTGGCAGCAGGTTGTGATGACTCTCAGTTAAGACTGGGGAATTTTACAGGTCCTGGGGTGAGGCGTGAAAGTGCAAGTTTCACCTTCTAAAATGGAAAGAATTTCCTTGTTAAGAGCGAGGACAAAGGGGAAGGCTCAGAGTAGCAGAAGGCTTGGGAGTAGACCAGAGCTGACTCTGGAAGTGTCAGCTTCCCTTTCTGCCTCCACTTGGCAGGGTCAGGAGCTCAATGACATCAGTCTCCTTTGCCCCAGGCCTTGTGATGTGAGTCTTGAGATTTGTGAGGAATGAGATTGGCCCCGTACTTAGCCATCTGCCTACTGTGGAAGGAGGGCCCCCTGAGGGCCCCTGCACTGAAGGCATCTCAGAGGCTCATAGAAATATTTAGTGTCGACAGGTGCTCATTGAATGTCTACTGTGTCCGTGATCCGAGGAAACTGCAGCTCAGAGAACCTAAATCCCTTAGCTAGAAAATTCTAGAACTTGGACTAGAGTCTAGGTCTTCTTTCTGTTCATCCTCTTCTCCAATTTGATATAGTCCACCTCCAAACTTGATTCTTACTCATTTTTTTAATGATGGCACAGGATAACAGAAGAAATTTGGAATCAAATGGACTTGGTTCTGCTCTGGGATGGAATTCAGTTCTCTGAGCTTACAAATAAGATAGTAAGACTTGGATCATAAGATTGTTGTGAAGATTAGATTAGATTTTTAATACCAAATCCCTAGCACACCGCCTGACACCATCACAGGTATTTTTTCCTCTTATGTTTAGAATGCCTAAAATCCACACTATTTAGCCAGTTACGTTCAGGCTACCCACTTAAAACTCCAGTACCCCTGAAAACTTTGTGGTCATGGTGTCTTACTCGCCCCTGCGGCTTGTTTCGGAGTAGCTGATTTAGAGACCCCAGTCATCAGAGGGAAGACAACATCTGTCTGCCCATCTAGTCCAAGCCCTTAGTCTCTGTTTTCTTGTTTTCTACGTAGATTAACCTGACATTCACTCCTAACATTTAGCTTAGCTTAACCACATAGAAGGAAAAAAAATTATTAGTGAGAGATTATCTTATTATTTGGAGACATTTACAGCTAATACTATGCTTCCTTTGCATTTTAGCCTAGAGCTAAACTTTTATTTGTACTTGACAATGAAATCTCAAAAGAGTGCTGATGAATGACAGATTCTGGCACAAAACATGCTTATTCAAACACAAGGGCAGTGTCTTCTCCATGATGCTGCTGCATGATTAGCATTTGGTTGAACACTGGGAAGTATTGAAGGGTAAGCAGTGAAACCAGTCTCCTGTTAGAACAACAATGCAGGCAAACACTGGAAATGTTAGAGCTTTTCGAATGAGAAATCACTGAGTGAAGGCTAGTTAGCGGCGCTGGAATCCAGCTGGTGAACATTTGCTCATCGTCCTGATGCCTTATGTGGTTCTTCCTCGCTCCCACTCTCCACAGACGCTTCTGTCACTTGCCTCTCCCTTGGAGATAAGCCGACTTTAGTCTTCCCCTGCTCAGTGTGGAATTCTCATTAAGTTTTCTGGCGCAGAGATTTCGATTAGCAGTTTATAAACTGATTTTCCCAAGAGTTTTCTAAGAGGTTAAATTGGGAGGAGACAGACATAGAGACTTGCAGGTTTTGTTACTGTTGTTATTTGTTCAATTAGAACAAATACTCTTTCTGCTTTTTATTGGAGGTTTGTGAATTTTCCCTCTTTATGCTAAATCTATGTTGTTTCTCTACTATGTTTGTGGGCAGCTCACTATGACACTGTACGCTATAGAGAACAACTCAGTATGAGTAACTCTATCTTGGGCACCATCTGATGAGATTTAGTTACTCCATGCTGATCACCAATCTTGTGGCGTCATCCCCAAGAAATGCTTATAATTAGGTCAAACCATGTGAAATGGTTGATTTTGACTGTTGTTTTTTTACCTACAAAAATGGTAATTTTTTCAAATAACAGATAATATTAAAAGTGCAGTCCATTCATTTTTTTTCCTTAAGATAAATTATGTTGTCTGGTGTCTATAATATGTCCTATATATATTAGACACCAAATATTTATTTGTTGGTGGGCTAATGGGCCTGGTGTTGACCTCAGTGACACTCATTAGGTAGGTTTTAAGGCCTCCATGTCCACCTCTCCACCACACAGTGGATGTAAAGCATCATGAGGTGGAGATGGCTACACAGGAGGTTCAATGTCTTGGTTGTATACAATGAGGGGACATATACTGGGTCAAGGAGGTCAAGAATTTCATCAGGCATTTGAAAAGTAAACAGTTGAAAAGGTTAAAAGTGTATCTGTTCTGATCTTGGGCGGTCAAGCCAGTAAATTTAACAACCACTCTTAGAAATGGTGCTTCTAGTCCTGACTTGGTGTTGAGGGAGGTGCACTTTGCATGAAGGCTGAGACAGCTCCTTGGCCACTCACCGGACAGTCTAGATTCCTGATGCAGGTAATTCAGGGAAAGGGACAGGAGCATGAATTGCTATCCTCAGCTCACACCGGGGATGGAGATTGAATGGTGTAGTGCATCTGTGGGCTCTGCCTTGGATAATGATGCTGAGGATGGGCTTAAGGGGTTTAAAGAGACTGATGCTGGAGAAGGGGCAGGTGCAAAATAGACTCGCAGGTGGCCTTGGACGTGTTCCAGAATTCTGGTTTTCAGAAGTTTAGACTGGCCTTTTCCATAATAATCTGGACTGTGACACCCTATATTCCAGCTGCTGCTGACAAAAAATGCTTTTTGTATGTTACAAAAGTTCTTTATTATTTTTTAATTTTTTAAAATTTTTATTTTTTGAACTTTTTTTATTGAGTTATAGTCATTTTACAATGCTGTGTCAAATTCCAGTGTACAAAAGTTCTTGATTGCAGTGGAAATGCTGTGTCTCTCCCCTCATGCTCCGTGTCCATCCCCACCGCTAACTTCACTAACTTTGTCAAGCTCCTGGCTGGATCTGCGCACGTGGAGGGGCGATCTTGGTCAGTCTTTACATGTTAAAAATACACCTGCATGTGAAAAGGAGTCCACTGTGACTTTGTTGTTTTCATTTCTGATTCCCTAGAGCATTGTCTAGAAACTAGACCAAAGCAGTAACTTTATCCTGAGGGTGTAGTCTTTTTGCCAGCTGCAGGGTAGGAGAGGCTGTGATCCCGGGGCAGGTAGGAAGATAGGGATGCCCGTGCAGTGAGAAAGTCCCCATAAAAACAAATTGGTATATCCCCATGATGTCCATAAAAGTCAGTTGCGATGATTACATTTTACGTGCCAAATGCCTGTAACTGGTAGCAACGTTCCAAGTGGGGAGGGGTCCCTGAAACCTGGAGAAAGCTGTTGTGGGAGAATTGATCATGGAGTAGGGTCATATTTAGGAAGGGAAGACATGCTGTTCCAGCTGAGCAAAAGCATTAGAATGAGGCAGGAGGTAGCGCTGCCCGTGGTGAGTTGGGGAAATTACAGGCAGATCTGAACCGTCAGTACAGGGACAGAACCATGTAGAAAGAAAGATCTAGTCTGATTCTTTGAACAGATTATTACTACCAAATAAATTGCTTGGACAAAGTGCTGATCTAGAACCTTGATTTTGAAGTGTTATGCAATTGTATTAATTTACACTTTCAGAACAGTATTAATTGGTCACATTTACTGAGCGCTTACTCTGTGCCAAGTGTAGAACTAGATGCTTTATATACATTAATTCATGGAAGACCCAGCGCTCTGGGACCCCATTTTATAAATAAGGGAACTAAGACAGAGAGTTAAGTATCATTTCAAAGTCAAGGAGGTGATAAGTGACAAGGAATTCAAATCCAAGTGCACTGATTCCAGCATTTGGGCTTTTCCCCAAGAGGCTGTAATAAATATCTAAGGATACAATGTAGTGTGGTGACGGAGGTCACTGATGCCTGGTGCTTTCACCTACAAGCCTTGGGAAGGATACACAATCTATGCCTTAGTTTTCTCGCGTGGACCAGTGGGATAGTAACATGGGTCCTATCTCATGGGATGGCCATGAGGATTTGGTGGAATAACCAGACGGCAGACCATGCTCAGTAGGGACTGGATGCTATGAGAGCTTGGGGAGCATCTCAGCCCTAACCTTGCATGACAGAAGAAAGAGCGGAGGCTCAGTGATATTAAGTGGTTTGTTGAGATACAAAGTTGGGATTAGAATGAAACGCTTGTCTGTGAGAACAGGGGCTCTTGTCTCAACAGCATAAAACCCGCTAAATCAGGATGTATGGTCATGCCAATATGGGCTGAGGGTTGCTTTTGAAATAACTAAGACAGATGCATGTTAAAGTAATTTCTGGTGCTTGTGGATAGATAAATCATTTCATTTTGTGTAGTGTGAAAATGTGTGTGTGGCGAGAGAGCTTGTTTTGTTTTTTTAACTAGATAACTAAGTCTACAGAAGGAGTTATTAATTCTTCACGTCTGTATTTTTAAATATGTTTCTTCCCAAACTAAAATAAAGATGGATGTCAACTTTCGGATACGAAATTTTACATACTATATATCGCTATTCCTAATCCATCTTTTGTATGCTGAATTTATTCCACAACATACAAGCTGTCTCAGTGATTATTCATTTTTTTCTAATCCCATTCTGATGGCCCTCTTCGGTTTCAGAGACACCATGAAATCAGGCTCCGGGGGTGAGGTCATTCCCTCTGCTGCCCTGGCGTCCCTCCCTGTCCTGTGGCTGGAGAGGGCTGGGCTGGATGTGAGCAAAGCTGGTGAGGCTGAATACCTGACTTCTGTTGTGGCACAGGGGGAAGGCAGATTGACCAGACTCCCTTTCGAGATGCCGATTAAGTTCCATACAGAGATGAGAATGCCGGGGGCTGCCCTAGGAAATGCCCAGGCTTTGGTACCAGTGTCTACTCAAGTGTGTCATCTCCAGGGTCTTACTCCCCTCTCTCTCCCCCAGCGAGAAGAGGACACTTCCTCTCAGCGTCTACCCTTTCTCCCTACTCCATCCCAAGGCTTTCATCCACTAAGCAGGATCAGAAGGGCAGTGCTTCCGTGGACCAGAATAAGAGAATGATCTACTCCCAACCCCCAGCAGTCTGGGTACAGAATTCCCTCTAACGGGACCAGCTCTGTGAGTTTTCTGCCCAGTGTTCAAAAGGGCTCCATGCTTGGTTTAGTGTTCTGCTGTTGCCCTCTTGAAATTCTTAATTGTTTCTTAATAAGGGCTCCACATTTTTGTTTTGCTCTGGGGCCCACAGATTAAACAGACAGCCATTCCTGCCCCCTAACAACATGGTCTGCTCCTTGACTTGCATGTGTTTACTTTTAAAGACAAGTTCCAGGATACATTAGGTAAGAAGGCAGCGGACTGCTTATGTTAATTTAAGGAGACGTGGAATTGCTGGGATAAAAGGATGTAAATCATATCAAGGCTTTTGATGTGCCTGTTTCCAGACACTTTAAAGTGCTTGTATCTATTTATTCTTGCAGCCGTGCATTGGATTTCCCCACCAAAACAAACCATTTTGCAAATGTGTGGATTGTAAGTGGCATCTTCTTGTTTTGTTTTGCCTTTCTTTATGAGTGAGTTAGCCTGTGTTTCCAGTTCTGTTACAGCATTTGTGTTTCTTCTTTGGTGAATAGCCTATTGTGGCTCATATTCTAGTCTTAGGGTCTTTCAAGTGATGCCTGTGAGTTCTTTGGACAATAAAGACAGTTGCCCCTTGTGATTTTTTTTTTCTCCTTAAAGGGTTGTTCGGCTTCGATTACATTTGTTGCTATTTGTTTATTTTTGTTATATAGAAATCTAAGATTTTTTTCATGGTTGAATCTTTTGATAATTTTCTTGGCACTTTCTATTGTTAGTTTTAGGTTAATAGACTTCTGCCTTCTAGACATTCGATAAATATTTAGTTCTGTTTTCTTTTGAATTTGTGTATTTTGAATTTTATACTTTATTTTTGAGTATGATGAAGATATGATTTTTTAAAAAAAATAGATACCTAATTGTCCCAGTATCAGTTGTTAATTTTTCCCTTTTCACTGACATTCAGGGTTACCTTTCTGTCTTCACTGTTTACATATGAATTTATCTCTGGGCTCTCCATTCTGCTTCACTGGAGTTTCTGTCCTATCTGTAGCACCCTGACTTAACTGATGTACCTTTATATGCCATGAATGGTGTAGGACTGGTCCATTTCAATCTTCTTGCAATTTTGGTGCACATTTAATGATTACTATGTCCAAGTGGTAAAATAAAAGCATAATCAACTTGCCCTCAAAAACATCGCACTATGCAAACAACATTGAAATGAATCAGCATTGTTTCCTTTCTGTCAAATATTGTAAATATATGAAACCTTCTTTTGATGGCAACTACTGTGGTAAATCAAAGCACAGACTCAGGAGTTAAGATTAAGTGCCAGGGTCTCCAGGCACTTGCCAGCCTTCGAAAGTAAGAATAAAATGGGGACTTTTCAAAAAAAAAAAAAAAAAAAAAAGCGTCTCCTCCTCCTCCTTCTAGCTAGCTTTATTTTCTGGTCTGTTTCTGTATCTGCTTTTCTCTTAACCACTATCAGATTTCTACTTGGAAATAAATTACTTTAAGTAGTTTGTCCTATGAATTTAAAGTATACAAGTGGCATTTCTCTCAGGCGTTCAACATTCAGGCTCTTTACTAAATCATTGTTTCCTATTGATGATCTGTGTTGTTTATTTTTCTGTATTTGAAGATACAAGTTTTGTCATTTGAATAAAGTAAACAGGCAAAGTCTGTGTTTACTTGATAACTATTACCTTGTTCATTCAACAAGTCTTTATTGAGTGTCTACAAGCAGCTGGTCCTGTGGGCAGCAGTGATCTCGACAGACAGAGTCCTTTTCTGGGGACCCTCAGAGTGCATTCCAGGAGGAGAGCAGTGGCTTTGTGTCCCTGAGTCTTATGGGCCATAAGAGAAAGATTGGCTTAAGCCCGAACCCAACAGGAAACTGTTAGGGGGTTTTAAACTGGGCTGGTGACATGATCTGGTGATGTATCAGTGTTGGTGACATTTGGGAAGGATGGAGTGATGGGGTAGAGGGGTGACAAAGGCAGGGGGAATACACATAGGCCAAAATATTTAATTCCATCTCTTTATTATAAAAGATAGAAATCTTGAGGCAGGCAAGATTTTTCTGGGTGTCTCAAACCATACATCTGAAAACACTTCCCTAGATAGAGTCACATTGAGACAAAACATCATCACAAATGCCTAAAATTTTTACTTCTTTTTTTTTTTTTACATTGAAGTACAGTCAGTTACGATGTGTCAGTTTCTGGTGTACAGCACAATGTCCCAGTCATGCATATACATACATATATTCATTTTCATAATCTTTTCTGTTAAAGGTTATTACAAGATATTGAATATAGTTCCCTGTGCTATACAGAAGAAATTTTTAAAAAAATCTATTTTATATATAGTGGGTAACATTTGCAAATCTCAAAATGGGCAGAAGACCTAAACAAGCAATTCTCCAATGAAGACATATAAATGGCCAATAGGCACATGAAAAAATGCTCAATATTGCTAATTAGCAAAGAAATACAAATAAAAACTACAATGAGGTATCACCTTACAACCAGTCAGAATGGCCATCATTCAAAACTCCATGAATGACAAATGCTGGAGAGGCTGTGGAGAAAAGGGAACCCTCCTACACTAATAGTGGGAATGCTATTTGGTGCAACTGTTATGGAAAACACTATGGAGATTCCTCAAAAAACTAAAAATAGACTACCATCTGATCCACCAGTCCCACTCCTGGGCATATATCTGGAGGGAGCTCTAATTGGAAAATATACATGCACCCCAATGTTCAAATCAGCACTATTTACAATAGCCAAGACATGGAAGCAACCTAAATGTCCATCGACAGATGACTGGATAAAGAAGATGTGGTATATTTATACAATGGAATACTACTCAGTCATAAAAAAGAATAAGATAATGCCATTTGCAGCAACATGGATGGACCTAGAGATCATCATTCTAAGTGAAGTAAGCCAGAAAGAGAAAGGAAAATACCATGTGATATCACTCATATGCGGAATCTAAATTTTTTTTACTTTCTATTTCTGTGAGTTAAAGCCCTGTAAATGGCATTTCAGTAAAGTCTTTATGGACATACATCGTAAGCACACCCTAGAATCTGAGCTCACAAAATGTATTCATCCAATGCAGCTCGATTTTTGGGATGCGTATAGTAATTTTCCAAGAAGGTGACTGAAGAGGGCCTGGAGTTGAGAAAGACATTGATGCATAGCCTGAAACGTTAGATGCCTGTGACCTGGTCTTCCTTCAGACAAAACGGGATAGTCAGAATGTCAGTGCCACCTTCATGGATGAAACAATGCCTTTTTGCTAGAAGAGTCTGGGAAAAGCATCCTAGGGGATTTTATAGTTATTAACCAAGTATCTGTTCATCAAGGATGAGAATGAGGAGAGAAGCAGCAGCTATTGGTGGAGTATTTGATCTCTTCTGGCTAAAAGGCAAAGCTATTATATTTTCAAAAGGGAGGAGAGATTAGCTCCTAAGTTGCTATATTCAAGAACTATTCCAGTTTCAGGCAAGATTTATTTTGCTTAATGTATCTTGTTTTATGGAAGCCAGACCTTTCCCTTCACTGGCCTCTGCAAACCTTAAGTTAGGTTATGACCCCAATTTATATGATAAAAGGGCTGTAAATGCAAAATTTAGGGAGAGCAATTCTTTTTAATGCATAAAGCTTTGAAAAATACAACATAGATTATAGGTGGAAGCTGAATTAAAGTTGTTAAAAGAAGAAAGACCTACCAAGTCATCTGTTCATTGCCCAGAGCAAATTAAACTATTTTCCAGAGTCTGGGAGCCTTATCAGATTTATCATGTGCTGTATATACAGATTCTTATTTTTACTTGGTTGTGTGTGTGTTTTTTTAAACATTGCCATTCATCACTGTTAAAATTATTACTTTAAACTTATTTCACCTTTCACAGAGTCAGTCTCTACAGGAAGAAAGTGCTGCTTTCACATGGAAAAAGTATCTTACCTTTAGGATGAATTTTGTTCCCTTGAATTCTAAGTTGTATCTTTGTTAAGCATACGTTTCTGCAGCTGCAACATTCATCACCAGGTGCAGCAGACAGAACTCTTCCTTTGTCCTTTATTAGTTCACAAAACAGAAATCCAGTAGCAGAGTGGGGGTCAGGACCAGTTTGAACTGGGGTATGTGTTGGTGATGTTCATCTGATTTCTTTCTGCCTTTCGGCTTTTCTGTGTGTGTCTTCATGGAAGGGTGGACTCTCCTTTTTATGCAGTGTGGCTGCTAACAACTCCCAGGGTATTATCCAGAGACAGTGAGAGAGCGTCTTTTCCCTACCATCGAACAACTTTGGCCATTTAACTGCCCCTCTCTTCTGCCTGGTCAGTCACGGGGCAGTGAGGATGGGCTCGTGTTGATAGGCTTAGGACGGGCAGCACTCTCTGCTGGAGCTGGAGGTGAATTCGCTGTCACCCAACCATGAGAGAGCCACACAAAGTCAGGGGGATGGGATGGACAGGACAATCACTGCACTCAGCGCACTGCTTTAGTTTCTCCTTCCTTTGAGTTCTGCTTTAGGAGGACTGCGGCTCTCTGTGAGGTCCTCTGTTGCTGCCATTCATATTTTCTCAGTTGCTTTGTGCTCAGAGATGCCTGTTGGCAGGGATGATTACCTCTACTCCTATGAAATAGAATTGTGGCTTCCCACTGTTTTTCCATGGAGACCTTCTCCCAACCCAAGGAGAGTAGACGAGATAAAGGAGAATAGTGATACTGTTAGGGAGCATGGCAGGTAATAACATTGGGTCTTTCATTTGGGGGAGTGCTAAGATCACATTGGACAGGCAAGGTCAGAAGTCACACGCCCACAGAGAAGACACAGCTGTGTCAGCAAAATAATCCAGCTGTGATCTGGTGACGCAAATATGTGTGTACGTGCATATACACTTGTGTATGTATACATGTATTTCATTAATGCCAGGCATTTATTTATATACGTTTAACTTCCGTTCAGTAGAGGAAGGAGGAAATTAGTTAACAACTCCATCTCGTCCACTTGAGCTTTAACTCTTAGGATCTTGGTTTGTGGTTGTAAAGCAGGTTGTAGTATTGCTAGCGGGTTGATAACTTTTTGAGTCAAGGAGGAGTAAAGAATCTATGAGTGGAAAGGGATCTTGAAGATGAACTCCTCCAAGGTCTTTCTCCCCAGTCAGGTGCCAGCATTGATTGTCTTGAGTCTCATGAAAAGTCTTGAGTAGCTTCCTCAGGACTTCTCAGCTGGTCAGGGAGAAAACGTGGATCCAAGCTATGAATTCTGGTTTCTTAAGTGTTTTCTTAACAGTATTTAGTGCCTGTGTCTTCTCTGTGATAAGAAGCTTGTTTTTTGTACTCTTTGCCAAGCAGGGCTGGTTTGAATCTTTTGTAGTTCCCTTATGCAGAATTTTGACAATAGCATTTTGCCCACGACTCCTTCTTAAATGGGCCATGTGGGATGGGAAACATAGTAAGATTCTAAGATTGTCTTGTGTTAATAAGATTTAAGATCTGAAAGACATGGCCCTTTTTTTTCCCTTTCACTGTTGGTCGACTTACTGCTTGTATATACAAAAAGGAGCGTCAATGCTTTTTAAGAATTTAGTATTCAGACTTTCCACTTATTTGGATAGGTTGTCACTGATAAACATACTTTGTATAAAATCCCTGAGGTCAGTGATTGGCTGTAGGATACAAAGGTCTGTAACTATCAGACATAGACTAGGTTTGAAGCCACAAAATGTTGCTGCCTGTCCCTTCATGACACTCAGTGTTGAAAGGTGAAGTTGGTGATTTCTACACTCTTTCCCTGCCCTCAGGATCCTGCGGTAAAGTAACCTCTATCACCAAGATGGCTTGATCACGGAACTGTGTCGAACATGGTGTCTGGCACATGGGGTGTTGGATGAATGAGTGAGTGAATCGGAAGAGGCAGTTGTGACTTTATTGACATCAGAGGCTCTTGATGCCAGCAGTGAGCACGTGGCTTTGAACTTGCCCTCGGATCCTGTTGGAACCGCCTTGAACTTCAGAAAGAACTCTTGTCCTTCCCTGTCCGTCTGGATTAAGCAAGGTGTGGTCTTGGGCCACCGCAGCCCCTTGGAACTTTGGAGGAAAATCACTGCTGCAAATTGAAGTGATATTGTTATGAGCATAAAACTGTCTTTTGAATGACTTCAAGTACAAATAGAATTTTCGTGCTGATGCACTGATCCTGTAGCCCATCCATGGTCTGAACCTCCCGTTACTCTGCTCAGAACCCAGCTGTGAAGCACCATCTGTCCGCAGCAGAGCAGCGTCTGTCCTGGTGTCAGCTGACATCTGGGTTAAGTCTTACAGAATTGCCTGAAGGCCCTTAGGTGGGTGTGAGCCGCCGGGAGCAGGTTCCGCCTTGGTGCGTCTAGTGAAATATTACCTGGCCTTTTCAGCGTAATATCACCCATGATGGTATGCCAAGGGCTTGCTTTTTCACGTGCTGGAAGACTCTTTTAGGACTTCTGCATCCATGATGCATTAAATCTTCCGGCTGATCTTTATTTTCCCTCATAATAATACTGCCATGCGAGGAGACTTGAGTAGATGCTCCTATGATAGACTCAGGGTAGGATTTTCTGCTTTCTGTTCTATTCTGCAGAAAACGGTGTTGGAGAATCCACTGGGTTGAACAGTGTCCTCCCCCATCCTTTCCAATTCATGCCCTTCCTGAAACATCAGAACGTGACCTTGTTTGGAAATAGGGTTGCTGCAGATGTAATTAAGATGAGGGCACCCTGGACTAGAGTGGGCCCTTAATTCGAAAAGGCTGGCATCCTTGTAGGAAGGGCTACAGAGGCACACAGAGGGAAGCCGGCCATGTGATGGCCGGCAGAGACTGGAGGGACGCTCCCACAAACCAAGGAATGCCGAGGCTTGCTGGCAACTGCCCGAAGCCAGGAGAGAGGCATGGAACAGGTTCTCCCTGGAGCCCTTAGAGGCAGCAGGGCTACCTGCTTGCACCTTGATTTCAGACTTGTAGCTTCCAAGCCTGTGAGACTATTTTAAGCCATCTAGCTAGTGGTCATCTGTTATAGCAGCCCCAGAAAACGAATGCAGAGAACTGTGTAGTAGGGCACCACCGGGAAGCTGTATGAATTTTGTAAGTTCTGCTTTGCAAGCTCAACACATAACCAGTATGTAAAGACTCTCTTTTGGGGTAACCCAGATTTAAGTGGTGCTGTGAGGATGGGGTAGTGCTTTTTAGGAAACATTATGGGAACAGGGCTATTCTATTAGGAATAAACTACCAGTTTATAACCCACTCAACACATATGTACCGAGTGCCCATAATATGCCCAGCACAGTGCTTGCTTTGGAGGGGAGAGCAATGGATGGAATAGGTGTGGAATCTCCCCTCATAGGGTGAGGGTCCAGTGGAGAACACAGACATGATTGTTTGCAATCAACCTACATATTTTTAATGTCATTATTAAAAAAAAGCAGTCACACTGAAGAGCAATGAGGTTTTGTGAATCAGTATTTGGGAACATCACTTAATGATCCTATTTAAAAACTTAAAAACATACTGCATTTATGTTCAGTTCTATTTGTGTGTGATACAGATTGTGTCTTGTTTTTCCTAGTGCTAACTACAATCCTTCACATGCAGTAGGTTTAGCAAGTAGTTGTTGAATTAAATTGAATTATTGATGAAGAATAAAAATAGGGAGGAGAGTTAATAGCTAACGTCTGTTATGTATGTATTATATGTATTTGCCTTATGAACAACTTACTTAATAAGCAACTGACTTATTTACCTCATTTTATTCTTGCTGTAAAATGTATATTTACTGATACGTTTTACAGATGGAGAAACTGAGATTCTCAGAAAGTATGGAAATTTCCTTCATCTCAGCCAGCCAAGACGTGGGTCCAAGCAGTCTGCCTTCGGCTCCATGCCCTCCAGGGCAGCATCTCCTGCTTTAGTCCCACTTGCAGACCTCCTGCCACCTTAGGTGGATTTGTTTAAGAGGGCTGTGTTGAGATCATGTGCCTTCCTTCTTTTTCTTTTTAGTCATCACAGCCTCCAAGAGTCATGTAGATAAGATGGGCTTTAATTGAGATTTTTGTTTAATGCCGTCTTTGTGCATCAAGGTAAAGAGAGTGACACTCCGATGTGGAATGACCGCTGATCAACTTAAATCATTTCTATTCAATTCTTTCTTTAGCCTTTGGTTTGTAAGCTGAAACCACGTAAGTGGTTGGATCCCTTGCAGGGTCCTGTGTGCGCAGTTAAGCTGCGCTGGTACTTCACGGTTTTGCTTGTGTGGTGTTGGAGCGGGAACACCCCCTCCTGCGCTGTCTTCCTTGAGGCTGAAGCTCTTGCCCTTCCTAGAGAGAACATGGACCATCTTCATGGAGTGGAGAAAGGGAATGTCCAGGGAAGCATCCTCTGGGTGTCCAGCTCCAGTCACAGCCCTGTAGGCTTCCGAAGAGCCGAGCTTGGCAGCAGGTGTGTGTTTGGATTCCCAGAGCCCTGTGCTGCCCCTTCAGCATCTGGGATGGGGGTGTTGGCAGCCCACCCTGAAGCTGCAGTGGGATTGTAAGGAAATGTCTCTGGAGGAGCTGCTGACTCTCAGTGGCATTGCCTCTGGTTCTCTCTGGAAGAACTCTGTCCTGTACTCACCTGCTCCAACCATGGTGCTAGGGATCTGATTTTGACTGGAAATGACAAGCACTCGAAGTTTCAAGGTTAAAAATCACAAGCAGCCAAAGCCAGCATCCTGTCACAGCAGTGTTATCTGCAGTAGACACAAGATGGAAACACCCCAGGTGCCCATCGGTACACCCCCAAATGTGGTACCTACACACGATGGAATATTATTCAGCGATAAAACAGAATGAAGTACTAATACAGGCTACAACCTGGATGAACCTTAAAAACATTGTAAGTGAAAAAAGCCAGACATGAAAGGATGAATTTTACATGATTCTACTTATGTGAAATATCTAGAATAAGCTAATTCATCCAGACGGAAAGCAGATTAGAGGTTATCAGGGGCTGGGGTGGAGGGATGGGGAGATATTACATAATGGTACAGAATTTCTGTGTCAGGTAATGAAACAGTTTTGGAAACTGCAGTGATGGTTGCACAACATTGTGAATGGCATGGATGCCACTCAATTGTACATGTAAAAAACAGTTAAAATGGCAAATTTTATGTTATATATCTAAATTTAAAGTAATGGAAAAAAGGCCAGAAACCCGAACCAGATCTGGCCTCTCTTAGCCATGAGGCAAATACTAAAAAGTGTCCTTGACTTTTCTCAGGCTGAGCATAAACCTGTGAGAACCGCGGCCTCTCAGGAGAAGGGCCCAGCACGCCGCCTCAGCGTGAAGTTGGTGCTCCATTAACATAGCTGGTTCCCTGTCTCTGCCCTGGGCCACCCCTGCTTCCCACCTGTGCATTCTGCTTAGTGGCCTTGTGTCCATTTATTAGGTGCTTTGGGAAACTGAGGTAAAGAAAGTACCAGTTAGGATATTAAAAAGCTTGAAAGGAAAAACAAAACATGAGCCTGAGAGTTCTCTCTTCCCTTTGCTTTCTTCCTCTTGTCCCCCTTAGACTGTACTTCCAGTCTTCACCAGGAGCGCACAAAAAGTCGAAGCAAAGCTGATGACACAATCTACTGTTTTTCACTCACAGTCAAGGACAGCAGGGGCTCAGATTTGATTCCTCCTCGTTTCACTCTGCTTTTCTCTCTACTTCAGCATCTTCCATGCTGGGGAACTCCTCTATTAAATCTCTCCCCTTTGGCCTGAAGGAGCTAATATGCTTTCACAATATGTGTTCAGTTTCTTTCCAGAAACTAATATGCACCTGGGCCAGGGATTAAGCCAGATCATTCTTTGAGATAACTATTATTATTATTCTGTATATGCAGACATTTGAACTGTGGATCAAAGAAGATAAACTATCTCAAGATAACAATCAGGAAAATAACAGTGAATTCAACACACAAACATGACCTGCTGCTCCCTTGATCTAATTCTGAGATATTGAAGAAAAAATTCTCTTTCCTTTGGTGTGGACATTTAATATTAAATCAAGCTCTCATGGTGCACCAACAGTCACTCGGAAACAAGGTACCCCAGAGAAACAGGAAGCAAGGGGCCGAGGCCCCACATGGGTTCACGTGCTTTCTTGTGGATTTCATATCAGAAGTCTGCGGCTGAAATCCGCAGGAATGAATTCAATGCACATAATCTGGAATTGATAAAGGCAGTCAGTTTTGCAACTGATTTCTTGGAATCTCAAGACTGTTAGAAATCATAGGACCCCATTGATTCATCTTTTGGTCACTTATTGATTGATCTTTTCTATTTCTCCCTTTACCTTCCTCCATATTATCAATAAATAGCAATGGAATGTCTGCTTTGTTTTAAATATCTGCATTTGCAACATCAGCCTGGGCCCTGGGAGCAAGAAGAGAGAAGAAACTTAGTGTTGCAGTTTTATATATAGCATTTTAAAATTAAAATAGACTTAAAATCCCCCTCTAATAGGATCCCTATTTAATGAATATTCTTCTTTTCTTCAGACATTGGGAAAACCTGGCACCCTCTAACAGAGAGCCTGAAGGAATGCATGATTGGAATCATACTTTTTTGCTGATATTCCTGGGTTAACAGCATTCCCCAATAACAAATGATCGACCCGCTAACTAACTTGTCCATACTGTGGTTCAGGATTACACGTGTGTGTGTTCACCTGTCACTGACAACAATTAGCCACCTCAGTGCGTTATTAGTCTTCGCTTGCTTTGATGTTTATATATTTGATACCTAATTGTTTATTTAGTTGCCCTCATTTGGACCTTTAGCCCACTTGGAAAGAAATTCAGTAAAGAATAAAATTTTATTTTACCAAATCCAACAGGCACACTTTGGGTATGCTAACAACCCCTAATGGGGGTTTTGGCCATTGATCAAATAAACAAACCTTCATGTAGCAGTTGGATGGAGAGCAGAATTGCCAACTGTGTTTATGCTTGAGGGGTTTTGCTGGATGTATAAGGCATGTGTAATTTCACTTATATGCATATATAATATTTACTATGTATGTAGTATATATAATATTTATACTATATATATGCATATATAATATTTACTTACTATTATATATGCATATAATAGCAAAATATGATTAGTGTTTTAAGTTTTCATTTCTTGTTTCCTGATACAAATTGAACTGTGATAAACGGGTCAATATGAAACAGTCATGCGTGGTGGGCTCTCACCGGCACTGGACGTGATTGACTGGTTTACAAGCCATCGCTCACCGCAACCTCTCCCAAACCCTGTAAGATGGGTACAGCTCACCTATTTTTAGTAGAGGAAGTAGGTAGTTGGTTTTTGGTTAGTTTTTATCCCTGTTTTATGGATGGAGACAATAAAGCTCAGAGAGTTTGAGGGATCTTCTCGCGGGCATGGTGCACGGAAGGGGTGGATATGGAATTTAAACTCACGTGGGTCTGACACCATGACACACCGTCTGTGTCCACCCGGCCAGGCTGTAATACCCAGCTGTGTCATCAGACATTAGTCAAGGTGTTGCCATGAGGGCATTTTGTAGATGTGGTTAACGTCTGCAGTCATAACTTTTAGAGAAGTTACCTTCGATAATGACTGTTGATCGGATAGTGGGCCTTCAGTCCAATCACTTGAAGGGCTTCAAAGTGCAATGTGAGATTTACTGTAAAAGAAGGAATTCTGCCTCAAGACTGCAGTGTTAACTCCCACCTGAGTTTGCATCCAGCTGCTGGCCTGCCTACGTGACAGATTTCCAACTTGTCAGCTCCAACTATTATGTGAGCCAATTCCTTTAAATATCTCTTTCTAATTCTGTGTTTCTATATATTATATCTACACATATATCCTACATATATGTATATATAATATATATATATATTTATAAAAATAAATTTCTAATTTCCCCTGGTCCTTCCATGTATCTTGATAGGAAATATTTATGTATCTCTTATCAGTTCTATTTCTCTGGAGAAGCCTGACTGATGCAGACAGCAAGGCACGGGCACCATGACACCCATTTGCAAAAGTTGAAAGAGGTTTCCATCTCTGTGTTACAGGAGAGGAAACAAGATTTAGAGTTTGAGAGACTTGCTCATGGATACACGTGCAACTTGGAAATGGTAGAGCTGGGTTTTGAACACTCAAAACCACAAATTGCTCCAATTGTACGAGAAGTGGGCAGCCATGCTGGTTGTAGGACAGAGTGGCCCACATTTATTAAGCACATGTCTGTGTGAGAGTCACTGGGCTGAGCTCTTTGCCTGGCCTTACTGGGTTCTTGGGGCAGCTTTATGTGGAGGTGAAGGCGTTGGTCACCAGGAGAAGCTACTGCATGCTTCTCAGACCTGGCAGAGCTGATCACTCGGAGGGCTTGTTGACACACGGGTGGCTGAGCTCTACCCCTAGTTTCCCATTTAAGGGCAAGGGAATTAAGCTCCCCCTTTTGCAGCGGCGTTGACACGGAATTTGTAGATAGATTTTAAAACCATCACACCTCAGTCCTTACTGGTGTTGGTGTCCTCTCAGATCTGGCTGTGCCTCCCCTTCAGCCCTGAGGTGGTGATTGGCCCTTGTTCTGGCTGCGGAGGCATCACACCCAGAGTACTGACTCCCCCAGGCAAGACCCTAACAGACTGTCCTCTACTTGGGGTCCTGTCGATGCCACAAGGGAACCCAGGTGACTCCAGGAAGTTGCACCTCAGGACTTCTCTGAGCCCAACCAGACTACCCTGCAGCCTGACTTGGCCATACGTCTAGTTGGTGCTGGGGCATCTAATAGGGGGGGACCACACCCTTCTGTCCCCAGAGCTACTGTTCCATGTCTAACCCATCTTCCCTTCTCTCAGAGGAAGCCCAGAGAGGAAGAACAAGGATGTGATCTGGGTACGTCTTACCCATGCCTCCCCTTCCCCTGGTCCTTTCCAGGTTTTTCCAGGTTTCCCTAGGCTGGGCTTCCTGCCCCATCTTCTGACCACTTCCCTCTGGTCTGGAATTCCTTTATATAGAACTCCAGGGTTGAACTGAAAGATCTGGCCCTTGATTTGCTAAAGGAGGTGAGAAATGGATGCAGTTCCTTCCTAAAACAATAGCTTGGCTTACAAGAACACTTATACTGCAGATTTGTTTCTGACTGTTAGAAGCTGAATATCACCTTGTTCTTTACCTCTGAGTTTCTCCTATAGCATGTTTTCTGTAAGCTCCGCTCTCCCCTGCTGGACCCAACACACACACCCTTTTCCTCTCCACTTGAACTCACTAAAGAAATGGTTATGCTTCCAGAAGCAAGGCAGAAGAGAAGGGCATGTTAATAGTATCCAAAATACGAGCCCTGTTACACTAAGATTTATAAAATACTTTCTAAATGCACTATCCTAACTGATATATCTGCATTATTTTATTTAATCTGACTCCACCTTGTTTAGGGTTGAAAAAAACTAAAGCATCAAGGGGTTTAATAATTTACTCACTACTAGTAAGTGGCAAATCCAGATATAAACCCTGGCTTCCTGACTCTAGATCCTGCACTTAAGTGTATGTGAAAGCTGGCTACACGCTGTGAAACCAGATTTAATTCAAGATCATATGAACTTGACTCTCACTATTTTTGGATTGCATATTTGCGAATTTGCCTACCAGCTGAAATTTATTTGTAATTCCAGATCAGGACTCATGATGCTTTCATGGCCATCCTTGGACGTACACAGGGAAGTGAAGAATTTGACTCTGCAGGTGTGCAGGATCTGGGGTTGACAAGATGCCTTCTTGTTTCAACTCTCGTGCTATAAATAAGTGTCCTTCTTATAGTCTGTTTGGTGCCACTTATTTTGCATTTTTGTGCTTTTTCTTGGTGATTTCACTATTTGAAATGGCCCCCAATGGTAGTGCTGAAGAGCTGTCTAATATTCCTACATGCAAGAAGGCTGTGATGGGCTTTGCATGTAGGCTTGAGTTACTGTGCTGTTGGCCTTGAGTTCAATGCTAATGAATGAACAGTATTTATTAAGGTGTCTAAAAACACACATACAACAAGGTTATGTGTTGATGGGTTGACGAAACTGTGATCAGAGGCTCACAGACACCTAATCCTGTGTTTTCTCTTGGAGCACTGATTCCATGCTGTTAATTCTGTGTTTGCAGTGACTTCGTAGACCATCACCAGAATTGATTGTATCTATCTCTGTATTATCTTGCTTTAATTATTTAATTCCTTAAATACTCAGGCATTTAAAAATGTTTTACTTATCAAAAGGTGCACATTCTTAATGGAGGTGATTGCATCCCCAAGAGAACAAAAGTTGGGTTCTTGGTTGAGGGGTGGTGAAAATTCTTACTTATTTTGTATGTAAAAAGCAGATATATATGTGTGTGTGTGTGTATAGATGTACACACAGCACATATAAGATCTACAGTATATTTGTGGTGTTACAATTTCATTTGAAGGTTGATAAGGAAAAACGTCTAAAAAGTTTCCTTGGCGGGAGGGCAATCATGAAACAGTCGCAGGGCATAGTGAGTAATATGAGGAAGCATCTGAAGTGTCTACTAGACTGCACAACACAGCATACACCCTCAGTGCTCGCTGTTATTGGAAATATCATTAATGATACCATTTGTTTCCCCAATCTTTCCTTTCTTGATAGGCTAGAGTTTCTTAAATTGGAGATTGGGGTCATCCTGAGGAGTCTGCACACCCATTTTCAGATCTGCCTGAAATTTCCTCTCAAAAGTGTTGTTTTCTTTTGTGCTTTCATTGTTACAATAATCTTGAAAATAATAATTGTAGACTGGTTTCCCTCTGTAACAGGCTTCTCCCACCAGAGTTCATTGTTCAAGTGGGCCCCTGTCTTTTAAGGAAGGAGCTGGGCTTCAGTGGTTATAAGCTAATAAGGAATAAAAGAAGAGCAGGCTTAAAACACGTGAGTGATACAGTCAGATCAAGTGAGGACCAACTGACATGCGTCCTGCTGTGGCAGGAAGGACTCCCTGAGTTTGGTGGAGGGAAGTGGTGCGCATGGCCGAGTCCTCCCAGGGCCTGGGGTAGCTGGGCGTGCCGAAACCAAGAGCACGTTGGGTTCAGCAGCCAGTATGCAGTCTGCGTTTTGAAAGGCAATGTAATTTCAGCAAAATAATATCATCTGCCATGTTAAATGAATGCTGTTAATTTGAATTTTATGGGTTGTATTGTTTTGGTGTCCAGTTCGTTATTTTGTTTTGGTCTTATTGTTGAATCAAATCTAAGGCAGATGGAGTTCATTTCTAGCTTTCCATCACTGTGCGTCACTAGGTAACAATACAGTACAAATAATTTCTGTGTGTTAGCGGTGCACAGCAATGCTTTTCTTGCCATATTACAGGGAGGGTTCGCATTACTCAGGTTTGAGGAGAATGATTCTGGACTCATAGAATCATAGACTGTTTGAGTTGCTGGGAATCACTTAGTCCAAACATGTCCACTATTGGATTTGGGCCCTGAGCTTCCTGGGGGAGAAGTGAGGGTCCAAGGTCTAAAAGCAAGAGCAGCAGACTAAAGTCAGAGGCCACGCTGACATACTTCTAACTGGGCATCTGGTCCAACTTGTCAACCCCCCACCAAAGGTGAACCATGGCTGGTAAATGGTGCTGCCTGACACACATAAATGACGATACAGTGTTGGAGGGTTTCTCACCATCTCTGCTAACCCTGAGGGAGGAGGATGTGGAATGGGCAGAGAGGATGGGAATAGCAGACTTGTTTCAGAGTCACAATGAGCCGTGCGCAGTGGTGAGAAGAAACAGCAGCCATGTACTTCCCTGCCCGGGTGATACCACCATGAACTTGGATGGTTCCATTAGCAGCATTAGCAAACAAAAATCCTGAAGCTTCTTCAAATGAAGCTCATTTTCTACTTTGTCCTTTTATAGACTGTTTGCTTTCCCCACCTAACTGGGGTGTGTACCATTGTGCAGGGGAGACTATTGTAAAGCAGTGTTTCTCAGCTGCGTGTAAGAGCTTATTTAGATCATAACTTGTGGAGCGAAAAGAGTTCATTTGGGATATAATTGGCTGGTCCTTGTTTTAGTTTTCTAGGTCCGCATAACACATTACTGTGAATTTAGCTGCAGCTTAACACGACATACATCTATTATCCCACTGTTTCCTTGGGTCAGAATTCTGGGCTTGGATCAGCTGGGTCTTTTGTTCAGGATCTTGCAAAGCTGCAGTCAAGGTGTTGGCCAGGGCTGCTTTCTCTTCTGAGGTTGGGGTTCTCTACTATGCTTACGTGGGGCTGGTAGAATTCATTTCTTTGCAGCTGTAGAACTCATGGTGACTTGCTTCTTCAAGACTAGCAGGAAGGGTCTCTCTCTTTTAGACTCTTTAAAAGGGTTTACTTATGTGTTTAGGTCAGGATCACCCAGGATAATCACCCATTTGATTAAAGTCAAACTGCTATAGGAAATTTAATTACAGCTGCACAATCCTCCCCTTGTGGGGAGAGGCATCCCTGTTTGAGAAGTACTGCATTAGAAAGACAAAGTGGGTTTAATGAAGAATCCATTAAAGCAGGGAATTTGTTTTTTAAGGTGATGCAGCTATCTGGAGCCAACAGACTCTTGTTCTTTGGATAATGCCTCAGTCTTAGATTTGCTTTTGTCCTTTACTAGGAAATGTACAGTTTATAGTTGCAAATAAAACATTAATACTGTAGATGTGTTTCCCACATGTGCTTTCTTATTCACATGTATGCCAAGATGAGATTACATTATCATAGTTGACTATGTTTTATAATCTTGTCTGAGTTTATAGTCAAGGCATATTATAATAGGGCTTTCATTCTCCTATAATGTGGGTTAGGTATTTCCCATAAGCTATTTAATACATAAGGCAAGAAATCTAATAAACTCCGCTCTTGGTATTATGACTCCTTTCTTGGAAACAAGTGATACGGCTTGGTATGGGCTGGAGCAGAAGGCACGGTCCAGTTCTGAAATTACAAAACACAAAACTGCTCTTTCTTCTTTTTTCTAGGCAAAGGCAGCTCAAGCATCTCATCCGACGTGAGTTCAAGTACTGATCACACGCCAACCCAAGCCCAGAAGAATGTGGCCACCAGCGAAGGTAGGCATCTGGTCTCCCTTGTCTCTTGCCCTCTGCACAGTGCTGGCTATGTTTGGAAGACATATGGAATGTGTGAGTCTCAGTCCTGCTCGACCTAGTGGGAGCATATGAGGTTCCTTAAAATGAGAAGGCAGAGGTTTTCCCAGGTGTCCTTTGTGTTGCATTGCTGTCACTGTCTACTACAGTTGTTTTGGTGCGATTTAAATGTCTCAGTTCGAAGACAAATGCTATTATTTTGTGAAAATATAATGGGCTGGCTTTTGGAAAGCCTTTATGATATATCTTGGGTTTTTTTTTCAGTACAGAAAACATTATGATTGCAAAATCCTTGGGCTGCAGTTGAAAGTTCCTGCAAGAACTTTCAAAATAAGCACACCTGGAATTCAGGATTTTGACCAGGGGAAGGTCATAGTCATGTGATTTGTAGAACTTAAACTAATCACTGGTCCTGGGAGAGGAAAAGAGGTTTATTTGATTATTTAGAGAATTAAGTGAAGAGTCCTGCTTGTCAGGACAAGGATTGTCTGCATTGATATTCTTGATAAAGAATTTGACTGTATGTAATAACACGTGTTGGAATTCAGTTGCTTCCCAATGGTTGAGAAACTTTTCAGTTATCACTTACTTGTTTGCGTATGGAAACGGTTGTTTCCGTGGTAGTTATTTAGTGGAAAGTTGACTGAATTATGGAATCAGGTCCTTTTATTTTGATGTTAAACACAATTAAATGCCTTAAATGACTTCTCTGAAGAAGAATTCTTTCTAAATAAATTGTTGAATGGAGGTCAAGTTGAAACATTATTGCCATTTATAACATGAGGTGTCAGCTGATTTTCTCATGACACTGTGTAGAGCCTACTTTCCTAAAGTGTACAGCATGTTGTGGAAACACACTTTCAGTCCTTGTTTCAGTGGCTTAGCTTCTGCTGCTTATAGTGTTAGGAAGAGGAATCATGACCTGGTGTCGGTCATCTCAGCCGTTTGATTGCTCCTGATCTGCATTATAGTTTATGCATTAATGGTGATGGTTTACCTCTGTTATATGTGTCTTCTCTTTGGGTATTCTCTGACTTGGAGTGGTTCAAATAAGTATCTTCTCTGGGTTAATTATCCCCAGGCTGATGGATAAATAGCTTTTACAACTGGATGATATTCCCTTGTGTTTAATGCCTTAGCATTGTAGCATTGTTTTAACAACAAGGTATGGCACACAGATTGGGGGCTTCTCTTTAGTGCAGTGAAGCACCAGGTAGCAATCCAACTTTAATTTTCTGCCTGTTAATTCAAATACGGGGATTAGATCATTCTTGAAATTCACTTAAGGTAATGTGCAAATCGGCTAAACTGATTCTAGGCGTTAGCTTTCATTCTTAGAAGCCAGAGTGGAAATTACTTCAGTTTAATTTATTTATGATCTGCTCTAATCAGAAATCTATGTTTTGTAATAAGATTACCAGTTCTTTCCACCATTATTTCGCAGTCCCTCTTGTCACAGTAATTTGTCTAATTTGAGTGGCTGTGACAAGAGAAAGTTAAAAGTATGTGAAGTCATTCCTCTCTGTTTCCCTGTACGGATTTATGTTCTCTTAATATTTTTTCCCCACTTCTCACATATAGAAAATGCAAAAATATATGAGCTCTGTTGCAAAGGTTGGGGGAAGGGACTGTGGGGTATCATGCATTAAAAAAAGTTTGCTTTTCATGCTTCAAAAAATACTATAGGGATTTATTTTTTTAATTTTGTACTTTACCTTTTTCTTAGGAAGATTCTTTTGGTGTAGGCCCAGTCAGTGTTTTATACACTTTTGTCCCAATGCATTTTCAGGAGAGAAAAATGGGAAAATGTAATGTTCATTTGAAACAGAATTTTTAGCAATGGGGCTAAATTAGCATGGAATTTTTTTCTCAGCTCTTAAGTAGAAGAGCCTCATCCTTATGAAAGATGCTCTCCACTCTCTGCTTATCTGAAAAAGTTAGAAAGAATGTGTTGTTTTGCTGTTTATTTGTGTGAATCCATTTTTGCTACTGTTTTTCAAGCAATGAAAATTAAAAATCTTAAAAAATGAATTAAGTGTGGGTATTAGTTACATTAAAATGTGTTTCAGGGCTATTTGCTGTGAAATGGTCTCCTATTACCAGTCTGATTTTTCAAGATGGGAGTCCAGTAGCCGGTGCTGATTGTCTCAGTGCACAAGTGACAGAGCCTGGGTCTGCCTGTCAGGATGAGAGATTAGGGCATCACGTTCTCTGACCTACTCAGGGTGGATTTACCCAATGGCATACATGTCTCCTCCTACTAGAAAGCACCTAGGGAACCACTGTGTGCAACACACTGACAAAAGAACACAGAAGGTGGACATTGATTTCTTACCCACTCTACAGATGAGCACGTGTAAAAATGCTTCTCTGATTCTCTTTCTACCGTTTCTACAAATATGTGTAACCTTTGATGCTAAGAAAATATTGGGTGAGTAGTGTACCTAGCTTTCTGGAAGCTGTTTGATTATGGTTATTTTCTTGGATTCTTTGACCGTCTCCTGATTTTTTCACCTCTGAATTCATAGATATTGTCTTCAAGAAGCACAGGCAGGATCTTCAGTTGAAAGATCTGAGTGATACTGATTTCTAAACATGGTATATATTGTGAAGGATGTTACTCAGTTTTCCCTGCAGCTTTTGAAACTTTGGCCAAACCTAGAAGAGCTGGGTTGGAAGCATTTTGGAGCAGCGTTGGACTTCTCCCTGATGGGCTGGATGGGGAAGGCATTACAGTGCTTCCCTGCTGGTGGGGTGTGTGCGTGTGTGTCTGTGTGTGCACCTGTGTGCATTTGTGTCCAACCTCCACAGGACAGCTAATGGCCCAGGCATTGTCTCATACTGGGAAACATGTAGGTAACCAGTCTATGCAACATTTGCTGGTAAATAAACCGAGGACATGGAAGTGGAGGGGAGAGAAGGACATTGACATGATATGCATTAACCTGGGAGTGGCCTTGGGAATGGTGATTAACTGTCAACAGGCACGTGGGATCTCACTGGGGAGATGACGATATTCTAAAATTGGATTGTGGGGATAGTTACACAGCTCAGCAAGTTGACTAAAACTCATTGAATTTTACACATGAAAATGGGCTTGGAGGAGCTGCTGCCTGACCTTCAACTCATATCTAAACCATCATAAACTATTCTGCTGCCTCCCAGCTCTGAAAGGAGGTCATGAACAGTGGTGAGAGGATGTCTTGACCTGCACAAAGTACAAAGCTGCCGGGAGGGTATAGCTCAGTGGTAGAGTCTTTGTTTAGCATGCACGAAGTCCTGGGTTCAAGCCCCAGTACCTTCAAAAAAACAATAAATAAATCAATAAATAAATCTATTTTCTGCCCCCTCCCCCAAATTTTTAAAACTTTTTTAAAAAAATTAAAAAAAAAAACTGATCCTGAAATGCTCTGGCTTTGCGGCCAGAATCAGCCTGAAAGCCGTCATTTCAGACCTCCGGACCAGCAGTGTTCATAGCCCAGCGTGCGGTGCCGGTTAGAGCTGATACATGTATGTTCTCCCATGAAGCTCCTGAAAGATGTGAGAGATTATAGACTCACAGATTTCCCAACCCTTTTATTTACTTACTTTTTTAGCTTTTCTTGGATAATCTTTATTCTTGGCTCAGATTTTAAGTACTTTAGCACAAGCCCTGATGTTTGAGGCATCACCTTTATTCTCTCTAAGTCTGTTTCTTTGCTGAGGGCTTATGTCTTTGCTATCTAGCTAAAGTTCCAGCTGATCCACTTTGGGTCATAAGGCGGTTCCCTTAAGATGGTGGGCACAGGTTGTGATACACTTCGGTTTTAATCCAAAAGGGGATGGTGTTTTTTTACCTGATGGGAGTGTTCTGTTCTAAGGTCTCATGCATAACTTTCATGAGTCTTAATTTGGGGACTCTAAAGCCACCCCCCTTTCAAGGAATTGGCAGTCTACAGTGCTTTCTCCCTGATAAGGTATAAACTTTCTTGAAAGCCCATTGTATTTCTTGTGACAGTTTAAGTTCCTGATTTCCTGACACTGTAGGGGGTTGGAGTTCAAGTGTAGAAAGCTGGAAACTTTCCCTTTTTTCCCGAACAAAATCTGCATTCCAATATCCTAAGCTTAATTCTTTCCAGTTGTGTTACTATTCTTTCTCTTCCATTCTGTTTTTTTCAGTTTTTCTCATCCACAGGGTGTTCTCTCTTGTATTTGGAAAGGATGGTTTTTGACCTTCATCTATTTAAAAGTCATGTCCAGCAGATTCAGTTGGATTAGGTTCCATCATGAAGAAGCTTCCTAGAAATAGTAAGCTGAGTTTGGGCTTCTTTCATGGAACAGGAAACAAAAGGGTGTGGCTTTAAGGGTGCATCTCAAAAACCCAACCTTCTCTTGAGCTGGGGTAAAATGAAGCAGTTTGTTCAAAGGCCAAATGGAGTTGGCTGATGAAGAATCAGCTTCTTTCAGCTGCTCTTTAATCATATTCAAGCTCAGAAATTGAAGTCACTGACAACACCATTTATAGGTGTGATGGTTGTTTATATAGCTTGGGAATATATAAAGCCAGACAACCAGGGAATCCTAGAATTCTTAGAGCTACAAAGGGCTTTGGCAATTTTCTGATCGAATACATTCATTTTACAAAGAAATACCCATGGCACAGAGAAATGAGGAGATTTGCTCAAGATTATACACCTAATAAATTGTCAGGCAGGAGTGTAACACAGTATTGTTTCGGTGAAAGATGGTCCAATTAGGAGAAAGCGTAACCTTTGTTTATTTACTTATTTATTTCTTTGCTTTTCTCTAACTTACTGTTTTTTTAAATTGAAGTATAGTTGGTTTACAACGTTGCATCAGTCTGGCGTACAACATATTGTTTCAGTCATACATATCTTTGTTTTCATATTCTTTTTCATTATAGGTTATTACAAGATATTGAATATAGTTCCCTATGCTACACAGAAGAAATTTATTTATCTATATTTTATATATAATAGTTAGTATCTGCAACTCTCAAACTCCCAATTTATCCCTTCCCACTCTTTTCCCCCGGTAACCATGTTTGTTTTCTATGCCTGTGAGTCTGTTTCTGTTTTGTAAATAAGTTCATTTGTGGGTGTTTTTTTGTTTTTGTTTTTTTAGATTCCACGTATGAGTGATATCATACGGTATTTTTCTTTCTGTTTCTGGCTTACTTCACTTAGAATGACATTCTCCAGGACCATTCATGTTGCTGCAAATGGCATTATTTTATTACTTTTATGGCTGAGTAGTATTCTGTTGTATAAATATACCACAGCTTCTTTATCCAATCATCTGTCGATGGACATATATGTTGCTTCCACTTCTTGGCTGTTGTAAATACTGCTGCTATGAACATTGAGGTGCATGTATCTTTTCAAATTTGAGTTCCCTCCTGATATAGAAAAAAGCATAACCTTAAAAAAAATCACTGTTGCCTTTGGAGCATGAAGCTGTTTGACTCTCTTTTGTCCATCTGCTGTCTAGCTGCCTAGTTTGAGCTGGTTGCAGAACTGAGGAAGGCTTTCAGAAGAGTCTGAGAAAGATGACTGAGCCCCAATTGATTAGCACTTCCAGAGGGAGGAGACAGTCTGCCTCAAATGGTAACAGGGTCTCCACCTACTTGGGTAGGTTGGTTTCTAGAGATGGAAACACTACCTTAAAGTCAGCTCATGATTATAAAATAATCTTTCAACAGATTCACATAACATTACTTTCTGAAATTGCTCATTTATTTAACTCGCTGATGGAAGTTCATTTTAAAATGTTTCATTTGAGCCCTGTGAAATGAGTTGATTTATGAAGAATTGTTGGTGATATTCTTTCCATGAACCCTAAAATCACCAGTTTATTTATACAGTCATGGGCTGTCATTTTTTTTCAGCGCCCAAATTAGACCAATTCTAAATAGAGCTATTTTGAAAATGTCCAGACATCTGGCTTTACTTTTATTCTCTTTGTCTTCTTTATGTTATCTTCTTTTTACTTCCCGAATATACTCGTCAAACAAAATTCACAGGAATCACTCAAGGAAGAGAAAGATGATGCTTTTAACTCAAGGTAGGTTCTGTTTCCCAAAAATTCTTTTCTGACTGTCCAAAAAATTCAACAAACATTGTTGGGACACTAATTTCAGGTTCTTACTCGTCCTTTCATGAGCACTATTACATTCAACTTTGTTTCATCTTCATACTTCTCTTGTGAAGTAAGCATAAATGTTTCCATT
Organism: Camelus bactrianus; assembly: GCF_048773025.1. NCBI lineage: Eukaryota > Metazoa > Chordata > Mammalia > Artiodactyla > Camelidae > Camelus > Camelus bactrianus. Next base: position 12,932,826 of record NC_133541.1, read on the forward strand.
TGGCAGATGAAAACAGGGAGACTGGGGAAAAATTAGGGTGGCCCAAAGTCATGTTAAACTAGTAAGTGGCAAAGATGAGCTTTGAGCCCTGAGTTCTGTCTAAGATTTATACTTAATTGTTTTGTAAAATTGCCGTGCAAAACTACTGAGAGTTTCATACGAATCATTGTTATAAGTTTATATCAGAATGTATTTTGAAAGTCCTTAAGAGAAATACCTTTTCAAATATCAACTCATAATCGTGTCTAGATTGCTAGTTTTACACACGGAAACATGTATCGTCTTAGAAGTTGACTTCAAATCCTCATTTATGGAAAGCAAAAGTCAACACTCCAAGCTGCTTTTCTATTGCACTGTTGAAGGTTTAGTTTCTCAGTTACTGTAACTGCCCTAAAAGACTGCACCAGAGTTAGGGTTTGAAATTGATATGTAAGTTAATCATGATACAGGGTCTCTAGTGTATGTAAGAGAAAAGTGCTGAGTAGTGGTATTGCTTGTTTTCCCTTTAAACCTGGGCCGTGGAATTATTCTTTAGCTGGAAATGCAGACAAGTGGTAGATCTCAATCTCAGACCATGTGCCTTGGAAGACTGGAAATGGACCCTGAAGCAGTCTATTACAGTTGAATGAAATTCTGTCTTTGACACAAGAGCAAATGGAGTGATAACACAAGAAGAGGAATATAAAGAACTAGAGAAAGAAAATGACACTGAAGAAATCCCCTTAAGAATAGTTATAAAATGACATTTATCCAAATTGGACAGTGGGGTGGGGGACCTTATGGAGAGGGAGAGGTTCCAAAATCAGAAACGGCTTTTAGCTTTTACTCAGTGTATGAGGAAGGTGATAATTGATTAGTATAGAGGTTTGTTTTGCCTCTAAAAATTAAATTTTAAACTTCATCTCTGAAAACTTCAGGATCATTTAAGAATGCTTTGCAAGGCTTTAGCTTTTGAAGCTTAACGTGTTTTGGTAATTAAATTAGCAACTTACTGCTTCCTGATCAAGTTTCCTTTATTGTTGAAGCTACTGCTTAATTGTAAGTTAGGTGACTTTTGAAAAACTGCACCAATTACCTCTGGCGATTTGAGCATTTTATAGGTTCAATGTGCCCAATTTAATAAAGAAGTCGAATTTGAGTCTGAGGATTAGCTTAAGCAGAGAAAAGCTCATCAACTCAGTATCCACAAAATGGTTATGTAAGCCCAGAAATGTACACTGAAGTCATAAATACCATCCCAGACTCGAGAACTCAAGACTCAAGTTTAATTTCTTGAGGGAATTATCTTCCCAAATGAATTACCCAAAATGGCAAAAATGTCATTTAATAGTCTCAGAAGGAAATTAGGTTTCTGTGTGTGTGTGTGTGTGTGTGTGTGTATGTATGTGTGTGTATGTATGTGTGTGTATGTATGTGTGTGTATGTATGTGTGTGTATGTATGTGTGTATGTGTATGTGTGTTTAAGAATATCTTAAAGTAATACTTAACTGAGGCATCCAGAGTCTCTCAGTGCCTTTATGTAGAGTTGGGAGGGAGAAAATGTTAGATCTTCGATATTCTAATCCCACGTATCAAATTATTCTATGCTTGTTTCCCTCACCTATGTTTTGTCATTTGTAAAAAAAAAATACTTAATAAATAATTAGTACATTTCAGCTAATGGTTTATCTAAGTACAACTAAATGTATTTGTAATGGAGGCTTGGATCATTCTGAAGATATCTTATCAGTAATTTAACCAAATGGGAATTTTTATTAAAGGATGTCATTAATCTAGGTTAAATACACTTGTTTAGGCACTGTATAAAATGGGGCTACGAAATGTATGCTAGTCACAAACTGGTAGCACAGAGAATGAGCCCTACTCTTCTACCTGAAGAATTTTCAGAACTGACTTTGGGTTTAATTTAATGGATTGAAGTGGCCCATCCAGCCTGCCCCTCTCGAGTCTCCCTCATCCTCTAATGCCGTAAACAGTCATCCTTCGCGATATTGCTGTTAGCTGTTTAGCTCCCTGAAGAATCTGATTTTATGACAGGATCTGGTGCTTCCAGAACCTTGGCAATTACTGGGGGAAATAAACACTTGTGAAACAGTTAAATAGTAATTTGGGATGGTGTGGGATTGTGTCCCAGCTAGTGGTTTGAAGAGGTGCTATAGCTGGAGGAGTTGGGGAAAGCATCGTGGTAGCCTGGGGCTTGGCTTTTGCTGTGTGGTAGAAGGTGGAGGGTGGAGAGGAGGATACAGCATGGCGCCTAAGACTGCGAAGAGTTTGGAAAAATCCATTTGGACTCACTTGGGGAAAAGTGAAGTCTTCTAAACAGACCCTCCTCTGGCAACATTGAATAGGGTCGAAAAGTGCCTTAAAGACATCCAGTCTTTCACTAAAACGATTAGTTATGGAGGGGCCACACATTCCTTGTGCAAGGGTTTCCATGGATCCCATATAATTGAAGTTGTCAGGGACAAATAGGCTATCATTCCATAACACTGTGTACCCACCAACTTTCTTTGCGTTATTTGGAAGGTTTTACACTAAAGGACCAATTTCTGAGCTCATCTAAGGCAAAGAAGGAACATGGAGGAGGTTGGGAACCAACATTTTAGGACAAACATCTTGATACTGGGAAGGTTTGCTCGTTAGAGTCACGGACACAGTCCGACCTTAAAAATCAGGTTAGCATGTCTGTTTATTCCTCTTTGACTGGGAAATAACTTCCTGAGGATAAACTAACTTCCTCAGGAAGTCCCTGACTTCTCAAGGCTGTTAGACTGATTAACAAATAATGAGAGAAAAGCACTTGAGTTTTAAAGGACATTCCTTTACATCCTATATATTCCTGAAAAACATAGAAAATCCACATTATGGAGGGAATAATATACAAGTAATTTAGAAATTATTTGTGACCATTAAGATATGATTGAAGAATTGTTATAAAGAATGCAGTCTGTGGAAAGCACATAGTAACACAGTGAATAATTTTAAATATAACTAGGAAACTTTCTGCTGTTTATAACTGTGTCTGCCTTCCCAGGTGGGGTAGGCCCCTGGTTCGCTGAAGGGCTTTTGTTCTTCCAAATAACTGCATGTGTTTGAGTATGTGAGTTTCCTGATGTAGGGTTTAAAAAACTAGGTTTCTCTGTGCAGTAGAGAGATGCTGGGCTTCAAAGGAAGGAGACACAGAGGGAACCCAGAAGAGTGAAGAGGGAGATGGTGGAAAGCAGTGAGAGTGGAGCTGGTGAGATAGTCCAACAGCTGTGAGGTAGGGATGCCCAAAGTGATGCCTTCCTGGGTCCCTGAAGTCAGTCTTTACCAAACTCACCAAATGCGTGGAGGGAGTGGATTTCCTATAGAAATCAGCCAAGGGCTGACTTTTGAGACTGTTCACTTGCTTTCTTTGTAGTCACCTGACTTACACAGATGTAACTAAAGCTGACTTCTGAAGAATCCATCAATTAACACTCCTTGATTATTACACTGAGCACAAATTTATGTTTATCTTCTGTTGTATATAAAAGTGTTCTTTATGACTTGTTCTAACTTAGCAATTTATATTACCTTTTCTCTTTTGAATCTAATTATGGACTCACTTTGTTCTGATTATTAATAAGTATTATTCTCTTTTTGATGCTTGGCTTTTCACAACTTCTTCTGTGCAACACCTTTAGGCAGCTCCTTTGTCATTCTAGCACGTCCTTCCTGCTATGAAACCATCCTTGCTTTCTGGCCACAAAAGAATGTTCCTGATCCACTCTATTTTCTTTTTTCTGCCTAAGACACAGACTAAGTCATGTGCCTAAAGAGTCTGGGCCATTTTAGTGGAGAAAGATGTTCAAGACATAAATCTGGGAATCAAGCAAAGGGTTCCTGATGCTGTGGGCTCACTTTTAGGAAAATGAGAGCAGGAGTAAAAGTATTTTTTGAGGTAACAGTACACACTGATTTTACCGAATTATAACATTGTATATTATAAACTCTTGCACATTACATATATTCTTATAGTATGAAATTTCATTTGCTAGTAAGATTTTTCTATTACTCAGCAACCAAACTTATCACTTCTGTTGGGCCTTCCCCATTGGTTCTCCAAATAATGTACTCAGATGTTCATTCTCGGTAGCAGTGACAAGTGATGAGCTCCAGTTCAATCAAGATATCAACTGCGTAAGAATTTTGTATGTGCTTCAGTTCATACCTCCACATGTCATGTCCACACTAGCTTGAACTTCTTTGAGGAAAGAACAGTGTTTTCTCCAGCTTTGTATATCCCATGGCTACCATAGTACTTAACATATAATAAACATTTGATAATTGTTTATTGGAAGGATGAATAGGTCGCTGTTGAAGATTTTAAGAAGGAATGGCCCTCTTGATTAACTTTCCAACTATCGTCATAAAGACTAAGACCACAAAAGCTTTGCAAAACCAATGTAATATTTGAG